>NC_132913.1:128142499-129342499 GCF_047675955.1 Chlorocebus sabaeus
GCACACTGCAGTGTCCTCCCCCGCGGGGTAACTTCGGAGCCCATCCAAACAGCCGCTCTCTGCTTCCTTCGTTTCGTTGCTGGCTGGGTTCCGCTGACATGTGTTTTCAAGTCCCTCTGCTCCCTGTGATCTCTGTCTCCTCTGATTTCCTCATTTTCCTTTGTTCTGACTCCCTTCCCTTCCCTTCTTCCCTTCCTCCCTCCCTCCCTTCTTCCTTGACCTTCCTTCCTTGCTGAAGATGCTCAGGCAGCTTCTTCCACCCCCAGCCACCCAGGCTCCAATGGTCCAGGAGAGAGCTGCGGTCAGCCTGGGCAACCAGGAGGTAGCATCGATCATGGGGCGAGGGGACAGCTGGCCGGGCTTCCAGTCTCTCCGCGCCTTTTCTGTGGACCAGTTTAGCTTCTTCACAGAGGTGGTTCTTGTTCCTGGTAGGGGTGGAGTCTGGCTGCAGGCAGTCTGAGGGAGAAGCAGGTCTGGGTAGAAGCAGCCTCGGTACTGACTGTGGGCAGGCGTTTCACTGAAACTCCTATACTCAGTTGGGATCCAATGGCACCTGCTTTTGTGTCTGGTGTCCCTGGTGTCCCCACCATCTGCAGGCCCTGTGGAATCTTCCTAAGAATCATCTCCAGTCTTCTGTGTGGGAGACTGTATCATCCGGGGTCAGTGTAGAGAAAAGAAACTTCCTCAAGCAGAATGGGAGTAAGACCTGAGATGCTTGGGAGGCCAGAGAAAGGAATATGGGGGCTCTGAGGGACGCTGTGGCCTCCAGGTCACCCCAAGGCAGCTGCAGTGCCTTGCCTGGCCCCAGCAGGCCCTGCTCTGAGGGCGGGTGGCAGAGTGCAGTGTCTAGCACCCAGGACACCAGTGCAACGCCAGGCTGCCTCCCCAGAGCAGCCGTCTAGATGATGGCATGCAGGGCCTGACCCCGCTGGAGCCCGCACAGAGAAGCCATGCATGGGGCCCTCACCCAGCCCTGGGGAAGGTCAGCCCCCGCCTCCCCACCCACATCCTGGCCCCAACAGCAAGGGGGTCTGGGGAAGGTCAGGCTTCCTAACCTTGCCACCTGGAGAGACAGGAGAGGGCAGAGATGGGCGCCGGTGGTCAGGAGACCTTCTCAGGGGTGGAGGCGCCACAGTCCTGCTCTCAGAGCCCCTCCCACACCCTCTGGCTGTCAGATGGGCTTGTTCCTGACCGGGTCCACCGGTGCCAGCCTGCGTCATCACCCACGCCCCTCCGCCCCCCGCGGCTCACAGGAGGGCATGCATCTTTCTGACATCCCTGGACCTCCCGAGGTTTCCACCAGCAGAGGGAGGGGGCGCCGCTCTCCTCACCTCCTGTCTCCTGGAGGCCGGCCTGGCTGGGGTCTCAAGGCTAGTCCTGCTACTGTACTGTGACTGCTGTCCAGGTGCGCAAACCCTCAGGCCCACTTGGCCCGGCACTGAGCCACCCTCCCACCTGCCATCCCCCAGGAGGTGCCGCCTCCGGCACCGGAGTTTGCACGCAGGGGTTTCCCCAAGTGTTCTTGGGAACACCACCCGAAAAAAGGCAGACGAGGCAGCGACTTCACTGTGACCCGGGATGCTCTGGAGCTGAGATGACCCTCGGAGCTGACCACCCTGGGATAGTCTCTGGATACAGTTGCCTCCGCTGAGCCACATTGCCAAAGGTGATGTGCGGAGGAGTCTTCGGTCGTGAGCAGGCCGGCGAGCCATGCGTGCCTCAGTTCTGAGGGGCCTCTGTGCAGCACATCACAGAGGCCGCCACACCCTCCCCCAACCCTGCCAGGCCCAGGTGCCTGCCCCCGACCAGCTGCAGCTGCCTGGACTGTGCGTTCAGGCCACACGCGGTCAGCCCTCCCCGAAGGCCCTCTTTGAACCCCGAGGCCCAGGGCAGCTCTGGCTTATTGGCTCAGACTCCAGTGACCAGCAGAGAGGGACAGTGGGGGCTGCTGGCCAAGGATCTACAGGTTCTCCTGAAGGGCAACCGGCTTGCTGTCTCTGGAACTCCCGAGCCAGCCCAGATGCACTCAGGTAGGGGAGAGCGGCCCTGCAGCAGGCACGCCCCACAGTCTCCCCACTGCACTCACCTGTCTTTCTGCCTTCCTTTTGCTCCACGCATTGCCCATTATCTGTATTCTCCTTAAGAAATGAAAACCAGAAACGGGCCCAACAAGCAAACAGCCCTCCATCTCATCAAGCTAGGTGGCTGGGGAGCCTGACTCATCATTGGCCAGGCCATGCCCCAAGGGCCCCAGCACCCTCAGTCTCCCGTCTGACCACTCACTCCTTTGTCGCTGGCCAGATCCTGGGGATTCTGCGGAATTCCCACTCCACTTAGGAGCTGTTCCAGGAGGGGCAGCGCAGCAGACAGGCCATGCACCCTGCCCCGCTTACCCTGGGGAAGCTCCCTGTGTAAGCCCTCACCTTCTTCATCTGCAGAAGAGTGCGTGGTCGGTGCGATGGGTCATGGCGAGCATTTCCAGGGCTCAGCACAGCCTGGCACAGAGCTGCACACACTGGGTGGCGGTGACCAACTGTTCCATTCTTTCATGGACAGGAACTCCAGGTCAGCTTTAGTTTAATGAAGGTTCCCACAGTGAAAGGTCTGAACACCGCTGTCCTCACCGGTGAAAGCGGAGCTGCTTTCAAGCCACTCCCATCACATACCACTTCTGGCCTTCAATCTGTAGGTACTGGGCAGACGAAGCCATCCGCCATCCCT
Organism: Chlorocebus sabaeus; assembly: GCF_047675955.1. Classification (NCBI taxonomy): domain Eukaryota; kingdom Metazoa; phylum Chordata; class Mammalia; order Primates; family Cercopithecidae; genus Chlorocebus; species Chlorocebus sabaeus. Next base: position 128,145,221 of record NC_132913.1, read on the forward strand.
ACATCTATCGGGCTGCCCACTTATCGGACCAACTCGACCCTCAAGGCTCAGCCCGGCACCACCTCCTCCAGGAAGCCCTCTCCAGGCTCAGACACTCTGGTGCCTCCCACAGTCCTCCCACTCACGGCTGGCTGAGCTGAGTGGCCCAATCCCCTGTCCCTGCCCCCGTGTCTTGGTTCCTCAGAGGAAGCGCTAGAGAGGGGCTCGGAGCCAACCCCAGAGTCCCCTGCCTCCCCCTACAGTGGATGTGGGTTTCAGGATCCATTTACTCCTGCTCTGAGGATCTGGCATGGCTGAGTTGTGGGGTTAGCACAGATGCTTCCCTAACAACTGGGCAGTGGGTTCCAGAGAGAAGCCCAGGCGGGAGGCAGTCCCGAGGGACTCTCGCTGGTGGCAGAGATTTGACATGTGCTGGGGATGCCTGGAGCGAGGGAGCAGGGTGGGTGTTCTAGCCAGTCTCTGGCGAGCCTGGGTGAAGGGAATAAGGAGTTGAAGGAGACCCAGACTCACTGCCCTGCCCCACTCTTTCCCCAGGCGCACCAGCCCTTGCCCTGTCTGCAACTCTCCTCCCTCTCTTCTCCTCCTCTCTCTTCCCTTCACCTCCCCTCTTCTCTCCTCTCCCCTTCCTTTTCCTTCCCATTGTCCCAACCCCCACAATCCTGCCCAGAACATCAGTGGAACACCCCCCCCCCACAGAGCACCCACAATCCTGCCCAGATCATTGGCGGAGCACCCCTCCCTGCAGGGCACCCACAATCCTGCCCAGATAATCGGCGGAGCACCCCTCCCTGCAGGGCACCCACAATCCTGCCCAGATCATCGGCGGAGCACCCCTCCCTGCAGGGCACAGCTATGGGCCCCTTTCAGTCTCCCCAGCTACACGGGAAGATTTTGGAGGTCGGGGCCTTCTGTCCTCTGCAACTCTCATCCCAGCCGTGGCCCTGAGAACATGGGAGCCCACATTGCCTGTCTGAATCCGCCTGAGCAAGGCCATCTTGCACAGGCAGCCGGTTGTCTCTGCGGTTCTGTGGCCACAGGGACCTCCACTTGCCCCAGACAGCAGGGGTCACCCCAGAGCCTTGCCACAGGGGATGGGGAGAGCCAGCCCCTGTCCAGGTTTCAGCAGTGATGTGGGTGGGACTGGGGACAGTGGTCAGCCTGAGTCAGCCCCAGCCATCCTTGCCTTCTGCTTCCATGTCCTGTTTGGGCCTGGAGGTCAGCCTGGCTTGTGGTCCCCAAGCCTTTGGGAGACATTCCGCTGAGCCTGAGCGCCTGACCCCTCTGCCCCAACCCTCTTGCCTGCTGCTCACCTGGAGGGAGGGGAGAAGCCTCCCACCCTACATTCTCAGCTATGCTGGGGAGAGGTGTCTCTCAGCCCCTGGCTCTGCTCCTCTGGGGTGGGCGCCAGGACGATCGCAGGGTCTGACTTAGGAAGGAGCCATAGCCTGGACTCGCCACAGGGGCCCACCTCAGAGCTGGGGCCCTAGCACCAGGCCCTAAGGACTGGGGCTTCTAGGCCAGACTCAGGCCTGGAGATGGGGCTCAGTCACCTGGTATCATGGCTGGGCACAGCTTCCCTGCTGGGAGCACAGCCCAGGTCGCAGAGCGGGCGGGTGACTCCCACCTCCCGGCTCTGAGGGGGCGTCCGGCCTCCTGGGGTGGCTCCCAGGCGGGGGATGACTGCTTGCCTGGACCCTCCCTTCAGGTGACCTGTGAGTCAGCCTCCAATGCTGCTCCAGTCTCAGCCCTGTGGGAACTGCTGGGGCTGTAAGCCTTGGTCCCGTCTTTGTCACTGTCCGTCCAAACGTTACACTAATATTGCCCCAAATGGTCACTAATTCACAGTCAAAATGTTGCGGCAGCTCTTAAGACTTCAAATCAGCAGTCCAAGGGTGTGGAGGGTCCCAGTAATGGCCTGCTGCCCACAGGGACATCGGAATGACGCTGCACTGTCTTTGGGATCTGGATGTGAGGGGACAGGACACATGGCCAGCATGCCATGTGACAGCGATGCCTTCAACAGAACTGTCACCTGTATGGATGCCCACCTGCCAAAGCCTGCTGGGAAGCACCTGCCAACAGCCAGTGTCGGCTTTATTACCTGCTGAAGCAAAAGGTTGCCTGCACATCTTGGGAAAACGCTGTGCAGTGAGGCCTCTAGGTAGAGAAGGGCAGGAGGACTTGTTACAGGAGTGGGCTTGTGTTGGGTGACAGGGCAGGGTCCGAAGCAGCAGACGTTGGCCCTGGATTGGGTGTGTCAGGGATAGGCAGTGGTGACAGGTATGCATCATCTTTGATGGGCAGGCGGCAGAAAGCCAGGCTGGAGCTGTCTCTGGACAAGAAAAAACGGTCCCTCACCTGGGCCAGGGTTGTTTTTGCAGGTACCTGATGGTGTCTTTCGTTTTATTTACTCACAGACACAGGCTCCTGACGCCGTCATCCTGTGACGTCTGTAGCTAGAAAGAGACACAATAGCACGCTGGTGTGCCAGGCTGTGGGCTGGGTATCCTGGGTGTCCAAGCAAGTGAAGGCTCTTTTCTTCTGGTTGTGCCCCGTTCTGCCAGGGCAGCTACAAGTAGACAGAGAACACACATCAGTGATGTCAGAGCTGCCGTTTGTCAAAATTCTGCTTTTTTCCAAGGTCGCCTGCAGGTTGTCCATAACTGGACTGGAGTCTTGCACCTGGCTCCATTGCTGCAGGACGCACTGGGGAATCTTTTCGCCAGACACCCGTGGGGCGGGTGCTCACCAGAAACAAAACTGCCGCTCATGCCTGCCGGGCCACGAGGCCAGTGGCCTACGTTGGCGGCCAGCAGCCTTTTCCGTAAAGGGCCGGTTGGTGAACGTCCTCAGCCTCTTCGGTGAGGTGCCCACACTGTCAGCAGAGGGTGGAGGCAGCCGCAGACAGTGGAGGATGATGTGGACACAGGCCAGGCTGAGCGCCCATGACCCCTTTTACAGAAATAGACAGTGACCCATCTGGCCGTGGTTTGAGATCTGTGCGTCCCAGGAAGAAGACCCCAGGAAGGGCTGCCTTGGACACTCTTCCCGGCTGCCATGCATGGGCTGTAGTGTTTATGGAAGTGCGGCAAGAATCTCTGGCCAAAGACAGGGCTCCCCCTTGGCTAGACGAAAAGGCAGCTGGAGCCCTGTGCGTGTCCCTGACAGCTCGGGCCCGGGAGTGGAGGAGGGAGAATGGCTGGACTTCCAGGGCAGAAGCAGCACCCCCAAAGAGGTGGCCCATGAGGAGCACAGGGGCCTTTGGGGTGCGTCGTTCCTCTTGGAGCCAGCGGCCCCTGGTCCCAAGCAAGCGTCCTGTGAGCAGAGGCTCTGGCTCCTGCTGTAGGTGCACGTGACGTCCCGCCTGCTCCTATCCTGAGCAGAGCAACTCCCCGTGGTGGTGCAGGGCCTCCTGTCACACCCTCTCCATGAGCTGGGTTTCGTTGATGGAGATGGAAGCTTCGCAGTAGCAGAATTTGTTCTTACAGGACCAAGTCCAGCTTTTCTAAGGGTCGGGGTGAAAATATGAGGGCAATTGAAGTGCCAAGAGTGACCTGTGGACAGAATCTACCATTTGAGGTGTTGAAAGGAACAGCTGCCAAACGTCAGGCAGCAGGCTCCAGGTACAGTCCTGGGCAAGGCTAGGGATGCAGCAGGGGCAGGAAGCTCTGGGCTGGGAACAAACAGGACACATGCTCTGGCATCTCGGGGGGAAGTGGGCCTGGAATGGAGCAATAGGGGGGTTGGGATGAACTGCAAGGCAGAGAGGGGCTCTGAATTACAGCTGGTGAAAGCCCCGTGTCTGCCCCACTCAGCGGCAAGCATCCCTGTAGGATCATCTGGGGTCCTCGCAAAGGAGGCCTGTGCCCCTACAGGTGGTGTGACTTTTGTCCCTGCTAGTGACAAGCTCTGACAGCGCTTGAGGACTGGAGGGAAGCAGACATTGGCGACTGAGTCCAAGTCACACAGCAGCCCCACTGACGCAGCTTTGAGCACGGTGACTGCCTGCGCCCCAGCACACACTGGAGTCTCCAGGCCAGTGCCCACTCTGCCCTGAAGGAAGCAGAACTGTCAGCTCCAGCTGTCACGGTTGTGACCAGGCAGTGGCTGGGGGCAGAGGTGGGCCAGAGAGGGGGTGAGGGTGACAGTTTAACCTCTGAGGTTCTTTCTACACCCAAGACCAGACACAGGAAGTGGGAGGTGAAGGCCACATAGCAGGGAGGGTTGTCAGGGGTCCTGGAAAGTCTTTGTCACTGTTTTGTCTGGAGCAGGACAGGCTGAAGAGGGGTGGGTTTGACCTGTGAACTCTGCTCAGGACCCCTGGGCACTGTTGTGTTAAGGTTAGGGTGGCCTCCCAGCAGCATGCCCCAGGGAGACTAACTGGAGAACGGGCTCTCACGCCCTTGGGGTCACAACTGAGTTCAGGGTCCCTGCTGGATGTCTAGTGACCCTGTCCCATCTCCAGTCACCCCCTAAAGCATGCTCTGGGACACCCCGGTCCTGAGAGATGATAGGGTGAGTGGCCTGGGAGAGGAGAGGTGCTTTGGGGAAACAAGTTTGGGCAGCTGGCTTGCCTGGGGTAGACAGTGAATGGGACTGACTTCCAGATGCGCTCAGAAGCTGCTACTGTGGCACCAGGTTTAAGAAGAGACAAGTGTTGCTGTGGGTCAGCAACAAGGGGACAGGATGCAGCTCACATCCATCTCCCCGTCCTGGCCTTAGGGCAGAGCTGTCATTAGGAAAGGTCTGGGGTGGGTTCTGGGATTAGCCGGTGATTGCCGGAGGGAAAGGGGAGGTCTGGAATGTCCCTGGGCATGTGCAGCTGTGTCTTCGTGCCTCTGCATGGGTCACAGGTGCAGATCCAGGGGCAGTGAGTATGAACATGAGGTGGAAATTCGGGCCGTGATGTCAGCAAGCTGCTGCCCACTCCAGCCTTCCCTTTGGGTCCCCAGGATCTCAGGCAGTTTTATTCTCACAAGGAGGGAGTTCCAGCACGCCGCTGCTGTTCTCACCTGCCATCCTGTGAGCTCAGGAGTCCTCGCTGTCAGTCACCGCTCTTTAACCCTTCCGGGCACAGCATCACCTCCCCTCCCCGCCCGCTTTTCCTCCAGCGCTAGATTCGGGACTGAAGGAGGGAGGCAGGCAGCACCAAGGCCAGGTCTCCCACAGGCAACCCCCCGCACCTGCGATGGATGGACAAGGGAAGTGTTTTGTGGAGAATATTTCCCAAACTTTCCTAAAAATCAAGTTTTAATGAGTTGAACATAATTGGCCTTATAACTACTGTATATCCATCTCTGGGTCCATAGAAGAAAACAGTGCTTCTGCATCTCCGCCGATGTGAGTCAGCCCCTATAAAACCCTCACTAAACTTTCCCGGTGCAGGGTTTTAATAGGTGGCCACACCCAAGTAATGTCCTTCCCTTGTCAGAACAGAAGGAAAGGAAACTGTGCCCCCTGGGAATTCACTTCCAAATGAGCTTCATGTAGAAATCACTACCCCAAGAACTAGAATTCCCTCCAGCTTCAATAGGACCAACAGTGTCATCACCTCACCACCACAGTGGAACCAAAGGCGAGGGCAGGACAGGCTGAAGAGGGGCGAGTTTGACCCCTGAACTCTGCTCAGGGCCCCCGGGCCCCTGTTATGTTAAGGTTAAGATGGCCTCCCAGCAGAACGCCCCAGGAAGATTAACTGGAGGAGAACGAGGCCCCCAGCTGCTTCTCCTCCATATGAGGCGGATACATATTAGCTCCAATAGGAGGTCCAATATTAGCTCACAAAAGAGGGAAAATGGGTTTCTGACTCACTGAAACATATGATTTGGGAAAAAGATCAAATGACAGGGCAGGGGATGAAAGACCTCCGGTTCCTGGATGAAGAAACTTATTAAATAACAATGACACAAATATTCTTCTTGCAGTATTCAGAAATCAAATAATGTGGAAATGGTTTACTAAGATTCACATTTACATAACGTACATTTATAAAACACTACCCTAAAAATTACATTAGGTCTCCATTTGAGATATTGTGTAACCACTTAATAACAAAAAAAAAAGAGAAAAACATGGAAATGATTTTAGAAGACAAAGTTGTTGCTGTGTCTCTGGATAACTTTATTACACTAATTAGCAACAACAAAATAATGTGATTACACTTCCTGCTAATGACCATTAAAGCCCTTAATCACTCACTGGGAGTCATGTTTTAGGAAACTGCAGGACATTATCTAAGAATTATCAGCTGTTGGAATCCCACTGAAGTCACTGAACGACCAATAGCCGCAAAACTCACAGAGAAAAAAATCAACATTGCTTTAGCAGAGAGCAAAGCGTCTTGCTGTGGTTCTGGACCTTTGTAAGTGGGCTCACTGTCAAGTGGGGTCACTCGAAGGCGAGACACTGAGTGGACAGCACTTGGTGTACACACACATCTTTGCTCCTCAGTGGAGGGGATTCTGGGCCAGGGCACCCTCAGTGGGGAAGACTCCCAGCAGTGTCTTCCTTCCTTTCTGGAATCTGGAAAAGGACAGAGTCCTCCTCCTATGAGCTGCACCCCAGAACCCTCAGGACCCTCTAATATGTGTCAAGGAGATGTAGAGAGAAGATGGAGCTGGGTCAGCCACATCCTTTCCTGTGGGAGAGCTGAATCAGGGCAGCAGTAGGTGGTGACAGGAACACAGGATTCAAAGCCTGAGTTCCAGTGCCCGGCCTCTGGGGTAGGCTCTGGACCTGGGATATGTAGTTCCCACTGTGCCCCGGAACCTGGACCTCAAATGCCACAGCCAGGTGCTCCTGTTTCTCAGGTTCCCATCACTGTGAGGGACCTGCAGCAGATGCACCCGATGCAGCATCAGAGACACGCGGACGGTCTGGGACTCCTAAACTCCTTCCGTAATTTTTATCTCACACTTCGTGTGGTAAAAAATTTAACCTTATCCAAAAAGATGTGTAGCCCTTCCCTCGGCTTCTGGAAGGTCATATCTAACCCTTGGAATGTCATGACTGACAGGACTGTCTTTCTTTACCTTGGATAATGCCAGATAATCCAGCAGGATGACTTACAGTGGGGGTGGGACACACTTGATAGTGTGTCCAGAATTGATGGGTCTTTGGTCTTGCTGACTTCAAAAGAGCCACGGACTCTCATGGTGAGCGTTACACTTCTTAAAGATGGTGTCTGGTTTGTCCCTTCAGATGTTAAGATGTGTCCGCAGTTTCTTTCTTCTGGTGGGTTCGTGGTTTTGCTGATTTCTGGACTGAAGCTGCAGATCAGATCTTCAAGGTGAGTGTTACAGTCTTAAACGCGCCAGAGACCCAAAAACCAAGCAGCAGCAAGATTCAGCATAAACAGCAAAAACAAACAAACAAACAAACAAACAAAAACCATCCCACACTGCGGAACAGGATGCCAGCGAACTGGCTCGGCTGGCTTGGGCAGCCTGCTTTTATTCCCTTATCTGGCCCTACCCACATCCTGCTGATTGGTCCACTTTACAGAGAGCTGATTGGTCCGTTTTGCAGAGAGCTGGTTGGTCCATTTTACAGAGAGCTGATAGGTCCGTTTTGACAGGGTGCTGCTGATTGGTGTGTTTACAAACCTTGAGCTCGACACAGAGTGCTGATTGGTGCATATATAATCCTCCAGCTAGACATAAAAGTTCTCCAAGTTCCCACCTCACTCAGGAGCCCTGCTGCCTTTGCCCAGTGGTTGCTTAGGTGGGGCCACCGGTGGAGCTGTCTGCCAGTCCTGAGCCGTACACCCGTACCCCTTAGCCCTTAGCCCTTGGGCCATTGATGGGACCGGGCACCACGGAGCAGGGGGCAGTGGCTGTCGGGGAGGCTCGGGTGGCACGGGAGCCCACTGTGGGGGTGGGACTCAGGCATGGCGGGCTGTAGGTCCCAAGCCCTGCCCGCAGTGAGGTGGCTGAAGTCTGGGGAGAATTTGAGTGCAGTGCGGGCAGGCTGGTAGTGTTGGGGGACCTGGCACACACTCCGCAGCTGCTGGCCCAGGTGCTAAGCTCCTTAATTCCCTGGGACCGGCGGAGCTCTCCAGCAGCTCCGAGTGCGGGCCCAGGGGGCCTGCGCCCACCTGGAACTCGTGCAGGCTTGCGAGCACCATGCTCAGCCCTGGTTCCTGGGCGCAGCCCCGGTTTCTGCTGGCCCCTCTCCCTCCACACCTCCCAGCAAGTAGAGGGAGCCAGCTCTGGCCTCAGCCAGCCCAGAGAGGGGCTCCCACAGTGCCATGGCGGGCTGAAGGGCTCCTCAAGTGCCACCAGAGTGGACGCTGAGGCCGAGGAGGCGCCGAGAGCGAGGGCTGCTAGCATGTTGTCACCTTTCAATGGTAGTTAGGTGGGGGCTTTTGGTCACACAGCTCAACGTCCTGAGGGCTGGAGACTAAGGTCAACTATGTGAGCATCGGTCAGTCAACCAACCAACCAATCAATCATGCCTACATAGTGGAGCCCCAGTAAAAGCTCTGCACAGAGATCATCAAGTGAGCATCCCCAGCTGGCCGTGCTGCAGGTGTCACCACATATGCATGCCAGTAGAGAAAAACTGTCCTGACCGCATGGGGAGAGGAAAACAGAAGCCTCTTGTTCTTCTGGATTCTGCCCTGTGGGCAGCTTCCTTGGCTGACTTTAAACTGTGTCCTCCTTCTGTGATAAACTGTAACCACAAGTATAACAGCTTTCAGTGAGGTTTGTGAGTCTTTCTATCAAATTACAGAACCTGAGGGTGATGTGGGGTTCTTGGAGTTTGTAACTGGTGTCAGAAGTGGGAGTGCTCTTGAGGACTGTTTTCTTTGTCTTCATATTTGGCTAAAGCTCTTGGAATTTTGGAATTGGAAGTGAAATTCGCTAGAATGACCCCGACTCACTGAAACGTGTGGTTTGGGAAAAGGATCAATGAGAGGGCAGGGGATGAAGGACCTCTGGTTTCTGGATGGCTATGGGTCATGTGTGGTGTGGAACTGCAGCCGTGCTGTGGTCAGTTACAGGAGGTAAAAGTTTCCAACAGAATTTGGAAATGATGGATCCAAATCCCCAGAACTGCTGGCCAGATGCATGAGGAAATACAAAGTAACAAAAATCAAGCTAGATATGCAATCTCTTGGTTATTGTGTTCCCTAAAAGCTAAAACAAAAGAAAGAGTGAAAGTAAAAGAGAGATCCTTCATTTCCTGCCCTCTCGTTGCTCCTTTTTCCAAACCACATTTTTCTGTCAGTCGGGGTCATTCTAGTGAACTCCACTTTCAGCTCCAAGGGTTTTATCAAACTGTAAAGGCAGAGAAAACAGTCTGCAAGACCACTTTCACTTCTGACAATTACAGTGATAGGCTATTACCACTGAGGCACTTATAACAGTAGGCTACTGACTACTAACAGCCCACTGTTGACCAGAAGCCTTACTGACAACATCAACAGTTAACACTTATTTTGTATGTTATAGGTATTATAAACTGTATTCTTCCAATAAAGTACACTAGAAAAAAGAAACTATTAATAAGAAAATCATAAAGAAGGGAAAATACATTTACAGTACTGTACTGTATTTATCAACATCATTAAGTTTTCTGTCATCTGTTTACAAGATGAATCGTCTGTCTGAAATGGTGCAACTGCACCTGCAGACCTCAGTACATACCCAGAAATTCAACTTTTTTCTTGTAATGTCATTACTTTTCTCTGCTTCTTGGGAGCACTTCCAGCATCACTAGTGGCACTTCATATGGGTCCACTGTAAGTTATTGTTTCTGTAAAAGCTGAAATGAAAGCAAGAGAGAGGTTCTAAGGCTGAGCCAAAGGGTAATGAGGCTGAGATGGTTGCCTCGGGGCCACAACCAATGGGAAAGTTAGAGGGGAAGGTATGGAAGATGTTGGGGTGAATCCTGACATTGCACCAATCCTGGGTTCTGGGAGGTCCAAGATACAGTCACTGGCTGCAGGGTCAAAGGAAAAAGTTATGTTGAAACAGCAGATTGTGAGGAAATTTAGACTGCTTTGCAAAAGAATGAGGAAAGTCAGCTGGGAGAGTGAAGCAGCCCATCCTAGCAGGTGAACATCCTTCAACAGTTATTAAGAAATGGAAAGAACATGACTAAGTGTGGTAGCTCGCACCTGTAATCCCAGCACTTTGGAAGGCTGAGGTGGGAGGACCGCTTGAGGCCAGGAGTTTGAGACCAGCCTGGTTACATAGCAAGACCTCATCTCTAATTAAAAATAATAATAATAAGGCTGGGCACAGGGGCTCACGCCTGTAATCCCAGGTCAGGAGTTTGTGACCAGCCTGACCAACGTGGTGAAACTCTGTCTCTACTACAAATACAAAGATTATCCGGGTGTGGTGGTGGGAGCCTGTAATCCCAGCTACTCGGGAGGCTGAGGCACAAGAATCACTTGAATCCAGGACGCAGAGGTTGCAGTGACCTGAGATCGCACCACTGCACTCCAGCCTGGGTGACAAGAGCAAAATTAAAAAAAAAAAAAAAAGAAGAAGAAAGAGAAAAGAAAGAAAGATGGGCAGAGCAAAGCAGACATTAATGGGGTTAAAACAAAGCTCTTACGACAGCACTATCAAATCTACAATGACATGTATTTACTATTACAGTATCATATAGAGCATCCTACCTAAAAATCCTCTGTGCTCCACCTATTCATCCCTCTCCCGCCTTCCCCATCCCTTGGCAACCACTGATGTCTTTACTGTTTCCATAGTTTTGCCTTTTCCAGAATGTCATATATTTGAATCACATAATACATAATAGCCTTTTCAGATTGACTTCTTTCACTTAGTAATATGCATTTAATGTTTATCTGTGTCTTTTCATGCCTTGATAGCTCATCTCTTTTTAATGCCAATAGTATTTTTAAAATTTTTTATTTCCACAGGTTATTGGGGAACAGGTGGTGTTTGGTTACATGAGTAAGTTCTTTAGTGGTGATTTGTGAGATTTCGGTGCAGCCATCACCTGGGCAGTATACACTGAACCCAGTTTGTAGTCTTTTATCCCGCACCCGCTTCCTACCCTTTCCCTCTGAGTCCCCAAAGTCCTTTGAGTTATTCTTATGCCTTCGCATCATCATAGCTTAACTCCAACTTACGAGTGAGAACACAGAATGTTTGGTTTTCCATTCCTGAGTTACTTCACTTAGAATAATAGTCTCCAATCTCATCCAGGTCACTGCGAATGCCATTAATTCATTCCTTTTTATGGCTAAGTAGTATTCCATTATTCCATATATTTCATATTATTTATGTATAGATATATAATCTCACAGTTTCTTTAACCACTCAATTGATGGCCATTTGGGTTGGTTCCATGTTTTTGCAATTGCGAATTGTGCTGCTACGAACATGCATGTGCAAGTATCTTTTTCGTATAGTGACTTCTTTTCTTCAATGTGATACCATCTTACTCCTGCAAGAATGGCCGTAACAAAAAATCCAAAAATAATAGATGTTGGCATGGATGTGGTGAACAGGGAACACTTCTACACTGCTGGTGGGAATGTAAACTAGGTCAACCACTATGGAAAACAGTATAGAGATTCTTTAAAGAACTAAAAGTAGAACTACCATTTGATCCAGCAATTCCACTACTGAGTATCTACCCAGGTTGGTTCTTTTTGCTTAGTCTTGCTTATTAAGGTCAATAGTATTTTCATTGTCTGAATCTATCCATTCACTTGATAAGGACATGAAATACATCTTGATTGCTTCCAGGTTTTGACATTTATGAATAATGCTGTTATAAACATCTGTGTAGAGGTTTTTATGTGGACATGAGATTTCAAGTCCTTTGGATAAATACCAAGGTACATGACTGCTGGATCACATGGTAAGAATATATTTAGTTTTGTAAGAAAGTGCCAAGCTGTCTTCCAAAGTGGCTGTGTCGTTGTGTATTCCTACCAGCAGTGAATGAGCGTTCCTGTTGCTCCGCATCCTAACCAGCGTTTGGTGTTGTCAGTGTTCTGGATTCTGACCATTCTAATAGGTGTGTAGTGGCATGTTGTTGTTTTAATTTTCATTTCCCTGATGACATGACGTGGAGCATCTTTTCATATGCTTATTTACTGTCTGTTTATCTTCTGTGCTGAGGTGTCTGTTAAGGTCTTTGGCCCATTTTTTAATTGGGTCGTGTGTTTTCTTATTTTCGAGTTGTAAAAGTTCTTTTTGCATTTTGGATGACAGTCCTTTATCAGATATATCATTTGCAAAGACATGTCATTCCCAGTCTGTGGCTTGCATTTCCATTATCTTGACAGTGTCTCTTATAGAGCAGAAATATTTAATTTCAACAAAGCCTAACTTACCTTTTCTTTCTTTCATGGCTAGTGTCTTTGGTGTTGTGTCTAAAAAGTCATCACCAAACCCAAGATCCTCTAGACTTTCTCCTATGTTAGTTTCTAAGGGTTTATAGTTTTGTGTTTTACATTTAAGGATGTCATCCATTTTGAGTTTATTTTTGTGAAGGGTGTAAAGTCTGTGTCTAGATTCCTTTTTTTACACATGGATATTTTTTACCCATAGTATTACAGTTGTTCCAGTACCATTTGTTGAAGAGATTATCTTTTTGTTATTGTATTTCCTTTGCTCCTTTGTCAGAGATCCATTGACTATATTTACGTGAGTCTATTACAGGCCTCTCTTCTGTTCCATTGATCTTTTGTCTATTTGTTCACCAGTACCACACTACCTTGATTACTATAGTTTCATAGTGAGTCTTGAAGTTGAGTCAGTCCTCCGGCTTTGTTCTTTTCCTCCAATATTGTATTAATACTCTGAGTCCTTTGCCTCTCCACACAAACTTTATTTATTTATTTGTTTATTTATTTATTTTTGAGATGGAGTCTCACTCTGTCACCCAGGCTGGAGTGCACTGGTGCAATCTCAGCTCACTGCTACCTCCACCTCCCAGGTTCAAGCAATTCTCCTGCCTCAGCCTCCTGAGTATCTGGAATTATAGGTGTGCACCACCACACTTGGCTAATTTTTTTGTATTTTAGTAGAGATGCAGTTTCACCATGTTGGCCAGGCTGGTCTCAAATTCCTAACCTCAAGTGTTCTGCCTGCCTTGGCCTCCCAATTGCTGGGATTACAGGTGTGAGCCACTGTGCCCGGCCTCCACATAAACTTTATAATTTATTTGTTAATACCCACAAAATTACTTGCTGGGATTTTAGTTGGGATTGTATGGAATCTGTACATCAAGTTGGGAAGAACTGACATCTTAATAATATTGAGTCTTCCTGTCCATGAACAAGAAATATCTCTCAATATTTTGTTTTTAAAAAATTATTTCATGAGAGTTTTCTAGTTTTCATCATATAGGTCATATACATATTTTGTTAGCTTTATACCTAAGTATTTCATTTTTGAGGGATGCTAAAGTAAATGTTAATATGTCTTTAATTTCAGATTCCACTTGTCTATTGCTGGTATATAGAAGAGCAATTGACTTTTGTATGTTAATGTTGTATCCTGCAACCTTGCAGTAATCACCTGTATTAGTCAATTCTCACACGGCTATAAAGAAATACCTGAGACTGGGTAATTTATAAAGAAGAGATTTAATTAGCTCACAGTTCTGCAGGCTGTATAGAAAGCATGGTGGCATCTGCTTCTGGGGAGGCCTCAGGCCTCATGGCAGAAGGCAAAGTGGGAGGAGGCATCTCACATGGCAGGTGCAGGACCAAGAGGGGAGTGTGCTACACACTTTTAAACAACCAGATCTTGTGAGAAGTCACTCACTATACAGTACCAAGGCAGGGGGGATGGTGCTAAACCATTCATGAAGGATCTACCCCATGATCCAATCACCTCCCATCAGGCCCCACTGTTGTAATTCCCAACACTGGGAATTACAGTTCAACAAGAAGTTTTGTGGGGACACTACACCACCTGTTAGTTTTAGGAGGGGTTTTTTCTGGTCTTTTTTTTTTTTTTTTTTAACATAAATGATCATGTCATCTGCAAATAAAGAATTTTATTTATTCCTTCCCAATCTATATACTTTTTATTTCTTTTTCTTGTCATATCACAGTAGCTAAGACTTCTAGTACAATGTAGAAAAGCAGTGTTGACAGGGAACATTCTTGCCCCTGATCTGAGCAGGAAATCTAGTTTCTCACCATTATATATAATATTAGTTGTTGGTTGGTTTTTGTTTTTTTGTAGATATTCTTTATTAAGTTGAGGAAGTTTCTCCTCTATTCTTAGATTACTCAGAATTTTAAATTATGAATGGGTTTTGGATTTTGTCAAATGCTTTTTCTGCACCTATTGATATGATGTCACTTTTCTTCTTTAGCCTGTTGATGTGATGGATTATATTAATTGGCTTTCTAATTTTAAACCAGTATTGCTTACTTGGAATAAATTGCACTTCATCATGGTGTATTTCCTTCTGTTTTGTTTGTTTGTTTTATATGTAATTTATTTTTTAAAAAATAGTTTTAAATTTATAGAAAAATTGAGAAGATAGTACAAATAGTTCCCAGACTGATGTTCAGGGAGACATAAACGGGACATGGATTGAACAACAGCCACAAATCTGCCAATATAAACTGTTTGTTTATATCTTCTGCACCCAGTTTTCCCTATCATTAACATTTTACATTGATGTGGTACATTTATTACAATTGATGAACAAATATTTATTGTTATCTAATGTCATAGTTTATTCAGATAGTTTAGTTTTTATCTATTTTTTTTTTTAGTTTATATTTATGTCTCAAGTAACACACTTTTTCGGTTCCAGCAGGTCATCCAGGCTCTCACATTACATTTAGCTGTTATGACTCCTTATGCTTCTCTTGGCTGTGACAGTTTCTCAAACTTTCCTTGTTTTTGATGGCCTTGACAGTTTTGAGGAGTACTAGTGTAGTGAGAATGCCACAGCAATGGTTGCTACCTAGGCATTAGAAGTAGAACATCCAAAAGATTGAAGCCAGTGGCTAGAGAGAAGAACTTAGAAGTTTGGTATGCAACAAGATCTTCAAAACCAAAAACAAACAAACAAAAGTGAACTTAGAGGCATCTCCCACACCCAGCAGACTGGGCTCCCTGCTTTCCTGTGGCTTCTTTCAAATGAACCTTTCATTTGCCCATGAACTTCAAGTGGCTGGAGGATGAAGGACTTCCCTCCTAACTGTGCTCTCCCTGTCCAAGATCTATTTGTAATAAAGCTTTGAACATATTACATATCGTGGCGGTGTATTGAATTTTCACCTTCCACCAGAAGAACCAGGGGATACCCCAGATCTGGTTTCCCCTGCGATGCTGGCAGAACACAAGGTTAGGTTCCCAGCATCAGAGTGATAATCAGGCAGACACAAGCTGGACGTGAGTCAGACAAGAGCCACTAAGCTATCTGCCAGTATAACAAGTTTTCAGTGCAAGGAACCTCCCTGGCTATGGGTCAGACACTAGGTATTAGGTTGTCTTCCAGGTGATAGAAATATCCCATGAAAGGATACCATAGGCCAGTCATGGTGGCTCACACCTGCAATCCCAACACTTTGGGAGGCTGAGGTGAGTGGATCACCTGAGGTCGGGAGTTCAAGACCAGCCCGACCAACATGGAGAAACCCTGTCTCTACTAAAAATACAAAATTAGCCAGGTGTGGCGGTGCATGCCTGTAATCCCATCTACTCAGGAAGCTGAGGCAGGAAAATTGCTTGAACCTGGGAACCTGAGAGGTGGAGGTTGCAGTGAGCCGAGATCATACCACTGCACTCCAGTCTGGGCAAGGCAAAAAAAGCAAAACTCCATCTAAAAAAAAAAAAAAAAAAAAGATTCCATAAACACCCACATCCAGCCCCTCTTCATATTCTGTTAGGGCAGGGTTGCTAGCTGTTATGATACTGAAACCCCAGTTTAGCTGAGGGCTCTCAGAGCAATGGCTGAGGTATGTTGTAGAATATAATTTTATTAGGATTTATGTGACTTTTTTTCATTATAAGACTGAAATGATGGATTTTGGGGAGAAGACCACAGAAGTAAAGTACCATTTTTGTCACCTTATATCAAGGGTACATACTATCGACATCGTATCAACATCATTTATCCCTGTTGATGTTGACCTTGAGGTAGTGTGGTGAGTTTTCTCCACTGTAAAGTGACTCTTTCCCCTCCCTCCTTTCCATACTGTATTCTTTAGAAGGAAGTCTTCATGTGCGCCCCACAATTAAAGAGTGGGAAGTTATGCTTCCTTTCCTTGAGGGAAGAGTAGCATCATAAAATATTCAGAATTTTTCTATGCAGGACTTTTGTTTCTTCTACCTCATTAACTTGTTTATTCAATAATTAATTTATATCAGCATGGATTCATGGATACTTATTTTATACTTTGGACTATGATTAAATATTATTTTATTTATTTTGTTACTCTATTCCAATCTTGGCCACTGGGGGGCTGTTTCAGTTGGCTCCTGTGTCTCTCTGACATGTTGCCACCAATGTGGGTTTTTATGTCAGGCACTTCCTAACTTTCTGGAACTACAAGATGCTCTAGGCTCATCTTTTATATTTCTAGCCCCAGTCCTAGAGTCAGCCACTTCTCCAAGAAATCTTGGCTCCTTTTATTGGAGAATTTTTTTAGAAATCAAGATCTGGGCCAGGCACAATGACTCACGCCTGTAATTCCAGCACTTTGGGAGGTCGATGTGGATAGATCACCTGAGGTCGGGTGTTCGAGACCAGCCTGACCAACATGGTGAAACCCCATCTCTACTAAAAATACAAGAATTAGCCGGGTGTGGTGGCATACATCTGTAATCCCAGCTACTTAGAAGACTGAGGCACAAGAATCACTTGATCCTGGGAGGTGGAGGCTGCGCTGAGTCGAGATCATGCCACTGCACTCCAGCCTGAGAAACAGAGCAAGACTCCATTAAAAAAAAAGAAAGAAATCAAGATCTGGGTGCCAGGTGTGTTTGTTGCTATTGAGGTGTTGATTTGTTTAGGCTCTCTCTGTTGACACAGTGAGGAAATATATGTGTGTATACCAGCCCATGTATATACATATATTTATAAATATTTCTTTAAGTAATCATGACTTCATTTGATGTTTCCAAATCTATTACTATGTAGATTATTCTAGCTTCCTTCCTTTGCTTATCCCACCCAGTGAGAAACCTGGCACCCACCATCTGCCATCCATTAGCCTAACTGTCCAACTTTAGCATACATGTATAGTGGCATAAGAATTGTTCACCCTCATGCCTGTGGGAAACGACATTATCAAGTAGAGTACAGTTCTTATGTGCAGCGTCCTTTCCTTCAGTCTTCCAGGCAACACTGATTTCCAAGGTTACTTAGGTTAGCACCTTTTCTTTCCACTCCCTTCAGTGAGGTTGTTTTATACACTTGTAATACAGTTAGATGTTTTTGTCATAGTCTGCATTCTTTCCTAAGAGCCTCCAACCTCCTAAATGACTTTTTAAAATTTTGCATACATTAACATTTATCTTTTATTCTGTAAAGTACTCTGGATTTTGAGAATTGCATAATGTCAAGTATCCACCATTAGAGCATCATACAGAATATAGTACTTAAAAAATAGATTTATTGTTCTAAAAATTCCTTTGCTTCACCTTTTAAACTTTCTTCCTTCCCCTACCCTGACAACAACTGACATTTTCCATGTTATATAATAATTATTGATATATGCTATATAACAACTGTATAGTATATCACCTTTCAGACTAGCTTCTTTCATTTATCAATATGCACTTAAGGTGTCTCCATGCCTTTCTGTGGCTTGACAGCTAATTTATTTTTATTACTGAATAATATTCCATTGTATGGATGTACCAAAGTTTGCTTATTCATTCACCTGTTGAAGGTTATCTTTGTTGCTTCTAACTTTTGGTGATTATGAATAAAGCTGCTATGAAAATTCACATGTAGGTTTTTGTGTAGACATAAAGTTTTCAAATCAGTCGTGAAAATCATTAGGAGTGTGATAGCCTGATCATATGGTAAGACTATGCTCAGCTTTGTAAGAAACTGCCAAACTATCTTCTGAAGTGGTGGTACTATGTTGCATTCCCACCATCAATGGGTGAGAGTTCCTACTGCTCTGCATGCTCATCAGCATTTGGTATTGTCAGGTTGTTGGATTTTAGCCATTTGAGTAAGTGTGTTATTGTTTTAATTTTTAATTCTCTAATGATGAATTATGCAATTATGTATATCAAATATACATATGGAAATGTACATTTGACAAATATGCACTTCCATATGCGTATTTGATATCTGTATATCTTTTCTGATGAGTTGTCTGTTCTGGCCTTTTGTTCATTTTTTTTTTTTTTTTTTTTTTTTTTTTGAGACGGAGTCTCGCTCTGTCGCCCGGGCTAGAGTGCAGTGGCCGGATCTCAGCTCACTGCAAGCTCCGCCTCCCGGGTTGACGCCATTCTCCTGCCTCAGCCTCCCGAGTAGCTGGGACTACAGGCACCCCGCCACCTCGCCCGGCTAGTTTTTTTTTTTGTATTTTTTAGTAGAGACGGGGTTTCACCGGGTTAGCCAGGATGGTCTCGATCTCCTGACCTCGTGATCTGCCCGTCTCGGCCTCCCAAAGTGCTGGGATTACAGGCTTGAGCCACCGCGCCCGGCCCCTTTTGTTCATTTTTAATTTGGGTTGTTTTCTTATTAAATTTTAACAACTTTTTGTATAGTTTGAATATAAGTCCTTTATCAGATATGCATTTTGCAAAGATTTTTCTCCCATTTCACGGACTGTCTTTATATTCTGTTAACAATATCTTTTGCTGGCAGAAAATTTTATCTAAATAATGTCCAAAGTTAATTTTTCTTTCATGAATCATGCTTTTGGAGTGGTATCTAAAAACATCATCAAACACAGGGTCGCACAGAATTCCTCCTATGTTTTCTTCTAGACATTTTATAGTTTTACATTTTATACTTAACATCTATGATCCATTTTGGATTAATTTGGGGAGAAAGTGCTAGGCTCGTGTTTAGGTTTACTTTCTTTCACATACACTTTTGTTTGTTTCAGCATTGTTAGTAAAAAAATAACTACTTTCCTTTATCTCTTCATTTTTATTTCTTTCTGTCCAATATATATACCTTTCATTTCTTCTTCTTGTATTGTTGCATATGCTAGGAATTCCAGTGCAATGTTGGGTGGATGTGGTGAACAGGGACATCCTTACCTTGTTTGTGATCTTAGTGGGAAAGTGACCAGCTTCTCACCATTAAGTGATGTTTCCTTGTAGCTAAAAGTTTGCTTGTAGATGAACTTTATCAAGTTGAGAAACAGCATCTCTATTCCTAGTTTGCTAAGAATTTTTTCATGAATGGATGTAGGATTTGATAAATGCTTTTACTGGATCCTTTGATATAATCATCTAATTTTTTTTCTTTAGCCTGTTGATATGGTGATTAGAGTAATTTTGAAGTATTGAAACAGCCTTGGATATCTGGGTAGCAGTTTTTAATTTATTTTTTATACAGTTGGATCTGACTTGATATTTTGTTGAGGAGTTTTGTGTGTGTGTTCATAAGAGATACTGGTTTGTAGTTTTCCTTGTCTCCTTTGGTGTTAGAGTAATGCTAGCGGTGTAGAATGAGATAAAAAAGTGTTTTCTCTACTTCTCTTTATTGGAAGAGATTATGGAGAATTAATATTAATTTTTCCTTCCTTAAATGTTTGGTAGAACTCACCAGTGAAATTATCTGAAAGTAGTGCGTTTTTTTGTTGCTGTTGAAGTCATTAATTATTCATTCAACTTCTTTATTACATACATGTAGACATGGCAATTCAGATAATCTTTTTCTTTTTCTGTGATTTTTGATAGTTTCTATATTTCAAGGGATTGGTTCATTTTGGCTAGTTATCAAATTTGCAGACAGAGTAGTCATGGTATTCCTTATTATTCTTTTAATGTCCAAAGAATCAGTAATGATGATTCCTTCTTCATTCCTGATATTAGTAATTTGTGTCTTCTCTTTTTTTTTTTTTTTTGGTGCAGTTTGGTTTGAAGTTTGTGCCAATTTTATTGATCTCTTTTAAAAAGCTTTTGGTTTCAGTGATTTTCTCTACTTTTTTCCATTGTATATTTCATTAATTCAGATTTAGTTTTTATTATTTTTGTTATTCTGCTTGTTTTAGCCTTAAATTGTTCTCCTTTTGGTTTCCTGAAATGGAATCTTAGGTTGTTGAAATTAGATACGTCTTTCTTTATAATATGTACATTTTAATGCTATTAATAGTCCTCTAAGCTTTGCATTTCCTGCATCTCACAAATTGTGATAAGTAGTATTTTCATTTAGTTCAAAATATTAATTTTCATTTATCTTGATAATTCTTCTTTGATCCATGTGCTGTTTAAAAGTACGCTGTTTAATTTTCAGATATTTGGGGAAAGCTATTTTACTGTTGTTGACTTCTAATTTTATTCCACTGTGGTCTGAAAGATCCTTCGTGTTTTTATTTTTTACGTTTGTTAATGTGTGTTTTATGGCCTAGAATGTGGTCTAATTTGATGACTGTTGCATGAGAGTTTGAGAATAATGCGTATCCTACACATTAGATGGGTTATTCCAGTTAGATCAAGTTGACTGTTAGAGCTATTCAGGCCATCTTTATCCTTACTGATACAGATTGGGAACACTGATATAGATATGAATTGAAAATGCTCTGTTTAAGGTACATATGCTTCACATGAAGCAATATAGTGTTATTCAAAGTTCAACTTATATTAGTTAAAATTGTATATTGTGAGCTCTAGGACAACCTAAAATTTTAAAAAATATAAACATATTGTTTTGATACCCTAGTGATAGCCTAATGGAGGAGCTAAATTGGAATTGTATAAAATACTTATTAAAACCAGAGAAGACAGTAAAAAGAGGTATCTGTGGTGAAGAGAAGAAACAAAGAAAAGTGGAATTAATGAATGGAAACAGATACAAATGTGATATATATTAATCCAACTATATGAATGATCATGTTGAATGTGAATGGTCTAAATATGCCAATTAGAAGAAAGATGGCCAGTGAGGATAAAAAAACAAGATCCAATTATATGTTATCTGTAAGTAACTCATTTAAAAAACAAAGATTTAGATAGGTTGAAAGTCAAGTAATAGAGAATGATATACTATGCCAACACTAATCAAAAGAAAGTGAGAGTAGCTAACTTAATTATAACAGCAGCAGGATACATTACATATTCTTCTTAAGCTCTCATGGAACACTCACAAAATTAGAACACACACTGGGCCATAAACCATACATTAACAAACGTAAAAAACAAAAATACAAAGCATCTTTCAGACCACAATGAAATAAAATTAGAAACTAACAGCAATAAGACAGCTGGAAAATCCCCAAGTATCTGGAAATTAAACAGCACACCTTAAAATGGCACACAGGTCAAAGAATTCTCAAGATAAATAAAAATTAATATTCTGAAGTAAATGAAAATGAAAATACAACTCATGAAATTTGTGGGATGCAACAAAAGCAGTGCCTGGATATGGCTATTGATAGATGACGTATGCATTTGTTATACAGGGAAGAAATATCTAAATTCAGTAACCTGAGTTTCCATCCCTGGAAACTGTAGAAAGATAACAATTTAAGCCTAAAGCAAGCAGAATAACAGATATAATAAAAATTAAATCAGAAATCAATAAAATTGGACACAGAAAAAAAGAGAGAAAATTATGGGATCATAACCTGGTTTTTCATAACCTTTTTCAAAAAGCCAATAAAACTGATAAATGTCTAGCCAGGCTAACCAAGTAAAAAAGAGAGAAAACACAAATTACTAATATTTGAAATGTAAAAGAAGTCACCACTACTGACCCCATAAATATTGAAAGAATCATAAAAAATGCTATGAAAACTATGTCCACAAAATATGTGTCCACAAATTATATAACTTTAATGAAATGGATCAATTCTTTGAAAGACACAAACTACCAAAACTCACAAAGATGAATAATTTTTTTTTTTTTTTTTTTTTTGAGACAGAGTCTTGCTCTGTCGCCCAGGCTGGAGTGCAGTGGTGCGATCTCGGCTCACTGCAAGCTCCACCTCTGGGGTTCACGCCATTCTCCTGCCTCAACCTCCCAAGTAGGTGGGACTACAGGGGCCCGCCGCCGCACCCGGCTATTTTTTTGTATTTTTAGTAGAGACAGGGTTTCACTGTGTTAGCCAGGATGATCTCGATTTCCTGACCTCATGATCTGCCCGCCTCTGCCTCTCAAAGAGTTGGGATTACACGCATGAGCCACCGCACCTGGCCACAAGGAGGAAAATTTTAATAGGCCTATATCTATCATAGATGAAGGCCTATTAAATAAATGAAAAATTCATAAGTCCCCCAAACAGAAACCACCAAGCCCAGATGGCTTCACTGCTTAACTCCACCAAATATTTAAGGGAGAAATTGGCCGGGCACGGTGGCTCAAGCCTGTAATCCCAGCACTTTGGGAGGCCGAGATGGGTGGATCACGAGGTCAGGAGATCGAGACCATCCTGGCTAACACGGTGAAACCCCATCTCTACTAAAAATACAAAAAAATTAGCCAGGCGTGGTGGCAGGCGCCTGTAGTCCCAGCTACTCGGGAGGCTGAGGCAGGAGAATGGCGTGAACCCAGGAGGCGGAGCTTGCAGTGAGCCGAGATAGTGCCACTGCACTCCAGCCTGGGCGACAGAGCAAGACTCCGCCTCAAAAAAAAAAAAAAAAAAAAAAAAAGGGAGAAATTATAGGAATGTTCCACAATCTCTTCCAGAAAATAAGAGCAGAGGGCTCCCCTCCTAACTCATTCTCTGTGGCTACCGTCAACCTAATACCAACACCAGATGAAGACATTATCAGAAAGGAAAACTACAGACCAGTGTCTCTCATGAGCATAGATATAAAAATTCTCAACAAACGATTAGAAAACGGAATCCAATCATGTTTAAACAATATTATACACTACAACGGCTAGGCTGAATTATGTTCTCCCAAAAAGATACTTGAAAGTCCTAAACCCTGGTCCCTGTGAAGGTGAATTTATTTGAAAACAGTCATTTTAGATATAATCAAGTTAAGATGAGGTCATTAGGGTGGGCCCTAATCCAACATGTCTGGTGTCCTTATATGAACAGGAGAAGAGACCCAGAAACAGAAACATGCAGGGAAGATGGTCATGTGAAGATGGAGGCAGAGTCTCAAGTGATGTTTGTACCGGACCAGAAACACCAAGGATGGCCAGCAACACTAAAAGCCAGGAGAGAGCGCCCTGGAACAGGCTCTAGTATAGCATCATGTGACAAATAGCAGGCCCTGAAAGAAATCAACACATTTTACCCCAAAATATATTTCTTTGATGTATTTTTAAGTGGCCCTGCAAAGCTGTCTCTTGTGGGGGAAATTTACATTCTGTAGAGAATCTCCTTCTCTTACTAAATCTTTTCAGGTCTAGCACCTTTTAAGTACTGATAAGAAGACATTTACCATCTATGGTCTCTGAGGCCTGCTACCTGGATGCTTCATCTGCATAACAAGAACCTTGGCTTCCACAACCCCCCACTTACATTAACCCAAAGCATTTCTTTCTGTTGATTTCAACTCTTCAGGCAAAACTTAACTCTTTCAACCAATTGCCAGTCAGCAAATCTTCAAATCTACCTATGACCTGGAAGCCGTCTCACCCCACCCCTCCAGATGTCCCACCTTTCCAGACCAAAACAGTGTAAACCTCGCATGTATTGATCGATGTCTGCCTGTAACTTCTGCCCTCCTAAAATTTACAAAATCAAACTGTGACCCAACCGCTTGGGCACATGTTCTCAGGACTTCCAGAGGCTGTGTCCCAGGCCATGATCTTGACCCTTGGCAAAATAACTTTCCAAATTGATTGAGACTTGTCTTAGATACTTTTTGGTTTACACTCTATGGCCCCCCACAGCTACTGTGTTACCTGTTAATCAAAATTAGTGAAGGACACAGGAGTCTCAATCGATCAAGTTTTATTAAGCCAGAACTTGAGGGTGTGTTAGGGAAAAACACAAGTCACAGACATATCTGTGTCCAATGTTATCCAAACAGGTTTTCAGGACGTTTAGAATTTATACATTTCTTTACAGGGGGAAGGCATGTAGGATGGCAGGTGGGCAGAAGAATGGTTGACTTTACCTTGTCTTTGTTCTGTACCCAGGAAGATAAGCATCATCAGCGTGGAACCTGGCAGACTAGTTTCAGGAGCTAGACATAGAGTGCAGACCTAAAGTTACAGCGGACATGTCCTTGTTTCATAAGCAGATAGGCACCCTTGAAAGGTTGCAAGGTTTCAAGATGTCGGGAGTCTTTTGCCTTTCTGTGGTGGTCTGGCTAATGGGGAATGCTTTGGCACAAGACTATAAAGTGATGACTATTTATTTGGGTAAAAGATGGCAGTGTTGTGTGACCTTCCCTCTGGCATAACAAGTTTGGAGGTCCTGACATGTTTTATTTTCATCACATACTCTGTCTTGGAATTAGAATGACCACTGGAGTGTGTCTTGCTCCCGGGGCGAGTAGCTGTGGCTCCCCTTCATACCTGAGGTTCAACTGCCACCAAACAACCCTTCCTGGTGGCCCAGCATCCCCAGCTGAGCTGTGAACAGCTGTTACACCCTTTCCCATGGGGCAAACAGTGGTGGAGTGGCTCTACCTCTCCCTCCCCTTCCCCAACACCCCCAGGGCTGAGCTGAAACTGCACACTCCCTCCTGGGGAAAAAGCGCTTAGGCAAAACCACTTGTCTGCCTCTCTCAGCTGTGGCTGGACCCTGCCCGGAGGGGTCCCTCGGCTGGAGCTGAAGCCACACACTCCCACCTGGGGCAATGACACTTTGACAGTGGCTCCATGTACCTCTTTGGTCGTGGTCGCACCCTGCCCCACAGGGCTGGAACAGAAGCTGCACACTCCTTCCGAAGGATACAGGGCTCCCAGTCACTGCTGAGCCCTGCCCCTCAATACAACACCAGGCACCCCAGGGAAACAGTGCCCTGGCTACCCAGAGCAGTCACAAGTCCCTAGTGCCTATGCTGAAGTAGTGCCCTATCTCCCAGGCAATGATGGTGTTAAGGGCACCCTAGTACCTAAGCTGCAGTAGTGCCCTGCTTCCCAGGGAAATGGTGTCTGGGTTGCACAGAGACCTTCAGGACTCAGTTAAAATGGTATATTTCTCCCTGGGGAATCAGTGCCCTGGCCAAGATGAACAGCTGCACATCCCTGGGGGAGCTGATATAGTACTCTATATCCCAGGGAAACAGCAATGACTGAACTGACACACCCGCTCTACAGGCCAAACAACTCTAGTACCCTGGTCCTAAAATTCATATGGAGCCACAAGCGATGCCAAATAGCCAAAGCAATCCTGAGCAAAAGGAGCAAAGTTGGAGGCATCACACTATCTGACTTCAAAATATACTACAAAGCAGTAGTAACCAAATAGCACGGTACTGGCATCAAAACACATAAACCAATGGAACAAAATACAGAACCTAGACATCAATTCATGTATTTACAGCCAACTGATTTTATACAAAGGCTCCAAGAACACTCACTGGGGAAGAAGTCTCTTCAACAAATGACGCTGGGAAAACTGGACATCCCTCTACAGAAAAACAAAACTAGACCTCTCTAACCATATATAACAATCAAGTCAAAATGAATTAAACTCTTAAATGCAAGACTTGAAACAATGAAATAACTAGGAGAAAGCAGGGAAATGTTATAGGACATTAGTCTGAGCAAGGATTTTCTGGAAAAGATCTCAAAAGCACAGGCAACAAACACAAAAGTAGACAAATTGGATTATATCAAACTAAAAAACTTCTGCACAGCAAGGGAAACAATCAATCGAGTGAAGAGACAGACTACTGAATGGAAGAAAAGATTTCCAAACTAATTATCTGCAAGGGATTAATATCTAGAATACACAAGGAACTCAAACAACTCAATAGCAAAAAACAAAAACAAAAACAATCCAATTTAAAAATGGACAAATGAGCTGAATAGAGATTGCTCAAAAGAAGACATGCAAACAGCCAACAGGAATATGAAAAAAATGCTCATCATCACCAATCATCAGAGAAATGCAAATCAAAACCACATTAAGGTATCACCCCAGTTAGAATGGCCATTATCAAAAAGGCAGAAATAACAAAGGCTGGCACGGATGCAGAGAAAGAGGAACTTATACACTAGTACAGCCATTATGGAAAAGCACCTTGGAGGTTCCTCTAGAAGTACTATATCATCCAGCAATCCCACTGCTGGGTGTATACCTAATCAATGAAAATCAGTATGTCAAAGAGATATCTACAGTCCCATGCTTATTGCAGCCTTATTTACAATATCCAAAATGTTGAATCAACCTAAGTGTTCAACAACAGATAAATGGATAAGGAAACTGTGGTACACATATACAATGGAATATTATTCAGCCATTAAATAAATGAAATTATTTCATTCATGGCAGCATGGATGAGTGTGGAGGATATTATGTTAAGTGAAATAAGCCAGGCACAGAAAGACAAATACCACATGTTCTCACTCACATGTGGAAGCTAAAAGATCTCATAGAAATAGGGTAGGAAGTGGTTACTAGAGGCTGGGAAAGGTAGGGAGGAAGATGAAATGGCCAGAAGTTGGTTAATGAAGGCAAAAGTATGGCTAGATAGGAGGAGTAAGTCCTAGTGTTCTATACCACTATAGGGTGACTATAACAGGAATTTATTGCATATTTTCAAATAGCTTAGAAGAGAGGATTATGAATGATCCCAAGACAAAGAAATGATAAATGTTTGAGGTGATAGATGTGTTCATTACCCTAATTTGATAATTACACATTATATACATGTATGGAACCATCACACTGTACCGCATACATATGTAGAAGTAAGATGTGGCCGTTAAAAATAATAATGCAAGAAAAAAGAAAAAGACAAGAAAAGGAAATAAAAGGTATACAGATTAAGAAGAAAAAAATAAAATTGTCTGTGTTCACGAATTATGATTGCCTATGTAGAAAATCCCAAAGAATTAACCAAAACCAAACCAAAACAAAAAGCCCTGGAACTTATAAGTGAAATGACAAGGTCACAGACTACTGAGTTACTACAGAAAGGTCAATTGATTTTCTAAATATCTGCAATATTCAATTAAATTTTGATTCCAGACACAGCAGCTTCGAGAGGCTGTATGTGTTCTGGGCAGCCACCGGGGCCCCCGCCACCCACACTGGGGTTCCTGGGCCAGGCTGTGCTCCCTCAGGCAGCTCCAGGCACTCCGAGGCCTTCTACCAGCACTTTGGTGGATGACTTGGAGTCACCGTTTGAGGCCTGCTTTGCTTGTCTGGTGAGTCAGGATTGTTGATGGCACTGATCAGGAAGAAATGCCAACTGGTGTTGATGAGGGTATCCAGAAGTTTCTGGCCGTTGTAAGACAGAACGTTTTTTCCTAGAAAAAAAGACTTAAATTATCTGATTAAAAAACAAAACAAAAAAAAAAACAGAGCAAGTTGTCAAAGAGTTCATCACGTTGACTCATTTCCTGATGTGAATACTTGAATAACAATGCAAGATGTCTCGGAATTAAGGAATGAGTTACAGCGGAAAGGCGCACTGGCCCAGAAGCACTTGACAAAGCTGAGGCATTGGCAGCAGGAGCTGGAGGACAGCAGTGTCCAGCAGGAAAAAACCAGCCAGCACCCCTCAGGGCTCCTCAACTTACCTTCAGCAGCCATCTGCCAATACTATGGAGTCCTAATTAGGGAAAAGGAGTGGGGGGAAAGCAAAAAGAGAAGGCAGATAAGCTGTAAATCTGCCTTTCTTCATGACACAGGACACACAGCCTTCCTGCACAGATAACTCATCATCTTCCTGCACTCAAACCCTCAGCTGATCGAAAAATGCAAGTTAGCTCACCACAACCTTGGCATTACCAGCACTGCACAAAGCCCTCTCCAGCACACAGCACAAGCACCATCCTATAAAATCCCAGCAAGCCTTTGTCTCCTTGTAGTCAGCTCCTCTCTTGCTGATCTGCCCATTGCTTTCTTACAGCATAGTTTCATACTTTCTCTAATAAATCTGCCTTTCTTTACCTATAACTGTTTTGGTAAATTCCTTTACCATCAGTGCCACTGGCCCCAGATACTCACTACCCATGGCCAATATCCCTGCACCTTTGAAGCTGACCTGAGTGAAAGAGCAGAGGCTGTCGGCCTGAGAATTGGCTGGTGTGTGAGGTAACTCCACACTGGGCTGTTTTTGTCTTCCTGAGCCTTGAAGGCCCCACCCGACACGTGCTGACATCCACTCCAGTTCCTGGTCTGACCTGGATGCTGCCTGGTCCCAGAAGCCTTGCCGCGCACTTTCTGCTGCATCCCTGGGCACAGGGCTTCTCTCTTCTGCTGCTCTTGCTGGCTCTCCCTTGTGGGTTGGTGCTGTGTGTCTGTCTCTGTGCCCCTCACTAATTGCACATCTATGACAGGTAGACATTATTCCTCTTAAATATACATTGTGTATTGCTGATATACAATGCTTATTACTCTGTGTGTGTGTGTGTGTGTGTGTGTGTGTGTGTCCGTGCATGTGCGGTATCTGGCACATGGACCTGTGATTAACAGCCTGAGGCCAACACATCCCCTCGGTGAGAATACACAGGTTAAACAAGCTCTTAAAAAGCTCATATGAGATGACCTCAAGGTTGTTAACCTGATCATCACATGGTAATTAGAAACTCTGGCAGCTTTAGATTTTTTGATTAAAAACTTAAATAAACAGATTAAGTTTTAGGCATTCTTTCAAATGCGTTCTCAGTGAAAAGATTATTGGGAACTGTTCTACTTGGTGCTTAGTGAAAATATTTTGAATTAATGTGTGTACCAACGAGTTATTGCCATTCTTTATTAAATTCAAAGGTTTTATGTCAAATAGAAATTTTTCAAGAAAATTTAAACTTCAAATACAAATTACCATTTGTAATAGCACCAAAAAGTGAAATATTTAGGTATTAATCAAACAAAATACGTATGGGTTCTGTTGTAGAAAACTTCAGAATTCTGATTTGAAAGTCAAAGAAGTTCTGATGAGAGGAGAATCTGTCAATCCATGTTTGTGGACTGGAAGACTCTGTTGTCAAGACATGAACTCTTCCCAACTTGATCTATGGATTTAATGCGATTCCAATCAAAATCCCAGCAAACTTCTTTGAAGATCTGAACAAACAGATTTTAAGTTTATATGGAAAGTCAAAAGACTCAGAATATCTAAGGAAATATTGAAGAAGAACAAAATAGAATCTAACACTACCTGACTTCGAGACTCAAAGCTACAGTAATCACAGCAGTGGGTCCTGGTGGAAGAACAGACAAACAGATCAGTGGAACGGAACAGAGAGCAGAGAAATAGATCTTCCCAGATATTGTCAAATGATCTTCCACAAAGGAAAAAGACAATCCAATAGATAATAGATAGTCTTTCCAACAAATGGTGCTGGCACGATGAAAAGTCCACAGGCAAAAAAAAAGGAAGGAGGAAGGAAGGAAAGAAGGAAGATGAATCTAGTTACTGATCTTATACCCTTCACAAATCATAAGTCAAAATAGAACACAGAGGGAAATGTAAAAATGCCAAACTATAAAACTCCTAGAAGAAAACAGAAAACATAGTTGAAAATCTAGGTAACTTTGCATTTGGAGATGAGTTTTGTGATCTAACACCAGAAGTACAGTCTGTGAAAGAAAATCGTCATAACTGGACTTTATTAAAACTGATAATTGCTCCACAAATGACATCTAAAATAATGTAAAAACAAGACATAGATTGGGAGAAAATCTTTGCAAAACACATGAGTGACAAGAACTGGCATCCAAACTATGCAAAGAGGGTTGGGTGCAGTGGCTCACACCAGTAATCCCAGCACTTTGGGAGGTTGAGGTGGGAGGAACACTTGAGCCCAGGAATTCGAGACCAGCCTGCACAACATAGTGAGACCATCTCTACAAAAAATGAAAAATTAGCTGGTTGTGATGGCTGTGCCTGCAGTCCCAGGTACTCAGGAGGCTAAGAAGCTTAGGCTTAAGCTCAGGAGGTTGAGGCTGCACTGAGCCATAATGGCACCACTGCACTCCAGCCTGGGTGACAGAGTGAGCCCCTGTCTCAAAAACAAACAAAACAGCGGGGCGTGGTGGCTCACGCCTGTGATCCCAGCACTTTGGGAGGCCGAGGTGGGCGGATCACGAGGTCAGGAGATCAAGACTATCCTGGCTAACACAGTGAAACCCAGTCTCTACTAAAAATACAAAAAATTAGCCGGGCGAGGTGGCGGGCGCCTGTAGTCCCAGCTACTGGGGAGGCTGAGGCAGGAGAATGGCGTGAACCTGGGAGGCGGAGCTTGCAGTGAGCCGAGATAGAGCCACTGCACTCCAGCCTGGGCGACAGAGCGAGACTCTGTCTCAAAACAAAAACAAAAACAAAAACAAAAAACAAACAAAACAAACAAAATACACGAAGAACACTCAGAACTCAGTAATGAACTCTTAAAACTCAGAAAACAAACAGCCCAATTAAAAAATGGGTAAAAAAAAATCTGAATACACACCTGACCAAAATGGATACACAGATGGCAAAAATACAGGAAAGATGCTCCGTACCGCGTGTTACGAGGGAGCTGCAGACTGAAGCTGTGGTGAGAAGCCTCTGCACACCCACGGGAACATGGGGCACCCACGTGACTGGCGACATTGAGGCCTGTGTCCAGCAGGAGCGCCCGATGGCAGAGCTGCCTGGGGCAGCTCGGTGTTTCTCACAGAAGTCGCCACAGCCCCACACAGACCCCAGCGTCACAGTCCTTGGCAGACCCAGCTGATGGGAAAACTCCGCAGAACAGGGTCTACGTGGAGAGGATCTGAAGAGGAGGAGGGCCAAGTCCTGAGTCCTCACCCCTCTGGGGTGGCACCCCTGCTGCAGGCCAGCACAGCACCCTGGTGTTCTCCCAGGCAGGCAGCTGCAAGCCCTGGACTCACCTGTTCTTCCTGAAGGTCCACAAGAGCATCAGCAGCACCATCGTGAACATTCTGTTCCGCTTCAGGTGGACGCACCGCCTCACCTTTGCTCTGCCTTCCCAGCAAGCCGCCCATTTCTTCTACCCGGTCTGCTTCTAGGCCAGCCTGGTGGAGGACTTCTCCAGGGGCAGGAGCCCTCATTTCAATATCACGTGCTGGCACCTGAGGTTCCAGCCCACGGAGGTGAGTCCTGGGCCCTGAGACTGGGGTGTGGGAGGAGAAGGTGATTGCTCACACTCTAGGTGGATGCCACCTGCACACAAGACCCCAGGAGACCCCACAGGTGTGGAAAAGCATTCCGTCTTCCAAGAATGAGAGCCCTGCGCTTCTCTCCTGGAGAACCTGGTGCCCTGAGCAGGGAGGGGAGGTGGCTGCAGACAGAGCGCTGGGGTGGCCATTCCTGTCCTGGAGGTTCTGGGAGGTGGTCCGTGGGGGACTCCGAGTGCAGACAGAAGGGTGGGGCTCGCCTCCTCCGGGGCCTCTGGATGGACAAGCCAGAGCTCCAGAGGCCCAGGGCGATGGAACCTCTGCCTGGGTGGGGCTCAAGGCGACTCCTGCCCTTGGAGCCATTGGAGCGTCCCCAGACCAGCCGCCCTCGTGGGCACACAGGCCCTTCCCCGCCCACAGGCGACACATCCTGACCTGCCACACCTTCTGCTTCACCATCCTGCAGGACCCAGCCCGGGGCCTGGAGTCCGCCTTCTACAAGACGGCCTCGCCCTTTGTCCAGGCCCGGAGCCTGCGACACTTCCTGGCCCACACCCGCGCCTTCTACGACCACCGGCGGCCCGACAGCCACTGTGGCCGCAACCTCATGGCCTCGGACCTGGGCTTCGATCACAACGCACCGCCGCCCTGTGGGGTTGCAAGCGGTGGCCCCGCGCTTCCACCTGGTGCCGATCGCCCAGCACCTGGACGAGTCCCTGGGGCTGCTGCGCCGCGCTGTGCTGGGGCCTGGAGGACCTGGTGGCCTTCCCCGCCCACAGGCGCGGCCTTCGCCCCGAGCCGCTGGAGCCTAGAACGCGCTGGACCTGGCGCTCTGTGCGACCTTGAACCTCACTCTGTGGGCGCGGCTGAGTGCGCTGGGGGCCGCGGGGCTGCGGCCGGAGGTGGCGGCGCTGCGGGCGCGGTGGGCGCGCACCTGCCTCCCGCATGGCGAGGCCGCGGGGCCGGGCGCGGAGCTTGACCCGCAGCTGGCACCGCTGCAGCACGACCTGGCGCCCATCCTGGGCTACCAGCCGCGGCCAGACCTGGACCCGGCCACCCGCCGCCACGGCCGGGACCTGGCCACCCCCGAGCTGCAGTTCGCCAGGCGCCTGTACCTGACCAGTTCCCGGAGCGGGTGTGGGATCCCGGGCGCCCTGGGGGAGCGGAGCCCCCGGCCAGGCTGCCTCGCACCGCAGGCCCAGGCCCAAGGGGAAATGCGGGCCGTGTTCAGAGGAGGACGGGGGTCCTTAGGGCCCTGGAACAGAAGGTCGCGCCCTCAGCCCCTGCTACGTGGGACCCCACAGGGCGGGAGACAGTGGCCAGGAGCCACAGCTGAACCTGCGCTGTCCCGGCTCCCTTTTCTGCGCATCCTTCCGTAGGGCGGCGAAACCTGTTTTTAGCAACTTGCTTTTCTTTCAGTCTACTTGAAAGCCATGTAGGTCGTCCATGGCAGATGCACGATTCCAAGTCATTTTGGCAGGTTTTTTTTCTTTTTTCTTCTGGGAGTTTTGTTCTTGTTGCTCAGGCTAGAGTGCAGTGGCACGATCTCGGCTCACTGCAACCTCTGCCTGCCTCAGCCTCCCGAGTAGCTGGGACTACAGGCATGCGCCACCACACCCAGCTAATTTTTTGTATTTATTTATTTATTTATTTTTATTATTATTTTTTTTTAGTAGAGACAGGGTTTCACCATGTTGGCCAGGATGGTCCCGATCTCTTGACCTCATGATTCGCCCACCTCACCCTCCCAAAGTGCGGGGATTACAGGCCTGAGCCACCGCGCCCTGCATTTTGGCAGTTTTTAATGTGGAGAAGGTTCTTTCTGCTGAGCGAACGTTCCAGAGCTGTTGGGGGTGTCTCATAGGCTGTGGCGAGCTGGGAAGCTGCTCTGCTGAGCCACCTGGAGTCGCAGATTTTAGCACATCTGGAGCAGATGAGCGGCTATTCCCACAAATGTTTGCGCTTCAGACAGATCACTTTTTTGATCATAAGTCTGAGTGTGGTTTTAGAGGAAAATCTATCCTGATTATGTTTCCCCTGATGTTTCCTATACTTGTGGAGCTCATAGGAGAGACTGAAGGTGAATTCACGATTATACACAACTTACGTCTGTTTGTGAATTCTGACAGTGTATCTTCAACTGTAAGAAAAATGAATTTCAAAACTTCTTCTGCATTATTACCTGGATACTCCAACATCTTATATGAAAATTGTGCTGATTTCTGTCAAATGCAGTGGCCCTTGCTTCAAGCCTTGTGGATTTTGTTGAGAATTTCGAGATGTTCAGAAATTCTAAGCTGGAGTAACTCTAACAGCCTCCTGGTTACTTTACTGAGATGTGGCTGCGTCTGCTCCTCCCATGCTCAGGTACTGACAGTTACTGTCTGAGCACCGGGACCTCCCTCCTGGAGGGATCTGTGCAGAGGCTGCAGGCACTCCTGGGGGAACAGACACACCTCCGGCACCCAGGGGCTGGGTGCTGCCACCCGAGGAGAAGCCCCTCTCCTTCCTGGGGCCCCACCCCCTGCTGCTGCTTCTGCGGCTGATGTGACACCCAGGCATGGCCAGGCCCTCAAGCAGAACCCCTGTGAGGGGAGCTGGTTGGCCCCACCCCATCAGCTCCCCTGTGCACTCAGCAGTCCTTTGCCTGGCAGCATCTGGCAGCCCCATCGGGGCCTCTGGAAGACACACAGGACTGGCTCTCAGGCATGTGCCACAGGGTTCCTGTCCCCACTCCACAGCAAGGAAGAGGAGCCCGGGGCTCCAGAAAGAGTCAGCTCTTTGCCTGGGTGGGAGGGCCTTTATGGCGGGGAGGAGGGTGTGTGTGTGAAGGGGCAGCCTCGGGACGGGGGGAGATTCTTCTTTCTCTCCTTCCACCAGACGCTCGTCCAGGAAAATGTGGCCTCACCGGCATCCCCAGGGAGAAGCCCACGCACCATGAGACGGGAATAATACAGGGTGGTTAGAGGGGAGTGGACATTCCAGGCAGCCCCTTCTCATCTCTAGGAAGAGGAAACCCTGCAGGAGCCAGGAGCTGACAGGACCCCAAACACCAGGGTGTGGCCGCACTGGCTGAGACCGCCTGGACCCCACAGGGCTCTGGGTGTGCCCCGGTGTCTCCTGTGGCCTCACGATGCGCTCATTAGCATACTCATCACACCCCCACCGCGCACGACGGCTCCAGAACACCCAGATCTGGTGGAAAAATGGGCAGCCCTGCAGCTCTGAGACATCTCCACCTTTTCCAGGAATCCTGTGGATTTTCCTCCGGCCCCAGCGCCCCTGCGTGGGACGGACTCTAGAGGGCGCCACACTCCCTTTCTCCAGTGGGAGCTTCGGCCTTCCCAGGAACTCTCTGGCCTTTCACTGTTTGCTGACTCGCCCCTGATTCCTTCTCGCGGTGGTGTCGAGAGCCTGGACGCTGGCCGGGTGGAGGTCTCACTGGGGGTTGGGGTGTCCCCTAGCCCACCGAATCGGGGGCAGCTAGGCCCAGGGGCTACGGCCCACCAGAGGACGGGGTGCGGCCTGCGGCAGGACCACCACCACCTCACTCATTCCCTCTGGACGGGGCAGCAGGACCCGCAGCAGTGGGACCCTTGTCTCCTTTGAGTGGTTTCCAGACCGGCTCTGTTCTTTGGGAAGGAAATGGCTGGAGGCACCATGTCTCCAGGTCCCAGTTCTGCCACAAGGTCCCAGTGAGTGACCCGGCTTTGGGCGACGACCAGGCCATGGTCCTGAGGGTGGCGAACTCAGGGGCGGTGGGACTGGGTGCCCTGTGCCTGGTTCACAGGCCTGCAGCCTCAGGCTCCAGCACCATCCTCAGCATCCCGGCGGGTCTCAGGCTTCCCTGGCTGTGGGTTCCCTCCCAGGCACGTCCAGGGCTGCAGCCAGCACCATCTTTGCAGACTCAGGACCTGGCAAACTCCCTGGGCTCTTCCCTGTCATCCTGCCCTTTCCTCTCCTGCTTCTTCTGCAATAAGAGGCAGGAAGGAGCCCGTGGGAGATGGGGAGACTCAGACCAGCCTCACCGTGTTTCCACACACCCCTGCCTGCCTGTCCAGAAGCCTCTCTCGGGCCCAGGGGACACACAGGTCTTAGGAATGGTTTATTGACAAATGGCTTCTGGGGGAGTGGCTGGGTTCCCTCTTAGCAGGGCCCACACACGGGGCTCACACAGAGCAAGGCTGCTCAGCTGGAATGTGGCCCCTCAACACTGCTGCGCCCAGGCTCCCGGCCACTGGGCCCCTTCGCAGGGGTCTGAGTGTCCCCCGAGGCCAGGGCCGGCTTCCCTCGAGGTGCTCGGTACTTGTTCTTCTGGCTGTAGAACAGGTTCCTCTGGAAAAGGCGGGGAAGGCGGCCCTGGTGCAGCAGCACAGCCAGGACCATCCCTGCAAGAGAAGGCAGGTCCCAGGTGGGCCGCAGAGCTCCTGGGCCCAAACACAGACAGGACACCCACTCCCAGGCCTGTGCCAGGACAGGGGAGCCAGGCAGCCTGGCCAGGGGTCCCAAGACCCCTGAGGCCCAGCCCCTGCCTGGTCCTGGTCTTCCCTCCCTGGTCATGCCCCTCCCTCTTGGTATGCCAGCTGTGGAGATGGGGGCAAGCCTGTGGGGTTCCTTGTACTTCTGAACCACCCTCTGGGATGAGTGACTGGAATTCCCCTCCCCCCACATTGTCCTGAGCCACCTCCAGAGCTTCTGTGGCCATTTTCCTCCGGGACCTGATGTGGCGTCCCAGGGTGGCTGTTTGCAGGGCTGTGGCCTGGCGTAGAAGTGGGGGATGTGAGTGGACAAGATGTGGGTGCCCCTGGGTGGGAGGCTGGGCCTGACTGAATCCTCAGGCCCACGTTCTTCCAGAACTCCAGGAGCAGAGACTCCTAAATCCCCGCCTGCCTTCTAGGTCATTGGGAAGGGCAGGTGTCCTGGGCAGAAGGGGAGAGTGGATCCTCCTCAGGTTTGATCTCAGTCCTCTAAGGATTTAAACTGCAGCGTGTTGGCTCCACTAGGGCTGGCCTGAGTGGGACCTGCCTGTCACCACCTGCAGCTGCTATGACTCCGGACAGTGGCCCCTGTGCCTATCACTTGCTGAGACCGGCCGTTCCCCTCACTCAGCCCTCCAAGGCCCACTCTGGTCCTATCTCTGCTCCCAGGAGGGCAGGCCCAAGGAGGCCGGATGACCTGCTCAGGGGCGCAGCCAGCAGGTGCGGGTGGCCGCTCACACCCAGGGAGCCAGCCCTATGTCCACACCTGGCTACGGGGCTCCTGCCTGCAGCCTCAGAGCTCCCCAGAGCTCATGCTGACACTGCATATGTGGATAAAGGAGGTTAATGGAGGGACACAGCCTGTTTTTCGGGTTCCTGAAGCTGCTCTAAGATGACAGGAAAGGGATGCTGTCAGAGGTGTCAAGCATCCAGATGGATGAGACGGGAAGAAACGCAGGGGCACAGCGCGGAACTGACAAGACACCGATGACATAGAGGGGCCAGATCCCGCCCCCCGCAGAGACGAAAGCCGGGAAACAACCCACTTCTTCCGCAGATGCCCCGTGCTTTCAGAAGCTGGTGCCCGGGTCTCTGTGGGATGGGGTAGCCCTGGGACTCACCTAGGAGGAGGGACAGCAATTCCACATGGGAAGCTCCAGAGCCCCAAATCCCAAAATACAGAAGCAGCCACTGCCTCCCTCCCTGGCCCTGGCAGGAGACAGGGTCCTCTCTAGAGAGGGCATGTGGACTCGAGTATCAGGCCCACCCAAACCTGGAGTCCCGCCTGAAACAGGGATCCCAGCCTCTTCCCACTTGGCTCCTAGAAGCCGCAGATGCCCTTTGGGCTTCTCCCTAGAGGTGGTTCTACAGTGAGAGGTTGTAGCAAGGTGAAGAGTATTTCCCCAGCGACATGTCCTTCCCAGAACACAGGATGTGCCCTTGTTAGAAATAGGGCCTGGGACATAACATTAGTTAAATTACAGTGATGTCATACTTGAGTAGAGTGAACCTTAAATTCAATGACTGGTGTCCCTATACGAAGAGAGAGACAATGACACAGAGGTGGCCGCCAGGGGAATCGGCAGACATGGGAGCGGTGTGTCTCCAAGCCCGGGGACAACGGGGGTGCCAGAGGCCCCCAGAGCGGGGAAGAGGCAGGAGGCTCCTCCCCAGCAGCCTCCAAGGAGAGCTGACCCTGTCAATGCCGCGATCACAGGCTCCAGCCCCCAGAGCTGGCTGAGCATACAACCCTGTTACGTGAAGACTCTTCGTTTGCGTCCTTTGCCTTGCAGCCCATGAAGCAACCACAGGCCATGGCGTGCAGCCTGAGAAACTCAGGAGGAAACTGATCGCCCACCTGGAACTCTGCCCAGGCCTCGCCGACACTCAAGTGCAGGTCAGAACCAGGATACTGTCTGGATACTGTCAGGAAGTCTGAAGTGTACCTGCCAGGTCCCCGTTCTCAAAAGCTACTGTGAGACGGGCACCAGCAAAAAGAAAGAATAAACCAAAACAGGAGGCCATGAGGAAAGCAGGAAATGGAAATGCAACCAGGAGAGCGGTGAAGGGTAGCCCCGGACCAGAGATGGACACCTGTGGGTAACCCGGAGCTGTGGATCCTTGGGGGAGACAGTGCTCACGCAGAGCACTGGTGTTGAATTAACCAAAGCACCCAGAAGCCTGGGCAGGAGAGAGTCCAGGACCTCATCACCCTCAGGAAGCAAGGCCTGTGTAGGAAAAGAGAGGCCTCCTGGGCCACCACAGCTCACCCAGGTTGTGTTTCCAAGCCAGGGAACTCGAGAGGGCTCTGGAGCTCATCAGGAGGAGGAGGCCGACCCACCCTGGGTGAAGGATCCGCAGGGGAGTGCGGGGGCCGCAAGGGAGGAAAGCCGGCCCCCTACATTGCAGGAGACAGCCCAGGGTTGACGCCTGAACTAAAGAGTCTCAGAGAAGCCCTGCAGGCCCAGTGTGTGGGGACAGAGAGGCCAACACTCAGCTGCTTCCTGGCAGAGGGCGGTGCTGCCTCGGGGACGAGGGGCAGGAGTGGGTTCCTGATGCACTTCCTGCCCTTTCTAGGGCCGTGCACATGCCTGAGATAGTGTGACCACATCGGAACCACGGCGACAGATCACGATGATGTCAGTGTCACCATTGCAGGGTCAGGGTGCCTGAGA
Source organism: Chlorocebus sabaeus (assembly GCF_047675955.1). NCBI lineage: Eukaryota > Metazoa > Chordata > Mammalia > Primates > Cercopithecidae > Chlorocebus > Chlorocebus sabaeus. The sequence goes on from NC_132913.1 coordinate 128,183,677, forward strand.
GACCCCCAGCTCCTGTCTTTCCCCCCAGGGGAGGCTGAGGCATTGCCCCTGAGACCTCCCCAGTGTAGAGCCAGCAGAAGCTGAAAAAAGCTTCCAGAATTCCACAGGAACCCAACAGCCCTTCTGGTACCTCAGCAAGGTGGAGCCGAGTGTCTGAGAGCAGGTGCAGGAAGGAGAAGGTGTGGGCTCCACCTGGGCCTCTGACACCAGGAAACAGAATCCCCAGATCTAGGGCCAGGAGGGGGCTCCATGACCTCCCCCTGCTGCTCCTCTGCTTGGGTCCAAGATGCAAGGAAGGAGGGGCACACACCGTGCGGGAGCTGAGGGGTCCCCTGTGTGCATCAGCAAGTCCCAGACCCGCCCCACCAGGAGGCAAAGGGACCGGCTGCTCCACCCCATGCTCACAGCCCTGTAAGTGCACGATGGCACCCTATATCATCTAAGTGTGGCTCCCTGTATCCTGAGGATTCAGGGACTCCAGAATGAGCCCCTCTCGGGGGAGCCTGGCTCCGGGTGTGTGGAGATGCCACCTGGGATGGGAACCCCAGGTTCATGGAGCCCCACTGCAGACGCCGTTCCCCATGTGCCCAGCGCCCCTTGCAAGGTTGGCCTCTCCCCAGCCTGCCCCCTTCTTACCTGGCTGCAGCTTGCTCGGCACCAGGACGGTGTCCACAGTGAGACATGCCGTCACAGCCCCTTCCCCACACACCGTGCCCACTGCAGAGACCTCCCCAGGAGCACTGACCCAGCACCCTCACCTCCACTCTGTAGGACCCCACGTGCCACGACGCTCTCTGGGCCCCAGCAGCCCTAGGGACCCCCCCCCCCCGCCCTTACCTGTCAGAGGGCCCAGCCAGTACACCTGGGCGTACTCCAGTAAGGTGTGTCCTGAGCAGCCAAAGGTCACAGAGGTGGCCAGGGCAGGGTTGAAGAAGGCGGACGTGAAAGGCCCGGCTGTGGGCAGAGCACAGTCAACCCTGGTCCCCAGCCCTGCCTGACGCCCCTCTCCAGGCCAGGACTTGACACCCACCACCAAACCCACACCGAGAACCCCACTGTGTGCAGGCCTGGGGGTTGCTCTTGGCTCCTGGAGCCCTGCCTGGCCCCCCGTACTGACGGACACACAACACAGCCAGGCTGGTTCAGTCAAGCTCTGGGTCAGGGTCAGCAGCTTGGGGGCCCCAGGGCTGTCGAACACCCTCCTGACGTCTCACCCGGACTCCCGTGACCCACCCGTGCTACCCTCCAGCACCCCACCTTGGGGGATGTGGCCCTGGAGAAAGATAGGGACAGAGAGAGACGGAGACAGAGACTAAGAGAGACAGATAGTGAGAGAGAGACAAAAAGAAACAGAGACAGGGAGACAGAGAGAGAGAGGAGAGACAGAGAGAGATCTCAGAAAGGGGCAGCAGCAGAGGAGAGGCGAGGACCCGGCTGTGTGATGTGAGACAAGGGAAGGTGGCTGCAGCCCCAGGCCAGGGTGACCACCCGAAATAACAGGATCCACCAACACCAGGGTCCTGCCTCTGGGCCGGGAAGAGCAGGGAGTGGGCCCAGCGGAGGGCAAGGGCCACAGGGACATGGAGCCTGCGTCCACCCACGTGGAAACCAGGACCCTGAGGATGGGCAGCTCTGTGCCTGAAACCAGGCTCCTTCGGCTTCATGGAGGCAGGACCTTTGACAGGAGCTCTCCAGTGCCACCCAGGACAGAGGCCCGGGCAATCTGCCACAGAGGTGTGTCACTGCAGAGCTCCCTGCTCACCCGTGCCTCAGTTTCCCGATCTGTACAAGGCTCTGGTGGCACCTTCCTGTGGCCTTTGTGGTCCAGGTTCCGTGGTGTCTGCCCAGTGCTGGGTCAGGGGCAGTGCCATGGACCCAAGTGCTGGTCCTGTCCTGATTAGGACCTCGGACCCTGGGAAGGAGACCTGGCGCCATGCTCCCTGCAGCCCTTCCTGTGGTGTCCCCAGTGCCTGGAGCACGAGGCGGCCGCCCCTGGCTCTCCCCAGAGCCCCAGCACTGTGGACACCTGTCCCGGGAGCTTGCCGAACAAAGGCTTTCGTGGTGGTGGAGCCTAGCGCTCAGAGGGGAAAGCAGACATGGGGGGCTGGATCAGACGGAGCGTCTGAGTGGAGGGAGCTCACAAGGGGGTGAGGGGACTATGAGAAGTAGGTCCCACGGTCAGCCTAGGTGCAGGCAGGAACCGCAGGATGCAGGTGTCATTAGGAGGCCAGGGAGACCGAGTGGGGCAGGTGGGACAGGACCTGTCACTCTGGAAGGGGTGATAGAGGGTGCAGGGACTCCCACACCAGACCAGGGCTGGGCCAGGAAGCGCCTGCTTCGGCGGTCCCAAATACCCCAGATGCAGAACTTCTGGGAGGAATGGGAACAGCTGGGACTGGGGAGAGGTGCAGTGGCCATGATGGCCCTGGCAGGGGACAGGCTCCCCCACAGTGCCCCATGTCCAGCACAGGCCCTCGTCCACCCGCCAGGTCCCAGGAAATCACCACCCCTTCTCATGGGTTTGTTGGCCACCCGGGCCAGCGGCCCACTATCCTGGGTGTGAACAGGCCTGAGTGTGCCTGGAGGTCACACAGGTGGAGGGGTCTTGAGGGGCTCAATTAGTGCTCACCTGTGTAGGCCGTGACGGTGACCAGCAGAGCCACGGCGGGCACCCTGTAGGCGGGAGGACTGTGCCGCAGGTGCAGGAGGATCAGATGGAAACAAAAGGCGCAGGCGGCCTCCACAAGCGCCCCGTGGGGCACAGATGTGCGCAGGGCCGAGCTGCAGCTCTGGGCCATGAGGCTCTGTAGCAGGTGCAGGTCGCTGAGCTCCCAGGCCCAGCAGAGGTGCGTCAGGGTGCAGGCGGCCTGCATGCCCAGCCCCTGGGCCGCCAGCTTCAGCAGCGTGCCAGGCAGAGACGCCTCGGCCATGAGGAACTCCTGCAGGGACACGGTGGGGTTGGCCAAGGCCCCGTCCAAGGTGGCCCCATGCGCCAGGAAGAGCAGGAAGAGCAGGGTGAGCAGCAGGTCAGGCCCAAAGCCCCCAGCCCAGGGCCCGAGCTCGACCAGCATCCTCATCTCCAGGCAGCAGGCCCCGAGCTGCACCGCGCCCACCACCTCCCGGGCGAAGCCTTCATAGGCGCCCACTGGGAGCAGGGCCTTGGAGGCCCGCCTGGCCCCCTCACAGAGGGCGAAGGTGGCAAAGAAGAAGGAGAGGGACACGTTAAGACCTGCCATCGGCCTGGGCCCTGCCGAGGAGCTGTGCCTGCAGGACACCGGAGGGGACAGGGCAGGATCTGGCCGGTTCCCACAACCCAGAGGGCCCAGGAGTGTGGGAGAGGGCACCTGGGCCTCTGGGAACACCACACCTGCAGCCCCAGCTCCCGCCCCACCAGCTGCCACCCAGGTGCACTGCCAGGATGGCCACAGGGGCCCTGGCCCACAGCCTGGCATCCTCCCGGCACGCGACACACCCGGACCCACTGGCCACGCTCGGCCAGCCCTGGACTCTGGAGACTGGCCCAGCTCTTCTGAGCCCCCAGCTGAGCTCCACTACTCCTACCTGCGCTCTTGGCTCCAGGACCCCAATACCTGCTCCCTGCACCTGGCCCCTCTTGAGGCAGGGTCCCCCAGATCCCTGCACCTCCTCCAGGTCCCTGCCTGAACAAGGGCCCCCATTTCTGCCTCCCTGCATGAATGCTGTGTCCATCTCAGTGAGGGTCCCATGCTTATTGCACCTGCGCTGTGTCCCCACTGGGGTGAGACCCCCACTGAACCTGCACTGGGAGGGCCCCTCATGGCCCCTGCTCCTGTTCCCTGACCCTGCCTAGGTGAAGCTCACTCCTGCCTGCAACTGTAGGTGTCTTCCCTTGAGTGAGCACCCCCCTGCTCCCTGCACCTGGCTGTGTCCCCACCGAGGCCAGGCCCCCTGCATGTGGGCTGTGTCCCTGCCCATGGGAAGGTCCCCTCATTCCTGGTTGCCCGCACCTCCACTGTGTCCCCACCTCAGCAGGGACCTCCAGGCTTCTTGACCTGCCTAGGGTCCAGTCTGGGTGAGACCCTCCTCCACCTGCTGTGTGTCCCCTCTGGTCAAGAGTTAGCAGCAGCCTCTGCCCCAGGCCCACATTCTCTGCCCTGTGCTGCCCTCACCTGCCCCTCAGGAGAACTCAAGACCACCCCTCACATCAACCTCCCTCCCACCTTCCTGCCCAGAAAGCGCTTCCCAGAGATGAAAACCGAAAGGGCCATCGTCATTTGCTTGAAATTCCTGCAGAGGGGCCAGTTGCCCACAGCTGCTTGGAGGTGGTGCTGAGCCTGGGTGTCTGCAGGGGGAGAGAGCCAGGGCTGGGACCATCCAGAGCTCCGGACCCCGAGGGATGGGGCATGAACCCTGAGGGCCCCACGATGGGCAGTCTGTCACCCTGCAGCATGGCTCCTGTCCACTGGGTCTGCATCCAAGCACTGGGACACCAGCCACGGCCATACGGGTACAGCACGTGGGACCTGCCCGGTGTCCCCCCCGCAGCCCTTTCCTTCTCCCCCAGGACCGACTCCAGTCCCCGAGGGCCTTCCCCCAACCTGGCCCACAGCTCCCCTTTCTCTGAGACTTAGATTTCCTTTTATTTTTAGAAACCCAGTTGGGTCCCACCTGGTGTCCCCCTGGCACAGCTGGGGAGACTGAGACCAGGAGGGAAGGGACCTGCCTGAGGGCACTGCCTGTTTTCAGGGAGAACCTTGTCCCTGAGAGTTCGTGTCCCTTGCACATGTTTGAGAGTTTTGTTCCTTTTCATTATTGACTTGAACCCATGTCATGAAGAGTCACAATCTGGCCATTTTTCTGATGATGAACATGTGGGTGGATTTCAGTTCTTACTACTATGAATAAAGCTGCTATTAGCATTTTGGTCTATTCCTTTTGAAGACACAGACTTTTATGTCTTTGGGGTAAATTCCTAAAATGCCCCGGGTGAGCTCTGTCCACTGAATAAATCCCAGATCTGTAAAATTGGAAAGAAGACTTTATTTCCTAGAAAGGGGTAGGCCCTTCAGGGTGGCCGGGCAGAGCCCGGGCCGGGCACCTGGAAGGAGGGGGTTGAGGCAGGAGCTTCTTGCTGAACAGGTCAGCTAAGCACACACGCTCCCTGGGTTGCTGGAGGAGCCATGAACATTCAGGAAGGGGTCGTCACTCATGCATACTGAACAAGCACGCATGTGACATGCGTCCCAAGTTCCCTTGGGGGTGGACATGTGACATCTAAATGTGTTCCTATGAGACCCTTGCCTGGAAAGGTGAAGCAGTATCACAAAGGCGCTCAGTGCACAGCCCCTGAAAACCAACCAGAACCAGTCCCTGCTGGGTGGTCCCGGGTCAGAATTCCAGAAATCAGCCTCTTGGCCAATCAAACTCAGGGCTTGTGACACAGAGGAGTGGGGCTGTGTGTCAGCGTCTGCAGTGGGTGAGCTGCACCTGAGTGAGTATGGCTTTCCTGGAGGCCAGTGCTGGTTTAGCTGCTAGAGCAAAAGAGAACCTTCCTGGCCGGCAGCCCCTGGTTTCTGCTTTTAAGTGTCCGGTGCGTGACTCCACCCCTGCCAGGCAGGGCCTCAGGTCTTGTTGATCGTTTGCTATCTTATCGCCACGAGGGACCTGCTTTGTCAGTCTCCTCTCCACCTTCACCTTCATGCGGGTGAGTGTGGTGTCCCAACCACAGACGGAGGGGCTGTGACGCGGCGGGTCCCACCTCCCACTCTTCATGGCGGATTTTTGGCATGTTTTTCAGATTTCTCTGGAATCCCCTTGGCCGAGAGGGGTCCGTTCAGCTTGTTGGTGCGGGGGCTCGGAATTTCATTTCTGGTTCTCTTATGGCAGGCGAGTGAAAACGTTTTAAGGGACTGTCCAAACCTTTCCCGAAGTGGTTGCAGTGTTTTAACTCTCGCCATTCGTGTATGACAGTTTTGGTGTCTTTAAAAGTCGGTGGTGTCGAGATTTAAAAACTGTGTCTCTTCCGCTGATTGTGCGGTTCTGACTCTTCCTGGCTTAAAGTTGCATTTCCCTCATGACAAAAACTTGTTAAGCAATTAGTCCTGAACTGTCTGTCCATTCCAGTCTCCTCTGTTCATTTTTAAAGTGGGGTTGTGTGTCTTTTTATTGATTTGTGATAATTCTTTCTATATTCTGGATACAAGATTTTTGTGTGAGATTTGTTTGGCAGTATCTCCGCAGGCTTCCTGGTCATTTTCTGTGTAGTGTCTTTTGATAACTAGAGTATTTTCCTTCAAATAAAGCCAAATTGATTATTTTTAAATGCACTCGTCACTGCTTTTTCCTCCCTGCCCAGGAAATGTCTGTGCCCTCTCAGGTCACAGCAATGTTCCCTGATGTTTTCTCCCAGACGTTTCATGATTTCCCTGTGAAGTGAGGTCAATGAAACCTATCCAGATAGTCGGCACTTCTTGCACAACATAAGGGTGTGGTTTCGTGTGTTTCCACCTGGATGTCCAGTTGCTCTGGACACCACGCCCAGCCCTGGCTCCACCTTGTGGGTACAAGGCTCTGCCTCTCCTGAGTGATGGGCAGTCAGAGTGGAAACCCCCACTCCCGCTTTGGGAAAGTCCCCAAATGTCTCTCCTGGACAGTGTTTCCCTCTGAGAAATGCAGCGTACCCCGTGGAGGCGAGGCCGGCTGTGACGCTGCCCCTGCTGCCCAGACCGTGGGCCGGGACCGGGCGGGCCGCACAGGCCTGGAGTGTGGCCACTGGAGCCAGCTGGATGGAGGCCTGACTGTGGGAGGCAACTGGCCATCCCTGGCACTGGGAGGGCAACAGACAGGGGTGATGGGGGTGTTGGGGTGCACAGGCCATGCTTTGGGGACCACAGCCTGGTTTCCAGCCCCTGGGACGCTGCCTCCACTCCCTGAGCTGCCCTCCTGGCCCTGGGCATGGGACCAGGACTGGAGGCAGAAAGCAAGGGGTGGGCTCTGTGTGCGGCAGTGCAGGCCACTCTCAGCCATCACCACCTGCCCAGAACCCCCTCAGCCTGGGCCGAGAGCCCACCTGGCCTATACCACACGGCTGGAGGCCCCACACAGAGCCTCCGAGCACAGAGCCCCCCAGCCCACAGCTCCAGGAGGGAGTAGCCAGAGCCACCCTCATCTCCCAGAATCCCTGCCCGGAGCCCCCACAGCCCCCTCCCACGGGCTCTGCTTAAGGACTGACCTTCCTGGACCTCTGGTGTGTGCCTGAGCAGAAGGTCAGAGAGCCCACGTCCTGAAGGGTATTAGAGTCCAGTGCCGGCCGGCCTGAGGCCCAGTTACCATCAAACAGGGTGCTGTTGGGGCTCCCTCTGTGGTTCTGAGTCAGGGCCCAGCCTCCCCCCATGACCAGGTCCTGTGCAAGCCCCCAGAGCTTGCCCTGCAGAGGACCCTGGCCAGCCCTGAGCTGGCCTCTGAGGGCGTCATGGGAGCCACTCCCGTTATCTGACCCGTGACCTGTCCAGGACACCTGCCCTCGGCCGTGCGGGACCGCACTCCTGCTCCTGAGCCAGTTCCGCCCGCCTCCCCACATCCCCTCCAAGAAGCTGGGAGGGGCCCCTGGGAGGGGCTGCATCACTGCAGGGAGCAGGCAGCGGATGCCCGGACTCCACCCAAGGCCAGGAACCCCAAGTCAGAGGAGGTCTTCCTGGAAACGGGCAGCCCCTGAGAAATGAAACTAAAGCCGCAGTCACGTGGAGGTGGCGGTGCATCAGGGTGGGGCGCAGGAAGCTGTGAGAAAGAAGTAGATCCGTATCTTATTTCTATGGCAGGACATAGTTCAAGCCACAGGGAGGGGAGGGGACCATTGGAGGAACAATGGAAGTAGGGGAGGGTCCACCCTATACTCCCTCTCCCCGGAAACAGGTGCGAGGGGTGCCTGAGGCCTCTGCCCAGGCCACCTCCTCAGTGTCTGGCGGTCAGAGGGTCCACCCCAGTGTGCGTGGGAACAGGCCTCCCTTCCACATGAAGGTCACCTGGGGCCACCTGGTGGGCCTTCCCTGTCCTTTCCGATCACTGGGGATGGGGGAAACTGGCCTTGGAAGGCCTGAGGACCCCTCTTGGTCAGCCTTGCCTCTGGCTCAGAGCTTTGGGCCAGGGCCCAACCTGATCCAGGACTGGCTGAGTGTCCCCCACACGGCCACTCTACTCCCACACCTGGAGGTGGGACTTAGTCAACCTGCCCTCCCAGAAGCAGCCAGATGGGGAGGGGGCTACGGGCCCCTCTGGTGTCACCCTGTGCCCACAGCCTGGGAAGGAGGCCCCCACCTCGGGGCCAGGGGATGTCCTGGCATAGATGGAGCTGTTTGGTGTCACCTGGACCAGAGGCCTGTGGGACCCAGGGCCTTGGTGCCGTGCCTGGGAGACCCAGGCCTGGAGATGGCCCTGCAGACTTTACTGTCACAGGGCATGACGGCCCCATACTCACAGGGCCTCCCGGGAAACACCGAACTGGAAGGTTGTGGGTCCATTTGGAGGTGGCTGTGAGGGGCTGCTGGTGAGCAGGCTTGGGGGTCTGCTCATGGCCTGGGAGATCAGGCTACCTGCAAGTCCCCATGGTGCCCCACACGGTGCTGGAACGGGGTCTTCCTCCACCCCTGCCAGCCACGGCCTGCTGAGCCGCCTGCTGAAAGCCACAGTGACACAGCCTGGGCTGGAGAAGACGGTGGCTCCAAAGACCCGCGGCAGCCACAGGACCCTGTGGAAAGGAGGGCTGCGGCTGCGGCTGTCAGGAGCGCTTCTGCCTGTTTGTAGGGTTGTGTGTGTGTAGGTTTTGTGTGGACATGTCCAAAGCAAACATGTTAACTCGCTTCCCTCTGCTGTCCCGTCACCACGTAGCATGAGAGGCACTGACTTATGTCACACTCTTAAAGCCTTGTGAATTTTACCACAGAATGTTTATGTTATGGGATATCAGGGGATAAATAACCACCTTCAAGGACTTCATCTCCTCTGCTGGGGATGGGACGAGCGTGTTTTCCGCTGTACCCAGGGCACTTGTATCAGGTTTGGTGGAAGCGTGACCTCAGTATGGTGTTTTTAGTCACACACTATGGTGTTTTTAGAGATTAAGTATGGCTTAAGGAGACAGGTACGGGTGCCAAGCTGACAAGGGGTGGACTCGTGATGCTTAATTTTTTGTGTCAAGTTGACTGGGCTCAAGGATGTCCAGAGAGCTGGCAAATCACGGCTTCTGGTGCGTCTGTAAGGGCGTTTCAGGAAGAGGTGAGGATCGTCAGTCGTCTGAGGAAGGCAGATCTGCCCTCAGCTATGAGGGTGGGTAGCACCCAGCCCAGTGCAGACCCAGGCACAGGGGGCTTCTCTGTCTTCTTGGGCTGGGATGTCCATCTCCTCCTGCCCACAGACCAGGCATTTTCGGTCCCCAGGCCTTGTGCTCTGGGACTGACACCAGCGCTTCTCTGATTCTCAGGCCTTCGGGCTCGGACGGAATGATGCCACCGGCTGTTCCAGTTCACCGGCTTCGGGACAACAGTTTGTGGGACTTCTCAGCCTCCATGATCAAGGAGCCGATTCCCATAAAAATCTCCTACATAGATCTCCCCGGACTCTCTTTCTCTGGAGAACCCTGACTCCTATACTGGGGCCTAGAGGTTTGGTTGTCGCGGGCTCCAGGCCTTCTTCCAGCACCCGGCGGTACCCCCAGCTCATGGGCCCCAAGTGGGGAGGAACAGTCGGCCTGAGGGAGGTGCCTCCTGGGCCCCACCGTGGGCTCCTGTGCAGACAGGCAGGGTGGGGAGCAAGGACAAGGCTGTCCCCTCCTCTGGCCTCCGCCTACAGGTGTGACTTCTTTCCAGCCTTTTCTGTGGATGGGGGGTGCACACGGGCAGGCCAGCCCCAGGCGCCCTCAGGACTGCACCCTAGGCCTGCCCTGGGAGAGTGGGGATGGGGCTGGGGCCTCACCTTGCTCAAGACCCAATCCCGGGGCAGCTGCGCTCCTGGCTTTTCGCCTGCAGGACAGAGGGTCCTAGAGTGGCCTGGCCCTGCGGTGGGCAGCATGGTGTGGGCATGCAGGTGAGGCCTGCCTGAGGTGCCCAACCCCCTTTCTGCCAGCTGGGACCTCCTAGTTCAGTGATGTGTCTTCCTGTCTGGCATTTCAGATAAGGACTCTGCAGCTGTGGGGGCTGGACTGTGAGGACACAGGGAGCCTGGGAAAAGGGTTGATGAAGGGTCCCTGTGGCCACAAGCCACGTGAAGAGGGGCAGAGCCAGGCTCCTGTTTAAGCTATTGTGGGCCCAGGGGTCTCCTTGTCCAGGATGGAAAGCCTTGGAGCACGAGGCACAGGCCCTTCCCCCTCCGCCAGCCAAAGCCTTGAGGGCCGGTCACAGCCCGGACAAGCTCAGTCCCCTCCAAAGGTGCTGCCCAACACCTGGCCTCCCACGCCGCATCCCATCCCAGTTCTACCCTGGGATCCTCACACACCCACACAGGCAAGGGGAGAAGCCAGGGCACCCCTAGGCTTGGCAGAGCGGGGGATCCCCACTATGTCGTCTTTGTTCGGTCCCTCCTGGGGAACCAGGGGCCTGTGGGTGAAGGAAGTTAACCCTGGAAGGGCCTGGGGACATCTCTGGACCAGCCTCACCCTGGCTTTGATCTCTGTTCCAGGGCCCAGACGGACCACTCTGTTCCCACACCTGGCTCGAGGTGGGACGGGGACCTTCCCAGCCTTCCCAGAGCTAACCCAGAGGAGTGCACAGGGTGGGTAGGCAGAGGGTTCAGGGGCCGCTTCCAATGGGGTGAGCCTGAGGAAAGGGTGCTGTGAGCTGAGCAAGGACCCCGCTCTATTTCTGCTCATCTGCCCCCCAGAGCCGCAGGGAATGCCGGACCCACCTGAGCTGGGGGCATATGGGACTCAGCACTGCACTGTGGCGCCCAATGGGAAGCCCCTGCTCTCTTCCGCCTCTCCCTGACCTTGAGGATTGGAACCTTGGGGAGCCTTGGGTGAGGTCCCCTCCCAGGAAATACTGAGCTGAGACACTGCGGGCCCATTCTGAGGTGGCTGTGAGGGGGTGCAGGTGAGTGTACTTGGGGTTCCTTCAAGGCGAGTCCCAGCAGGTCACCTGCGGAAGGCCCTGGGCAGGTGCCCCTCCCTGTCCTGGAACACCACTCTTCCCCATCGCCCCGGAGGACCAGGCCCAGGCAAGGCTAGGGATCACGACTGTTTATTGCCCCATCCCTGTCGGTACCCAGCTGAGCCAACCCAGGACCAATGGGGCTCCACAACCAGGTGTTCCCCCCACACGGGGCCCGCGCATCCCTGGTGGCCTGGGCCCCCACCAGGAAGCTGCACCACAATGATGATGGTGGACTTGTTCCTGATCTGATAGTCCTGGAGCTTTTTCTCCGGGTCCAGGGGGTAGTTGGCAAACATCAAAAGGAAATCCATGGTGTCTGGGGCAGAGAGCAGGAGCGTCAGCCTGGGCCTGGCCTCCAAATTCCTGCAGGGCCCTGGCTGGGGGAGGAATCCCAGCATATTCCCCAAGAGAGGTGAGGGGACAGTGTTTTTGGGGTCTGCACTCTCAGTTCCTTTCTTGGGGCATTTCACCTGCTGGGGTGAGCTCTGTACCCTGTCTGTTTGCTGGGCTTACACCCACATCCTGTCTGAATTTAGGGGGCAAAGGGAGCACAGAGGAGGGGCTCAGAGAAGGCAGAAATCAGGGGCAGGCCCTCCCCGGGATGGAGGAGCCCTGAGTGCAAGCGTGGGGCCTCTCCTTGTCCAGCAAGGACACCGAGGAGGTTGGCCGCTGCTGAACCCCCAAACCTCCACATCCAGAGACGGAAATGGAGACTCCGCCAGGAGTTACGGAGTGCCACCCTGCCAGGCACAGACCCCAGAGTGAGGAACCGCAGGACCCGCAGCAAAGCCCCCAGGCCTCATGTCCACCCCAAGCCCTGGATGGGGACCCAGCCATCCCCTCCCCATTTGTAGCCCTAGGGGAGACCCAGAGCCCTGCCCAGGACTCCTCACCTGCAGTCGAGCCCACCCCCCTGCTCACCTGCCTTCAGCACAGCCTTGGACACCAACTTCATCAGCCACTTCACAGTCATGGTATTGAATTCCTCCTCAGAACTGGCCACATCCAGCACCGTGTTCTTGCCCATGACACCGTGTACCACCAGCTGGTACATCATCTTCCTCCCGGAGCTGACAACGGGCAGACAGGACGGCCTGCAGCTGCAGCTGCTGCTGCTCTGGGGGCCCCCTCCTGCCCCTCCCTTCCTTCCTCCCCAGGCGCCTCCTCTCTTTCCTCCTCAGGGCCCTCCCCTCCTCCCTCCCCTCCCATCCTCCTTCCCCTCCCCTCCTCCTTCCCCGCCCCTCGTCCTCTTTTCCTTCCTCCCTAAGCCCTCCTCCCTCCCTGATCCCCTGCCCTTGGGGATTTCCACTTTTCCTGCCTTCCCCAGGCAGCTTTGGCTCCCTAAGAGTTTGGCTGAGAAGGGGCTGCGCCTGCTCAAGCTGCTAGGGCTCTCGGAGGGCGCGTGTGTCCCTGTGCACCTTTGTGTGTGTGTGACACGTATTGGAGGGCGTGTGTGTCCCTGTGCACCTTGGCATGTGTGACACACGTCAGAGGGTCTGTGTGTCCCTGTGCACCTTTGTGTGTCTCTGTGCACCTTTGTGTGTGTGACACACATGTTGGAGGGTGTGCATATCCCTGTGCACCTTTGCATGTGTGACACGTGAGTGTGCACGTCCCCGTGTGGTGAGGATCTGCAGATTCTGTGTGTGTGCATTCCTGTGTGTCCTGGTGTCTTGTGTCCCTCCGTGCATGTGTGGTGTGAGCACGTGTCCCTGTGTCTCCGTCTGCATGTGTCCCTCTGCGTGTGTGTGGTGTGAGCATGTGTGTCCCTGTGTCCCCGTTTATCCATGTGTTCCTCCACGTGTGTGGCATGAGTGCATGTCCGTGTCTCCGTCTATCTGCCTGTGTCCCTCCGCGTGTGTGTGGCATGAGCGTGTGTGTCCCCGAGTCTCCATGTGCATCCCTCCGCGTGTGTGTGGCATGAGCGTGCGTATCCCCGTGTCTCCATCTGTGTGTGTCCCTCCGCATATGGGTGGTGTGAGTGTGTGGGTCCCCGTGTCTCCGTCTCTCTGTGTGTGTCCCTCCACATCTCTGTCCTTGTGTCTCCATCTCTCTGCATGTGTCCCTCCACGTGTGTGTGGCATGAGCGTGCGTGTCCCCGTGTCTCTGTCCATATGTGTCCCTCCGTGTGTGGGGTGTGTGTGTGTCCCCGTGTCTCCATCTGTGTGTATCCCTCGTGTGTGTGTGGCATGAGCGTGTGTGTGGCATGTGCATGCATGTCCCCATGTCTCCATCTGTGTGTGCTCCTCCACGTGTGTGTAGCGTGAGCGTGCGTGTCCCCATGTCTCCGTCTGTGTGTCCCTCCGTGTGTGTGGAGTGAGTGTGCGTGTCCCCGTGTCTCCATCTGTATGTGTCCCTCTGCATGTGTGTGGCATGAGCGTGCGTGTCCCCGTGTCTCCATCTGTGTGTGTCCCTCCGTGTGTGTGGTGTGAGCGTGCGGGTCCCTGTGTAGTGGGGTCTGAACCCATCTGGATGTGAGCTTTCCTGTCCCAACTGCCCCCAGTGCAGGTGACCAAGGAGGATGGTGCCGTCTACCTCCTCCACTTTCAGGAGCAGGTCATGTGAGGAAGGTTGGGGGGCTGGGGACCCCTTCTTTCCTTCCTCGTTCTCTGTAGATTCCCAGCTGTGCTGCAGAAAGCCTGTCTGGGCAGGATCCTCACCAGGGACAAAGCCCCTCCTCCCATTGCGGACTCCTCAGCCCTGCACCGCCTCTCGGTCCATCTCGGATTCTGGCTAAGCCATGGTGGACAGCTCTGTGTGGGCTTAGATACCACACAGGAGCCTGCTCGTCCACTGACAATAGTTCCTAGGGGGAGAGTGTCGCAGCCCTGGGTCCTCAGCCCTGGAAACTGAGCCTGCAGGACCTGCTCCGTGTTCTGGGCTCCCGTGTCTGCAGATGCTCCCAGAAGCTGACCCTCCTAAAGCTCCTTCTCAAAGCCTTTCCCCTCCCTGGTGGCACGTCAATCTTCACTCCTCCCCTTCAGCCAATGGCAGACAAAGTCAGGCCACAGAACACAGATCTGTGATGTGCAGGTCTTAACACTGGTCCAAAATCTGCTTTTTCAGAAACTTTCTGGGTATAAAGTCCATAGCTGGACTGGAGCTGTGCAGCTGGATCCTTTGCTGCAGGATGCACCATGGAATCTTTTCACCAGACACCCGTGGGGTGAGCGCTCACCAGAAACAAAACCACCCCTTGTGCTTGCTGGGCCCTGAGGCCAGGGGTCTGCGTCGGCGGCCAGCAGCCTCTTCTGTAAAAGGCCGGTCGGTGAACATCCTCAGCCTCCTTGGTGAGGTGCCCACGCTGTCGGTGGAGGGTGGAGTCAGCAGCAGACACTGGAGGATGACGCGGACGAAGGCCAGGCTGAGCTCCTGTGACTCCGTTTACGGAAATAGTCTGTGCCCATCTGGCTGTGGTTTGAGACCCCGGCTCTGCACATCCCAACCCAGGAAGGGCTGCCTTGGACACTCTTCCCGGCTGCCCTGCGTGGGCTGTAGTGTTTATGGAAGCACGGCAAGAATCTTCGGCCAAAGCCCCGGCTCCCACTTGGCTAGAGGAAGAAGCAGCTGGAGCCCTGTACGTGTCCCTGACAGCTCGGGCCCGGGAGTGGAGGAGGGAGAATGGCTGGACTTCCAGGGCAGAAGCAGCACCCCCCGAACAGGTGGCCCATGAGGAGCACAGGGGCCTTTGGGGTGCGTCGTTCCTCCTGGAGCCAGCGGCCCCTGGTCCCGAGCGAGCGTCCTCTGAGCAGAGGCTCTGGCTCCTGCTGTGGGCGCACTCAGTGCCCCGCCCGCTCCTATCCTGAGCAGAGCAGCTCCCCGTGGTGGCACGGGGTCTCCTGTCACACCCTCTCTTCAAGAACCGAGTTTTATTGACAGAGCTGGAAGCTTCGCAGTAGTGGACTTTGTTCTTGCAGGACCAAGGCCAGCTTTTCTAAGCAGAGCAGAGCATGGCCATGATTCTGCTTCATGAGCTAAGGCTTCTTTCCACTGAGTGATTTTCCCCACATCAGAGTTCTTGAGCGGCCAGAATTCCAGATGGCAACTGTGAAACTGCCATCCTAGAGGACACCCAGGAGGCCACTGCCATCCCAGAGGACACCCAGGAGGCCATACCGTGGGAGCACCTGCAGCACGGCCTGAAAGAGGTGCCGATTCAGATGGAGAAGACCCCGCGAGAACAGCCAGGGGCGGTCAGGATGAGGCTGTGCAATCTCTTGAGTTTCCCAGTAAAGCCAGGGACACCTCTGCCGAGGCAGCTCGTGACTGAGTTTCCCAGTGAAGCCACTCAAAAACAGCCACAGCCCAGTTAGCAGGGGGCCAGGAGCCTCTCCCATCCTGGGCAGAGGGAAGGCGGGGCAGTTCACAGGGACTCAAAGCCAAGACTAAGCCCTTGTAAGGATTTGGGGTGGCGGCTAGGCTGGTGGGGGCCCTTCTGAGCTCCTCCCTATGGGACTTGCAGCCTTTTCTTCCTGGGGACACAGCTCCCAGGCACAGCATTTGTGCTGGACTAGAGACCCTGAACCTTTCCCACGACCTGGCCATGGCCCCATTTTTAGGAAAACAAAATGAACCCGTAGTGAAGGGCATTGTGAGATCTGCACAGCGCAGCCCTGGCCTTTCTGGGAGGCTCCCGGTAAGAGGGATTCGAGGTCTGGAGAAAGTGCACATGGTCATGGCCTCCAGGGGTCTGGGCCAGGCAGGGGTCAGAGGAAGCTGTAAGTTCTTCCTTCGAGTGAAAATGTGGAAGCTCTCAATAAGGAGAGGAAAATAATCCTATGCTGAGATAAAGATTAAAGAATGAAACTTCTATCTGGGAAGCTGTGAACACTATATTATTATTATAATGGTTCTGTTTTATTATTGTTGTCAATCTCCTACTGTATCCAATTTATAAATTAAAATTGATCATAAGTGTGTATGTATAGGAAAAAACATAGTGTCTACAGGGTTCAGTACTGTCCGCAGTTTCAGGCACCCACTGTGGGTCTCGGAACGTGTCCCCTGCAGGTAAGTGGGGGCTCCTTAGTGTCTACAGGGTTCGGTACTGTCTGCAGGTTCAGGCACCCACTGTGGGTCTCGGAGCGTGTCCCCTGCGGGGGCTTCTTAGTGTCTACAGGGTTTGATACTGTCTGTAGTTTCAGGCACCCACTGTGTGTCTCCGAGCGTCTCCCCTGCAGGTAAGTGAGGGCTCCTGTATTGACATGTTGTGCCACAGTCAACCTTCCATTTCCCTGGGTTCCCTGTCCTTGGATTCAACCAGCCTCCAAGACAAACTATTCAGGGAAAAAAGCTAACAATACAATGATAAATAATAGAAGTAAAAAACAACACAGTGTAACGACCACGTATGGAGCATTTACATTGTATTGGGCATGATAAGTAATCCGGGGCGATTTAAAGCAGAGGGTGTGCTTAGGTCATATGCAAACGCAACACCATTTCATAGGAAGGACCTGAGCACCTGTGGGTTTTGGTGTCCTCAGGGGGTCCTGGAACAAGTGTCCTGTGGATTCGAGGGATGACTGTATACAAAGAGTGTGTAGCACACAAGTTACAGAAAATAACAATATGTGCAACGCCCTTATGCGAAATTCCATGTGGCCATCGACTCTCTTAGGATGCTTCAGTTGGTTTTTGCCAAACTCTTGTGCCCTCAGCCAACCTGTGGTTTCGAGTGACCCAGGTCCTGACAAAATCAGGCGGCCACTGGGAACCTCAGGCACGAGCTGCCCCAGCAGAGGCGTCGCTGGCTTCACTGGGAACCTCAGGCACGAGCTGCCCCAGCAGAGGCGTCGCTGGCTTCACTGGGAACCTCAGGCACGAGCTGCCTCCCTTCCTGAAGTCACAATCCACACAGAGACGATCCACAGAGCAGAAGGTCACGCCCTGGTCTGCAGCACCTGTGGGTTTCCGGTTGCCCAGGGGCCTCACCTGTGCCACTGGGGCAGGGAGAGGGGGGCAGTGCCTGCCAGCAGCATTTCTACCATACAGCGACAACAGACGTAAGCGACCCCCAAAAATAGTTGTAAAAAATCATTAGGAAGTCTTGAGTTTAGGTAATTATTACCTTAATAGATATTTAAGTACCTATTTTATTAAGATTTATTTAAGTACAAATTTCTGTGGTTTGTTCACAGTGGCTGTGTTTAATGACTGGCCTTCCACATCCTTGAACGTTTAGCAGCGGATCCCTTGAGTGGGGTGGGACAGGGAAGACCCTCTGCTTCCCAGAGAGGGCGAGGAGCAGATTTACCGTGTCTTTTGTTCACTCTTGCACAGGTGTTTGCTCCCGGGGCACCTATAGGTGAGGAGCTGTAGAGTGGAGATGCCCCACGCTAGGCCACCTGTTTCCATCCCACATGCAGGCCCAGGTCAGTTAGATGTTCCAGCCCCCCGAGGGGAAGCTCTTGGGCTCACTTTGGGGTCACAGCTCTGAAGAGGAGAACCTGCCCTGGAGGCCAGAGTAGGGTAGAAGCAGCCACCAGCATGGCACCCATGAGGGGCGATGCTCAGGACAGTGGCCCGAGACCCTGGGGTCTGCCTTCAGCATGCGGAAAGTCCCTCCACTGTCAACCCGGGTGGAGTCATGCAGGAAATGGGGCTCCGCGCCTTCCTGAGTGCCCACCTGAACCTGGAGTGGGTTGGATGGCAGCGCCAGTGCTCCTCTGTCCGGGTGCAGGGTTCTGCCCCGTCCCAGTGTGTCTCTGGGCAGGGTCATCAGGGCCACCCTGTGCCCTGGAGTTCAGAGCCTTCTGAGGCTGACCTGTCCCTCCTCATGGTCCAGCCCTCGTCCTGACTGTTCTCCTGGTCTGCAGAGATTTTCCTGTCCTCATGTCCACTGTCTGTCTGCAGTTGCTTGGAGAAGGTAGGTTCCATCCTCATGTGAACAGTGGACAGTGCGTGAGGGGAGAGCCCTGGGGACCCCACCCTGCTCTGCCCAGCCTCCCCACCAAGCACCCCTTGTTCCGCCTCTAGTTCTGCTGGGCTGGAGCTCCCTGGGTGGGAGTCTGGCCTGGGACTGGCCCTAGACAGCTTCAGAATAGGAGGCCTTCCGCCCTGGGGGCTGCAAGGGTCCCCAAAGGCAACGTCCAGGCTGGCAGGGTAGTGGGTGCTGGAGACAGACCTGGGGAAGTGGCTAGGGCTGGGGGTGAGCCAGTGGTGGGGGCCAGGAAGCGAGGTCAGGCTCGGGCTGGAGACGTAGGTGGCAGCTGCTTCACCAAAGCAGGATGCTGCGGGGAAAGAGGGGGACCATTATTCCTAAAGAAACAACAACTAGATTTAGAAAATCTCCACCAGGAGGGAAGCCCTAAGCTCTGTACTTTGTATAAATAAATGGTGTCTGTGAAATCCAAATACAACATCTTCTAAGCAGGAATAATTCCTGCATTTCATGGTGAGGGGTTCAGTGACTTTTGAGAGGTCACACAGCAGTCACCAGCAGCGCGACCTGGACTGAGGGGACCTGGACCCCCTCAGCACCTGGCCCAGACTCCCCTATCTGAGTGTGGGCTGCTCAGCGCCCTGGGCTGAGCCTCAGTTGCTGGCCCAGGAAGCCCCACCTTGCCCCCAGCCTATGGTGGGCTGGCTCCAGGCAGGCCCGGTGGGATTCTGTGGAGACCCCCTCCCTGTCCATCTCTATCAACCACCCCCTGCTCCTCCCAGAGCTTCCCCCTCGGAATCCAACTGGAATCCAAGCCCCAAGCACCCTCTGTTTTCAGGGTCATGCTCTCCAGCTGGAAGGGCCAGGGGAGGGCTCTGGGATGGGACAGACTGGGGACTCCCGAGGCAGGGGCATGAATGCCATCCTGGCACTCTAGACTGGGGACTCCTGAGGCAGGGCGTGAATGCCATCTGGTCACTCTTTATCTCTTTCCAGGGACCAGGGTCCCCATGAACGCTGGCTGGGCACTGAGCCTGGTGTAGTGTGGCACTGCCAGGGCTGTCTCTCCCCTGGGGCTTTCCCACCGCTGGTCTTGCTCCGAGGGAGGCAGAGGCCAGGTGGACGCCCCGCCTGAGGACGGTGGCCAGCAACCCTTCTGCTGTTGCCTCGGCTGTGGCCACATCAGGCCCTCCCCGTCTCTCAAGCCTCCAGGCATCTGCTCTGGGGTGCACAGAAGTGGGCAGAGGCTGTCACAGCGTGCACAGGGCAAGATGGTGCAGGGGCTGTAGGTGGCAGTGAGGGCATGATTCTGGCCACCCCATGTGGAGGAGGCTGGATGTGTGGAGGTAGGGAGGTCCCAGGTCTGAGTTGACTCAGGACCCCAGAGAGGGCATCCAACTGGGCTGCTTGGGGTGTCTCTTCCTGGGGGCCTGTCATGGAGCAGGAGCTGGGGTGGCTTTCACTCCATCCACTCTTGAGCCAAGACCCACAAGCGTCTGGCTGGGCCAGGGCCAGACCTGCAGATGTGGTGGCCTTGGCCACAGGCAGTGCCCTGACTCACCTTGAAGCCTGGCACCTCCTCTCCTCCATCTCTGAGGGGCAGCCTTCTCTGGTGGCCATGGCCTCCACTCCTCCTTCTCTGGTGGCCACAGCCTCCCCTCTTCCTTCTCTGGTGGCCACGGCCTCCGCTCCTCCTTCTCTGGTGGCCACGGCCTCCTCTCCTCCTTCTCTGGTGGCCATGGCCTCCACTCCTCTTCTCTGGCAGTCATGGCCTCTGCTCCTCCTTCTCTGGTGGCCACGGCCTCCACTCCTCCCTCTCTGGAGGCCATGGCATCCCCTTCATTTTCTCTGGCAGTCATGGCCTCCACTCCTCTGTCTCTGAGGAGCCAGCCCCATTCTCTGGTGGCCACGGCCTCTCCTCCTCTTTCTTTGGTGGCCATGGCCTCCGCTCCTCCTTCTCTGGCTGCCGTGGTCTCTACTCCTCCTTCTCTGGCTGCCATGGCCTCTCCTTCTCCTTCTTTGGTGGCCATGGCCTCCGCTCCTCCTTCTCTAGCTGCCACGGCCTCCCCTCTTCCTTCTCTGGTGGCCACGGACTCTCCTCCTCTTTCTCTGGCTGCCATGGCCTTTGCTCCTCCTTCTCTGGCTGCCATGGTCTCTCCTCCTCCTTCTCTGGTGGCCATGGCCTCTGCTCCTCTTTCTCTGGCTGCCACGGCCTCCGCTCCTCCTTCTCTGGCTGACATGGTCTCTGCTGCTCCTTCTCTGGTGGCCATGTCCTCAGCTCCTCCTTCTCTGGCTGCCACGGCCTCCTCTCTTCCTTCTTTGGTGGCCATGACCTCTCCTCCTCTTTTTCTGGTGGCCACAGCCTCTGCTCCTCCTTCTCTGGCTGCCACGGCCTCCGCTCCTCCTTCTCTGGCTGCCATGGCCTCCCCTCTTCCTTCTCTGGTGGCCACGGCCTCTCCTCCTCTTTCTCTGGTGGCCATGGCCTCCGCTCCTCCTTCTCTGGCTGCCACGGCCTCCCCTCTTCCTTCTCTGGTGGCCATGGCCTCTCCTCCTCTTTCTCTGGTGGCCACAGCCTCCGCTCCTCCTTCTCTGGCTGCCATGGTCTCTCTTCCTCCTTCTCTGGCGGCCATGGCCTCCACTCCTCCTTCTCTGGCTGACATGGTCTCTGCTGCTCCTTCTCTGGTGGCCATGCCCTCAGCTCCTCCTTCTCTGGCTGCCACGGCCTCCCCTCTTCCTTCTCTGGTGGCCATGGCCTCTCCTCCTCTTTCTCTGGTGGCCACAGCCTCTGCTCCTCCTTCTCTGGCTGCCATAGTCTCTACTCCTCCTTCTCTGGCTGCCACGGCCTCCGCTCCTCCTTCTCTGGCTGCCACGGCCTTCGCTCCTCCTTCTCTGGTGGCCATGGTCTCTCCTCCTCCTCCTCTGGTGACCACGGCCTCCGCTCCTCCTTCTCTGGCTGCCATGGCCTCAGCTCCTCCTTCTCTGGCTGCCACGGCCTCCCCTCTTCCTTCTTTGGTGGCCACGGCCTCTCCTCCTCTTTCTCTGGTGGCCATAGCCTCTGCTCCTACTTCTCTGGCTGCCATGGTCTCTCTTCCTCCTTTGGTGGCCACGGCCTCCGCTCCTCCTTCTCTGGTGGCCATGGCCTCCGCTCCTCCTTCTCTGGCTGCCATGGCCTCCACTTCTCCTTCTCTGGCTGCCATGGTCTCTCCTCCTCCTTTGGTGGCCACAGCCTCCCCTTTTCTTTCTCTGTCAGTCCCAGCCTCCACTCCTCTGTCTCTGAAGAGCCAGCCCCCTTCTCTGGCAGCCACGGCCTCCCCTCCTCCTTCTCTGGAGGCCACAGCCTCCAATCCTCCTTCTCTGAGGAGCTGGCCCCCTTCTTTGGCAGCCTCCACTCCTCTTTCTCTGGTGGCCATGACTTCTGCTTCTCTGTCTCCGAGGAGCCGGACTCCTTCTCTGGCAGCCTCTGCTCCTCCAACTTTGCTCCTGAGGCCTGCAGAGCAAGGGGTGGACACCCAGGCTGAGCTGGTTGGACAGAGCCCTCGCTCATGTCCTATGGGCCCTGTGGACCCTGTGGGCAGCCCTCACCTCGCTGGCACCCCCACCTCAATCCTATACCACCTGTACACAGGGCCCCAGACACCAGGCAACACGGAAGGGCTGGGGGCCACAGAGGTCCCACCCCTGGGTCCCTCAGACCCAACTCCCAGCCCTCGAGTCCAGCCATCCACCCCACCCTTCCAGGTCCCATCTTGGGATCAGCCCCAGCACCCCCAGTGAGCCAGGCAGAGACTGGGGCCGTCTTGGGGCTGCCCCAGACCCTCACCTCAGGCCTAGCCCTGGAAAGTTTTCTCCCGAACTCAAGGGGTGGAATCGTGCCCACTCTTCTCCAGCCCCACCAGGCCCCGGGCAGGTCCCTGTCGACTCCCAGGTGCACAGTCCCTGCTGCCCCTGGGCCCAGCCGGGGCCTCCTCTGGCCTCTCCATGAGCCCCTCCCAGCCTTGCTCCTGCTCATCCGAGGGTCTCAGCCCCTTCAGTCTTGACTGTCACCACCATTCCTCCACCCCAACCCTCCTCCTGCTGTCGGCCTCAGGCCCAACGCCCACCTCGGGAGCCCCTTCGACCACCTGGCTCGCTGGTGTCTGAGCCTTGCATTTCCTCTGGGACAGCAGGCTGGCCTGTTGGCCGTGTGAGACATCGTGGGATCGGGTGCCACGGACCCTTAAGGTCAGCTCTGTGGGGCAGGGACGGGGCCTCTCCCTCAGGGTGAGGACCCCTGTGCTGGAAGGAGTAGGGCATGGCGGCGGCTGGGACGCATCGGTGTGAGGTGGTGAGTGACCTGGAGTTGGGGCTGACCGCTCAGTCCCTGCAGAGTCAGCAGCCATCAGGGAGGGAAATGGCCCCAGTCTCAGGGCATGGGTCAGGCGTCACTTACGTGTCTTTCCAGGCTGTGCCGGGCCCTGCACAGGGTGGGACAGGGCTTGGTCTTCAGCTGCCGAGCTCCTCATTCCCATGGCAGGGAGTTCCTCTTTGGGGCTACACTGGGGGCCGCAGGGCAGGCCTCGGGCCTCCCCCTGCTCCCCTGGTGGAGGTGCTTTAGGGCCCTCCTCATCCACGTGCTCTGAGGCTCTGCCCCTGTCCCCAAGGCCAGGCTCCATGTCCCTCCTGAAACACAAGCCAGGAGGTTAATGGAACAAAGTGGACTCTCGCCTGAGCAGAGGGAAGCCCCTGAGGCCCTGCTGGGGTGGGGACCCCAGAACCTCAGCTCACCAGACCCTTGGGCTGCAGGAGGGCAGAGCCTCTGGGTCTCTGCAGTGATGGGGGCAGGTGCGGACTGCCCAGCTCAGCCCCTCCATTCCCAAGCACAGCAAGCCCCAGACGGGGGAGGCAGGGCCTGTCCCAGGTTCCTCGGAGGTTTGCAGCTCCATTGACAGGGATTCAGCAATATGTGTGCTTAAATATAATCTAACGAGCTCTGTTTTTCAACCAGCAAACTGGGTGGATTTCTGAGTGGGTGGCGGCTGACACAGTCACACTCCTCTCTTCCACCCTATCCAGTGCTGTGTCCTGGCCTTCCCTCCTGCCCCGACCTCGGCAGCCACAGAGCTTTCTGCTTCCCTCATGCCCCACTCTGTTGCTGGACGTCCAGGAGTTTATTTTTCAGCAGGTCGGCTACAAGGTGGATTGCGGTGCTCTGCGAGGGGCCCCAGCATCACCGCAAGCTCCCGGGCAGCTGTCCTCTGCAGGCGGGGCCAGGGCAGCTGGGGGACAAGGCTGGCTCCGTAGCATCCTCCCAGAGGAAGCGTCCAGGAGAGAAAGGGCCCAATGGTGGTCACAGCCCAAATTCCCACAATGAACAGGGAGTGGGGGATGGGGGCATAGAAGGAACCCAACCCTCAGAGACAGAACCCCCCGGGCATCAGCTCAGGGACAGGGTGCTCCCAGGGGCAACCAGTGTTCTGCCTAACACACATCAGAAAATGTGATCAAGGATGCAGGAGAGGACACAGAGGTCAGTGCCCTGAGGACAGTCACAACCCCTTGCTCAGATTCAAGTCAAATCGCAGACCCAGAACCTACAGATTGAAGGAGAGGGAGAGCACAAGTCCACTGGAGAGGGAGAATATGTATCCCACGGAGAGAGAGAACATGCATCCTATGGAGAGAGAGAACACACATCCCATGGAGAGGGAGAGCACATGTCCCACCGAGAGGGAGAACACGCATCCCACGGAGAAAGAGAACATGCATCCCACGGAGAGAGAGAACATGCATCCCACAGAGAGGGAGAACATGCATCCCACGGAGAGAGAGAACACGCATCCCACGGAGAGAGAGAACACGCATCCCACGGAGAGAGAGAACACGCATCCCACGGAGAGAGAGAACACGCATCCCACAGAGAGAGAGAACACGCATCCCACGGAGAGAGAGAACACGCATCCCACGGAGAGAGAGAACACGCATCCCACGGAGAGGGAGAACACGCATCCCACGGAGAGGGAGAACACGCATCCCACGGAGAGGGAGAACACGCATCCCACGGAGAGAGAGAACACGCATCCCACGGAGAGAGAGAACACGCATCCCACGGAGAGAGAGAACACGCATCCCACGGAGAGAGAGAACACGCATCCCACGGAGAGAGAGAACACGCATCCCACGGAGAGAGAGAACACGCATACCACGGAGAGAGAGAACATGCATCCCATGGAGAGGAAGAACACGTGGCCCATGGAGAGAGAACATGCGGCCCATGGAGAGAGAGAATACACGGCCGACGGAGAGAGAGAACATGCATCCCATGGAGAGGGAGAACATGCATCCCACCGAGAGAGAGAACACGCATCCCACGGAGAGAGAGAACACGCATCCCATGGAGAGGGAGAACACATGTCTCACGGAGAGGGAGAACACGCATCCCATGGAGAGAGAACATGCAGCCCACAGAGAGAGAATACACGGCCGATGGAGAGAGAGAACACGCATCCCATGGAGAGGGAGAACATGTGGCCCATGGAGAGGAAGAACACGTGGCCCATGGAGAGAGAACATGCATCCCATGGAGAGAGAGAACACGCGGCTCCCATGTGCTTCCCTCCCCCGCCATGAGCAGGGTTTGTGGGGCAGGGAACCCCTGCAGTGCCCTGAGGCAGCGTCCTGGCCCGTGTTCTCTGGGTGCCTGGACCGATACTGGACTTTCCTTCAGTTCTGGAAAGCAGCCGTGGCATGACTTCCTGAGTAGCTAGCCGGACTCTAGCTGAGGTTCCCAGGGCTGCGGGATAAGAGCTATCGTAGGAAAGGCCAAGTGGGCGCCCCTGGCCCGGTGGATCTCCTGCTAAGTCAGTGATTCGACAACAGCATCACATCTCAGGGGAACACCAGGGATTAGCTCCCCCTTCAAAGCCTTGAGGGATGCAGGCTCGGAGACCCTAACCAATCCCCATTCAACGTCCTAAGCTTGCCCCTGTCTGGACTGGATCCAGCCACTGCCAATTTAACCAAGCGGGAGCCCAGTGCTAGCTGTCCTGCTGGGTGGGATGCCTTCACTGGGTCAGATGAACACGGTCTTGCATTCGTGGCTTGAAGCCACTGCCTCAGCAAACACATCCTTTTCTCTAACATCAGGGAAGGTTGTCAGAGGCAGCATACTGCACAAGGGACAGATCTCAGTGCACAGACACAGGCCTTCCCCAGGCTGAGTTGGTTCTGTTCTGTCATGAGGGAGTCTAGAACATGTGGAGTATTTGCACGTTCTGCAGAGTATCACATTGGCCCACAATCTTGATAACTCTGTGTTCATCAGACTTGCTAGTAAGAAGCAGGAAGTACTCTGGATGCACTGGAAAAGGCGCCCTAGAAGGTGAGGAGATAAACCCCACATAGAGCCAGGGGTGGCCACGTCAGTGCAGTTGCACCCCAGGGCTCCAGTGCTTGTTGGGATATTCCCTCTGGAGTAACCGATGCAGTGACTGTGCCGTCTGCTCCCCTTCCCCTGAGAAAGGAACACAATGCTTGGTGAATCGATTTGGGCTTTGAAGGCAGAACAGGTCACACTTGGGCAGGCTTCTAGGACCTACTTGTCAAACGCTGCCAGAGGCTAGTAGCTTTAAGTGGGCCCAGTGCTAGAAAGGAGTCTGCAGCAGCTCTAGGCTGCAGTAAAAGTAACCTTGCAGTTTGGGCCCTATGACCTGGAAGATGTCACGGTGGACAGTGAAGCCACCAGGAGCCTCAGGCAAGTCCCACCTGGAGAGTCACAGAGCAGCTCCCTGAGGCTCTTGAGGAAGGCTGTGTGTGGCCAGTAGCCTAGCTGCATGGCCAGGGTTTGGAAGAGCAGGATTGAAACATCTGGAAAAGAAAGCCTAGAGAAAAGAATGGACCTATGGGAGAGGGTGCAATGTGTGCCAACAGAGGTACAATCTACCAAGTTAACATGATGGCTCAGCCAACGGGGGCCTGTCCTTGGCCACTCCAGTTCCTGAGCAATAGGCTTGCAAACAGAATATCCATGACAGAAAATGGGGGCTTTGCCCGGGGGAGAAGCAGGGGTTCCCTCTCACCAAAGTGGCTCCAGCTCCTTCTGCTGCCTGTCTGCCCTGCCTGTGGGACTGGCACTGAGCCCCTGGCACAGTGCTAAGCCTGGGAAACACAGAGAAGACCAACCACCCATTGGATGGAAGTTGATGGCATCAGTTCTTTTCCACTGGGAGAAGGTACAACACATTTCATCCTGTCAGGGATTGACATAAATTCCAGGTATGAGTTTTTCTTTCTCACCCTCAGGGCCTCTGCCAGCACCACTGAGGCCTCACAGAGTAGCAGACCAGCTGGCCAACATGGGAGCCTGTGTGTCATCATCGAGGCTTCTGTGGGGGCCTCGGGGAGCATTTACTCATGGTGGAAGGCAAAGCAGGAGCAGGCACATCACATGGTGAGAGCAAACAAAAGGGTGGGAAGTGCCAGGCCCTTTTAAACAACCAGCCCTCCATGAGCTACCAGCACGAGAACCCACTCATTACCGTAGGAGGCCACCAAGCCATTCGTGAAGGATCTGGCCCCAAGACCCAAACACCTCCTACGAGGCCCACCTCCAATGCCGGAGATCATATTTCAACCTGAGATTTGGAGGGGACAAATATCCCAACCATATCAGGGGGCACTCATGTAAGTGGCAGAGGAAAGAGAAGAATTCTGGGTCCATCCCCAGGGATAACTGCAACAAGGTGGGTACAGTCAGAGGTTTTTATTAACTATCCTCGTATAAGTTTTTCCAGGAGGATATGAAACCATGGAACGCTGATGAAGGTGTGGCTGCATTGCTGTAGGGAGCACCTGAGCGGCATGGGGGATGGGCTGGAATGGGTGCCGTGGTGTCCTACCAGATACCTTTCTCCACGCTGGTGCCTGCGTCCTACACCTGCTGGGAGTGTTTGCTGCTAAGTGCTCAGAATCAGAGCTGCTGACTTCTCTAGACCAATGCCTTTGGCCAATAGGGGCTTCCACATCCCCAAAGCCATGCCCCTATGCACTCCCATATCTGATGGGAGTACAAATTGCTGATGCCTTTTCATCCAGGCAAGTTCACCTCTGTGGCCCAATTTGTGCTCCAGACATTTTCCATGGGGGCAGCCTCTCAAGAACTTCTTCAATCAACCACTTACATCTCCAACTCTACTTTTAAGAAATATGAGCTAAGATACCCTGACAATTTTGACATCCTTATTTTTTCAACTAAGTTGACAGTTAACCAATATCTCCACTCTCCCCATAAAACAAAGGGATGGCTTAGAGGACTTTCACTCCAATCTCCTACTTGCTGTTTAGAATTTTGAGATGTGTCATATTTTTAGTTTTGTTCTAATATTCTCCAGATTAGCCATTATCATTAGGTATTTTTATACAATCCATGTTTAATTATTGTGTTACATTTTTGCTAGTTTATTTGAAAATCACTGTTTTTGCACTTCAGCTCTTCCTCCTAGACTTGATGTACATATTTCTGGAAATCAGCTTTAAGTTGTTTTATACAAGTGCTACTAGTGGTCAACTCTCTAACCCTTTGCTTGCCTGAAACAACCTGACTATGAGAGAGTTTAGCTGGGCATAGAATTAGAGTCTGCCAGTTAAGAAGACATTACATTGTCTTCTACCTTACCCTTAGGATGTCTACTTTAACATAATTGTTCCTTTCAATGGAATATTCTTTCCTCTCTAGTTGCTTTTAGACTTTTCTAAGGTAAGTCTAGGTATAGATTTAGTGTTGTGGGAAGTCAGGGACCCTGAACAGAGGGACTGGCTGGAGCCGCAGCAGAGGAACATAAATTGTGAAGATTTCATTTTAATACGGACATTTGTCAGTTCCCAAATATTACTTTTATAATTTCTTATGCCTGTCTTTACTTTAATCTCTTAATCCTGTTATCTTTGTAAGCTGAGGATGTATGTCACCTCAGGACCACTGTGACAATTGTGTTAACTGTACAAATTGATTGTAAAACATGTGTGTTTGAACAATATGAAATCAGTGCACCTTGAAAAAGAACAGAATAACAGCGATTTTTATGGAAGGAGGGAAGACAACCATAAGGTCTGACTGCCTGCAGGGTTGGGCAAAACGAGCCACATTTTTCTTCTTGCAGAGAGCCTATCACCGGACGTGCAAGTAGAAGAGATATCGCTAAATTCTTTTCCTAGCAAGGAATATTAATATTAAGACCCTGGGAAAGGAATGCATTCCTGGGGGAAGGTCTATAAATAAATGGCCACTCTGGGAATGTCTGTCTTACGCAGTTGAGATAAGCACTGAGATACGCCCTGGTCTCCTGCAGTACCCTCAGGCTTACTAGGGTGGGGAAAAATTCCGCCTTGGTAAATTTGTGGTCAGACTGTTTCTCTGCTCTCAAACCCTATTTTCTGTTGTTTAACATGTTTATCAAGACAATATATGCACTGCTGAACATAGACCCTTATCAGTAGTTCTGCTTTTGCCCTTTGCCCTGTGATCTTTGTTGGACCCTTGTCAGTGGTTCTGCTTTTGCCCTTTGCCTTGCGATCTGTGTTAGACCCTTATTAGTAGTTCTGCTTTTTGCCCTTTGAAGCATGTGATCTTTGTACCTACTCCCTGTTCTTACACCCCTTTCGCTTTTGAAATCCTTAATAAAAACTTGCTAGTCTGAGACTCAGGCAGGCATCACAGTCCTACTGATATGTGATGTCACCCCTGGCAGCCCAGCTGTAAAATTCCTCTCTTTGCACTGTCTCTCTTTATTTCTCAGCCAGCCAACACTTATGGAAAATAGAAAGAACCTATGTTGAAATATTGGGGGTGGATTCCCCCAGTAATTTAGGTTTGGTTATCTGGCTTAAACCTTGCTGGGGGCTCATGCCTTTCATTGGTTTTGGAAAATTCTCACTTATTATCTCCTTGAGTTTTGTTTTCCCCTCGTGATCTCTGTTCTCCCTTTTTGCCAGTCCTGTTGGAAATTTCTAACTTCTTTTGGAAGGTCACTCAGACCTTTTGATTCTATTCTCCATGCCATCTTTCAAAACCGTTCTTTCACATCTTTTTATCTTCTGGTAAAATACGTGCAAAAGCTTTCCCAAGATCCATCTTCTAATCCGAGAAATATCTATTCTCTTATTTCTAAATGCTGTGTAACACAGTGAATGTAATTAAAATATCAATGACTATGTTTTCGTTTCTACAGATTCTTTTATTTTATGTGAGACAGAGTATCACTGTGTCACCCAGACTGGAGTACCGTGGTGTGATCTCAGCTCACTGTAACCTCCACCTCCCAGGTTCAAGTGATTCTCATGCCACAAAGGCATGCGCCACCATGCCTGGCTAATTTTTGTATTTTCAATAGAGATGGGGTTTCACCATGTTGGCCAGGCTGATCTTGAACTCCTGGCCTCAAGTGATCCAGCTGCCTTGGCCTCCAAAAGTGCTGGGATTATAGGCGAGATACGGATTATTTTTCTCCTCAAATTTATCCTAAGTATGTCTCATTGTTTTTCTGTTCTCAGTCCTACGTTTCATGTCTTTAAATTTTGTAACTGATCTTTATAGATTCTCTGAAACTCACAGGGGCTGACCTTCTCTTTACTTTGTCTGAGGGCCCCCCATGCACAACAAATTGTTTCCTCATTTTCAAAATGACTTTGCGGGTGGGGAGCCAGGTGACCCTCTGTTAGGTGAGGACATAACAGTCTTGAGAGGCTTCATATTTTCCTCCACCCTGTGCCTCCCGCTGCCACGGGGGAGCTTGTTCTGTTCACATCAGTTACATGGTTCGGAGGATCCCAGGCCCTGCACATTCTCTAAATTCAAACCTGCACGATGGCAGAGTCATTCGCACAGCTTCTCAGGGGAGCATCGTTTTTCTCCCAAAGATGCATCAGATCGAGTCTCTCCGAGGCCCGTGGCCAGTGACGCCCTGCACCTGAGAGCTCACGGTGGCACTGCATGCAGAGGTCTCGGGGCCATCCCTG
Organism: Chlorocebus sabaeus; assembly: GCF_047675955.1. Classification (NCBI taxonomy): domain Eukaryota; kingdom Metazoa; phylum Chordata; class Mammalia; order Primates; family Cercopithecidae; genus Chlorocebus; species Chlorocebus sabaeus. Next base: position 128,213,665 of record NC_132913.1, read on the forward strand.
CTTGTGGGGCCCTGGCTCCCTCTCCTTTCCGAACGCCATCTTTAAATCATACATTCTTTACTATTAAGACTGGCTTTCTCCTTCCTGCAGACCAGGATAGCTCTGGTGTGACCTCAGTACTGGTTTAGAGGTACCCTGGGGACACTCTTTACATTCCCACCAGCTCAGTGATGCCTCCGAGGGACACTGCCTGTGCATCCTCCCGACTCTGCGGGCAAGGTGGCATGCAGTCCCTCAGGTTATACCCCTGCCTTGTGACCAGAAGAGGCCACCCCTACACTTGCCCTCAAGCGTTAGTGCATTCTTGCTGGAAATCCACACATTTACCTCTCAGTCACATTCTGTCCAGCCATGCAGACCCCAAGCTCCCAAAAGACCCAGACCTGCTTCTTTGGTCCCCTTTGGGTCTCTGGCCCTTGGTGGGTGCACGCACATATATTCAGTGAGACAGGGTCTGAGCCAACCCACAGGGGCTGCTGAATGTGCCCACCTCAGGGCCAAGGGCCACCTGGCTCTCTCCAGAGGACAGAGTCAGGTGGTCACGTACCTGTACTTCTTGGCAGGACCCTGTCTGTGGCAGATGGGCTCGTCGTCCTGGAGAAGAGAGAGGCTCTGGCTGTGTCCTCCCCAGCAGACTGTGGCAGAGTCTGTCTTGAGGGTCTCTCCCTCCACTCCTGGACAAGGCACCTTCTCCTTTGGAACAGCTACATCTGTCATGGTTCTCATATCCCCATTGTCAGGCCCGGGTGCCTCTGGCTCCTGCCTGCAATAAAAGAGAGCTGAAACTCTGGCTGAGAGGGGCCCACCATCCCGCCCCTCACAGGCCCCAGGGGCCTGGTATGCATCAGTCACACAGGCATGCTTGGAAGTCCCTGAAGCCTTGGCAAGGCCACAAGCAGCCCCCAGCCACAGACACCCCCTCGCCTGAGCATCTGTCTCCGGGGAAATGGGGGGTCTTTGTCAGAAAGGGGGAGGAGAAGGGACCAGTGGGCGGCCTGGAGGCCTGGGGCCTGGCCTAGGGTCTTAGCTCCCTCATGGACTTATGTGGTCTGCCTTATGTGGTCTCCACTTATGTGGAGGCAGAGGTGCCTCCCCGGGCACCTCTGCAGCGTCCCTGAGCAGGTCTGCAGGGACAACCCAGGAGGAGGATATCACCTCCCCACAACCCCCCAGCGCCAACCCCCCCAGGGCCCTCTCCCCTCCAGGCAGGCAGCACTGACCACTGCCTGTTTTGTGGAGGGGAGTTAGACGTGGGTGCTGCAGAGAGAACAGGCTGTTTGACTAAAATCCCATCCCTCTCTCCCTGGACACGTGTTCTCAGAGACCACAGCCCCAGGGAGTGCGTGGCCACAGGGACCAGGTGCCAGGCCTCAGAACACGGCCCCAGGGAGTGCGTGGCCACAGGGACCAGGTGCCAGGCCGAACCACATGGGTCCCAGGGGAGGCCTCAGCCCATCGCCCTGACCTGCAAATCCAGGCCTGACCCCAGCCTTGCCTTGTGGGGAGGAGGCCCAGGGCAGAGCCCATCACCACAGATGTGGCCCTCGGGACCCACAGCATCCATCCCCTTCTTGGCAAAATCGCCCACCCAATTAAAGCTGGCTGGGGTGGCTGTGCCTCCTCCAGGCTCCCCAAACACTCACCACCCACGAGACCAGACAGGGACGCACCTGTCTTCAGTGTCCTGACAGCGATACAGCAGTAGGTACGGGGTCTCAGACCTGCGAGAGGAGCGGGGACAGGACCCATCGCGCCTGAGTGGAGTCCTGCCCACCAGGCACGCGGCCGCGTCTGTCCCACACAGCAGCAAACCCAGGCTCAGCAGCCTCGGCTTCCCGGGTCTCTGGCCAGACTCACCGTTTCCTGGGTGGTCCTCCTATTCCTGAGCCCCGCTGTGCGGGCATCACACCTCCCCTCCCTGGACGGTGGCAGACGACACACAGGGGAGATCCCCACTCTCGCCCCTGCCCGTGGGGCCCTTGCCATACAGATAAGAGGGAGCAGAGGGCACAGACCTTCCTCCCACAGGGGTGTGGTGTGAGCTCGGGGTGAGAGTACAGCCCTGTGAGGGGCCTGGGTCCAGGCCATGGGTCAAACCTGACCCCATGACAGTAACCCTCTCAGGGAAGGGTGCCCCGCCTGTCCCACTCTCTCCCTGGGTGAAAAGTCAGCTGTCCTCAGCAAGCGCTGCCTCCACAACAGGGCCCTGGGGTCATCACGCAGGACAGGGTCCCACCCCGCCCCAGGAGGGCCCAGCAGCCTACCTGAACGTGTGGTGCAGAGGGAATTCCGGCCCCACCTAGGCGGGAAGGCGGGGCCTTGAGGATGTGCCCTGCCACCCATCACCACACCCTCCCACCTCAGCCTGGCCCTCAGCGGGGTCACCCTGAAAGTCACTGCCCTCCACTCGGACATGCCCTTCACTGGCCCGGCCACCTTTACCTGCCCACTGCAATGCTCGCTAGCGTCCCTGGTGGCCACGCTGCCCTCCTGCCACAGTGCCACAGCCCTCCCAGCCTGCCCTCCCCAGGGCCCCCACCCTCTCCGGCTTCCTTCCCCCCTCCCACCCTCCTCCTGTCTCAGCCTCCTCCGGCCTCACCTCCCCCTGCACCCGCATCTCCTCTCCCCATTCTGCTCCCATTCAGCTTCACTGTGACCAACAGCCCTCACTCATGTTCTTGTCTCTGCAATAGCTTTTTTTGTGCTGTTAAAATTCTCCTTTTTTATAATACTTTCTTTTTAAACAAAGGCACACATTACTTTCAGAAATTAAGAAACCATAACATTTTGCTACAGAAGTTAAACCTGGGGGGAGAAAAAGGTTCCCAGAACTTCCGATAACAATAGTGAAGCGACATTAAGCACCAGCTCAGGGGTCCCTTTGTTTCCTTATTACAGACAGCACACCGGAGGCCCCAGAGAACCACTGGCTCCCTAAACATGCCCGTTGGCGGCCGACCCCGGGGCAGGACGGGCGGGACTCACACAGTGCACCTGCTGGTCATTGAAGCGGAACCACTCTGCCCTGCCGGGGGGCTGGGCCAGTGCTGTGTAGTGGCCCCCACTGCAGTCTCCCGAGTGGCAGCACATGGCGTAGAGGTGGTAGACTCTCTGCTCCTGTAGGGCAATTGGGGCTTCAGAGGGTGGGGGGTGCGTGGGCAGGCATGTGTGGGACTGAGTTCCAGGGCAATGGGGGAGGCCCTGCTAGCTGTGACTGTGCTCTGGGGGCAGGAGTATGGACCCCACCCTGCCACCCCTCAGTGTCACAGCTGCAGGCCAGCCTCGGGGCCCAGAGCTCAGCTTCCAACAGCAACGGGGCTGTACAGGACCAGAGTCTGCCTCCCAGCAGGGGTGGGCTGGGGCACAGCTCCCTCCACCACTCTCTAGCTCTGAAAACCTAAAGCTCCGGGTTTTCCCTGGAAAGTGCCATCCCACACCTGGCTTCCCGTCCCCTCGGGAGGCCATGGGAATCCCCGGGCCCCATCTGAGAATGAAGCACTTCCTGGCTTGCTTACACAGCCACTCTGGGGAAAGCCCAAACATTGCGCCTCAGCCTGCATTGGCTCCGGGTCAGCTTGGAAGGAACTGAGCATCTCAAGGGGCTCATGGAGAGGAGATCCTCCATGAAGGCCTGTCCTGAAAGCCCAGCACGCAGGCCACCCCGCCAACGGGCAGCTGCCCCGCACACCTCCTGCCCCCAGCTGCCGGGACCCCCTCCCAAGCCCTTTGGACCCCATCACTGCCCCGCCTTCCATCACGCGATGTGGGCAGCTCTTCTTAATCACACCGCAGACAGGTTTCCCATAGCCAGGATGGCCTCCGCCCCCCGGCGCCAGCCCACCCTGCCTGTCCTGTGGTTGTTCCTGTCATGAAGGGACGGGCAGGCAGGACACGCTGGCCGGAAATGTGACTGTCCCTGCAGGCTGCGGGCATGATGCCCCCCACTGCAGCTCCCCCTCTCCAAGGCTGGGCACTCACCAGGTTGGGGGTGAGTGTGCCACTGTGGGAAGCTTTACACTTAGGCAATGTCAGTCCTCTGGGGCTGGTGTGCAGTTTCAGCACCTGGGCAATGTTGATAGACTTCTGAATTTTGTGAAACCTCCCGTTTTCAAATGTTAGCTCCCTGACTTGCAGAATCAGGACCTTCGGGAGCCGCAGGAAGCGTGTCTCCTAAGGAAGGAGAGAGGTGGGGGCAGGGAGTTGCACACCCCACTGGCTCTGGAAGAGCCTTCCAGACACCTGCCCCAGCTGCCTCCCACATTTCCTCAGTCAAGGTTCGTCTGCACTGCTTCTGGTTTAAAAAGCACAGAGAATATCATAAAACATGACCATCTACCTTCCAGTTCTGTGGTGCCTGCTCTAAGTGGGCAGTCTTGAAGCCCAGGGCCCTGGGAAGGCGGACAACTGTAGCCTGTGCCTGTGTGTCCAGGGACAGCCTTGCCTGCAGCACAACCCTGCCTTGAGCCTTTAGTGGGAAGGTCAAGCTGATAAGACTAGGAGTGAGCAAGGACCAGGGGGCAGCTTCCTGGTCATTGTCAAGCTCCGTGGACATGAGTGGGCACTTGGCACCTGCTGAAGACTCCTGTCTGTGCTCTAAGGGAGAAGAATGTCTTTTGGGAAAGTTTGACAATTGGAACCAACCCACCTCCAGACGACCAGGACAGAAGTCAGACACCATACCCACCTCCAGGTGACCAGGACAAAAGCCAGACACCATACCCACCTCCAGACGACCAGGACAGAAGCCAGACACCATACCCACCTCCAGACGACCAGGACAGAAGCCGGACACCATACCCACCTCCAGACGACCAGGACAGAAGCCGGACACTATACCCACCTCCAGACGACCAGGACAGAAGCCAGACACCACAGACCCCCCCATTTACTGGAAGGATCAAGACTTAGCACCTGTGTGGAAAACAGTCTGCACCAAAGGAGGTTCTACAGGGTGAAAAGAATCCAAACAAAGATTGCAAGAAGAAAGAACAACCAAAATGGCAAATGAGCAAATAATGATAAATGCTAGCTGTAGAAAGCAATAGAAATGCCTTGCACATGTAAAATAAATAATTAGAGCCCACAATAAGGACATGCAATGCCATGGAAATGGAGAGAGGTGAATACAAAGTTCCTGCACCGTTGGAGAAGTGGCAAAAGAATCAGCCAACATCAGCCCAAGGAGCTGAAACAGCAGGACACCAACATGCAGGTCGACACCACACAAACACGCAGGTCGACACCGCACAAACACAAAGGTCGACACAACACAAACATGCAGGTTGACACAGATGGGTATGGTGTCCAGCTTTTGTCCTGGTCTTCTGGATAATGAAATAATCCAAACCATTCTTTGACATGGAGGATGCCAGGAAAGGAGAGACGCTCACAAGGCAGGCGGGGCACACAGAAGGTGCTTCGTGAGACGGCAGATTTAACACAGGCATAAGGAAGGTAGAAGTCACATCGCTAACTCAGTGACACACATGGTCAGAGGTCATTTTGAAAGTCAAGGGCATGCAGTTTAGAGGAAGCATACACTAGAATCCAATCCACTAGAATCCAGAAAGGTCAAAAGTGACAGGGTAGAAAAAGACAGACCAGGGAAACCACAACCGAAAGAAGGCCGCTGCAGGTCTGCTAAGATCAGACTAAGAAGATTTTAAGGCAAAAGCTTAGCCAAAAGTAGACATTTCAAAATATTAAATAGGTCAATTTCCCGGGAAGACAACAATTCTAAATGTCTATCCACCCAATAACATAGCTTCAAAAATGTGTACAGCAAAAATGGACAGAGCCACAAGGACCTCTGTGCCGATCCACAGTTCTACTGGGAGGACTTCGTATAACTTTCTGCATAACTGAAAGAACAACAGAGCAAAATAAATCCATAAGGTGATAGCCACACACTGAGCAAGCTTGCCCCAAAAGACGCAGAGGACGGTACACCCCAAGATGGCAGGAGTTTTTCCTTCGCACGTGAAACGACTGTGAAAGCTGACCGTAGCCGTGTGCGTGTCTCTTACAGGTCTCGACAAGTTTTTAAAAAATGGCCATCGGTCAGTTTTTTTCTGAGTATGATTTTTTGACATTTGTACCCAAAGAGTCCAGAATTATTTTTTTCTGGCACACTCTCAGAAACCTACACCAAAAAGATAATTAGAAGATTCCCATGTTTGGAAAGAAGCAAATACATTTCTAAATAACCCACAAGTCAAAGATAACATGTAATAGAAATATTTTGAAGTGAACAGTTATGAAAATCTTATAAATCAAACCTTGATGGAAGCAGCTAAAGCCATGACAAGAAGAAATAAGAGGCTTGAATAGTAGTGGGACATATATATATATATATGGGCATCCTTCCATACACACACAGGTACATAGTTGTTTATCAGAAAGTTGAATCTGGCACTAACTGTCAGCAAAACCTTCCCACAAAGACAACAGAAAACCCCGACACCCAGGAGGCCTCCTTTGCAAAGTTTAGCAATAACTAAAGGAAGAAATGACTCTAATTTTATACATATTATTTCAAAAAATAGAAAAGGGATATTCCCCAAGTCATTTTCTCAGGCTGGGATATGCACTTGAAAGAGCCGTTCTTGTTTTATCCTCCATCCCACAGACACGCAGGTCCTTTAGGTTTTCTGCTCTATGAGTCTGTCTCCTAACCCGGGTCCTGATGCTCTCCCTTTTTCTCCTTCTCTCCCTCCTCTCCTGCCTTCCTTCCCCACTCTCTGTCCTTTTCCCCTCACTTCCCTTTTTCCTCCTTCTCTGTCTCTGTCCCTCCTTCCCTTCCTTCTTCCTCTTTCCCTCCACTTTCCTCCCTTCTTGTCTCTTTCTCTCCTGCCTCTTTTTCTCCCTTCGTCCTTCCGACCTTCCCTCTCTCTCTCTTACCTCCTTCCCTCCCCTCTTTTCCTCCCCATTCCACAAATACTTAAGAAGCCCTGTTACCCTGTCTTAAGTTCTGTGCACCTGCTGACCCCTGCCCCAGGGAAGCTCTTTTGAGTCAGAGGGACAACAGTGTCTGCATTGTCCCCAGAGGTTCCCATCGCTCTGCTGCCCCGCTCCCACACCACAGTGAGGGAAGCAGCCCAGACCGGGCCCCTACCTCAGAGGCGGGGGTCTTGGCATTACAGGGCTCACAGAAGAACCGATTGTCTTCATCCTCAAAATTCTGGATTAGAGAGAAACTCAGCACCTCTGTGTCCTATAGAAGAAGAAATGAAGCGGCTGAGTCTCTGGGGAATCTGCCATAACACAGGTGGACGCCCAGGTCCCCAGACCCTTTCCTCCCTCTTCTTTTCCACTGCCTATGTCTTGCTCTAGGGTGGATTTCAGGCTACAGCCAAGGCAGGGACTTGGCAGGACCTGCCTTCCTCCCAGGCTGGTGGATGCTGGGAAGGCAGGGACACTGGGCTTGGCTCAGTGGGGGCCTCCCCAGTCCTCTCTGGAGCCCCCTCCCCAGCGATGGGTGGATCCCGGGACCCTGCCCTGCTCATCAAATGCCTGCAACTGCATGCAGGCCTGTGCAGATCCAGAATCCAAAGTGTGGGGCTGGAACAAGGATGCCTCTGCTGTGCTGGAGGTGAGACCTGCGGCTGTGTCTGAGGTTCAGTCACCCACACCCTGAGCCACCTCCCACTGGCATTTGGTCACTGTTTCAAAGACTGTTCCAGTGTTCTGGGACTGAGAAGAACCATTTGAGCGTTCTGGGACTGAGAAGAACCGTTTGAGCGTTCTGGGACTGAGAAGAACCGTTTGAGCGTTCTGGGACTGAGAAGAAACCTGCTCAGCAGGGAGAAGGGAGGGCCTCAGCCCAGGCAGGGCCTGGGAGGTGGGGTCACCAGACCCCTGTGGGCGGCAAGCCACCCAGGTGCCGAGGCAAGAGATCGAGGGCACGAGTTGTTCCAGTGTAATAAAATATATAAAATAAGAATAGTCATACTAGATATAGATAATAGATATGATTATACGTGAATATCATTAGTTTGCAGCAATTACTCTTTACTATAATATTATAATAGTCTTTGCTCACAATTATAACCTAGGAAAAACCAGGCCATACAGAGATAGGAGCTGAGGGAACATAGTGAGAAATAACCAGAAGACAGGAGTGCCAGCCTTCTGTTACGACTGGGCAGGGCCACCAGAGCGCTCCTTGGTCTAGCGGTAATGCCAGCGTCTCGGAAGACATCCGTTGCCAAGTGGACCGTGGTCTATGGTAGCGTCAGTGTCAAGGGAAAGTGTCAGTGACATCAGTCAGACCCGCCCGCAGTTATCCAGAGGCCTAACCATCTCCCTGTGATGCTGTGCTTCAGTGGTCACGCTCCTAGACCGCCTTCATGTTCCATCCTGTACACCCAGCTCTGCCGTTGAGATAACAGTAGCAAATTAGTGAAAGTACTAAGAGTCTCTGATATGCAGAAATAATGGCGTAAGCTGTCTCTCTCTTTCTCCTCTCTTTCTCTGCCTCGGCTGCCAGGCAGGGAAGGGCCCTCTGTCCAGTGGACACATGACCCACATGACCTTACCCATCATTGGAGATGGCTCACACTCCTTACTCTGCCCCTTTGTCTTGTATCCAATAAACATCAGAGCAGCCTCACATTCGGGGCCACTATCGGTCTCCGAGTCTTGGTGATAGTGGTCCCCTGGGCCCAGCTGCCTTTTTTGTCTTGCGTCTTTATTCCTACAATCTCTCGTCTCCACACACAGGGAGAAAATCCCTCCAACCCTGTGGGGCTGGACCCTACAGACCCCTATCCCACTGCCCACGCCAGCTCTTCTCAGGGCAGGGAGTACAACGTGATCTCACTTTTACATTGTCACATATGTCAGTTGATGCTATTGCTTTTGTTAATGCTCTTTTCCCATTCTGAGAAAAAGTATATTTTCATTGCTTCTCTCCTGTTAACTTTCTTTGTATATCTATCTCATACTTTAATCCAGCTGGATTTCCTTTTGATACATGGTGTGAAGTGAGCGTCTAACTTAGTTTTTCTCCAAGTAATAAATGACTGTCCCAACGTTGTTTATTGAATATGCTACCTTTTGCTAATGATTACACTTCCTCCTTTATGACAGAATGGGGAAAATGGTAACAAAGAGTCATTTTCCACGTTATAAAGAAGTATCTGATAAATCCATAAGAAAAATGGGTAACTTGATGAAATATGGGACAGGGGCAATGTAGTTGTGAAATAAGAAATAAAAGCAGCTAATGAACATTGCTTGACTTGACGATGCCTGGGAGAAATTCTAGCTCCAACACAAGTCCACATTGAGAGCTTCTGGGAGAATGGGAGAGTGGAAAGCATCCAGAGGCCAACTGCCCTCTCAGACACCTCACTGCAGAATCTGCCCTGGGTGACTGTTTGGAACTCTGGAGTCTATCAAAGGCTTGCAACTTCCAGGGGAAGGCTCAGATGGAAATTATGGTTAATTTCGATCAACTCCAGCTCTTAGCCAGTAGCAGCTACCCATCCCTCATCCTCAGCCCTGGGGCAGCAAGTGTGCCTGTGCTCCTGGAGCAACCTGGAGCTTGCTGGACACAGGGTGGGCAGTAAGGGCCCTGTCCTCCAAACTTGAAGGATCGTCCATTGCTGTTCATTCTGATCAAGGAGGTGCAAACAGAAAAGTATGTGGCCACTGTGGTTGCACCTCTCTCCCTTCTTGCAAGCCCCTCCCCAACTGGCTGAAGTGACTTTTGGGGGATTTAAAGGGACAGCTCTTCCCCCTTTCATTTTCCTCTTTTTCCCCTTTTGGGAGCCAGATATTAAAGATTAGGGCATTGAAAAACAACTGCATAAAAGAGGAAAACTAGAAAGTGAGTGTGCATGGGAACGGCACAGGCTCTGGACAGACCTGAAGTTTACACCTCAGGCTGTTCCTCAGCACAGAGACAGACTGCAAAAATAAAATAAAATAAAAAATAAACAAAAACAATACGAACAATAGCAAGCTTGGTTGAAGGAGGAGAATCTAACTTCCAGAATTACTACATTATTAGAGTCAAATGTCCAGTTTTCAACAACAACAAAATCACAATGCATACAAATAAACAGAAAACTATGGCCTATTCAAAGGGAAAAAAATCAACAGAAGCTGTCCCTGCCGAAGACCTGATGACAGATCTACCAGATAAATACTTTAAAACTCTATCTTAAAGACGCTGAAAGAACTAAAGGAAGAGTGGACACGTGACCCATGTGACCTTACCTATCATTGGAGATGGCTCACACTTCTTACCCTGCCCCACCCCCACCCCACACCCCACATAGAGGCCATTTTCCTCTGTGACTCTTGGCTCCCCGACACTTGCCAGCTCCCTTGCCCGGCCATTGTTACCAGAGGGCAGTGGCCAGTGGCCCTCAACATCTAGATGAGCCCCATGAACCCACTCACCAGCCTAGGTATCAGTCACAGCCAGACAACCAGGGCTGGCATTGCGGTGCGAGAGGCCAAGATCTGGGCATCTCTACATCAATGTGCCTGGAACAGAGCCTGGCACAGACAGGGGCTCCAGACAGGTGGGTGGGCCAAAAGAATGAATGAATGATGGGCCCTTAGCCCTGGCATTTCAGGAACACTGCCTTGCAGGGCGACCTTGGGGCCACAGTACCTGGGAAACTCCACTAGACGGATTGGCTGGCTTGCCAGGTTTCTGCCCAGCCCCCTCCAAGCCACAGAGCTGGGTGTGGGAAGCCAGGGGCAGGATCAGCATCCTGCCTCCCGATGGGATGTGCTCCTCGTGGCCGCACACCAAGCACTGGATGATTTTCTCCACCTCACTCTGGAACACCTGTGTGAGAGGATGCGGCACGTTGGGCGGGACCACAGGTCTGGACAGGCCCTGCCAGTCAGGAGTGCTGTCCTGGAAACGCCCTCAGGCACCTGGCCCCGTTTTCAGGATAGCAGGCCCCCCAAAACCTTCCCTATCCTCAGGCCCCCTTGACACTGCCCATCTGTGCTGTCACAAGCTTTGGTCCTTCCGTCTTATGAACACGCTGCTTGGTCCAATCACAAGGAGCCTTGAGTTAACTGGGAACCACAGGAGTCCCAAGGCAGAGGTCAAAGCCTGGGCACTGCCCGTGTGCCAAGGCACAGGACTTTGTCCCATCAGGGAGCCTAGAGGTCACATTGTCCCCAGCCCAGAGCAGGGGCTTGGGAAATGCAGCCTGGAGGCAAGGGCTGGGCAAGGAGTGGGCAGGGAGAGCCCTGCCTGGGTTTGCCCCCATGGGGATGGGCTAAGGTGGCTGCCTCAGGACGGGCTTCAGGGGCACGGCCCTGGGCTTGGCCATGGTTGGCGAGGAGGGCTGCTGATCCAGCTATGGTTGGTGCACGGGCTTCTGATCAGGGAGGCAATGCTACCTCCAGGGAATACACCCTGTTTGTCCCTATGGGGCCTGCTCTCTGCAGCTGCCACCTGTGTGCCTGGTCCTCAGTGTGGTGGCCTGGGGCAAGTTTTGTCCTCCCTGTGGCCACTAGAAAAAAATGGTGATGGCGGCACCTGCCTGCAGTGCTAGGATCCAGTGAGCCCAGGGCCCAGGGCCTGAGCAGCACCAGCCCCACTGAACAAGCCTTGTGATGGGAGAGGCCCTGCTGCTGCTGATTCACTACCAGCGTGCTCGTGGCCTCAGCAGGGAGGGCAAGGGGCCTGAGTGAATGCTCCTGAGAGCGTCTCAGGTCTTTCCTGCCTGTCACTCTGCACTCCAAGGCAGACACCTGTGGCCCTGGTGCCCTCTTGGCTGTGATCTGGCCAGTGGGCCTCCGAATCTCTCCCCACCCTGCCCACTGCATCCCCTGGCAGGTGTCCAGCTGCCGCCCTCCTTCCCCACTGCCTACCTCCTGCAATTCATCCCGGCCCAGGTGCTGGAGCAGAAGCAGAAACACCTCAGCTGCGTCCTGCTGGACGGAGCCTACAGAGTAGAGACAGAGCCAGGTCAGCGCAGCTGCTTCCCACCACTCCAGGGCCTTCTGTGGCCCAGCCCCTCCCCTCACAGCTACCGCCTCTGCTGGCTCTACCCCGGAACCCACCCCGGACCCCATGTCCTCTCCTTTTTTGGTCCTGATTCTGTCAGGACCTGATCAGGGGCCTATTAAGAGCAAGTGCCTTTGCTGGGATTCACCAAGCTGTCTCCTGGTCCTCCCCTCCTTCTCTGGCCTTCTCCTCCTTCTCTGGCCCTCCCCTCCTGCTCTGACCCTCCCCTCCTGCTCTGGCCCTTCCCTCCTGCTCTGACCCTCCCCTCCTGCTCTGGCCCTTCCCTCCTGACCAGGGGAGCCAAGGTCAAGCTCCAGCATTTGTTCACTCCTTTGTCCATTCACTGATTCACTCATTCCTTCAGCAAATAGGCCCTGAGCCAACTTCAGGAGTCGCACTGGGCACTCAGAGAGCAACAGGGACAGCCTGGCTGGGCAGTGGAGCACCCTCAGGCCCAGCCTCTAAGTCAGCCCTGGGATGACAGGCTGACTGCCCAGCTGTCCATGGGGCCTGGGGTGGGGTCCAGCTATAGCCTGGCCACTGGCCCTTCCCTCTGACCCACCCTCTAGAGTGTGGACATTTCTCCTTGGCAGAGTCTCTAAACTCAGCCTGGCACAAGGTGGACGTCCCTCCTGCTGACGGAGCGAGTGTCCCTTAGCCCTACCCCCAGTCTCCTGACAACACTCCCCACACTTGGCAATTGCTGCCACCATCAGCTCATGGACCGCAGTGTCCCAGCCCCGGGTGGCTGAGAGGGCTCCTATTCTCTGGACACTCGCAGCAGCGTCTTCCTTGGGCCAGCACATGCTTGGGTCACATTGGTGACTCCCCGAGGTCCCGCTTCCTCCCCTCCCAACGGTGCGAAGCCCCAGGATGCTTCTTGGGCAGGTGAGTCACAGACTCTATGCTGAGGTGTCCAGGAAAGGGGCCCGCCCCACCCATGGGTCAGCCTCTCTGCTCCTGACTCTCCCCTGGAACCCGCCCCACGCAGGCCTCTGGCCATCTTGCAACCACCTTCTCCCAACTTTCGCTGAACGCTGCTCCCCAGTGGCACCGGGTCAGGGGTGGTGCAGACCCCTCAGGGGGACACACAGCCCTTCGTGGGATCTCAGGGTCTGGGCTCCACCTCTGCCTGGTGCCCTGTCCCTGTGCCTCCCAACGTCCACTCACTGTGCAGACCCAGGCAGGTGGTGAGGGCACTCGTTGGCACAGGTCCACACCGCCTCTGCAGCCCCCTGAAGATCTGGCCAAGAGCCTGCTCGGGCTCAGAGGTCCAAGGCTTCTCCTGGATCCTGTGGCCACAGAGGAAGCCTGGGTCCTTACCTCGTCCGCAGGGACCTGCCGGGACCTGGCCCAGAGGCCCTCAGGTCACCCAGCCTCTCACCTGTCTCGGAATTCAGGCGTCAGAAAGAGACACTGCAGGAGAGCGTTGAGGTAGCAGGTGAGGCCTTGATTGATGAGACCCGCAAAGGGGGCTCCACCTAGGATGACCGTGGCCAAAGCCTTCTGAACTCACAGGCTCTCCCCTAAGAACTGGAGGCACTCCCAGTCTCAGAGAGGGGACCTCTGACTTCCTTCCTTTTCACACTGGGCTGGACACAAGCCTGGGAGCTCCCCACTCACCAGGCAGAGGGGTCCAAGGGGCCTAGGGCCTTTGCCCTCTGTCCTTTCCTTTTCCACTGCCCGCAGTGGCAGCAGCCTCCTTCAACACACTTCAGGGCCAACACCATCCCAGAGGGCTCTCCCTGGGGCCCCTGTCCAGAGACCCAGGAGTCCTACCTGGAGCCTCCTGGCTGCACTCGGTCTCCGCATCTGTCCAGCCTGTGGTGACAAAATGCTTCAGTGCCCCCAGGGGCCCCGAACAGTACAGCGCAACTGCTTTCGCCTTTTGCAGAACCTGCCGCAGCGGCTCCATTCCAGATACGCTTGCCCAGAGGGTGCTGCTGCCGCAGGCCATTGAGGGAAGTCCTGTCTGGGTGGCAGGTGCTGGGAGAGAAGCTCTGGGTTCCCTGGAGCTCAGCATCCACCCCGGGCCCATGCTGGAGGTGTGGACTTACCACGACCATCTCTGTGGGTCACGGCATCACGGCCCCGGCGGCCACGGCGAGGCTTCCTGGCCGAGGCAGCTCCTGCAGCGCGCCGGTCAGCAAATACGTTTGCCTCACGGTTTCCGCACCAGCATGTCCCTGCGGCGGCCGGGGACACAGGACTCAGGGCTCTGTGCTGACTCCAGGCTGGTGTGTCCCACGGACGGGTGTGACTGCTCTGAGCCCAGCACATGTGAAAGGCACCCCAGGAAACTGAGGAGGAACTGGGGCCAGGGGCAGCAGTGACGCTCACACCACCAGGCCACCACACGAGAGCCCCAGGCAGCTGAAGCGTCCCGGAGGCGCTGAGCACGGGCAGCCCGGCCCTTCCCGGGGGACAGTTAATGTTCTTTTGGTTTAAGGAGGAAGTGTCAGTGGAGACCTTGCTCTCCACACAAGACCCCTCCAGGCACAGGCGGTGCCCCCTCCCCCGCCACACGCACAGTGCAGCCTCCCTCCTGTCTGCAGCCTCCTGTCTGCAGCCTCCTGTCTGCAGCCTCCTGTCTGCAGCCTCCTGTCTGCAGCCTCCTGTCTGCAGCCTCCTGTCTGCAGCCTCCTGGCCGGGCCACACACCCCGGTCTCCCGGAGCGCACTCTCTGTGCCGGCCCGGACACCGGCGCCAGAGCAGCAGAGAGGCCGGGCCGCTGGAAAGGAGGCAGCACGCTGCAGGCCGGCGCAGCTCCCACGCTGCGAACCGAAGACACCATAAGGGGAAAAGGGCAGGGATTCTACCCGGCGAACGAAAGCGATTCATGGCACGGAGTCCAGAGGCCCTCACCCATCTGGAGGCATGTTCCCTGTGCGGCGGGACAAAGGCTCGCCCTGGCTGGCTTCTCTGGGCCACGGGGGTGGGGGCCAAGGAAGGATGGGCGTGGGGCTCCACGTTTGTGCTGGGGCGAGTTTCAGTTTCCTTCTCCTCTGCGGAACATTTCTGAGAACTGCCCGCCCTCTCCTTCCTGTGTGGGTGCTGGAGGGGGAAGGGGGACTGGGAAATCCTGGGGCATGAGGAAGGGGCCCCAAAGGGGAAGCCCGGTGCCCTTTCCCCTGTCCCGCTCTGGGCACTGCCCCTGCCCTGCATGGCCCTGAGGGGTGGGCTCCAGCCACTGCACCCTCCTGCCCCCATGGCTGGCCTTGGGGCTGCAGGTGGGGAGACAGTCCCCCATGCAGTGCAGAGCACATGGAGGCAAGCAAACAACGCCACTCCCCCAAACCGAAAGTTCCTCATCTGGAGACAGACAGGCAGGAGGAGCCTGGGAACGCCTGGCCCTGACCTTGGCTTCTGCCTGAGGGTGGGACTCCCCACTGCGCTGGTCTGGAGGCGGCACTGCCTGGGGGACCCTCCCCTCCCTGGTGCCTGGAGCTCTCCAAGCGTCCCCTTCAGTTATCAGGGTCGATGTCCACCCCAACTTTGCCCCATTTCCCTAGCGGGAAGGCCACTGGGAGCATGGCCCTGCATCAGAGATGGGGTGCACCCCCTGAGGGCCCCCTTCCTGGCAGCCCTTGGGGTGGGGTGGCCCAGGCAGCTCCCCCAGTGGGCGGGACAGGGGTGGGTAGGGGTGGGGCTGGAGCCTGAGCTGCTGGCTGCTCCTGCCAGCTGTGGAGAGTGCAAGGCCAGACTGCAGCCCCAGGGCCCCCAAGCCAGCTCCCCATGAGCCACAGCGCCCCTGAGCCCCCGCTCAAGTTCGTGCAGGGCAAAGATGAGATAACTGGTGAGTCCGGGCAGACATGGTGGTGGGGTGGGGTGGGGCGGGGGACTACTGGATTTAATTAGAGGCTTGCGTTTGGACTGGAAAGGTGATGTAAAAGGAGTTCCTCCCCGTCACCCCCCAAATTCCTAAACTTGAAAACAAGCTGCTGGGGTCCGAGAGAACCTGGCTTACAGCCAGCTTCCTGGCGGCTTCCACATTGGGCAGACACAGGACTGAGGAAGGAGCCTGGGATCCCCAGAACCTGGGCTTCCCAGAACCCCAGACACCTGGGACCACGGCGACTGGAGTTGGGGGACCAGGAGAGGGTGGTGAGAGGTGAGGTCAGTGGCGGGTGGTGGCTGCAGGGGGTGGAGGGAGGGGAGGGCTGCAGGGGGTGGAGGGAGGGGAGGGCTGCAGGGGGGGGAGGGAGGGGAGGGCTGCAGGGGGGGAGGGAGGGGAGGGCTGCGGGGGGGGGGAGGGAGGGGAGGGCTGAGAGCTCCTGCTGGGAGGGTGTAGATGTTGATCCTAGGAACTGGGTCATTCTTGTCATACTCGGCCAGAGAGCTGAGAAGCCAGGGGGAGACAGCACTCAGAACACAAACATCACTCCAAACACCCTTCTCTGCGAGCCTGGCAGCTGAGAACGCCGGCTGTAACCTGAAGTCTGTTTTATCTCCTGACCCAGGAGTCTGGCTACAATACTCAGACGAGTTTTCCACACCACGGGCAGCATTCCCTGGTCAGCGCTTGTCAGCTCCTCAGAACCTTACCAGTGCCAGTGAAATGAGCGATGCAGAAGGCACTCCTTCTCATCACACCTCTCCTTTCCATAGCGCCTCTGACCTCCCCTGCTCTTTCAGGCACAGGAGGCTGAGCCTCCAGGGTTCACAAACTGTTCACTGGAATAAAGTCTCTTTCCTCCAGGTTCCTTTTCAGAGAACTTTGGTTCACGAGGGTCTTCCCTGGGCAAGGCCAGAGCATGTGGGGACCTTGTGAGGGCCTTGGGGAGGTGGGGAGGAGCCCCCAGGGTCTGATACCCCTCCCTGCAGGGTCTGGGAAAAGGTGGGGGGAAACAAATCCAACGTGACTCCAGAGCTCCAGGCTGGAGCAAAGGGGCCGAGGAAGGGCCCCACTTCCAAGACGGGAGGACCCAAAGCCAGAAGCCTGGGCTGTCTTAGCCACACATGGCTCGGTGCTGGACGCAGGGCCAGGAAGAGCAGCAGGCCCCCTAGGACCACCAGGGATCCCCACAAGCCAGGCCCTCCAGGGTCCCAGCTGCCGGGCATGGCCTCAGCTTCCCCACCCTGTCTCTGCAGCCAAATAGGCTTGGGGAGAAAGGAGCAAGCCTTCCAAGGCCCAGCAGAGCCTGGGATGAACCCACAGCCTCCAGGTGTCCCTCCTCCCTCTGTGCTGGGCTCATCTCGAGTGGAAGTCCCCAGAGGCTCTGCATAGGAGCCTGAGGAGGGGTCACCCTCCATTGTGCACACATGCTGGACTTCTCCTCGTGCTCTCTGGAGCCTGGTCCTGAACACAGGACTCTGTCCTCGTGCTCTCCAGAGCCTGGTCCTGCACACAGGACTCTGTCCTTGGCTGCTTCTAGACCACTTTCTCAGGGACCCCCATTAAATCTGAGGCACTAATGACAACAGGGGCAGGCGCTGCTCAAACCCGAATGTCAGACTCAGTGCGTAGGAAGCTGAGCCCTCTCCCTGCCTCCTCCACTGGCTCCTGTGCTGAAGATCTCTGTGATGGAGGTGGCACCATCCTTCCCTCTCCATCCCACGCTGTGGATCAGCTCTCCCTGGGCTCACGGCCCCACTGTGTCCTTGACAGCCAACACCTGAGACTGCCCCTTGAGCTTCTGAAGGGCTGCTGAGGTCCCTATCCCTGCCCTGTCCTGCTGCCATACCCAGTCCTGGCCTTGCTGCCCTCCCTGCAATCCGGTGACCAGCCAGGGAGGCCAGGAGAAGGGGGTGGCCATGGCAGATGAGGCTTGAGGGGTGGGGCAGGGTGGGTGGGGGCTGAAAAGGCACAGGCACCTGCTCTAGTTCCAGGAGCAGCCCAGAGAGGAACCCCACAGAGATGCCCTACACTGCAAAGGGCCCTGGCTTCTCTGTGTGCACCGGGGACAAGGCTGTGTGCTCAGGCCAAGAGGAGAGTGGTGGAGGGAGAGGAAGGACCCTGGATAAGGAGGCTGAGGGACCCTGCTGTCCCCCGACAGCCCTGGCAGAGAACAGTGTGGACTGGGGGTGCCAGAGTCCTGCCCCACTATGCCTTTGACAAGGACCCTTGGCCCATACAGGGGACGAGTATGACGGTGTGGACAGGGTGGAGATGAGCTGTGGGCACGCAGTGGACCCAGAGAACCTGAAGCTCTGGTGCCTCCAGCTGATAAAACAGGTAGGGGCTCAGCCACAGCTATGCCATGTGGAGTCCTCCCTGCCATATGACGGGGCCAGAGAGCCCCTAGATTTGACCTATCTGGAGGGAGGCAGACTCCCAGCTCCTTTGGGAGAATCCAGTTAACGGCTTCCTTGGGCTGGGAAGCAGCACCCCGGGTCCTCATCAGGAGGCTGCAGCCCCACGTGTGGGATGCAATGTGCATGTTGGGCTCCACGAGAGGCCTGGTTTGGGGCGCAGAGCACACTCAGGACCCCTCAGGGAGGCAGGTGGATGTGGGAGCCTGAGGGGCAGTATCCCAGGGGAGTCTGTGCAGGGCCTGGCGGGCTGGCGGTGGGGACTGCAGCCACACCGGGGCCTTTGGTGTGAGGCGCTCTCTGGGCCCTCCCCACTCTGTCTTTTCAGGGCAAGTACACACTCCACTGCCCCGCGGAAGTCAAGGGGAAGAAGTGTGGGGCCCAGTGGCTCTACCCGGAGGTACGCCGCTGCACCCAGCTGAGCGACTCTGAGCAGCAGGAGTTCGAGCAAGGGCTTGCCCAGGCTGCAATGAGACGCTACTGCAACCTGAAAGTGGTGAGAGTCCTCAGGTCCCGTGGCCCTGCCCTACAGTGTGGGAGGTCTGAGCCCTGCCAAGCTGGTCCCCAGAAAGGCACCTCAGTACCCCGCAGTCCTTCACTGCCCTGCGGTCCTTCCCTCCCACGGCCGGGCCCTCACTGTGTCCCCACAGGGAGGTGGCGGGGGGGCAGGGCTCCTTCCACCTGCTCTGAGAGGCCCCTCCCCACAGTGCCCAGGCTGCAGGAGCCTCGTGGAGCGGAAGGATCCAGCCGAGCTTCGGGTGCATTGCACAGTCTGTTGCACCATACGGGGTGTGCCCTACGACTTCTGCTGGCAGTGCATGCAGGCCTGGAAAGGGCCTATGTTGTCTTCGAACTGTTGTGGCAATGAGGACTGCAGGGACCCGATCCTGCACATCCTCGCCACCTGTGCCACCAAGGACCTCCCAGACAGCTCGATCCAAGGTTGCCCTTCCATCCGGGCCTGCCCCGAGTGCGGGCTGCTCATTGAGCACAAGGAGCGCTGCAAGTACGTGACGTGCTCCCGGTGTGACACGAAGTTCTGCTTCGCCTGCCTGGAGACGGCTCAGGCCTGCGAGGCTGCCAAGCCAGCCAGCTGGTTTAAGCAGTGTTCCAAGCCACTGGCCCCACGGCAAAGCCACGTTCCTGTGTGGAGCCCGTACCAACAGAGATTGCTGTTGCAAGGCCAGCCTCTCGAGTTGGAAGCCTTTCGACCGAGAGTTGTTTTTGCCCAGCAGCCGGCGGCGAACGAGGGGAGATGTTTGATTTTATGAATAGCATAAAGCAGGCTCTACTCAGTGCTCCCACCTCCGCCTTTCCTGCCTCAGCCTGAAACGTCCTTCCCCTGCCTTGTGTCACCAGCCCTTTCAGAAACAGAGCTGCTGTGAGGAGTTCCTTGATCTGTGATCGACACCCAACCACATGACCACGGAGACACCATTCTTGAGTCAGGGGTCCGGGGCCCGCAGAGAGGGTGGTACATTCAGGGGTATCTGAGGGAACAAGGGAGGAGCCAAATCATTGGCTGAGAGAGATGGGAAATGAAAGAACACCAGATTCACAGCCGCAGATCACTGACTGGATAGATGGATGCATGGACGGATGAGTGAATGGGTGTGTGGATGGGTACTATGGTGGAGAGATGGGTGGTTGGATGGAAAGATGAATGAATTGACAGATGAATGGATGCATGGATGGACAGGTAGATAGATATATTGATAGATGAGTGAATAGGTGGGTGGGTGGGTGGATGGATGGATGGATGGGGGATAGATGTATAGATGGGAAAAGGGATACATAGACATATGCAGAAATAAAAGATAGAAAGCTAAACAGGAAAAAAGATGGAAAGGAAGAAAGGACTGCCTCCACAGACCCAGGTCTAGGTACACAAACCTACTGAGGCACAGAGCTGCCTGTTCTGCTGAGACAGGCATGAACCCACCGGGTGCAGTCACCCACATGAAGCTGGGGGTCCCTGCTCACTGATATTCTGGGCTCTTTGCTCCCTGGGGCTTCTTCAGGTGAGATCCAGGCTGCCCTGGGGGTGCAGTGCTGGACCTGGGGAGAAAGGGAATGTCAACTTGGATGCAGACCAGGAGCAGAGCCCTAAGAGGAGAACTTTGGGACCAGGCCCCACTGTGCTCATGAGGGCAGGGTGGAATCTAGGTCCCTGCGCAGGCACCAGGGGCCTTGGTTTTGCCACCTCCAGCCTCCCTCAAGCCGTGTGCTGTACCCCTGCTTTGGAAGCTCCTCCTGGGTGCCTCCCAGCCCCAGCTGACCTCTGATCAAAAGTAATGACCTGTGCTTATGGGACCCTGGGCTAGGTCAAAGGTCACCATGGAACATGGGTCACCTTGGGCCCTTCTGGCCTCAGCACAGGGCCTCACAGTTCTGATGCCCCCTGAGGGGGCGGGAGAGGCCTGTGGGGCCAAGCTGGACCCAGAGGAAACCGGAACCTGTCCATCGGCCTCAGCTTTAAAGAAAGGCTCCTGGTTCTCCTGGAGGGACCGAGCAAAGACAACATAGTGGGGATCCGCCGCTCTACCAATCCTAGGGGTACCCTGGCTTCTCCCCATGCCTGTGTGTGGGTGTGAACCAGGCACAGGGCACCCAGTCCCACCGCCCCTGAGTTCACAACCCTCAGGACCATGGCCTGGTCATCGCCCAAAACCACGTCATTCACTGGGACCTTGTGGCAGAACTGGGACCTGGAGACATGGCGCCTCCAGCCATTTCCTTCCCAAAGAACAGAGCCGGTCTGGAAACTTCCACCCAAAAGAGACAAGGGTCCCTCTGCTGCGGGTCCTGCTGCCCCATCCAGAGGGAGTGAGTGAGGTGGTGGTGGTCCTGCCGCAGGCCGCACCCCGTCCTCTGGTGGGCCGCAGCCCCTGGGCCCAGCTGCTCTGCTATGGGGGAAGGAGGAGAAAGCAGGGAGATGTCCCCAGTTCGGTGGGCTAGGGGACACCCCAACCCCCAGTGAGACCTCCACCCGGCCAGCGTCCAGGCTCTCGACACCACCGCGAGAAGGAATCAGGGGCGAGTCCGCAAATAGTGAAAGGCCAGAGAGTTCCTGGGAAGGCCGAAGCTCCCACTGGAGAAAGGGAGTGTGGCGCCCTCTAGAGTCCGTCCCACGCAGGGGCGCTGGGGCCGGAGGAAAATCCACAGGATTCCTGGAAAAGGTGGAGATGTCTCAGAGCTGCAGGGCTGCCCATTTTTCCACCAGATCTGGGTGTTCTGGAGCCGTCGTGCGCGGTGGGGGTGTGATGAGTATGCTAATGAGCGCATCGTGAGGCCGCAGGAGACACCGGGGCACACCCAGAGCCCTGTGGGGTCCAGGCGGTCTCAGCCAGTGCGGCCACACCCTGGTGTTTGGGGTCCTGTCAGCTCCTGGCTCCTGCAGGGTTTCCTCTTCCTAGAGATGAGAAGGGGCTGCCTGGAATGTCCACTCCCCTCTAACCACCCTGTATTATTCCCGTCTCATGGTGCGTGGGCTTCTCCCTGGGGATGCCGGTGAGGCCACATTTTCCTGGACGAGCGTCTGGTGGAAGGAGAGAAAGAAGAATCTCCCCCCGTCCCGAGGCTGCCCCTTCACACACACACCCTCCTCCCCGCCATAAAGGCCCTCCCACCCAGGCAAAGAGCTGACTCTTTCTGGAGCCCCGGGCTCCTCTTCCTTGCTGTGGAGTGGGGACAGGAACCCTGTGGCACATGCCTGAGAGCCAGTCCTGTGTGTCTTCCAGAGGCCCCGATGGGGCTGCCAGATGCTGCCAGGCAAAGGACTGCTGAGTGCACAGGGGAGCTGATGGGGTGGGGCCAACCAGTTCCCCTCACAGGGGTTCTGCTTGAGGGCCTGGCCATGCCTGGGTGTCACATCAGCCGCAGAAGCAGCAGCAGGGGGTGGGGCCCCAGGAAGGAGAGGGGCTTCTCCTCGGGTGGCAGCACCCAGCCCCTGGGTGCCAGAGGTGTGTCTGTTCCCCCAGGAGTGCCTGCAGCCTCTGCACAGATCCCTCCAGGAGGGAGGTCCCGGTGCTCAGACAGTAACTGTCAGTACCTGAGCATGGGAGGAGCAGACGCAGCCACATCTCAGTAAAGTAACCAGGAGGCTGTTAGAGTTACTCCAGCTTAGAATTTCTGAAAATCTTGAAATTCTCAACAAAATCCACAAAGCTTGAAGCAAGGGCCGCTGCATTTGACAGAAATGAGCACAATTTTCATATAAGATATTGGAATATCCAGGTAATAATGCAGAAGAAGTTTTGAAATACATTTTCTTACAGTTGAAGATACACTGTTAGAATTCACAAACAGACGTTGTAAGTTGTGTATAATCGTGAATTCACCTTCAGTCTCTCCTATGAGCTCCACAAGTACAGGAAACATCAGGGGAAACATAATTAGGATAGATTTTCATCTAAAACCACACTCAAACTTATGATCAAAAAAGTGATCTGTCTGAAGCGCAAACATTTGTGGGAATAGCCGCTCATCTGCTCCAGATGTGCTAAAATCTGCGACTCCAGGTGGCTCAGCAGAGCAGCTTCCCAGGTCGCCACAGCCTATGAGACACTTCCAACATCTCCGGAATGTTCCCTCAGCAGAAAGAGCCTTCTCCACATTAAAAATTGCCAAAATGCCAGGCGTGGTGACTCACACCTATAATCCCAGCACTTTGGGAGGGCGAGGTGGGCAGGTCACGAGGTCAAGAGATCAGGACCATCCTGGCCAACATGGTGAAACTCCATCTCTACTTAAAAAAAAAAAAAAAAAAAAAATTAGCTGGGCATGGTGGCGCATGCCTGTAGTCCCTGCTACTCGGGAGGCTGAGGCAGGAGAATCGCTGGAAACCGGAAGGCAGAGGTTGCAGGGAGCTGAGATCACACCACTGCACTCTAGCCTGGGCAACAAGAGCAAAACTCCCGGAAAAAACAAACAAACAAACAAACAAACAAACAAAAACGAACAAACACACACATAAAAAAACAAAAAACCTGCCAAAATGACTTAGAATCGTGCATCTGCCATGGACGACCTACATGGCTTTCAAGTAGACTGAAAGAAAAGCAAGTTGCTAAAAACAGGTTTCGCCGCCCTACGGAAGGATGCGCAGAAAAGGGAGCCGGGACAGCGCAGGTTCAGCTGTGGCTCCTGGCCACTGTCTCCCGCCCTGTGGGGTCCCACGTAGAGGGGCTGAGGGCGCGGCCTTCCGTTCCAGGGCCCTAAGGACCCCCGTCCTCCTCTGAACACGGCCCGCATTTCCCCCTGGGCCTGGGCCTGCGGTGCGAGGCAGCTTGGCCGGGGGCTCCGCTCCCCCAGGGCGCCCGGGATCCCACACCCGCTCCGGGAACTGGTCAGGTACAGGCGCCTGGCGAACTGCAGCTCGGGGGTGGCCAGGTCCCGGCCGTGGCGGCGGGTGGCCGGGTCCAGGTCTGGCCGCGGCTGGTAGCCCAGGATGGGCGCCAGGTCGTGCTGCAGCGGTGCCAGCTGCGGGTCAAACTCCGCGCCCGGCCCCGCGGCCTCGCCATGCGGGAGGCAGGTGCGCGCCCACCGCGCCCGCAGCGCCGCCACCTCCGGCCGCAGCCCCGCGGCCCCCAGCGCACTCAGCCGCGCCCACAGAGTGAGGTTCAAGGTCGCACAGAGCGCCAGGTCCAGCGCGTTCTAGGCTCCAGCGGCTCCGGGCGAAGGCCGCGCCTGTGGGCGGGGAAGGCCACCAGGTCCTCCAGGCCCCAGCACAGCGCGGCGCAGCAGCCCCAGGGACTCGTCCAGGTGCTGGGCGATCGGCACCAGGTGGAAGCGCGGGGCCACCGCTTGCAACCCCACAGGGCGGCGGTGCGTTGTGATCGAAGCCCAGGTCCGAGGCCATGAGGTTGCGGCCACAGTGGCTGTCGGGCCGCCGGGGGTCGTAGAAGGCGCGGATGTGGGCCAGGAAGTGTCGCAGGCTCCGGGCCTGGACAAAGGGCGAGGCCGTCTTGTAGAAGGCGGACTCCAGGCCCCGGGCTGGGTCCTGCAGGATGGTGAAGGAGAAGGTGTGGCAGGTCAGGATGTGTCGCCTGTGGGCGGGGAAGGGCCTGTGTACCCACGAGGGCGGCTGGTCTGGGGACGCTCCAATGGCTGCAAGGGCAGGAGTCGCCTTGAGCCCCACCCAGGCAGAGGTTCCATCGCCCTGGGCCTCTGGAGCTCTGGCCTGTCCATCCAGAGGCCCCGGAGGAGGCGAGCCCCACCCTTCTGTCTGCACTCGGAGTCCCCCACGGACCACCTCCCAGAACCTCCAGGACAGGAATGGCCACCCCAGCACTCTGTCTGCAGCCACCTCCCCTCCCTGCTCAGGGCACCAGGTTCTCCAGGAGAGAAGCGCAGGGCTCTCATTCTTGGAAGACGGAATGCTTTTCCACACCTGTGGGGTCTCCTGGGGTCTTGTGTGCAGGTGGCATCCACCTAGAGTGTGAGCAATCACCTTCTCCTCCCACACCCCAGTCTCAGGGCCCAGGACTCACCTCCGTGGGCTGGAACCTCAGGTGCCAGCTCAGGTGCCAGCACGTGATATCGAAATGAGGGCTCCTGCCCCTGGAGAAGTCCTCCACCAGACTGGCCTAGAAGCAGACTGGGTAGAAGAAATGGGCGGCTTGCTGGGAAGGCAGAGCAAAGGTGAGGCGGTGCGTCCACCTGAAGCGGAACAGAATGTTCACGATGGTGCTGCTGATGTTCTTGGGGACCTTCAGGAAGAACAGGTGGGTCCAGGGCTTGCAGCTGCCTGCCTGGGAGAACACCAGGGTGCTGGGCTGGCCTGGAGCCGGGGCTGCCACCCCAGTGGGGTGAGGGCTCAGGACCTGGCCCTGCAGTGACATGGCATCTGCCCTGGACACCTGGACTTCTCTTTGCCACCCCAGTGGCTGTGCCTGGGCACTGCCTGGTGGAGTCATTGGCAGCTGGCCCATAGCCTGGCCCCGGGTCGCTTCCAACCAAGCTGTGCCTGGAAGGTAGCTCTGCGGAGATGCACTGAGTCCTGCTCCCAGGAGGCTGCTTCCAGGCCAGGGCTGCCTCTGTGGAATGGGCTGGGCATCCGGGGTCCACTCAAGGTTTCACCTGTCTCCGTCCATGGTGGGATCAGTGAGCTGTGGCTATGAGGGGGCTGACCACAGGTTCCCCGTGGCACTGGTCGGGCACCCCTGTGCAGCATGCAGAAAGTTCCTGAGGAGTCCAGAGGTGTGGGGCGGAGCCTCCAGGCCACTGCTCAGAAGCCAGCCACCCTACAGTTCTGTGCCCAGCCCCGCCCATGAGCTGCTCTGCCTGAGGGATGGGGGCTGGGGGAGCTGTAGCAGGCTGTGTGTTTGCTGGGGGGTGTGGCACATGGTGTCCTCTTGGGAACTGGCCAAGAGCAGTGACACCTCCTCCTCCTCTCAGAGTATCCCCCGTGACCCTGGCTGCCCACCTCTCACCTCTCTGTTCTCCTAGACCAGTCCCTTGTGTGGACCTTCCCACTCCCTGTAGCCACAAACATGGTAAATATGCACAACATACCAAGTACAAAATAACACACAGAGTTGAGGCCAAACATGCCAATCACAACAAGAAATGTGAATGTCCGTAGCTCACCTACTGAAAGGTTCACGTTGGCAGAGGCTCACAAAGCAAAACCCAGCTGTGTTCACTCATAGAAAACATGTTAAATAGGATAAAAATAATGGGACTGGCAAAAGGAAATAATAAAGTGGGAGCTGTGATCCTGACATATGAGTAGGTAAAACTGAGGTCCAAACATATTTAGTGAGACAAGAGGTCTCCTTGCTAATGTTGAAGTCAACCAGTGATAGTGAAGACTCCACAGTTACGAACATCTGTGCATCAGGTAGCTCAGCAGGCACCATCCTGCACCACAAATTCCAGAAGATTCCTGAAGAAGTAGAGCCAGCCTGACCAAAGAACTTGCACAGTTCTCAGAGGAAAATTAAAAGCTTGGCATATTTGCCCCAATAGAATAAAATAAAATAAATCAAATATCCACTTCAAGAGGTAGAAAAGAATAGCATTATAAAATTAATGGAAGCAGAGTTTTAAAAGATGAGAAAAAAAATTAATAAATTAAAAAACAAGGAAGTAATCAAATGCTGGTTCTTTAACAAATTAAACAAAACAGATAAAATATAAAATTATAGGCTAATTTCTTCAGTGAATACTAATACAAAATAAGAATTAAATTATTAGCAAATATAATTCAAAAACATGTAAAATAGTAATGGCCCAATACAAGTGGAATATCAAGAATGCAAGGGTGGTTTGATTGTAGGACATTTTTCTAATAATTCACCTGTCAGCAGCTCCAGGAATAAAATCATGTGAGTATTTCCATTGATACTTAAAAAGAAACTACAACATCCATTCCTTATTCAAAATAAGTTAACAAATTGGAATTGATGGATCATTTCTTACACACACACGCAGACACACACACACACACCCCAGCATCTCACTTAATGGAAAAAGACTATAGTTGCTCCTGGTAAATCAGAAAGGAAGTGAGACCTCCCGCTATGTCCATATCTACAGCGGGAAGCACTGGAGCTATTAGCTAACACCATCAGACAGGAGAAAACAGAGGCATAAAACAGGAAAGAAGAAATCAACCTCTATTTGCAGATGATATGTCAGATAGGATAGTAATACTGGAGAAAACACAAACACTAAGACAACTCAGCCCATAACAGAATATAAGATTAATATATACATTATATAGAATATACAAGTACTAGTCAAGCACAGCAGGCTTCATCTGTCATCAATACACAGAAAAATAACAGTAACAACCAAACTGTAAAATTCTTAGACATAAACTTAATAAGAAATGTGCAAAGCCTGTGCGATAAAACCCTAAATGCATTTCTAAAAGACACAATAATAAACCTGAGAACATGGAAAGACACTCATATCTCAACATGCTAAAGATGACACTTCTCCCAAGTTCATAGACAAATGTTACGTGGTCTCAGTAAAAAGTCATAGTGTTTCATGCTAGACACTGGGTTTTAAGACTCGTATGAAAAATAATAAACAAGAATAGGTAAGAAAACCCTAGAGAAGACAGGCAACAGGGGTGTTGGCCGTGGCTCAGATCATCCAGCACAGCTGAAGTGTCCGGAGGGTGTGTGGGGCTCCCTGCCGTCCTCACGCTTTGATCCTGCTCCTGCGACATTTGCATTCACCGGGGCTCCGGCTGTGAAGAGCGGAGTGAGGGATGAACACACAGAGCCTGTGATGAATCACAGATGGAGAGCCCGCTCCCAGTGAATACATGTGGCCTCAGGTGACAAACCTTCCTCCCAACCTCCTGCCACCCCAGTGGCCCACGGCCCCTCCAGTGCATGGAGTTCCTGGCGAAATCGCCACACCCAGGGGATCTGTGAGGTGCTCTGGGCCTTACCAGGCACCCAGGGACTGCCAGCTGTGTCCACGCTCCTGCCCCAGCTCCTTCATCCTGGAGGCTGAACTTGGCCCAGATCCTCCCTGAACCCTCCCCAGTCCCAAGCCCAGGCCCTGGCCTGGGGCTTCCCTGGGGCCAGGTAGCCGAGGAGCCACTGGGAGCAGGGCCTGGGGCTGATGTGGGGAAGGGACGGGCCACCTACCTCCAGCTGATGACAGTCCCCGCCAGCTACAGAGTCAGGTAGAGGAGGCTGAGGACAGACAGGAGAGCCACGCTTGCCTCCGGGGGCTCTGGAACCTCTGCCGCAGCCCTTCAAGGGGAGGAAACCAAATCCCTGGAGGCCCCAAGTTTGGCTTCAGCTGGTCCAGGCCCCAGCCAGCACTGGGGACCTCTTTCCTCCTGACCACAGAGGCTGCAGGGCCCTGGAAGCCCAGGGCTTTCACTGGGGCCTCAGCTGTTGTGCTGCTGCCCCAGGCCATGTACACAGCCCCACAATACTGCGGGAATCACCCTTGACCTGCCCAGGTGGTCTGCCAGGCATTCAGCTCCCTGCAGGAAGGGCCTTGGCACCTGAAGGTGGATGTTGGTGGGCTGAGGAGAAGGGCTGGGCAGCACCTTGCCCAGTGCTACCGCCTCCTGTTGTGAGGCTTGGCACAGTGAGAACCACCGAGCCTGAGCTGCAGGGTGAACGTGGCAGGTGGTCTAACCAGGCCCCCGGAGTGCAGGAGCCCCCTCCCTTGGCCCCAGCCCCTCCTACCCTGGGGAGGTCCCACCCTCCCTGTCTCCCTGGCTGCTGGACAGGAGTTGCTTCTGCCTGTGGGCCACGGCCTGGGGTCACCTGCCCTCCACGCAGGCTGCACACAGCTGTTTCCCTGGGACCCAGAGGTCAGGTCTGTGACTCAGCACTGGCTGCAACTCAGAGGCCTGGTGACCTTGCCATGTCCCCTAAGGAGGGGGGACTCGGTCCACAGTGGTTCCTCTTAGCCTCGGCTTCCTCAAACACAAAGGGGAGCCCAAGGAGGGCCTGCGCTACCTGTGTGGGGAGCTGGGGTCTGGGCCTAGGTGCTGGGGAGACGCCCCAGCTCCTTCCTCCCCTGAAAGCTAATTAGCTGGGGATAGACCCTGGGACCTGCACCCAAGTGGGGTGGCCTCCCCCACCATCGTCACCTCCCCACTTTACTCTGCCGTCACCACGGTCACCTCCCCACTGCACTCCCACCTGCCATTGCGTGTCACCACTCCACTGCCTCGTGGCTGAGGGTGTCCCATGGGATCCCTGAACTCTGCAGATCCCAACTGAACTCAGAGTCTCCACACCCCCACCCCAGTTACCACCAGCCCGAGTCCCTCTTATGTCCTCAGGCTCAGGACTGCCACCCATGTGGCCAGGCCAGACCTGTGGGGGTCACAAGGGCCCCACCCTCCCCTGAAATCTCACCACTCCTGGGGTCCTGGGGTCCTCCCTTCTCTAGTTCCCTCTGGTGGCCCAAGCCCAGGCTGCCCCCCTCTCTCCCACATTCCCGCACGTCCTCCTAACTGGCTGCCCCTCCACTCTTGTCCCTCCTGTCCAGCCCATCTAAGTCACACCCAAATCTCACTGTGACTCTTTTCCTCGAGACCCTCTCTGGCTCCCCAAAACCCAGGGGCTGAAGTCCAGGCTTTCAGACAGGGTCTGTGGGGTGACTGCCGGGGGACCTCAGTACATCTCTGAGTGTCCACTTCTCATGGCTGAAATGACCTGGGTTCCATGGGATGTCGCCAGTGAGCCCACTCAGCTGCTGCCTCAGCTGGGCGTGTTGGTGGGAAGTTGCCCACTCAGAGAAGTTGGACCCAGCCTGGCTACCGAGCCTCGTATCTGCCTCACCTGGGCAGACCGTCCCTCCCATCAGGGCCCACACCTGCCCTGTGTTGGTGTCTTTAAGTGTAACCTTCTTTACGGCTTTTGGAGACACTGTGATCTAGCTAAAGGAGTGAATCCCAAATGGTGGAACTGTGCATGAGAGAGGGAGATTTGGAAAGCAATGCTTCCTAGACCTGGGCTGGCCTCCAGGAGGGCTGAGTGCCCAGGATTCATATGGAATGCCCGCAGTCTCCCCCAGCTCGGGAGATCGGCAGCACGGACTTTGGGGTGGAAAAACAGGCAGAGGGGTCAGGCATGTGCCCGTCTGGGCAAATATTGGCTTGTGGGCTTGCTTTCCTGGGCTGGGAGCCCATGAGGCACACATGGCCTTGACAGAGGCCCTGGGGGAAGGTCCTGCTACTCCTGGGGGATCCCCACCAGGGTGGGCTGCAGGATGGGGACCCTGTTCAGCACCCGCTGGGGTGGATACAGAGGGCATCCTGGTCTCCAGGCAACAGCTGAGGGAGGAGGGGAGCCTGCTTGGAGGAGGGGGGCTGGCATTAACCCTGACCTGGCCACCGCGCAGGAGGGGCAGGGCTCAGGGGCCAGGGATGGGGCCTGCCCTGTGCTGAAGCCCCAGATACAGCACCTCAGCTTTCTCTGCCCCACCCCACCCTCAGCTCCCCGGGATGGGTCTCACCTGACCACCGTGAGGCAGGAAGTGAGGCTCTGAGACGCAGAGGGTCTTGCTCCGGGTCACTCAGCAGTCAAATCGGCCAGTGCTGAGGGTTCTAGCAGGGGCTGTTTCCCCACTGTCGGCCCTCAGGACACCATCTTCCCTGTTCCTTCCATGCCTTGGTCCCAGACCTCCAGCAGCCTGTCCAGTGCAGTGAGTGGGCAGGAGGGGCTGGCCTCTGCTCATCCGGGTGCCCAGGCTGCAGCTCCCTGGGTGTCTGAGGTTTGCTCAGTGACTGCTGTGTCCACTCAGGCCACTCCAGCAGGTCCCATCCAGCCAGAGAGCAGAGTCTTCCCGCTACAGGGGAAGCGGGGACCCTTCTGTGAGGTTCGGACAGACCCAGACCCCACCCCACCTCCCTCCACAAACCCTTGACCATGACTCTCTGACGCCCTCTCCCAGCCCTCCCATCCTGACCCTTCACCCCTCCCCACTCCCTCCCACTGTGCCCCAACCCCGGCCCTCTAGCTCACCCCTCCCTTCCTGGCACCCTCCAGGAACTCCCTAGTGCCCCCCAAACAAGCCCCTCCCCAGCCAGCCCCCCAATTCCTCCTCTTCAGATCCTCTCCACGTAGACCCTGTTTCTGGGGCGTTTTCCCATCAGCTGGGTCTGCCAAGGACTGTGACGCTGGGGTCTGTGTGGGGCTGTGGCGACTTCTGTGAGAAACACTGAGCTGTCCCAGGTGGCTCTGCCATCGGGCGCTCCTGCTGCTCCCAGGCCTCAATGTCGTCAGTCACGTGGGTGCCTCACGTTCCCGTGGGTGTGCAGAGGCTTTTCACCGCGGCTTCAGTCTGCAGCTCCCTCATAACACGCGGTACGAAGCATCTTTCCTGTGCTTTCTGCTATCTGTGTATTTTCTTTGATGAGGTCTGTTTAGATTTTTTACCTCCTTTTTAATTGAGCTCTTTGTTTTCTTATTGCTGAATTTTAAGCATTCTTCCTATATTTGGATGCCAGTCCTTTGTCCAGTGTGTATTTTGCAAAGATTTTCCTCCACGTCTGTGGCTTTCCTTACATTCCCTTTGCAGAGCAAACCATTTTACATTGTATACAGTCCATCTTACTGATTTTCTCTTTTGTGGATCATGCTTTTGGTGTTTTATCTAAATAATTCAGAGCCTGACTGAAGATCACCCAGATTTTTTCCAATGTTTTCTTCCAATGGTTTTGTAGTTTTGCATTGTACGTTTAGGTCTGGGATTCCTTGTGGCTTAATCTCTGTGGAAGGCAGGAAGTCTGTGACCACATCCTTCTGGTTCTTTGTGTGTGCCTGCTTCTGCCTGTGGGCATCCGTTTGTTGAAGCACCTTCTGCTGGAAAGACTCCCCATCTCCACTCACTTGCTTTTTGCTCGTTTGGACCAGTTGGCGCTATTCATGTGGGTCTCCTCTGGACTCTCTATTACTCTGTTTCGTGCACTGATACGACCAGTCTTGTGAATCGCGCGTTGTCCTGACTGTGGAAGCCCTCATAGTAAGTCTGGAAGTCAGGTCCTGTGAGTCCTCCAATTTGTGCCTCAGTATTGTGTGCCAGCTGACGGATCACAGCGTTCTTCATTTGAGAGGAGAGCTTCATTTCTTACAAAGGATTGTAGCCTGCAGCCTGGCCATCGCAGGCTGGGAAGCATAGCCTCTGGCAGAAACTGGAAAAAGTCGCTTCAACAGTGGGAAGGGGGAGAGGAATCTACGCTGAACAGGTTGTCTACATACACATATTGAACAGATTTTAGCAGAAGCTATGAATATTCATGAAGCAGGAAGCACACGCACACATAGTAAGCACACATGCCTGCTACATACACGTTCCCTTTGGGGCAGAGACTTCCATTTCAGTGCATTAATAGTAGGCCCCAGCCAGGCGTGGTGGCTCACGCCTATAATCCCAGCACTTTGGGAGGCTGAGGCGGGTGGATCACCTGAGGTCAGGAGTTCAAGACCAGCATGGCCAACATGATGAAACCCCATCTCTACTAAAAATACAAAAATTAGCCAAGTGTGGTGGTACATGCGTGTAATCCCAGCTACTTGGGAGGGTGAGGCAGGAGAATCACTTGAACCCAGGAGGCGGAGGTTGCAGTGAGCTGAGATTGTGCCATTGCACTCTAGCCTGGGCATCAGGAGCAAAACTCCATCTCAAAAAAAAAAAAAAAAGAAAGAAAGAAAAAAGAAAAGTAGGCCCTATATGTCAAGGGGTGACACAGAGGACACGCGACCAGACCAGTCCATGGTCCGTGGTCTCTTACTGGGAAGAGATGCTAGTTGGTTGTGGTACTGAAACCAGAAAAAGGGATCAGGGGTCTGGCAAGTCTTTCAAAAGGGCTGGTTTCTGTTCACCGATTAGGAAAGAACGTCCAGTGGCAGTTGGTGAGGAAGGGGGTATAACAAGGTGTGTCTTGCCTCCTGTCCCATCGTGACCAGGAAGTCAGCTTTCAAGGTTTCTCTTGGGTCCTCTTGGCCAAGAAGGGGTTTGTTCAGTCACTTGGGGGCCTTAAAACATTATTTTACTTCTCATATGTAGGCTATTCTATGTCTTTCCCCTCTCCATATAAACTTTAGAATCAGTTTGTCAATATCTGATTAGCTTGCTGGGATTTTGATTGGGAATGAATTGAATCTTTAGCACCAGCTAGGAAAAATTGACACCTTAACAACACTGAATCTTCCCATCCATAAGCACAGAGTGCCTCTCCATTCATTTAGATGTGCTTTGATTCTTTGCAGAAATGTTGTAGTTTTCTACATACAGATCTTCTGTATATTTTGTTTGATTTATGCCTACTTATTTCTGTTTCTTTTTTAATGCTATTGTAAATGGCATTTTTATTTAAAATTTCAATTATTTGTTTCTGGTTTATAGGAAAGCAATACACAATAATTACAAATTATTGAACTTTTGTGTATTAATTCGTATCTTGTGACCTTGCTGTACTCACTTCCTAGTCGCAGGAGTTTTTGGTTTTGTTTTTTTTTTCTCTTTTTTTGTCAATTCTTTGGCATTTTTTACACAGCAAACTCTATTGTCTGCAAAGAAAGATACTTCCATTTCATCCTTCCCAGCCTGTATACCTCTTATTCCTTTTCCTTGTCTGGTTGCACTTAGAATTTCCAGTAGGATGTGGAAAGGAGTGCTGAGAGGGAACACCGTCGTCCTCCCTCAGTCTAAGCGGGGGACTGGCCAGTTTGGGGCATTAAGTGTGATGTCAGCTTCAGGGTTTTGTAGATGCTCTTCGTCAAGCTGGGGAAGCTCCAATCTCTTTCTTGTTTTTCCTTCTCACCTCCACCCCAGTGTCCTTAACTGTGGAGGAAGTTCTGGGCATGTTTCGAGATGATTACTCTGCCCCTCCCCTTGATGGGAACATGAGGGGATTTTTCTTTGCTCTTCTCTCTGAGAACTTGGTGGGGTTCATGGTAGTACAGCCCACGAGCACATGAGCGTCCCCCAGCCTGGGGCGCAGGACCCTCTCTCTCTCCAGCTGGTCCACACACAGCCTCCAGCAATTCGTCAGAACTGCCATCGAGGGCCTCCTGCCAGCAGCAGATCCAGCAGCTTCTGTGCCAGGGTGCCGGTCTCCACTGAGACTCTGTGCCGTCTCTTCAGAGTTTGGGGTGGCAGGATGCCCTGTGAGCTCAAAGCTCGGATCAGTGAAAGAAAACGGATTTTCAGGTTCGTCAGCTTTTCTTGCTGTGAGGATGAGCTTCGTGACTTCCAAGCTCTTTACGCACCAAAGGCACTCACCTAATATTGTTAATTTTTTTAAAATTTAGGATCCACATGAGGTCTCTTAAATATCTTTTAATCTATTTCCCTCACCCTCTCATCTTGTAACTTTTCTGCTGAAGAGCAGAGGTTGTGAGTGAAGTCTCCCACGTCTGGGTTTCGATGCAGGTGTCCGGCATAGCCTGTCTCCCTCGTATTTCTTACAGCCGGCTCTGGACATGTGATCAGCTTCAGCGCCAGGCTGTTGTAAACCACCCCTCAGGTGGGCTTGTGCCGTTCCATCCAGAGGTGGATTTTGCCCTGCTGTGTCTTTGGTGATGCCACTGCCACATTCATTCATTCATTTGCTGATGTGTTGGGGATTATACAGTCATGGGGTTTCAGGGCAACCTTCTCTCTTCCTTTATAGGAAAAATACTTCTGCAAAGACAAACCTCTGCTCCTCAACTACCCGGCCATGCTTAGGTACAGTTTCTAAAGGAAGATAGGATAATGCTTGTTTCTTTTTCCTGATTTACTTGTTTCCGAAATGAGTTGCATCCTCTGATGGTTACCAGTGAACTGTTTTTTTTGTTTTGTTTTGTTTTGTTTACTATTTTTAAATTGTCATTATAAAGCAATAGATGTAATCACATTACATGTATTAGTTTGTTTTCATGTTGCTGATAAAGACATACTCGAGACTGACCAATTTTCAAAAGAAAGAGGTTTATTGAACTTACAGCTCCACATGGCTGGGGAGGCCTCACATTCATGGCGGAAGGCAAGGAGGAGCTAGTCACATCTTACATGGATGGCAGCCGGCAAAAAGAGAGGTTGTGTAGGGCAACTCCCATTTTTTTTTTTTTTTTTTTTGAGACAGAGTCTCACTCTGTCCCCCAGGCTGTAGTGCAGTGGTGCAATCTCGGTTCACTGCAAGTTCCGCCTCCTGGGTTCATGCCATTCTCCTGCCTCAGCCTCCTGAGTAGCTGGGACTTCAAGCACCCACCACCATGCCCGGCTAATTTTTTTTTGTATTTTTAGTAGAGATGGGGTTTCACCATGGTCTTGATCTCCTGACCTTGTGATCCACCTGCCTCAGCCTCCCAAAGTGCTGGGATTACAGGTGTGAGCCTCCGCACCCAGCCAGCAACTCCCATTTTTTAAAACCATTAGATCTCATGAGATCCATTCACTATCACGAGAACAGCACAGGAAAGACCCACCCCCGTGATTTAATCATATCCCACTGGGTGCCTCCCATGACACGTGGGAATCATAGAAGCTACAAGATGAGATCTAGGTGGGTACACGGGGCCAAACTATATCACAGGTGTTCCCGTCATCACATCTGTTATGATGCTCAAATGGTCCCATCCGAGGCCAGTGGGAGCCTCTAAGTCGGACCCTAGGTCCTTTTGAAGCAACCCTTAAAGTCTGACAATGGCTCTAGGTCCTCTTGGCAAAACCCTTGAAGTGTGATCATGTTTTTGTTGAAAAGATTTTCATGATAATCTTGTGAAATTCTCATCCCTGCTCTGGAACTGGCAGTTTCTCCCAGTGTTAGAGAGAAGTTCTATTTAGACAATGCAATCTCGGGTCTAAGAATGTGTCACTGTTAATGAGCTGGTTGTTGTTTCTAGGCGTTTTCAATAGACAGAACTAGGAAATGTATATTTTTTTTAACAAAAATGAAATCTATCATATCTTCATACTGACCCTTCAAATTCAAATTCAGGCTGTTTGTGGTTTTCCCGTGGATTGATTCTTTTGGGATTTCCAGATATATAATTCTATTATCTGCAAAAAAGATACTTTTCACATTTCCTTCTCTATTTTTGTCCCTCTCATCACTTTCTCTTATGTAAAGAAATTAGCTAGTAATTCCAAAACGCCATTGAATAGCGGTGATGCCAGCATGCCATTTTGCTCTGTTTCTAGCTTTTCTACATCTGTGGTGATGACCATTTTTTCTTAGCTCTATGGATATGATGGATTTTATTAATAGATTTCCTGATATGAAGTGACCTCTTCATTCCCAGAGTAAACTCTACTTGGTCCTATCATGTCAGATAGGTTAATTATTTGATTACATAAATGAAATCACTATTAGAGATAAGTGAAATGAATGGGAAAGGAGTTTCAAAGTGTGTTCTTGTATCATGAAGCCCTCAAGGTCATCCCTGGTTCAGAGACTTTCTAGAAGGATGCACAGGATCTAGCGTACAGTGGTGCCATGGCTGAGACTGGTTATGGCAAAAGGCTCTGAAACCACATCTGTGAATGGAAAAGGCATGGGGTAGAAAAGGCATGGGGTGTGGTGTGAAGGAAACCAGGCTCGTGCTTCCAAGGCCTCTCTCCCCACAGAGTAACACAGGATGTGTTTCATTCCCAGCAATGCTGCGTGGTTGTCCGTCTGCAGGGCTGCCCATCGGGGAGCTCAGTAGAGACTCAGTGCCTGCGGTGTTGACCGGAAGCTGGCCATGCCCTGCCTGGAACACACCAAACTCCAGACTCAGAAGGAAAATGCATTGAGGGCTACAGTATTTG
Organism: Chlorocebus sabaeus; assembly: GCF_047675955.1. NCBI lineage: Eukaryota > Metazoa > Chordata > Mammalia > Primates > Cercopithecidae > Chlorocebus > Chlorocebus sabaeus. The sequence continues at coordinate 128,250,137 of NC_132913.1, forward strand.
TACAGTCTGGACACAGTGAACCCTCATCGTCATCTAGGGAACAGTTCCAGTGCCAAGTTCCCAGATGCCATCTGAGGATCCACCTCGCAGCAGACGTTTAAAGAATAGCAGGTGCAAGTCTGCTGGGCTAATTATTTTCTGCACAATGCCCAAGATTAGAAATTTTGAAAAAGAAACTATATTTGACTTTAAAAGATATTAAACACAATGTCATAAGGCAAAATAAAATATTATCAAAACAGGAAGACAAATTACAAAGTTAGAAAATTAAAACATGGGGAGTGCCCAAGATGGCCGAATAGGAATAGCTCCAGCCTCCAGCTCCCAGCGTGAGCGACACAGAAGATGGGTGATTTGTGCATTTTCAACTGAGGTACCGGGTTCATCTCACTGGGGCATGTTGGACAGTCCATGCTGGTCAGTGGGTGCAGCCCAACCAGTGAGAGCTGAAGCAGGGCAAGGTATTGCCTCACCTGGGAAGTGCAAGGGGGAAGGGAATTCCTTTTCCTAGCCAAGGGAAACTGAGACACACAACACCTGGAAGATCGGGTCACTCCCACCCTAATACTGTGCTTCACCAAGGGTCTTAGCAAATGGCACACCAGGAGATTATATCCCACACCTGGCCCAGAGGGTCCCACACCCACGGAGCCTCCCTCATTGCTAGCACAGCAGTCTGAGATCTAACTGCAAGGCAGCAGTGAGGCTGCGGGAGGGGCACCCACCATTGCTGAGGCTTAAGTAGGTAAACAAAGCAGCTGGGAAGCTCGAATTGGGTGGAGCCCACCGCAGCTCCAGGAGGCCTGCCTGCCTCTGTAGACTCCACCTCTGGGGATAGGGCATAGCTAAAGAAAAAGTAGCAGAAACCTCTGCAGATGTAAAAGTCCCTGTCTGACAGCTTTGAAGAGAGCAGTGGTTCTCCCAGCACAGAGGTTGAGATCTGAGAACAGACAGACTGCCTGCTCAAGTGGGTGTCTGACCCCTGAGTAGCCTAACTGGGAGACATCCCCCACTAGGTGCAGACTGACACCTCACACCTCACACAGTTGGGTACACCCAGAGCAAGAATCAGACAGCAACACTTGCTGTTCAGCAGTATTCTATCTTCTGCAGCCCCTGCTGCTGATACCCAGGCAAACAGGGTCTGGAGTGGACCTCAAGCAAACTCCAACAGACCTGCAGCTGAGGGTCCTGGCTGTTAGAAGGAAAACTAACAAACAGAAAGGACACCCACACCAAAACCCCATCAATACGTCACCATCATCAAAGACCAAAGGCAGATAAAACCACAAAGATGGGGAAAAAGCAGTGCAGAAAAGCTGGAAATTCAAAAAATCAGAGTGCATCTCTCCTCCAAAGGAACACAGCTCATCACCAGCAATGGAACAAAGTTAGATGGAGAATGACTTTGATGAGTTGAGAGAAGGCTTCAGTCGATCAAACTTCTCAGAGCTAAAGGAGGAACTATGTAACCAGCGCAAAGAAACTAAAAACCTTGAAAAAAGAATGGATGAATGGATAACTAGAATAATCAATGCAGAGAAGACCTTAAAAGAACTGATAGAGATGAAAACCATGACACGAGAACTACGTGACAAATGCACGAGCTTCAGTAACCGACTTGATCAACTGGAAGAAAGAGTATCAGCGACTGAAGATCAAATGAACGAAATGAAACAAGAAGAAAAGTGTAGAGAAAAAACAGTAAAAAGAAATGAAAAAGGCTCCAAGAAATATGGGACTATGTGAAAAGACCAAATCTGTGTCTGATTGGTGTGCCTGAAAGTGACGGGGAAAATGGAACCAAGTTGGAAAACACTCTGCAGGATATCATCCAGGAAAACTTCCCCAGCCTAGTAAGGCAGGCCAACATTCCAATTCAGGAAATACAGAGTATTCCACAAAGATACTCCTCGAAAAGAGCAACTCCAAGACATATAATTGTCAGATTCACCAAAGTTGAAATGAAGGAAAAAATGTTAAGGGCAACCAGAGAGAAAGGTCGGGTTACCCACAAAGGGAAGCCCATCAGACTAACAGCAGATCTATCAGCAGAAACTGTACAAGCCAGAAGAGAGTGGGGGCCAATATTCAACATTCTTAAAGAAAAGAATTTTCAACCCAGAATTTCATATCCAGCCAAACTAAGTTTTCATAAGTCAAGGAGAAATAAAATATTTTACAGACAAGCAAATGCTCAGAGATTTTGTCACCACCAGGCCTGCCCTACAAGAGATCCTGAAGGAAGCACTAAACATGGAAAGGAACAACTGGTACCATCCACTGCAAAAACATGCCAAAATGTAAAGTCCATCGATGCTAGGAAGAAACTGCATCAACTAGTGAGCAAAATAACCAGCTAATATAATAATGACAGGATCAAGTTCACACATAACAATATTAACCTTAAATGTAAATGGACTAAATGGTCCAATTAAAAGACACAGACTGGCAAATTGGATAAAGAGTCAAGACCCATCAGTTTGCTGTATTCAGGAGACCCATCTCACATGCAGAGACTCACATAGGCTCAAAATAAAGGGATGGAGGAAGAGCTACCAAGCAAATGGAAAACAAAAAAAGCAGGGGTTGTAATCCTAATCTCTGATAAAACAGACTTTAAACCATCAAAGATCAAAAGAAACAAAGAGGGCCATTACATAATGGTAAAGGGATCAACTCATCAGGAAGAGCTAACTATCCTAAATATATATGCACCCAATACAGGAGCACCCAGATTCATAATGCAAGCCCTTAGAGACTTACACAGAGACTTAGACTCCCATACAATAATAATGGGAGACTTTAACACCCCACTGTCAACATTAGACAGATCAATGAAACAGAAAGTTAACAAGGATATCCAGGAATTGAACTCAACTCTGCACCAAGCGAACCTAATAGACATCTACAGAACTCTCCACCCCAAATCAACAGAATATACATTCTTCTCAGCACCACATCACACTTATTCCAAAATTGACCACATAGTTGGAAGTAAAGCACTCTTCAGCAAACGTAAAAGAACAGAAATTATAACAAACTGTCTCTCAGACCACAGTGCAATCAAACTAGAACTCAGGACTAAGAAACTCAATCAAAACTGCTCAACTACATGGAAACCAAACAACCTGCTCCTGAATGACTACTGGGTACATAACGAAATGAAGGCAGAAATAAAGATGTTCTTTGAGGCCGGGCGCGGTGGCTCAAGCCTGTAATCCCAGCACTTTGGGAGGCCGAGACGGGCGGATCACGAGGTCAGGAGATCGAGACCATCCTGGCTGACACGGTGAAACCCCGTCTCTACTAAAAAATACAAAAAACTAGCCGGGCGAGGTGGCCGGCGCCTGTAGTCCCAGCTACTCGGGAGGCTGAGGCAGGAGAATGGCGTGAACCTGGGAGGCAGAGCTTGCAGTGAGCTGAGATCTGGCCACTGCACTCCAGCCTGGGCCACAGAGCAAGACTCCGTCTCAAAAAAAAAAAAAAAAAAAAAAAAGATGTTCTTTGAAACCAATGAGAACAAAGATACAACATACCAGAATCTCTGGGACACATTTAAAGCAGTGTAGAGAGGGAAATTCATAGCACTAAATGCCCACAAGAGAAAGCAGGAAAGATCTAAAATTGACACCCTAACATCACAATTAAAAGAACTAGAGAAGCAAGAGCAAATACATTCAAAAGCTAGCAGAAGGCAAGAAATAACTAAGATCAGAGCAGAACTGAAGGAGATAGAGACACAAAAAAGCCCTCCAAAGAATCAATGAATCCAGGAGCTGTTTTTTTGAAAAGATCAACAAAATTGATAGACTGCTAGCAAGACCAATAAAGAAGAAAAGAGAGAAGAATCAAATAGATGCAATAAAAAATGATAAAGGGGATATCGCCACTGACCCCATAGAAATACAAACTACCATCAGAGAATACTATAAACACCTCTATGCAAATAAACTAGAAAACCTAGAAGAAATGGATAATTTCCTGGACACTTACACTCTCCCAAGACTAAACCAGGAAGAAATTGAATCCCTGAATAGACCAATAGCAGGCTCTGAAATTGAGGCAATAATTAATAGCCTACCAACCAAAAGAAGTCCAGGACCAGACGGATTCACAGCTGAATTCTACCAGAGGTACAAGGAGGAACTGATACCATTCCTTCTGAAACTATTCCAATCAATAGAAAAAGAGGGAATCCTCCCTAATTCATTTTATGAAGCCAACATCATCCTGATACCAAAGCCTGGCAGAAACACAACAAAAAAAGAGGATTTTAGACCAACATCCCTGATGAACATCGATGCAAACATCCTCAATAAAATACTGGCAAACCGAATCCAGCAGCACATCAAAAAGCTTATCCATCATGATCAAGCGGACTTCATCCCTGGGATGCAAGGCTGGTTCAACATATGCAAATCAATAAATGTAATCCAGCATATAAACAGAACCAAAGACAAAAACCACATGATTATCTCAATAGATGCAGAAAAGGCCTTTGACAAAATTCAACAGCCCTTCATGCTAAAAACTCTCAATAAATTCGGTATTGAAGACCAGCTTAGCACTGCCCTGGACACAGAAGTGGTCACAGGTCCCAGAGCCTGGTCACACTGCTGGTGGAAGGCACCAACCACGGAAGCCCAGCGCCACTCAGCCCACACTCCTGGTTCTATTCCCTGGTCTTCCAGAACCTTCAGACGATACACATCATCCCTGGTGCCCCAAGAACAAGGTCAGGTGGAAGCAGAAGTGGTGACAGATTTCTCCTTAACACTGGAAGGCACAGCCACTTGTTACTTAATGTTAATTTTGTTAGTTTCATTCATCGTTTTAAAAAGCAGAAACCTTCTACAGCACTTAGTCTGTGTCAGGCCCTGTCCTAAGCTTTTCCAACGTTAACTCATTTATCCTCCTCAACCGGTGAGGAGGCTGGTTCTGCCCAGTCACTGAATTCTGGTTTGATTCGCTTCCCACTCATAATTTTTAAAAGAATTACACAGTAACAGAAATTCATTGTAGAGACATTAGAAAGTCCAATGAATAAAAAGGTTTTTTCTTTATTTTTCACTTAAAAATAATGGTAGACTCACAAGAAGTTATTAAAAAAAACGCACACACATGCACACACAGCACAGAGAGGAACTGTGCGTGCCCTTCACCCAGCTGGCAGAAAGTTCTAAGTCTATAATCTCAGGACTGGAAGACTACGACCTCTCAGACAGGAGGAGTCCGCACGGGCTGAACGGTATCTACGTCAGCCCTGACACAGCCCCTCCCACCTGTAGCCAGAGGGTGGCCCCACACAAGGCCCCGGAGCCCCCATGCCGGCCAGCGGGGTCCACCTCCCAGGCCCACTGAGGAGCGTTGTCTTCTGAGCAGGTGCCACCCTCACTCGATGTCCTGGAGATGGCTGTCACCTGTGACATAAAGCCACTCACCTCTGGAGGGCCTGGGGGCTCCTGAGGACAGGGGGGCCCTGCCCAGAGTCCGCTGAAGTGCACAGCTGTCACCCCATCCTCCCATCAGCCATCAGTGGGACGCTGGTCCCCAAACTGCAGCCATGCCTTGGACAAGACCAAGGCCCTCGTGTGTGATGGCCCGGCCTCCAGAACTCCAGGAGGCTCTGAGGATCTGGGCCCAGGCACAGACCCCGTGGACTAGAGACTGAAGGGTCCAAGACCCAGAGGCTGCCTGGGATGGGTGCAGTGGCCTGGTATGAGGGTGGTAGGTGCTGTGTCCCTGGGGAAGCACCCGGGGCTGGTTTACAGGGGTGCAGCCGGTCACGGAGGGAGGCAGGTAGAGGATGATCTTCCAAGACCAGCACCCTGTGTACATTCAAGTCTTTGACGCCTTCCCTACCACCTCCCCGTGCCCACCTTGGGCGCCAGCCCCTCCCTGCCTCATCACTGGGGGAGGGGCACTGTCTCTGGACCACGCTGGATGTGTGCACCTGCAACTATTTTTCGGGGCCCCCCCCCAACACACCTAACACGCAAATAAAGCCACAGCAGAGCCCACGGGAGTGTCGGTAAGAGCCACGTTTATTTCTTAATTGGACAGAGCCTCAAGTGCACACACAGTACAGGAACCTAAGGCTAACACTCGGGTGTAAGACATCGGGACGAGCGTCGTGACGTCGGGACGGCAGCTATGATATGGGGTCTGGGGTGTGCCCACAGCAATCACATATGTACAAGCCAGGGACGCGGCCTCTGAGCCACAGGGGAACCAGGGGACAGACTAACTACAGGAAGCACAGGCCCAGGGAGAAACGCAGGTCACCACAGCTGCTGTCCATCTGGGGGGCGGCACGGCCCGGCCCCAGGGGTGAGGGAGCGTGCCCTCCGTGGTCCCCACACGGGGGAGGCTGGCATAGGACCAGTGCAGCAGCACAGCAAACACCCGTGACATCAGCCCCACCAGGGCCCCAGGCGCAGCGGACTGCAGGGACCAGGGTTGACAGGGAGGGCCACCTCATCACAGCCGTCCTGGGTGCGGGAGTTTGTGCCTGTGCAGCCGGTGAATGAAACACTGGCATCTTCCAAGGGATGACTCTCAGTGGGAGGCCTTGGACTTGTCACCCCTGGGCACTTGCCGGGTCTCATCAGAGCCCGAGTGCTGGTCGGCCTGGAGCCTGGCATCTCCCTCTATCTGGAGCCGCAGCAGAGGGAGCTCCCCATTTCTGGTGGAGGATGGCTGCCCCCAAACCAAAACAAGCCCCCAGACTCGGCAGTATAAAGCATTAAATGAAGCTGTCTGAGGGAGGCGGCTTTTCAGATCTCACCTTCCCCACTTAGCAGGAACCAGCAGCTATGCTGGGCCTGACTGTCTCCTGATCACTGCACCCCGTGGGCACCTCCACACCAGCCCTCCACCTCACAGATGTGGAAACTGAGTCTTGGGGAGCTCAAGGAACTCAGCTAACGTGATCCCTAGGTGGTTTCTGGCAGAGAGAACTTCAAAAAGGCAGGTTTCCTGACTCAGGCGACCTCCTCTCACCAACAGCTCTGGGTTTCTGGGCCCTGGCTCAGACACTCCTCACTAGAGCAGGCCTGGAAGGAGGGAGTCGACGGAGGCTGCGGAGTGGCCCTGGGTCCTAGCCAAGGCCAAGATGGCACCTGGCCAAGAGAACACAGCCAGGCAGCCTCCATGGCAGTAGAGGCTTTTGAATTTAGGCAGCTCCCAGGCTCCTCCCTTCAGCCCACCCATGCCACAAGTGTTCTGCAGGTTGGCTGGCCTCAGACACCTGTGACCTGGGGGGCACCCAGACCCTTTGGAGGCCGCAGCCTCAGGCTGGCTGACCTGAGTGGGCTGTGGTAGGGCCTGCACCTCCTCTAGCCTGCCTGGGGCCCTTGGGGCTTTGACTCATCTCAGACCAGCGTGTTCTGCCCCTGCCTCTCCTTCCTGCCTCCAGGCAGCCCTGGATGCCGGAGCGGGTGCTTCTGCAAGAAGCTGTTCTGCATTCTCTCCTCTCTGCGTCTTGGCCCACTGCCTCCAGAGGACACCCATGGGGAGCACAGGCCACCTGGCTTCTGAATTTTATTCTGGGCTGTAAATCCTCACTCACCTGGGAGATTTGCAAAGAAAACTGCTGTGTCCTGTGTCCTGCCTTCCCAGGCGTGGCTTCCTGAACCCTGATTCTCCCTCACAGAAATCCCCCATCAGCCCCTGGGAGAGCCTCCCAGCTAGGGGATGAGGGCGGCGGTGGCCACACCGCACCTGATCCCAGGTACGAAAAGGCGAGCCCATGGTCCCAGCTCCCAAACAGGCTGTCCCAGGCAGGCAGCCACAGAGACTGCAGCCAGCGTGGGCCCCGGCCCGCCTGCCCTGCACCCCACTCTCCGTGGTGGAACCTCAGGGGCCCAAACAACCTTCCCAGAGGAAAATCTCACACCAGAACCTTCCCATGTGGTGTAGAAGGCCCATGCTCCCCCACTCCCGAGCCGCTGTCTCTCCCCAGGCATGGGATCGGGGTCTCTGAGGCTCATGTCATCATCACGTGGGACAGCCTGGGAGGGTAGGAGCCTCGGAGCTAGTGGGGTGCAGCGTGTCCCCCACTCCAGGAAGCAGATCTGGTGAGAGTGCTGGGTGGTGCCAGAACACCTGGCCCTAGGTCTGGCGCGCCAGACCCGACGTAACTGCTCCCATGGGCCATTGGAGTGCGAGACCCGACGTAACTGCTCCCATGGGCCATTGGAGGAAGAGGGATTCTGTTGCTTGGCTACTGTCTTTCCTTGAGCTAAAAAGAGACCAAATTGACCTCTGGTGTAGGTGGGGAGGGCCCTAAAACCTCCCTAGGCCTCTGGACATGACTCCTATGACCAGACTCTCAGCTTGGGACTGGCCCCTGTGCTGTCCTGGGTGGCCCTGGGACACTGGTGTCTGCAGAGGGGGTGAAATGGGACAAGAACAAAGGGACACTCCAGATGCAGAAGGGAAGAGCTCCTTAAAGACAGTAACCGCTGAGCCAGCCGCCCTCCATTACCTACCAACCGGGACACCCCACCCCATGGATTTTCTCAGTGGGACTCACAGGAACTCTGCCCTGGGAACAAAGGGAGGAAAGTCTTTGTAAGAAACCTGCTAGTGGCAAAATTTGTTCCCAGAAGCTACCTTGAGCTCACTCCATTTCTTACCGCAGCTGAGGAGGCTACACGACAGCCCTCAACACCTAGACCGTCACCCTGAATTCCGACCTTCCCTGACATCCTGGTCTCAACCCATCACCCTACCCTGATGGTCCACAGACAGCACACAGCCCCATAGTCTGCACACTGGCGGGTGATCCCGACCCTGCTCCCTCCCGGTCCCCACCCAGGACAGATCACAGCCCAGGTGCCGTCTGCCTCATCTCAGAGCTAGAGCTGAGTGTCACCCCAAACCCTTTCCTGGGGGAAGCTGCTGGAACTCTTCTTAGAGTCACATCTCAGGTGGCTGCCCAGAAGAGATGTGCGTTCTACCTCCCACCAGAGGAACTCACACCACCCTCCATGCCGCTCAGACTTCAGGCATCAGAAGACCCCCCACCCTCCCTCACATACACCCAGGACCCATGTGGCTATGGAGAAGCCTGGGGCCCAGGTGATGCACCCGTGTGCTAGCCCCAAGGTGCCCCACTGGTCCAGACAGCTCCTCACTATGGCCTTCCAAGGTGTCCCTGCCCTGCCCTGCCTGTGCCTAGCAGGTTTGGGAGACACACGTGGGAACAAACGGGGTGGAGGTGTTTGGGGGTTCCATCTGAATATTACAGGGCTATGTGGAGGCATTAGAAATAAATACTTATAAATAGAACAAGTCTTATAGTTAATTTCCGAGTTGACCGTTTCAATGTCACTAACTAACGTATATTAATTATAAGTCTGTCTATGCTTACAAAAATATTAGAACGCAGCAAGAACACCGTGACCTGTGCCCTTGGCCCCCCCAGCCCCTCCCAGCTTGTTCCACCAGAGCACATTACGCAAGAAGAACCGACACGCGCGGCCTCTGCTGGGAGCACAGCTGGTCGTGTGGCACAGGTCCCCGGGCCTGGCATGGGTGTCCCCTGGGGGGTCGACCCGGTCGTGGGCTGTCTGGCAGGAGAGGGGCCGGGTGGCAGGTGACAGGACAGACGAGGACAAGGGTAGGGATGGGCTGGGCTTGCCGGCTGTCATGGGAGGGCTCAGGTTCAGACCCGCATCTGGGCAGACCTCCTTCTGGAGAGCTTGGACCTGCAGAAGAGTTGGGAGAGGCGGCGTGGTCAGCCCAGGAACACCTGCAGGCCATATCCACCACACCCTCCGCAGGCAGGCAGCCGTGAGGGGCAGCCACAGACCCCATGTCCCCACTGGTTCCCTCACCACCTGGGGAAGGGACTGAATCTCTGCTTCCAGTGTGTAGGACTCAGCCCACCCGTGCCCTCCTGCACCCTGCTTTTCACATCCCTGCTGTGGGAGGGACCGGCTCCTTCCGCAGCCTGCCCCAGGGCACACGGTTTCCCCACGCCAAGGCCACTGGGTGAGGAAGTAATTTTGAAAGTATGGCCTGGGATGTATCACTCCACAAGAAGCCACGACTCAGGGAGTGTTAACAGCCCTAAGGGTGTCCCCAGCCCACACAAGCGAGGGCAGGTCGCCCTGCCGTCCCCTGGCCGCACTGCTTCCCCAGGCGGCCTTGCGGGCAGGACCCCCGGCAGAGCAACCACACCCTGCGGCCGGCCCTACTGAATGGTCCCCGCCAGGAGGGGACTGAGGGCAGGACCCCGGGGAGAGCAGTCTCGTCCTGCAGCTGGGCCCTACCAAATGGTCCTGGCCAGGAGCCGGTTGAGGGCAGGACCCCCGTGGTAGCAACCTCGCCCTGCAGGCAGCCCTACCGTATGGTTCCGGCCAGGAGGGGGTTGAAGGCGTACAGCCAGTCGTGCATGTCCTTGTCACTGGCGGCCTGCAGCAGGATGCCACGGTGTTCCGTGCACACCGCGAACGTGTTGGGTGTCTGCAGAGGGAGGTTGCTGGTGAGGAGCTGCCAGGCCGTGTGGTCAGCACACCACCCTCCTGCTCCCCAGGGCCCAGGCAGGCAGGGAAGGGGCACCACCAGGAAAGTCCCAGGGAAGGGACGCAGAGGGAAAGGCTGACCCAGCCAGGGCTGTGACTGCCTTCTGGATGTGTCTGCAGCCGATGGTCCCAGGACACCCTCACCACTGCTCTGCATCCCCACGGGACGTGCCTGCCCCACATGGCCCCTGCTCCCTGGGACCCTGGCTGGGTTGCTGGTCCAGATGTGGGTCCACACCACCCACCTCCACCACAGGGAATCAAAAAACCATCTCATAGACACTGGGGCCACCTCCAGATGGCTCAGAGAAGCTTCTCCTCCAGCCAGCCTGAAGGAGTCCGGGCTCCTGAACTTGTCCAGGGCCATTCCAGCGGGAGGGGCCGGGCAGAGTGGGGGTAGGAGGGCTCCTTTGAGCCCTGTGGCTCTCCTATTTCTGCAGGGCTGGTGCCACCACCTTGGGTGACTCCAGAGGAGGGGACATGGCTGCGGCCATCACACAGGAGAATACTCATGCTTGCCCTGACCGGAGCCCATCCCCACGAGCTGTCGCCAGGAGCATGCGCCCCATGGGCAGGCAGAGGATCCCTGAGGCTGAGTCCCTGAGCCCGGCCTCGGTGGAACAGGATGGAGGGCCAGAGTCTAGGGTGAGCAGAAGGACCTCCTGCTCCAACGCAGGGCTGCAGAGGGCAGCAGCTCAGCTCCTGCCCTGCTGGGGTTCCCGGTGCCCGAGCCTGAGTCGGGTCCAGCCGCACCTTGAGCATAGCCTGCTGGTCTTCACTGTACTCCACCTGGGCAGTGGCCAGGTTGAGCACGAACCGCTCCACGGTGTCCTTGTCGCTGTTGTACATGTAAGCGTAGGGGCGCCGCACCACCACGAAGCGCCTGGCCCAGCCCGATGTGTGCGGCTCCAGGAAGTGCAGGTACCCCTTCTTGGAGACGATCGGGCTGAGGGCAGAGAGCTGCTCGCTGGGGCCCTCAGTGGGGGTGGCGGCTGACTTGGGCACTCACCGTCCATCACCCAGAGCTGGGATGCAGCAGTGCCACCCACCTCCCCAGCCAGAAAATGGGTCGAGGCATCAAAGGGTGCCTGGCAGAACCCTGACCCAGCAGGCCGGCGACCAGACCACCCACCCAGCTCTGGGCCTCAGTTTCCCCCATAAAATGGAAAACCTTAAAGAAAAAAGCTAAAGTTGCTGCAAGGCTGCCACACGTGCTCCGTGACCACGAGTTCCCCACCTGGGCCTTGGCTCTGACCCTACCCACTCCCCTGTGCTCTGTGCTGGTTCCCAGCCCAGGCATGTGGGTCCCAGGGGCCTGCCTGACCTCCCAGCATGGAGCTGCCCCTGCATGTGGGTTAGGGGCAGCCTGCCTGAACCTCCAGTATGGGGGTCGGGCAACCTGCCTGTCTCCCCAAGTATGAGGGTCCCATACTTGGGACCTGCGCCCCCAGTATGGGGATCAGCGTGGCCTGCCTATCCCCTGTCAGCACAGAGCTGGTAGCAGTGCTTTCCAGGGAGGCCCTACACACCTGACTCGGATCTCCTGGATGTCGGGGACCAGCAGGCGCTGGGGCTCCTTGTCTGTCTCTGTTGCCCGGGCAGGGGAAGGGAGCTTCTTGGAGTCGGCCTCTGGCAGCAGCTCAGGCTCTGGGCTGGCTGGCCGGGAGCAGGGCTGTGGGGTCCTGGGAAGTAGAGGGTAGTGCTGCACACTGCAGGTCTCCCTGGGCCTAGGGCCATCTCCCCCCAGGCTTCACCCTCCTCAGAGCTGCAGTAGGGCACCTTCGTGGGGTCTCCCCAGCTGTGCCCACAGTGGGAGCTCCCGGGGCCCATCCACCAGGACAGCCAAGCTTGTGCCCGATTCCAGGAAGTGCTGGGCTTGGTGGGGAGGGTCCCCCAGGAACCTCAGGACCCCAGCCAGGGAGCCTGTGCCCCACTCCATGCCCTTCTCCCAGTGGCTCTCCTGCCCCCACCTCCACCCTGTGAAAGCAAGTCCAGCATCTCTTTATCTCCACAGTTAGACTGAAAGTGACACGAGGTTCTAAGGAGCCACTGGAGCAGAGGGCACAGCTGGCCTCCCGTATGGGCCCCCCACATGGGCCAGGCCCCACACGACTTGACCTGGTGGTCAAGGAGGCCTGCAGAAGACAAGGCCAGCTGATGCCACTGTCTTTCTTTTTTAAGCGAAAATTTGGAACCCTTAAGGCATTTTAAAACAAGAGTGAAAACCATCTTCCGACTTATGAATCGGACATAAGGGGTTCACATGGGGTCTCTTCCAGATGTGGACCTGCAGGGGCCAGGTGTTCCCTCCGCAATACTGACCCTAACAGCGCTCACGCCCTCTTTCATAACCTTTTTCTTTTTCCATTATTTTATAAGCACTGTCTCAGGGAAAGGGAGCGTTAGCTTGTTTACCAGGCATTTCTGGTCTTCTTCAGGGAAGAAAACACACACACTAGGATGGAGCTGGCGGGGCATAGGTGCCCTCTAAGAGGGCTGCAGACTCCACTTCTCCAGGCCCTTCCCTCAGCCTGCGGCCGTACCGAGACACTTGGCCGTTGGGGCCCCCGTTCTGTGCTCCCCATGCCCAAGTCACGGCCATTGCCATGGGTCGGCTGTGGTGCCGGAAGCCTCTCCGGGAGCCTAGAGCTCACTCACCTCAGGTCAGTGGCACCGTACCGCCCTTCAACCAGAGAGGGGCAAGTGGAGGAGGGGGTGAGAGTGGCTGCCCCTAGAGGGGACATCGACGGGTCCCGGAGCAGGGTGACAGACATCTCAGAGAGCTGCGGAGGAGAGAAGGCATTTTTCAGGGGACACAGGGAAGTGGGGTCTCCGGCCTCCGCAGGTGCTGCTCCCCGTGCCTGCGTTTACCCCGCACCTGCCGCTCAGGGCACCCCACCCCTCCTACCAGCAGCCTTGGCTCAAAGTTGGCCAGCTCAAGACCCCTGGCCCCCTTCAGCCCCTGCGGCCCCTGGCCAGCCCCTCCCAGCACTTCAGGCTCTGACCTGACCCAGGCAGCCACCCCGCCAATGCCTCGAGGAGTGGGCTGGGTAAGCTCTGCCCTGCTGCCTCCTGCTCGTGCCAGCATGAGGTGGCGCTGGGTGATGCCATGGGGGCAAGGAAGGCCGTGGGCCGGGGCTGGATGCAGCACAGTGGCAATTTCCCAGGTTATAGGGGTGGGGTCGGTCCCAGGAGGAGGAGGGACAGCCAAGTGGGGGCTTGGCCAGAGGTCACAGTGTGACGGCCAGACAGGGTGGGGGCCAGGAAAACAGCACAAGCCTGCAAGCACGTGGGTGCGTCCCAGGTCACAGGACCCACCCGGCCCCTCACTCATGTCCCCACCTCCCATGGACTCCAGGCCGACCCAGGGAAACCAGCCACTTAGCTAGGAGGTATCTCTCTGCACTGAGATGTGTTCCTAGGAAACTCTTAACTGCCTTTTCCCACTCAGAATGGGAGTTTTCCTCAGGGACCACTGCCTATGGGGGCCCCAGCCCCACAGGGCAGCCTGGTGCAGCCCCTCCACACCCACCTTGCTCTCGCTGGCACTGACACAGACGTGGCTGTGTGTGTACTCTCTGTTGAACGTGTGCGTAAGCAGGCGCAAGCACTGTGGACAGAACACACACGTGGTCAGGGGCCAGGCCTCCTGGGATGCTGCTTAGCCAGCCTTGCAGGCTCTTCTACCCACCCTTCCCCAGACACAGGTGGGCTCCGACACCACAGTGCAGTGGATCAAGGTGGACAGCACCTCCACCCCGCCCGTCATTGGGTGAGCCCAGGAAGCCTCCCAGGGTCAGGCTCAGGCTCAGGGCCTGGTGTGAGGGCCAGAGGCAGTGCTGCCTCCAGTACAGGAGGCCTTCCCAGAGGCCCGTTAAGCTGCCAAAAGAGCCACTTGTGGGTGGAAGTGGTCAGCTCCCCATCAGCACAGGTATTCAAGAGAAAGCGATTCATCACTTGGGAAGGGAGGCTGCAAAAGGCACCCAACTTTCAGTGTAGGTGGGGTGGAGTCAGCGGGCAAGGGGACCCTAGGGACCCTTCGAGCTCCTAGCTCCTTGTGGTGCTAACCAGAGCAGCCATGGGCAAGGCTGGGTTGCTGGAGTTGCCCAGGAATGACTCAGGGCCCTTGAGGGCCTGGGGCTACGGCTATGCTGCCCACCAGCTGGACCCACCTTGACAGCCAGCTCCCGCTGTCTCTCATTGGGAGCCTCCAGAGGTGATGGGCGGCCCTCAGTCGAGAGCGGGGAGGAGGCGCTGGAGGAGCCGTGGGACTCAGAGTCCTCGCTGAAGGCCGGGGACAGTGCCTCCGGGACAGGCCGCTGGGTGGTCTCCAGCTTCTCCCGCAGGAGCAGGTAGTGCCTGGTCTTCTCCACCTTCAGACAGGACACAAGGCCTTACCTGCTGCACCTCAGGGGCGACCTCTGGAGCTGGGCTCAGCCTCAGCAGCAGCATGACCCTGTGGGCAGACCCCTGGAGAGCCCCCACTTCCCCTGGGCTAAGACTAGAGACTGACAGCTCTCAGTTGTGAAATGAGGGAACAGATCCTGGCGCTCCAGGGCTGACAGCACTCAGCGCCCACCCCAGCCCTGCCGCCTTCGTGGCCAGCAAGCAAGCTGCTCCCTCTTGGACACATGCATCTCACGCACCAGGCTGTGGGGCAGGGCTGTGCAGCCCTGCAGTGCTGGAGGCCTCGGGAGAGGGCTGAGGGGTGGGCACAGCCCTGGCCTCACGCATCTCACACGTCACGTGTCACGTGTCACACACACGGCCCGAGGCAGTGCCTAGATGCTGCATGTTGGTTTCCCTGATCAAAGCCACAGAGGGCAGCCCGGGCCTGTGACTTTCCTTCCGGGTCCCTTTCTGGCCTCTGTCTATATGCCTGAGAGTCTCCCCCAGCTAACTCCAGAGCATGCCTCTGCGCTACACTGGCCGTGTTTCTGTCACGCCCATACCACCCCGCGGTGCACACGGGAGCGTCACATGCTCCTCCTGCAGGTGGCTGTGACTCCCGACGGGCTGTGCTGCCCCCCAGCGGGCACCAGGCACTGGGCCCTCTCCCGTTTTCGCTCTGCAGACAAAGCCACGTGGACACGACCGTGCAGGCCTCATCCTCTGAGGCTGCCTCACCTCCTGCAGGAGGCTCAGCTTCTCCAGCTCCCACTGGTGGTCCAGAATGAGACTGTCGCTCCGGGGCCTCCAGCCTGCCAGGTTCTCCTCGCCCCGGACGTAGGCCACGGATGTGTCCAGGACTCGCCGGCGCCGGCGCTGCATACCTGGACGGAGGATGCGGACACCTCATCCCGACCTGATGGGCGGCTGCTCCTCCCACCCACCCTAGAGGTCCGCCCGCCTCTGAAACTGCCTCCCCTCTGGGGTGAAGATCCCTGGTCCTTGGTCCACCCTGGGACCCAAAGAGCCATGCAGGCCCCCTCCAGAGGAAGTTATCCAGCCCGGTGTCCCGTGGCCATCTCGGCTGTGCCTTGGGAACCCGAGGAAGCCAGCAGGCCTGACTCTCCTCCCTCACTCTCCTCCCATCTCGGAACAACTCCAGAAGCCACAAGGTGAGTGCCTGTGTTCTGTGAGGGATCCCCCTGCAAATGGCAGCTTGGCTGTGGTCACCCCGAGTGGGCAGAGGTCGAACAGGCCAGGAACCCACCCAGTGAGAGCAGGGCAGATACCTACCTGGGCTGCCCGCGTCAGCCACGTGGCACAGGCTGAGCTCGTACACGCCGGTCACACGGTTACTGCAGCGAGTAGAAGGAGTGACACGGGGTCACCAGGCCCCGCAGTGGGGACACAGAGCCCACCTGGCTGCTGACCTTCCCCACCATCAACCGCACATTCAGCCTGGCTGGGGTGGTGGGCATCGAGGTCCCTGAGCTACAGCCCCTGTTCAGAGTCCTCATCCCAGACCCCCTCCGGCCCCCAGAGAAAAGATGTATTGACTGGTCTTGCTCAGGTGCCCATGGGGCTGTGACCTGCCCCCACAGCAGCCTCTGCTTTGTCCCAGCCCAGGGGAGACACAGGCAGCACGAGCACAGCATCTGGCATCTCCGGTCTCTCCAGGGCATCGAGAGTCCCGTAGGCCCTATACCCCACAGAGCAGCCCCACTGTGCCCAGGCCAGATTCTGAGAGCACCACGGTCACCCTCCCACAGACAGGTCGGTGGTATTGCACAATTACTGAGTGACCTCCAGAATGACCAGTCAGCCTTCAAGGACACTGGGTCCTGACCCCCAAGCTTTTTCCTCCCAGCTGTGCCCAGTGCGAACCTGGATACCAGGTCCATGTGGCAGACCATGGGGAGACCCACTGAAGGTAGCCATGGGTGCCCGGTAGCCTCGGCGGCCCTGCTGTCAGGGCTCTGACATTCCGGCTCATTCTCCCCCACCCCCAAGAACGCAAGGACGTGGTCAGCACGCAAGCACGTGGTCAGCACACAAGCACGTGGTCAGCACACAAGGACATGGTCAGCACGCAAGCACGTGGTCAGCACACAAGCAGGGCTGGTCCCAGTGTTTGGTTTCCGGCTCCCCAAGGTGCCAACAGCCTCCAAGAAGAGCCACCCAGCACGTTCTGTGGGAAACTGTGTCCAGAGCCCCCTTCCAGGCACCGCCCATGTATCCAGCTTCTCCTTCAGTGCCTTGTGGGCAGTCCCATGGCACAGGCTCCTGTGGTCCCCAGGGAAGATGGTCACCGGCAGTGGGGCACGGTGTGGCCCCAGGATTACCACCGCGGAGGTTGCAGGGAGACTGCCTGCCCCTCCTCCCGTGCCCCGCAGGCTGGCCCTCATGTCCCTCATACAGGTGTCGGTGTACCCTGCAGGAACCGTGGCCTCCACGGAGTCTCCATCTGGGGTGAGCAGGAGGGGACTGAGCACAGGGAGCCAGCCAGGAGTGCGGCCGGGCCTCGCACGGGGTGAGCTGCCAGGTGGCCCAAGGACCGCTGCCAGGCAGAGCCCCGCCTGGCCTGCACCGAGACCAGGGTGGGAGCCCCTGTGGCCCTCACCCCTAGGGGCTTACCTCTCCGAGGCCCGAAGGCTCCCACTGCCAAAGAGGTTGCGGATGGAGCGTGAGGCTGGCAGCTTGGCGTCGCGGGAATAGAAGACCATGCAGAAGTCCTTGGTGATGACGGCTGGCTGGGTGCAGTTCTCCATCTGAGATAGACAGGGGGTGGGGCTCAGGCACAAGGACACCCCAAGTGCCCAGGTGCCCTTCCAGCCTTCTCCTGGGACACAATGCCAGCACCAACGGGCAGCCCCAGGGCCTTCCCAGGGTCTCAGGTGTGGCCCAGACCCAGGCAGCAGAAAGTCTCTGCTCCTGCCCTGGAGTCAAACCCCACTGGGGACAGGCAGCCGCAGCCCTGTGCACGCCTGGGCTACATGAGGGACTGGTCTCCACGTGTGGGACCCCGAGGGTCCCAGGCACAGGCTCACTGCTCGGGCCTCAGCTGCCTCACCATAAAATTGGGGCGACACAGGCCGCACGCAGTGGCTCGAGCCTGTAATCCCAGCACTTTGGGAGGCCGAGACGGGCGGATCACGAGGTCAGGAGATAGAGACCATCCTGGCTAACACGGTGAAACCCCGTCTCTACTAAAAATACAAAAACCTAGCCAGGCGAGGTGGCGGGCGCCTGTAGTCCCAGCTACTCAGGAGGCTGAGGCAGGAGAATGGCGTGAACCCAGGAGGCAGAGCTTGCAGTGAGCTGAGATCTGGCCACTGCACTCCAGCCTGGGCGACAGAGCAAGACTCCGTCTCAAAAAAAAAAAAAAAAAAAAATTGGGGCAACACCCTCCCCGACCCTGGAATGTCTATGAGGATCAAACCAGGTCTTGTTTGAACACGCGCATTTTAACTCAAACACCACAGAAAGCGACTTCCTGGGGGGGTGACACCTGACTGCTAAACAGCTGGCCCCTGTGTCTTCCTGAAGTGGGGGCAGTTGCTATGCACAGCTGAAGAGTCCCGAGCACTCGCTGGGAAGAGCTCTGCCAACATCTCCTCAGCACAACCTCACCACCGTCCGGTGAGATGGTCATGCCATCCCCGTGTGAAGCCGGAATAATTTGGCTCTAACTAAGGAGAGGGGATGTGCTTGCAGATGTCCCCACCCACTGCTCCCCACCCTCCCTCTCCCTCACTACTATGACTAGCAACAAACGCCCACACTTCCAGTTGCCTCTTGTACTTGGAAGGGAGGCCACAGCCAGGTCTGGCCACAGCCTGTGGACTGCAGACTCCTGGGGGGCTGTGGGGATGGGACACTTCTGTTTCTGTGCTGCCCAGAACGCAGACACAATGTCTGGTGGTGCTGCAGCCATCGTGCATCCCAAGGACAACACCCGCACACTAAGTTTAGCAGAGTGAGTTAACTGCCATTCAAAGCACATGGAGACCGGGCGCGGTGGCTCACACCTGTAATCCCAGCACTTTGGGAGGCCGAGGTGGGTGGGTCACCTGAGGTCAGGAGTTCGAGAACAGCCTGGCCAACATGGCAAAACCCCATCTCTACTAAAAATTCAAACATTAGCCGGGAGTGCTGGTGGGCACCTGTAATCCCAGCTACTTGGGAGGCTGACGCAGGAGAATCGCTTGAACCCGGGAAGAGGAGGTTGCAGTGAAACTGCACCATTGCACTCCAGCCTGGGCGACAAGAGTGAGACTGTCTCAAAAAAAAAAAAAAAAAAAAATGCACATGGATTTATGTATTCAACCTTGTAGTACAGTTCCCCCCGCCAAAAGGCACATGAATTTAACCCAGGAACTTGAGAACTTGAGAAGTCGTCTGGGTCATCTGGGGTTGTCCAGAGCTTACAAGAACCTCAAGCTTCGGGTCTGGGTGGTTTTGGTGGCGCGCCCTGGCATAGGTGCCTTGCCTCGATATAAGCAGAGAGCGTCATGTAGATTTTCTCTCGGTAAGGGGTGACCCGGTTCAGCAGGAGAGAGTTGTGCATGGAGCTGTCCCACGCAGCCTCAAATTGGTAAAAGGTCCTGAAAGGAAGCAGAGATGAAGTAGAAGTTGATGGCATGGGGGCTGCTCTCAGCCAGGTTGGGGACATGCAGACAGACAGAGTGACAGACGTGGGGCAGCCGCAAGGGAGCGGCCGGGGGCACAGGCTGGAAGCCCGGGCAGTGGTACCAGGAAAGACGGGTCCCTCCTTACTCAGGACCCAGAGAGTAGCATCTTTTAGATGCCCTGATGGGGGCGAGCCCAGCATTTTCCCAGCTCCACCACAAATGGTGCCCCAGCTGTCACGCTAAGGCTGGAAGGAGAGGAGGCAGCAGGGAATGAGAACAAGAAGGGCAGAGAGGGAAGGGAAGAGGGAGGCAGGACAGGGAGCTGGGACGTGGGGAACACAGGGAAGAGAGAGGGGAGGGCAGGAGGAGAGGACTCGGGCAGAGAAGAGAGGAAGGACAGAGGCAGGGAGGGAGAAGGCAGAGCTTGCACCGGGCCCACCCCAGCCTCAGTCTGAGTAAGGAGGCACCACCATCTCTCCCTGGACCTGAAGGGGACCTGCCCGGGTTTGACAAAAACCTCCATGGTCCATCTCCTCTGACAATGGACTCACCCTTGGTCCATCGGGCAGAGGAAGGCCCCAGGGGGGAGGATGCTTGGCATGGAGGCAGGGCGGCTGCCATGAGGCCGTGTGCAAGAGTGTCTCTCTGTTAGCACACAGGAGACAGCGGCGGCCTCGCTGTGTCCCTGATCTCCAACCTGGAGTTATGGTGAGCACAGCCTGAGCCAGCTGCCCGCTAACCCTGTCCCAGAGTGGCTCAGGGCCAACCCCAGGGGCCTGGGATTTTACATCCCCATGGGGTTGAACTGCGTTCCGCAAACGCCTCGGGTGCCCTCCACTCCAGAACAGGGTTTTCTGTCACGTGAGAGTTCCTGTTTGCAGCCCTCTGGATGGCGGAGTGACTGAACTCCTTCCTCAGGCCTGGTGCTCACAGGGAGGGCTGATCACAGCCAAGGTAGACAATTTGCCTGAATCCAGAGTGTGGCCACTCTGCAGACCCTGAGCAGCAGGTTCAGCTCCCCCACCCCCCACCCGCCCAGCCTCGCCCAGCTCCCCTCCAAGCATCCTCACAAGGACACAGTTCAGAGACATCAACACACACAGCTGGGCGGCCACGCAGGCTCCAAGGCGGCTGGGCCCCTCCAGAGACCGCGGTGGAGCCCAGGTGGCACCGGGCTGCCCTGTCTACTACACAGCATGGTCTGGGATGCAGGGCATGGGTCTCACAAGTCGGGGTGTGGAAGGAAGCAGGGACCAGGGAGGGCTGCTGTCGGACACGTCACGGAGGAGCAATCCCGGGAGAGTGAGGACGGTGGGTGGTCAGAGAAAGGGCGTAGAAGCAGGCAGACGCCGAGGAGAAAGGAACTCAGAAGAGCAGAAGAGGACAGACCAAGCAAGGGCGGAAGAGAAAAGTGAGCTGTACCTAGTGTCATTTCCCAATGAAACGCTAAAGGTGGAGGCAGCCAGGACACACACGTACACACACAGAAGAAATGGAGACGTCAGAACAAGCACCGGCACAAGACCCAGGGCAGAAAACTTAGGAGCTCTGCAGGCACACGCTGGATCTCACGGCCCCCAAGCTCTTGCTGCACACAGGGCTGGGGTGCAAGCCCCACGTGGGGCCCTTGGCCCTGGCCCTGCAGACACCCCCTTCCCTGGGGTCTGCAGTGAGAGCCTTGCGTCTGTCCTCAGTCAGACCAGGTGGATGCCTGGGAGCCAGGACAAAGGCCTGGAGGGATTTGCTCCTCTCCTGGAACATTGCGGGATCCTGTGGAGGGTCTGGGCTGCAGGCCAGGGCTGGAGCCACTGCAGCCTGGCCCGGAACAAGCGCCTCAGACCGCCTGGAACACCGCAGAGCCACTTCACAGCTGCATGACCTCGGGATGTCACCAACAGCTCTGTGCCCCATTTCCTTGCAAGTACCATGGGGCAGTAATTGCCCCTACCTCAAGATGTCTTGCAGATTAAATGAGCTAATACTTGAGCACGATGAGAACACGACCTGGATCTGGCACAGGTCAGCATCGCTATCTTCACTATCTGGTACACGTCAGCATCGCTATCTGGTACACGTCAGCATCGCTATCTGGTATACGTCACTATCTAGTACATTCTAGCATTGCTATCATCCTCGTTACCTCTATGCACTGGGTAAGGCCCAGCCTGCAGTTCCCACCAGCTCTGTCTCTCCTGCTGGACCCAAGCATTCGGTCCCATGCTGGACCCTCTATCTTCTGCCTCCAAAGTCCCTAAAGGGCCTCAGCTTGCTTCTCTTCCCCTTCCTTCTCTTCCGTCTCTGTGTGTGCAGACACAGCCCACCCATCCCTCACCCCTTGGCCCGAGGATCAGAACCAGTAGGTCTTTTCCAGCATCAGCACCTACTCCCTTCTGTGCACCCTTCAGAAAGCACCAGGTCCTCCCAGCCCAGGCACTCCTCAGTCATCAGGAACCATGTCCCTGCCCCATCCTGGGGCTCCTTGGCCCCCAAGTGGGACACAGCAAAGGAACAAGCCCAGCGAGGCAGGCAGGACCCCAAGGCTCAGCCAGGGGTTGCTCCTTAGAGCAAGTGGACTCTGCTGGAGCCAGGCCTGGGGCTGTAAGTAGAACATGAACCCACTTCCACATGAGGCCCACAACAACCCCCTTGGGGGTCCTAGCAGAGAATTTCTCAGTCCAGGTAGCATGTGGCTCTGCCCTGCCCAGACCCCAGTGGACTAGAATCTCTCTGAGAACATGACTATGGTGGAGTCTCACATGTGAGCTGGGGAGAGAATGGTGGGAGGGGGCCTTATAGGACTCTGTGCACAGCAGGGACGGGGTCTTCCCATACCACTGTCCCATCCCCCAGGTGCCAAGATGGCCAGCTGGACCAGGGTCTGACATGGGCACAGCCATGGTGCTGCCCTTAGGTCATTTCCAAACTGCTGGTCAGCCCCAGAGGCCTCCCACTCTGCCCAGGGGAGCTGCACCCAAAATGCCTTTCAACCAGCCCTTGGCCCACATCCTGCCTGGCTCCACCAGGTCACGGGCAGCAGACCCTGGAATCTCAGGCCAGGAGGGTCCCTGGCAACATTCTTTAGTCCCCCTACTCCCCTCAAGCCTCTACAGAAGGAGGACAGGTCTTACCCAGATCCCAAGTGAGATTATTTAGGGGACAACGGCTGGTGGATCAGAGTGGAGCAGGCTGGCGGAGTAGCAGCTCACCCACACGGGACATACATGGGACCCGCACTGCCAGCTGGGGCCCACCAAGCTTGCAGGGCACAGCATGGGAACCACTGACAGGTGCCCCGCGATCATACAGCAGGAAACCAAGACCCAGGAAGGCTGAGAGGTGGCCAAGATCACCCTGCCATGGCAAAAACTGCAGGATGTGGGCTGGGAGGGCCTTGGAGACCACTCCAGGACCCCACTCCAGGAGCGGGCATGAGGTTGCCCCAGGCCCTGTCCCCTGAAGCCCCCCCTCACTCTATGCCACGTGACAGCTGCCAAACCCTCAGAATCATCACAAGAGGAAACATGCAGCCCGGATGTGGAGGCCCAGGTTCTCCAGGGAGGTGATCCACCAGGCTGAGGCCACAGATGGCAGCCAGGGCAGACCCTCCTCACCCGTGGGGAACATGATCCCAGCAGGAGACTTGATCCAATGTGAACACACAGCTAAAAGCAGGGGATTGTGCTTGAACCCCGACCTCAGGGATACGGTTCACAGGATCTGGACGTGACACAACATAGTCATGTGGCGCCACCCACCAAGCAGTCCAAGGACAGAGCAGAGAACACAGGCAGCCCAAGTCTGTCTTTGGGATGAAAGCTGGAAGCAGCATTCGCACAGGGCCCAGCCAGTTGGAGCAGGTTGGGCCAGGCACCCCTGAGGGCCACAGCCTGAGCCAGCTCTGTAGCCTCTCCACCTCCAGCCTGAGTCCTGGTCAGTGCTGGCCCCCCTCTCCCAGCCCCCTGAGGGCAGTTGCAGGCTCCCTCCTCGCCTGCCTGAGCCCTGCCCCTGGGCTCTGTCCTGTGGGGCAATGTACAACTGGGAAGCCTGACGGCGCCCTTGAGAGTTCGAAATCTGGCCTGGGGGCAAATCTGCAGTATATCCACACAGAGACAGGAGAGATTTTACAGCTAGGCAGGCCAGAAGGAAGTAGGTGGAGTCAGGAAGACTGCCTGGAGGAGGGTCCCTTGCAGCTGGACTTCAAAGCCCACCAAGGACTTAGACATAGGGGCTGGGACGGTGGGCATGCCACATGCCAGGCATGCCAGATACCAGGCACAAGCACAACAGAAGCAGGGAGGGGGTGGGGGCGCAGCTGGAGAGAGCTGCATCCTGCCCCACAGGTTAAGGAATGCATGGACTCTGAGCATCATCGGATGCGGCTCTGGCCCTGGGCTCCACCAGCAGCACTGGGCTGCAGCCACTGACAGCCAGAGCTGGCGCCCCAACCGTGTGCCACCCCTGAAGCCGTGACAGCTGGGGGACAACCAGCATGTCACTGCTCCCCACCACCTCCACCGGACGGCATGGCCCTGGAGGTCGCTGTCCTCAGAGAAGGAGAATCCTAGACCAGATCTGGCCTCAGAGGCAGTGCCAGGTCAGAGGCTCGGCCTCTTCCACTCTCCCCTCCACCTCTGCTTTTGTGCCCCCAGCTCAGGCAAGCTCACTCTTTCCTGGTGAGCCCTCCCCACTGGGAAGATCCCCACAGTCCCCTTGCCCTGGCTGACACCATCACTGGATTCTGGCTCCAGAACGAGGGCCAGCAGTCCCCATCACTGCTGTGCCACAGGGCCAGGACACAGCCTGCTTGGTTAGTGCCTGCTATGGGGATTGGAGGGTAAGGGATGAGGGAAGGAGGGGAGGAGGGGATGAGAAGATGAGGAAGGAGGGGAGGAGGAGAGGAGGGAATGATGGATGAGGGGATGACGGATGAGGGGAGGAGGTTTGAGGGGAGGAAAGAAGGAGGGGAGGAGGGATGAGGGCAGGAGGGGAGATTAGGAGAGGAGGCGATGAGGGGAGAAGGGAATGAGGGGAGGAGGGCAGGAAGGAGTGGGGAGGGAGGGAGGAGAGAATGAGGGAGGGGATATGAGAAGAGGAGGGAATGAGGGATAAGGAAAGGAGGGGAGGAGGGCATGAGGGATGAGGGATTTGGAAGGAGGGGAGGAGGGAGGAGGGCAGGAGAGGATGAAGGGAGGAGAGAATGAGGGGTGCAGGAGATGAGGCATGATGAAGGGAGGAGGGGATGAAGCATGAGGGGAGGAAGGATGAAAGGAGGAGGGGATCGGGGAGGAGAGAATGAGGGGAGGAGGGGATGAGGAAATGAGGGGGTGAAGGGGTGAGGGAGTAAGGGAGTGAGGGGGTGAGGGAGTGAGGGGAGGAAAACATGAAGGGAAAGGGGGTGGAGGTAATGAAGGGAGACATGAATTAGGGGGTAAGGGGATGAGAGGGTAAGGGAATTAGGGAATGCAGGGACGAGGGGGTAAGGGGAGGAGGGAAGGATCAGGGAAGGGTGAGGGAATGAGGGAGGGAGGAGATGAGGGAATGAGGGGAGGAGCTAATAAGGGGATGAGGAGTTCAGGGGTGAGGGAAGAGAGGGTGAAATGAGGGGATGAGGGAGGGATGAGGGGATGAAGGAGGGATAAGGGGATGAGAGGGGATGAGGGATGGATGAGGGAGAGATGAGGGGACGAGGGAAAATGAGGGAGGGATGAGGGGATAAGCAGGAATGAGGGAGGGATAAGGGGATGGGGAAGAATAAGGGATGAGGAATGGATGAGGGAGAGATGAGGGTATGAAGAAGGGATGAGGGAGGGATGAGGGGATGAGGGAGGGATGAGGGGATGAGGGAGGGATGAGGGAGAGATGAGGGAGAGATGAGGGGATAAAGGGGGAATGAGGGAGGGGTAAGGAGATGAGGGAGGGATGAGGCAATGAGGGAGGGATGGGGGATGAGAGGGGATGAGGGAGGGATAAGGGGATGGGGAAGAATAAGGGATGAGGAATGGATGAGGGAGAGATGAGGGTATGAGGAAGGGATGAGGGAGGGATGAGGGGATGAGGGAGGGATGAGGGGATGAGGAAGGAATGAGGGAGAGATGAGGGATGAGAGAGGATAAGGGAGGGATAAGGGGATAGGGAAGAGTAACGGATGAGGAAAGGATGAGGGAGAGATAAGGTTATGAGAAAGGGATGAGATGAGGGTATGAGGAAGGGATAAGGGGATGAGGGAGGGATGAGGGGATGAGGGAGGAATGAGGGAGACGAGGGGATGAGGAAGGGATGAGGGGATGAGGAAGGGATGAGGGGATGAGGGAGGGATGAGGGGATGAGGGAGGAATGAGGAAGAGACGAGGAGATGAGGGGGAATGAGGGAGGGATGAGGGGATGAGGGAGGGATGAGGGGATGAGGGAGGGATGAGGGGATGAGGGAGGGATGAGAGGGTGAATGAGCTTCCTGGCCAGGCTCTGACCCGCCTGGACAGACTTTTCCTGATTTAGCCTTTAATCCCACAGGATGTGGCTCACATGAGTGGCTGAGGCACACGTGAAAGATGAACGACTGTGTGGGTGAACGTTGCAGCCCCACCAACGGCACAGCAGGGAAGGACAGAGGGGAGACTGAGCTTGCCGCTGGACCTTCCCGACAAGGCTGGAGAAGCCTCAGGACGTCAGAGCTGGGCCGTTTCTCTGGAGAAACGAGCCCCATGCTGCTGGGTGGCCAGGGTGGCCATGGGCCCTGCTGCTCCCTGGCTCCCTGTCACCATCTCAGGGAGACACCCTGGCTTTGAAGGCCCCTGTTGACTCCTGCTCCAGGCAGGTCAACCCCTGTGGCCCTGGGGCAGGCAGCCTACACGACCCTGCGTAAGATGTAGGAATATAGGGTAGGAGGTTGGAGCCAATCTCTCTACAAACAAGGAGTACATCACATACACCCGGTCTTCACCCCGCACTCTGTGTGTGCGCATGCGTATGAGAGACACCCACAGCTTCCCAGTGCAGCCCCCTGAGCACAATGGTAATGACTGGGATAAGAAACACGTTTGCTCAGGAACCACGCAGTTTCACAGTGACAGCCAGCTAGGCAGTGGTGACACCAACAGTGTGACTCACACGCAGAAAGTGACAGGCGCCGGCCCTCACCGAGCGCTTCCCCAGCATCCTCTCTCTCTCCTCTCACCACGGCTCAGCACAGGGGCTATCACCATCCTCACTCCTGGGGATGGAAACAAGGCTCTACCAGAGCCCCTGCTTATCCACATCCACGCAGTCAGCAAATGCCTCCGCTGTAAGGCCCCAGGGTCCCTGCCCACTGCAGATGTCTGGGATGAGACGTCCTGCACCACACCCATCACCTGCTGGTCCACAGCACTGCCCATCACGGTCTGGCAGACCAGGCCTGGCAGAACAGGGCCCCAGGAAGGACGCTCAAGTCTGATTCTCAGGACTCCGACACCACCCTCTCCTCCCCTCTTCACGCCCTGAGCTTGAGGTCTACGCAGGCCAAGTCCCAAGCCTGCTGCCCATGGGGTGTGGGCCGGCAAGCTCATTCTGGAATGGGGGAACAGCCACAAGAGGGCCCAACCCCTCACTCGGGTACAGGTACATGGGCCTCCAAAGCCCAGGGGCTGGCGAGGGAGGGAAAGTTCCTCTCCTCCCACAGTGCCACCGTTTGCCTGCGTTACAGGAGCCTTCCTGGTGGTGCTAACGTTTATTTATACCTGGGGGTGTCTGGGACCAGCCTGAGCATCCCCTCAAATGTGCAGAGGGTGTGGGACCTAAACACTGCACAGCTCAAACTTGAACAAAATACAGACAATTCCTGCCATGAGATCACACTGACGGGCCGGAAACCACCCCGTGCCCAGAAAACAGCTCCTAAATTAGAGCCCAAGCTGATGGGCTCCCCAAACCCAGATCTTTCTGAGCATAGGGAAACTCCCAGAGGCAGGCCAGCTGACTCCAGGACCAGCTAGCCAGATGCCGTCTCCTCCTCCTGCAAGCCCGCCCGACTCACTGCAGGGAGAGGGAGGCCCCACTCAGGCCCTGCAGGGCTGTGCTCCCTCCTCAGTGCAGCCACCATCACAGGGTCGCTTGACAGGGTCTCTGCTGCACCCAGGTCCCCAGGGAGAGCTGGTGCAGCAGCCTTCGGAAAAAATCTGTTCATAGAAAGAGGTGTGTGTGCACATGCTCAAGGGACCATGCCAATGGGGACTCTGGCCCTGCCACCCCTGGGCAGTCTTCTCCTGGCCACGGTCCCTTAGCCACAGTAGTCAATCATCTGTCCTGACCCATAACAACATGGACTGACAAGGATGTGACCTCAGAAAGTGCTGGCCAAGCCCCACTGCCCTGGGCCTCTGTGCCAGGAGCAGCCTCACACCTCCCGACTGCAGGGCTTAAAGGCCCAACATTGGTCTGAAAGGCCTTCTGCTGCTCAGTTCACTTCACAGACACCACCCTACAGGATAACTGCCGTGACGCTGGCCACAGTCATGCAGGGACACAGGAGCAGGCAGCCTTGACCTTCCATTTGGAACAGACTCAAGTTCTCACCAGTATCTGGATTAGGGACTTGGAGGCCCTCCATCCCCAGGGTCTCGCCGACTCCCTGCCCCAGGCTGGCATGGGCGGGGGCCTCACTGCAGCTGGGGAAAAGGGAATCTGTTGGACAACCTGAGTCTGGGACTCTCTGGTCTCTTAATGAATTCACCACCCGCCACTTCCACAAAAAGATGCTTGGTGGCCACAGCCAGAGGAGCGTGGCTGGAGCCGCTGTCCCTCTTCCTGGCCTGGCCAGGCGAGGGACTCATGAGAGGCTGTGGAATGTGCCGGAGTGTGAGGGTCTCCTGGGCTGGCTCCTGTCTGCCCTTCCCCATCCCCTGTGCTCACGGCTCTGCCTGCTAAGGCCCCTTGCAGGGAGAGGGGAGTGGGGCTGGTCCTCACAGGGTGGTGCAGCCAAGGGCAGCGGGCCAGCAGCAGCGTGCGGGATGCCACGCCCATCCACAGGGCTAGGTGTGGTGCGGGGCGGGCAAGGCTGGGGCAGGAGGAGCAGGAGGCCAGCCAGTGTCTACTGGGGAGCAGGAAACTACAAAGCAGCCAGAATCAGGAGTTGGGGAAGAAGGGACTCAGCCAAGAGGACGGGGTGGGAAAGCAATAAAGAAATCAAACCAAGATTCCAAGAGAATAAAAAGAAAGAAGACGGGAGGAACAGGAGGACAGGTGAGCACGTGTGTGAGGAGTCCAGGAAGCCGGAAGTTAACTTCTCAGGGGTGTGGGGGGCGGTCAGGGGAGGAGCAGGGAGGAAAGAAGAGGCTGAAATGAAACCAAGGGACACAGATGATACCTAGGTATGTCCGAATCAAGAAACTGCCTGCAAAACACAAACAATCACACGGTTAGTGAGGGCCGGGCAGCGCAGCGGGAGCGGG
This sequence comes from Chlorocebus sabaeus, assembly GCF_047675955.1. NCBI lineage: Eukaryota > Metazoa > Chordata > Mammalia > Primates > Cercopithecidae > Chlorocebus > Chlorocebus sabaeus. The sequence goes on from NC_132913.1 coordinate 128,279,117, forward strand.
GCAGGGGACAGGCAGAGGGAAGCGGCCTGTGGCCACAGGCCCACTCTGAGCCGGGGAGGCTGCAAAGCACGGGGCCTGGGAGCAGGTGGGAGGCAAGGCCATGGCAAAGCGCATGGGCGGCCAAGGCTCCAGGCCGGAGCCAGAAGCCAGGGCTCCTGAGCCTCCACATGTCACAGAGAGAGGCCTTGGAGCAGCCTGGCCCCTCACAGGGCTGAGGACGCCAGCACCATCCATGGCACAGGAAGGCCCACTGGCCTGGCCAGCCAAGCCACACGATGGTGCCTGCCTGGGGGTGCCAGCAAAGGACAGTCCCCGAGACTGCTCCAGAGCAGGGCTGGGGGAGGGAGCTGCCAGCACGGGCAGGAGCCAAGCGAGGGCCAAAGCCGCTTCGGGGAGGCCACGCCCACACAGTGTGCCTTCCTCCTTTCTCAGACCCAGGGCCATGACCCCAGCACAGGACTGCATCAACCCCAGAGGCACCGTGGGACCGGCCCCATGTCTCACAGCCCTCCGGGTGTGTGGCCAAAGCCCCTTCAGTGACAGGTTCTCGGGCCTCCAGGAACAGGGGCCTGAGGGCCAGCCATGAGCTGCTCCCTCCTATGTCACCCATGGCAGCTGATCTGAAGAAGACCTCAGAAACTCAGCCCTCTGTGCAGGGAGATAGCAGGTGGGGTTGGGGGGCTGGAGGCCCTGCCCACCCCACCCCAGGAGCTGCCTGGGCTGAGGGAGGGTCAGAGGTCAGGAAAATCAGGTAATGAGGTCATCTCCCAGGATCCAAAGCACATCTCACATAGCAGACCTGCCCTTCTGGGCCCCACCCCCGACTCCAGTTCCTGGTCCCCCACAGCCCAGGGACAGCAGCCCACACCCTGCAGGCAGTGCCCGTGCTGGGGGCTCCAGGCCTTCTCCACGCCTCACCAGGGAGCGTTCTCATGGTGGCAGGAGAAGCAAGGCACGAAGAAGCCCCCAAGCCCCGACCCATCCCACCTGGTCTGCCTCACCTGCCCCTGTCCCAGACGTGTTCCCCCCATCATGGCGCCACCTCCACATAGAACACCCCTGAATTCTCCACCCTCCTGTGGACATGAGTGCAGGGCAAGTTCCCTCTGGAAGGCCACAGGCAGGGCTGGGACCAGAGCTGCATCCACCCTCCTGTGGACGTGACTGCAGGGCAAGTTCCCTCTGGAAGGCCACAGGCAGAGCTGGGACCAGAGCTGCATCCGCCCTGCCCAGATCTCTGTCCAACCCCCACCCCCTACTATTCAGCGCTGTGCCCACCCTGACTATCCAGCTGCCCCCTGCCCTGGCTGCCCCTGCAGCGCCCTCCTTACTGCAGTGCTAAGCCCCGATAGCTCACTTTCTGGGTGTTTCTGATGAAACCAAGCTCTGTCTGGACCCAAGTCAGAAGAATAGGAGACGACGCCCCCCAGCACCCTCCTTCCTTATGACCTTGACTCTCCTTGCAGGGAGGCCCTCAAAGATATTTTCCTACAAACACAGCCATGGAGACACCCGCGGCTCCAGCTCTGAGGGTCCCCTCTGGGTTTGTGCATCATGAGTCAGGTCGAGCCCCCAGGGATCAGCCGGGACTGGACACTGGAGCTCCCGCCCCACTTTCCCCAAGCCCCTGGAAGGCAGCATCTGGGATGCAGTGGAGCCCGAGGGACATCCCCACCCACCAGGGCTGCGCCTGGTAGTGCTGAGCCACCTGCCCAGGCCAACCGCAGGGGCTGCCTCCTTCTCCCATCCCCTAACCCCAGCAGACCCCGATAGAGCTGCCATAGACATCCCAGAGCGCCGAACCTCCAGCCCAAATGAGGTCGGACTGTGACTGCCCAGATTGTGGGGTCTTGGCCATGCAAGGGAGTGTAGAAAGGAGCAGCCTGGTGGTGAGGGGCCTGTGCCAAGCAGTGCCTGTGGGCGCCCCACCCCAGCTGCTCGACCCCTAGCCCCAGGATGCCTGCCAGAGGCCACTGACTTGCCCACAGCAGCATGGTCCTTGGATATACAGCCACTTGTCCCCACACCACCCAACAACGAAACTCCCGAGGACAGCACTCAGCTCATCCTCCAGCCCGAGCTGGCCCCTCTGCTTGGTGATGAACAAACGGGCATGGGGGTGATGCCTGAACCAGCGACGGGGTGCACAAACGAGGAGTCGTGGGCACAGAGGCCACCAGCCCCTCACCGCGCAGCTCCTGCAGGTGCCAGGAGGGAGGGACAGGAGAGCGTTGAGCGAGTCACGTTGTGTGGCTGGACCCTGTGCCGGGTTGGCCGAGGGCCTCGCAGGCTGGGAACATGCCCTGGGCCCTGTCTCCAGGGAGTCTCCGACTCACCGGTCATCTTGGGCTGGGTGAATGTATCCGGAAGAGAGGATATTGAGAGACAAGATGTTGGGGTCGATCAGGGACTCGTCAGTCTCTGGAGTGTTTCGGATGCGGCCTGCAGAAAAGGCAACGGGGCACGGGTCACTTCCCAGGGGGCAGGTGGGACCCTGGGCCCTGCTGGCTGCCTCAGGTGAGGGCGCTGTCAGCAAGCCAGCTCCCCACGTGGTCACTAAAGCATCGGTCAGAGGCGGTGCCAGGGGGAACAGGGAGGCCCTGCAGGGTCCTCGGCGACCCAGGGGCCATGTGCAGTTACTGCTCCACGGTCTTTCTTGTCTGTCTCTCGGCCACAGTGAACACCCCCGTACACACACTGACAAATGCAGGTGCTTAGCCTGGAAACCATAGGCCTTCCCGACTGCTGGAAAAGGAAGGCTAAGCAAGACACAGAGGAGGAATGTTCCTGCTTCTTCTTACACCTAAAAATAATGATAATAACAAGGAAAGGGAGGGAGGGAGGGAGGCAGGCAGGGAAAGGAGAGCAGAGGAGGGGAGGGATGGGAGGGGAGAGGAGAGGACACTATCTGTGCCATATAACCTCTTCTTACAAGGGGCATTTCCAGGAGAGCCCGCTAAGATGTACACACTGGGGGTGTCTGTCTGTCTCTGTGAAAGACACCAGAGCTGTTATCAGGCAGGAAAACTGCCTAGTGGCTTCACCTAGTAATTTCTTGGCCAGACAGTGACAGTTCTGCTCATTCAAAGGAGTAAACAAACATGTGCACATTTTCTTTGTTGCATCAGGAAGGAACGACAGGCTTCCCTTTCCTCCACCACGCATGGACAAGACAAAACCCAAGACGTGCTAGGATTTTGTGTTGACAGGTGCACACTGGGCCTGCCTCAGCCCATTGCTGGAACTCCGACCCATGACCTTGCAGCACCTTGGTCCTGGGAGGAGGCAGGTGGATCCCAGCAAAGTGCCCTTCCCTATGCCAGGGCCCTCTGGGTCCATGCTGGGGCAGCACCCATGGCAGAGAAGCAGCTCACCTGCAGGGATTGCTGCCTGGGCAGAGCCACTCTCAGCCCTCGGGGCCTGCACTTGAGCAGTGTTCAGCCTGCTCTGAGTCTGACCAAGTACCTGGCCCACAAAACTGACACCCATGAACCCATTGGTCTGGGCAGAGTGCCAGGGGTTGGGCTGGGGTCCTGAGCCTCTGTTGTCCGCACCTCGACTCCCTCCCCTGCCTCCAAGGGTGCACCCACTCACTGCTCATGGACACCTGGGGTCTCTCCTTGACTTTCATCCCTTTCACTGACCCTGTGCCCACAGTCTTGTCCAACTCACAGGGCTGGAAAGTCCCATGGCCCTCTTGGGAGGGATGCTGAGCTCGGAGAAGACTGTGAACAGTGAGATCAGGTCCCAGTGGGATCAGGTCCCAGGTGAGGAGCAGGAGAAAGGCTAGGTGCTCCCCAGAAAGTGACTTGGCCGCTCTTTGCCCTGAGTCCAATCACAGGGCTGCTCAGCCATGAAGCCCAGAGAGGCTGAGCCCAAACCCCTTAGCCTGAAGGGGGGCACTGGGGTCTGTACCATATCTTCCCAAATCCCCTTAAATAGCATCCCTGATCCCCCCACCCCACATAAACAGACACTCCTGTTGGCATTTTTAGAAAGGAGGTGGGGAGAAGAATGTGGGATCTGAGCAGGCAGGGTCTGAGGGGCGACGGACCGAGGCCCGGGGGATGCGTCCTTTCAACCATGCAGATCCAGCTTCCCCGCTTCCTTCTCTCCTGTCTGCCATGAGGGAAGTGAGACCAGGACTCAGAATATGGGGCAGTGGTGCCCCAGGGATCGTTCCTCAACTACCATGTGGCCGGGTCCATAAGCTGTGTATTTGCTAACGTTCTGCCTGGAAATCAATTCACTCTTTTTAGGCTTGCCCTAAACAAGCTCTGAAAGGAGGGTTTGGGTGCTTGTTCCATGACTTTCTGATTCATGTGAAATTAGACACAAAACTTGTAAAACATAAGCATGTATCCTGGTGTGCCTGGAACCTCCTGTCTACAGTCCTGCATTGGAACACAGGGTGACGAGTCCAGCCCCAGGGAAGTCACCTTGAGCGGTCACCCAGCCTGGCCATGGCAATGTCGGGCAACGCAGGGCTGGGCTGGCCTCATGCTAGTGACACACTGAATGGATGACTGTCTGCCTCCTTGAACGAAAATTGAGAAGACAAATTCTTTCCACCTTAGCAAAGGAAACATTTGGTGGACCCGAGTTCAAAACATGAGGTCATGGAAGAAAAGAGTGTAAGATCCTTGGTGATGGTTATGGGCGGAATTGTGAACCCGAAAAATATACGTGGAAGTCCTACCCTCCAGGACCTCTAAACAGGACCTTATTTGGAAGTAGGGCTTTGCAGAGGTGATCAAGCTGAGTAAAAATGCAGTCAACCCTGGAGCAGGATGGGCCTCTAATCCAACCTGCCAGATGTCCTTAGGAGAAAGGGCTACAGCAAGACACAGGACAGCAGAAGCCTGTGAAAATGCAGTGATGCGTCTGCAGGCCAGGGTCGCCCAAAATTCTAGCCACCACCAGGAGCTGGAAGAGGCAGGGAAGGATTTTCCCCAACAGGTTTCAGAGAGAGTGTCTCTTGCCGGCACCTTGATTTTGGACTTCGGGCCTCCAGAAGTGTGAGATGATAAATGTCTGCTGTCTGAAGCTACCTGGTTTGTGGCATGTTGTCACAGCAGCTCCAGAAGTCCAATACACTGATTAAATAGAAATTTGCAGATTGCCACCCAGGTCCAAGGCTCTCCTTTTCAGGCGAGGAAGTGACCCACAGAGAGGTTATGTGACTTGGCCAGGGTCACGCAGCAACAGACGCAGAGGTGTGATTAGAACCCGGGCATCCAGCTCAGGGTCTGTACTCTTCCCACCAGCTTGGCCCCACCCCCCAAGGCAGCCCCCACACTGTGCTCACCCACGACCAGCTCGCGCACTTCCTTCCAGCGGATATGGCTGCCTGTCTCGTGCAGCAGTGTCACTGTTATCCGTCGCTGGATGCCCTGCCGGTGCCAGGTGAGAGGATATGGTCAGATGGCTCAGGGGGCCACTTGGGGTCGGGGAGGGGGACACAGGCAGGGTAGGGCTGGGAGAGGCTCACACCTGGTGGAGGTGGGGGAGGGGACACAGGCAGGGTAGGGCTGGGAGAGGCTCACACCTGGTGGAGGTGGGGGAGGGGACACAGGCAGGGTAGGGCTGGGAGGGGCTCACACCTGGTGGAGGAGGAAGGTCCCCATGCATGGCATGCCCCCACGGTGGTCCACCACGGCTGGGATGTAACTGGAAGAGAGAGACACATGTGAGGAGCGGCCGGCCCTTCCTCCCTGCCCTCCCTGCAGCACAAGACACAGTGGATGGGAGCAAAAACAGGGAAAAATCAGCAGCTCCCTCTGGTGAAGATCAGGCGGCCTGATCCATGGAGACCAGGGTCAGCTGAGCACAGAAACCCACCAGGCCTCCTTGGCTATTGCCTCCCAGCCCTGCCCACTGGACTGGCAGGGTGTCCAACAGGGAGACACAGTATGGCACGGCCTGGTCCCTCTGGGCTGGATCTTTGTAAGTTCCCAAGGGTCCTCTGCTTCCCCTGGTGCCCTGCAGATCTGCAACCCAAGACCAGAGGATCCAGAGGAAATCCTAGCAGATGGGCTCATCTGCTCCAACCTCTAAGGCTCCTGTCCCACTCTGGGCAAGGACCTGAGTCTCCACCAGGCCCCACTCTGAGCTGCCAGCCACAGCCCAGCTCCCAGCTGCCACCAGGGCACCAGGCAGACCCCCACAGGCCTCAGCACTGGGACCCTGGAACCTGCCTCCCCAGGGCCTCAGGGCTCTCCTCCCACCTCCTTCAGGTCTTTGCTCAAAAGTCCCTTGATCACTTCGTAAGTACCTTCTGCCGCCCTGTCCCCAACCCACACCCTGGTGTGCTGTCCTAGTGCTCAGGACCACGGGGCCACCAATTCAGGTGCTTATCTGTCCAGCACCTCCCTGCCCCCCTTGCCAGTTCCTCCAGGACAGTGGGGAGCTTTGTCTGCTTTTACTCCCCAGGACCAAGATGAGGCTGGGCCCACAAGAGGTCTGCAGGGAACACCTGCTGGAAGGATGACTCTGGATGCTGGCAACCCTCAGGTAGCTCAGGTCCTCGTCCCTCTCCGCCCCATCCCCTCCACACTCACACCCTGGGGGTCCCGGCACCAGCACTCACTCGCCATTGGCCTCCAGCTCACAGATCTCGAAGTAGACCAGCAGGTCGTACTTGCAGTGGCAGGGCCCCGGACAGGGCCGCGTCAGCGTGCTGAGCTTGGTGGCGGGTACTGTAGGGACAGGAAGGCGGCATGCGTGGATGGGAGACCTGACCCATCACGTGCCAAGGGCATACTCAAGGAGGAGGTGCCAGGGCCAAGGGGGCTCAGAGGCAGTGAGGGCATCTCCCCCTCCTCAAGGGAAACAACCAGCCAACCCCAGCCATTCCCAAGATACACAGGGTCCTGGGCACTCTGTGGCCTCAGCACGTCACATGGACGCTCACGCTCTCTGTGCCCCAGCTAGGAAAGCCACGTGGCCATGCACACTGGGCAAAGTTCATGAGGAGAACAGTGGTCAAGACCCCAAGAACCAACAGGGCAGCCACAGATACACTTGTTCAAAAGCCCCACAACCCTCACGGGGCCCCTCTGCCATGCTGCCAGGCCCATCGCCTACACCACACCTTGGCTACAGCCTACTGTACCAGTCCAAGCACATCTCACCAGCACCCAGGCCTGGCCCAAGAGGCGTTGTCCCTCAGCTCCCACTGGCCCTCCACTCGTGTCCAGCTCCTGACCAACAGCCTCTGTCCTCACATCCTTCACCCACCTCTGTCCACCACTCCCTTCTCTGAGACCCATCACACAGGTCCTCCTCCAGCAAGTCCCATCTGAGCCTCCTCCGCCTCCCCTACAAATATGGATCTACAGGTCTTTCTTGTAGGCTGTGGGGAAGACTGAATCTCAGGGAACCCATACTGCGGGCCACAAAACCTGTACAGACCAGGGACTGGCTCCACAGCAGCTGGAAGGTGTCCTCCCACAGTGTCCTCAGCCTGCAAACCTTCATCTCACAGGTGTTCAAAGGACAGGGTCCTTGCAAGGCAGGCACAAGAGGCTGACACCTGGTCACCACGTGTGCAGACCCAGTGCCTCCACCCACCAGCTGCAGAGGCAGCTTCTCACACAGGCCCCTACCCTCTGGGGTGCTGGTGCCTGGGACCACACTCCCTCCTTCAAGAGGGTTTCTGGGCTGTGAGGGACTCAGCCACACCTGCCGGGCCTCAGTCTGGCTGCCTTTAGCTCTCCCCCAACCATGTCCTCGGGTTTTGGTCTTGCAGGGAATAAACTCCACTCTTTTAACTAAAAGCCAATGAATCTCAAGTGCTATTCCACGACCCACCTGTTCCCGCAGGCAGAGGCTCCAGGCTCTGGGCAAAAGCTCTGACTAATACTCCTCCCTGACTGACCCCGCACTCTCACTCCCCCCTCCAGCCTTGGACCCCCATGAAGGAGCTTCCTAGATTGCCCTTCACCCCCAAATCTCTACCTCTCTGTGTTCAGTTGAGATGCCTGAAGTCCTGTCAAAGCCCCCAACCCCCTTGCTGTCTTCCTTCCTCGGCTCCCCACACCTCTGCCACCAGCTCCAGGCTACTCTCTGGGCATAGGGCAGACCCTTGCTCCATGGGAACCCCATGAGGCCTGACAGGCTCAGGGTGGCCCCAGAGTGCCTGGGAGGGCACAGCCCCGTCACAGAGGACAGCATCTACTGCGGGGGCCCAGCCCACTACAGCACCCACAGTGAGGGGAGCCCATTGCCCTGAGATGGCTCCAGAGACTCTTCCTACCTGGCTTGGACAGTGGCATGACCCGAGGGAAGTGGCGGCGCGAGGGCCTCAGGGGGCTGTGGAGAAAGAAACACCAGTGTGAGGTGTTTGTGGGACCCTGGGTGGGAGGGGTCAGAAGGAGACAGAGGGCTACTGGCCCCAGGTGCCCGTCCCTGCCCCCTCCCGCCCTCTCTTCTCCAAGGCTGTCCACCAGCTTGGGTGGGAGGAAGAGGAGGGACCTTTGGGACCCCAGATTCCACCCCAGAGGCCACAGGAAACCAGGGCAAGGTTCAAGCTCTGGCTTCTAGTCCAGAGTCCCTCAGGCACTCCCAAGGACAGACAAGCAGCCCCAAAACAAAGCCTTCATTGCCCTTCTCTTTCCCTGACACCCTGGAGGGCCCCTGAGCTCCCAGTCCTGCCTGACAGCTGAGAGGAGTTGGAGGTGGGAAGACAAGGGCCCACCCGAGGCCTCTGCTGTTCTCTCTGCACTCGAGGTGCCTAGGAGGGGCCGGCGTGGCCCAGGATAGACACTCCCATCCACCTTCAAGGGTCTGGGTGAGATGGCCTGAGTGGAAGTCCTGACTTCACGTCCCAGCCCCACAAGTCTCTCTGAGCCCCCATTTTCCAGGTCTCAGGAGGCTGCATGGACTGAGGGAGCTAGGCCAGGCTTCCTCAAGGTGTGGCACAGCTGGGCCCCTTTCCTGGGGTCCTTGGTCAGCAGCAGAAGTGGTCTCCCCGGGGCCACCCCAGCATCCTACAGCTGGCAGCCCCTGCACACTGCCCAGGCCAGCAGGAGGTCAAGCAATGCTCACAAGGAACCCTCTGCAGTCCTGAAGGAGAGAAGCTGTGGGAAGGTCCAGAGCTCTTAATCGCTCTCTGAGTCCTGCCAGCCTTGGGCAAAAGGCCTCCTGGATTGGCAGGGGAGGTGGGTTTCAGGGGGTGCATAGGCTCTGCAGCTTCAAGACAGCTGGATGAAAAGATCCGGACAGGGGCTTTGAGGACAGCAACCCCGAACCCCCCACCCAGGGCACTGACCTGAGCACGTCCTTGCAGAGGGGCGGGAACGGGTGCTGCTGGTAGTGACCGAAAACCTCGAACACAATGGGCTGGCTCTTGATGTACTCAATGAAGGACTTGGTCACCTCCACTGCGATCTGGTGGGCAGGCAGGTGGGAGGACACAAGGGCACGGCCAGGCCACATTCAAGGGGGAAGGAGAGTCGTATCAGTGAGCTAAGTGCTTCAGGCCCAGATCTGGGACCCTTAGCTGGGCCCACCTCTGCCCAGGGGCAGCAGCCTCCTCTAGGTCCTTCAGCCCAGCCCCTCCTCCCACCACATGCCCCAGACGGACTCTGGAGTGTGTCCCTTGGCCTCTCTCCCCAGGATGAACGGGGGCCACGTGGTCAGCTGCCCTTTCAGAACACAGAGCTGGGAAAGGTAACAGAGGGCAGTGCTGGTCTCTGCAGGGCGCCCCTTCTTGGGCCCTGCCCCACTCAGCAAGAGTTACAGGTTGGACCGTGTCCCCCTCACCAAATTCATATGTTGAAGTCCTAACCCCAGGACTTCAGAATGAGAGTGTATCCTGAGATAGGGCCTTTACAGAGATAATGGAGCTAAAGAGAGGTCATCAGAGTGGGTCCCAATCCAGCATGGCTGCTGTCCCTATGAAATGGGAAAGTTTGGGCCCAGACCCACGCAGAGGGGGAAGGCCACGCGGACAGACACAAGGAAGAGGCAGCTGTTCTATAAGCCAAGGATAGAGGCCTAAGAAGGAGGCGACCCTGCCCACACCCTCATCCTGAGCTTCCAGCCTCCAGAGCCGTGGGAGGCCACATTTCTGTTGTTTGAGATGCCCCCATCTATGATGCTTTGTGACAGAAGTCCCAGTCAACTAACCCACTGAGTCTCCAGGTTATCAGCCCTGCCAAATCTACACCCATGGCCTGGCACTCAAAGCCTGGCTCCCTGGTAGCTTGCCGTATCACTGTTAGGCACCTCTTTCCCCTGCTGCCCCAGGAGCCCAGTTCTCCCGCCTCCAGGAGGAGCTGCTCTGCCCTAAAGGCCCCTCCTCTCCATCATCCTAGCAGCCCAGCTGCCATCACTCTCCTGCTTGGAGTTTTCCAGACCTCTCAGGACATTGCCAGCACCCTGCAGCCCCTGTGACTCTGCCTCCTTCCCATTCCCAATACTCAAGCCAGGGCTGCCCTCGCTGAGCACCTGCAGCCCTCAGTACAAACCCCAGGCCCCACTGCACCTGCATCCGGCTCCCCGTCGGCTCTACGCTGACCATGGGCAGCTCTCAGGGGCTCTGAGCAGCCCCCATCCCCCAGTTGTAAACCCATCAAGGGTCTCCCACTGCCCAGAAATCACTCCTACACCCTGCCTGGCACTGGAGTTCCTGGTGCTCAGCCCTGGCCCACAACTGGTGTTCAGAAGAGGGAGAATGAGCCATGCTCAGAGAGGCCCTGGGAGGGTTGGTCAGTGGCAGGAATGGGGAGAAGCACCCAGGGACGTACGTTCTGGACATGGTAGAAGCCGAGTGGGGGGCCTCTGCCTGTGTTCTTCAGGGGCTCTGTGGAGAAGGCCTCATCGTGGCGGTGGATGAAGCTGCAAAGCAGAAGAGGTGCTTTGGTATGGGGTGGGGTACTTGGGACAAGACCTTACCAGGTGGAATCACCTCACATGAGGGCGCTGGGGCATTCAGGGCGCTGGGGCTGGGCCGATATGGCACCAACATGGCCTGCACCCTGCTCAGCGCCCAGGCAGGGGAGCCTTGGGCACAGAGTCCCTGTGCGGCATGGGGACACAAAGGCAGCAGGGGCTCACTTGAACTGGCAGAAGATGTCAGCATATTCGGCAGAGATGCTGGACGCCTGCAGGACTGTCACACGGAAGGTGAAGGTACTGCCCAGGCGGAGGTGGTCCAGGGCAGTGTCCAGGGGCCCGTCCAGGGCGGCTTTCTCAGAGCTGTCTAGGAGGAGGCCTTCTGGGGGCACCGCTGCAGGGAGTCAAGGAAAGTCATGGACCTCCAGACCATATGTCTTCCAGCCACAGGCCTGGGCCGGGCTCAGGAACCAGGTCTCAGCATGCCCCACGCCCTGGGCAGCTGGGTTGGGGAACCCACCTGAACAGGTATTGTTGTTGACTTCGTCGGCTGAGGGCCCCACGTCTGCGCCCTGGCCCTGGCCCTCCACAATGCGAAGCTCTTCCTGGGAGGTTCCCGAGCGGGACATCCCCACCACAGGGCAAGACTCGGACTGGAACTGATCAGAGGGGGACCAGAGTCAAAGAGAGCCAGAAGCCGGCTGGGGAGGAGCACCGCAGACCCTGTCACAGGCCCACCGGAGGGCTGTGCCACCCAGAGCCTGGGCTAGGGCCTCCATGAACCCATGCACCAGACCTGCCCCTGCCTTGTGGGGGTCACCCACCTCCCCAAGCCTCAGTTTCCCCTGCTGTGGATGTGTGTCTTTGGATTCTATAGCCTACGGCTATGTGAAGTCTGAGCTGTCCTGGAAACAACTCACCACCCGCCTCTCTACTCTGGTCTTCAGTTCAGCCGGACCCCCGCCTGCCAGGGCCCCTTGCCCAGCAGGTTAGCTCTCTCCCCTCCCCTTCTTGGGCACCCCCAACACTGACAGCCCCTCTAAGAGAAAAGGTGTTGGGCAGACAGACCACCTCGCTCAGGGAGTAGGTCACCCAGGTTCCGGGTGACAGCATGGCCAGGTGGGCACGTGTGAGAAGAGAGTCTAAGAAGCTGGGGGCAGGAGCCACCTGAGCATGGCCTGGGGTGCACTTTGGGGACCTTCCTCCACCACTCTCTCTCTCAAGAGCGGAAGAGGAGACTGAGTGGTCCAGGTGTCACTGGACACAGCGCCGGCCCTTCACATGAGGACCGCAGGTAGGCAGCCTCAGGAGGCCCCTCATTCTCACTGGGTGGCAGGCAGGGAGCAGGCAAAGGGGGCAGTGGGAACGCACTGTCCTGTGGGGACCCAGAGGAGAAACGCCCCAGAGAAGGGAGACAGGGTGGGGATGGCTGCACCTCAGTGTCTGTTCTGGAGGCTAGTGTTGTCCACCTGCTCTGCACCCCGAATTGGACCCTGGAGCGGTCTTGGTGGGAGATGGGCGGATCCAGGGGTCAGGGCAAACCCGGGAAAAGGGGCGTGGTGTGCTTAGAGACAGGGCAGGCTCAGTGCTCTGGACCAGAGGGAAGAACCCCAAGAGGACTTAAAGCCCGTGGGATGAGACAGGGGCGTTAGAGGAGCAAAGTGCACAGGACTCCAGTAAGCGCCAGGCACCTCCAGGTCTGGCACTTGGGAGGGAGCTTGGTACCTTTTCAAAATGCTGGTCGTCAAAGGAGATTTTAGCAGTTCCCGACTGGCGGACGCCAGAGCCATAATCAGGGGCCTCTTCATCGGCTGCAGGAGAAATGGAGCGAATGGTTGGAGCCCAGCTTGCCCCCTGAGGTGGGTGTGGGCAGAGCAAGGCTGGGCCACCCCGCAATCAAAGTGAGGGCACAGGAGCAAGAGTGGGCAGCAGGCCCCTGACTGAAGCTGCCACCCGTGGCTCAGTGACAACCAGGGCATGTCCCCGCACACTGACCACCCGCCTGTACTGCCCAGTGGTCCCAAAGCAGCCATGGCCTCATCACAGCCCACTTTGGTAGAGGTCACAAAGTCTATATTTTCAAAATCAAATATTGCCCAAATTCCCAGGTGCTCAAGCAGAACCCGGGTAGCCCCTCCCCATCCCCATGTGCAGAGACCACCCCGCCAGCCCTGCTGGTTCCACCTCCAGAATCAAGACGTGCCTCTGCCACCATCTGGGTTAAGCTACCACCTATCACCTGTCTAGACATTTGAGGGCCACCAACCGCCCCTCCACGCAACTTCCCAGGCCTGCTGGTGCATCCGCCCACACTCCCCAGCCTTCAAAGCTCTCAGTGGACCCACTGCCCGAAGCCCTGGGCTCTGTCCTGCCATGGTTTGCGACAGCCAGCGCCTGCTTATGGAGGAGTCGGTGCTGAGGGAACAGCAAACTGACCTTGCCCAGGTCACAGGCAGGGCTGGTGAGACTTCTGAGACCACCAATGCAAGGGCCGGGGCCTTTTCTAAGTTCCCTTCTCCACCACCACAGCCATCAGACAGGGAAACAATTAGGCGTCACCCAACATAAAATGATCCAGTTGCAGGATGGCCGGCAGGAGGCCTGGTGACCCAGCCCAGGATAGGAGCACTTCCCAGGCACTGTCCCAGCCTGGTTTCCCAGTATATGACCTGGGAGAGCAGGGGCTGTGGCCCTGGGCACACAGACCTGGGCTCAGAGCTGCCGTGCACCTTCCTAACTGGCTACCCTCATCTGAGAGGTGGGGGAACCTCTCAATCCCATAGGGTGCAGGACAGAGGTAGAGCTTTGCACTGAGATTGAACCCGGGGCCTGGGAAATGGGCAACCTCCACGTGGATCCCAGAGGCCCCCTCTGACCAGGGCAGACCAGGACGGCAGTTGCCCTCACAAGGACATGGGCCAGCCCCACAGCCTCTGGTGCAGCCCCACTCTCAGTGGTGGCTGTCAGGGTGGGGGCCAGTGGGAGGAAGTGGTCAGCATGGCTCTGCTCAGCCATCCTGACCACTTGGTGGGAGCTGCTGGCACAAGGCAGGATCGGGAGGACCTGGTGAGGTGGGGGTGGCCCCTCCTGGACGGGAGAGGGAGGTGATAGGTGTTCCCAGCTTTCCTGAGCGTTGCAGCTCCGGTAAACACCCCACCTTGCAGCAGCAGGGCTGGGGCCCTTCCCTGGTGCTCACCCTCCCTCCCCAGCTGGCCCCCAGCTTCTCAGCACGGTGGTATCACAGTGACTGGATGGCAAGCAAAGACATGGCCAGTGGGAGGTGCTGTAAACAACATTTAAAAATCATGGGCTAGGCTGGACACGGTGGCTGGCCGGGCGTGGTGGCTCATGCCTGAAATTCCAGCCCTTTGGGAGGCCAAGATGGGCAGATCACTTGAGGTCAGGAGTTCGAGAGCAGCCTGGCCAACAGGGTGAAATCCTGTCTCTACTAAAAACACAAAAATTAGCTGGGCATGGTGGTATGTGCCTGTAGTCCTAGTTACTCTACTCAACAGGCTGAGGCAGGAGAATCGCTTGAACTGGGAGGCAGAGGTTGCACAGTGAGCCGAGATCAAGCCACTGCACTCCAGCCTGGCGACAGAGCAAGACTTCGTCAAAAAAAAAAAAAAAAAAAAAAAAAGAAAAAAGAAAAAAAGAAAAAAGAAAAGAAAGAAATTATGGGCTAAGGAGAATTTGACATCAGAGTCAAAATAACTTCATTAATAAGGTGGGATTACAATCGCCCAAGGCAGCCAGGATAGCAGGGCTGGGAGGACCTCTTGTGGGGAATATGAGGTATCTCAGGGCGGAGAATATGAGCCATCTCAGAGTTGGGGGACTTGCCATCTGGGGAGGGGTATGGCCATCTCAGCCTGCTCCAAGTCACTCCTCTGAGCAGCCCCAACCAGGTAGCCAGGAGCCCCCCTGCAGCCATGGATGCACGTCCTCTCTGCATCCATCTGTCTGCCTGTCTGTCTGTACTACGCCCTCCCCAGGGTGCCCAGGCAGCCAAGGCCTTTGAGAGGAAAAAGAGTGGTCCCTGGTGAGGGGAGACCTTGGTGGAGGAGCCCGGGGTGCGCTGGGAAGGGAGTGGGACCTTCCCTCATGGCACAAGCCGCCTCTTGCCCTGCAGCTTCCCAGGCAGCCAAGCTCTTTCACATCTGTGTTCTCGAGTACCCTTCAACATTCCTATCAGGTGTGGAGCATTACAACGGATCCCGTTTACATGTGAGCAAACCAAGGCTCACAGGCTCTCTGGGGCTGTGCTGGTGCCTCCCGCCATCAGGAGCCGGCCGGGCCTGGGCCGAGCAGTGCCAGTCTCCACCTCCCCCAAGGGAGGGGCTGCATCTTCAGGCCCAGTGTGGAGGCAGACAGGCCTGTGCCTGAGAGACCAGGGAGTGCATCAGGGAACCAGAAGCACCCCAGGGAGGGCTGCCCTGAGCAGGGCCCAGGGGCCAGGGACGGTGCCTCGCAAGCCTTTCCTGGGGCTGCGGAGACAGCCGGGCGGGTGGGATGTGCTGACAGAGAGCACCTGCTCTGCAGCAGGCTGGGGGAGGGATCCAGGTGGTCTTGGGTCCATCTGGGGCTGCCTGATGGGAAGGTGGAGACCCCCAACCAGAGCAGGCTCAGATGGCACTGGGCTCAGCCTGCACGGCCCCCAAGGCACCCCCAGCTGACCCCAGGGAGTCCAGGAGGCCAGAGCCAAGAGCTGGGCAGCAGGGGTTTCCCCTCCAGGGCCCACTGGGGGGCAGCAGCCCCAGGTGCCAGCTAAGGACAGGGTGGAAAAACAGCTTCAGGTTGACCCCAGGGAGAGTGGAGGGCCAGCTGAGGCCAGCTTCCCACTGACCACTAAACGAGGCCAGAAGGCCCTTCTCAGGTCCCTGCCTCTGCCTGCAAAGGTGAGAGCCAGCCCCAGAGGCTCCAACGCCACACACAGCCTTTGACCCACACGCACCTGAGATGGCCTGGACAGCCACGCGGAGGAAGCCCTTCACCTCACCCTTCTCGCTGACGATGGCCACACGGTGCACCAGGGGAACGGGGTACAGCAGGTTGCTCAGGTACACGAAGGCCCTGGGGGGAAGTAGAGGCTGTGGTCATGGGCCACCCCTCCATATGTGTTCTGACGGCAGCGGTGGCAGCATGGCCTGGCTCACGACACAACACGGAGCTGCAAAGCAGAGGGAAGCCGCCGGACAGGACAGCCAGGGCCAGGACAGCAAGAGCGGGCGGGGACAGGCAGGGTGGGCACTCGGAGGAGACAGGAGGTGAAGGGACAGAGAGGAGGACGAGGAATGAGCCGCGGCGAGCAGAGGCACAGCCCAGTTGGGCCCGGACCTGGCTGCCTGAGAAGGGAGCACCCGAGGAGGGAGGTTTCAGCCTGCTTCAAGGAGGACGGGGGCCAGACCAGGACTCAGACCACACTGTGCTGCCCACCCTTTCACACTGGCACTGATGGCCAGCATTGCTCTGCCTCCTGCCCACTTCCCAGGGGTCCCTGGCACTCACAGACCCCACAGAACCCCTTCCCTGAACAGAAACTCAACAGGTGGGAGCTCCGAGGTGAGTTGGCCAAGATGAGGCACCCCTAGTCCAGGGCCCAGGGAAGTGCTGAATGGAGCCCTGAGGACACCCCCAGGGCCATGGTGCAACCCAGAGCACCAAGACCCCTCCTTTCCCAGGACCAGCCTAGGCAGAGACCACGAGCAACTATGGTCGCCAGACAGCTGCTGCGTTCCCTGTGCTGACCAATATGTGGGCAGCTGGGAAGACAGAGAGGACCCCGGAAGACCCACGCCACCCAGCCAGGGGGAAGGATACCCTGCTTCCTGCTCCAGGCAGGTGTGGCTCTGAGCACCGTGACCTCCGGCATGGGAAAGGGCCATGCCTGGGGCCCTCAATTCCAGAGCAGACACTGATGAGGGGTTGAGTGAGACTCAGCGGGCTGTGAATGTCCAACACCTCTCTCAGGTGGGCTCCTGACCTTGCTCCCTCCACCCCCAACCCCCCCGACTTCCCTGCAGCAGCAAGTTGAAACCAGCAGCACCGTGGCCTCTCCTACTCATCAAATCCATCAGTTCCACCTCAAAAGTCTTCAAGAAGCCCCCTCAACTGTCCCATCACCACCAGCCACCCTGCCATGGCCTCCACAGCAGCCAAAAAGGTCTCAAGGCGCCAGTCGGACATCCTCCCATGCCTTTGGTGACACCCAAGCTCCTTGCAGGGGCATCCACGCCCCACGTGGCCCTGGGGGCCCAGGCCCTGCCTCCCCACCACAGTCAAGCTCGGCCTTGTGGCCCATGGGTCCATGGATGCCCCGGGTATGCCTGCTCCCAATGCAGAAGCCCCACCCTCCATCTCATCGGCTGCCTCAACCCTCCTCAGAGGCCCCAGCATCCCAGCAACTGTCAGGACCTTCCCCTTGGCCGTCTCGTTCATTCTGACTTTACACACCCCACGGAACCTCCCTTGCTTTCTGAGTGGCTCTGCTAAACTGAGACCTGACCACTGCCCCCACCGCAAAATGGCCCAGGCAAGGTTTGTAGTAGGAAAAGGGTGTCGCTGCCCTCCAGGGGCCTGAAAGTCTCCTCAGTCCTCCCTCCTGGGGTAAAGGAAGCCCCTGGTGGCTTCTTGGGCCCTCTCCCCAGCACAACACGCCTCTGAAGATGTCCCCCAAGAAGCGAGTGCTCCACACCCACGGAGCCCATCAGGGAGGGACCTGTTACCCACAGGGCTGCAGGTGGCTCTGCCTGACTTAAGTGTTGGGGCTGGGGTTCCACTGCCCTGGGCCACCCACCCAGGTTATGTCCAGAAGCACCCAGGGAAACTCAGCCTGGCCCTAGTCATGAGAGGACGTTGAGGCCCACAGGGTGGGGGCCCCTCCCCACAGTCCTGCTGGGTGCCCTACAGGCAGGGACTCACCAGCATCCCCTTGGGAGGGGGACGCCAATGCCTTCCCTCCCCAGGGCACCCCGGGCTCCTGGGCAAGGGTCTCTGCTTGACAGTGGGGGTGGGAAAAGGGGCTGCTACAAACTGAGCAAAGCTAAGATGTTCAGGAGTGGGGGTGGGGAGAGCCAGGACTTGGGCCACCAGACAGCACAGGCTCTTCCCAGTGGCTGGCGCACCACACTGGAGGAGACGTAAGGAGACCAGGCGGGACAGCCTACGCTGCCAGGCTCTGAGCCAGCGCCTGCCCTCCAGCCCCCACCCACCCCACCCTTTCCCAGAGCCAGTGCCCACTGCAAAAATCCCACGGTTGGAGGGCAGAAGGGCACTGAGGATGAAGAGACTGCCCCACCCCCACCCCACTCTGCAGGGAGCCCATAGGGTGGCCCTCAGAGAGGGGGCGGGACCGGGGACAACTCCCACTGTGGGCCAGGTGAGGACACTCAGGCACGGGGTCCCTGAATCCATTGGCACAGCCTCACAGGAAGGAGAGACTATAGCTGTCCAGGGCCACCCAGACAGGGTCAGACACTACCTCTCCTACCCCAAAGATCCCTCGCCAGAGCTGCCTTCCCAGAAGCTTAGGGCAATTCCGCAGGGGCTGCTGGCAGTGAGCAGAGCCCTGGGCTCTGGGGCCATCCACATGTGCCACTCACGGCACCACAAAGGTGACCCACAAACCTCTGAGCTCCCCAGGACCACACCCAGAGGGAGGAGACTTCTGCACCTGAGTGAGGAAAGGGGCTACCCCCTCCCCACTCTTAGCTCTCAGGGTCTCACCTGACCCCCTCTTCACCTCCTCCACTGCCCTGAAAGGCCAGGTCCAAAGGGGTCTGAGGCCGTGCACAGACAGGTAAACTGAGGCAGGGGCCAGGCCCGTCCCAAGTCACATGGTGAGACTGCAGCAGGCAGGCCCCTTCCTGGCTGTCTCCACAGGGCCTCCCTGCTGAACAAATGCTGTGTGGAACTGACTCTGAGGGTACGCCTTCTGCCATGTTGCCAACCGTAGGCTCAGGCACCAGCAGCACAGCACAGACGCAAGTGCCCCACAAATCAGACAGGGGCTGGGCTCAAGGAGGCCCAAGTCCCTCACAGCCCCAGGCTCAGATCATCCCATTGTGAAGCAACATGGCAGAAATCACAGCAGCCAGCATCTGTAGAGGCACCCGAGGGGCCAAGCACCATGGTGAGCACACAGGGCCTTTTGCTCTTCTGTCTCCTGGGAGGCAGCGCACCCCCATCTCCTCGCCAGGGCACGTCCTAATAAACAGCCATCTCAACTCAACCAGCGGCACCCTTCTTTCTTGGAGATGCACAAAATCCACCCAGGGTCTCAGCACATTGGAACAATGAAGAATGGTACTTATACCCCATCGCACAGAGGAAGAGCCTGAGGCACAGAGATTAAGGAAGTGGCCAGGGCCTGGCAGCCAGGGCCTGCGCGGGACTCCTCTCCAGCTCAACTGTGTGAACACCAAGCTCCCCAGCCACTCTGAGTGGGCAATTCGCCTGGGCACCTGCTTAGTATCACAGCTGATTAATTCAGCAGATTGACTGTTTCATGCTTTTTTCAGATTGTCCTCATACTGGGAGCTAGGGGGACCCAGACACTGCAGCACCACAGACTGCTGCTGCTTTCAAACAGATGGGCAAGATGCAGCCCAGACTGCGCCCCAAAGGTGGGGACTGCTGGGGGTGGGGCCCCGAGGGACATCCAGGTGGAGGTTACACAATGAAAAGGACTCCTGGGGTCTGACACCAAATGCTCCCCGATCTCTAGCGCACCCTGTGGGCATCCTCATGGCACTGACCCAGGCCCCAGGCCACCCGTGAGACACGTGGATCTGGCTGTGGCTCTGGTGTCGGGTGTTCTCCTCTCCCCACTGCCCGTCCCAGTCTGCCTGGCTTAGTGATAGACTTGTTCAGCCAGAAGGGACCTCTGGGGCCCGGAATCCACTGCCCCAGTGGCAGCACCAGCCTCAAGAGAGCTGTGAGCTGGGCCTGGAAGGTGCCCCCCCACTCTGTGAAGAGACCATGCCAACCAATGCACCTGAAGTGTGAGGCGATGGGGCAGAGCGCTGGTGCCTGGCATCTTGGAGCCTGGCGTCTCTGCCCAGTGGAGATACCCTCCCAGGCGACAGGCCTGGGCAGGCCATGCCCCCCACCTGCCCTCCAGGTGCCAGAAATAACCTGACATGTTGGGAGCCAGAACATAGCCCAGGCCTGTCCCTACCTGCCGCAGACACACCCAACGCACAGAGAGTGGCTCTCAGGATCTCAGGCCGAGAAATGCCATCCACAGCCATGCTGCGAATACCAAGAGAGAGGGGCCCCAGCCCACCGAGAGCACCATGTGGGACCCAAGGGAGTGGTGTGGTCTTGCCAGCCCAGGGGGTAGGCACAGAGCTGACCCTGAGTGAAGCCCTCGAGCCGGAGCAACATTTATCGACCCAGCCCTAGACACCTGCGCTCCCTTCCCAGCCCTGCTCCCCTCCCAGGGACCCTCATCCCAGGCAGTCAGCCTCTCGCCCTGCTCTCTCTGCAGCTCCTGTGCCCACCCACCCTTCCTGTGTTTCCTACCCCTCCTGTGCCAGGGGAAATCAGAGCCCCAGGCCCACTCCTGTTGGAATATGGGCAGTGGTCACCAACCCAACTGCCTCCCCAGGTCACCCGGTGCCCCAGACTGCCAGAGGCAGAGGCCCCTGGGGGCCGACCCTGGCCTTGGGTGAGGAGCCCCAGTGTGGAACACAGGAGGCCAGTGCTGGATGGGCCTTCCGCAGAGGCCAGGGTACCTTGAAGCAGACTGAAACCAGCCCGAAAGAGGCGGCAGCAGAGGCAGACAGAGCGAGGGCTGAGTGTGGCGGGAGGGAGGGAGGAGGCAGGCGCTAACCACAGATTGGTGAGGTGCAAAGACGCATGCTGGGACCCAGGGAAGCCTTTCCAGAGGGGACAAGAGTGGGTGCCCCAATTTCGCTGAAGCTTTGGAGAGAGAGCCAGCAGCTACCAGAAGGTTAAAGGAAAATCAACGAGGAGCCTTCCCAGGGCTGGGCCTGCACAGCTGCTGCGTGGGAGAAGCCAATTCTTGCCAAACCAAAAAGATTAAGATGATTCCAAATGAAGCCCTTCACAGACCACCCCGCAATATGGGGGCCAGGTCTCTCTCTGATGACTTTTGTTTGGTTTGGTAGTTTTGTAAAATCTCAAATCCACAAAAGGGGAAAAAAATGTTGGAAGGACCCAGCTCTTTCTGGCTGAGACTGCGAGAGCCCCACCCCACTTCTCCTGATGTCCTCGTCCCCCTGTGCGTCCTGATCCCTCACCTGCCTGACACCCGGAGCCACTCCTGGGGCCCAGCAGGTGCAGGGGCCTGGCCCTATAGCCCGGGGCTTTCTGAGAGAGGCCTGCATGGAACCGGCCTTGGGGTCCACTGCTCCCTCTTGGGCACTGTAGAGTGGGAAGTACAGGCCCAGAGCATGTCAGAGGGAGGGTGCCACAAGTTTTTATCTGGTGGGCCAGCTTATCTCACCTTACAGCCTAGTAACACTCAGGGAAAATTAATCCGAATAAATCCATGGCATGGGCCCATGGGGACCTGCTGTCTTCCAAGAGGGAGGGTGAGGCTTTCCTTCCACCATCTCCACCCCAAGACAGAGTGAAGCCCGTGCAGACTCTGTGATCTGGGGCCACCCTCAGCCTTCAGCTGCCAGCACGGCTGCTCCAAGCTCAAGACTTCTGAAAACTTCCGCTGGCCTAGCCCAGGGAAGCAATCTTAACCTCCAAAAAAGGTTGTTATTAAGAATTACCTTATGATATTCATATATGAAAAACATATAAATTCAGCTGTTTCCTGAGCTGACTTTCAGACTACTCCAGCCAGGTTTCTAGATCTTTCCTTCACCTGACTTCCCTTCCATGATAACAGGAAGGCAGTTGGATTTGCCAAATCTGCCAGAAAAGCAGGACGCCTGCTCCCTGGGTCTGGGCTTCCCCAGCCTCCATTCTGTCTCCCAGCTGTGGTCTCTCATCGATTTGGGCAACGTGGTAACTAGCTTCTCTCTGCAAAGGGCACGTTCCATGAGGGCACTGGGTCACATGTCCCCATCTCTGGCCATGACAACTGAGGAGGTCAGGAGGGATGCAGTCGTCCTCACCTTTAGACGGGCATGGTTTGCCCAGGCCCCACTGCTTCAGAGGGAGATGGGAGGGTGAGCAGTTGCCTCCCACTCCTAAAAGGAAGGCCTTCCCTGGCCTCGGGATGGCTGCCTCTGGGTTCAGCTCCTTTCCCCACAGAGAGTGGAGAGCACTGAGAGCAGCTGGGAGCCTCTGTCTCTTCCGGATGACAGCTGAGCTGGGGTGAGGCTGCCTGCGCTAGGACAGTGTTGATTCCCAGGAGAATGACAGAACGGGCATCCAGCTTGGGGGTGGCTGGCCCTCACCTACCAAATGCCCCTCGGGCCCTGCACTGGGACTTTCAGGGAGGAACTCGGCCATTGGGTGCCTGAGCCACCCTGGGGTTCCTACGGCCTCTCTGCAGAAATAGTCCCACCTGCCTGGGGTCACAGCTGCAAGCTCCGGGGTGCACTACTTCTTCTGTACCTGGAACCCGGACTCTTCCCTGCTGGCCCAAAGCGACCGTCTCCAGGATGGGTGAGCAGCCCCACTGCAAGGATGCAGGGCCCGGGGGCCCTTGGGTGCTCTCCTCAGGAGGTCAGCCCCTCCACCTGCCTCGCCTGCCCTGGGAGGGCCCGGGCCAGGCCCCAGCGGTCCATCTGTGCCCGCAGCAGTGCTCCTGTGCAAAAGAGCTGGGTCCTCCCCAGCATGCTCTCCTCGACCTCACCAACCTTCCTACTAAACTGAACAGGGGGGGCCGGTCGTAAAACGGGTCCCGGCCGTCGCACAGCTCGTGCTCCGGAAAGACGTCGTCCTCCAGGTCCTCCTCCTCCTCCTCCTCCTCCTCCTCCTCCTCCTCCTCCTCCTCCCCCACGCTCTGCTCCTCGGCAGGCTCGGTGGCGTCGGAGTCGGGGCTCGAGAAGGTGGGGGAGGGGGTGAGAGCAGCCATGCGCTCGCTCATGCATGTGTTCAGAAGAGGGTAGCTGTTGCAGCCAGAGATGGCTGAACTGAGGTTAGTGCGACAAGACAGAGAGAAGTTAACACCAGCGACTCGCAGGGACGAACAGGGGCTGGGGCCGGGGCTGGGGGGAACTTCTGTTTAAAACCAAAACCAAACACACAGACTATCGAGAATGCTGCTTTAAAAGACAAGAGAACCAAAACTGTGCCCCCAGTCTTGGAAAGAAATCACATGTATGGCCAGCAGGAAGGTTCCGGAAAGTTCCGGAGGACACCTGCAGGTGGGACTGAGAACAGGGTTCTCGGCTGGGAGTGGCTGAGGCCATATGAGGACCTCGAGAGTTTGGCCACTTTGAGGCCTCAGAATGCCACAGTCCTATGGGGTGAAGGGGGCTGGGTGCAGACCCCAGACTGGGAGACCAGGGAAGGAGGCAGTCGTCTCTAAGGCTTGGGTGACACAGCCCTGCCTCCATGTTCCCACCCTCAGGGCCACCGGGTGACCCGGAACATTTGCTTGGGAGCCTCACATATTCACACACGATGCATGGGTTCTGGCGGCCACAGTCCTGTAGTGGATTTGGGTGGCAGTGCCAAGACCCCATCCCACGTCCCCTGAAATAATAGGTCCTGTGGTGTGTGGAGAGGAATGGCTGGGAGGAACCTCAGGCCAGGGAGGACAGGGCTGGAAGTCTGGGGCTGGAAAAGCACCTGTCAGGGCCGCTCCTTGTGTCAGGCCAGGGCCCACTCCTACCCCCACTGCCATCTCTCTCTCTCAGTCTCTCTCTCTCTCTCTCTCTCTCTCTCTCTCTCTCTCAGTCTCTCTCTCTGCCAAGGAAGGGAGGAGGTGCCCACCTGCCCACCAGCCGGAACCAGGGGAAGCGGTCATAGAAGGGGTCTCCGCCGGTCACCACGTTGTCACAGTCCTCAATGACACTGGAGGGCACCTCTGCAGCGCGGTCGTACATCTCCCGCATCAGGTCCAGGCGCTGCCTGCAGGGACGGCAGGGGTCAATGTGGACCCAGGCCCAGCACTCAGTAGCCGGCACTACACACCCTTATCTCCTGGGGACAATGAACTCAGCCCAGCTCCAGCCACAACATCCAGCTCAGGGTCATCAAGGTTCAGGGGGCTTGCTAGACAGACCCCTCTGTGACCCTTGGAGCTGGTCAGCCACAGGTAACACACTCAGCTAAGCATGCAAGGTCACCAACAGCTCCTCCCAAACTCCCACCAGGGGGTGGGCCGGGGAACCAGCAGAGGGGGGTTCGAGGTGCTGGCAGCACTGGGCTGCTGGAAAGTCAGCAGAGAGGCAAGAAGAGAACCCAAGTGAAGCTCAGAAAGGGGGATCAGGCCACAGAGGCCCAAGAGCTCAAGGAATAAAGGGCAAACTGGAGGTAGGGACACAGAAGACAGAGAAAATAGCCTAAAAATTATTATTATTGCGGGAGCACTCCCCTCAAATGTTGTGGAAGGAAAGAAAAGCAATCATTGTGCCCCTAGGTCTCAGGTATAAGAGAAACCACATCAACAGTGGCTGCCCGTCCTTCCAAAAGCCACGTAACCTGGGAGAACAGGGGAGAAGAATGAGGAGCGTG
Organism: Chlorocebus sabaeus; assembly: GCF_047675955.1. Classification (NCBI taxonomy): domain Eukaryota; kingdom Metazoa; phylum Chordata; class Mammalia; order Primates; family Cercopithecidae; genus Chlorocebus; species Chlorocebus sabaeus. The sequence continues at coordinate 128,303,567 of NC_132913.1, forward strand.
TGTGTGGGAGTGTACGCTGCATATATGTGCACGTCTTCATGAATGCTTATTAGTGTGTGTGTGTTTGCATGAATGTGTATGTGTGCTTTATTTTCTGTGCTTGTGATGTTTTGATATCCTTGGGGGGCACTGCAGGCTGGGGAGAGCTGCCCAGGTCCTGCTAATTCCTAGAGACAGTCAGCAACTTGCCATCACCCCTGCCTTTCCTACACAAGCCAACCAATCCCAAGTCTGTACCCCAGCCACCTCCCTTCTCTAACTTTTTCACACACCAGACCAATATTCCCCCTGGCCTAAATCACCCAGGGTCAGGTACCTGACAACTAGGGACAGCCCTATGCCCCACAGCTCTGCAGAATTATTCAAACTAGCCAAGCCTAAGCAGTCTCCTTGCCCTGCCTGGCCTTTCCCACAACCCCAGGCTGTGGACTGGGCCTTCTCCCACTCCTTTCTGCCTCCCGATGGGCCCTGGTGCCTCCCGATGTAGCCCTGCAGGGCGGGGCGTGCCATGCTCTGCTTTCCAGGGGCCTGTGAGTGACATTCAACTCCTCCACTGTTGGTGCTGACCTCACAGGGTGACTCAGTCACCCCCATAACTTAAGGCCTGGCTGGGCGCAGTGGCTCACACCTATAATGCTAGTACTTTTGGAGGTCAAGGTGCAAGGATTGGTTGAGGCCAGGAGTTAGAGGTCAGCCTGCGCAACAGAGTGAGACCTCATTTCTACCACACAAAAAAAATCAAAAATTAGCTGGGTGTCATGGTGCACTCCACACCTGTCGTCCCAGCTACTTGGGAGGTTGAGGTGGAACAATCACTTGTGCCCAGGAGTTCGAGCTGCAGCGAGCTGTGATCACACCACTGCACTCCAGCCTGAGCAACAGAGCAAGGCCCTGTCTCTTAAAGAAAAAAATAAATCAATTAATTAAGGCTCAAGACAAATCAGAGTGAGCATGTGGGGACAGCAGAGGCCGAGCTTTAGGAAGGACACGTGCTCACATTGGGCACAAAGGAACACAGCCCAGGCTTCCTCCTCGCCAGCCCCACCTTAGCTCCTCCTCCACCTTCCACTGGGCTCAGCTAAGGGATCCACCTCCCAGTAGCTTCCTGAATGGAGGAGCAAGGGGACATTCCTTCCGCCCCCCACCACCTCTCCCAGCCCCTCTGGGGAGCCACCCTTCAGGCCCTGCTGTACCCACTCTGGGTGCTCCGCCAGCCTGTTCTGTCAGTGCCACAGCCTGCCCTCCCCTCCACTGCACCATCCTGACCCCTGTGGGCCTAGGGAGCATTCCCCTCATCTATCCTTTCCTCCTAAAGAAAACACCCAAATCTACGTTTATGTATGATTGCTGCATTGGTGGTAAGAGAATGAGGATTTACACGGCTGGACTCTATCCACATTTTTCTTCTGATTTTAAAAGAATTGGAACAGGAGGAAAAGCGGTGTATGCAGGTACTTGCCTCGAAGCCTGTACCCACCACCGCTCCTGTGGCCTCAGCCCTGCCCAGGAGGACCCTCCCACCGTCCACCCAGCAGCCCTCCAGCCACACCTGAGCTTCTCCAGCGTCCAGTAGTGGGTGGCCCCGTTCTTCTGATCCTGGACCTCCACGGCCACAATAGTGCGTGGGAAGGGCCGCGTCTCTCGGTCTTTGGCGGCCTCTGGGGGCAGCAGGTCGGGGGGCAGAGGGGAGTAGAGTGTGTCCGTCAGGAGGACAAACTGGAATTGTACCTGTGATGGGGGAAGATGACCACTCATCAGCTCCTTGGGGGACAGGGTGCCAGGTCCCCAGAAAGGTTTCCTTCCCACCTTCTGGAGATTTCAGCTGCCTGCCCCACAGTGGTTCACTGGAACCTTCCAGACAGCCACCAGAGGGGACCACCTGCTTTCTGCCTGTCCACCTGGCCTCCATCTCCTGTGAGCAGGGCAGCCAATTCCCACCTGGCCAGTCCTGGGCTCCCTCACCGCCCACCCTTCTGGGGGGCCCAGGTCAGGCAGGGCTGCTACGCCACCCCCAGGGCCAGCAGACAGCCAAGCGCTGAGTCCCAAGCAGCTGTCCCCGTCATGAGTGAGGTGACGCACTCTCTCCAAGAGGAAACAGTGCAGCCAGTGGGCAGCCCACCTTCTTTTTCAGCTCCACACTGATGGCATTGGCCTCCTTGAGGAAGATAGCATTGCCCCACAGCAGGTCCCGCAGAGACGTAAACTGGTACCACTTCCACTTCCGGAAGGCCCAGAGTGCCAGCTCACACTCCCGCTCCGTCCACTGGACTGTGGGGAGAGGTCACAGGTGGTCATCGCAGGAAGGCCACGACCCGGCCCACCATGTCCCACCCTCTGGAAGGTCCGTCTGGTCATCCACTCCACGGGGCTGCCTAAGCTGGCCCTGTGCTCTGTGTACATCACGGCCGGGTGGTCATCAGGTAAAAAGATAGAAGGCCGGAAGGTTACTCCCCCTGTAGTCACTGAGGCCGGAGGTGGATGGGCCCCTCTCTCCCCAGGTTTCCTCCCACTCTGGGCCTGGGTTGGGAGAGCTCTGTGCTTGGCCCCGCTGTTTCACACTGACGATTTGGGTACACAGAAAGAAGAAACCGGCAGAGAGCTCCGTCACGGTGGGCAACATGAAAAGCTCTGCGTGCCCCAAAGGAAAGGCTGCCGTAAGCAGCCTTGTAAGTCAGGCTGAAGATAAGAGTGGCTGGGGAGCAACACTGTCAATGACAGCCACATGCCATCCGGGGCCAGCAGTGGGGAGCAGGACCCACAGGAGAGGAGGCAGGAGGGCAGGCCAGGTCCTCGCAGGCGGCGCTGGCCCATACACCCTCTCCCCGCCCATGCCCTGTCTGTCCACTGGGCCCTTGAGAGAAGGACAAGCAGGGACACAAGGAGGGACTTGTCCTTGTGCTGAGGCCCCACCTCTCCTCCCAACACAGCACTACGTGCCTTTGGCTGCCCCCAGTCGGGCACGCCTGAGCTTTGCAGTGGGAGGCAGCCTCGCTGGGTAAATGAGGCCAAACAGGGGAAGAGGCCAAGGTCATGCCAGCACAAAGCTACCGACCAGCTGGCCAGAGGCCAAGATGGACACAAACCCCTCCCCACCTGCATGTGGGCCACCGCTGCCCACAGCTGTGGGAGGTCAGCCGGGTTGGCCCCCCGAGCGCACACTCACTAAGGGAATCCTGAGGTGATGTGCACGGTGGACTCTTCCTCGGGGACCCCAGGAGCCTTGTGGTCAGCAGGACGGGAAGAGTGGACGCCTATGAGCATGGTGAGCCCCTACCAGCCCCATTCCCCATTCTCCATCAACATCCAGACACTCCTGTCAGAGGCAACATGTGTGTGTACACGTGTGTACGTGTGTGCACGTGAATGTGTGCCTGTGTGCACACACGCAAGTGTGTGAGTGTGCAGAGCTGCTTGCTAGCTGTGGCACAGTCTCTCCACTCCCCAAATCCTGCTTTCACGGGACTTCCAGGGCAAGGGGGTCTCCCCTAAAGAGACAGGTCCAGACCCCAGTGCAAAAGTGCTGACCAGTGACCTCCAGGGAGGGGCCCAGGGCTGCCCACCTCCACGCTGAGACCCTCCTGACGCAGCAGGTGCTGGCCCAGTGACCCCTCACCTTCATCCTCGGGCTCCTCCTCCTCCTCGTTCACCTCTGGGTAGTACCTGGAGTCCATCTGCTTCTGCAGAGCCTCCAGCTTGCTCTCGTAGTCCTGCAGAAAGAAGGCCTGTGACTCCACTACGGCCCTACCTGCCTGGGCCTCTCGCACTGTGCCTGGACAGTGGGCCTCACCACATCCCACTGTTTGGATGCAAGAGATGGGGCCAGGCAAGCAGGGAGTGGGGGCATGGGAGGACAGGCGTCCTCTGGCGTAGGTGGCGGCTCGCAGGGAGGGCGGGGCCGCATCACTCACCAGCCGCTGCTGCTCCAGCAGGTAAGTGGCCTCCTCCCGCTCGCGGCGGTACTGGTCCTCTAGTTCCTGGAGCCTGCAATGGGGCGTTGGGGTGAGCACGGGAGGGCAGGAGCGGCAGCAGGCAGACGGGGGTGTCCTCCGCCTCACCTCTGTTCCATCTCCTGCTTCATGTCGATGCCCTGCTTCTCCAGCAGCTCACGCTGGGCGAAGGCCCAGTCCACAGGCTCAGCTGGCGTCTCCGCACAGGGCGTGCGCTCACGCTCCTGCCGGGCCTGCTCGGGGTGGTTGAACCGGAACACGTGGCTCTTACCCATGATGATGCGGTTTCCTGGGGGACCAAAGGACAGGTGGCCTTGGGGGACCTTCAGGTCTCTGATGGTCTCAAGCGGGGAGACGTGAGGAGGAGGAGGAATGGGTGCAGGCACCCCACCATCCCCAGCTCCCAGCCACTCCTTCTCCAGCCCTTGCTGGGACCTGAATGTGTCTCCTCACTCTCCCCATAAATCCACCCTTGGCTGCTCTCTACTCAGCAGCCAGTGACATTTCCAAACCACAGATGTGGGGCCTCTGCTGTGCTCCAGTGTCCCTGCCCCTCCCCAGGCCAGCCTTGCACTTGCCTCCTGCCCCCAAGCCCCCATGCACATAGCCAGGACCCTCCCTCTCACATCCAGTCTGGGGCTGGTGCCCCCCAGGGCTGGGCTTGGGCCCTCCACAGAGCACTGTTGCAGGGCGCAGGACCCTTCCCTTCTATCTGTCTTCCCCACTAGACTGGAAGCAGGGCTGGGGCAGGTCCCCTGTGCCCAGGGCCGGGGTTCAGGGTCCGGAGTCAAGAGACCACAAGAAGGAAGCAGGGGTGGCAGCTAGCAGGCACAGGTGGCTGCAGAGCCTCAGCATTGGGGCCTCCAAGGTGTGGGCATCAGTCCAGCCCCTCCTACCCTGGCACCCGACTGGACCCCACTCAGGGCTGCCTCATCTGCAGGGCCCTCCAGGGCAGCACTCACTGTCTTGGGACAGCCCTGCGTGCAGGGGCTCTCTTTGGATGGCCTAGTTTTCCTCTGACTTTCCCTGGGAGCTGTAGCTCTGTCTTGGGGCTCCACAGAGCCGGCTCTGCCCTGCTTCCCACCCAGGTGGACTGTGCCTGCAGGTCTGTCCTCCCTCAGCACCTCCTTGTTGGCCGCTCTCAGCTGGCCACTTCCTCTGTCCTCCCTGTCCAGAGGCCGTGCACAACCCACCTTGGACACTGGGAGGGAAACACCAAGCTAAGGCCTCTCGTAGCTTAGGTCCCGCCCTGAGCCCCACAGGCACCAGGGCCAACTCCGAAATAAGTAGGGAGAATGGGCACAGCTGTCTGTCTGTCCATCTGACCTGCTGTTGCCCAGGCTTAGCCACACCGACTGCCCATGACAAGGCTACCCCGCAAATTCAGGACATTCAGCGTGTCCTGCCCTCCTGCCCAGGGACCCCAAAGGCGGGATTCCTGAGTCCCGGGGACTCCTCTGAAAGCCTTCAGGGGTGGGCAGATGGGCTAGAAGTGGGGCCCCTGGGTGTCACCTGCCCCTCCTCATCCCTCTGCTTTCCCCCAAGACAGGGTCGGGAAAGGGTCTCCCCTGTTCCAAGCCAATGGTCACTTTTATGTCAGCCTGGCCAGGCCACAGCACCCAGTGATTCAGCCACGCCCTCCCCAGGTGTTGTGTGGAGGTTTCTGCACATGTGCTCCACACCTGCAAGCGACTGATGGAAGTCAAGGAGGCTCCCAACGGTGGGGTGGGCCTCGTCCAAGCAGGTGAAGACCTAAGAGCAAACTGGGGCTTCCTCTGAGGAAGAAGAAACCCAGCGGATGGAGTCCACTCCTGCCGAGTTCCCAGCTTGCCACCTGCCCATGGATTTCAGATTTCCCTGACCAGCCCCCCTCATCTGATAAGCCAATTCCTTGAAATAAATCTCTTTATACCTAGACATGGTTGTACGTATCTCACTACATCTCAGTCTACAGCCTGTCTCACTACACCATGTCTATAGCCATGTCTGTGCGTCAGGCTGCTGCTGTTTCTCTGGTGGAACCCTAACTGCCTGGGTGATAGTCACACGCCACTCAAGAGGGCCCCCGTCTGACTTCTCTAAAGAAGGGACTTTACACCATGTGTGCCTGCACATGTTTGAATATCACAGACACTGCAGTATCTGGGAACAGAGCCCAACCCCACCTGGGGTGCTACATTCAGAGGCTGGAGCAGCCCCCACCCCGCTGACGCTCCACAACACCTCAGCTCTGGGAAGCCTCTGTCCAAAGCCCTGTCTCCCCCAGACCAGTCCCACAGGGCAGAGTCCTGGGCCGGGAGGCAGGAGCTTCTTCCCAGGCAGGCAGACCCTGCTCCTTCCTCAGCCCCCAGCATGGACTCAGTGTCTCAGGGTCCTTGTGTTGTGTGAATGGGGCCTGTAGCGCTGTGTTCCTAGAGCTGGGGGACTGGGGAGGCACGTGAGCTGGTCAGGTACCCGCAGCCCCCTCCCCTACCTGCCCCGCAGCCCTTAAGAGCTGCCGTCCCGCACAGTACACAGCAGGTGGTGGCTTAGACATGGGAACAGAGGTCTCATCTCATGCCTCTGTCTACCTGACCGGCCCCTGGAGTCCCCAGCCATACCTGACCGCAGGATGCTGGGTTCTGTGACTTTCTTGCCGTTGACGTAGGTGTCTGCCCCCTCACAGGGCTCCAAGGTCACCACAGCTACAGGAAAGGTGGGAGGGGCAGAGAGGAGGAGTATGAGGGGCTATCACCTACAGCAGCTCTGCTTACCTGGCCCCTGGGCATGGCCTCCTCCAGGCCTCTTTTCTCCCTGCTACACAGACCTTGACCATTGGCAACACTCATTTGGGCCTCAGAGGAGCCTAGGGGTCTCACCCCACCCAACAGAGGAAGAAAGCGACCCCCAGGAGGAGGATGCATGTGCCCACGTTGAAGCCGAGAGGCTGTGCTGGGCCTGATCACCCAGGGCCCTGTCCAGCTCTCCAGGTAGACAAGGATAAAAACACCAGCTAATGGGGCCTGGGCCACCCTACAGGCAGGACTTTGCAGTCAGAGAATTCCAAGAGAGCCAACCGTCCCAACACCACTTAGGGCCATCATCCTGAGATGGCCAAGTTGGACAGTGGATGTCAGTCACAGGTCTGCAGGCCAGAGGCTGGCTGGATGCTGCCAGGAGATGCCCTTAGCCCAGGCTGTGGGCCATGTGATAGCACACCGACACCACAGGCCCATCCCCGAGTTGGGCAGCACCAGGCAATGGGGACAGCCCCACGTCATCTCCGGGAGGGAGATCACTGGGCAGGCAGGGGACACGGACAGATGGCCGCCCACAGCCAACAGGAAATCAAGGTCTGGAAATAGTTTTCCACCCTAGATCTGGGCTCACTCCTCATGGCTCACTGTCCTCCCGCCATGAACATCCTCCACCCTGGGCCCCAACACACTTCCCGGCCAGCAGCCCACCTGTGCCCCCACTTCCAGCCCTCAAGGAGGCTCAGCTCCCTAAGGCAGCAGCCACCTCTGGCCACAGAAGGCACCAGGCATTTTCCCAAGCACCAACCTAATGGAAGTTGTCTTCAAGGCTGGCCCCAAATGTCTCTCTCTCTCTTTGCCCCCCCCCACACACACACACACACACACATCCTGCCTAGAAGTATGACTCGCCACCCACTTAGAGCTGGGGAGGCTGGGAGAGGCTGACCTCTTCAGGCCGGATCATCACAGCACAGGGGCGTGGGTGCGGGTGGGGACGGTAGGGTGGCCATACCTTCACTGCCCCCCCTGGAGTCGCTCCGGAAGACGCAGTGCTCCTCCTTGATGAAATGCCCACTCAGAACGATGTCCTGCCGCCTCTCGCCATCCTCCCGGCCCACTCTGTGGGGTGAGGGCACCATCAGAACTGCAGCCGGGACCCAGCACACCCAGGATGCCACCCACTGGCCTCCAGGGATACCCAATCAGGATTGTTTGGGAAACGCCCAGGGCAAACATCAGCAGTCGCTGGAGAAGTCCAAACTCAGTGGCCCCTCTGCAGCAGCTGGAATGGGGAGTCCACCCTTCCTCTGCCAGATCCCAGGGCCTGGCCAGGCTGGAGTGGCTGCCAGGTCCCCTCTCACCTGGTGATCCCATCCTTGATGTAGTAGAGGAGGCACTCGGACATCAGTGGGTCCTCATTCAGGTTGACGAGGTGTGGTGTCTGCAGAGAGATAGGAGGATCATCTTTCCTGCAGAGGGGCAGGAGCCCGACGCTGGCTGCACCCCGCTCTGACCTCTCCCCAGGCACCAGACCACCACCAGGGCCCCGCCCCCATACTCGGCTGGTCCTACCAGGCTGGTCACTCCAAGCCAGGAAAATGAGGAACACAGAAAGCGCAAGCCGTAGGCCCAGCCCACCAACAGCAGCAGGCTGGTGGGACCCGACCACCCGCATACACCCAGGCCTGGCACGGCAGCCCCAGCACTGCAGCAGAAGCTGGGCTTCCAGAAAGGCAGACGACCCCTGCTGTCAGCATGTCGAGCCCCTGGGGCCCTCTGAGGCTGGGGTGAGACTCCAGATGTGCAGACCACAGGCTTTGTCCCATGGGGTCCTGGGTTCTCAGTTTTGGACTGTAAAATGGGATTCCAGGACCCCATTCCAGCTCAGACAGCCCAGAAACCGTGGGCTTGCCAGTGGGAGCCAAGAACCAAGAAGGATCAGGACACTGACCATGGAAGGCTCAGCCCTGGGGTCTGGGGACTGAAGCAGTTGTGAAAGGATCCTTGATGAGCCACCTGAGGCACCCCCACACAGAGAGGTGGAGACCTTGACACTGGACGAAGGGGACAGACCATCCCCAGCCATCCCTGCCCCCCGAGTGGCGAAGATGTCCAGCCAGGAGGGCTGTGCCCACGGCATTGGGGCTGAGTAGGGGCTGCAGCCTTGGGACCCCACTGGCCTGCGAACATCTCGTGACTCCCAAGAACACTGAACTTCTCAAGAACGGGGTCTCCAGTGGTCCCACTTCTGGGCAGTGCCCAGACCCAGGGCCACCAATAAAGCTGCACCCCTGGAGTTCCACCCTACCCCTCCAGGAAGGGGATGGGGCCTGAAACAGTGCAGGGAACAATCCATTCCAAACCAAACCAAAGGCCTGTCTGGAAGATGCGTGTAGTGAAGCCCCATTAGGGGACTGCCTGTCCCCGCCCTGCCCAGGACTGGAATCTCGCTATAGCTCTTCTCAGGCCCTTCCTGCTTCTGGACCTCAGCATGTGCTGGGCCCCTGGCCTGGAGCACAGCCCTGCCCAGCCCCTCCCAAGCTACGGACACACAGGTGTCTGTCCCCGTGTCCTGGCCATCTTTAGGGTGGGTGTGTGGGGTTTGGGGACTAGAACCAGAAGAAAGACTTTTTCCCAAGTGTGTGTGTCATGCCCCACCTGGGCTGCTGGATGGGGGCACAAGAGTTGTATACACTCTGAAGCAGCTGCCCAGGGGTTCTGTGCCATTTGAGGGCCCCCAGCTGAAAGACTCCTTAGGCTTGGCCTGGTGGAAGAAGAGGGGTCCCCGCTGGAACAGTCAGACCTGACTCCAGCTGAGTTCCAAGAAGGCAGCTGGCGCCCAGCTCTGTGAGCAGCACAGGCTCCAGGGCAGGTCCAGGCCCCTCGCGTCTCAGTCTCCAGCCTGGGCGTTGGCTTCTCAGCCTTGCCCTGACATTGGGGAGCCCAGTCCACACTCCAGGCCACTAAGAGACCCATCTGACGTCCCAAAGCCGCCAGGACGCCCCACCATGAGAACGTGGGCACTGAATTCTCCACGAAAAGCGAAGTGTGACTGTGGGTGGGCTTCACAGCCCCCGTGCCTGGGCCAGAGCCCCGCCGTGTCCCCTACTCCCAGAAGTCCCCTCTGGTTCTACCTGAGACAGCCCCTCACCTGGTCCTAGTCAGATCAGGGCAGTACCACAGAACTGAGATAGCTCCTACCTTTTTGGGAGAGAATACGCCCAAGGTGCCGCCATCCTCCCTCATGGCCACACCCATCTCGGCCAGCAGGGCTTCCCTGGGGGAACAGAGATGAGGTCAGCACAAGCTCCACAAGGCTTCTGGCACTGGCCTCAGCGCTGGCTGACCAACGTGGGCAGTGGGCCTGTGGCCACTGTGGCCTGGGTGGTGCCCATGTGTGTCCCATCTGGTCACTGTGTTAGGGCATCTGCTGATGGGACTGGCCCCTCCGCACCATGGTCAGGGATCAGGTCTATCAGGCCTCAGGTCTCTCAGGCCCTGGCGGCCAGCAGCCAGCAGTATACAAGGTGGGGGTTATTGGGTGTGAGGAAACAGGTTTGCCCTGGGCTGGGATGTGGCCACCCCAGGGTGCAGGTGCCCAGCACTGGAGGGCAGGGCTCAGTGCTCATCCTGCCCAGGCTACAGGCTTGCTGGCTGCAACCCTCCCCCTGGGCCTCAGTTTCCCCAATGCACACCTCTCCATCCGGATGGCTTCTGTTCGCCGAAGTTTCTCCTCCCAGGTCTCGTTGAGCTCAGCTATGATTTTCTCTGTTTCCTGGGGATTGAGGCAGAGCACAGTGAGCTGCCAGGGCTGGGGCCAAGGGAGAGGACAATAGAGACACGGGTGCCAGGAGAAGGGGTATCAAAGCACAAGAGCCACGTTCCTGGGCCCGTCCAGGCACATGAGGTGTCCAGAAGACCAAGGTGAAGCTCAGAGAATGTGTGTCTTTCCCTTAGACACGCTCAAGAGAATGGGGAAAATGCAAAACAAATCTGGAAGGAAAAGAGAAGCAAGTGCTCCTGGGAGATGCTGAGCCTCGGCTCCTAAAGCACAGTCATCCTCACTGCTGCCGAGAGGCCCAGGTGCTCACCCCTCTTCAGAACACTGCCCAGCATCAGCCTGGTCTCTCCTTTTTCTTCCCACCCACAGCCCAATGGGACCCCAACACCCCAGAAGGGCTCTCTGCTCCAGGGTCACAAGCCCAACCTCGCCCCCATCCCCTTCCTCACACTGGCCTTGATGGGGCCTCTGCCTTTTCCCCTCAGCCCCTCAGTCTCCAGGCGTGTGGCTCACCTGCCCCTGCACAGCCATTCACTGAGGGGCGTGTGACTGGAAACCTAAAATGATCCTGGCCCGTTGCTGGGCACCAGGGAGCACACTGTGCCTGGGAGTGGTTGGAGGTGGTGACTATTCCCAGGCAGGTGTGCAGGTGTGAACACAGGTTGGCCTGGAAGGGGCTCACGAGCCTGCACCACGCTCACCACCCTCCTCAGGGAGTGTAACACTATAGGATGCCAGCCAGGAAGCTGCTGTGACCTGGGGCTGTCACCAGTGGAGGGGGTGCTGTGGGGTGGGGAGGGGCGAGACTCCTCTCCACCCACAGATGCCATCCAGCTCACTGCTCCTTGAACAAGCGCCCGCTCACACAATTAAAGACTCGACAGGAAGAGTCTCAGTCCTGGACATTCATTCTTGGAGCTTCCCTGGTCCAGGCTTGGCATGGGTGGGGGCACAGGCCATCCAGACACCCAGGTCTAGGATCCTGCAGGTGCATTTCCTGTCCAGCAGCTGGGTGTTGTGCAGCCCACAGCCTGGGGACCCCCGAGTGAACTGGTTGCCTTGGCTGCTATGGGTGGTCTAGAGACAGGACACAGGGCGTCTGGGTGGCCACACGCCAGAGGCTCCTGCTGGTGCTCCACAATGGCCCTATGAGGATAGGCTGCGCCCAGGAGGGCAAGGTGCCTCTAACTCCTCCGAGCTCCCCACTCCAAGTCTGACACCCCGAAGCGAAGCTCCAAGTGGGGCCCTCACCTTCAGTCTTTCAATGGCCTCCTCGCTGCCTGGGGCAAACAAGATGCGCTCGTGGAGGCTGGACACGGAGGCTGCGCGGCTGGACAGGGCTGAGAGCGAGGATGAGGGGCTCATACCCACCAGGGCATTGGTCACTGTGGAGAGAGGGTCAGGGGCTTCATTCACCATCCCGCCACGGTTAAGGTTATTGTTCTCAAGGTCGGACACGTCTATGGGGAGGAGGGATAGGGCAGGCAGACAGACAGAGGGAGGGAGAGAAAAAAGATGAAGATGGGAAAAAGTAAGAGGTGGGGCCCAGAGAAGGCAAGAAACAGAAACCACCAAGGCACAGCAGCCCTGCCCGGCCCAGGACAAGCGCATGCAAGGCCTTCCTGCCACCCCTTGCCTATGATGGGACCGGGCTGGCAGTGGTGCCCACTTGCCCGCCTGCTCCCTAGGCCTGCCCTCCCCAGCAGCAGCATGGCATGGCCCTGGGCACCCTGGAGCTCCCCTGCACCCCCTGCACCAGGCTTCTTGCTTTCCCTCAGTTGCACTCCAGGTCCCACTGCCAGGCCGCCCTGCAGCCCCCGCACCTGAGGGCTGGGAGCCTGTCCTCCCTGCATCTTCCCACCCTGTCCACTGGCTTGGCATGGTCACCCAGCAGTGCCCCGTACAGACCCCCACGCTTGTCCTCCCACCCCTCGCACCCACTGTCAGCCTGGGACACCACACACCCCTGAGCTGTAGGGCCGGGCTGCACTAACTGTTCAGCCTACTGACGTGGAAATCGGCCCAGAGACTATCCTGGAGGAGGTGAACATGGGACCCTCATGAGGGAGGTCCTCATGGGACCCTCATGAGGGTTATTGTTCTCCACCACGAGGAGCTCACCCACCAGCCTAGGCCTCATGTATCCCCAAGGCCCGGGAGGTGGGGCTGGGACATCTCTGGAGTGGGTGGTGCCAGGGGTCTCCTAGCAGAAGCGAACACACAGCAGAGCAGCAGCAAGCACGGGACCACACGGGGTGTGGGGGAAGTGGCGGGCGCCCTGCAGCCGGGCTCAGGGAGGCGTTGAGCCCCATGGAGCCAGGCCCAAGGCCAGGAGGCACAAAGGCTGGGCGGGATTTGGCAGCATCCACTGTGAAAGCTGAGCTTGTGGCATTTCCAGAGTAGAGGGCCCGGGCGTGGGGGGTCAGGTCAGCTGGAGAAATGGCATTGCAGACGGAGGCCTGAGCCAAGAGCTGGGGACAGGACAGTCCCTCCAGCCTTCCTGGCCCTTTGGAGCTGATATCCTGACCTTCGCAGGCCTCTGGGTGCACGGGGGGTCACAGGGCCTGACCTCGGCCACATTTAGCCTGCGAAGGCCTCAGCCGCACCCTGACTCCCCTGTTGCCTTGGTTTCTCATGTAGACCATGAGTAGGAATGAGCCAGGAGTGTGGGCTCAGAGGCAGACAGAGTCCCACATCTACCAGCAGGGCCCTGTGACTGAGCGAGAGCAGTGCTTTCTGCCCCCAAAAAGGAGAAGAAAGCAGAGCAGGTGCCCTGGGGTTCACCCCTCCCTGCCCGTGCCGCCCTAGGCCCTCATGCTGGCTGGGGCTGGAAGCAGAGATGCAGAGAGCAGCAAAGGGAATACACACATTTGGGTCCTCCAGGCACAGTGTTGGCTACGGGGGAGGGAAGCGTGGGGGAGGGGGAGAGACAAAGAAACAGAAGAACAGGTTTGTCTCCAGAGGGTCAGGCACGCCTTTCACAGGCCAGGGTGGCCAGCAGTGGGTGAGTGGCCACAAGCAGGTGGTGAAGGTCTTCAGCTCCAGAACACGGGGGGCCGCTGTGACCCCAGCACCCACAGCCTGCCTATGGGGCTTCCAGGGGAGCCGTCTCTGGCCCACTTGCATCAGCATTGAACCCAAACCATGCAGTACCATCCAGGCCAAGGCCAGGAAACTTGCCCTTGTCCAGGGCCCCCGCCCGGCCTCCCACCCAGAGGCAGTTCTGCCCAGGAACATGGAGCAGGGATAGGGATTTGGCCCGGAGGGGCTCTGGGAGCAGTGTGGAGCTGCCACAGCCCAGACTGTGGCCAGCAAAGTGGTGGCCCCAGGAGAGACGATGTGATGACCTGCAAGGCCCCTGAGCCTGAGGCCTCACAACCCTGTCCAGGACAGGCTGGTGCAGGCACTCACTGTCAGTGATGTCGCCAAGACCCTGGGCATACAGCAGGTCCCGCAGCCGGGTCACCTCATCCTTCAGCTCACGGATCAGCTTGTTATTGGGGTCCTCATTGATGACAGCATTGCAGCGGATCTGCTTGGCCCGGTCAGCATACCTGGGTGGCAGAGGGGTCTGTGGGCTGTGCTCAGGACAGGTCCACACCTGGCAGGTCCCAAGGGTGCCCGGAGCCCTGCCTAAGAGCCAGCCTTTCGGGCTCAGCAGCCAGGCCAGAGGTGGACCTGAGCCAGCACAGCCTGGCACAGAGTGAGAAATCATCCCCATAGCAAGTCGCTGGGGAGGGCATTTGGGGCCACAGGCCAGAGAAGACTTACAGGGGAGGTCACCCAGTTACAGCTCACCCGCTTGGGGAAACTGAGGCCCAGGGGAGAAGGGGCAGCGTGGTGTCCTCTCCCCCAGTGGTCCCAGGGTAGAGGGACAAAGTCCAACGGAAAAATGTGAGAACAGCAACGTGTACGTAGGTTTTTGTCCACACTGTGTATCAGCTGATGCATATGTCTACATTTCCAGTTAGTACATGAACCTCTATTGGGACACATGCCCTTTGTTTCTCTTAAGCACTGGTGGTGCACGGTCAAAAGAGGGGAGAGACCACTGACCCAAACAACCGAGCAGCCTCTAGCATGGCTAGGGGCCCAGGCTCCCCACCCCAGGTGCTCACTTGCCCATAAGACACACCTATGCCCCCTTTGCTATCTAAAAATCCCCAGTGGTTACCCTGGCCGGCAGGTGAGTGTAAACTGCTTTGCCTAGCAGGCACAGCTCTCCCAGTCTGGTGCCACAGGGCCCTGGGCTACCCACAGCCCCAAAGCACACCCTCAAAGGCACCATGGAGGAAATGGAACAGGGCCCATGCAGGTCCAGGAGCCCCAGAACAGTCCCTTCCAGCCTCACAGAGTCCAGGGTATACCCCTCACAAAGAGTCGTCCCTGCTCACTGACACTCTTAATTCAAGCATGGGAGGATCCATCCCCCAAGACCAGGGAGCGTGGAGCAGAGCTCCCCTGGAGAGTCCCAGGGAGCAGAGTGTCTCCCTGGAGAACTCACCTCAGTGTGCTGAGGGTCTCGTCGTAGTTGATGTCTGCAGGACTCAGGGCTGCCACCATAGCTGTCCTTGAGTTACCGCCTGTGGGAAGAAGACCAGGTTGTACCCAGAGGGGGATCTAGGCCCCAGTGCTCTGTCTGCTCCCCCTATCCCCCCACATTTACAGATGGGGAGACTGAGGCCCAGAGAAGTAAACTGAGTCACAGGCTTATCCTCATGAACACAGACAACAGCAAGGACCTGGCCTTCCTTGGCTGCCCCTTCATCTCTGCACCAGGCACTGCTATTATTTCTCTTCTACTTGTGTTTTTCTCATATTTGGGGCCATTTTACAACAATCAGGCCTTCCTTTCCCCAAAGCAGAGAGGAAAAGTTGTGGAGAGTGTTAAAGTATTTACTATAAAATAAATACCATTTATGTTCAATAATTTTTTCAAGCACTTCTATCATTTTCATTTGAAACACATTCCTCAGTATTCAACATCAGATTCCCGGCCCAGGTTAGTAGGATCCCAGCATCAGGTAATGCGTGGCCTGAGGAACAGACTGTGTTCTTTCTCTTCAGGGAATCCTGTCTAGGTGACCTCAGCAGTCAGAAAAGATCACCACTGACTCCATCCCAGCCCTCAGGACTGCTGCCTGGTGGTACTTCAAGTCTAGACAGATGATCTTGCCTGCTTGACCCCAGGAAACTGTGTATCCTTAGGGTCGTGTCCCCAGGGCATGGGTCCCTGATGAGTCCCTATAGGGACTGAAGAGACAGTGTGAAGGGCTGGGCACATGACACACGGGCCCTAGGAAAGGTTCCGTGGGAGGACTCCCCTGCCCCCGCCCTGGGGATGAACCTGGGTGTGCCTGGAGCAGGGGGCTCCTTCCCAGCCCACATCTCAGGTGAAGGAACACACTCTCCTCCTCTCTCAGCAGGGACCATCCATCCGCAGGCCTGCTGCGATCTGCATTACTGGTCTGAGCTGGGGAGCAGCATGGCTAGTTGTGGGGTGCAGAGGTGGCCAACCAGGGCTCTGCACACCTCAGCCATGCAGCTGAGGGAGGCCAGGGACCCCCAGTCATCTACGGTCACCAGGTCAGTACAAGACTCAGTTTGCCTCCCTGGGCATCAGCTGTAAATGCAGTTGGGGAGGACTCTGAGGTTATTCCGGGATGGACGGGATCAGCGTCGGGTGCATTTCAATTCCCACCTCCCCATCTAACTCTCACTGCTCAGAACTCAAATGGGGAGGAGAAGGTTTATGGCAGCCCCTCAAAACCTAGCAAGCAGAGATCCCCTGTGACAGATGGGGAAACCAAGGCCCAGAGAAGGGTGAGTACTTGGCCTGGGTATCACAGCCCACCTGACCCAGACCACTGACACAGGCAGGTGTGTGCTGTGCCGCCACATGGGCCATCCTGGTTCCCACACTTGCTTCATTAACCCACTGCTGGCCATTGCCCCAGGCCCTCCAGAAGGGCCATGAACTGACTGGACCCTCCAGGTTCACCTCCCAGTCTCAGCCAAGAAAGGGTGAGAGGCCTCCTGGCAACTGGGCACCCCCTCAGTGGGGAAGAAGGGCACACCCCAGGGTGGGATCAGAGCCCTGGGGACAGGCAGACCCACAAGTTCTCACCCAGGTTTTCCCGGAGGAGCCAGGTCAACACGGAATCTCGGTACGGAATGAAATCTGTCTTCTTCTTTTTCTTGTTCTGTGGGGGAGGAACATTCAAGGTTAAGTCCGAGCCCACTAGAGAGAAAGTGAAAGGGAGGGGCCACCAGTGCAGGTCCTGCCAAGTGGGTCCTCAAAGCTGGAGGCTGGGCAGGGGGCGGGACCCGCTCTGCTGGACACGTTCTCAGACTGCTCAGGCCTCTCCCTGCCCAGACCCCAGGGCACCACCCCAGAGGGCTTCTCTAGGCCACAGTCAGGGATTTGCTAGCACATCCTTCAGGTTCCTCCCTCGTCCATCCCTGCTGCCCCTGGGCCACCCAGCTGGACACCAGCCAGGAGTGCTGAGGTCACCAGCAAGTGTGTCCTCCCTTTACTCTGTCTGAAGGATCCATCTGAGCCCATGGCCCCTCCTCGAACACCATCAGCGACTCTTTCTGACCCAAGGGAAAAGGCACCACAGCTAAATGTGGCCCTCCAGGCCTCTGTGGCTGCTGCCACACTTACCTCCCTGCCAGTTTAAATCTCCCCTTCACACAGAGTTCACCTGCCCTCTCGTCCATCAAACTCCCTACGGTCCTGCAGAAGCCAGCTCACAGGCCTTCCTCTAACAGCCTGTTCTCCCATCCCTCCCCTCAGAATGAAGCATCCTCCATGCTCTTGCTACTTCTTTGGCTCTTTAAAATATGGACTCCATCCACATAATGGCTGCCAGGAATTGCTTCTGATGGACACTCTGTGACTGACTTAATGATCCCACTAATTGTGGGTTTCAGTGACTTCCAATGTCTACTGGTTCATGTATGCATTGGCTTACGAAGCATTTGCAGAGCACCTGCTGGGCTGGCAGACAAGGCCTCTGGCCCTGGAGCCTGCACCCCAGGACATGCACATAGATGCCACCTCAAGGGCTGGGTGCACACACAGACATCATTGTTCTTGAAGACAACCCCAGGAGAAGCTCCACCAGCTCACAGGGCACATAAAATTTGAAAGCTCTTGAGACTCCCTGTCAAAGAGGGTCTCGAATGCTGCACTGGCTTCTCCACGAGCAGGGTTTCAGGGTGTCCATCTTGCAGCTCAGCAGCACAACCGACTGCTTTCTTTTTTCTTTGGAAACTTGGTAGGGACTAACTCTATTTCTAGTTTTCTTTTGTTTTTGTTTTTGTTTTGAGATGGAGTCTCCCTCTGTCGCCAGGCTGGAGTACAGTGGCACAATCTCAGCTCACTGCAACCTCCACCTCCTGGATTCAAGCAATTCTCCTGCCTCAGCCTCCTGAGTAGCTAGGATTGCAGGCGCCCACCACCATGCCCGGCTAATTTTTGTATTTTTTTTTTAGTAGAGACAGGATTTCACCATGTTGGCCAGGACGGTCTCGATCTGTTGACCTCATGATCCGCCCGCCTTGGGTTTCCAAAGTGCTGGGATTACAGGCATGAGCCACTGCGCCTGGCCTCTAGTTTGGTTTCTGATTATTTAATTCCTGAGGGTGAATTCTCTGCCATGTGTCATATTCCTTGCTTCCACATAAATGTCCTCCAGTCATTCAGCCATTTCAGCAAGGAGCCCAGCAGCCCCCTGGGTTTCCTGCTCCCTCACCACTTGTCTGTCCAGTCGTGCTCCGCCATCTCCCAGGACCACCCTGTTCTCCCTTCTCGGTCCCCCAGTCTCCACCATGTCAAGCCTGGATCGCTGACCTTCCATCCTGACTGCCGCACCAGGCCACCCTGCTCCCGACCTATCTTTCACGCAGCGCGCGTGGCCTGAGGACCCATCCTTGGCTAAAGCAGACGCTGTGAGCCCTGCTGAAAACCCACCGCTGCTGCCCATGAAGCTGCGCCAGGCAGCTCCTGACAAGCGGAACGGACCTCCCACCCTCAGATCCGCCCGGCTCCTGCCGGCCTCGCCTCCCTGCTCCGGGCCCTGTTCCTCAACCAGTTCCTCGAAAACGCTCTCACTCGGCTCATTCGAAAGTCTCTGTCACTGTCCCTCGCAGGGTCCCTCACACAGCCGGTCACGCAGTTCCCACGCGGTGGTTCCACATCTCAGCCCCGCACGCTCCAGCACTCAGTCCCTCCAGGAGCTCCCGCCATTCCCCGCGCGGTTCCCACGCGGCTGCCTGCAGCTCGCCACACAGTTCCTCAGTTCCTCCCGCCTCCCCACGCAGCTCCTCACGTTTCTCCAAACGGTTCTTCACGCAGCGCCTCTTGCTTCCCCCTTTATTCCTCCATTATGGAAAACGGCAGTCACTCGAACGCGGACTCCACCCATGTGATGGCTGCCGGTCCCACCGTTCATCATGTGTTCCCACAAGTTCCACACGCAATTCTGTCACAGTTCTCTGTGGAGTTCTTTGCACAGTTCCACCCAATCCTCACCTAGATCTCCACGCGGGGCCTCGTTACACACGCGTTCTTCACCATGCTCCACACGCAAATCCTCCCCGTCCCTGACACTCTTGATCTCACAGTTCCTCACAGTTCCCCAGAAAGTTTCTCACGTTCCTCAAACATTTCCTAACACGGCTCCCCACAGGACGCCTCCCACAATCCTCCGTTTCTCCGAGTTCCCCACAGGGGCTCGCAGCTCCCGCACAGCGTTCCACACACAGAGACAGGCTTCTCAGTGTCCCACGGTCCCCACGGCATCCACGCAGCTCCCCGAAAACCCCTTCAGCTCTGCCCCAGTCCCCACACAGCGCCCCACCCCATTCCACACACTTCCTTCCGGGTCACACAGCGCCACGCAGCGCCCAGCAGTTCCCTAGTTTCCCATCCAGCTCCTCAAACGCCCGGACAACCCCTCGCACAGGTCTCTACGGCTTTCCCCACAATTCTGCACACAGTTCCTCACACGGTTCCTCACCGTTCCCTACCACTTCTCAAACAGCTCCCCCCGCCATTCCTCATACAGTTCCTCACACGGCTCCTCACCGTTCCCTACCACTTCTCAAACAGCTCCCCCCGCCATTCCTCATACAGTTCCTCACACGGCTCCTCACCGTTCCCTACCACTTCTCAAACAGCTCCCCCCGCCATTCCTCATACAGTTCCTCACACGGCTCCTCACCGTTCCCTACCACTTCTCAAACAGCTCCCCCCGCCATTCCTCATACAGTTCCTCACACGGCTCCTCACCGTTCCCTACCACTTCTCAAACAGCTCCCCCCGCCATTCCTCATACAGTTCCTCACACGGCTCCTCACACAACCCTTCGCACCATCCCTAATGCGAGTCCACGCACACTTTCCACACAGTTCCTCAGGCCATTCTCACTGTTCACCCCGTTCCCACACATGCCATTCCACACGGCTCCTCACAGTTCCCCCACAGCACTTCACTGGACCCACCCAGTTCCTCACAGTTCCACACAGTTCCTCACAGTTCTACACTCAGTTCCTCACAGTTCCACACAGTTCTTCACAGTTCCACACTTAGTCCCTCACAGTTTCTCACAGTCCCACACAGTTCCATACTGAGTTCCACACTCAGTTCCTCACAGTTCCACACAGTTCCACACTCAGTTCCACACAGTTCCACACTCAGTTCCTCACAGTTCCACACAGTTCCACACTCAGTTCCACACAGTTCCACACTCAGTTCCTCACAGTTCTTCACAGTTCTACACTCAGTTCCTCACAGTTCCACACAGTTCTTCACAGTTCCACTTAGTCCCTCACAGTTTCTCACAGTCCCACACAGTTCCATACTGAGTTCCACACTCAGTTCCTCACAGTTCCACACAGTTCCACACTCAGTTCCACACAGTTCTTCACAGTTCTACACTCAGTTCCTCACAGTTCCACACAGTTCTTCACAGTTCCACACTTAGTCCCTCACAGTTTCACACTCAGTTCCTCACAGTTCCACACTCAGTTCCTCACAGTTCCACACTCAGTTCCTCACAGTTCCACACAGTTCTTCACAGTTCCACTTAGTCCCTCACAGTTTCTCACAGTCCCACACAGTTCCATAGTGAGTTCCACAGTCAGTTCCTCACAGTTCCACACAGTTCCACACTCAGTTCCTCACAGTTCTTCACAGTTCTACACTCAGTTCCACACAGTTCCACACTCAGTTCCTCACAGTTCCACCCTCAGTTCCTCACAGTTCCACACAGTTCCACACTCAGTTCCTCACAGTTCCACACTTAGTTCCACACTCAGTTCCTCACAGTTCCACACTGAGTTCTACACAGTTCCACACTCAGTTCCTCGCAGTTCCACACTCAGTTCTTCAGTTCCACACTTAGTCCCTCATAGTTCCACATAGTTCCACATTCAGTTCGTCACAGTTCCACACTGAGTTCCACACAGTTCCACATTCAGTTCCACACAGTTCCTCATAGTTCCACACCCAGTTCCTCGCAGTTGCTCACAGTTCCACCCTCAGTTCCACACTCAGTTACTCACAGTTCCACACTTAGCTTCTCACAGTTTCTCACAGTTCTACACAGTTCCCACCCAGATCCTCCCACTTCCACACAGTTCCTCACAGTTCCACACAGTTCCACACTCAGTTCCTCACAGTTCCACACAGTTCCACACTGAGTTTCTCACAGTTCCACACAGTTCCACACAGTTCCTCACAGTTCCTCACAGTTCCACACAGTTCCACACTGAGTTTCTCACAGTTCCACACAGTTCCACACAGTTCCTCACAGTTCCTCACAGTTCCACACAGTTCCACACAGTTCCTCACAGTTCCACACTCAGTTCCTCACAGTTCCACACAGTTCCACACTGAGTTTCTCACAGTTCCACACAGTTCCACACAGTTCCTCACAGTTCCTCACAGTTCCACACAGTTCCACACTGAGTTTCTCACAGTTCCACACAGTTCCACACAGTTCCTCACAGTTCCTCACAGTTCCACACAGTTCCACACTCAGTTCCTCACAGTTCCACACAGTTCCACACTGAGTTTCTCACAGTTCCACACAGTTCCACACAGTTCCTCACAGTTCCTCACAGTTCCACACAGTTCCACACTGAGTTTCTCACAGTTCCACACAGTTCCACACAGTTCCTCACAGTTCCTCACAGTTCCACACAGTTCCACACTCAGTTCCTCACAGTTCCACACAGTTCCACACTGAGTTTCTCACAGTTCCACACAGTTCCACACAGTTCCTCACAGTTCCTCACAGTTCCACACAGTTCCACACTCAGTTCCTCACAGTTCCCACAGAGTTCCTCACAGTTCCTGCACTTCCCCACACCGGCTCACACACTTCCTCACACGGTTCTGTGGCTCCTCACGTGGCCACATGCACTGCCTCCCAGTTCTTCAGTTTCCCACATGGCTCTGCACACAGGCTGCCACATGTTTCCCCTTAGGCCTCCCCATGCCCCACGGTGCTTCCGTTTCTCACACAGCTCTCCACAGCATTCCACACAGGTCCACACAGCCCCATTTCACCCACTTTCATAGTTTCACACAATTCTGCACACAGTTTCTCAAGTGGGCCCTCTCACAATACCTCAGACGGGGGCTCACGCGGCTCCTCTCAGGCTCTGGCAAGTTCCTCCGTATTCCCGCACACTTCCCCCCAGTTTCCTCCACATTTCCACTGATCCCCCAAATCCCTGACGCAGCGTTCACGTGGTTCCCCATGCCTTTCCCAGCAGCCGCCTACCTGGCTCCGCGCAGTTTCTCACAGCTCACCACTGCTCCCCGAGCAGCCACATGGCTCCTCAGCGTTCCCTCACGCAATTCCCACACCACTCCACACACCGCTGCTCCCATTTCCACAGGTCCTCAGAGTACACGCATCTCCAGCTCCACAGAGCCCTGACGTGGGTACCCACATGAGCATACACTTCCCCCAAGCGGTTTCCCCAAACGCTTCCCACCTGGTTCCCCGCCTTCCCTACACGATCACATTCAGCTTCTCACAAATCCTCCCACAGTTCCCCATGCAATTCCTCACACGGTTCCTCACATACTTTCCCACAGAGCTTCTCCCATAGCTCCACAGACAGCTCTGCATGGTTCCCTCACGTGATTCCACGTAGCTCCCCACCCTGTGGCACACACTTGCTCTCCCGGTGCCACGCACAGCTCCTCATGTTCCCACGCAGCTCTGCTCAGGCCCCCAGAGTTTCTCAAGTTCCCCCCACGGTTCCTGAGGCATTTCTTCCTCTGGTCCTCACACAGGTTCTTCCGGCTTCTGACATAGTTCACCACACAGTTCTCTGCAGGCTCCCCACACAGTTCCTATGGTTCCCCACACAGCTCCCCACACACAGCTCCACACACACAGCTCCACACACACAGCTCCACACACACAACTCCACACACACAGCTCCACACACAGTTCCCCACACAGCCCCCCAAACAGTTCTACACACACAGCTCCACACACACAGTTCCACACACACAGCTCCACACACAGCTCCACACACACAGCTCCGCACACACAGTTTCACATGCACAGCTCCCCACACAGCTCCACACACACAGCTCCCCACACAGCTCCCCACACAGCTCCCCACACAGCTCCCCACAGTTCTACACACACAGTTCCACATACACAGCTCCCCACACAGCTCCACACACAGTTCCACACACAGTTTCACACACACAGTTCCCCACACACAGCTCCACACACACAGTTCCCCACACACAGCTCCACACACAGCTCCACACACACAGCTCCACACACAGTTCCACACACACAGCTCCGCACACACAGCTCCACACACAGCTCCACACACACAGCTCCGCACACACAGTTTCACATGCACAGCTCCCCACACAGCTCCACACACACAGCTCCCCACACAGCTCCCCACACAGCTCCCCACACAGCTCCCCACACAGTTCTACACACACAGTTCCACATACACAGCTCCCCACACAGCTCCACACACAGTTCCACACACAGTTCCACACACACAGTTCCCCACACACAGCTCCACACACACAGTTCCCCACACACAGCTCCACACACAGCTCCACACACACAGCTCCACACACAGTTCCACACACAGTTCCCCATACACAGCTCCACAGTTCCACACACACAGCTCCCCACACACAGCTCCACATACACAGTTCCACACACAGCTCCCCATACACAGCTCCACACACACAACTCCACACACACAGTTCCACACACAGCCCCCCACACACAGCTCCCCACACACAGCTCCACACACACAGCTCCACACACACAGCTCCACACACACAACTCCACACACACAGTTCCACACACAGCTCCCCACACACAGCTCCACACACACAACTCCACACACAGCCCCCCACACACAGCTCCCCACACACAGCTCCACACACACAACTCCACACACACAGTTCCACACACAGCTCCACACACACAACTCCACACACAAAGCTCCACACACACAGTTCCACACACAGTTCCACACACACAGCTCCACACACACTGTTCCACACACAGTTCCACACACAACTCCACAAGCAGTTCCACACAGTTCCTCACAGTCCCACACAATCTGCACAGCGGATCGTTCTCTCCTCCCTCCCCACGCTGCTCCACGCCACTCCACGCCATTCCCTCACAGTTCCACACGGTTATCACAGCTTCTCACAGTTCACTCCACTCCACACGCAATTCCCCACACAGGTCTCAGTCTCACACAGTCCCACGCAGTGTCTCATGCCATTTCCCACACGCTTCCTCTCCCGTTCCCACACAGTTCCTCACGCAGTTCCCCATACGGCCCTCAGCTCCTCACCTGGCTCCCACTCGGGTCCCCCACACCATTCTCCACAGTTCCCCACTCAGTTCCCACACCTTCTCACAGTTCTTCATACAGCCTCACATGTGTTCTTAGTCTCTTGGAACTCCTCACACAGGCCCACACAGCTCTTCACAATTCACACAGTTCTCTGTCCCCAGGGAGCCACTGCCAAGTTCCCAGTGCGTTTCCCAGTGAGCACGTCGCGACTCCTCACAGTGGCGCCCGCTAACCCTGTCTCACACATTCCCACGCTGGCTCACTCCGTTCCTGCCTGGTCCCTCGAACGGTTTCACAGCTGCCCACGCGGTTCCTCACACAGTCCCCAGCCTCGCCCCAGGCAGCTTCACACATGGCACCCTCCGTGGCACCGCCCACTCCACACCTGCTCATCTCCCTGCCCTGGCCCCGTCACACCTATGGCTGCTCAGAGTCTAGCACGCCTGTCACCCTCTTCCTCTCATGGCTCCCCAGCCCCCTCCATGCCCGAGGGGCTCCTCCGCGCCCCTCTCAGCTCATCCCAGGGCCCCCACGCCCCCCAGGCCACCCTTTCCCACCTCAGCGTCTCCCAGCAGTCTCCGTCCCAGGCCCTGCCATGAGGCCACCCCAGACGCCCTGTGTCCACGCAGACAAGGCACCTCATGGGGCCTCCCACACCTGTTTTCTTCCTTCCCGGGATCCATCCCCATGTCGCCCATCTCCCAGCACACTCACTGCCCACCCCGCCCCTCACCACAGGGCGCCAATGCAGTGCAGACGCCACCACCAGCCTCCAGCCCCTGCCCCAGGGCTGAAGGAAGCCACTTACCTTGTTGGGTCCGGAGTCCTGAAAAGGAAGAGACAGAGAGAGGCTGAGGCCTGGAGCGAGGCTGGCGCAGGCTATGGGGGCGGAAGAGCAGGTGGCCCAGCTCCCTCGCCCCGGCTGTGACTCAGGCTCTACCGCCCTGTGGTCTCCTTGACAGCAGCTCCCCCGAGGCAGGATCCCCCCAGGGCTGCCCTTCCCTAGCCCAGGCCATTGGTGGTGCTGGGGGACAGGGCTGCCTGCTGCACGGGGCCAACCGTGGCCACAGCCCCAATTTACAGGCGGGGAAACTGAGGATCCCGGGAGAAACCAGGGCCACCACCCCTTCTCCAGCATGTGACACTCTGGCCATCTCTGGGCTCTCCCTTGAACCCAGCCACCTCCCAGACACATGGCCTGGAAATGGGTGACAGGGGCAAGATAGGGGCCCCGAAGACCCCTGGGGGTCTGGCTGCAGAAGCCGGGCTGGGCCACTCACCATTTCAGCCAGGGCGGAGATGACCTTGCCCAGGGTGGTCAGCGACTTGTTGATGTTGGCGCCCTCCTGTGGGCAGAAAAGACAGTGGGGTTGGGACACCGGGGACCCCGGGGACTCCTGCTCTGAAGGGACGCCTTGCGTGGACCTGTATGGTGTGGAGTGGAGGCCACCACCGCTGCTGCTGCTCTCTGGGGCCACAGAGACATGGGGTCCCCTGGCAGAAAGCCAGCTGGAGCCTCTGGCCGGGAGCACGTCTCCCAGTGTTGCCCTCAGTGCCATGAAAACCCTGATACCATCCCATGTCCCCCTGAAACGCTTCCGGGGACCCTGCCCAAACATCAGGTGCTGAGGTCAGCGGGGATCGAGGAAACACACTCCTTCCTGACCCTGGCACTGCTTTCCCAGGGGTGCCCCGGCCTCCCCAGGGAAGACCCGGCCTCTGGCGCAAAATCCTTGGGGCCCGAAAGAGGCCACCATCCCGCCAAGCCCCTGACCTGTGTGCCCAGTGCTGGTGCCAAGGCACAATCCTCAGTTGCTGGCAGCCCAAGACCCCAGCCTATGCCCACCCTCCCTGAGCGGGCTCATCCTCAGGGTGGCCCAGGCCCCCGGGACCCCAACAGAGCCCTCCTGCCATCCACCCTGGAGCAGGCCAGGTGCGGACACAGGACCCACTGCAGTCCCTGCATGGCAGCATGGTCCCTACCTTGAGGCGTGTGCCCTTGGCTCCTGTGGAGTCGGCCCGCTCGCTCCCAGCCAGGTCCACCAGGCTAATTTTGCTCACCTGAAACAGCAGACGCGTCACATGCACGAGAGGCCGCAAGATGCACGGGGGCGTCCCAGGACCCCTGGGCAAGATCTCCATGGCTGCTGAAGGAGCCCCAGCCAAGCGTCCCCTCCACAAGGCACCACCCCTCCCCAGGCCCAGCAGTCCTGACCCCGCAGTTTCCGCCTGCACCTCCGTCCTAGCTCTCCCCACGCCCTGCCCGAATGAGTGCATAGCCACCTCCCCAGGGGAGCACGGGCGCTGCCACCACATGCCAGGCGCTTTTCACACAAGGGCACACTCGCTCCCCATGGCACCCATGAGGTGCGACTGTCACTGTCCTCACTTCCACAAATGGTGTTCAGTGTCTGTGGTGGGATTGGAACCCAGCTCCAGGAGGCCCTGGCCCTGCTTAGCCACCTCACGGGCCATGGCTGCACCTAGCGAAGTGGGCACCAGCCAGGCTCCCGACAGGGGCACCTGCAGCCTGGGGTGGGAGGCCCTGCACCGAGAGGCCCAGCCCCTCCTGAGCCACAGCTGCAGGGCAGGACTTGCCCACAGACACCGCAGGACCCCCTCAGTGCCCACCAGCGAGGGCAGCAGGGCAGGCAGTTGGGCGGACCTCATCCAGCTTCACCCCTGTCTGTCCCCCAACCCACCTCAGCCATCCTGAGACCCCGCTCACTGTTTGATGGAGTCCCGGTCAGGAGGATGTGCCTGGCAGACCTCCAGCACCATCTGGGACTGAGCAGCCCTCCCTCCACTCAGCACCTTTGTGCTCCCCATGCGGTTGCCTGAACGAGCCCCCAACCGGGAGATGGCTGAGGTGCCCCCGGGCCTGGATGGCTGGGGCGCGAGGGCAGGGGGCAGAGTCAGAGATGGTCAGGGAGAGGCTGGGTGCCCTCCCACTGCCCCTCCTAGAAGCCTGGACTGGCTATCCAGGCAAAAGCCCCAGAAGACGGACCCCTGGCCTGGTCCGTGGAGAACACCAAGGCACGGGAGAAGGGCCTCTGGGGCAGGGCGGGGGACGTCCGCACCCGGTGCCAGTGTAAGTGTGAGGACACTGCCCACCCCGCACAGGCCAGCATTGGGCCCGATGTCCTTGTGCTGCCCCCACCGGCCTGACCTCCACCTCCACCCCGACCACCAGTCACTGCCCTCGGTGGCACTGCCTGTGAGGCCATTCACTCACCTTCTCCGTGGTGATGTTGGTCTCTGCATCATGGCGCTTCTGGGTGAAAATGATGTTGAAGACAGCGTGGGAGCGGCTGCTGGTCTCATTCATGTTGGTGGCCGCCACGGTCCTGAGGAGCAGAAAGCCACACACGGTTACCCCTCGTCCTGTGGCCGAGTGCAAGTTCACCGGTGGTGCCAGCCCTCCAAACCAGGTCGTCGGGGGGCAGCTCCCCCAGACCCCAGGGGCCACTCTGCCGGTCCTGGCACTGATGGTCCCACCTGCCAGGACTCCAGCAAGGCCCACGGCCACCTGCCCACAGTGGCATCCTCAGCCCCAGCCCTTGCCTAGTGTATTCAGGGCAGCAGTGGCTGGGGAAGCGTCCCACTCCTGGGCACAGAGAAGCCCATGCAGTGCCCAGCTGGGCAGGAGCCTTCCATGGCCATGATATGGGAGGGGAAGGGGCTGTCCACTGTCCACCCCACCACGGCCCACACCCGTGGCTCTGGGAAGCCAAGGAGCCTGCCACACCCCACAGGAGATGTCATGGGTCAGCAGGGCGGTCCTCCAGAACGGGAAGCCCAAGGCTGCTGAGGGTGGCCTGGAGTTGGTCCTGATGCCACCCTGACCTGCCAGGGACCTCAGGAAAGGCTCCCAAGACTCAGCGGATGGCATGTGGCAGCCCAGGGCCCACTCCAGCAAGGAGTCACAGTGATGGCCAGGGTGTGCTGTGGACCTCATCAGGAACAGCACCCCCACCCACTGGCCCTTGTGGGGCCACCGAAGGGGTGCAGGATGGCGCAGAGTGTGACTCACAACCTCAGGAACTGAGAGTGACAGGGACCATCACCTCACCCTCAGGAAGTCCTGGGTGGCGGAGGGGGTCTGTTGCCATGACAACCAGGGCATCCCAGGCAGGAGGCCCAGGGCAGCCGAGGCCAAGGAGCCGGGTTGCTTATTGCTGTAGCACTGTGCAGCCAGCCCCCCCACATGCCCCAACCCCAGCACGCTGCCCCCACACAGAAGCTGGACCCCTGGGACTGGCAGAACAGCTGCCCTACCAAGGCAGCAGCCACAGATGCTGCTAGCAGCCCCTGGGCGCCTCAGCTGGAGGACGCAGACCCCCGTGAAGGAGAAGCCCCATGAAGGTGACGGTGTCCCCTGCACAGGGGGAGCGCTCGTCCTCTCTCAGGCTGGCACAGGCCTGAACGACCTCGGGCTCAGGAGGCCACGCCTCCACGGGGGCACAGATGGACCCTACAGAAAAGGGCCAGGACCGAGGCGAAGGGGCTTCCTCCAGGGAGAGGCGGCGGGACAGGAGGGCAGGGAGGATCAGCAAGTCCCCCCACACACCTGGCCTTGTTCCCTGAGTCCATGAGGTCCTGGATGTCATTGTAGGAGGTGACAGCCAGCTTGGAGAGGTCCTCAACATAGGGCCCCAGCAGTGGGTGCTCCCTCACGCGAAGGTTGCCCTTGTTCTTGGGGTTCAGGAGGTCACGGACACGCTCACAGTAAATCTCCATGTAGCTGACCTGCAGGGCAGAGCCGGGCCCTCAGGACCCCTGAGGCCAGGGAGTGCGGCTGCCACTGGGGGGACCCCTGAGTGAGGGGGTGGGGGCTGCCACTGGGGAGACCCCTGAGTGAGGGGGTGGGGGCTGCCATCAGGACCCCTGAGTGACGGGGTGGGGGCTGCCACTGGGGGGACCCCTGAGTGAGAAGGTGGGGGCTGCCTGCTGGGCCCCTGAGTGACGGGGATGGGGGCTGCCGTCAGGACCCCTGAGTGAGGGGGTGGAGGCCACCATCAGGACCCCTGAGTGAGGGGATGGGGGCTGCTGTCAGGACCCCCGAGTGAGGGGATGGGGGCTGCCATCAGCACCCCTGAGTGACGGGGTAGGGGCCACCATCAGGACCCCTGAGTGAGGGGGTGGGGGCTGCCATCAGGACCCCTGAGTGAGGGGGTGGAGGCTGCCATCAGGACCCCTGAGTGAGGGGATAGGGGCCAGCATCAGGACCCCTGAGTGAGGGGGTGGGGGCCACCATCAGGACCCCTGAGTGAGGGGGTGGGGGCTGCTGTCAGGACCCCTGAGTGAGGGGGTGGGCGCCACCTGCTGGGCAGCGGACTCCCAGTCTGCAGCTCCTGTGTGTATGTGCGAGGCAGGGGTGTCAATCCAGCCTCCCTCACCACGGCCATCCTGGGCTCTAGTACACACACATGCCAGGGCCACCCCGCCACAGCAGGCATGGCCAGGCCCTGAGCTCTGAGGTGCCTGTCCCTGCCCCAGCACAGAGCAGCTGCTGGAGAAGCACCTGCTAGGTGGGGATCACCTCGTCACTCTGTGCTTTGGGGGTCTTGAGCCCTGCCCAGGCCTGTCGTCCTGCCTGCCACTTGAATGAGTGAGGGACAAGCTGGGTGCGCAGACCCGTAGTGGGCACTCACTTTGCATCAGAAAAGCACTGCCAGCCACACCGGATTCCCAGCCCTGCCCCAGGGGCCAACAGCAGGCGGGGGGGCCCTACCTCCACCGAGTAGGACATGTTGTCGTTGGTTGTATCGTTGATCCGAGAGAAGAGGTCCTCGCAGAGCTGCAGGAATGGGGGGACAGTCAGCCAGGGAGGGCTGGGGCTGCTCCCTGGATCCCCGCCCCTTGCGATGCTGTGGGCAGCCTGTGCCAGGCGGGATGCCACCCTCTCAGGCCCCTCTTGTACCCTCACCACACACTCAGTAAAGGCACTGAGAAAGTCTGTAGCCGAGGAGCCAGTGTCTCCCTCTTAACTCAGGGGTCCCTGGCTGGTATCGGATCCTTTCCTGTGTGTCGTCTACCCCTCCCCCCGGCTCTGCCATCCTACAGACATCTCAGCCACGTCCCTTCCCTCAGCAGGCAAAGTACTAGTGACCAACTCAGGTCCAGAGACCTGCCCAGGGGAATGGCTGGGGACTCAGGGTTCCTGCAGCAAATGAGGAACTGCTGTGCCTGGTGTTTGGTCACCTCTGTCCTGAGCACCTCTCTCTGCCCACACTGCCAGCCCTCACACCCTCAGAGATCAGCTGCCCCAGCCAGGGCTCTCCCAGCTGCTGTCTTAGGCACATGATCAAGGTGGACCCTGTCCAAGGCCAGGGCGCTTCCCGCACCTAGGGCCTGGCTCTGCAGCTTCACGGCCACATCTGGCTCTCACCTGCCCCAACCCCACCGTTGACCCAGCTGGGCTTCCCCTCCTGACTCTCTGCTCTCTGGGGGCTGCTCTCAGGGGCGCCTGGCCTGGAGTTCTCAGCCTCAGCTTGTCCCGCCCCATCCACCGGGGCTGCCCCTGGCTGCCCCCCGCCTCGTGCCTGCGGGATGATGCCCTGCTGGTCTTTCTCCTGCTTGCCCATCATGGTGTAGGACTTGCCGGCACCCGTCTGCCCGTAGGCGAAGATGCACACGTTGTACCCCTCAAAGGCATGCTGCAGCATCTCCTCGCCAATATCCCGGTACACCTGCTTCTGCGATGCATAGTTGATGTCCTCGGGCTGGAGGACAAGGAAGGAATGAAGCTGCAGGAGGCTGGGTGCACCCGAGGCTCAGCCCTTCATGTCCGTGGAGCCAGAGGGTGCCCAGGGCCTCAGGGTGCCAGGGCAGCACATCGGGGAGGGATGCCTAACTCCCATCCTACTCCTGCTTTGTGGGGTAGCTTCTTGGACGAGGAGCCTTCTGTGTCACAGATGAGGGATGCAGAGCGGCCGGCCAGGCAGGAGGCAGGATGGGTTCCAGCAGAGGGAACAGCATGTGAAAGGCCCAAAGGTGGGACCTCAAAACCAAAGTAAGTTCCATGTGACTGTGACAAGCAGGGGTGACAAGAGCTGGGACTGGGGACAGGGTGCGAAGACCCAGAGACCCCACAGGCTGGGCTACGGCACCTGCACACTGTCCTGAGGGCAGTGGGGCACTTTAGGCAGGGGACAGGGTGGTTGGCTGGGGGTCATCCTGGAAGGAGGACGGACTGGATGGGGAAGGCAGAAGCAGGGAACCCTGGGGCTGTTATGGGGGGCAGGTGCTGAGATATAGACATGAGGGGCTTAGATGAGGAGGCTGCATGTCTTCTGGAAGGGTCCAGGAGCCGGCAGGTGGAGGATGGGGCTCAGTGTGGACTGGACGGGGGAGGAGGGAAGGAGAAGAGTCCAGGGGTCTCCTGGGCTCCCAGAGTGCAGGGCACAGCTTCCAGGCAGGCTCAGGGTTAGCTTTGGGCATTCTGACTTCGGGACGTCCAGGGAGAAGTCACCAGCAGGTAGACGGACACAGTTCTGACCCTGGAAACTACCCACAGGGTGCTGAAGGCCCCTCAGTCCCTGCAGCCTCCATCACTGCCTTCGCTGGGGACCCTGCATGGGCCGCTCAGGGTGACCTCGCAGGGGAGCACGGTGGGGTCCTCGCCCCAGTTAGAGAGGAATGAGCGGCTCAGAGAGGTTGAGGGACCCTGAGGGCCACATGGCCTGCACACTGCTGCCCCGCCTCCCCCGACCCAGGGTCCCCGCTTACCGAGGTGTGCGACCAGTAGGAGTAGTCAAAGCTGAAGCTTTTGGGCGTCTCCTTGGGCTGTTTGGGATTAACGATGGCTGCGGGAGGAAACACAGGTGGTCAGCGCTGTGCTAAGAGGGACCCTGACTAGCCGGCATCTACAGTCCAAGGTTGGGAGGTCGTCCTGAGAGGCCTTGGGCCCCCGACAAGCCAGGCCCCCAAGTTGGAGGGGACCTAGGACCTCACTCCCAGGCAGACGACCTGTCTCTACCCCCTCTTCATGGTGGGCCCTGCCACATACACATGCCCGAGGGCACCACCGTATCAGCCTGCAAGGCTCTGCGTCCTTTTCCCGCAAAGTCCAACTGGCTCCCCTCAAAGGCAGCTGCCCAGGGAGGATCCTTCCCACCTGCAAGCTGCAGCCCCTCCATCTCTGGAGTCCACCCTGGGCTCACAGCCCCTGCCCTGCCCTGCCCTGCCCCCTGCCCAGGCCTTTCCGCTCGGGCTCAGCATGCACGTGCCTGAGAAGTGCTGGAAGCCTGGACGTCCATCACGTTTGTGTCATGCCCGTGTGGTTCTTCTAGGCTTGCTACTCTGAACAGAGCTCTATGGGACTGTCTTCTGCCAGAGGCCCTCCTCCCCCTCCCTCCTCCACCCAATTTCAAGCCCAGTCCCAGGCACCCTGGGCTGGCTTCAGGCAGTGCTCGCAGAATGTCTGTTCATCAAACCCAGAACAAATCCATGAACATGTGATGATGTCGCTGCCCACAGCCGGTGCCTGGGGGATTTCCCAGGAGCTGTCCCAGTGTGAGTGTCCCAGGAGCTCCTCCCACCCACACAGCCTGCAGGTGTCTCAGGGATGCAGCACGCCCACCGCCACCTTCCATCCTTGCTCCCAGCGTTTCCCTGGCCCTGGACAGGTCTGGACCCTGCAGGCTGTGGGTCCTCGGTGGCCAGAAGGACAGGACCTGCTTCCCCCTGGAACACTGTCTGAGCCCAGAATCAGTGTTGACAGAGGCCTGGAGGCCTGAGGCAGTCCCCTCCCAGGTTCTCACCCCCAGGAGGAACACTGGTCAATCTTGGTCAGGCAGCCCCTGGAGACCATCACCATCACATCAGCAAACCCGAAGAATGAAACCCTCACGGCACCATCCCATGCTTGCAGATGAAGGCTGGAGATGAGGCTCTGTCTGCCCCGGATTGGTTTTTCTCAGCCAACGTGGGCTGGGGGCCAGCGGCACAGCCTCCAGGATGCCCGCACCCTCCATGCCAGCATGCACCCTGGGAACCTGCCACCAGGACCACGGAGAACAAAATACTCCAGTTATGAGTTAAACTGTGTCCCTCTCCCCCAATTTCATATTTTGAAGTCTTTAGCCCTAGTATCTCAGAATAGGATCACATTTGGAGATAAAGTTGCTGCAGATGTAATTAGTTAAGATGAGGTCCTACTCCATGAAGATGGGCCCTAATCTAGTGCTGCCATGTCCTTATAAAACAGGAGATTTGGAGACAGATGTGCACAGGGAGGGTGCCATGAGAACACGAGGGCAGAGATCAGGGTGATGACAAGCTAGGAATGCCAGAAGCAGCCGGCCAGCCCCAGAAACTGGAGGGCTTGGACAAGTGCCCCTCATGGCTCAGGAACAGCCACCCCTGCCACCACCTTGATCTCAGACCAGACTTCTGGCCTCCAGAATCACAAGATAGTACACCTCTGTTTGTGGTGCTTCCTTATGGCAGCTCGGGGCCCTGAGACCCCCTCTGCCTGTCCACACTCTGCTGCTGCCCCAGACTCAGTGGTCTTGCGGGCAGGCACCTGGGCTGTGTTCTTTGGCCAAGTGTCCTGCTGACAGCACAGACATCATTGGTAGCCCTGTCCCCAGGGCAGATCCAACTTCAGGTCCCACCTGGACCCCCATCCCTGGCCTGAGGATTTCCAGGAAACACCCAGGCACCCTGGGCAGCCAGCAGGAGGGAGCCAGGGACTGACCATCACAGCCCTATCCTCGGAGGTGAGAGAGGCCACGTCCGTGCTGTCCAGGAGCAGAGGCAGAGAGGAGGCTGAGCTGCCCTGACTTCAACACCTTACAGGACCCAGGCAACGGCCAGGACCCAGGCAACG
Organism: Chlorocebus sabaeus; assembly: GCF_047675955.1. NCBI lineage: Eukaryota > Metazoa > Chordata > Mammalia > Primates > Cercopithecidae > Chlorocebus > Chlorocebus sabaeus. The sequence continues at coordinate 128,337,752 of NC_132913.1, forward strand.
GCCAGGACCCAGGCAACGACACCCGTGGTGCCACCTCCGGAACCCCAGCACGGATCAACCAGCCCTGTGGAAACAATTGCAGCGCCTTCCTGAGCGCAGCCCGGCTGGGCCTCCCAGCTCTGACAGAGAGGCCTGGGACCCCTTGCTCAAGCCAGCAACAACCACCCCGTCCACCTCATCCCCTCACCCTGCTGCACTTGGGCCCGGCTCCCCTCACAGGCCTGGCCCCCATCCCCACACCCCTTCCTGCCCCATCCACCCCCTCGCCTCACCCCGCTGCACCCAGGTCGGGCTCCTTGCACAGGCCTGGCCCCCATCCCCACACCCCTTCCTGCCCCATCCACCCCCTCGCCTCACCCCGCTGCACCCAGGTCGGGCTCCTTGCACAGGCTGGGACCCCATCCCCACACCCCCACTAGCCCTTGCTCCTTGTCCAGCCCTGGAGGCCAACCTTGCTCAGATGAAGCCCTGGTGCCACACCCCACATGGGCCATGAGCTCTATGAGGTGGGGGTCCCCAGGACAGGGCACAGGTGGTACCCAAGGAATGCCAGGTAGGTGGGGGACAGAGGGCAGCATGGGTGAGTGGCAGGAGTGGGGCCCAGTCACAGCTATAAATGGCCTGGGCCCCAACCCCTCCCAGGTCTGTGTTGTGACCGGGACCCCCACTCCACCCTGGCCCTGTCTCCACCCCCATCCCAGGCCCTGTATTGTGGCTGGGACCCCCACCCTACCCTGTCCCCAACCCCACCCCCAGGCCATGTATTGTGTCCGGGACCCCCACCCCACTCTTGCCCTGATCCATCCCCTCCCAGGCCTGTGTTGTGGCTGGGACCCCACCCCACCCTGGCCCTGCCACCCTCCCCACACCCTGTGCTGTGACTAGGAACCATCCTCTGTCACTACAGATGGGCCCCAAGCTCCAGAGAGGGGAGGTCCTCTCCCCAGGTCACACGACACACAGCCAGACTGGAAGGCAGGGTCCCCGCAACACCTCCCAGCCCTGAGGTCCGCCAGGCCTGTGGAGACAGGCAGTCCCTCTTTCAGCAGCCTGCTTCTCATAGAGACCTCCCCAATTCTTCTGGAGAAAGAGCTTTTTTTTTTTTTTTTTTTTTGCCAGGGTCTGGAATTTTTTCCTTGTGCAGGTTTGAAGAAGGAGGAGGGAGAAACAGGTCCTCCCGGGGCCTGCTGGGCTGGGCTCCTCAACCAGCCCCTTTAGGGCCCCCATCTCCTCCCGCCCCCGGCTCTGGCCAGGCCCCCAGAGCTGGGCCCCTCCGAGGCCGGCGAGGTGCCCAGTATCAGGCAGCCTTCCCAGGGCTCTGCATGGGCCTGCAAAGGGCTGGACGCTGAGACAACAGAGACAGGGGAAGGGGTAGAGGGAGGAGTGGGGGAGCTGGAGGAAGCGGGACAGGAAAGGAATGGAACACAGCCCTTTTCTCAGAGTCTCAGCGTCCCTGCGGCCTTGAGCACCAGGTGTGAGGGCTGAGCTGAGCTGGCTCTCCCTGACGGAGCCTGCTGTGGGCCGAGCATGTCCCCAGATTCATATGCAATGCCCCGACCCCCAACCAGATGGCATTTGGAGATGGGGCCTTGTTTGGTGATGAGGGTGAGACGAAGCCACGAAGTCGGGGACCTCATGGTGGGATGAGTGACTTTAAAGGAGGGGAAGGGACCCGAGCTCCCTGGGCCAGGCAAGGACACAGCAGGAAGGCAGCGTCTGCAGGCTGGGAAAACAGCCCTCTCACAATGCAGACCTGCGGCGCCTTGATTGGACTTCCGCCTCCAGACCGCTGAGAAGGGAGCATCTGCTGTTTAAGACGCCCACTCTGCAGCGCGCCTGGACCTCGGAGTCTGGCCTCCACAACAGGGGAGACATTTCTGTCCTTTGAAACCACTCAGTACGTAACCCTTTGTAACAGCAGCCCCAGGGACCATATGGTTGCCACTGCTGCCCGTGTGGAGGGGCTTGTCCAGCTCCCTGACTGCTCAGGATTGGGGGAGCCCACAGTGGAAGCCAGTCACACCCACCCTGGGTCCAAGTCCCCACCTGTGGGCGAGGGCAGGGATGAGAGGCCACCCCAACCCTGGGCCTCCTCTGCATGGCCAGAAGAATATAGAAATGATTGGGGATCTCAGGGAGTACCCAGCACCACCCCTCACTACCTCACAGGCAGGGAAACGGAGGCCCAAAGGTATGCCATCTAGCCAGTGTCACACAGTGAGTAAGTCATGAGTGCAGCCAGGCCCCTCACTCCAGGAACTCACTTCAGGGGCTGCACATGGCTGAGGGTCCGCGTCCCCAGCCAGCCTCCAGCATCTGCAGAATGGCTGGGCAGGCTCAGGGCCCTCATGTCCTCCAGTCCTCAGGGCAGAGAATGTGACGTGAGGAGACAGGAGGAGGACAGAAGCACTCACACTCAAGTTCTGACCCCAGGCCAACCCACACCAGCTTGACCAGGCCAGACCAAAGTGCACCTAATGGGCAGCTAGGCCAGCTCACAAAACTGCTAGGTTTGGTGTGTTCAAATGAAGAGGATTATTTATACAGGTGATGATTACAGGATAACAGTTAAATTTACTTTCAAATGCTTCTAATTTCTGCATCACAGCAGAGCTACAAGGCACGCTTTAGAGAGTGGGGCCTCTCCTCATGTTTTGAGATTCTAGGAACAGTCAGCAGCTATACCAGGCAGGCAGGGCAGGCTGGCCAGGTCACCTCCCCATGACATCCTCTGAGGGGCCTGGCACAACCCCCACCATCTTCCAAGGGGCCTGGCACACCAGCCAGGGAAGCCACTCCCGGTTCTATCGATCTGAGCAGCAGCTGAGAAGTCACCAGGGACAGTGGCTCCTGTGAGTGCTTCCGGCAGTTGGGTATCCACCCACACCCTCTCATGCCCTGTCTGCATGTTCTGGGGCGGGTCAACCCTCTGGAACACCCTGGTCCCTCAGCCACCAGGAGAAAAGCCCATGACCACCTTCCTCCGGCAGGCTTCCCTGCACCAGGGCCAGGGGACATCCTTCTCTGCTGAGCTCCCTCAGCCCTTCATACAGATTTCTGACATAGCTTCCAGCACTTTCTTCCAAAACCACCACTGGTTTGCTTCCTCCAAAATGAAAAAAGCTTTGCTAGAGATTTTTCCTGATTATTCATTCTCCTGCCACTCTTTTCCCTCACCCCACCTCGCTGTCTCCCACGCACACGCATATCCAGTGCACACAGGACCTGCAGCGAGTGCCCATCTGCCTTTTACCTACATATAGTCTCACTCTTGGGCTCTGTGCTGACCTTTGCCCCCTTCCCCACAACATTGTGTGGTATTTTCCCAAGGCTGTAAGCACAAAGCTTTCAGGAGCACTCGAGTCCACTGCTGGGACAGACTTAACATCCCTTCAGCAGCTCCCAGCTGGCAGGCATTTGGGCAGTTGTCCCAGGCTTGGTAAAACAGCACCAGGGTGAACGTCTCAAATGCACACCTTTGAACACTTGCTGGATAATCTTCGCTGCATTTCACACAAGCAGCCTGGTGAGGTCGGCATCACACGTCTGATATCCATCACCAGGCCGCGCCCCCCGCCAGTGGCCTGGGTGCCTGTCCCTGCCACACTCACAACCTGCCTTTTACAAGTGGGCCGACCCGGGGCCCTGACTTTCTTGGTGCGTCGTTGGCTACAGTGGGCAGGACACTGATCTCATGTGTTGTCTTGGCTCTGTGGCTCTTCATTTTCCCGAGGATGAAAGTGACGACGTCTGAAACATTCCAGGTGTCCTGGAGGAAACACCCTGGTGGGCTCTCCACCCTGTTCTGGGTCCACGGCCTGTCCCTCCTCCTTGGTTTCAGAACTTTGCTGCAACTCCGCAGATGTTTGATCGAGTTTGGTGATCCCTGGAAGATCAGCACCTCGGAAGAGGTTGGTGTCTTGCATGTGTTCACCTTTGAGAAGGGGAGTTTCCTTCAGGACCTAACAGTTGCCAAAAAAAAAGTGTAGAGGCTCCTGCGTTCCCCTCCTGACCTCCCTGGCCTGCCTGGACTTCTGCTCGGAGCAGAGGCTGCTGGCACACAGGCAAAATCCCAGAGCTCCAATGTCTTCAGGGTAGGACAGGATCCAAGCATCTGAAGCAGGGCGTCTCGCTTCAGGTTTCAACCTCGCTGGCCTCGCTGCTGTCTCTGAACCGGCAGCTCTGTGGGGTCTGGGCCAGCACAGCCTCAGCCAGACAACCTTTCACCAGGTGGGCAGTGCTGCCAGTGTCGAGGTCTTGGCAATGCTGGCTCACCTCCAGACTGCACCCTCCCATTTCTGAATCCTATGAGAGGAAATGCAAAATGGGGCAGCCGCCCACCCAGTGCACCTGGAGGCCGGGCCAGGGAGCAGGTCAGAGGCTACAAAGGGGCTCCTCGCCCACCCTGGCCGTCACTTCTGTGACACCCATCCCAACCCGCCCAACTGCCTAACCCTGTCATTTAGGGTCTGGCCTGAGGCTGGGCCATTCCCAAGGTTCAGGGGCAGGAGGATCCCATCTCTGAGACTTTGTTCTTCCAACCACTCTGCTTCCGGTGGTCTTCAGCTGCTCGACGGGTCTGATTCTTGTCACTGTGCCAACCATGGAGCTCCCCATGACCCACATGCAAGACTGAGGTGGCAACTGTGCTGCTGTCACTCAGTGGAGGATGGAAGGGGATTCACAGGGCCCTCCCTGATGTCCTGGGTCACCTTACAATGACACAGCAGAGCCCGCTGGGGCGTGGCACAGGCGCCCTCTGCCCACCCAGGGCCACAGTGCTCACCAGAGGTCATGGTTCCCACCTGGAGTCGAAGTTCACACCCAGAGCCGTGGTTCGCACCTGAGGTCACATTTCGCACCCAGAGTCACAGCTCTGCACAGCCCGAGGCTTCCCACTTAAAGACAAGGGTCCTGCCGCCTGAGCAATTTCTCCGATCACAAAAGGCCAGGGCTGCAGTCAGCTAACGCAGCGAGCATTGTTGGAGGAGCACTCACCTTCCTGGGCAGGACAACCCGGAGGTGCGTTGTGTTCGTTCGAGGGCCCCAGCAAGGCCAGGCCCCCGGCCACGGAGGTCACCCTCTTACAAATGCACCTCTGTCAGCTCCCCACAAACTCCCCACTCTCCCACCATGCGTCCTGGGACCACCTCCCAAATAAACTCTTGGCGCTCAAATCCTCATCTCTGGATTTGCTTCCAGGGACCAAGCAGACAAAACAATTCACCATAATGAACAGTCAGGATGCAACCCCAAAGTGCACTGGGGTCCCATAGCCGCAGCAGCCCCCATACCCTGGAGTTTAGCAGGGTCTCCCCAGCCTGCCTACTGCACCATGATTAGCCACAGAGCTCCACAGGCTTCTGGAAGGATCACCCCTAGGCCAGACAGAGGGTCCGAGCAGAGCCCTCACTTCCACAGGACCTGACAGAGCCCAGAACACTCCCAGTGACACCTGAATCTCCAGTCCCTGAGCAGGCCTCGGAGACCAAACCTGGGGAGGAAGCTTCCTTGGGACCTGAGTGTCCTCCCCTTGGGGCACCCCCCTCCCCACCTGGTAGATGTTGGACAGGTGCACGGCACCTGTGAATGGGGAGGCTGTCACTGTCCACATCCCGAAGACCAGGTGGCTGTTCATGTCACCACTCAGTGCAGCTGACACTACTTGATCCTGTGACAGCAGCAGCAATTGCAACTGCAGCAGAGGCCCCAGCACAAACTGCCCCGCTGAGCCCAGCCAGCCACAGAACGGAGAGATGACAATTGGTTCTTGCTCCAAGATGCTGATATGGTTTGGATATGTGGGGAAACATATGGGTGTCCTTATAAGAAAGCCAAACCCAGTGACGAGTGTCCTTATAAAAAAAGCCATATGAAAGCAGAGACACAGACACACAGAGGAGAAGGCCATGTGACGACGAAAGCAGAGACTAGAGTGACGCTGCTGCAAGCCAAGGTGGCTGGCAACCACCAGATCCCAGAGAAGGCAGGAATGGTCCTTCCTAGGAGCTCAGAGAGAGTGAGGCCCTGCTGGCACCTTGACTTTGGACTTCCAGCCTTCACAGCTGTGAGCGTAAATCTCTACTCTTATAAACCCACTACCACTGGTGGCAGTTTGTCACAGCAGCCCCAGGACACCTACACACCACATAGACAAGGAGGTGGACACTGCTCTTGGGGCCAGGTTGACCACGGAGCCTGGCCCGTAGGCACAGGACCACGGCCCCCAGCAACCCGTGGTCGACCTCGATGCCGTGCAGGCCGATACTCACTGGTGGTGCTTCCAGACATCTGAATGATGCACTTGGAGTCGCGGCTCATTTCCCGGGAATTGAAGGGGCGGACCCGCACCGCCACCTTCACCGAAGCCCCAGCCATCGCTGTGGCCTTCGTGGGTCACTCTTTGCAGTAGTGGGAGTCCCAGTGTGCGGGGAAACACCTTGGAAAAAAGGGAAACATGAATTAGAAACAATATCCGAAGAGGCAGGACAGGCACTCTGGCTGCAGCTGAAGCCACAGTTCTTCTCCACTCCACTCCAAAGCCCCCACGTGACACATGCATGGGGTGGAATCCACAAGGAGAGGGGACAACACAGATAATTCTAGAAAGCAGGAGCCCAGCGGGACCAGTGGAAGCCGGTTTCACAAGCCTGGGGAAGCTGGAACCCAACAAAAGGAACAGAGCGACCTGGGTGTGAACATGAAGGTGGCCTTCACACCCATGGCAAATTCCCCAAGCAGGGTCTTCCCCTGCAGATGCAGGCCCTGGTGGGCTCCATGACAGGTCCGTGCAGTCCCCAAGAGCCAGTGCTGGCTCCAGATCAGCATGTCAAGGATGCTTTAAAATGGAACAGTGTTCCAGAATGCCCCATCACACCCTCTGCACCAAGCACCAGCTGATAGCCACATCAGCAGTAGCATGGTCTCTGGATTAGCAAGAAAGAGAACTTTACTCAGAAATGAACAGGACAGACAGCCTCAAGCAATGGAACAAAATCCAACATTTTCAGCCCAATTTCCTGCTGGTAATTCACGCAGAAGGAGGCGAGGAACACTCCTGAGCCCCATTGAGGAGGAGCAGCCCGCGAGTCATGGGAAATTCAGTACAAGCCAGGGCTGGGGGACCAGCCTCAGCCTTGCCTTTACCCCAGCGGTGTGACTCAGCTTCCTGGGCCTCAGTTTACCGTCTGTGAAATGACAGGGTGGTGGTCAGGAACTCCAAAATGACTTGGCCTCTCGGGCGCTGGGACTCTGAGGAAGGCTGATGAAAACTCCCCACAAAACAGTGACGAAGCAGCCACTGCAAAAGGTTTTTCCAGGCTGACCAGTCAGATGCTGCTGCTTCCCCCGTGGGACTTGGGGCCTGAAGGATGGGGCTCCTGGGCACAGGGACAGGGACAGGCTCGGGACAGAGCTATTGGTTACAGGAATGGCCAGAGCTCCATGAAACAGAATTAATGCAACCTGACATGAGAGGTTTTCGCCAATTGGTATCTAAACGCTCTAGGGTGCCCGCTCAGTGGTGAGTCCCACATCACCAGAGGCATCCAAGTAGAGCAAAGGCTAGGTGGCCTCCTTGAAACCCTTCCACACTGACATTCCATGAAAAGGCGACCTTCTGCCTGGTCGTCCCCATCCATAAGTGCCACCCTTGGGAGAATCTGGCCAAAAGCCCCCGTCTTACACTGCCCCAGCCTCGTAGCTGTGAAGAAGGGACAAGCCCCTCTGGGCTGCCCCTGAAAGCGCCAGGATCAAGAGCAGGAGGGCTCTGTCTGCAGAAGGAAAGGGGGCACAGCGAGCCTGGGACCAAGGCAGATGCTGAACTCCTAGATTCCACCCAGGCCACTCCCCAGGATCCCCAGAACTGCTCTGCAGAACAGGCTGGATGTGGGGCGGGGCTGTCCCTCAGGCAAACAGCTCTTCCAGAGGCTACAGGAGAGGAGGAAGTGCCAGGGCACCCTATGACTAAGTGGGGACAAGTTCCTGATGTGGCTAGACTCATGCCGGCTACACCACAGCCCCTCAGAGCCACAAGGTGCAGCCACGTCTACACTCCAGAGTGCTTCTGCCAACTCTCTCTTCTCCTCACAGCCAGGAGTGGCCGCCAGCGTGGATGGAGGGATGACCTCTGAGAATCTGTGTTTCCTTGTGTTGAAAATCCCTGCACTTTCAAAACTGGAAAAAGTCTAGGACATTCCAGCCGGGATGGAGAGAGGAACAGGCAAACTCACGAGTCCCTGGCTAGAGCACAAATCCCGCAAGGTTTCTAGGCAGCCATTCTGCAGCACGGCCTGGACCTTTAGGAAGGTCTGTATCCTTTGACTCAGTAATCCCAAGTACTGAAATCAGAAATACTTCGAGATTAAGAAAATATTGATGAAAAGCAGATACTCAACAGTGCAAAATTTCCAGTTCTCCCCAAATTTAGCTATATAAAGTCAGTGCAATTCCAATAAGCAAAATATTCCAACAGGACATTCAACGGAATTTGGCAGGACAAGAACATTTCGAAAAATGACAACAAAGAGGGGAAACATCCCCTACCAGCTATCATATATCCTCTAGAGCTACAATAATTTCCAAAGTCTAGAAATGACACGTGAACAGACTAAGCGTGTCCACAAGCAGACACACACACATACACACACATTAAAGAAAAAGGCAGCAATTTAGGGAATGACGTAAGATCAGTACAGGACAACTGGCTCTCTCCATATTGGAAAAATAAAGCTAGATATAGAACTTGATCTTTAAAATGTAAATGCATTACAAGGACACAGAGAAGCCTCTGTTCTTGGCTCTGGGGTGCGGAATATGCACACCACAAAGCATGGAAGGCGAAGGCGGCTTGGTGGGTGCAGTGGCCAGCAGCTGACCAATGCACTGCTCAGGAAGTCTGATACCACATGCAATGTGTGTGAAGGAATCAGTGTGCAGCCGCAAGCCAACATTCCAGAGGAGGGGCTGCCAAGACGGGAGCTGGCCTCCGCAGCACAGCCTCCGAGCGTATTTGCATTCTGCGCATGGGTCAAGAGACTGGGAATCTGGAGTCTTCCCAGACAGAGAGCCGTTGCTGAGGCACGGAGGAAGCTGCAGAGATTTGGGTAAGAGAAAGAAACTTGAGAGGCCAAGATTCCAGAAGAGACAGGTAAAGAACTAAAATGAACAAATGCCCCAAATGCCCAGTCCTTCCCTTAAGACATTTGCCAAATTCTGAAGGTAAGAGAGGTGGGATTTTAAAAACCCACGCTGAAAACCAAAGAGGAGTCTTGCACAGTCTCAGATGCTAAGGAACAAAGATTTGAGTTCAAGGTCCTCCAGGAAGAGGATCCCCAGTGATCACACCAGGCTCTGGCTGAAAGCCCAGGAAGGCACAAAACCTAAGAGCAGGGCAGAGCCATAGCTCAGATGAGCCTTATGAAAACTACAACCTGCCCTCACTTGGCTTAATTCGGATTTCAGTCTGGCTGCCTGGGAGAGAAAATGGAAGCCATCTGGAGCCTCTACACTCTTTTATTTTTATTTTTTCAAACTCTGTACTCTATATTCTTTTAATAGGCAATGTGTGACATCCAATCAAAACTTAGAAGGTGTAAAATAAAAAAGGACTCTGATTAACAACAAAGAGGAAAAATAAAATATAAACACATGAGAAAAAAAAGAGACACATACCTACACATGATCCAGATCTAGGCATTATTAAACAAGGACTTTAGAACAACCCTGACTAATATATTCAAAATAAGAGCAAAAGGACAGAGAATATAAATGGAAAATGGATAATTTTGCCAGAGGACTGGAAACTATAACAAACAATCAAATGGAAATGTTAGATCTGGAAAACAAAATAACTAAAATCAGGAACTCAAGAGATTAGACACAGTTGAAGACAGTGTTAGTAAACTGAAGGATAGGTAATAGAAATATAGAAAATTTAAAACAGATAAGAAGAATGGAAAATATAGACATGAGAGCCAGAAAAGTATAGGACACACTGAAATGGTCAAACATACCTGTAACTGGAATCTAGAAGGAGAAGAAATGGAATGGGGGTGCTATGGTCTGAATGTTTGTGTCCCCTGTCCCATCCAAATTCCTGTGTTGAAATCCTAACCCCTAAAGTGATGGCATTAGGAAATGGGGCCTTTAGAAGGTGATTAGGTCATGAGTGTGGAGCCTCACAAATGGGATCAGTGCCCTTGCGAAAGAAATGCCAGAGACACCCCTCAGCCCCTCCACCACATGAGAACAGGGCAAGAAGGCGTCTAGGAGCCAGAAAGCAGATCCTCAGCCAATATGCCTTGCTCTTGAGCTTCCCAGCCTCCAGAACTATGAAAAATAAATTCTGTTATTCATAAGCCACCTGGTTTGTGATATTTTTGTTAGAGCAGCTGGAATGGACCGAGACAGGGGAGAAGCAATATTTACAAAACTAATGACCACGGATTGTCCAAAGCTGCTGAAGCACATCTACCCACAGGTTCAAGAAATTATACAAACACAAAGCAAGACAAACAAGAAAGCCACACAAGGCACAGCACTGCAACAACGTTAGGACCAAAGATAAAGAGATAAAGCTTAAAGTCAACCAGGAGAAGAAAAAAAAAGGCTGGGCGTGGTGGCTCACGCTTAGAATCCCAGCACTTTGGGAGGCCAAGGCGGGCAAATCACAAGGTCCGGAGATTGAGACCACAGTGAAACCCCATCTCTACTAAAAATACAAAAAATTAGCCAGGCATGGTGCAGGCGCCTGTAGTCCCAGCTACTCGGAGAAGCTCAGGCAGGAGAATGGCGTGAACCTGGGAGGCAGAGCTTGCAGTGAGCCGAGACTGTGCCACTGCAGTCCAGCCTGGGTGACAGAGCGAGACTCCATCTCAAAAAAAAAAAAAAAAAAAGAAATTGACAACTGAATTCTCAACAGAAATGATAGAAACCAAAAGACAAGGTTGCAAGGTTTCAACATGACCATGAAAGAGGTCATAGTAATCATTTACATTTGATTGTCAAGGATACATGTTGTCATTGCTAGGGTAATCATTTAGAAAGTAGAAAACTAATCATTTACATTTGATTGTCAAGGATACATGTTGTCATTGCTAGGGTAATCATTTAGAAAGTAGAAAACTAATGTATAACTAACAAGTTAATAGAAAAATACCCAAAAATTAAAATTTATTTTATGAATCCAATAGAAGGCAATGAAGGAGAAAAACAGAATATGAAAAGATAACATCAAGTGGAAAAGAAAGAGTTAAAATTGCAGATAAAAGGTCAACTCAGTATGAACTAAATACACCAAGTAAAACATCAAAAATTGTCAGACCAGATTTTTTAAAAATTATATTCTGTTAATGAGAGACTCTACATACAAAGACACAGAGAAGTTCAAATGAAAAGGATGAAAATTTGTGCTTGCTCTATCAGCCACTGAGGAGGAGAAAATATGTATCGTACACATTATTTTGTTTATTTATTTTGAGACCAGGTCTCCTGTCTCCGAGACTAGAGTTCAGTGGCGTGATCTTAGCTCACGACAGCCTTGACATCCTAGGTATAAGCAATCCTCCTGTCTCAGCTTCTCGAGGACCTGGGACTATAGGCATATGCCACCATACCTGGCTAATTTTTTTATTTTTTATTTTGTAGGGATGGGGTCTCAGTATGTTAGCCAGGCTGGTCTTGAGTTCCTGGGCTCAAACGATCCTCCTATCTCAACACCCCAAAGTGCTGGGTTTCTAGGTGTGAGCCACCATGCCCAGCCTCATACATATTCTTTTAAAGTGCACACCGAATGTGTGTTAAATTTGCCATATGTGGGTCATAAAGCAAACTTCCACAAATATCCATCTTAAATTCAAGTTATAAGGTAGATATTCTCTGACCACAATAGAATTATGCTATACATCAATACCCTAAAAAAAAAAAATCACCTACAAAACAATCCAATTGCTTGGACCCTAAGCAATGCAATTTTTAAAAACCCGTGGGTCAAAGAAATCATCATGCTGGATATTAGAAAATATTTTGAATGAGTGATAATGAAGATACATGTCAAAGCTGTGGCAAAGGTCCTGCAGAACTTAGCTAAAGCAGGACTGACGAGGAAATGCACAGCCTTAAAGGCACGGGGATGAGGAGGGTGGCCCCGCGTCATCCCCAGTTTGGTTCAGACCCCAGTGTCCCTGAGGGAGCTGTGGTTGGCTTGGGAAGACTTTTGGGAGGTCACAAAGGCTTGCCTTGGGAGGGACCTGGGGTTGTGCTCTTGCGAATCTGCTAAATCGGTTACCACGTGGGCCTGCTTTTCAGCATCCGGAACGTAGCTGCTGAATGTTCTCTCCTGTTTTTTCATTATTATGGGAGTGTCCAGGTCTTTTATTAGTTTACCTTTACTTTTATTTTAGTGGCATTTCAGGAGGGAGAGATGATAAATGGATGAATACCACAAATAGGACATTGAAAACAATAAATCAAACACAAAAGGGTAAACATTTTATAATTCTATTTACATAACTGCTAAAACAGGCAAGAATCAGCAGAACAAGCACATTAATTAGTAATATACAGCTAAATTTTAAAAACGGCTAAGAGAGTTGAAAAAAATTGGGTATGAGGAACAAAGGCTGCTGATTTTCTAAACAAATTTTACAAAATTTTTTATTGTTCTACACTGTGCCCATACTTAACCTAAAAAGAATCATTTTAAAAATCATAACCAAGCAGTTGAGGTAACATAAATAGAAATTCCTCATTTTGGTTGACAAATACTGGTATGTGTGAATTCAAAACTCAGTTTGCTCATTAAAATTAACATTTCCTGCCCGGGTTGGGCATGGTAGCTCATGCCTGTAATCCCAGCACTTTGGAAGGCCGAGGTGGGTGGATCGCAAGGTCAGGAGTTCGAGACCAGCATGACCAAGATGGTGAAACCCCCATCTCTATTAAAAATACAAAAATTAGCTGGGCACGGTGGCGGGTGCCTATAATCCCGGCTACTCAGGAGGCTGAAGCAGGAGAATTGCTTGAACCTGGGAAGCAGAGGTTGCACTGAGCTGAGATCGTACCACTGCACTCCAGCCTGGGTGACAGAGTGAGACTCTGTCTCAATAAATAAATAAATAAATAAATAAATAAATAAATAAAATATCAATAATGTTTCCCAACAGAGAGCAAAAGGGCTGAATGGAGGCTTCTACTTCTGCAGTATGGTGGGTGAGACACCCTCCATTATAAAGCACCTAGAAATTCAGGATAAATAACAAACATCAGAAGAAAATAAGAGGACTCCTCAGAAGGAAAGAAAAAAGAGGAAGAAGGAGAAGAAATTAAGGTGGCAACAAAGCTACTGGCATTTGGCGATACCAGAAACCCAAAGAATTTGGTTTCACCTGCTGTTGGGGGAATGGGAGGCAGGACCTCAAAGACACATAAAGTGAGAATAGAACCAAGTCACCACAAAAATTGAACCCTTCAAAGCTACAACCTCTGTGAAATGGAAGCCTGGGTAAAAAAAAGGGACACAGGTGAATTAATCTGAATGACACCCAGCTCTAGGTGGCTAAAAAACAGTGTTACTGAGAATTTAAGGCCAGAGGCCAGTCCTCATAAAGGTTGGGTTTCAAATTTACAACACCTGCATGATCAGTGAAATCCAAATTTGAGAAGTTAGCTCAGAGTAGTTCTCAGGAGTTAGCACCCAAAGCACCTAACAAAGCACATACAAATCCTCCCAGGAGAAGGCTTCCTTTCCCACAGCCCCAAGATTCCCGAAGATGAACATCAGTCAAATGTTAGCTCACAATGAAATATGACCAAACACTTGGAGAAGCAATTCACCATAAGCAAGAGTCACCAAAAAAGGAGGGAAGAGAAAAAGGAAAGGGAAGGGAAGGGAGAAGGGAAGGAGAGGGGAGGGAGAGGGGAAGGAGAGGGGAGGGAAAGCGGAGGGAAGGGAGAAGAAAGAAAGAGGGAAGAGAGGGATTAGATTCTTAATGACTTCAGATATTAAAATTGTCGAATACAGATTATAAAAATAAGTTCGCTTAAATGTTCTAAGAAATAAGCAGAAGTGAAAAACAATGGGGTAAAATATGGGACAGAACCATGCAGAACTTCTAGAAATAAAATGTAATTATTTAAAAGTGAAAGCTTAGCAGACAGGTTAATCAGCAAATAGATTGGGAATTAAATGGAGCTCAACACAGAATTAATGAACTGGAAAATACGTCAGAGAAAAATTACCCAAAATGACCCCAGAAAGAAAAAAAGGATGAAAATATAAAACCAAAGTTCAGAGTCATGTAATAAGGAGGAATTCATTAATTTATCGTGACAGGTATTTTAACACACTTCTCACTAATTGGTAGATCAAGCAGATATATAATTAGTAAGAGCATAGCATGAGTAACACAATAATCATGAATTAATGGACATATGTGCCTCTTGCAGAAAATTAGAGCAACATTCTTTTCCACCACATATGAACATTTACAATATTCTACCATGTACTAGACCATAAAACAACTCCCGGTGCTTTCAAAGACCTGTATCAAATAAACCATGTAATTTGAACACAATTAGACTAAAAACTAATTTAAAAATAATTAAAAACCCATATGTTTAGAAATTTAAAAAATAAACTTATAAATAACAAACCAAAGGAAAAATCATGATGAAAATATAAAAATACTTACTAAATGGAAATGAAAACACTCCTAGCAAAACGTGGAGTTTTCATGTCCAGCCATGATGAAGTCCCGGGGACCAGGCCTAACCTCCACTGTAAACAACAACTAGCAAAGAAGACAAAATATACAGAAATAACTGTGCTCAAACGTCAGACAATAGGCAGTGCAGGACTGTGATCCCCGAGAGAAGGGGCACATACTAGGTGAGCCCTATGGTCACTCCAAATCTGCCTGGAGGCAGGCACAGCGAGGTAGGACCCAAGCACCTTGGCAGCTTGGACAGGTTGAAAAGATGGCGGTCAGAGTTTGGGTGGGCGGAGGCAGCTGGAGGTTGTGAGTTAAGAGTTCTGGAAGAAGGGAGCTGCTCAGTAGAAGTCCAGAAATTTACACAGGGGTACCCTTGAGTCTTTTCAGAGTACTAGTCCATTCCCAGATAATCCAGACACAAAAAGACTGGGCCGTTGTAAGCTGAACGATTCCCAAAACTCACACAAAGTAAGGAGACATCTGTGATCCAATCAGCCAGAATAGGGAGTCCTCTTGAGCCTCCACTCCAGATATTCCGTGGAGACCCTGGAGAAGGCGTGCCCTAGGTGGGGGACTAAACTATTCCTGCAAGTGGTCTACTCCAGACCAACTCTAGAAAAGTTTGAGAACAGGCCTTGACTGATCAAACTGGTCTTCAAGTTAAGCACCTGCCAAGACAAAGCCCAACATGCACTAAAGCAAGAAATATAAGCCAAACACTGTAAAATATAAAAATCATGTCTAGCATCCAATCAAAAATTACTAGAACTGCCAAGAACCAGGAAAATGTGATGCATAACTACAAGAAAAAGCAATAGAAACATGAATTTTCCTACAATTATTAAAGAAATTGATCCAATAGTTAAAAAATCTACCCACACAAAAAGGTAGCAGATTCAGACACTTCTTATAGGTGAGTTCCAACATACCTTTTTTTAAAACATAATATCAATCCTATACAAACTCTTTATGAGAATGGAGGAAAGAGAGGGAAACACCCAAAGAATATAAAGTCATCCCTCAGTATCAGTAGGAGATTAGTTCCAGGACCCCCCACAGATACCAAACTCCACAGATGCTCAAGTCCCTCATATGAGCTAGTGTAGTATCTGCATTTGACCTACACATCCTCATATACATATATATACACACACAGATATATACACACATATATACACATATATTCAGACACATATACACATATATACATATATATACACACACACACACATATAGAGAGAGAGAGAGAGACAGAGTTTCGCTCTTGTTACTCAGGCTGGAGTGCAATGGTGCGATCTTGGCTCACTGCAACCTCCGCCTCCCGGGTTCAAGCGATTCTCCTGCCTCAGCTTCCCAGTATGCACCACCAGGCATGCACCACTGCACCCAACTAATTTTGTATTTTTAGTAGAGACGGGGTTTCTCCATGTTGGTCGGGCTGGTCTTGAATTCCTGACCTCAGGTGATCTGCCTGCCCTGGCCTCCCAAAGTGCTGGGATTATAGGCGTGAGCCACTGCGCCCAGCCCCTTCCACATATTTTAAATCATCTCAAGATTAGTTATAATACCAAATACAATGTGAATGCTATATATTAATAAATAGTTACTATACTGTATCGTCCAGGTAATAGTGACGAGGGAAAAAAACGTTTGTACATGTTCCGTATAGACAAACCATTCTTTTCTTCCAAAAATTTTGATCTGGTTGAATTCACACATACAGAACCCACAGATATGGAGAGCCAACTGTACTCCTAGCTCATTCATTGATGTTAATAGAATTTTAGCATCAAAGTAAAGAAGAAAAATTTGAGAAAGATTATGGACCAATTTTACTGATGAACATAGGTAGGAAAGTCTGAAAAATTAGCAAGAAAATATAGTAACAAATAAAAACGGCAATGTAGGTAAGCATATGCCAGGAATACCAGTATAGCTTGACATTAGGATAGCTGTTATTATAATTTTCAAATTAAAGAAGAAAGAATATGAGGCCCTCAATAGATACTAAAAAAGCGTTCCATAATTTTCAAGACTCATTTGTGATAAAATTCTAAGCAATATTAGAATAAAAGAAAACTTTTTTAACCTCATAATACCTATCTACTAAAAACCTACCCAAACATCGCACTTAATGGTAAAATGATTGCTTTATGACCAGCATATGGCAAATTTTAGCACACATTCTGTGTGCACTTTAAAAGAATATGTATGAGGCTGGGCATGGTGGCTCACACCTGAAATCCCAGCACTTTGGGGAGTTAAGATAGGAGGATCATTTGAGCCCAGGAGCTCAAGACCAGCCTGGCTAACATAGTGAGACCCCATCCCTACAAAATAAAAAATAAAAAAATTAGCCAGGTATGGTGGCATATGCCTATAGTCCCAGGTCCTCGAGAAGCTGAGGCAGGAGGATTGCTTAAGCCTAGGACAGGAACATTTCCTTTCAATGCAGAAACAAGTCCAGGATGCTCGCTATCTCTACTTCTGTTTAACATTGTAGGAGAGATTCTAGCCAGACCAGTAAGACAGGAAAATAACAAACAACATAATATGAATCTGAAAGAAAGAAACCAAACTGTCATTATTTGCAGACCATTAGCTCATCTACACAGAAATCAAGAGAATCCAAAGAAAAATTATTTGAAGTAGGAAGGTTCAATAAGGTTGCAGAAATCAAGAACATTCTTATCTACCTGAGATAAAGAATTAAAACATATTTTAAGGTATCCTTTAAAATAATAACCCAACCTGGCACAGTGGCTCACACCTGTAGTCCCAGCTACCATGGAGGCTGAGGTAGAACGATCACTTGAGCCCAGGAATTCAAGACCAGCCTGAGCAACACAGCAAGATCCACGTTTAAAACAATATATATTTTTTTAAATTAGCCAGGAGTAGTGGCGACATCTGTAGTACCAGCTCCTTGAGACACTGAGGCAGGAGGATGACTTGAGCTCAGAAGTTCGAGGCTGCAGTGAGCTATGATCACACCATTGCACTCCAGGCTGGGCAACAGAGCAAGACCTTCTCTCTAAAAAATAAATAAATAAATAAAATAATAACCCAAACTATAGAGTACCCAGGAATAAACGTCACTAACTTTTTTTTTTTTTTTGAGATGGAGTCTCACACTGTCACCTGGGGTTGGAGTGCAATGGCGCGATCTCGGCTCACTGCAACCTCCGCCTCCTGGGTTCAAGTGATTCTCCTGCCTCAGCCTCTCAAGTAGTTAGGCTTACAGGCATCCACCACGACTCCCAGCTGATTTTTTGTATTTTTAGTAGAGATGGGGTTTCACTATGTTGGCCAGACTGGTCTCGAACTCCTGACCTGGTCATCTGCCCGCCTTGGCCTCCCAAAGTGCTGGGATTACAGGCATGAGCCACCATGCCCGGCCGTCACTAACTTTTTATAAAGAAAATTGTAGAACTCTACTAGAAACATTGCAGAAAATCTAAATAAATGGAGAACTATAACTTATTCATGGAAAAGAAATCTCAATATCTTGAAAACATTTAATTTTACCCACATTGATTTGAAAACTCAATGACGTTTCATATGAAAACTCAAGTCTTTTTGTGAATCATCACAAGTTGCTTCTAAAAATGTATATGGTAGAGTAAGATGTTAAGACTATCAATAACAAGTCTGAAGAAAGAAAAAAAAAAGACCAGAGGGCAGAAGGCAACATGCCCTGTGATCTTGAGCCTGAGTAGAAAGCCCTGGCATGAAGGCGGGCTGTACTGGGACAGGAAGAGGCCACCACGAGTGCAAGAGAAGGGACCCCAGGAACAGACCTACAGAAGCACAGCCCTTTCGACATCCGGGAAAGGTGGCTTTACAGAGCAAGGGGGAGAGGACGGACGACCGAACCAGTGATGGAAGGAACACTGGTTGGCAATATGGAAAATATACCATTAGATCCCTTTACATGTCAAATAAATTCCATGTGGATTAAAGACCTGTATGTTAACAACAAATGTTGTGGAAGAAAATAAAGAAGAGTTTTATCTTCATACTACCCCTAGGGAAAGTTTTTTTTTTTTTTTTTTTTTTTGAGACAGTCTCACTCTGTTGCCCAGGCTGGAGTGTGGTGGTACAACCTCGGCTCCCTGCAACCTCTGCCACCAGGATTCAAGAGAAATACCTAATGTAAATGACAAGTTGATGGGTGCAGCAAACCAACATAGCACACGTACACCTATGGAACGAACCTGCACGTTGTGCACATGTGCCCTAGAACTTAAAGTATAAAAAAAAAAAAAAGGTTTCTTGTGCCTCAGCCATCCAAGTAACTGGGATTACAGGCATGCGCCACCACACCTATTTTTATTTTTCATATTTTTGGTAGAGATAGGGTTTCGCCACATTGGCCAGGTTAATCTCAAGCTCCTGGCCTCAAGTGATCCACCCACCTCAGCCTCCCGAAGTGCTGGGATTACAGGTGTGAGCCACCGCGCCCAGCGGAAAGGATTTCTTTACCCACAGAAAACACCAAAAGGAAGATCTGGGTATCAAAAGGTATCACTAAAACGGTGACGAGAACCCCACTCACCTGGAGAAAGTATCTGCGACACATACAATCCAATGAAGGATTTGTACACAGAATATATAGAGGACAGAGAAAAATAAAAATTTTAAACATCACAAAAGAAAATGGGCAAAAAGATACGAACTGGCAATTTACATGAAAAGACACTCAACCATGATAGTAATTCAGAAACCATATTTTCAAACTGTATCCACAAGATCACAACATTTAAAAGTGGGGCACACCAAGCGCTGTCAGGAGAAGGCCACAGGAGCTTTACAGCTCACCCTGGGAGAGAACAGGTGCCACCACTTTGAAAATAACATGGTAACATCTGGAGGGCTGCAGACCATGTGCCCCAGCAACTCTGCAAGTAGATGTTGTACATATTCACAGGAGAAATACACCCAAATACAGCATGGTTTATCAATGCAAAGAGAATGGAGGCAACCCAAACGCCCAGCATCCAAGACGCAGACGAATGCAGAGGGGGTCTAAGGGCCTGGACGCCATCAAGCCACTCGATGTGCTCACCATGGTGACATGGAGGGACCTCCCTCCCACCAGGCCCCATCTGTCCCTCTTCTTCCCCAGGGTGAGGTAGGTCGGCCGAGATGCTGGGTGGCCGTGAGCCCTCTGCCAGTGCTGCCCTTGGGGAGCAGGTTGGAAATGCCTTGTTTTGAAAGCTGATGGGCATGTGGCCGTTGGTTGTAATATTATTCCGTATTTTTGCTACCACATGACACAATTTTTAAAGATGTAACTATTGGCTGATTGCAGTGGCTTATGCCTATAATCCCAGCACTTTGGGAGGCCGAGGCGGGCAGATCACTTGAGGTCAGGAGTTCGAGACCACCCTGACCAACATGGTGAAATGCTGTCTCTACTAAAAATACAAAAATTAGCTGGGCGTGGTGAAAGGCACCTGTAATCCCAGCTACTTGAGAGGCTGAGGCAGGAGAATCGCTTGAACCCAGGAAGCAGAGGTTGCAGTGGGTAGAGATTGTGCCACTGCACTCCAGCCTGGGCTACAGAGTGAGATTCCATCTCAAAAAGAAAAAAAAAAAAAAGGAAAAAGAAAAGAAAAGAAAGGTAACTATCCTCAAGAAGTTGTTCTGTCATCCAATCTGAGAGGGAACCAGGCGGCCCCAAGGGTTGTCAGAGCCTGTGGGCGTGGCTGATGGCAGAAGGCAAAGCTGAGGATGGGGGTCTGACACAGCTGAACCCCTGAGAAGGTGGTGAGCTGCGGGTCACAGTGCCGGACACAGCACATGCCAGAGCCCAGGAGAAAGGGTGAGCTCCCCTCAAAGACAGAGAGGGGCAGCCTCTGGGATAGGTGGGGCAGGAAGTCATCAGAGACAAGAAGCATTAACTGGTCCTGTGGGGTGAGGTCACACTGGCTGGAGTGGCCAGAGATGAGGGCACAGGCTCAAGGGTGGCAGGGAGGAAGCCAGAGGGGCTAGGATGACTGCCTGGAGGAAAAGAAGAGGCTAAGAAGCTGCTGGTGGCAGGGTGGTGTCTGCGCTGGGGACACAGAGGCAACACCATGGGTGTCTGAGGGTCTGACTAGACCCAGGATGCATCCACAGGAAGTGGGCAGAGAAGATGGCCCATGGGCAGGAGAGGGAAAGAGGGCTGGGGGATGGTGGCCATTCATTCATGTGTGTGTGGCCAGCCGGCTGTGGTGACTTCAGGAAAGGGGGACCATGAGCCCTGAGCCAGGAGCCCCGGGACAGAGGGGAGGGGAACAGAATCCATTCACTTGGTAAAAATGCGTGCAGAAGACCCACTGGGCCACACCAGGCCATGCCCCGCAAGTCACTGCAGGCACAGAGGGCAGGGTGGCCCTGGAGGAACTCCCCTGTTGCTTTGGGGTTCTGGGCACATTTCAAGTTCCTGCCTCACCCTTGGGTGGGGGCATCGGCAGAAAAAGCCAAGTCCCTGTGGAAAGGGGGTATGGGGGTGGCGCTAAGGCAGACAACAAAGTGTGTCTCCACTTAAGAAGCGTCCAGGAAAGACCAGGCATGGGGTGACGGTGAGGGGTGGACACAGGCCTGGCACAGGCACTCCCTGCCCAGCTGCTGGGGAAACCCACACTGCAGAGCATCGCACAGGTGTCCACATGGAGCCCAGACGGCCTTCACCTCTGGGTCTCCCTTCACCTCAGAGGTCTGCCTTCACCTTGGGATCTGCCTTCACTTTGGGGATCTGCCTTCACCTTGGGGATCCATCTTCACCTTGGGGATCCATCTTCACCTCAGGGATCTGCCTTCACCTCAGGATCCACCTTCACCTGGGGATCCACCTTCATCTCAGGGATCCACCTTCACCTCCAGGATCAGCCTTCACTTCAGGATTCACCTTCACCTCAGGGATCCACCTTTACCTGGGGATCCATCTTCACCTCAGGGATCCACCTTCACTTCAGGATCTACCTTCATCTCAGGGATCCACCTTCACCTCCGGGATCAGCCTTCACCTCAGGATTCACCTTCACCTCAGGGATCCACCTTCACCTGGGGATCCATCTTCACCTCTGGATCTGCCTTCACCTCAAGATCCACTTTCACCTCAAGGATCAACCTTCACCTTGGGGATCCTCCTTCACGTCAGGGATCCACCTGCTCCCAGTTAGACCAGTGGCCCTCCATGTGCACACCCAGCAGGGCCAGCCCAGAACAAAGCATTGGCATGGGCCACTTCCTGAAACACTGATCCTTCTTGAAGCGTTTGAGAAAAAAACACAGCAAGTTTTTCTTAGAATTACAACCAATGGTCATAGAGGAGTGTCTTGTCCACCCCTGGAGAGTAAGGAGCCCCAGGTCCGATGACTGCCAGGCACACTGGTCACTCTGAGACCCCATGAGACAGGGCCAGAGCCCACCAGAGAGCTCACAACTGCAAAGGGCATCGGAGAGGCATCTCCTGGGACCTCAGCCCCAAGTGCCACTTGCAGACGGCAGGGAAGGGGCAGGGGGCTCAGGCTCAGGAACTCAAGCACCCGGTGGAAGGCAGAGGTGAGAAGTGAGGGTAACATGGAAGCCTGCACCCCTAGTCCCGCCACCCACCCTCCGAGAGTGGTCACTGCCAGTGCCCCCAGGTGAGCAGCTGAATGGCTTTCTCCATAGCAGGAGTGAAGCCTTCAGTGAGATGAAGAAAGCGGTACCCCTCATTCTGATATGCAGGGGCAGCTTGGCAGCCAGCCCTACCCCTTCACCTAAGCCAGGGCCTGCTATGGACACCCCACCCCAGCTCTGGTCAGAACCACTCCGGGGTGAGCAGCAGCAGCCCTGCCGCTCCCACCAATAGCCTCCCTAATGCGTGATGGGCCAACTAAGGCCTTCCCTGGGCGTGAGAACAGAGTGTGAAAGGGAAGGACCAGAGCTGCCAGCAGAAAACAGGCCCTGTGGGAAGGACAGGCAAAGCATGGAACAGACACGAAACAACCGAGCACAACC
The DNA here is from genome assembly GCF_047675955.1 of Chlorocebus sabaeus. NCBI lineage: Eukaryota > Metazoa > Chordata > Mammalia > Primates > Cercopithecidae > Chlorocebus > Chlorocebus sabaeus. Next base: position 128,360,455 of record NC_132913.1, read on the forward strand.
TCTGTCCATACACCTGGGAGATTCAAGAAGATGCTTATTTTCAAAACAAGGGCAGAAAGCTATGAGGAAGAACAGTTAGAAAAGCGAAGATTTTAGAGATGAAAAATGTAAGAGCTGAAGTTCAAGATTCAAAAAAAACCTCTAGAAAAGGCAGTCAAAGGACTTTAGAATGTAAACAAGGAGACAGAATATACAAGAGAAAAGCAACCAAACAGACCAACCCATGAATTCAGGGTAAAAGAAAAAAATGAAAGAGAGGAAATTACAAACAAATAGAATAAGAGACCCTGACTTCAGTGTGAAGGGCCCACCAAGTGCCAATAAATGTGAACCCCACCCTTACACCCATCCACATGGAGTTAGAACACCAAGGAAAAGACAAGATGCTAAAAGCTTCCAGGGAGAAAAGATGAGTTGCCAACAAAGTCTGCTCATAAGTGACCTGATGCAGAAAGCCACAGTGACCCTGTCCTCAGAGTTCCCAGGAAGACTACTTAGGAACAGAAGCACCCCAGACACTACCACCCAGAGCAAGGACACAGCAAAAACACACTCACACACCAAAGACTCATGCACCCTTTCAAGGAAGTCACACAAGGATGTGTTCCAGCAAAACAAGACAGGAAACCAAGAAACAAGCAGCTCTAGGGTCCAAGAAACAGAGACTCCAATCCAGGGGACATGGCAAGCAGCTGCCAGAGGCCACTTGTGGAGGTGCCATAAAGGGGAAAAAACCCATTCAAGAAAATAAAAAAGGCTGGGTGCAGTGGCTCATGCCTACAATCCCAGCACTTTGTGGAGTCAAAGCAGGAGGATTGCTTAAGCCCAGGAGTTCAGCACTTGCCTGGGCAATATGGCAAAACCCCATCTTTACAAAAAAATAGCCAGGCATGGTGATACATGCCCATAGTCCCAGCTACTCAGGAGGCTGAGATAGGAGGATCACTTGAACCCAAGGAGGTTGAGGCTGCAGGGAGCTGTGACTGCACCACTGCACTCCAACCTGGGTGACAGAGTGAGACCCTGTCTCTAAAATGAAATGAAATAAAATAAAATAAAATAAAATAAAATAAAGATAACCAAGAGCTGGAGAAAAATAAAACACCAACCAAGAACATCTTGCCTAAGTACAGAGCTGATGCAAAAGGTGTGGGGCCGTAAGCGTGCTCCTCTGGTCTGCACCTGGCCCACTGCAGCCACTGCTTGTCCTAGAGCTGCAGCCCTCCCAGGCCCCAAGGACCTGCAGCCATGGTGGGGCCCCAGCCCCGGAAGCAGGAGGAGAGCGGGGACCAGATGACACCAAGCAACTGAGTACAGCCCGCCCCAGCCCCACAGCAGCCCCTCAGGAGTCACACTGACCCAGGACCTTGAGCACTGACAGCCCAGCCCAGCCCTGTCCTGCACCGTCCTGGCTTGAGCTGATGACAGATGGAAAGGGAAACTGAAGCCCATCTGAGGGTTCCTGGCAGGGCTGAGGTGGGGGCAGGAACCCCTTGAGGGTACTCCTGGCACTACTAGCCTCAGGGAAGGGGCCCTGCAGGAGCAGTCGAGGGCCATGCCTATCCCTAGAGCTGCATTTCAGGAGCCCCATGGGAGGCCCAGAGGATAGGGGATGGCTGTCATTCTTCTGCCAGGCTTGCTCAGGAATCCGTAGGCCCCGAACAGGAGACCCCGAGACCCAAGGACACCCCAACCCCTGAGAGGGTGGCCAAAGCTCACCCCGGACTCCACCAGGAAATGCAATACCTGGGCTAAAACAACCAGCTCAGCCATGGAAGAGCACTGAGTCCTCACTCTGTGTGAGGCACCGTGCTGGCCCCCATGGGGGTGGGAGAAGTCAGGGACAATGGGGGTGGAGGGAAAAGTAGGGGGACGGGCAGAAAGCACTAAAGCAGCTACCGTCCTCGGAGTCCCAGGTCCTCTCTTCACAAGCCACATGGGCTTCTCAGGAACCTCAGTCTCCATACCTGGAAAATGGAACCACCACCACCTGGTTCAGTGGGGTCGGAGCCAAGTGGTGCTGTTCTCATTGTTCAGGTGTGGAGTGGCATGGGATAAAGGGAAGCACATGAGGTGCACAGTGGAGGCTACGCCCAATCAGTGTTCCCTGTCTTCTTCCCCACCCCTGGAAACCTATGGTTGTGGAGGGGGTGCCAATCTGAGGGGTAGGGGTGACAGCAGGCATCACGGCAGAGGCAGCATTTGAGGGGGGCCTAAAACCTAATGTGGAGGTTGAGTAGAAAGTATTCAAGAGAAGAAACCCAAGCAAGAACAAAGACAGGGACGAGGGATGCAGAGACTGTGTGTGTGTGTGTGTGTGTGTGTGTGTGTGTGTGTCTATATCTGCATGCATGTATGTGTGTATACAGCCATGCATGAGCATGTGTGTATGTCTGTGTGTGTTTGTGTGTGAATGCATGTGTGGGTGTGTGAGTGTGCATGTGTGCATGAACATGTGTGTACATGAGTGTCTCTGTGTGTGTGAATGTATGTATGGGTGTGTGTGTGCATGTGTGTGTCTGTGTGTGCAATGTGTGTGTACATGTACGTGCATGTGTATCAGTGTGTGCTGGGGTGGATCATGTGACTATGAGTGTGTGTGGCCAAGTGACTGCTCTGGCCCCCTCCAGGGCACTGTGAGGAAGGGTGAGTAATAAGTGCCAGGATGCCTGGATAGCCGGGCACTGACCTGCCCTCCCTAGACTCCAGGGCATCCTGAAATCTGGCAGGGATGGCAAGCAGGAGGGACCCCCAAAGGCCATCTGAATCCCCAGGCTCTGTGGCGGCCAGGGTTGGGCCTGCCCAGACCACAAGGCCTGGGATTAGGAGATTAAATCCAGGGTGAGGAGGCTTTAGAGAGGCAGCAGCCCCTCCTACTCAGATTCCAGCAACCCCAGCCTCTGAGTCCCACATCCAAGTCCCACATCCACACATCCGGATCAATCTCAACACTTCGCTAGGCCTGTAGGAGGCCGAAGCTGGCAGGATGGGCTGGTGAGGAGCAGGAGAGGTCAGGAGACTCAGCCTCCACTGACTGCTGACCTTGACTGTGCCCTCTGCCCCACAGCACAACTGAAGCACATGGGCCAAGCCAAGCCGGCTGTTCCCTGGGTTCTCCAGGCCCTGGGGGTGGGGGCACTGGGGTGGTGAGAGGCCAGCCAGGCTGAGGGTGGGGATCCCAGTGGGCCTCAGGAGCTAAAGAGCAAGCTGGCTTCATCAGGTGGGGCCACTGTGCCCCTGTCTCTGCTCAGGTGCCATGCCAAAGGACTGGGATGCCAAGCTGGGATCCCAAATCCTCCTGTGGCAGGGATGGGCCTGTGGCCGGAGGCCACCACCTAAGGGGCAGAACCCAGCAAGGACACAGGCCCCACACTGCCTGGCTGTGTCCCTGGGTACCCTGGCCACCCATGGACAGGTTTGGGGCAGGGTGTAGCCCAGCCCCTCAGGGTTCTCAGAGATGCTCCTGGGCATGGAGTGGGTGATGGGCAGTGGGAGGTGACACCTTGAGCCCCTTTGGCCACCCATATTGGGGGTGGTGAGCCACATCTTTTGGGCCTAAGAACGCTGAAAGTGGCAATGTCCTAGAGAGGTCCCTGGACTCTGTAGGCAGATGACCACACGCTCATCCTACCAATCACAGCCACCCGGGGACCTAGGCCCCACCACTCTCCACCCGTGGTGGCAGCTCAGGCCCCTCCCAGCTCACTGATAGAGGTGCACGGATGGTCTCAGGCCTGACAGGATTGGCCAGCTGGGCATGTGCAGGGCTCAGTCAATCCTAATAGCCTAATGCTGGTAGCCCCTCCATAGACCCCAATCCAGTAGGACCAGGGCTCTGTGGGAACGTCTCCCCTCCCGCCCCTGTCAACCCAGCTCACCGGCTTCGGCTGACCCAGCTGAGTGGCCTGAAGAGATGCCCTCAGTCTCCTCCAGCGTCTCCTCCTGAGGCTACGTAGCCCACGTCTCCCCCTCCACCCTCCACAAATCCCACGGGAGGACTGCCCTACCTTACTCCCAAAGAACACGGTGGGCCCAAGGTCAGCAGTCATGACATCAGTGAGGACTGCAGGGCACAGGCTGGGCGGCCGGGCAGTGGCCGTAGTTTAAATCCCAGTCCAGCCAAGCATCAGCCCTGGGCTTTGGGCAGAACTCCAGACTCCACCTGTTTGTGACTGACCAGCCAGAGCCCCAGACGGGGCAGTCTGTGGGACATTCCAGTGGGGAAGGGGGAAAGGAGGCACCCAGGGGGGCAGCATCTGGCAGGGAGCAGGGCTGGCACACAGCAGACATCTTGCAGGTCCTCACCACAGGGACCTCCCTGGGTCTGGGCTGGGAACCCTGCCTTGACACCTGATTCCAGCCTCTGTCTGCCCTGTGGATCTGCCCAGGGAGGACACCTGCAGGGCCTCAGATCCATCTGCAGCCGGAGTGAAGCTGTTCATCTGGGCCCTGCCTTGGACCCAGTGCCCTCCCGAGACTTCACCCCAGGTAAAGGCTGCCCTCTCCCGACCCCACGCTGGGCCCCTCAGCCAGCTGCCTTACAGCATTTCTGGTCCAGAGGGTTCCTGGGTCTTGACTCCAACTACCCCATCAACCAAACAAGGAACCCCTCTAAATAGACAGTGTGTGTTCAATGCAAGGGCAGACCTGAGCCCTGGCTCTGGCCCATCTCACACCCTGCACTGCAAGCGCCACACCTGCCCCACTCCTGACTGGCCCACTCCACAGCCTGGCTAAGGCTGGTGGCCAACCACACCTGCAAAATGGCCGCCGCAGGTGCAGCCCCAACCCCCACGTGGACCCCAGAGCTTCCCTTCAAACCCTCTGCTGCCTTCTCAGACCACAAGGGTGCTGGCATGGCTTCCTTGGCAAAGGCCCCGCCAGCCTGAGTGCGACAGGATGTCCCGCAGAGCCGAGCACGGTGTCGCGCAGTGCGTCCCCAGGGTGAGGCCAGTACCAGCCCTGCGCGGCAGGGGCCTCTCCGAACCGCCTCCTCTCCGCAGCCGCAAGATCCAATCCGCTTGCCCAGGCAGGCCTTTAATCCCAGCAATGCAGGCACCCCTTGGAAAGGGCCGCTGCCTGGGGAGGGGGTCCTCCAGTCTCTGGGGAAAAGTCCCTATTCCTGGGGACGTGGGCGCGCATCGGGTCCGCGCCGGGCGACGTCGCGCTCGCGCCCAGCAGGCCTCATGACTTGGCATTCCCTCCTTCCCCTCCCCCTCCCGCCCCTGCGGCCGGCAGTGCCCCCCAGCCCCACCTCCCCGCGCCCAGCGCCCCGCTCCTGCGGACCCTCCCTCCCGGCGGGGATGCTGCCCGGCCCTTCCCCAGCGAGAGGGCTGGGCCGCTGGTTTGCGGGGAGTCGGCGTGAGGGGCAGCTTAAAGCGGGAGTGCGAAGGTCTTCGCGGCCACTGTTCCTTCGTGTCATCCGAGCCCGGGCGCCGGGGGCGCGCCACCATCCCAGACCCGGCGGCCCCGCAGCCCCTCCCTCGCCGCCGGGCCACACCTGTTACAGGGGCGCTGGCGGCTGAGACGCAGGCAGTGCTTGCCGGCAGCCCCTCCCAAGTGCTGGGTCTTTCTGGAAGGGAGCTGGGGTCTCTGGCGTGGGAGGGGGTGATGGGCAGCCCGGCGGTGCAAGGACGCGGGTGGCCAGGCCCCAGCGCCGCAGACCCCGCCCCGCCTGCCTGTTTTGCTCCAGGCTCCAGGATCCACCCTCCCCCACCCCGGGGACCCGAGCAGCTGCCCGCGCCCGGCAGCCCTGCGCGCTCTCCCCTCGGGCCGAAGCGCTGCAGCCGCGCACCCTCCCAGGTGCGGCATCCGCGTCCTCAGCCCCGCTCTCCATCCCTCCCCTCCCCCGCCGTCTGGGCGCAGCCCCTCCCGCAGCCCCGCAGGTGGCTCCTCTCCAGGAGAGCGGAATAGCCGGGGAAAGGCGGGGGTATCCCGATCCCGCCGGCCGGGTGAGCCCTCCAGAGGGCGACCCCCGCCCGCTGCAGCTGAGATCGCGGCAAAGGGACCTTCTCCAGCGGCACCTGAAGGGCGGACACCCCTGAATTTCCCCCATTGTTCTCTGCGGAGATGGAGGAAGGTCTGGAAGGGAAGGGGCCTCACAGTGCCCGCGCTTCGGGTCGCAACAAGGGCGCAGGGCCGGAGCTCCCCGCCCTGCGCGCAGTGGGTGCAGGTGCGGGCTGCGGGCGCGGGCTGCGGGGCGCAGATGCGGGGCGAGGGGCGCGGGAGGCCGGGCGGGCGCCTGCCTTACCTCTCCGGCGTCACTAGCAGCGGCCCCGCATGGGCACTGGCATGGGCGCGGGCTCCCGAGCCCGGAGCTGCTGCCGCTCGCCGGCTGCTCTGAGCTGTGACGGCGCCGCCGCGTGACGGGCTGCGCGCCCCCGGCCCGGCCCGCCCAGCGCCCCTCCCAGGGCGCTGGTTGGCTGCGCGCGGCGTCCGAGCTCCAGTCGCCAGCTGGTTTGTCGCGCGGGGAGAGGGACGGGCGACGCGGCCGCCGCGGGGACTGGGCTGGGGACGGAGGGGGCCGGGGCCGGGCTGTGACGTCACCGCTGACACCGCGGCGGGCCCCGCGGAGGGTGGGGGACGGACACCCGGCTCGGACGCGGCGTCCCCTCCCCCGGCGCGCCCCTGAGACCTCGCGGGGGAGGGATCCGGCGACGCCCCGTCCCGAAGCCCCGCGTGCACCTGAACTTGCCCGCGGACCCTTCGCCGGGCCCTCCCCCACCCTGGCCCCTTTCGAGTGAAATCGTAAAACCTCCACCTGCCCCCGCTCGGAGCCAGCGACAGACGCATCGTGGGGGGCGGGCGGGGCTGGGGAGGGAGGGCTCCTTGCGCCAGGGATGCTGGCTCTGGGTGTAACAGGTGCGCGGTGAAATCGCATCTTGCGTCGGGGCCGGGGCGCCAGGGAAGAGCAGCAGTGACCGAGGCCCTCCCCGCGGGATGATGCAACCAGCCCGTGGACCCGCCGCCTCGCCTCCGCCGCGGCTCGTGGGGACCCCCGCCCTCCTCTCGCCCCACCTCTCCAGGCCCCCATTGTCCTCACCCCAGCCTGTCCAGTTTAACTTCCTTGAACCCCCAAGTCACACGCCGCTCGCAGGCCACCCCGGCAAACCCCAGCCTGCGTCACCCGCCCCCAGCCGCGTTCCTAGTTCCAGGGGCTGACTGGTATCTCCGTGCGCGCCACCGCCCTCCCTCCACCGTCCCAGGGCTGGGCAACTTCGACAAAGCCTCTGGGCAGCTCGCCCACGGGGACCTCCCCGCATTGCGGTGCGGGGGTGCACGGACTTCGGGCCACCCTGAACCCCGGGGCTGCGTCCCCTGCAGCCCAGCCCCTGCCATCGAGCCACTGCCATGGGCATCCTGGCGTCGCCTGGCTAAGCCTCCCTGGCGGCCAGCGGCGGCCTGCGCTGCCCTAGCGGCCTGGCCGTTAACCATTTAATCCACACTCCAGGGAGAGCCGGCTTCACCTCAGTCCCCACAGCTGCGTGCAAGCGCCTTGCAGGTGGCAGGGAGAGATTCGCATCCACTTCTGCAAGAAACGGGCCCCCCGCTCCCAGCCCCAGCCCCGCCGAAACCAGCTAGACAGCTCCTCCTCCTTCACTGTTTCCTGGAACCACCGGCATGAAAGAGAAATCAATTGTTCTTCCCAACATTGGCAGAAACAATAAAACCATCTGGGCTTCTGGGGCTGGGGTCTTTATCACCGCCGTTTTCCTCGTGGTTTTTAATCTGGCAAGCTCTCTATTTCTCGAGGCAATTGACATTTTTCTAGGAATTAATCTATTTCACGTTAATATTTAAGTGACTAGCATATCTTTTTTTCTTTATATTCTGGCTTTTTACGGTTTGGTGGTGGTGGTGGTGGTGTTGACAAGGTCTTGCTCTGTCTCCCAGGTTCGAGTGCAGTGGTGCCATCTTGGTTCACTGCAGCCTCAACCTCCCCAGCTCAAGCATTCCTCCCACCTCAGCCTCCCTAGTAGCTGGAACTACAGGTGAGTGCCACCACACCCAGCTAATGTTTGCATTTTTTGTAGAGAAGATTTTGCCATGTTGCCCAGGCTGGTCTCAAACTCCTGAGGTGAAGTCATCCACCCGCCTTGGCATCCCAAAATGCTGGGATTGCCAGCTTGCACTTAGCCTGTATTTTGTTTTTGACATTTTTCTCTTTTAATATTTTTAAATATTTTCAGAGCTCTAACTTTCAGTTCTGTTAAACGTCTTTCCTGTTATTTCATTTGCTTCTGTCCTTCTGTATTCTTTCTTTCCCTTGTGGTTCTTTGGATTCGATCTGTTCCTCCGTCTTGAACTAAATGCTTAGCTCCTTTTTAAGCCTCCTAATTTTCCAATAGATCTACTGTATTAAAAGCTACAAAATTCCTTCTACAAGACTGCCTTGGCTGAGTCTCACAAATGTGGACATAAAATGTTTTCATTATCATTAAGATCTAATATTTTCTACTGTCCCTGATGATCTCCTTTTAAACGCAGGGTTATTTAATAACATTATTTACTTTTCAATAGCATTTCTTTAATTATAACCTTTTGTTACCAGGTTCTAATTTAATCGCATTATTGTCAGAGAACAAGTCTGTATTCAGTCAAGATCCTGGCAGGAAGCAGATGGCACACTCAAATTGGGTAATTTGAGAAGTGTTTGATAAAGAGACTATTGACAAAGGTGTGGGCAGGAGGTCGGAGAGCCCCAAGGGCTTGGTGGCACTGCAGCCTTACTGCTGGCAGGGAGGGGGGCAGGCAGAAGCAGAGGCTCAGGTGGAGGGGTGCAGTCAGCCAGAGTTTCCCAGGAAGGGAGCCAGGGCAGCAAACCCTGGACCTCACTCTCCCTCCTCCTCTGATCTGGTAGTGCTTTGGCTGAACCCAAGGGGAAGCTGGAGGTCAGGGGCACCCAAGGAGTATGGTCCATTTCAGGTGGTCTCCTGAGTAATGGGCAAAGGGAACTTAGAAGCACAAACAGAAGCTAGCAGCCCAGTCTTCACGGCCTTGTGCCTCTGGGATTCATTGAACCTTCTTTAGGTTCCTAACACATAGTCTATTTCATACATGTTCTACATGTGTTCAAAATGGTTGTATTCTCTGCTTCATGGGCAGAGAGTTCTGTATATTATGTAACAGTTCAAAATTATTAATTGTTGACTCAGTAAGGTAAGATCCCGGAAAGAAAAGTTTTTTAAGGTTATTAATTGTATTGATCAGGATTTGGAGATTTCTGCTAATTTTTGTCAGTGTGAACTATGATTATTATTTTTAAAAATCTCCAGTTAGAATTGTTAAAATATCTGCTTCTCCCAGCAGTTCTGGCACATGCTGCTTGCTGCGTATTGAGGCCGTATTTTTAGATATTAGAATGATTTTGATAGACGTGCATTATCACTCTGTGGTTCTTTGCACCCATATACATGTGTGCCCTTCTTTGTCTGGTGTTCGCAGTTTTTTAAATTTTTTGCCTTAAATTTGAATATCATTAACATGTCAATCCAGTTTTCTTTGGTTCATATTTGCCTGCTATGTCTTTTGCCAAATTTTTTATTTTAAGCTTTTTGTATCTTTTTAAAGCATATCTCTTTTAGGCAACCCATTACTGAAATTTTAAAATCATATCTGTTTCTGCCTTTTAATTGGAATTTAACCCACTTACATTTATAGCAATTACTGTTATATCAAGACTAAGCTTTGCCACCTGTTCCCTGACTGCTCCTCATCAAAGACAGAGTCTGAGATACCAGTGCTGGCCCCTCCGTCCCACTCAACACCCTCCAAAGGGCAGCTTTATCAAGGACACCCATCAGCTCGATCGAAAGCTTCTGGGAAGGGGACTGCAGTCTGAGACTCTTCCTACCCAAGCCCCTTCTTTCCTGGTCTCTTTCGCAGGACTCAGACCTGCATCAGGATCTGAAGCTCTTCTGCCTGCACCTGCCCCCTCCCTTCCATCCTGCATAGGCTTCCTCCCAGTCACCCCTTGCCCCTCCTCTAATGCCACAGAGACATGGACTGACATGGATCCCCAGGAAGCATGTTTTTCTCTCCAGCTGGCATATTCCTTGGGCGTCGAGTGACTCTGGCCTGTGAGCACCCAATGGTGTCGGGACAGCAGCTGCTCTACTGGCAGCCTGCAGTGGGAAGACACAGAAACCAAGCCCATGCAGGGAGTGCAGGCTCCTTCCTGAAACCGATCACCACTCCTTGCTCCCCAGAGCCCACAGAGGAGGAGCCGCTTCCCTACCTTGTGCTGCATCATCCTGTGGCATCCGCGAGGAGGCTCTCCGGATAGCTCTTCATTGTCTCCAGCGCTGTCCCACCCAGGAGGACCTCGCAGCTTCCTAACAGTCCCTGTGATGGCTTCCTGTGGTCCAGGCCATCCCAAGACGGGCAGGAGACAGGACTAAACTGTGTCTCTCCTGCCGGTCCCCCTTACCTGGCTGCAGCCTCCACCCACTTCACAGACCTCATCTGTTTTTCCACTGGGAAAAGGCCCAGTGACAGAACATGTGGGGCCCCATGCGAAATGAAATAAAGGTGCCTTGTTCAAAAGCCCAGCAAAGTGCAGTTAAAGGTGCTAAAAATACAAACCTCTTCCTCCATTCCCCAGGCTCTCTTGATTAGCCATGGTGTTTTCTTGCTATTTAATGCCATTCTCAGTAAAGAAAAATTAAAATTTTAAATTGCTAGCATGAATTTTACTCTTCATCTTTCTATCGTAGAATGCCAGTTTTAAATGCAGATAGAAGAGCTTTCAACTCATACACCGAATCACTGAAATTACACAGCTCGTATTTCCTAGTTCATCTGTGTGTGTTTTCTGTTCTTACCAGAACAATGAAAACCATGCACATTACTCACTTGCCTGCTTCTATTTCACTTCTCGATGCTGGCACCAACACTCTCTGCCTCCTGCTTACTGATAAGGAAGGCGGGATGAAAGGAGAACTCTGGGTCTTCCTGTCTTTCCCTTTCCTTCCATGCCACCATTCCAGTGAAAGTGCTCGGCTAATCCAGGGAAGTAAAATGAGCAAGAAAAGATACAACGGGGTCCCACGTCCTTTGTGTTCCTTAGAATACCATTGCCCCCTTTCTGTATTTGGAACAAGTTCTGGTTCAAATGGAAAGCATGGCCTTTCTGGGCTGCCTCACGCCGCGCCCACTGGGCTGCAGGCATGACCTGGTCTACCCGGCACTGGAGTGAGTCTTGCTGAACCCCATGCCATGGCACTGTGAACACGAGATCTGGATGGGGCTGCAGAAGTGGGCAGAGATTTGTGCGTCTCCTCTGCACCTGCCTCAATATGCCGTCGGCACCACAAAACACAAAAGATGAAATTATTAAGGATCTTTGGCCAGCGGCAGCAGAGCATTAAGCCAAGAATGCGGGGCCACCTGCTCTGACGCAGCTCACAGACCCCGTGGTAGAGGCTGTTAATTTCATCCCTTTCTTTTCCCTTCCTCTCTCTCTCTCTCTCCCACCTTCTCCTTCATCTCCCCTCCTCCTCTTCCTCCTTTCCCTTCTTCTTTCAATCTCATTGTTTTTCTTTGAACACCTGATCATTTCTCAACTTCTAAACAGAAAAATGAAAGGCAGGTCGGCGTGTGACGAGCTCTGGGGCTTGCTTCTGCTATCCCTGCTCAGTTCCCACTTCCTGAGGTCAGAGTTCAGGGATGCAGGACGGGACCAACACTCTGAATCCCACCCTCCAATAGACTAGATCAAGACTTTCTCACATGAGTGCCCCCATAACTGCACTGAGGACCCATCCCCCACTGCCCTCTCCACACACACTCAGAGGCTACACGCTGTCCAAGTGGCCAAGGGCAGGAGTGGCATTGTCCAGGAATGCTGGTCACCCCGGGGCCCTGCCTGCTGGCCTCTTGTTGAGGAGCAGGCGTTGCCCACCCCCAAATAAATCGCTAACATGGAAGAAGTTTTCAAAAAGCAGCCACCTTGCGGGCCTGGGCCCAGATAATTTCAGTCTTTTAAACTTAAAAAATCTAGACTGCTCTCATATTACTTAAAGTGACCCATAGCTACGAAAAGGAGGAGATTGATGAAATTTTTGTCGTGAAGCCAGCATAACACTGATGCCAAAACCCGGTGGAGAGATCCCAAAATGGAAGACCACAGACCAATTTCACAGCAATACGAATACAAAAATTACATAGCACAACCAGATAGAATTCAGTAGTACATCAGCATGATCCCGTAACATGGCTAAATTCTTCTCAAAAATACAAGTGTGGTACAGTGTTAGGGATGGCATGAATATAATCATTCATTTTAGGAAGTTACAGGAGAAAAATAAATGGGGTGATTTTAGTAGAGCTGAAAAGGCATTTGACCAAGAAGCCATCTATTTCTAGTTAAAAAGAAAACAACCACACTCTTTGGGGAAACGTGGCTTATCCCTTCACCTGAGGAGGGAGCAGCCCTGCAGGGTCTCGGTGGATGAGTCCAGCCAAGGGGCAGCCCAGGGCAGCAGGCAGCTTCACGCCCATCAGTTGCATGACTCTGGATAAGTTCATTAGTCCCCTGTGCCCATGACCTCTTCTGCAGCTGGAATAAGAGCTGCACCAACCTCATACAGCAGTGGTGACGATTTGATGAATTAATGTGTAAAATGCTGAAACGAGGGCTGGACACACCATAAGCCCTATATAAAAGATAGCTGACCTGGTGAAATAACAGAGAAATACAATGAAGGTGAAATACAATGATGTGCATTCTCACCCCCGTTTCATTTAGAAGTATCCACCTATGCAATTTAAAAAGAGAAGAAAATACGTGACATAAATATATATTTGGTCTCTGCCCTCAGTTTCTGACACTGTGTTCCTAAAATGCTTGTAATTTCCTTAGTGATGGGGTAGTAGGACCATTCTTTGTTCTAATGTTGGCTTCCTAGACCAAATATTTGGTTTCAGGACCTCAGGTCATGACAGAGAGCTCCTAAATCCCTCAGGCTTTCCTGGAGGATAGGAACATCTTTTGCTCTAATTAAGTAACTCTTGGTGGGTTCCTGGATAGCTTCAGGATGGGGGCTGGTCACCAGAAAGATTAAGCCATAATTAAAAGCTTGGAACTTTCAGCCTCAACCCCTCACCCTCTGGGGAGAGGAGAGAGGCTGGCGACTGAGCAGCAGGTCAAGCTGTGTTATGAAGGGCCATGGTCCGAATGCTGGTGTCCTCCCTCAGTTCACGTGTTGGAGGTTAATCCCCATTGTGACAGTAGTAAGAGGTAGGACCCTCAGGAGATGACTCAGTCATGAGGATGGAGCTGTCACACACAGAATTAGTGCCCTCGTTAAAGAGTTTGAGGAGCCCCTTCTGCCCTCCGCCAGGGGAGGACCCATAGAAGGCACCAACCACGAGGAACAGGCCCTCATCAGATGCCATAGCTGCTGGTGCCTTGATCTTGGACTTCCCAGCCTCAAGAACTATAAGCAATAAATTTCTGTTGTTTATCAATTATCCAGTCTGAGGTGTTCTGTTTCAGCAACCGGAACAGACCAGCACAGGAAGTCTTCATAAAAATCCCTGAAGGACAGGGTTTGCAGAGCTTCTGGGCTGGTGAACACATGCACATGCCGGGAAGGTGGTGCCCTCCACTCCACAGGAACAGAGGCTCCTGCACTCAGAGCCTTTCTAGACCCTGCCTGTGTCCCTCTTCATGTGGCCATTCATCTGTGTCCCTGGCAGGTCCTCTATAATAATCCAGTACATGCAGATGTTTCTCTGAATTCTGTGAGCTGTCAGCAAATTATTGAGCTTGAGGAGAGGGTCCTGGAAACCTCTGATTTGTAGCCAAGTTGAACGTAAGTGTGGGTAACCTGGGACTCACCACTTACGACTGTCATCTGAAGTAGGGGCAGTCTTGAGAGGCCAAGCCCCTAACCGGTGGGATCTGCACTAATTCCAGGTAATTAGTGTCATCACTAAATTGTAGAACACCCAGTTGGTGTCAGAAGAGTTGGATAATTGGATGATGTGGAGAAAATAACTCTCACATTTGGTATCAAGTGTTCAGTACAGGGAAGAAACAGAATTTTTTTTTTTTTTTTTTTTTTTTTTTGCTATTTAAATAGCAGGTTAAAATATTAGAATGGAAGAAACAAAGTTATTATTTGTAGATGATATAATCATCTATCTAGAAAATTTCAGGGATGAGTGACAAGCTATAGGGAACAATAAGTTTAAGTTAGGCGCTGGCTTTATTAAAAAGTAAAAAAAAAAAAATAGATGTTGGCACGGATGTGGTGAGAAGGGAATGCTTTACCCATGGCTGATGGGAATGTAAATTAGTACAACTGCTGTGGAAGACAGTATGGAGATTTCTCAAAGAACGAAAAGTAGAACCACCATTTAGTCCAGCAATCCCAGTACAGGGTATCTACTCAAAAGAAAGTCATTATATATATATATATTTTTTTTTTTTTTAACTACCAACATGCATATTTATTGCAGCACAAATCACAATTCCAAAGATAAGGACTCAACCTAAGTGCCCATCAACTGATGAGGGAACAAAGAAAGTATGGTATATATACACCACGGAATAGTACTCAACCACAACATCAAGGAAATAATGCCTTTTGCAGAAACTTGGATGGAACTGGAGGCCATTATCCTGAGAGAAGTAACTCAGGAACAGAAAACCAAATAATGTATGTCTCACTTATAAGTGGAAACTAAGCATACCAAGTGGTATAATGGGCACTGGAGACTCCGAAGCAGGAAGGATGAGAGTGGGGAATGGGATGAAAAACTACATATTGGATACAGTGTACACTTTTCACATAAGGAGTTCACTAAAAGCCCAGACTTCACCACTGTACAATTCATCCATGTAACCAAAAACCAACTGTAGGCCAGGCACCGTGGCTCACATCCATAATCCCAGCACTTTGGGAAGCCGAGGCAGGTGGATTGCCTGAGGTCAGGAGTTCAAGACCAGCCTGGACAACATGGTGAAACCCCATCTCTACAAAAATACAAAACTTAGCCGGGCATGATGGTGGATGCCTATAATCCCAGCTACTCGGGAGAGTAGCTGAACCCAGTCGGGAGACTCGCTTGAATCCAGGAGGCAGAGGTTGCAGTGAGCCAAGATCGCACCACTGCACTCCAGCCTGGGCGGCAGAGTGAGACTCCATCTCAAACAAAACAAAACAAAAACTATCTGTACCCCTAAAGTTATAAAAATATTTTTTAAGTTTTTTTAAAGTTAGGAGCTGATAAGAAAAATTATCACCAAGAAGACAACAGTTTCCACAGAGCAATGACCAGTTAGAACCTATAATGGAGAAGTCCAATCATAAATAGCAATCAAAAATTGCTAGAATGCATATGTAAATAAAGAATACATAAAATAAAAATAAGAATAAATGCAATGCCAGGAAATAACAAGAAATGTACAGCTTTCTCATTCATACGGAAATTATATAGAAAACTTTGAAAATCCACTGGGAAGAGGTAAATTAGTGGAAAAGCATAGCATATTTTTGGAAGAGGCGATATTGTAAAAGAGCTAGTTTTCTCTAAATTAAAACCACACATTCCATGCAATTAAAATAGCAACAGAAGTTCACATGGAAACACAAACATGCAAGACTAATCAGGAAATGTGTTAAAAAGAAGAATGAGGAGAATCTGCCCTATAAGACACTACAACATATTATGAAATTCTCATAAGTAAAAAGATGCCAGTGTTGAAGAAGAAACAGATCAAAATTTTATGATCAAAGGTGTCCTTTCAAATAATTTTGTAGAAATAGGTCATTTAATAACTGGTGTCAGATACCGTGGGAAAATGTAGAGCTGGATCCCCACCTGACACGTGAGTGACATCAAGACAAATTCCCAAGGGAATCAACATGAATTTGTGAAAATGAAACCTTAGGGGACTGGGATGAAACGTGGTGGCCGTGTGCGGTATCTTGGAATGGAGAAAAAGTGACACATCACCTGAGCCCTCTAAAAAGATGAGGACTCCACAAAAACCCCAGCATCTCTATGGCCCAACACCATAAGCCAAATTGAAATCCCAGCCCCACATGGGGAAAATGATTCCCACACTTACAAAGACGCAGGGATTTCCAACAGTGTAAGGAGCTCTGCAAACCAACAGCAAACAATCAGAGTGATGACCCCAGATATGGGCAGAGACTACAAAGGGACAGTTTGCAGAAGGAAAAGCAGAAAGAGAATGGGCCAATAGCAGGGAAAAATATGGTCACAGTTAAAGAAGTGCACATCAAAGCAGTGGGGTTGTTGGCTGGGCACAGTGGCTCACACCTGTAATGCGAGCACTTTGGGAGGCCAAGGCGGGTGGATCACCTGAGGTCGGGAGTTTGAGACCAGCCTGACCAACACAGTGAAACTCCATCTCTACTAAAAATACAAAAGTAGTCAGGCGTGGTGGCGCATGCCTGTAATCCCACCTACTCGGGAGGCTGAGAAAGGAGAATCTCTTGAACGTGGGAGGCGGAGGTTGCGGTGAGGCAAGATCACAACTTTGCACTCTAGCCTGGGAAACAAGAGAGAAACTCTATCTCAAAAAACAAAACAAAACCAGTGGGGTTGTTTTTTGACCTATCAAACTTCCTACAGTTAAAATGTCTGGTAATTCCAGTGTGGCCAGTCCATGGGAAAATGTGTCCCTCTGTGCCATGGCGGTGTCCAGGGCAAGGAGGGCAATGTTTCTGGACAGCAGTTTGTCAAAATGCACCTGCGTTAACGTGCTCCTGCCCTCAATTCAGTAATTCCATGGCTAGCAATTCGTCTGTGATACACACACACACACATTTGCCAACATAAATAGGCAAGAATATTGATCACAATATGGATTTAAAAACGACATAGTCAACCGGGTGTGGTGGCTCACGCTTGTAATCCCAACACTTTGGGAGGCCGAGGTGGGCAGATCACCTGAGGTCAGCAGTTCAAGACCAGCCTGGCCAACAAGGTGAAACCCTGTCTCTACTAAAAATACAAACAAATTAGGCAGGTGTAGTGGCATGTGCCTGTAATCTCAGCTAGTTGGGAGGCTGAGGCAAGAGAATCGCTTGAACCCAGGAGGCGGAAGTTGCAGTGAGGCAAGATGGGTCACTGCCTTCCAGCCTGGGTGACAGAGAGAGACTCTGTTTCAAAAAAATAAAATAAAATAAAAAATAATCAAGTTGTTTGCCTACAGGCACTGGCTAAATGGACTGGGGCATATACAGGAGTGATTTCTCCAAAGCTTCTAAAATGAAGGAGTCTCAAAAGTATGTGCTGATGGGTGAAGATGACTGGGATTTGTTGTTAAATTGTTTAGAAGGGACACAGAAGAGTGTGCACAATGTAACCCCCCATCCCTTTTTTTTTTTTTTTTTTTTTGTTTTTTGGTGACTTTTGGTGGGAGTTGTTGAGAAGGCATTCACTTCTTTCTTTTTAAATATATCCTCTTTCTGTGTATATTATTTGAATGTTTTAATCTTAGGTGTAACTTTTTATGCCAATGGAGTTAGAGAGTAAGATGCCTTCATGTTTTACTTTCTTTTGTATCATTCTGAATCTACACTACTAATAAATACCCCATTAGGGAAAACGTTTTTAAAATTCTATCAGAGCTGTAGACTTCTAGGTAAACCAATGTGGGAAGAATATTAGGTTAAACCATATCAAATTACTGATGTCTACTTTTGACCTATAAAAGTGGTAATTTTAAATGGTTCCACCTAATAAAAATGAAGTGTAGAAAAAATATATCACAAAATGTAAAATACAGAAACCAGCTTTTTACACAGAAAAGAATGACCTGCAAGTGCCACAACGAGAGGCGGCTGCAGCCAGTCTGAGCGCTGGGGACGGATGGGGCTGTGAGGTCCAGGCAGCAATCAGGCGGGGAACGTGCGGATGGCGGGGGTGCTGAGGTGGGCGAAGGAGTCACCTGGGGTCAGTCCGGGGGGCTCTGTGGACACCAGGATGGCAGGTCAGGAAGACGCTGCCCGCCACGGTCCCCCTCGGACCTGGGAAGCCTGGAAGGGCAAGGCCTGGAGGGGAGCTGGGTCCAGGCAGGGAGCCCACAGCAGAGACGCCAGGAGGGTGATGTCGGGCCAAGAGCCGGAGCCGGGGGATGCCTTGACCTGCGCTGGAGAACCATTCGCGGAATTCCAGAAGGGACGGAGAGGCACTGAAACAATATTCGAAGAAATATTGGCTTAGAATGTTCCAGAATTGCCTACAGACAGAAACGCTCAGATTAGGAATCAATATGGGCCCCAACAGCAAATAAAAGCAAGTCTGCTGAACACCAGAGACAAAGCAGTGAAAAGACAAGTTATCTTAAAAGAGGTGAATTATGAAGTCCCAGACCAAGGCGTTGGGCGGAACCCCAGGGTGTGGAATTGCAAGAGCCCAGCAGCCTGGAAAGAACCAACCCCCCGCTGCGCGGTTCCCTGGGGCCCCGCCCCAGGCCCCGCCCCCGCCCCCGCCCCGGCCCCTGCCCCTGCCCCTGCCCCTGCCCCGGCCCCTGCCCCTGCCCCTGCCCCGGCCCCTGCCCCTGCCCTTGCCCCGCTGTAGGCCCCGCCTGCTGTAGGCCCCGCCCCACTGGAGACCCCGCCCCGCAGGAGACCTCGCCCTGCTGGTGGCGCGCCCTGGTTGCCGTGGCAACCTCCTCCCTCCGCCGCCGGGTAGCCGGCTTCGCTCGCCTCTCAGTAGCACCGTTGCCATAGCAACGGGGGCGGGGCCCTCGGGACGCGCTGAGCTAGTGCGCGCATCCTGTGGTGCTAGACGATGGCGGCTGGGCGCGTGCGGCCTGTGCAGTGCTTCCCCGGTTGCGGTAAAAGCGGCTCCGTGGGGTCCTGCGCCCGGACCCTGAAGTGCGGCCAAGCCGTGGGGGCCTCCGTGGGCTCGTGCTGCACCGCGTTGGAGTTGGGGTCCAGCCACATAGAGTTGGAAGGCCCTTTGGGACCGGAAACTGCATGTTACAAATGGGGAAACTGAGGCCAAGATAGAAAAACGCCGGGAGGGACTAGCTCCAAGCTAATGCACTTGTGCCCAGGCATAATCCTGCTGGCCTAGGCAGGACCCTTTGCATTCCAACTTTGCTCAGATGGCTCCCAAGGTGCCCTGTGGACGGCATTCCTGGCATAGACTCTGGATCCCGTTCCCACAGAGCTCCCTGTCAGGCTGAGGCCCCGTTACCCACCTGGTCCTCACAGATCCCTTCCAGACGCCTGCTCAGGGGCACCATGACAGGCCTTGCCCACCCTATAGTCACATCTTCATTGCAGCTTTTGCAACCTTTCCCTAAAACCAAAGAATCCTCATCCCCCAAAGCCCTGTTGGGATGCCTCTTCCCCCTTCTCCTCCTCCATGAAGCCTTTCTGCCTTACAGGGCCGACTGGGGGCCGAGGTGGGCAAAGGGGTCACCTGGGGTCAGCCCGGGGGGCTCTGTGAACACCAGGATGGCAGGTCAGGAAGACGCTGCCCCCCACCCCATGGACCCCCTAGGGCCTGGGAAACCTGGAAAGGCAGGGCCTGGAGGGGAGCTGGGTCCAGGCAGGGCGCACACAGCAGAGACGCCCCAAGGGTGGCGTCGGGATTTCATTTGTTTTGCTCTGTGCACCCAGTCTCTGAGAGTCTCGGGTCAGCTGTGCAGCGGGGACACTGCAGTCCTCAGGTTTGGGGAAGAGAATGTCAATGAGACAATAACAGTGACGTTG
This sequence comes from Chlorocebus sabaeus, assembly GCF_047675955.1. Lineage (NCBI taxonomy): Eukaryota > Metazoa > Chordata > Mammalia > Primates > Cercopithecidae > Chlorocebus > Chlorocebus sabaeus. Next base: position 128,380,164 of record NC_132913.1, read on the forward strand.
TCTGAGAACCAGCTGCTGGAGTGAAATCCCGGCTCTACCCCTCACTGACTTTCCTGCCTGGTTGGTCATTCATCTCTTTGAGCCCCAGCTTCTCCGTTTGTGGAATGTGAAGTGATTACCCAACAATTTCATGGCGGGTAAATTGTGTCCAATAAACAATGGCTGTTAGGGCATGGTGAATGCTTGACCAGGCTGTGTCCACCCCTCCACAATGAGTGGGAGCTGGCCTAGCTCATGGCCTAGGGGGCAGCGCAGACTCCCCAGAGGTCCAGGAACCTCAGCAGTGGTGTCAGCAGGTTTGCCGCATGCTCTGGGACTGTGGTGATGGGGCGGAGACAGGACATCAGCCACTGGCCTGGATCCAGGGAAAGGAGGCCCAGCAGAGCCCCAGTCACAGCCCAGCTCTTGCTGTGGAGCCGGGGACCTGGGTGAGGAGCAGGCAAACCACGCTGCAGCACGGGGCAGCCAGGCAGAAGCATAGGCCCAGCCCACGGACACCTGCCCAGGCTCTCCCCAGTAACCCTGACCCTCCCTGCCATCCACATCCGTGCTGTGGAATTTGTCAAATGCTTACTTTTGGCTTGTTGGTTTTTTGGTTTTTGGTTTTGGGAGTTTTTTTGAGATGGAGTCTCGCTTATCCCCCAGACTGGAGTACAGTGACGCAATCCTGTCTCACTGCAACCTCCACCTCCCGGGTTCAAGCGATTCTCCTGCCTCAGCTTCCTGAGTAGCTGGGATTACAGGTGCCCAGCTAATTTTTGTATTTTAGTAGAGACGGGGTTTCACCATGTTGTCCAGGCTGGTCTTGAACTCCTGACCTCAAGCGATCCACCTGCCTCGGCCTTCCAAAGTGCTAGTATTACAGGTGTGAGCCACCATGCCTGGCCAAAATGCTTACTTTTTGAATAGCTGAACTGAGTTTACTTGCACCCACAGAGGGCACAAGGAGGCACAATTGTTGCCCCCATCTTGTAAGTGAAGACATCCAGGCTGAGACACTTGAAAAGGCCCCTGAGGGTCAGCAGATGCTCTAGATTGACTTGAGCCAGGTCTTTGGCTGAATACCCTTCCCCCAACTCCAGTAGCTTCTCTGGGGCCAGAGCCAAGCGCAAGGCAGTGCTTGGAGGATGGGAGGAAGCAGGTTCCCTGGTAGGAAGCCCCCAGCCTGGGCTTTCACCAGTGGAGGCATGAGGTCAGCCTCTTTCTGCACTAACGTTAAGCCTCAGCGATGACCTCTTTCCCCACTCAAGCCCACCCCTCCCAAATCCTCGTCATTCATAAACAGCTTCCACCCAGCTCAGTCATGGAGGCTGGTGGTACCTTCTAACCCAGGGTTCTCACCCTGGCTACAGATCAGAATCATCCTGCTGTATCCCTCAGAGATCCTGACTCCATTGTTCTCCATGAGTTATGGGGGCTCCCAGTTAAGCATGCCAAGTGGTTGTGTGTGTGACTGGGCCCTGGGACCCCTGGTGTGGGCAGCCATCAATCAGGAGAAGTCCTGGCTATGATCACCTCTTGCCTGCCAGAGAATCAGATGGGCAGAGAGAAGATGCAAAGCAGCATTTCCTCCTTGCACACTTCCAAATGCTTGCTCACAGCAACTGTGTTTTTGTTCCATCCTGTTTTAGTGGACACGTGTTCTCAAAATCGTTACTCTGTGCTTGGGACTGCGGTCCAGGCCTCCTCCCCATTTTACAGATGGAGAAATTGAGGCTCAGAAGGGAGTCAGGACCAGGACGCGGGACAGAGGATGCCAAATGAACTGCCCTTCCCATTCCTCTGCTGGAAGAACAAGTGTCCACTCCCTAGTTCTTGTTTTTCTCCTGAAAATCCAAATGTTTGTAGAAGTCATAAAAAGAGAAATAAACAACCAAGTCTTCGCCCTAGGAAACAGGTCTGGTGAAGATGTTTATTGGAGATTCTTGAGGACCAAACCCAAAACTGGGTCATCCTGAGGGGACGAGAGTGAGGAGGAGCCATGATGAATTGCACCAACGTGGGATTTCTGAAGATAGTCGCGCCAGTTTCTAACCCTGGGGCTGCTGAGGGTGACTCCGTGTCCAGGCCCAGCAAGACAGTCCTGCCTTGTGCTTCTGTGCCCATGCCCCCTTTCACTCTCACAGTGCCCGGCTTGGGCAGCAAATGACACAGATGCCCGTCACACCACAGGGAACTCCCACACCTGGAGGTCTCAGTGCAGTGGACAGACAAGGAGGCTGAGGCTTGTTGCATTTTTGGAGACACTTTGCACCACATTCTGTATTTATCCACATTAGGTTTGGGACAGTTTGTTGGGAAGGGGGGTGTGTGTGTGTGTCTGTGTGTGTCTGTGTATGTGTGTCTGTGTGTGTGTATACATGCACAAGTGGGAAAGAAAGATGTCAAGTGGAGAGGCTGAGACCCTCGGAGCTCCGGTGGGTGGGAAGAGGCCTGGATGTGAAGTCATGAGAGCCAGGAGGCCCCAGATTCTCAGGACCCTCAGGAGTCCTGGGCTCTGTTAGCCTCGCCCTCTTCAGCCCCTGCCTTGGGGATTTGGACTCTGCAGGGCTGGGAGGAGGCCCAGGAGTCCATCACTGCAGGATCACAGCCCCATCCCTGCACAATCCCTAATCTCACATCAGAATCACTCAGAAGTAGGACCAGGGTCATGATCCCATTTCAGGAAGGAGTGAAATAACCGGCAGGAGAGGGACTTTGCTGGGCCCCGGACTCAGAAACCGGAGCCCTGGGTGGGTGGGGGCCAGACTGGGCAGCCCTCAGCCAACCAACGGTGGAGACTGGTAGGGCACCAAGTGAATGGGTCCCCGGGCTCTGGCCCAGGAGGCCCACCAGGAATCCGCACAGTGTGGGCAGCTCTGCCAGGATCTGCTCGTGGCGCACTGGACGGCCGGGTGCTGACTCAGTGTCTGGCCAGCAGCAACTGGGCTGGGGCCAGATCCCATCGCAGCACAGCCGTGTCAGCAGGCAGCTGCTCCCGGTAGATTCCTGGGGACCAGGACCAGAAGGAAGTGTTGGCTGTTGACACGTCAGTCCAAGTCCCCTACCCCTCTTTCCCTCTTTCTGTTTTCTGTTCATCCACAAAGACCCTGAGCTTCCTCTGTGTCTGGAGCTGCAGCGTGGTGGTGGGAAGGGCTGCCCCTCTGTATAGTCGCTGTGCTGTTTGCTAGATGGGGCTAATAGCTGGGGTCACCCCTGCTGCTCACCCTTAGCTGAGGAGGAGAGGAAGCAAATTGGGTGCTCCCCGGTGACTTGGGCCTGGATTCTGCTGTCAGCCTACACACAGAGCAGGAGGTTGGGGACTAGAGGTTCTCTGGGGACCGCATGTAGAGGACTTGACCACAGTGCTAGATGCTGGCAGGGATGGAACTGAGTAAGACACAGTCCTGATGGAACTGAGTAAAACACAGTCCTGATGGAACTGAATAAGACACAGTCCTGCCCAGAGCGGCCTGCCATCTTTCTGATGACAGATACTTACACAAGTACTTACAGGGAAGCCAGGGACCTCACGCCATGGAGGTGCCCAGGGTGTGCTGGGTGTACTTCTCCCCTGTGCAGACCTACTCCTACCTCCTCAGCCTGTCCCTGCCCCTGTGTCCTGGGAGGGTGGCGTCTCCAGATTCTGTTCTGGCTTCAGCCAGTAGGAGAGACTGCTGGGGCTGGAGGGCAGGAGGAGAGGGTAAGGAGGGAGGGGGCTGATCCTCCTGGTCACCCCTTTTCAGATCACCCCAGACAGGCTGCCTTCTTACTGGGGGCTTTAGTTTCTGAATGACACTATCCAGTTCCACCACTGGCTCCCTCCTCATGCCCTCTAGCACTGGCAAAGACCCCAATGCCACCCGAACCTTGCTGGGTGGGTCCCCAGGCCTGTCCACACCTGTGTAAGCAGCCTGTCACCAAGCTGTCTGCAGCTGTGTCCTTGGAGCATAGCAACAAGTTTCCTGCCGGAACCCTCACTGGTACATGCGGGTCTTTCTCAAAAGCCCACGATCTTTGACATAACCAGGGAGAGAGCCCCTCAAAATACCAATGACTTATTCAAAGAAGAAATTGTACAAGTTTCTGCTCTCTGAGCCTAAAGTGATAAAACAAAAAGTAAACAAGAAAAGTATAGTCAAGAAAAAAGAGTCTAATGCCTTGGAAGTTAAAAAACGTACTAGGTTAAATGAAGAAATATTACTGAAGTTGCACTCTTTCTAGAAATGAATGAAAATGAGAATATGCTCTCTATCAAAACCAAGGGGATGCAGCCACTGTGCTGTGAGAGGGAAGTTCAAGCTTAAAGTCACTGATAAGAATTCAGGAAAGGCTGGAAATGATTGGCCTGTATGTTCAACCTCAGAATCCAGATGATGAACAACAAGACACGATTCAACAGGGTGGGATAAAGGGCAAAACCCCAAGTCATGAAATAGAAAATAAACAAAAATTAGACTTAGAAAAAAAAAAAAGGATTGGTTCTTTGAAAATGACAAGAGGATATAACTATAGAAACAAAATAATTAAAATTAAATACATATATAAAAAGTGAAAATCTAGGTAACATTGATATGGCTAGGTGCGGTGGCTCACACCTGTAATCCTAACACTTTGGGAGGCCGAGGCGGGCAGATTACCTGAGGTCAAGAGTTCGAGACCAGCCTGGTCAACATGGCCAAACACTGTCTCTACTAAAAATATAAAAATTAGCTGGGTGTGGTGGCGCATGCCTGTAATCCCAGCTACTCGGGAGGCTGAGGCAGAGAATCGCTTGAACTTGGGAGGTGGAGTTTGCAGCGAGCTGAGATTGTGCCTCTGCACTCCAGCCTGGGCAACAGAGCAAGATTCTGTCGAAAAGAAAAAAAAAAGGTGGATAATGAGAAGAAAATTGAAGCAAGTCAAAGAGAAATTACTAGAGGAGTCTTACCTATCCTATGGCAAATCGACCTATCGACTTTAAGGCCATAATAGTTCAAACAACTCAGTATTGGCGAGGGAACCAACAAAAGGAGAAATGACGGAGGTAGCACATGCTAAGGCGCCATTTCAGACCAATAGGGGAAAGGTTCAACCTTCTCAGCTGCACTTGGGTGAAGGATCTCTGGGGAGGGAAAGTCAGGAACCCTCCCTGCTCCATGCACAAGCCCAGTGGACTAAAACCTAACCTAAGAAGAGAAACTGCGGAGCAGGCGAGTGAGTGGGTAAATCAGCGAGAACCAGCTCTTTTCTGACGCCTCACCCACGTGGAGGCCTGCGGCCAGGGTTGGCTGATGGATGCGGGACACCTTCGGCCAGCAGGGGCCCAGGCACGGCTGGAGACTGGAGGCCAGCTGAGCAGAGGAGCCAGGCCCTGCAGTGAAGCCTGATCAGAGGCAGCTCCCCCTCCCCGAGCCTGCGAGCCGCAGATGGGTGCTGGCTGGTGACGCCATCCCTGACCATGCAGGGCAGCCGTCAGTGGGGACAGCCCATGTGCGCACACAGTTGGACAACTCAGAGTCAGTCCCAAGCCAGAGGCCTCTCACCCACAGCCGAAGCTTGACACTGGGTCTGCGCCTCACCGCAGTGTGGCCTGGAGTTCCAGGATGCTCACATTCACGAGCCTCAGCAGTGCCCCCATGGCACTTTCAGAGGAAGGCACTGAGGGTTGAGCTGGACACATCCCCTGATCCCAGGGCTTCTGCCTCCTCGTCTCCATCAGAGGTTCTCAGAGGTGGCTGGGCACCTGCTGCGCTGGGCCTGACCACCGTGTTATTAAATGCTTCCCAGAGTTCCTGGGGCTCGGCCTGAATTGGAGCCACTGGTCAGAATTACATCCAGTGCCCTGAACTGTGAAGGGGATTGTGGCTCCTGGGAAAAAGGAGGTGCCACCTGCACAGAGCTGCCCTCTCTCCCTCTCCCCTCATCCCCTTCTGTGGCCCCAGCTCCTGGTGCAGGTTGCCAGAGAGTGACTTTCCCTGAAGCCCACACTGGCAGCTCCTGTCCTGGTCAGGAGGGGGCACACCTGGGTCCAGGTTCCAGGTAGTATCTACCCCATGCTAGCTATGTGGCTCCTGGCAGGGATCCCTCTGTCCAGCCTCGGTTTCCCCATCTGTAAACTGGAGAGTCTTTTAGAGGCCACAACCTCTGATGACCCTTCTGCCACTCAGGCTCCATCTCAAAGGGTCTGCAGTTCTGCTTCCACCCAAGGGAGCATAGCACGCAAGGGACTTAATTCGGTCAAGGTCAGAAGATGACCTGCAGAAACAGAACCAGCAGCAGGAGCAGCTGAGATGGAAGCTTTCCTTAGATCTTGGCAGAAGAGAAGTTGACCTTGGAGGAAGGAGTCTGGGGATCAATTCCCTTTTCATCTGTTATTCAAGAGGATATGTGGGGAGCTAGGAGGCCAGTCCGGATGCTGCCAATGCTGCTGTGTGCAAAGCTGTCTCTGAGAGCAAACGTGGGGCTCAGTGGCCGTGAGCTGGCTACACTGAGGATCTCTTCCAGGCAAATTCTGTCTCCCCCAACCCCAGGTGCAATCACTGAGCCATGACTGGAGAAATTGAAGCGGGGAGGTGTGGAGGAGGCATTCTGGCAACAGCAGGGGCAGTCGTGACCCACGGAGGACACCCTGTGTGGACCCTGACAGGGAGCTGCAGACACCCTGGACAGCGAGTTCCCTGGGCTGGTCAGCGGGGGGCAAGGATCCCAGCAATCCATGGACTGAGCTCACAGGCCTGGAGGGCTCCAAACAGCCTCCCCAGTGCCACCTGCTGGGAAAAAGAATTAGAACCAGGGATGCATCTAAAAATGATGGGAAAGGTTAGACAGGCGCTCCCAACAGGGCGAGTATGCCTCAGGAGCCGCAGCCCAGGCCCCCTCCGCATGAGGGAGACCGTCCCTGCCCAGGCCCAGGTGCCCACAGAAGTGTGGACTCCCCGGGAAGATACGGCTGTGGCCAGGTGGCCGACGCGCCTCTTCTCAGGGTGCCTGGACACACGCTCCCAAGGCATGCCCCCCTGGGCTGAGCACAGGGAGCCCCACCTCCATGCTGAAGCCCCATCAGTGAAGCCACATAGGTGCCTGGGTCCATGTGGCCCCATCTCCTCCAGGCCAGCCTTCCTGGCTGCTCTTCTCCATTTACAGGAGGGACCCTTGGGTAGGTCACTCCCTGTTCCATGCCTCTGTTTCCTCATCTGTAAACGGGAAATAACAGAATTTCCTCAAGGGGCTGCAAAGACTGACTGAGTTCTGTAAAATGTGGAGGACAGGGCATGCTGCTGGCTCATTCACATGACTTCTGGGCTTCTGGGATGGACAGAAATCCAGCTTCCCAGCTGGGCTTCTGGTTTCAGTCCTTCCCTGATGGTTCTGGCATGGGAGGGCCTACTTCCTTCTAGGATCTGCCTGTGGCCTGTGTTTCTGGTTGGGCCAGCAAGAACGAACTTACGCTCAGGGTCTCCCCATCTCCCGGCCTCCTTGCAGCTTGCTGGTCCACGTCTGCAGTCTCAGGGACTCAAAGCCCTGCAGGGAGAGGTCAGCAGGAGGCCTGTGACCTCAGAACACCTCTCCACCCACAGGCACCAGGTCTGGGGGCAGCCCAGGAGGGGATGGGACATTCCCAGGGCCCTGAAGGGTGAGGGCTGGGAGCTGGCCCTCAGGGCTACCAGGTGAAGGTCTGGGCTGGACTCTGGGGAGAGGAACCTGGGGGTCTGTTCTGAGGAAGAGAGACCTCTTGCCTGGGGTGACCCTTCATAGAGCACTCTCTCCTGTCCCATCAGGAATTAGGTGAGGCCTTTGGCTTCAAGCCTACTGGGGTTTTAAGGGAGAAGGAAAATCTTTCCTTTCACCTCTGAAGTTTCCCTGAAAAAATGAACTGACAGAAAGCAGATTAACAGGGGAAAAGGCATACAAATTTATTAATTTGCACAGGAGTCAGGGAAATATAAGAACTCAAAGAGGCCGGGCACGGTGGCTCATGCCTGTAATTCTAGCACTTTGGGAGGCTGAGGTAGGCGGATGGCTTAAGCTCAAGAGTTTGAGACCAGCCTGGGGGAGACCCTGTCTCTACCAAAAATACAAAAAGAAAAAAAAAAGTTAGCCGGGCTTGGTGGCACATGCTGTGGTCCCAGTTACTTGGGAGGCTGAGGTGGGAGGATCACTTGAGCCTGGGGGATGATGGCTGCAGTGAGCTTAGATGGTGCCACTGAACTCTAGCCTGGGTGACAGAGCAAGACCCCATCTCAAAAAAAAAAAAAAAAGAACTCAAAGAAAGGCAGGATAGTTGCTGTTTTTATACCACCTTGAGATTTGTAAACCAAAAATAAAGTCCTAAGCCCATTCAACCAACTGACTAGACCTTGTTATATATATAGTTTGGTGCCGCAAAAGGAATAGCACTCGAATATAAAATTTTCTTTTTAATTCTCAGCAAGGTAAGTTACTTCTATAGAAGGGTGCACACTTGGAGATGGAACAATGGTGAGCGCACACTTGGACAAGGGAGGGGAAGGGGTTCTTATCCCTGAAGCACGTGGCCCCTGCTGCTGTGTAATTTCACTATTGGCTAAGGTTAGACCACACAGGCTGAACTAATTCCGATTGGCTGATTTAAAGGGAGTGACAGGGTGAGTGTTTTGGTGGGGAAAAATGGTTATGACAGAGCAGGTAATCGGAATGAGTCAGGGTGGAGCAGGTAATCGGAATGTGTCAGGGTGGAGCAGGTAATCGAAAAAGGTTGCTTTACAAGGAAGTTAAGTTTAACAGTAGAAGACAAATAATTGAACATACTGACATATTGATTCTTTGAAGAGAAATTTAGAACTTATATCTAACAACTGCCTCTTGACCAAGGAGACTCCACTGAAACCTGAAAAGCTGAATTCCCAGCCATGATAGCAAGTAGAGTCAGAAATACCTTATTCCCCTCCCTGTTGGGATTTAGGCACAGCTGGGTAGCATTAACCTTAAAGTGGAGATCATGAGAGTGACAGAGCAGACTCCTTGTGGCAATAAGACACCAAATTCCAGCCTGACTCTGGTGTAGCCTCACATGACAGATGGCAGACCCTGAAGGAAATCAAAATGTTTTACTCCAGACTGTATTTCTTTGACATATTTTGAGATGGCCCTGCAAAGCCATCTTTTGTGGGGGAAATTTGCATCTGTAGAGAATCTCCATTAATGCAGTCAGGCCTTCCTTTCTAGGCCTTTCCCGGATCTAAGGGAGATTAAATGAGAGTCTGACACTTTCAAAGTCAGAAAAGAGACATTCGCCTTCTATTTTCTCTGAAGATTGTGACCTGGGAGGCTTCATCTGCATAACAAGAACCATTGTCTCCACAACCCCCTTATCTTAACCCAAGCCTTTCTTTCTACTGACTTCTAGTCTTTAAACAAAGCTTAGCTCTTTCAACCAATTGTCAATCAGAAAATCTTTGAATCCACCTGTGGCCTGTAAGCACTCCAACTTGGAGATGTCCTACCTCTTTAGGTAGAACCAATGTACACCTTCCATCTATTGATTTATGTCTTTGCCTGTAACTTCTGTCTCCCTAAAATGTATAAAACCAAGCAGTGACCCAACTGCCTGGGCACACTTTCTCAGGACCTCTTGAGACCGTTCCTTGGGCCATGGTCACTCATATTGGCTCAGAAGAAACTTCTTTAAATATTTTAGAGTTCAGTTTTTCTTTGGACAGGTTACAGAAATAATGGAGGCTCAAGCACAGCCAAAAACAGTGGCATGGCAGGTTATGGGAGGGGGAGAAGAGGAGGCCAGTCTCACCAGGTTATGGGACCTCACAGCTAGCAAATGGTAAATGCTTCTTCTAGCCTTTAAGGGTGACAGACTGATATGGTTTGGCTCTGTGTCCCCACTCAAATCTTACTTTGAATTTTAATAACCCCCACATGTCAAGGGTGGAACCAGGTGGAGATGATTGAATCATGGGAGTGGTTTCTGCAATGCTGTTCTCCTGATAGTGAGTGGGTTCTTGTGAGATCTGATGATTTTATAAGGGGCTTTGCTTGGCGTTCCTTCTCCTTCCTGCCATCATGTGAAGAAGGGCATGTTTGCTTCCCCTTCCACCGTGATTGTAAGTTTCCTGAGGCCTTCCTAGCCCTGTGGAACTGTAAATCAATTAAACATCCTTCCTTCATAAATTACCCAGTCTCAGGCAATTCTTTAAAGCAGCATGGGAATGGAGTAATACCATAAATTCTTACCACAGAGAGTGGGGTGCTTCTATAAAGATACCCAAAACTGTGAAAGCAACTTTGGAACTTGGTAACAGGCAGAGGTTGGAACAGTTTGGAGGGCTCAGAAGAAGACAAGAAAATATGGGAAAGTTTGGAACTTCCTAGAGACTTGGAGGGTTCAGAAGACAGAAAGATGTGGGAAAGTTTGGAACTTCCTAGAGACTTATTGAATGGCTTTGATCAAAATGCTGATAGTGATATGGACAATGAAGTCCAGGCTGAAGTGATCTCAGATGGAGATGGGGTACTTGTTGGGAACGGGAATAGAGGTTACTCTTGCTATGCAAAGAGACTGGTGGCATTTTGACCCTACCCTAGAGATCTATGGAACACTGAACTTGAGAGAGATGATTTAGGGTATCCGGTGGAAAAAATTTGTAAGTGGAAAACTGTTCAAGAGGAAGCAAAGCATAAAAGTTTGAAAAATTTGCAGCCTGATGATGCAATAGAAAAAAAAAATTTTCTGGGGAGAAATTCAAGCCAGCTTCAGAAATTTGCATAAGTAATGAGGAGCTGAGTGTTAATCACCAAGACAATGAGGAAAATGTCTCTGGGGCATGTCAGAGACCTTCACAGCAGTCCTTTCCATCACAGGCCCAGAGGCCTAGAAGGGAAAAAGTGTTTTCTGGGCTGGGTCCAGGGGCCCCCTGCTGTGTGCAGCCTTGGGACTTAGTGCCCTTTGTCCCAGCCACTCCAGCCATGGCTAAAAGGGGCCAATATACAGCTCAGACCATTGCTTCAGAGGGTGCAAGCCCCAAACCTTGGCAGCTTCCATGTGGTAATGGGCTTGTTGGTGCCCAGAAGTCAAGAATTGAGATTTGGGGAGCTCCACCTAGATTTCAGAGGATGTATGGAATTTCCAGGATGTCCAGGTAGAATTTTTCTGCAGGGGCAGAGCTCTCATGGAGAACATCTACTAGGGCAGTACAGAAGGGACTGTGGGGTCAGAGCCCCCACATAAGAGTCCCCATTGGGGCACTGCCTAGTGGAGCTGTGAGAATAAGGCCACCATCTTCCAAACCCCAGAATGGTAGATCCACCAACACCTTGCACTGTACATCTGGAAAAGCTGCAGACACTCCATAGCCAGCCCATGAGGGCAGCTGGGCGGGGTGGGGGGTGGGGTGCTGTACCCTGAAAAGCCACAGGGGCAGACTTGCCTAAGGTCATGGGCAATGGGCAACCACCTCTTGCATCAGCATGACCTGGATGTGAAACATGGAGTCAAAGGAGATCATTCTGGAACTTTAAAGTTTAATGACTGCCCTGTTGGATTTCGGACTTGCATGGGGCCTGTAGCCCCTTTGTTTTGGCCAATTTCTCCCTTTTGGAATGGGTGTATTTACCCAGCACCTGTACCCTCATTGTATCTAGGAAGTAACAAACATGCTTTTGATTTTACAGGCCCATAGGCAGAAGGGAATTGCCTTGTCTCACATGAGACTTTGGACTTACACTTTTGGGTTAAGGCTGGAATGAGCTAAGACATTAGGGGACTGTTGGAAGGGCCTGATTGTGTTTTGAAATGTAAGGACATGAGATTTGGGAGGGGCCAGGGTGAAATGATATGGTTTGGCTCTGTGTCCCCACCCAAATCTCACCTTGAATTATAATAATCCCCATGTGTCAAGGGCAGAACTTGACACATGAATTGAATAATGGGGGCAATTACTGCCATGCTTTTCTCATGGTAGTGAGTGAGTTCTCATGAGATCTGATGGTTTTATAAGGGGCTTCCTCCTTTGCTTGGCACTCTTTCTCCTTCGTGCCTTCATGTGAAGAAGGATGTGTTTACTTCCCCTTCTGCCATGATTGTAAGTTTCCTGCGGCCTCCCCACCCCTGCAGAACTGTGAGTCAATTAAACCTCCTTCCTTTAATAAATTACCCAGTCTCAGGCAATTCTTTATGGTAGCGTGAGAACAGGCTAATACACAGACTCTCAGCTTATCTTTCCTAAATGCAGACAAATGAGGGCCTCAGCAAAAGCCTGGCTGCATCAATGCAGGTTTTCTATACAGATGCAAATTTCTCCACAAAAGAAAGCTTTGCAGGGCTGCTTCTGTTTTCAGGCCCTCTGAACAGTCATCTCAAAATATGAAAAAGAAGTCTATTTGCGGGGGATATATTTTGGTTTCCTTCCTGGTGGAAGCTCAGATCCTGGGGGAACGCGAGCCTCCAGGCCTGCCTCCTCCTCTCCCTCTCTGCTGCCCAGAAACTCCTGGGACAGGAATTCTGGACCCTGGTGAGACAGTCTGAGAGAGCAGGCTGGCCAGGCAGCCTGGGCAGTGGGCAGCCACAAAGCCCTGCAGAGAGCACTGGCCAGACTTGTGGCACAGTTGGCTTCCTGCCAGGAGCTGCCCGTGTGCCAGGTGCCATGGCCAATCCTTTCCCTGTCAACCCTAAATAAAGAGATTCAGAAAACAGGATGAAATGGACAGTTAACTTGAGCACAAAGCATAAGCACAGCCACCTGGGAGCACAGACTCCAAAGAATGGGAATCAGCACTCCGAAGTTCTGGGGGCTATGTGTATAGATAAGGTTTGGGAAGCTTACCAGGTGATACGGTTTGGCTGTGTCCCCCAAATCTCATCTTGAATTGTAGTTCCCATAATTCCCAGATGTCTTGGGAGGAACCCGGTGGTAGGTAATTGAATCATGGGGACAGTTTCCCCTATCCTGTTCTCATGATAGTGAGTTCTCACGAGATCTGATGGTTTTATAAGAGGTTCTTCCCCCTTCATTCTGCACTTCTCTCTCCTGCTACCATGTGAAGAAGGAAGTGTTTGCTTCCCCTTCCACTGTGATTGTAAGATTCCTGAGGCCTTTGCAGCCATCTGGAACTGTGAGTCAATTAAACCTCTTTCCTTTATAAATTACCTAGTCTCAGGTATTTCTTCATAGTAGCATAAGGAGGAACTAATACAACAGGGCTTTGATACATTCCACACAAGTTTAGCACATAGTTATGTCAGAGGTATTTGAACCAGAGCAACTCTATCTTAGATAGGGGCTGGGTAAAATAAGCCTGAGACCTACGGGACTGCATTCCCAGACAGTTAGGTATTCTATCTCACAGGATGAGACAGGAGGTAGGCACAAGATGCAGATCATAAAGTGAGACATGAGGTAGGCACAAGATACAGATCATAAAGACCTTGCTGATAAAACAAGTTGTGGTAAAGAAGCCGACCGAATCCCACTAAAACCAAGATGGTGATGAGAGTGACCTCTGGTCATCCTCACTGCTACACTTCCACCAGTACTACGACAGTTTACAAATGCCATGGCAATATCAGGAAGTTACCCTACATGGTCCAAAAAGGGGAGGCATGAATAATCGACCGTTTGTTTAGCATGTAATCAAGAAATACCCATAAAAATGGGCATTTTGATGCCCCATGGACATTTGCTCCCATTAAAGTATGAGGACTGCAGCTGTACATTAGAGGTGAGGAACACCATTGGGCATTAGAGGGAGAGGAGCACCACTGTACTTTAGAGGGTGAAGTGTACCATTAGGCATTAAAGGGTGAGGAGCATGGTTGTGCATTAGAGTGTGACAAGCACCATTGTACATTAGAGGGTGAGGAGCTCCATTGTGTGGTAGAGGGTGAGGAGCACCGCTATGCATTAGAGAGTGGGGAGCACCACTATACATTAAAGGGTGAGGAGCACAGCTGTGCGTTAGAGGGTGAGGAGCACCACTGTGCATTACAGAGTGGGGAGCACTGCTATACGTTAGAGGGTGAGGAGCACCACTGTGCGTTAGAGGGTGGAGAGCATTACTGTGCATTAGAAGGGTGGGGAGCACTGCTGTGTGTTAGAGGGTGGGGAGCACTGCTGTGTTACCTAGTCTCAGGTATTTCTTCATAGTAGCATAAGAAGGAACTAATACTGCTGTGTGTTAGAGGGTGGAGAGCACCGTTGTGTGTTAGAGGGTGGGGAGCACCATTGTACATTAGAGTGTGAGGAGCACTGTTGTGCATTGGAGGGTGGGGAGAACCATTATATGTTAGAGGGTAGGGCGCACCGCTGTGCGTTAGAGGGTGGGGAACTAGAGGGTGGGGAGCACTGCTGTCCATTAAAGGGTGGGGAGCACCACTGTGTATTAGAGGCTAAGCAGCACTGTTGCACATTGAAGGGTGTATTAGTCATTCTCAATGCTATAAAGGAATACCCAAGACTGGAAAATTTACAAAGGAAAAGAGATTTAATTGACTCACAGTTATGTATGGGTGGGGAGGCCTCAGGAAACTTATATTCATGGCAGAAGGAGAAGCAAACTTGTCCTTCACTAGGCAGCAGGAGATAGAAGAGAGAGGAACGAAGGGTGATGAGCCCCTTATAAAACCGTCAGATCTCGTGAGCACTCACTCACTATCACGAGAACAGCATGGGGAAACTGTCACCGTGATCCAATCACCTCCCACCAGGTCTCTCCCTATATATATAAAATGGAGATTAAGGGGATTACAATTCAAGATGGGATTTGGGAGGGGACACAACCAAGCCGTATCAGAGGGTGAGGAGCACCACTGACACGAAAGCTTGAGTCCTGGGCCCCACAGCATGTGATACTGGACCTTGTTTACATCTCAATTCTTTAAAAAGATATGTTTTAGATGACTGGGCAAGCATGTCTATGGCCAGGCTCCCAGACGATAGGAAGGAATTGTGATTAGTTTTTTTAAGTGTGACGATGGCATTGAGGCTGTGTGAAAAAGGTCCATCTGTTTAGGTGTCCACTGGAAGATCTGGGTGGAAGAACACATTGTCGGGGTTTGCTTTAAATCTTCAGCAAAATTAAACGAGTAATATGGAGGGGGTCCTGAGAAAAGAAGCTGGACAGCAGGACGCTGCCGGCTGTTGAGACCGGTGCTGGCGCTGACAGTTTCGCTGTCCTCACGTCTGTGCCACTGGAGAACATCCTCATTACTTAGAAGAGATTTTAAAATGGGACTGCTGGGACGTGTGCTTCAGTGGCAGGCTCCCTCCTACCTCACAAGGAGGTTCGGTTTCCTGCCCCACAGAAGATTCACCCCGTTACCCCAGGGCTAAGCTGAGGGAGGAACAAGAGGGCTCAACCCCCAGACCTTACAGAGCTTCAGTTCAACCCACTGTCCTGAGGAGAAGTGGAGGTTGGGCCAGGGATGGGGTTTGCCCAGGGACATGCCGCAGGTTGAGGGCAGAGCCAGGCACTGAGCTTGTCGAGAAGGCCGAGAAGCAGCCCCAATGCACAGGGCCCGTGGCTATGCCGAGTGCCATCAGGAACTGGGCTGTGGAAGCCCCTGGGGATGACCAGAAGGCCCAACCTAGGGGCCTTCAGAGCAGCGCACTCACAGCGGGGAAGACACAGTGCAGGAGCAGTGGAGGGCGGTGGGCACCGCCCAGGGCAGGCCCAGCCAGGGAGGGCGGTCAGGCTGGTTTGGGGGCCTGAGCCCCGCGTGAGAAAGCCCCATCCGCTGCTTGTTGATGACGAATGGTGGCAGACGGGGGTCAGAGGGCACTGGGAGCACCAAGGCTGGATGGGGAGATGAAGACAGGCTGGCTGGGCTACAGAAGGCAAGAGGCACATAGACCCCACAGGCCTTTCCACTGGAGCCACCTGGGCACCCTCTGAGTCATTCAGGTGGAAAAACAAACCCACAAACAAGTCCCTGCCTGCTTAAACGTGACTGCCTCCTGACCGTCCTCTGGTCGCGTCTGAACTCCTGGCCCTCTGCTGCCGTTCCCCGCTGCATCCACCCCACGTGCAGGCTGCTTCCACCCCAGAGGCCTCGGAGGCCAAGGACTGGGGTCCCTCCGTGACTGGGCATCTTTCCCCTCGCTGTCCCCTGAGTTTCCTGCAAATCGAGAAGCCCCCACCAGCCCTGGCCCGCTGGGTCCCTCCCCGAGAGCCAGGTCACCTGTCACTGTCTCTCACCATCCTCAGCCCCAAGAACTGCGCTGCGGGAGGCCACTGACACGTCACCGAGGCTGAGTTCGCCCGTCGGGAGTCCCAAGGCAGGGTCAGTGTCCAGCGGCTTCCCTGAGGCTGCAGGCCCAGGCGGGCTGCAGAGTCTGCCCACATACCGCAGGCAGAGCTTGCTCCGGGCAGGGATGGGGTGGGAGACGCAGGTCCTCTTTGGGCCTTTCTGCAGTTCCTCCTGCCCCACATGGACATCCCAGCTGTCACTCGTGTCATCAGGAAGAACAAGAACCCTGTGTGCCCTGCAGTGGGGCCTCAGTCGGCCACTGGGTGTCACTGTTTCCTCGGAGACCGACACATTGTCCCTATGCTTTCTCTCTGCAGTCCCTGGCTGGCAGCTCCCCGGGCAGGGTGATGACCTCTGACCCCAGACCTGTCCCCCCTGCGTTGGTCCTTGCTCCACTGAGAGTTCCGTCCCCTGGGCTTCCTGCTGATGTGTATGTCAAGCCTGAGCTGCTGCGTCGGGGCCATTGATCTGGGCAGAGCCTCATGGGGTCTCCCAGGGGCTCAGACGTTGGCCAGGACCCCACAGGGAGGATGCTCAGGTCAAAAAGATGCCCGTGCTCCAGGCACCGCCCAGAGCTCTTAACTGTCATGCTGAACACGGCTTTGTGTGCTGAGTGCTTCGCACACCCGCAGGCACCGCACATTCTGCCTGCTGTGCCCTGTAATCCTCACCTCGCCCGGGAGTGGCAGGGCCACCGGCTTCTGGAGCAGTGGAGGATCAGACTGTTTAGAGCACACGCGCTGGGGAACGAGGGGCAGAGTTGTGAAGGGGTTAAGCCGAAGAAGCCTTTCTCCTGGGCTTGTAGATGGCCATCTTCTCCCTGTGTTTCCCCGTGGTTATCCCCCCTGTGTTTGTGTCCTAATCTCCTCTACTTATTAGGACACAGTCGGGTTGGATTAGGGTCCATCCTAATAGCCTCATTTAACCTTAATTACCTCTTTAAAGACCTTATCTCCAAATACGGTCACATCCTGAGGGACTGGAGGGAAGGACTTCAACACACACATTTTGGATGGCACAATTCAGTACAAAATACCTCCCAGCCCCAGCTGGCGCCTGCCTTCCCAAGCAGACGCTCCAGGCTCTCTGTGCTGTGATCTGCCATTGCTGTAGGTAGAGTCCATCCTCCCACGATTCTGTGGGGCTCTCAGCATAAACCCAAACCCTTCCTGTGGCCCCCACACACCCTCTGGCCACCCTGCAGCCTCCCCCTGGCCACACTGTCCTTCCTCTGATCCTGGCTACACCCGCCCCTGCCCCCAGGGCTCTTGCAGGTGCTGTCTGGCAGGCCTGGCCACTCTGGGCCCCACCTTCATGCCCAGATTAACCCTTCTCCCCGGGCAGATCTTGGCTCAGACGTGGCTTCCACCAGAAAGTCTTCCTTTCCCTCCTGCTCACTCCCTGCTGTGGCCACCTCTCCTCTGAGGTCGTACCACGTGGTTGCCCAGGTCCCGCTTCTGGGCCAGCACTTTGGAGCAGTGAGCCTGTGCGTTTTCTCACTGTTTTATTCATGATCGTTTATTCTCTTATGATTGATCCAGGGAACATTATCAATAAATGATGGTGAACAAACAAAAACATGAATTAATGAATCAAACCTCAGAACTCTCCCGGGACAGGAGAACAAGGTTGTCAGCACAGAGGATGGTGACTGTGGCTCTAACGAGAATCAACTGTGTGGAGGGAAACCACACCACTGCCTGAGGTGGAAACAGGTGGCTGTGCAGGTTTGCCAGGGCTCCAGGCTGACAGTTCTCCAGGAGGACTTGCTGACCTTTGATTTTTTACCAGGAAAGGACACACACACACAGTCAGCACAGGGCAGGGCACGGGGCAGAGCATGGAGGAAACCGGTGCAAGCTTCCAGCGTCCTCTCCAGGTGCAGCCCACGGGATGTGCGTCATTCCCCAGCACCGCGTTATGGTGACATGTGTGACATGTTCCAACCATGGAAGCCCTTCAGTGCCTCACAGCCTCAGTGCCAGGGCTGTTCTGGGGCTGGTCATGCTGCACCCTCTGCCTGGCATGCCTGCAGATCCCAGATCCCCGGGAGGAAAGCAGGTGCCCAGCGGAACCACTTGTCTGCACAGACAGCTTAGGCACAGTGGCCCCTCTGATCGGCCAGGGTGTTGAGGACCCCCGAAATCCAGTGCTGAGGGAGCACCCCAGCCTGCTTGTCACCCTTCCCTACACGAGGGTGATAAACCGCTCTCCTGGCATCCAGCAGATCCAAAGAAAGGAGATTCACCCTTGGTAGAACGTTCGATTTAAGCTGTGGCCAAATCACCCTGATGCACACGGGTAGCGACGCTGCCTCTTTAAGTGCTATCAGATGACTTCGGTTGTTTCTTTCAAAAATTTTGTGGGATAGTAGATACTGATAAATCCACCGGGGCCACACAGTGCACAGCACCAATCTGTCCTTTCTGTTACCTTCCACTGGGGCCCAAGAATCTTCTGGTGTTTACTCCATTTGAATACCAGTGTGTATTGAATGATTTCAGTTATATGGACCAAAATGCGGCAAAATAAATATGAGAAACTGACACGCACCCCCACCGTTGTAAAAGTGGGCTTTGGCTGGGAGTGGTGGCTCGCGCCTGTAACCCCAGCACATTGGGAGGCCAAGGCAGGTGGATCACGAGGTCAGAAGTTCGAGACCAGCCTGGCCAACATGGTGAAACCCCGTTTCTACTAAAAATACAAAATTAGCCGGGCATTGTGGTGCACACCTGTAGTCCCAGCTACCTGGGAGGCTGAGGCAGGAGAATCGCTGGAACCTGGGAGGCGGAGGTTGCAGTGAGCTGAGATTGTACCACTGCACTCCAGCCTGGGAAACAGAGCGAGACTCCTTCTCAAAAAAAAAAAAAAAAAAAAAAAAAAAAAAAAAAAAAAAAATAGTGTGCTCATCTAAATAGAGGGTATTAAGGCATTTTTAAGGCATTTAATTTTTTAAGCAATGATGTTTTAAAAGTATTTACAATGAGCATACAATACTTTTATTGTAAAAAAAAATCAATTTAAAAAGTGCATCTCAAGTAGGCATCAAATTGATTGATTTTCCTGAGAAAACCCTTGAGAAGGGCAAGGCCACCAGCTTCTCATCGGCATCGAGGCCGAGCTGATTCGCGGCTGTAGTTTCCCGAGCATCCTCTTGTTACCGAAACACCAGGAGTCTGGTCTCGGTCCTGCTGCTTGCCACACAGAAAGCCAATAAGGAGGCTTTAATGGGGAGCAGCGGCCAAGGAGGTGGGAGATGCATCTCAAATCCATCACCCTGATCAACTAAAATTAGAGGTTTGCAGAGCAGAAATGTACCTACCTGCAGGAAAACAGGAGCGAGGGAGAGTGAGGAAGAGGAGTTGGTCAGGAGGAAGCAGGTGGCTGGACAGGCAGCCATGACGGGGGAAGGGTCTGGCATCTCTTTGTCTAGATGCCATGATCTGGTGAGTCTCCATTCCTTCAGACTACCTGGGAGGGCTGAGGGCCAGTTTCCTGGGAAAGGAACTCAGATAAGACAAATGTAGCTTTCTCAAGTTTTAAGACTGGGAGGGCCAATTTTTATGTTTATTTAAAAGAAATCATCAACATCCGTTCTATGGCACAATTGGGCAGGTTTCACCGTGGCATGTTATGCCCGCTGATGCTCATAAAATCCCTGAGATGCAGGCCAGGGTGGGCGTAGACATCCCCCCTCCACAGGGCAGAATTCCAGGTGGAGAGGCTCGTGAGTGAGTGTGGGCCATGCACGAAGGAGAACCCAGCTTGCTCAGACACCCTTCTCCTCAACGGCATCTGTGCCAGCCTCTGTGGAACAACCATGTCCCAGCTGGGGCTAGAGCCCTCACTGAGGGTCAGGCTCAGGAGACCGGAACTGGCAGGAGTTCCCAGGGCTGGTGCCTTCCCTGCCACATGGGGCTGTTTCTACATTTTTCTATGAAGAGCAGAGTGTTTTAAAAGTTTTTACAGGCACATGCTGGGGCTGCACATGGGCACCTGCCTGCCTTGCTCCATGGCCACTCAGCTCCTGCCACCCAACGGGTGGCCATGATGCACTGCCCGTTCCTGCCACGGTCTGAGCTCCGCACAGCACCCAGTTGTTTCTCAGAACTGTGTCTTTCTGTGGGTTGGTGTGGCCAAAGAATCGTTCCCACATGTGTGCATGTGCTGGATCAATCTCAAAAGTCTTAGTAAGGAAGGAGACCACTCCTACTCCTACTGCCCTCTTCCCCCCACACCTTGCCTTGTTCACAAGACAGGAAGAAAGAGAGAAAGAAACAAAAGCAAGATAAATAGCCAGACAACCTTGGCACCACCACCTGGCCCTAGGAGTTAAAAGAAAAAAAGTAGTAATAATAACATCAACCCCTGACCTAAACTACTTGTTATCTGCAAATCCCAGACACTGTATGAAAAAAGCATTGTAAAACTCTCTGTTCTGTTAGCTGATGAATGTAGCCCCCAGTCACGTTTCCCACGCTTGCTCGATTTATCACGACCCTTTCACGTGGACCCCTTAAAGTTGTAAGCCTTTAAAAAGGCCAAGTATTTCTTTTTCGGAGAGCTTGGCTCTTAAGACGCAAGTCTGCCAACGCTCCCGGCCGAATAAAAAACCTCTTCCTTCTTTAATCCGGTGTCTGAGTTTTGTCTGCAGCTCGCCCTGCTACTTTAGGAGGCTTAAGAATGGAAAGAACAAGGAAAGGGTGTGAATGAGACTCTGGCGACCCTTCGAGGAGCTGGGCACAGGCCACGTGACCAACATGAAGCTGGTGGGCCCTGGAGAGACGGGAGTTGGTGGGGACGGTGGCCAGCACTCTGTGGCAGACAGCTCTTACAGATGATGACAAAGGCCATCGGTGAATTCAGGCATTAGGAGCTCATGGATGTGCCGTTCAGCTTCCCGAGACTGCAACACAAACGACCTCAGGCTGGGTGATGTAAAACAACAAAAACCTTTTCTCTCTCATTTCTGGAAGCCAGAAGTCCAAAATTAAGGTGCTGTCAGGGCCACACTCTCTGAAGCCTCCCGGGGTTGTGGGGTCCTTCCTGGCCTCCTCTAGGTTCTGGTGGTTGCCGGCAGCCCCGGAGCTCCTTGTTGCAGCTGCACCACCCCGCTCTGTCTCTGGCTGCATGGCTTTCTCCCTGTGTGTCTGTCTCTGTGCTTGTATCCAGCTTTCTTCTTTCTCAGAGGGACACCAGTCACTGTGATGCAGGGGAGATTCCTGGCTTTGCTCAGGAAAGAATTCAAGTGCGAGCCAGTGGTGAAAGAAAGCAGCTTCGGGGAGGCAGTGGCAGTGCTGCAGCTCCGTGCCTGCTCCAGTGGAGCAGGGATACCCATGGGCAGGGAGCCGCATGGGTGACTGGCAGCCGTATTTATACTCACTTTTAATGGCATGCAAATGAAGGGGCAGGTTATTCAGAAATTGCTAGAAAATGGGCGGTAACTTCCAGTTGTTGCCATGGAAATGGGCCGTGACTTGCCGTGCTGTTGTAAACTGTCCTGGTGCTGGTGCGGGTGTTTTGGCTGATGGGCAGTGAGGGTGGCCAGAGGATGTCCTCCGTGCTGCTTGCTGTTTTTGGCCTGTCTTCAGTCCAGTCTGGAGAATGAGTCCTGCTGGCCTCCTACCTCAACTGGGCTAGGGCCCACCCTCATCCAGCGTGCCCTTTACCTGATCACATCGGCAAAGGCCCTAGTACAAGGCCACTTTCACAGGGGTTGGGACTAGGACACGATATTCCGGGAGCTGCAATGCACCCCGCACCCACTGCTCGCTGCTGAGATGTGTGAAGGGTGCTGTTTCCCCAGTGGAGCTCCCCCGTATCCAGAACACTGGCCTCATGAAGGCAGGGCAGGGGTGGCAGATGGGGCCAGCCCCTCACAGTCTGAGGCCACACCTGCCCGGGCAGCCTCTTCATCAGCTGTTCCACTTTCTGGTTCGGATTCTACAGTCACTTGGGAGAAGAGGGTGATGGGCTGTCCTGGCATTGGGGTGCTAGGGCCCTCCAGGCTGTTGGGGGCCAGGTGGCGGGCCCAGGAGCAAAGCCCAGAGACTGCGGCAGTGGGCAACTGCCCTCTCCCCACAAGTTACCATGGCCCTCTCTGCCCGAGTGCGTGTCCCTGCCATGCAGATGAGGATGTGGGGTCCCAGTGGGACAAGCAGCTGCCAGGGCCACATGGCTGAGGTGGCGCTACCTGTCCTGCTCCCTGCAGCCACCTCCAGGAAGAGGGCCAGGCCTGTCCTGTCCAATCCCACACAGGGTCTCTGCTCACATCTCTGTGGCATGGGCTTGGGAAGGTCTTGAGGGGCCAAGGCTTCCTCTCCTCTAGGAACCCAGAGTGAACGCCAGGAAGGCAGTGCCGGATTCTACCCCCACCTCCTGCCCCCACCCCACCCACCAATGCCAAGAACTCTCCACAGCCAGAGGCTGGGAAAGGAGCCCTGGAGGCCGCCTGGAAATCCCCGATGTCCTGGCTCCTGAGTCCTTCAGCGTTTAGGGGGCTGTGCTGACTCCCAGGGAGGTGCACCACATGCCCCCCACCCCTGTCTGGGAGGACCATCAGTCTAGCCAGGGTCGCATGGGGAGGGGGCAGCGCATCAGGGCGGCCTTGGCCCAGGTGGGAGAGGCAGAGCCGGATTTGTCCACCACAACCCTCATTACTGTGATCACCCGTGGCCCCTGACATCTGCCCTGTCACCCCAGGTGAGAACTTTACTCCACTTCACAGACAAGAGGTCCAGGGACAGCCCTGCCTCCACACGGCTGGACTCCCGGCCTAGCACGGGCAGGCCGTCCACACAGGGCTTGGTTTTCCGCCCAGTCCTGGGCACAGGCACCTGTGCCGAGCAGGGACGCAGCAGCAGGCTCAGCAAGGGAGGGGTTGTTCCAGGGATGGGGTCACGGCTAAGCATGTGTGGCAGCCCTCATGGCACACCAGACCTGGGTACATCACAGCTAGGCATGTGTGGCAGCCCTCATGGCACACCAGACCTGGGTACATCACAGCTAGGCATGTGTGGCAGCCCTCATGGCACACCAGACCTGGGTACAGCACCCAAACAGGTACCCCAGGACATGGCGTATCATCAGGAGCCGCTGGGTGGCATCCGTTCGGCAGGACCCTCACGCGCCAGAACCAAGTCCTGCCATTCAAGCCGTGACCTGGAGGGGGCAGCTTGTGCGGGACACGCCTGAGGCACTGCTGCATTTTACATGCACAGGCCCCGCGGCCCAGGGGTCCCGCCCTCCAGCTGAGGCAGTGGGTTTTACACCAATCCTCCCCTTTCCTGGAACCCAGCTGCCGCCTGTGAAAGGGCGAATGCCCCCGATGGCCACCTGCAGCCTGGATGTCCCAACAGGCTGGTGTAGCCGGGGTTCGATTAAAATGGTGCACGGTGGGGACGCCTGGCAGGAGCAGCGAGAGCACCGCGAGACTGGCAGGCCGCACATCATCTCCCTAGAGCACCTAAGGGCAACAGGCTTGCCTGCCTCAGTGAGACGGGCATCAGACCCAAAGAAATTGTTTGCATTATTTTATATCAATTACAACAAAACAAGTTAAATTTTTAAAAGAGACTCAGTTCTTGGCCTTGTGTGTCAGGTAGCAGGCCAGCTGGTTCCGCTGGTGACTTCATCTGGGGAACTAAGACAACCCCAGGTCAGTCCGGCCCAGGAGGGCAAGGCAGGCCAGTCCCGGCTCCTGACCCGGACTTCACACCCCATCCTGCCAGCCCAGGCCCACCCCAGGGCCCAGAAAGGCGGGTGAGCTGAGCAGCTGGTGCCCTCAGCTCCCATTTCACAGCTGCGAGAGGCCACGCCCAGGGCGCTGCTGCTGCTGGCCTTGGCTGGAACGGCCTGGCCACCTGTCCAGGTGGCCCTTATCCCCTGGACTCCTGGGAGACAGAGGTCAGTTACCTGCCCTGCAGCTTGCTATCGTCAGTAGCTCCGAAGCTCCCAATAAGCTCTCGGCCTGAGGAAACACCCTCCCTTGGTGGTTGTAACAGCTTCTCCTGGTTACCTTGACAGAGGACGAGCGAATACCTTGCGTCCTGGAACAAAGCACACACACCTCCCTGGCTTTCCGAGGGCTGCCCACCCACCCTCCAGGACCAGTCAGCCAACTCTGTGACCAGACCTTCTATGCCCTCGCACATGCCATGCTGGGCACACAGAGCTGCATAGAGGGGGTCCTGCCCCAGGGAGGACAGGCAGTCAACAGATGATGTGACAGGTGGGGCAAGTGGCCTGATGGCAGCTGAGGACATTGGACGATTGGGATGACTCCCTGGGGAGTGAGGGGGAGCTGAGCAAAGACAGGAGCGGGCACTGCTGGCAGAGAGGCCAGCTCACAACCTGTGAGCTGGCTGAGGACAGCAAAGACCACCTGGTGACCATCAGGCAGGCCATCCAGAGGCAAAGCTCCGTATTTGAGGAATTTAGAAGTAATTAAACTTCCCCATCATCTAAAGTTGGCACCTGGTTCCAGGCCTCCTTTCAACCTAACATTTATAAGTAACTAGAATTTCTATACATCTCTGGAATGCATGGCTGATGAAACTCAATGTGCACCCCCTGCTGTCACTAAGGCACCAGAATGTCTACAAATGTAGCACTTATCGTGCAAATCACCCTTCAGCTCCCGCCGTGAGGTCCAGAAATGCTGCTAAGGAAAATCCCCGGTGGTGCCGAGTCCTCCGGCAGAGGCACCCACTGCCCTCCTCTGCAGCATTCTTTCTTCCTAATAAACCTTTCCTCCTCCAAACCCATACTGTCATTGGTAAATTCTTCTTACCAGCCCACGAGTCAGCCACTTCCCGATGCTGGGGCTCCAACAGCTCGCCCGGCACTTTGGTTGTGCATATGGGACTTTACTGGGATCTCTCCCTTCTTTTCCCTCCCTGCTTCCCTTGATGGTCTGGTTCTTTACTCGGGAACTGAGGGCCCTGGCCAAGACCACTCTTCAGTGGGATCCTGAAGCCCTAGAGAAGAGATATTTTTCCATCATTGCCCTTAGGGGTGAGGAATTAGCCAGGGTTCTTTTCTATTTTCAAACCGCCAGGGAACCAGCTTGAGTACTCTTTGGAAATTGAGGGTTTCTGGCCACGGGCGCTACCTGGTGTTACCCCAAGGCCAAGACAAAAGAGCGAATTTACTATTGCCCTTTGGGGTGGCAAGTCCACTGTCACTTAATGCCCTGTAAACCATGCCTTGGAAACGAGCGGCAGTGACCCCGACTCTGCGCAGACACACCCCACTGGTTGCAGACCCACTTTTGGATTCCACTTCAAGCGGAAATCGCATCCCAAGTTACGGGTGAGTTCTCCTTCCCCTTAGGTCTGAGCTGATCACTCAAACACGGGCACACCCGGAGTGGTCATCCAGGCAAGGGCAGGCCCTCCATCTGTGGTGGACGCCCCCAAATAAAGTGAGCCAAAGAGGCGAGGTCCAAGTCCCTCAGGGACACTTTGGGGATCTTACAGTACCTGATCCGAACCCAGCATGGATCCAATTCATTCTTCAATTCCATCTACTCATCCTTGGATTGCATTCTTCAAAACTGGTCTCATTTTGACCCACAAACTCTGAAAAAGAAGCATATGGTTTTCTTTTGTAATATATCTGGGGTTCAATATATGCTCCCCAATAATTTATATTGGCCTCTTAATGGGGACCTGGATTAGAATATTATTTTACAACTAGACTCATCTTGCTGGAATCTCAGAAAAGATGCAGAGGTCCCATGTGGTCAAGTCTTTTTGGCTTTATCCCAAAACTCAAAATTACACAAAAATTGTCACATGTGCTTCTAAGGTACTTCCTCCCTCCCCGATTCTGATGTTTTAGATGACCCTTCCTTTTGCCCATCACACTCTCTGCAGCCTGCTCCTGCTTCACCTGCACCCTCTCCATCTGCTCCATCCCCCAGACAACCCTCCCGCCCCCATACCCAGATACTCTATCCCCCTCACGTACTCACACATCCTGTCACATATGCCACTAGCAAAGAGTCCTCAGAAGATCCCACAAGGATTTTACCTCTCCACGAGGTGGCAAATGGAGATTTGGGAACAATTCGAGTTCATGTCCCTTTTCCAATGTCTGATCTTTCTCAAATCCACACTGGGTTCATTTAGCTAGGATCCCACTAAGTTCATTCAAGAATTTCGAGCTTTAGTTATTGTCTTTGATTTAATCTGGTAAGACATATTCGTGGTGTTAACTACTTGTTGTTCCCATGAAGAAAAATCACACATGTGGTCTTTAGCTCAAGCTGGGGCAGATAAAGCTCATGCTCATAACCCTAATGATAATAGAGCTGGGAAAAATCTGTCCCCAACACAGAACCCACTGGCAATACCAGGCTGCTGAGGTGGTCCAGACAGAGGCAGGGGCAGATGAGATTATAACTTACTTGTTGGAAGGAATGAAAAAAGATCTAATAAACCCTGTTAATTTTTCTAAATTATGAGAAATCACTCAGGAGCCACCTGAGAACCCCTGCCCTTTTCCAAACTAGACTGGTGTAGGCCATGCATAAATACACCAATTTAGACCCCAGAACCCCTGAGGGCCAAGGCTCAATTGGAGGAGGAAAAATGGCAGGGTCAAGCTACTGACACGGCAACAGCATTGGCACATTCTTTTCATTTACTACTGACCCCAAGGCTTGTCCCTATAACACTAGCAGAACAGGGGCCTGTCATTATTTCAGGAATCCAGGACACTGGAGTACAGAATATCCCAAACCTCTGGGTTACAAGCTGCCCCCAGGACCCTGTTCTCACTGCAAACAAGAGGGTCGTTGGAAGAGTGCATTTCCCTCTCTCCCCCATGACAGGGCGTGGGACACCTCTTCCTTCTGGGCCATCACAGCCACAGCCTTGCCAACCTACCCAACAAGGGAGTCCTGCAGAACAAGGACGAGGATGAGGGCAAGGACGGGCACCCTCACTCTCTCCAAGCCTCTGAAAGCCATTCTCCAGATGACTGATGGGACTGTGTGGCCCTAACCTCTCTCTCTATGGAGGAGCCCTGGGGAAATCTGATTGAGGCTGAACAAGAGGCAGCGTTCTTTGGAGATACAGGGACCAGTTATTCAGCTTCAAACATTTACTGTGGCCCAGTGTGCTAGTCCTTCATTTTCCTTACAGGTGTGGATGGAAAACCCCAACGAGACTGTTTCACACCACCACTCCCTTGTAAAATGGAAGGCTATTCCTTTACCCACTCCTTTTCAGTCCTGCCGAACTGCCCTGTTCCATTATTAGGGCATGACTTACTCACAAAATTACAAGCTAATTTGTAGCTAAGGCTTCACCTTCTAGCTGTTTTAATTCACACATCACCAACAGAACTGCTACAATCTATAGAACCTCACATTCTAAAACAAGTGCCATTTGAGGTTTGGAAAACTTCTATTCCTGGCCGTTCAATATCAGCTGCTCCTGTTGTCATTCAGCTTAAAAATCCCAGTAAGTTCCCCAGAACCCCCCAATAGCCCTTGAAACCAGAAGCATGAAAAGGGCTAAAACCTCTAATAACAAAAACGTCTAACCCGTGGATGAGTGTACCCATGCAGCTCGCCTTGCAACACTCCTGTTTTAGCTGTAAAGAAACCAGATGGTTCCTACCTTAGAGTCATTACCGAAGCTGTTATTCCTATTCATCCTGTTGTCCCAAACCCTTGCACCCTTGTTGGACAGATTCCCTCCAGCACAACTTGTTTCACAGTTCTTGATCTTAAGAATGTGTTTTTCTGCATTCCTATACGCTTAGATAGCAAATATTTGTTTGCTTTTGAACGGAAAGACCCAGATACTCAAAGAACTCAAGAGATGACTTGGACAGTTCTGCCCCAGGGATTCAGAGATAGCGCCCGCCTTTTTAGACAGGCCCTAGTTAAAGACCTGTCCACACTGCAACTTCACCCAGATGGCAATCTACTCCAGTATGTAGGTGACCTGTAATCTGCAGTCCTAGCAAAGCTGCTCCAGACCAAAACACAGTATTAGTACTAAACAAACTTGCTGATTATAGGTACAAAGTATCTCCTTCTAAGGTACAAATATCCACACAGGGTGTTCAATTTTGGGGTCTTATCTTAACTCCCAGCACAAAGAGCCTCTCTAGCACTTATAAAGAGCTTATCTTAGGCCCGACACAGTGGTTCACACCTATAATCCCAGCACTTTGGGAAGCCGAGGCAGACGGATCACTTGAGGTCAAGAGTTCGAGACCAGCCTGGGCAACACGGTGAAACCCTTTTCCAGCTTCGGCCCTCTCCCACCTTGATCATTCTCTTCACTGTGGTGATTGTAGTCTGGGAACAACAGCTCCCACCCAAATCACTGCCTTGAACATCACTTCCAATTCAGAATTCTATTCAGAAGGAAAAGGGCCCTGGGACTTACTGTGACCGGAGTTGTGGAAACTATCACAACTCTTACCCCTTGGGGAGGTTTTACTTACCGGGAAATCACAACTACGAGAACCTACCGCCTCCCTTGAAACAGCAAACGCTGGCACCCGTCTGTCAGCTCTACAAGTCATTAGACTCGCCAGCAGGAGTTCGGTGCTTGGTAACACGTGAGCTCTGGATTACCTCCTAGCTGAACAAGGAGGGGTCCGTGCTGTCATCAGCATGACCTATTGCACCTACATTAATGTGTCTGGAGAAGTGGAAACCGATGCCCGAGAAAACTTCAAACAAGCCAAATGGCTACACACACTTTCCCAAAGTAACCAAGACTGGGCCCAAACTTTTCCTGACTGGTTTTCAAAACACCCCTTGGTTTCTCCCGTTCCTCAGACCTTTACCTTCGGCGATTTTTCCTTTAATATTTGGTCCCTGCCTTTTTTAACGCTCTCGTTAAGTTTCTATGCTCCAGATGACAACAATTCCACCTGCAGACTGCTAAGCAGCCCCAATACCGGCCTGCAATGGCAGCTCGATTTACATGGGGCTTCTTGATGGAATCCCGTCACGCGCCTCCGTGCACAAGCTTTCATGACCCTTTATTCCCTTCACGACCGAGAGCAAGAAAGGGAAAAATGCAACCTGTCCCCCGAACTCCCTTTCAGCAGGAAGTAGCCAGGCGCACTGGACACCCCTCTTCACTGTGCCAGTTCCCCTTTCTCGAGACCCCAACAGGAAGCAGGTGGACATGAGCATGGCGGAAAAGGAAGGGGCAGAGGTTTCACCAAGATAGTTGTCAGAGGGAAACTGAGGACAGCGAAGATCACCTGGTGACCATCAGGCAGGCCCCGGGGGCTGTGGGGGGAAACTCTGTATTTGGGAAAGGGAGAAGTAATTAGACTTCCCTATTATCTAAAGTCGGCACCTGGTTCCAGGCCTCCTTTCGACCTAAAACGTATACATAACTAGAATTTCTATACGTCTCTGGAATGCAGCATGCCGAAACTCACTGTGCAACCCCTGCCTTGTGTGTGTCTGTATACCGCGCAGGTTTGTTTGCTAAGCTGAGCTTGTAAACCAAAAAGTACCTGAAACAGGTCTCAATTAATTTAGAAAGTTTTTGTTGCCAAGGCTAAGGATGCACCTGCGGCACAGCCTCAGGAGGGAGGACATCCTTGCCAAGCTCAAGGGTGCACCCCTGACCACAAGTGCCCAAGGTGATGGGGGCACAGCTTGCTTTTATACATTTTAGGAAGACATGAGCATCGATCGAATGTTGGTTCCATCTGGAAGGCTGGGACAACTCGAATTGGGGGCTTCCAGGTCATAGGGAGATTTAAACATGTTCTGATTGTCAACTGATTGAAGAGTTCGGATCAGCAGAAAGGGGTGTCTGGGTTATGAAATAGAGGCTGTGGAGAGCAGATGGCGCCTCCAGGCAGCGGGCTTTAGAGAGAAAATAGATGGGAAACGCTTCCTATCAGACTTAAGGCCTGCGTCGATGTTAATGCTGGCGGGGGATGCTGTGGCACGGCCTGAACGTCTTCCAGGTTAAAGTTTAGAGCGCCGTGGCGGACAGGGAAGCCCATTCAGATGGTTGCCGGGAGGTCTTCGAATTTTATTTTTGGTTTACAAGCCTTCCCATCAGCTGCGCCAGGGGCAGCAAACTGCAGTCCATGGGCCCAGTCTGGCCTGCCACCTGCTTTTTGTAAATAAAGTTTTATGGGAACACACCCACACCGCTGGCAGCTGCTTTGCAAGCACAAGGCAGGGTTGAGTTGTTGCAACATAGGCCACAGGGCCTGCCAAGCCTCGATGATCTGTGCTCCCACCCTTTACGAAACACTTCTCTGACCCCTGAGCTAAGCAGGATCGGGCTGGACGTGCAGGACTCAGAGGGGGAGGGAGGAGGGCTGGGGTGAGGACACCTTTGTCACACGTTGCTTTTCTGTCACTCAGCCCTGGAGGCTTCCTCTGCCTGAGGGCTCAGTCCCCTGCTGCCTGGCCCTGACCCGCAGGACAAGCACAGATAAGGCTCAGGGAACAAAAGCAAAAGGCAGGGCTGCCGCGGAAGCCTGTCCACCAATCCTCACCTCTCACCTCTGTGTCCAGCCTACCGGGAAGTGTTCCAGGCTCTGGCCAAGTCCAGTGCAGCCGCAGGTCCCCAAGCGGCAGGTTGGGTGCAGACCATGGCCTCTCACAAGCTGCTGGTGCCCCCGCCCAAGGCCCTGCTCAAGCCCCTCTCCATCCCCAAGCGGCTCCTGCTGGGGCCCGGTCCCTCCAACCTGCCTCCTCGCATCATGTCGGCCGGAGGAATGCAGATCATCGGGCCAATGGACAAGGAGATGTACCAGGTAGGAGTGGGGG
This sequence comes from Chlorocebus sabaeus, assembly GCF_047675955.1. Lineage (NCBI taxonomy): Eukaryota > Metazoa > Chordata > Mammalia > Primates > Cercopithecidae > Chlorocebus > Chlorocebus sabaeus. The sequence continues at coordinate 128,411,141 of NC_132913.1, forward strand.
GCCACTTGGGGGCCTGGGTCTCACCTGTGTTCCCACCCGCAGATCACAGACGAGGGGAGGGGTCACTGTCTCCTCACTCGCGGGGGCCTGGGTCTGACCCTGTACCCACCCGCAGATCACGGACGAGGGGGGACCGGAAACCTGGGTCCACACTGTTCCCACTCGCAGATCACGGACCGGGGGGCAAGGAGCCTGGGTCTCACCCTGTTCCCACACGCACGCAGATCATGGACGAGATCAAGGAAGGCATCCAGTACCTGTTCCAGACCAGGAACCCGCTCACACTGGTCATCACTGGCTCCGGACACTGTGCCCTGGAGGCCGCCCTGGTCAATGTGCTGGAGCCTGGGGACTCCTTCCTGGTCGGGGTCAATGGCATCTGGGGGCAGCGAGCCATGGACATCGGGGAGCGCATGGGTAAGGGAGAGAGCCAGGTGGGGATGGCCCTGGCTCCATCCTTCAAGGCCTCCCTGGTCTCCCTCTGTTTGAAGCTGGCGGCCCTGTCCCCGGGTGAGCGCTTACCCACGCTGTGGCCCTGCACACACGTTCCTCCTCTCAGCCCGCTGCCTCCTCCAGGTGGTGTCAGGGCACTCGTGGGGCCTGACTCTGACAGGGCTGGGAGCAGCACAGGTGCCCCGATCCCTCCGGTCTCCTCGAGCTGTTTCTGGAGTGTGTGGGGGATGGCACTGCAGGGAAGCCTCTGGTCCCAGCACACACTCCTGAGAGCCCCAGCCACTGTCCAGGGCCCCAGGCACCAGTCTGCTCTGTGACAGGGTGGGGTTTCAGAAGCTGAAGCCTCCCCTCAAATCTCAGCAGCCCCCCTTCTGGAACCTTGACGTGATCCACAAAATACGGAGGTATGGAAAGGGCATTTGCCTCCGGAGTACACTTTTCTGGGAGAGAGACAGGAGCAGGAGTGTGCCCTGGGTTTAGTGCTTGATTGTGGCATTGAGGGACATCAGCGTGGCCAGCTCCACAGTGGTCACGCTGGTTAATACTCAACCAACCGCCACAGCCAAGACGGTCCCAATCCAAAGTTCACAAACTTTTCAAGGGGCCCAGGGTCGGCAGAGGCCAGGACCCCAAGTGGTCATCAGGGCACTCAGGCTCAGATGCCTGCGGTATACGCCTCCCCTGTCCCCGTTCTGTACCCTCGGCTGCAGGTTCTTCCTCTCCCACAACCCTGGCCATGAGCAGCACACAGGATAGGGGCAGAGAGAAGGAGGGGACGAGGGCCTGATTCCTGGAGTCCCAGCTCCAACAGAGGGCCAGACTGCTGCCTCACTCACCCCTCATCCTTCACTCTGTCATCCACCACTCCAGTGGTGTGCCAGCCCTGGGCCAGGTGTGGCCCCGACCCCCGGGAGCTCACTCTGCTTGTGGAGGCACTGGCCAGTGTGGCCTGAGAAAGGGTGTTTGAGCTGAGCTCTGTCAAGGGCACCCCAGGAGCCTTGACTCCAACAGTCGGGGGGTCAAGATGGCCCTGGCTCTACACACAAAGAGGCTCTCACTGGGCAGAGTACACCCTCCTCTTCAGGCAACCAGGGTGGGGTCCAGCCCTCACAGGGCCCCCCTGTCAGCAGGGCCACGGGTGCCCAACACTGGCTTCTGCAGTGTGTGCGGGACACTCACGGCCCACTCTGTCCTGCACCCAGGAGCCCGAGTGCACCCAATGACCAAGGACCCTGGAGGCCACTACACACTGCAGGAGGTGGAGGAGGTAGGGGGACCCAGGGTGGGGGTCAGGTCTGGAAGGAGGTTGGGGGGCATGCTGGCTCATGGGCTGCCTGGAAGTGGCCAGCCAGGGGGGTGGGATCAGAGCCGGGAGGCTGGGGCCCGTGGCTGGCCCTCAGCCCATCCTAGCATCTCCTGAGTGGCCACAGGGGAGGGTTCCATTACCTGGGAATGGTGGGAAGACTGGTAGGGAGGCTTCTGTCTGGCAGGGAAACTGAGTCAGGAGCCTGGTCCTGTGGGCAGGGTCAGAGGGGCTGGAGGCAGGAGACAGGGTTGTGGTCAGGGCTGCAGATCATGTCCCTGACACTCAGGATACTCCACCCTGTGGGCTGAAGTCAGCCTCAACCTACCTGGAGTGTGGGGACTCCGTCCATCTAGCAACAGCCCTCACAGGCCAGGCAGCAGGCTGGGGCCACCCGTCCTCTATCTCTGCGCAAAAGTCCTGTTCTTGGAAAAGCCCTCCTCCCAAATCGGAGATGCCCCAGCCTCCTCCTCGCATGTACACCGTCAGGGAGGAGTTGAGGCACACCCAGCCCCTGCTGCCTGGAGCTGGGCCACCCATGGGGGGTTTGTTGGGGGGTTCCTGGCCCCTGCCCTCTGAGCTTCGCCTGCAGCCATCCCTGCTTCCCCAGGGCCTGGCCCAGCACAAGCCGGTGTTGCTGTTCTTGACCCACGGGGAGTCGTCCACCGGCGTGCTGCAGCCCCTTGACGGTTTCGGGGAACTCTGCCACAGGTGAACCTGGCCCCAGGGCGGTGGGCCGGAGCACAGCTCAGAGCCAGGCTGTGGGGAGGGGTGGGTACTGGTCCCTCTGGCACTTCTGCCCCTGGTCCCCACCTTGGCCTCTGTCACATGGTGTGGGGTGCAAGCACCTCCCAGGTCCTCTTTGCTCTGGGCTGAGTCTAAAGACAACCCCAGGCCCCGGGGCAGGCTCAGGTGCTCCCTGGCCAAGCACCCCCACGGTGCCCACTGACCTCTGTCCCCATGACTGAAGAGGGCTTGGCGCAGACCTCCATATCTTGCCAGGGCCTGTCCCCACCTCGCCCCGAGATTGCAAGGGCACTAAAGCTCTCTGATGCCCTCCACTTCCCTCCTCCAGCCTCCCTTACCCCGCATGGGCGTGCACAGGGCAGGGCCTTGAATGGAGTCAGACGGGATTCCTGAGAAGTGGGGACAGAGCCCCTTGGGACCTAGCAGTCCTGTCGGCAGGTCTGAGCACAGGACAGAGGAGAGAAACTCCACGGCCAGGGAGGATCCTTCAGCAGGGCCCCCAGCCCGGACAGCTTGCTGCATGGACCGTGGCCACGAATAAAGCTCACAAACATAACCTGGCCGGCTTCAGCAACACCCAGGCCATCCCCACCTGCAGCCAGCACGAGATACTTTCTGTATCTTTTTTTTTTTTTACAAGAAAATATGGAGGTGGAGGAGGATGATAGTTCACATATGGAGGTGGAGGAGGGCGAGAGTTTGGAGGGCGAGAGTTCGGAGGGTGAGAGTTCTCGGTGCTGCTGTTTGTGCTGTTCCGGAACTCTGTCCCCTCCGGCCCTGGACTCTGGCCAGTGGCTGGGCCGAGCAGCTGTTGGCAGAGGGAGGCCCAGCCTGGTGCCACCCTGGTCCCTGGGGTCCACACAGGCCCTCATGCGCCTGCTGTCCCTGGGGAACCACAGACTGCCCGGCTGACCCTCTTCAGCACCGCCGCAGGGCCCTGCAGCTGGGTCCCACCAGAGCCATGATGCTCCCTCACTCCCCCAGCTCCTTCTGCTCCAATGACCAGGGCTGGAAAAGGAAGAGCCACAGGTCCTGACAGATCCTGACAGGCAGGAGAAGGCAACTGGCCAACTCCTGGGGCACCGGTGGGAGGCACCCCCCCTTCCTTGCCAGCCTGAGGCTCAGAAACCCCATCCAGGCTGGGGCCCAAGCCCTCCAGCGGCCCCCTGCCTCACCTGCGGCCCTCCGTTCCATTCCCCACCTCTCTAGGTACAAGTGCCTGCTCTTGGTGGATTCGGTGGTATCCCTGGGTGGGACTCCTCTTTACATGGACCAGCAAGGTAAGGGTGTGCTCTGAGGGCCCTACCCAGCCTGAGCAGCCAGGGGCTCCGTGTGCAGGAAGCCCTGCTGGAAGCGCGTGTCCGGCAGCCAACACTGCGGATTCGGCCTCATCTCCACCAGGCCCAGGGAAACACTCACTCCTTACCGGGGCAAGAGCGGCTCCATGAACTACCCGGCACCCCAGTGTTTCCACTGAGCTTTCAGATCCAGGCATGGGGACTGGCGGGAGGGACAGCTGGTGGGGGACATTTGAGAGGCCCCAGAGCTGTAGTAGAAGCAGTGGGAAGAGGAAGGGCCAGGGCTCCAGTCAATCAGGTGTAGGGGACCCCTCCGCTGAACCACCAGAGGCTCGCTTTCACATCCGCCCTGCACCCTGCCAGGCTGCCGATAGCAGTGAGCACCATTGCACAGGGTCACCTCGCAGGAAGCTCAGCCAGGCTGGCCAAGGGGACCAAGGTGCCTCCTGTGCCCATCGTTTACGGGGGAGAGCCTGCACCCTGCGCTCACTGCGGGCCTGCCCGCCCACTCCATGGGAGCCTCTCTGTTTCTGCAGAGCCTCTCCTGATTTCGGAGATCTCAGGCAGGAAGGGAGGGATTTCTGGGCTGATCCTCAGACTACTACTGAAAGCAGGGAGCTGGGGAGGGACCCAGGGACATGGTGCCAGGGGTGGCAGGGCTGTCCCTGGGGACCAGCACAGTGGAGGGAGAAGCTGCGCTAAAAGGCTCAGGCCTGAGGTCATGGCTGCCACGCAGCAGTGCTGAGATTCGAACCCAGGACTCCCTTCCATGTCTCCCCTCCCATCGTGTACGGATTCTTGGTGGGGTCGTAGCCCACCAGCCCATTAGCTAGGCAGGCACCCCGCTAGACCGGCCTGCCCTGTGGTGGGGCTCACCCGTCCCAAACAAACCACCCATCTACAGGCATCGACATCCTGTACTCGGGCTCCCAGAAGGTCCTGAACGCCCCTCCAGGGACCTCGTTCATCTCCTTCAGTGACAAGGCCAAGTGAGTGACCACAGACCCTCACCTCTGTGCAGGGCTGGGCTTGCAGGGAGCTCAGGTGGCCCGAGGCAGGAGGGGCGGGAGCCAGGCTGGAAGGGCTCCCCAGGCTCCTCCAGCACCTGGCGCTCTCCTGCCCGCCCTCTGGGAGGCCAAAGTCACTGCGTCCACGGGGAGTGGGAGGCCAAAGGCACTGCGTCCACGGGGAGTGGGAGGCCAGGCGAGGGGAGGGCCGTGGGCGTGTGCAGGGTGCAGAGTCCGCTGCTCTGGAAGTTCCCAGCTTCACACCAAGGAGTGACCAGGAAAGAACTGAGGGCCTGGGGCCCAGCACCCCGACCCACCCTGGCTCGGCTTCCAGGGGCTGCCCCAAGGGACAACGTGGACCACACATGGTGCCCCTCGCAGTCCCAATCTCACCTCCCGCTCCTGGTGTCCAGATTCCGAGCCAAGCCAGGCAGGGGTGGGGGAAGAGGGCCAGGCCTCACAGGCGGTTCACATCCAGCTGCAGCCTGGCAACTGGAGGTGCCATTCCCCAGAACAGAGAGAACTTTGGGGTGAAGTCAGGAATTCGGTGTTGGACGTGGGAGGTCTGAGATGCCCGCTGGACCACAGGGGAGGGTGAAGGAGGCGGCTGGGTGGGTGTGAGTCAGGAGCCTGGGGAGAGACCGGGGCTGGCCCACCAACTTGGAGTTGTAGAGACGGACACACTTAAAGTTTCAAGCCTGGCCAGTGTGCCCTGGGGCCCGAAAGCAGTCACCTTTGGATGATGTGAGAAATGAAGGCTGACCCTGTAGGAAGGGCTGGGGGAGAGAAAGGGGCACACAGAATGGAGGGAGCTGGCCTCGGTGCCCCCATGGCAGGGTCACATCCACATGGGCAGAGGTGCAGGCTGGGTCCAAGGGCCAGCGGGACTGGACAGCTGAGGGACCCAGGACCTGCCCGGTCCCACACTGGCCCCTGAGTACAAATGCAGCTGGGGCAGGCCCTCCTGGGGGCCCCACCCCGTCTCACTCCTGTGAAACAGGACAGCCAGCAAGACTGCTCCGGCCTTCAGCCCAAACTGAGGGGCCAGTGCTCAGGCTGCTTTTCCTCCCCAGAAAGAAGATGTACTCCCGCAAGACGAAACCCTTCTCCTTCTACCTGGACATCAAGTGGCTGGCCAACTTCTGGGGTTGTGACGACCAGCCCAGGATGTGAGGCCCGGCAGGGACGGGAAGGTGTGGGGGGGCTGGGCATGGCTGGCTAGGGGACGCTGACCTTTCACTGCACTCAGGGATTCTCCAAGCCTCCCACCTTCATGCCGCAAGAACCCCAATCAGAGTCCCAGAACTCACCTGCATCAGGCAGTCACATGCCCCACCCTGGGTTTCCCCATCCCTCGACTGGCCCGAGGCTCTGGGCGGGGGCATGGCCCCCACCGCCCCTTCCACAAACTCTGTCCCCCCCGCTCAGAGGTCCCAGCACATCCTCGGGCACTTTGGACCTGGCCCTGCCATATCTCCCCACTCCTGGGCCTCAGTTTATCCCCTCTCAAAAGACAATCTTGGCCATAAACCCAAGGCCCCTGATGTTACCCACAGGGACAAGGCCCCAGGAATGCTGCCCTAGCCCGGTGGGCACAGAGGGCCAGTGCTGGCTTCGTGGGCACGCTGGGGCTGAGGGGCTCAGCAGGGTGGTGGTGGTGCGTGTCTCTGCTCCTGTAACCACCCACCGCATCCTGGCTGGGCCCCACATGGAGCCATGCTCTCCCCGGCAGACGAAGCTGCCTTCCCCGTCCAAAGTTCTGAACCCGGACAAGACTCCTGTGTGGCGGATACTGGCCTGTGCTCAGACAGCCTGTGCTGTTGGGGCTGGGGCAGACAGAGCTGATGCCCCGTCCGCCCCCAAACCTGCACGTGGTGCTGGACCAAGCCCCCTCGTATCTTCCAGGTACCATCACACGATCCCCGTCATCAGCCTGTACAGCCTGAGAGAGAGCCTGGCCCTCGTCGCGGAACAGGTGCGTGGGCTGCACTCCACAGGAGGAGACAGGGCCACTGGCTGGATTGTCGAGGGCATGGCCTGCAGAGAAGGAACCATTCCTGGTGCACAGAGAGAAGGGAGCCTGCCAGAGAGAGGCCCTCAGTGGGGGTGGGGGAGAGAGAACGGGCCCCGGGCGCACTGGCTGTGGGCAGGGCCGGGAGGACGCAGCCCCAGGGACAGATGCAGCAATGGGGCAAGTGTGGACGCTCCCAACCGTTCCACTGCCGTGTGAAGCAGTAAGTGAGGCCTGGTGAGTGGCGGGCTGGGAGAAGGGGAGGCCGCCGAAGGGGCCAGAGACATGCAGCCTGCAGATAGGTGGGCGTGGATGTAAAGTGAGGGACTGGAAGCTCCTGCAGGTTTGTCCTGTGTCCCACAGGGCCCATTGCCAGCCACCAGTCCAGAGTCCAGGAAGGGTCCCCAGGCTGCAGCCAGCTTCCCGTGAGGTTGCAAGGCCGTGCCTGCCATGTTTGTTCTCCTGGGTCCACTCATAAAGCCACTGCCTAGGGCTGGGTTAGTGCCAGGGTACCCCCGTAAGCTGGATGCCACCCGCACCCCTGGGGGAAGGCGAAGGGTCAGGCGCTCACACAGGGAGAGGCCCTAGGGTCGTAAAGGTGGGTGGGGGTTGTGAGTCGTGGGGGGAAGGGAGAGAACAGGGCCAGGGCACAGTCAAGGGTGGAGGCGTGGGGACCTGGCAGAGTGAGGATTGCAGGGGCACGTGTACAGGGAAGACAGGCCAGGGCCGGAGTAGAGAGCAGCTGCTGCCCCAGGGCACCCACCTGGGGTGGCCATGGGAGCTGGTGGCTGGAGACCGGGAGGACCCGAGGTGATGACACTGAGAGGCCCAGGGCTGGGAAGACCCCCCCTCACCTGTCCAGAGCTGAGACAGGAGCAGTTCTGGGGAGGACGCCAGGTCAGGGAGCCGGCCATGAGAAGACAGGGGGCCCGGAAGCCGGCAGCCTGAGCCCTGGCCCTGATCCACCTCAGCCCTGTGTAGCCCAACAACCCGTCCCCTCCCTGCTCAACCCCCTCCCCCCTGCAAGGCATTCTCCCCTCCTCTCCTCCGGGGCCACAGGCAGACCCCCCACCCCGTCTCCCGCAGACCCCTCCTCTGTCTCTCCCAGGCCCAGATGTTTCCTCCTGCCTGGGATAGTCCCGGGCCCTGCTCCTGGGCAAAGCCAAACTGGGAGCTCCAGGGGCTCCCCCGCACCAAGGCCCGCAGTCAGGTTTTTCCTCCTGCACCACCGAGGGCGGGGCTTCCTGCCCACCCCACCCATGCCACTGCCCACCAGTGCCATCTCCCACTCAGGGCCTGGAGAACAGCTGGCGCCAGCACCGCGAGGCCGCAGCGTATCTGCATGGGCGCCTGCAGGCACTGGGGCTGCAGCTCTTCGTGAAGGACCCGGTAAGGAGGCCCCTGGCAGTGGGCAGCCCTGCACCCATGGGGAAGGATGAGGGACTCCTGCCCAGCTCCCTCAGGAGGGACACTGGCTCCTGAGAAGAGGGGGCGGCTGCCGGGTGGTGTGGCCCCGGGTCCAGAGAGCAGTAGCAGCAGGAGCCATGAAGTCACAGCTCCCAGCCTCTGATGCCAGATCTCAGGATGGCCTGTGATCTCCCAGTAGGAAGTTGCCCATCCACTGCCTTCTGAAGGGTGGGGACCCTGCTCTCCCCCAGCCCTTTCTCGGCTTCTCTGTAACCTGAAACCAGGGCAGATGGCCCCAGCCAAGAGCTGTCACGAAGGCCCATGTAGGGCCTCTCACCCACTCACTGAGCCAGGTCCCTCCTGCAGGCGCTCCGGCTGCCCATGGTCACTACTGTGGCTGTGCCCGCTGGCTATGACTGGAGAGACATCGTCAGCTACATCTTGGACCACTTCGACATTGAGATCATGGGTGGCCTCGGGCCCTCCACGGGGAAGGTGAGAGGCAGTGCCTCGAGGGCCTTTTGCAGAAACCAAACCCACCACCCCTCCTTGAGCAGGACTGTGCACCAGGTCTGGGGGAGGCCGGGGTCATCCAAGAGCCCAGACCGCAGGAGCGTCCAGAAGGGTCCGCTCTCCAAGGGGTATCCAGTAAAGTGTGTGCTGTCTCCCCTACTCCCACCCCAGCCTGCTGAGGTCACCGGGTGCAGCCTTTATGATTCCACTCGGAACGTCCTTCCTTCTCTCTGAGCAGACCCTGGAACCAGGCGGGAAGCCCCACACCTGGGCCCGGCTGTGTCTCTGAGCGGCAGTGGGGAGGGGCCTTCACTGCACCACCCTGCCCTCCCGTATGGCTGCGGGTGCAGAGGGAGGAGAGCCTGCCCTGGCCTGGGTGTTCGGGGGCCTCCTCTGCAACCTGTACGGGGCTCTCAGCTCCCTTCATGGACACTGGGTGGGTGGTCCTCGCTCAGGAGAGCCCATCCTGGGTCTGGCCAGCCGTTGCTCAGGGTCAGGTGGGTCCCAGGCGGGAGGTTGACGTCAGCCTGGCCCGTGCCCCCCAGGTGCTACGGATCGGCCTGCTGGGCTGCAATGCCACCCGCGAGAATGTGGACCGAGTGACGGAGGCCCTGGGGGCGGCCCTGCAGCACTGCCCCAAGAAGAAGCTGTGACCTGCCTGCTGGCACACACCCGGCCCGTGCCCACCCCGAGGGATCAGGAGGATCAGGAGCAAACAGACCCTGCAAGGTCCCCCAGGCCTGGGGACAGGAAAGCCACTGACCCAGCCCGGGAGGCAGAACCAGGCAGCCTCCCTGGCCCCAGGCAGCCCTTTTCCCTCCAGTGGCACCTCCTGGAAACAGTCCACTTGGGCGCAGGACCCAGTGCCTTCCAAATGAGCGGCAGTTCCCCGGCCGTGAGCCTCCCGGGAATGTTTAATAAAAGGCCTGGCCCTCCTCACTGTGTGGGATGGTCTGTGGAAGAGTCTGACAGGAGAGCATCTCTGCTCTTTGAGCTGCCTGATTGTGGACTTTAGGGGGACACTCCTCATCCTGGAGCCCACAGGGCAGATCCTCTCCTGGAGGGGGTGCTGCCACCACACTCTAGCCCCAGATGTCACACCCCCAAACGTCCTCACGCACCACCTCCAGGCGAACCCACACGGCCCACAGGGCTGGTTAGAGACACCTCTCATGGACAAGGGCACCTGCGTGCTCGAGAGCACACAGCCAGGACCTGAGCCCATGACACGTGGAAGCCTCCAGTGGAAGGTCCCCTATGCTCCCATCCAGCCAGTGCCCACCCCTCGACTGCCTGGCCTCTGTGGCCATAGATCAGCCTGGCATATTTGAATTTATTTATTTATTTATTTATTTATTTATTTATTTATTTATTTGCTTTGAGACAGAGTTTCACTCTTGTCGCCCAGGCTGGAGTGCAGTGGCACAATCTCAGCTCACTACAACCTCCGCCTCCCAGGTTCAAGCGATTCTCCTACCTCAGCCTCTGGATTAGTTGGGATGACAGGCGTGCACCACCATGCCCAGCTAATTTTTGTATTATTTAGTACAGATGGGGTTTCACCATGTTGGCCAGGCTGGTCTCCATCGAACTCCTGACCTCAAGTGATCCACCTGCCTCGGCCTCCCAAAGTGCTGGGATTCCATGCGTGAGCTGCCGTGCCTGACCATAGTGAAATTTCGTGGTCAGGGGAACACATGGCAGGTCCTCCACTGTGCCAGCTTCTTTCACTTACAGTTTTTGACACTCACATGTGCCATTGTGGGTGCTGGTGTGTCTGTTGCTGAGTGTCGTCCCCTCATGTGGACGTGCCGTTGTGGGTGCTGGTGTGTCTGTTGCTGACTGCTGTCCCCTCATGTGGACGTGCCGTTGTGGGTGCTGGTGTGTCTGTTGCTGAGTGTCGTCCCCTCATGTGGACGTGCCATTGTGGGTGCTGGTGTGTCTGTTGCTGACTGCTGTCCCCTGGTGTGGACGTGCTGTCGTGGGCGCCGGTGTGTCTGTTGCTGCGTGTCCTCCCGTGGTATGGACGTGCCATTGTGGGCGCCGGTGTGTCTATTGCTGAGTGCCGTCCCGTGGTGTGGACACATCACGATTTGTTGGTTCATCGCCATAGCTGAGCATCTGGGTTATTTCTATTTTGGGGTTGTTATGAATACGGCAGTAGTGAAACTCTTATTCAGGTCTTCACGTGGCCGTGTATTTTCATTTTTCTTGGATAAATAACTAGGAGTGGAATTGCAGGGTCGTACGATGGGCTTAACCTTATACGAGACTGCCACAAAATTCTCCTAAGTGGTTCTTCCATGCTTCATTCCAGCAGCTGCGCACGAGCATCCGGGGTGCTCCGCGTCCTCACCCACACCGGCGTTGTCCTTGTTTGCTGGGGGGTGTAAAATCGGGTCTGATTTGGTTTTAGTTTGCATTTCCCTGATGCCTATTGATGTATTGATGTTGAGCAACTTCTCATGTGCTATCAGCCGTTTGTAGATCTTCTGAAAAGTTTCAGTTCAGATATTTTGTTCATATTTGGATTTTTATCTTTTTATTGTCAATGTGTGATCATTTTGAAACATATTCTAGATACTATCAGATATGTGTGGCATGTGCATTTTCTCCCACTCTGTGGCTTACCTGTTCATTTTTTGGTTTTTTTGTTTTTTGTTTTTGGTTTTTTTGCGACAGAGCCTCACTGTGTCCAGGCTGAAGGGCAGTGGCATGATCTCGGTTCACTGCAACCTCCACCTCCCAGGTTCAAGAGATTCTCCTGCCTCAGCCTCCCTTGTAGCTGGGATAACAGGCACACAGCACCACACCCAGCTAATTTTTGTATTTTTTTGTAGAGACGGGGTTTTGCCATGTTGGCCAGGCTGGTCTCAAACTCCTGACTTCAAGTGATCCACTCACCTCAGCCTCCCAAAGTGTTGAAATTACAGGCGTGAGCCCCCACATCCAGCTTACCTATTCGTTTTCTTAATTGTGTCTTTCAAAGAGCAGGTATTTTCAATTTTGGAGAAGTCGTATTTATGAATGAGTTTTCTTCTGTGGTCTGAGCTGTCTGTATCTTGTCTAAGAAACCTTTGCCTACTTTGAGGTCATGACGATATCTTCCCATTTTTCTTCTAGAAGCTTTACAGTGTCAGCTTTTGTGTTTAGGTCTATGATACGCCTCATATTAATTTTGCGCACAGGGTAGAAAGGGGGTCAAGGTTCATTTTTATCCACACTGATATCCCAGTTCCAGTAACATTTGTTAAACAGACTTTTCCTTTCCCCATTGAGCTGACTTGACAGCTTTGTTAAAAATCAGTTGACTGGCCAGGAGCAGTGGCTCAAGCCTGTAATCCCAGCACTTTGGGAGGCCGAGACGGGCGGATCACGAGGTCAGGAGATCAAGACCATCCTGGCTAATATGGTGAAACCCCATCTCTACTAAAAATACAAAAAACTAGCCGGGCAAGGTGGCAGGCGCCTGTAGTCCCAGCTACTCGGGAGGCTGAGGCAGGAGAATGGCATAAACCCGGGAGGCGGAGCTTGCAGTGAGCTGAGATCTGGCCACTGCACTCCAGCCTGGGTGACAGAGCGAGACTCCGTCTCAAAAAAAAAAAAAATCAGTTGACTACACATTCATGGGTCTATTTGCAGCCTCTCTCTTCTGTTTCATTGCATCCTTGTGTCAATCCCATGCTGTTGCAAATATTGTAGCTTTATAGTAAGTCTTGAAATTAAGAGCAAGTCCTCCAATGTTTTCTCCCTTTTAAAGGTTTTTCGTGTTCGACATCCTTTGAATTTCTGTGTACGTTTTAGACTCATGTTGTCTATTTCTTCAGAATAGCTTGCTGAAATTTTGGTAGGAACTGCACCAAATCTATGTATCAAGTTAAGGAAAATGGAAATAAAGTATAAATTCCGTTTCATAAACACAAATTCAAGTCTTTTTAAATTACTCTCAGCAATGTTTCTAGTTTTCAATGTACAGCAAAGTGGGAGGGGGTTCTTCAAGGAAAGCCAGTAACCCAGGAACAGGAAAGCCACTGACCCAGCCCAGGAGGCAGGACCAGGCAGCGTCCCTGGCCCCCAGTGGCCCTTCTCCCTCCAAGTGGACCCTCCTGGAAACAGTGCACTTGGGCACAGATCTTTGGTTGGATTTATTCCAAGGTGTTTGATATTTTTGATGCTGTTATAAATGGCATTTGAAAAATTTCATTTCTAGTTGTTTATTTTTAAATATATACTATCTTTTTTTCTATATTAATCTTGTATCTATCTTCTGACCTTCCTAAATTCCCAAGGTCTAGTAGCTTCTTTGTAGATTCCTTTGAATTATCTAAGTAGATAGTCAAACTCTCTGTGACTAATGAGAGTTTTACATCTTCTGCCTTCTGCGTATTTGTTCTTGCTTCATCGCACAGCGTAGGCCACAACAGTGCTGAATCCCGGCGGTGAGCGGGCACCTTCTCGCCTTGCAGACGTGTTTAATGTCTCAACGTCAGGCTGACGTCAGCAGTCGGGCTTCTGCAGCTGCCCTGCTATCAGAGGCAGGAAGTCCCCACCTGCCCTAGTTTACGGAGAGTATTTATTGCTAACAGCTGTTGTATTTTGTCAACTACCTTTTCTGCCTATAGTGAGATGATCATAGTTACATTTCTTTATTCTACGGATGTGCTGTTTCTTTGACTGACCTCTTATTTTCTCATAATATATTTGTCAGGTTTTGATAGCAAGGTTACATTGGTCTTGTAAAGTGGTTTGGACAGTATTTTCCTTTATCAACTAAATTTGTCTAGAATAGGGACTATTTTCTTCCCCCTTATATTTTGGTAGAATTATCCAGTGAAGCCTTGTGGAACAGGAACTCTATGGGAAGGATTTTTTTAAAAGACATCTAATTTTTTAATAGACATAGAGTTCTTTAGATTTTTGTCTCTCTCTTTGTGCCCGTTTTGGTAATTTGTGTTACCCAGGGCATGCTTGATTCCATCTAAGTTATTGAATGTGTTGGCATAAAATCATCCATCATATCCCTTTATTATCCTTTAATGCTTACAGGCTCTTTAATAAAATCATCTGTAATATTCCTTTATTAGCCTTCAGTGCTTACGGATTCGATAGTGATTTCCCTGTTTCATTCCTAATATTGGTAATTTATATTTTCTCTTTTTTTTTTTCCATTATCAGTCTTGCTAGGGGGTTACTGATTTTATTAATCTCTTCAAAAAAGCAACATTTACCATCGTTTTCTCAATTGTTTGCCTTCTATTGATTTCCACTCTTAGTTTTATTGTTCCTTTTATTTTACTTCCCTTGGTTTTAATTTGCTCCTCTTTTTCTAGTTTCCTATGGTAGAAGCTTAATTGATTTTAAACATTTATTTGTTTTCTACTATGAGCATTTAAAGCTAAAAATTTCCCTCTGAGTGCTTTCTTCACTACATCTCCCAGATTTTGACAGAAGATGTTTTTGTTATCACTCAGATCAAAAAAAAAATTTTTTTTTGAGACAGAGTCTTGCTCTGTCACCCAGGCTGGAGTGCAGTGGCCGGATCTCAGCTCACTGCAAGCTCCACCTCCCGGGTTTACGCCATTCTCCTGCCTCAGCCTCCCGAGTAGCTGGGACTACAGGCGCCCGCCACCTCACCCGGCTAGTTTTTTGTACTTTTAGTAGAGACGGGGTTTCACCGTGTTAGCCAGGATGGTCTCGATCTCCTGACCTCGTGATCCGCCCGTCTCGGCCTCCCAAAGTGCTGGGATTACAGGCTTGAGCCACCGCGCCCGGCCAGATCAAAATATTTTGTAATTTCCTTGTGATTTCTTCTTTGAACCACAGACTATTTAGACTTATATTGTGTAATTTCCAGATAATCAGTGGATATCCTAAATGTCTTTTTGTTTTTTATTTCAAATTTCTGTCTGCTGCGGTCAGAGCTCATACTGTATATGGATTTCAGTATTTTGAAAATGTATTGAGAGTCTGTTCCATAAACTAGCAGCAGTCTTGGTGACTGTCCCACAGACACTTGAGATGAACGCGTCTTCGCCATTGTCAGGGGTGAGCTTCCACAGAGATCCTCAGGTCCGCCTGGATGACAGTGTTGTTCAAGTCTTCTTTGTATCACTGGGGTTTCGTTGTTGTTGTTGTTTTGTTTTGTTTTATTTTGTTTGCCTGCTTTTCCTATGAAGTACTGAGAGTGAAGTATTCAGTTCTCCCAGTGTGAATGTGGTCTTGTCTCCTTCTCCCTTTAACTCTTTGCGTTCATCTTCATGATTTTGAAGGTCTGTTGTTAGGATTGTTACACCTTCTTGACGAATTGACTATTTTTATCATTGTGAAATATCGCCCCTTACCTCGGGTAATACTCATTGTCTTAATGTTTGTGTGTTTCCTTTCCTTTGTCTCTACATACAAAAGAGACAAGCAATTTCTATTTCTTTTTTTAATTATTTTATTTTATTTATTTATTTATTTTGAGACGGAGTGTCGCTCTTGTTGCCCAGGCTGCAGGGCTTTGGCGGGGTCTCGGCTCACTGCAACCTCCACCTCCCGGGTTCACGCCATTCTCCTGCCTCAGCCTCCTGAGTAGCTGGGACTACAGGCGCCCGCCACCACATCCGGCTAATTTTTTGTATTTTTAGTAGAGACGGGGTTTCACCATGTTGGCCAGGCTGGTCTCGAACTCCTGACCTCAAGTGATCCACCCGCCTCGGCCTCCCAAAGTGCTGGAATTACAGATGTGAGCCACCGCACCCGGCTCAGTTTCTATTTCTTGATGCTCTGCCCATGTGAAGGATTTTCCCTCACCACTGTCTTCTAGGAACCCTGAGCTGGGAAAGTCCATTTTGGTTTGCACCGAAAGACCAAGCCATCATATCTATGAACCAGGCTCAAGATTTTCTCCCTCAGTCATCTAGTCCCGGGGAACCCTCTCAAGGCCATATGTGTGAGGTTAAAGGAGAGGCACAGGTGCACCTAGGTGATGATAGGGTGACCCAAGCCATTGTCCATCGAACTGACTTGTTTCCACCCCCCCTGCTTGGCCTGGCCCTGAGGGGCCATGTCCATGTACAATGGATTGCTTTTGCGCCACCACTGCCACCCCCAAACTTAGGACCCCGTAACATTCAGCTCATGGTGGGCAACTCAGGTCACACAGTTACTTGGTGTCCCCTGGCCAGGGGCCCAATATCACACCAAATGCTGCTTTTCAACAGTGAATACTTCTCTGCTGCAGATAATATGCTGTCGTTCCAGGACTTCACCTCCTATTTTGGGGTTTGCCAGAGATGCCACATGGTGCCCCTTTCTACTGCAGACACCATTTGCACCATGGTGGCATCGTAGCGTGAATCTGCTCAAGAACCTGCCTGTGCCATGGCCCCACTCAGAACCAACAGCCTTCTGAGTCCCCCAGCAAATGGACATTCCCAAGTGAGGTGCATGCAGCCTCCAAAATCCAATGAGGCCCGCTGAGCACCATGCCTGTTCTTCACAGTAGGTGGGCAAAGTACAAAAACTTCCCCTTTACCTTGGAAGCAATGTCTCAGCACGCCCCACACCACTGAGCCTCTAAAGTCTGAATCTGTGGGCCAGACCTTGAGACTGTAAGGTTTGTCTCCCACCCTCTGGAATGAATGTGTCTTAGAAGGTATCCAAATAACTTTGCAGTCAATCCTCTCCAGTTCTAATTAGCATGATGTCATGCTAATTAGAATACAACACAGTGAACCAGCATGATATTCTACAGACCATCCAGGTGATGAAGGCCCATTAGGCCTACATCGTGACATAGAAGAGAGGGTTAACATCAGTCTGGGCCAGACCATGAACTTATAATGTTATCTCTTCCAGGTGAATGCAAAGCGTGTCTGAGCTTCCCCTCTGGTGGGGATTGGAAAGAATGCCTTTCTTCCAGGCCAGTGGCCACATATGAGTTCCAGAGGCACTGCTGTCTTGTTATACTAAAGATACCATGTCTAGCACAGCACCTGGACTACAGGTTACAACTTGGTTAAGTTTATGTAATCCACCACCATTCACCATAATCCATCTGGCTTCTACTGGGGCCATGTTGGTGAATTAAAGCTCTGAAAGTAGAACTAAATTAGTGCACCCAGGAGGTAGTATGTTTTGCTGGGTTATCTTGGCCATGGGAATAGGGATGATTTCGAAACAACCTTCCCCTTGGCCCTTCCTGCTATTACAGCTCTTACTCCTGCTACATACAGCCACCCTGCTTCACAATCAAATGCCAAGGGAATGGCCACAGGGTGGGCCTGGCCCTTCCGTTCCATTACAAATCAGGTGGGAACCATGATTCTGCCTTCCACCAGCCCCCATTCTAACGGGGGAGGAGCGATGGCATTTTGTGTCCCCTTGCGTGGGTGCCGGCTCAGGCCCTGGATCTTGCAGCCTTCAAGGGGCCTGGGCATCTCCTGTTGTGAGTGTGCGCTTCCTCTGGCAGATGGCCGGAGGTCCCTTTCAAGGAGGCTCCAGGGAGCTGCTGCTGCATGAATTGCAGGTTCCCTCCAAGAGCCTAGAGTGTGAGCTGCGGCTCAG
The DNA here is from genome assembly GCF_047675955.1 of Chlorocebus sabaeus. Lineage (NCBI taxonomy): Eukaryota > Metazoa > Chordata > Mammalia > Primates > Cercopithecidae > Chlorocebus > Chlorocebus sabaeus. Next base: position 128,428,430 of record NC_132913.1, read on the forward strand.
GCACTGAGGCGTAAATGCCCCTGAGAGGTCAGAGGTGGAGAATAGGAAATGTCCAACGGGCAGGACCCATGCAGGTCATGGGCTGCAGGCAGGCAGTGCTGGGCTGATGAGAGAATGTGAGGTGTGGGGGACACAGAATGAATGGTAAGGACAGAGTGGAGGTGGCATCAGATGCCAGGAGAGGACACCTTACATCAGAGAGGGGGGATGTATTAGGAGGTTCTTGTACTGCTGTAAACAACTACCTCAACTACCTGAGACTGGGTAATGAATAAAGAGGTTTAACTGACTCACAGTCCCGCAGGCTGTGCAGGAAGCATGGCTGGGAGGCCTCAGGAAACTGACAGTCAAGGTGGAAGGTGAAGGAGAAGGAGGCACATCTGACATGGCCGGAGAAGGAGGAAGACAGCAAAAGGGGAGGGGGAGGAGACACACACTCAAACAACCAGATCTCATGAGAACTCACTCACTATCACGAGAACAGCAAGGGAGAAATCCACGCCCATGATCCAGTCACCTCCCATCAGGCCCCTCCTCCAACACTGGGGATCACAGTTCGACATGAAATCTGGCTGGGACACAGATCCAAACCATATCAGGGGCCACTTCCACGGGGACGGGAAGAAGCAGATGGGACTAGTCCTTGGCAGGTGGGCTCATGGCTGTGTGTGCACCCTCAGTTGCCTTTAGTTTGCTCTAAGAACGAGGTAGGAGTGGGGGATGGCTGGGGAAGGGGGGTCTTTCACAGAGAATGGAGAAGACTCAAAATTATCCGTCTGCACACGAGCCTCTTCTACTTCTAGGGGAAATACTTTCCACACAGATATACAAAAAGTGGAGACTCCCCTTTCTGCTGTGTATACCCAGCACATTCATTTTTTCAAGACCAAATACACAGCATTTCTTCTCCAAGGAATGGCACACAGTGCAGGCAGGGCCAAGCCCTCAGCTCCAGGTCTCCTGCCGAGGCTGTTTGCTTAACAACACCACGTGACTGGGTCAACATGCACTACGTGGGGTTTGGCACCTGCATCCAGGACCTGACCCAGGGAGGAGGTGCTCCAAGAGGCCTGCCCTGCCCCACCAGGCACTGAAAGACTCTCAGAGGCCGCTCCTAGGGACAAAATCCCTCCACTGTCCCCCTCAATGAGAAGCCCATTCCTTCTTCCAAATGTTCCAGGAGCCTCCCATGGTGCAGTGCAGAGTCTGTCAGGCAGCCGAGAACAGGTGGCCAAGACCAGGTGGCCCAGCTCAGCTCTCCTCGCCGCCCAGAGTCCTGGTCTTCTGGAAGATGCTCTGCATGGCGGAGATCCGGTCCTTATCCTGGATGTTGAGGACCTGGAACTACAGGCAGGGTTGCAGGGGAGAAGGGTTACAAGGACCCCTGGAGCCCACGATAAGCTCTCAGGGCCAAGAGCACAGCATGGAACAACCGGCCCTCCCTGGGCCATGCCAGGCCTTCCTGCCCCGGGTATCTGCCTGGACGGGCATCCCAAAGGCAGAGCGGCCCCAGCCTCTGCTCCTCCCTGAGCCCCTTCTCACACACGGCGTCCCTGGCATGGGCCTGCACACAGGAGGCCCCACGGGTGCTGCTTGAAGGCTGCCTCTGGCGACCACCCCACCCTCACCCCACCCTGCCCACACAGGTCTGCTGAGAGCAGAGCATGGCCCTTGCCCCCTAATCTGCAGGCTCTGGGGTAAAAATTCTTAAGTGCTGGGCATGAGGGGAGACCCCAGGAGGCCATCAGCATCTCAACAGGCAGAGGTTTGCTAAAATAGGATAGGAGATGCCCAGCAGAGGGCAGCTACCCTGTGGCCTCACTGTGATGAGGACATGGGAGAGGGTGGCTGAGAAACCCCCAGTGTGCCCTGGAAGGAGACCGTGTTTGTTCCTGGGATGAGGGTGAGGGCCGGGCCCTGGGCGAGGAGCAGGGTGTACTCTGGGCAGGCTCGGCAGAGGCGGCAGAGCCTGGGGCACAGGGAGGGACAGTTGGTGGAGCCTCCAGGCACCCACGAGAAGTGGCCCAAGGGACACAGGGTCCCAAGGAGCATGGCTGTGGATTCTTGAGTCCAGGGAGAAAAAAAAATGGTCCCTGTGGGGCCCAGGTAAGGCCACAGCCCTTCACGAGGAATGGAACTCCAGGGTGGGCAGCTGGGGTTCTGAGCATTTACCAAGTGTGAGCTGGGGGGCCAATTCTGGTGGGAAACAGAAGCAGGGTCAGACTCACTGCCCTGGTTCCAGGGAGCAGCCCCAGGCCCTGAGGGGACCCTGCATGGCCCGTGTGACCCCCAGACATCACATGTCCCCGCAGACGCTCTCCATCCAAGCCGTGACCTGGCCTCAGCATTCCTGGGGCCGCTGACCCGGGAGAGAGTGGGAAGGGAGCTGGGCCAGGGCTCTGTCCCCACCCTCCCGCACCCCTGGGCCTGCCCAAGGCTCCCTCGGCCAGCACCCACCTTGTCCAGCAGGACGTCGAAGTAGGCAGTGGCCCAGTAAGTGGGGTCACTGGCCGGCAGCTGCAGGAGCGCCTTGAGCCCGGAGCCGATGCGCGGCGGGGGGCTGCGGCCCAGGTGGGTGGCGTGGATGCGCAGGGCCGCCTCGGGCTGGCTGGCGAAGCCCTCCACACGCTCGTAGATGGCGCCGAGGTCCAGGCCGCTGCCCTGCAGCAGGTTGCGCTGAGGGTGGAGGAAGTGGGGCAGCTTCCGCGTGGCCAGGCAACAGAGCAGCACCACCAGCAGGCGGTACACGGCGCCCTGCAGCTCTGCCCAGTCCTCGGGCGCTGGGAAGAGCACGGAGGCCCACAGCAGCACCGTCTGCAGGACAGCGGGGTCATCCCTGGCCTCCTGTCCCACCACCCTCACCCTGGCTGCCCCTCCCTGCTCCCACCCGCACCTCTCCCTACCCTGCGCCTTCCCCTCCACCTCCCAGTCGTCCCAGTCGGAGTCCCAGGCCCCTCCCACCCGCTGCCCCCAGCCTGCTGGCTCCCAAAGGCATGAACCCCCTCTCTCTCCTCCCTTGCCTGGCTCTGGCCCTGGCGCCCCACCCTAGCTCCTCCTTTCACCCCCCAGGACCTCCCTTGGGGGTCTCTGCAGCTCCAAGCATCCTCTGGGTCTTTCTCTCCTTCCCTTCGCCCCTTTGAGCTCCTACTCACTCCCTACAGCCCAACCCAACAGGCCCCATGGCGTTGTCACAGTCCTAGTCTGTGTGCTCACGACCCCTGGCCTGAACCACAGACGTGGGCTGCCTGCGGCAGCCCCAGAGACCCTTCCCCTCCATCCTGCCCTAGGCCCTGTCTCACAGTGGCTTTTCAAACCCTCTTGTTCCGCTGCCCCTCACCCTGCAGTTGAGTTTGGGGCTTTGGAACCACCACACATCCGACCTCAAGCGGGGCTGGAAGCTCCAGGTCAGGTGGAGGCCTGAGAGGGCGTGGCCAGAGATCATGTGGCGACTCCCAACACCAGAAGGGGCACCTCTCCCTCAACACTGAGCCAGGTGGAGGGCCAGCCCCATCTGTGGAGCGGCACCTGGCCAGCCACGCACTCCAGGGAGCGGCCAGCTGAGCAGACACCCCAAGACAGCACAGCACCTGCTTCCTCGGGGTTGGGGTAGGTTGGAGTCCCTGGCCCCTGCCTGTTCCTTGTTCTTTTCAGCATTTGACATTACAAAGCCCCAGGACAGAGTTCTGCAGAATGTCACTGTGGCACAGGAAGCAGAGAGAGGGGTGTGCCTGGGCTCTCCTGGGAACCCCCAGAGGGAGGTGTCCCAGCCGGGTGACATTCCCAGACACTGGGAGGAGGCTCGCTGGGCGGGAACACTGGGCTCTGTGAGGCCCCACCCTGAGGTTCTACCCAACAGTGTCCCAAGGCCAGGAGGGCTGCCAAGGTCACGGCCTAGGGATGGCGAAGGCCAGCCTGCGGCACCACAGCACCCTCGGCCACGTTCCCATGACCCCCATGAGCCACGGCCTCACCTCAGAACCTGGACGGGCCCTCAGAATCCCCTCAACTCCGACTCAGGGCTCACACCAGCTGCCCACCAGTCAGGGCTGGCAGGAGGGATTCGCCTGGATGCACCTACCCCTGGGCCCTGCTGACAGACAATCCCCTGAGTCCTGCCCTGGGTACCTTCAGGTGGCCAAAGGTCAGGCCATCAGTCCGGCCACCATCTCGCCAGCTCTCGTGGTTGACCCGGTCAAGGATGGAGAGGCTGTCCAGGCGATGGCCCTGCAGGGAACCCAGCTCCCCCAGCAGCCTGGTGAGCAGGTAGTCAGTGGAGGTCCTGGGGCCCAGAGAGATGCACGGGGTCAGCCCCCGCCGCTGTTGGCCCCCAGCATGGGGAGCTCCTGAGCCCCGGAGGTTCAGGCCCTGGCTGGGGTCATGCTGTGCTGCGTCTGCTGGTGGGACCCAGCCTGGACCCCAGGCTTCTCGGGAGCTGCAGTCATCGGCTGTGCAGTGTGCACGCCTGCTTTTCATGGAGACTCCCTGGCCCTGAGGTTGGAGCCTCCGGGCCAGCCCGGCCCTTTGTGTAGACAGGAAGGTGCCTCTCAGACCTGCCCAGGTTGGAGCCACCCAGCCCGGGGGTGTGACAGCTCCACCCACGGCCCCTTCAGGAAGCCCAGGGCAGCCTCCAGTGGTGGCCACATGATGGGCTCAGAATCTCTGCTCCACTCCCCAGCCCCGCCCATGCCGATAGCTCAGAGCAGCTCACACCAGAGGACTTGCTGTGCACATGCTGGATGGGGTGAGGTGGTGGAGCTTTGGCACCGCACCCTCATGGGCCCATCCTTCACGGAGCCACAACAGAGGACAGCCGTGTGCCCAGTGTCTCCCCCAAGTCTATGGGACGTGGAGCACCAAAAATGTCATTTTCCCATTTAATTGCAAAAATGACTCTGCCCAGCCAGCCCTTCCCCTTCCTTAGCAGGCAGACAGGTAGTTATTCCACAAGCCTGGACACCGCCCCTGCCTTGCGCGACGGGTCAGCGGGAATGCAGGGCAGGTGACGGGCGCTCCGCCGAGCCTTTCTTTTTTGGGGAAAACCACAGGAGGGGCATGACCAGCTTTGCAAAGCCCCCCACTGACGAGCGTGGATTCAACCATCCTTCCAGCAAGTGAGGGGGTGTGAGCCACCCCGAGGGGCTGTTACAGCGGTGTCAGATCTGGATGGGGTGTGGTCCCTGGCCATTGGCTAGGGGTCTCCAGGGGAGCTCAGCCTCTGCCCAGTGCCCCTTTCCTTCCTCTCACAGACAGCAATGTGGACGCACCCCCATTGTGTGGGGACCCTCTCAGCTTCTCTGGGAACCCTCCTGCCTGGACAGGTTGCCTGACCTCTCAGCTATTTTCCTGCCCCAAGCAAAAGCTGGGTAGTGGACGGTCCCATCTAGGGCAGCCGTCCACAATTCCAGGTCTCTCATCACCCAGCGTCAGATGCCACCAGGCCCCTTTCCACTTGGGAGAGGACACATCTCCACCCTCACTACAGCCAGAGACCCCAGTAATCTCAGTGGAACACACATGCCCAAGGGGGCAGAGGCAGATGGAGGACCCTGCAGATGCTCCTGGCTGGGGCCGGGGGAGCATGGGAGCATCGGCCCCTTCCTGCCCACTCCCCACCGGGAGGGTGCGCCTACCTCCAGAGCTGGGTGCTGGCCGGCACCAGGTCCACCCCTTGGCTGAGGATCCTTCTCAAGCTGCCCTCAGGGAACCCAGGCATCTGCTGGGCCCCCTCCAGGGCAGGCACCCCAAGCTTCCTTCTCACCACGGGCACCACGTGGAAGTTGATTGTTCTCCAGCCGCTGGACACCAGCAAGGACAGGTAGAGCTGCTCCTCCCTCAGGCTGGCTGCGTTCAGTGAACCTGCAAAGACCCAAGTCACGCCCTCCTCCTCGACCTGCCTCACCCGCCCAGGACACTCCACAGCCCTCCTCCTGCTGCCAACTTGGCTCCTGCCCCTCATCACCTCTCCCCTGCAGCCCTCTCTGCTGGCCCCCACCTGCAGGCTGCAGCATCCCAACCCCGGACACCTGCGTGTATCCCTGGACCTCAGCCGAGTGAGGAGCTGGCCACCATGCCTGCCCACTGGTGACCGTCCTCGGCACAACTGTCAGCTCAGCGACCTGCAGCATCAGTGATGACAGCAGCGTCCGACATGAGGTTTTCCTTTGCCAGGCACTGCCCTCACCCCGTACCGCAGGACCACGCCCGCTGTGCCTTCCCAGGCCTTCCTAAGCCTGCTCGCTCTGCCCCAGCCCTGGGACCAAAGTCCCAGCCCTCAGCTAGCCCCCTACCTTCTGACGATGGCCCTGGCGTCTCTGCTGCCTTCTCTGCGGGGAAGGAGGCAGCAATAGTCCAGGCTGGGGCCACAGGGCTCCCACTCCAGAACTGGAGAGGGTGGAGCAAAGCTAGGCCTTTCCTCCCCAGAACTCGCCTCCTCCTCCCCATGCCCCCTACCCCTGCCCCTGGAAGCTTCCCTGAGAGCCCCCTGCCACTCAAATCAACTGCATGCACAGGAATCCCATGTTGGACCCAGCTAGGGCACCAGTCTACATGATGAGGGCAGCTGGGGCAGGAGGGACAGGCCCAGACCGGGGCTCAGTTCCCATGGAGAGAAGAGGCAGCGGCGGCCGCCAGTCGTGGGGAGCCAGCTTGGCCACCCCTGTTTCTGGGCTGCCCAGGCTCACAGTGAGAGCTCAGCCGCTCTTCCTGACCAGGTCTGGGTCCTACGCTTCCCAGAGAGCCCCTGCCCGAGAGCCCCATGGCCTCTGTCACCCCATAGAGGGCACATTCTGGCCAAGAAGTTTCCCACTCCCTTCCCTGCTCAGTCCCCACCCGGGGCCCAGCCCAGTGCCCACTTCCCTAACATGGAGCCCAGAGCCCCCGGAGGGCCCGTTCCAGGGTGTAATGGGGCTGGGGGCATTCTGGTGAATCCAGGGGCCCTCTGACCTCTGCCTCAGTCACCCAGTCCCCCCAAAACAAAGTAATACCTGAGAATGAAGAGGGTGAGGTGTCACTCGGGGTGACTGCAGACACCCGCACGGCCCCCGCCCAACACTGGCCCAGGGGCCAGGGGAGAGGCCGCCCCTCCCCTCCCCAGCACCGTCCAGCCGGGGGGCCCAGGTCACAGGGAGCTGGGCCCAGCCAAAATGCTGACGTGTCCCCAAGGGAATCTTGGCCTGTGCCTCGGGAAAGGTCCCCATCATGAGTGAGCATGGGGCCTGCCTTCCCACCATCCCACTGCCCCAGGGCCCTCCCGGAGGAAGCCTGGTGCTGGCTGTGTGGGACCTCAGCACCCACAGTCTCCCGTGGGGCAGTTCTGGGGACTCCTCTGGGACCCACCTCAGGGCAACCCTGGCTCTGCTGCCTGGGCAGCCCATCCCACAGGGGCCTCAGTTACCATCAGTGAAAGAGAAGGAGAGCCCCCCCCCAGTGCAGCATTTGAGATGCCTGCCATTCAGAGCCGCCTCTAGTGGCCACACACCGCATCTGCCCGTGACCTGGCAGCTTGGAAGGCAGCCACAACTGCACCAGCCCAGCCACAGGCCACAGCCCTGGGCTGGTCTCACCGGTTCCCAGGGTGGGGGCAGCCTGATCCCTGTCACCCAGGCTGCGACTTCCCTTTTAAGGTAAGTGTCAGGAAACAATGCCTGGAATTTCCCCGCAGGCCCAGCCCAGCGCAGCTTCAGGGGCCATGGGCGCGGCCTGCAGTATCGGGTCGGCTTTCTCAGAGCGCACTCTGGGGGTGTGAGGAGCCTGGCAGCTTAGACTTAATCCTAACGACTCAGGGCCTGGCACAGCCTCCTGCTCACGCCAACGGGTGGGCCTGTCTCACAGGTGGGGACAGGGCCAGGTGAGGTCGGCAAGAAGATAGAAATACCCACCCCACAGCCTGCATGATTAGAGGCTCAGAAGATGGCAGGGCAGGAAGTCCGAGGGGCTGGGGGCAGGGTGAGGGCTGGCTGGGAGCACAGAAGCTGACCCCCCAGAGGTCAGGTCAGTCACTCATCCCAGGGCACCAGACAGGTCTGGGGAGGGCTTCTGTTAGAATCCACCCTCCTGGCCTTCCAGCATGCAGACTGGAGGTCTGGCTGTGTGCGGCGGCGGCAGCACACCCTTCCCCAGAACTCAGAAAAGGTGCCCCTGCCTCCAGGCAGGCCCTAGCGCTGGGCAGCCCCAAGCAGGTCACGGCCTCTCGCGAAGGTCAGCTGACCCCACCCGCTGACCTCACGAAGGACATGAGGGTCAGGTGAATACCAGGGAGGTGACTCGAGGCAACAAAGCCCTGTGAGGACTGTGGTGACTCACATGTGACAAATTCTGTTCCAGTTCCCAGTTCCCTTCCAGGACAACCTGATCCCCCGGAGGATGGCTGCACTACTCAGGGTCCCCATCATCCTGGCCCCTGCACAGGCCAAGTCCTGTTCTCCCAGCCACCCTCACCGTCCAGGCAGCCCCTGCTGAAGGAGCCCTGAGCTCAGACTCGCCCTGGATCATATCAACAGGGCCCCAAAGGTTGGGCCAGGCGTGGTGGCTCACACCTGTAATCCCAGCAGTTTGAGAGGCCCAGGTGGGCGGATCATCTGAGGTCAGAAGTTCAAGACCAGCCTGGCCAACATGGTGAAACCCCGTCTCTACTAAAAATACAAAAATTAGCTGGGCATGGTGGCCCATGCCTGTAATCCCAGCTACTCGGGAGGCTGAGGCAGGAGAATCGCTTGAAGCCGGGAGGCGGAGGTTGCAGTGAGCCAAGATCACACCACGACACTCCAGCCTGGGCGACAGAGTAAGACTTGGTCTCAAAAACAAACAAACAAACAAACAAAAAGATCCCAGAGGAGAGACTGAGGCCAGCCCCTGGTCCATGCGGAAGCCCAGCCTCAGAGCCCACTTGGGGTTCAGGACACCAATAGGCAACTCAGCCACAAGCTGATAAGACATGTGCACACGCATGCACACGCATTCACACCCCTGCACTCATGTGCACGCAGGCAGGCACACACACACCCCTCCCACCTGGTGCAACATGACCAGACACTGGAAGTGGGCGTGGGACGGCCTCGAGGATCCTTGAGGTCACAGGCTGTGACAGGCAGCAGAGCCACCGGCCTGGAGCCGTGTGAAGGACCCTCCTGCAAATCCACCAGCAAAGCAGCTGCCCCGGACTCCAGCCACTGGACGAACGGCAGCCGTGGAAACCGCCGTGCAAACACACACGACACGGAACACATCATCTGTTGTTAGAGGCGTTTGGAGCTGGAAGACCTAAGTGAGGTCCCCCGACTTCTGTGCCCCAAGACGCTGTTCACACTTGCACAGTGTCACACACGTGCACACATGCCTGTGCATGCAGTCACACACAGAGGATAGTTGCCACCCTGTGTGCACGTACACGGCAATCACACACATGTGCATTCATACACTTGCACGCAGAAGCCCACACAGTGAGCAGGTACAGCCCTGTGAGCACCCACACAGCAGCCCCTCGGTACACACAGATATACGTGCAGTGGGCTGTGCCTGTACCTGGCCTGATGAGACTGTGGTGCTTGCAGTGTACGATGGCTGCCACCAGCAAGTCTTTGAGGACACACAGGATCTTGCTGGGCACAATGTGTCCACAGCACTTGGCATCACCCTCCGAGGAGGCGGTGAAGATATCGTCGGTGGTCCACCACTCCAGGCCAGCCCCTTCCCTGGGCACACCCAGTCGGCATAATTCAGGGCCATCCTCCGGCTGGGTGGCCTCTGGCTCCTCAATCAGTAGAGCCTCGGCATCCACCCACAGGGGCACCTCCATGTCCAGCGGGTCCTCAGAGGAGCGCAGGGCGAACTGGAAGGCCTCCAGGCCACGGGAGTAGTCCACGATGAAGCGGGGGTCCAGGGCGTGCACTCGCTCCAGCACCGTGAGCAGCACGTTCTCTGAGCGCTGGAAGTCCTGGGCACGCTGCGCCTCCCGCGACCGGATGGCCTGCAGGTAGTGGTGCCACAGGGGCACCTGCACAGCCATGGCTGAGGTGGGGACAGCAGGGGCAGGCATCCCTTCAACGGTGGCAGGTGAGGGCCAATGGCCCCTGAGGAGGGCTCCGCAGGCCGGCTGTGCAGATGGGCTGGGAGGAGGCACCTGCCCAGGTAAGCAGCAGGTCTACAGGTGGGGCCTCAGCTCCCGCAGAGCAGAATTCCAGAGTGACAGCACAGTGCAGCAAGTTAAATAGCTGAACTATTTAAGGCCTTTGAAGTGGGGGTGAGTCAGTCCCCAGCAATCGGGAATGTCACGGGCAGTGCAGGGCAGGCGGAGGCTGGGCTTGGTTACCCTCCTCCCTCCCATCAGAAGAGCTCTCGCATCTTAGGCCCAGGCCCCTGTCCCAGCCAGGCTTGGGGTCCCTGGAGAAATCCTGCCGCTGGACTGCGCCGTCCCTGGGAGGGGAGGCTGTGTGTATTCCTGATGGGCCTCCTTCCACCCTCCTGCCCACAGCCCAGGGGCCAGGTCTCTGGATCAGGCCCCCCTGCCCCAGCCTCCCTGCCAGGTTGGAGGGAACACAAGGCGCCCCATGGCTCAGTGAGAAAGGGGAGGCAGGGCGGTGGCTGCCCAGACCCCGCTGTGGGGGAGCCCCGGACTCTCTAAGGCTGCCTGGAAGGCGGGGAACCTGGAGGCTGCGTCTCCACAATGTTCCCCTCAGACACCTGTGCCCAGCTTAAAGGAAGACGCCTCAAACGTGCACGGGCCACAGCCCTGGCGTGGCTCCTGCCTCTGCCCCAGCTGTGCGTCCAGCCATCTGGGTCCCGGACCCCTGGGCTACCAGTCCCCACCCCACCCCACCCTGCCCAGCCTCCAGCCTGAGAGGAGCTGGCACCCACCTAGCCTGGGAACTGGAGCTCGTCTGGTTCTGGAGAGAAGCAGTCTCCGTGGTTCCACCTCACCCAGGTGGAGAACTTCGCCCTACCATCCCCCTCCAGCACCTGCGCCAGGCACCCTGCCCTCCCCGCCCCCTCCCTGCGCAGGGCCGTGCAAGTCCCAACCAGCAGGGAGCCGCCCCACCAACCCTTGGCCCTGCCCGCTGGCCGGGTGCGCTGGGTGCTCAGCCGCAGGGGTGTCTGCAAACAGCGAACATGGAGACGGCCCCACTCAGCGTCGTGGAGATGCCACCCCTGTGGCCACCGCATATGGGCCTCTCACCCTCCCAGGCAGCTGCACCTAAGTCAGAGCTGTGGGCAGAACCAGGACCCCAGGGGGGTGGGGCAGGGGCAACAGCCACTCACTTCCTGGTGCTTGAAAGCCCCTGTGAGGGGCTGCAGCCCAGTGAGTGGGTCTTTGCTTCCATGCCTCCCAGGACAGGGAGCTCACCCCCTCACAGGGTAGCCCACGGGGTAGCAAGAGACAGATATCCCTCCTCCACGCTGGCCCACTCCTGTTTGCTGGAGTTGGTTAGAGCACGTGTCCCCCTCCTCAGGGCAGCTGTTCAGGTTCAAGGGCCCATTTGTCCTAGGCCCTCACCCACGGCCTGCCTAGGTCCCCACACACAGCCATGTGCCATAGTCCTCCGTCTCCACAGGACTCTGGCCTGCGGGGAGGTGGCCGATGACACCTTCAGTGATCCAGCTCCTCCTTCCCAGGAACATCCCAGTGTTCTGAATTCACCCAGGAGACCCCCGACCCCACCCCAATCTACTCAAAGTGCCCAGAGGCTCTGAGCCATGGGAAAGGCTGGCTCCTCAGCCCCCAAGCTGCTCCCTCCAGTGGCCACAGAGCAGGGCCCTTCTCCCTCGGGGACAGCCCCCAGGCTTTGCATCCTCCTTTGCCCCTGAAGCCCTCTCTCCACTGCTGTCAACACCAAGGGCCCAAGACCAGGCCCCCCTCCCTTCCCCTCCCTTCCCCTCCCCTCTCCTCGGCAGGGGATTCCACCCAGCTGTCCCCCTTGTCAGTCCCAGCTGACACCCTGTCCTGTCCTTCACTGGCTCTGGCCTCCTGGCTCCCACCAGTTCCTGAGCTGAACCCAGCTGGTTGCCCCAAGGGACCCCGCTCTCTCCACCTGTGCCCCAGCTGAGGTCAGAGCCTCTGATGGGCCAGGCCCCATCCTTGCCCCTTGGCCCCTCTGGCGGGTGGCGAATGACATGGTGAGTTTCCTGTGGCTGGAATGGTGTCACACTCCTCGGTGTACCCTAGAGCCGTGCACGATGCCTGGCACACAGGAGCAGTGGACCACACCGGGGAACTGTGGGCAAGCAGTGGTCCCTGGGAAGCTGTACCCGTGCGAGAGAGAGGAGAGCCGCTGCTGACAGAGGCGATGCGGGCGTCTGCCCTGGACGGCTGGGCAGCTTTGACCACAAAGGACCAAGTGCTCCAGAGGCCTGCAGGCAACCACTAGCCACAGGGCACCCAGGACTCCAACTCTGACCCCAGGAGGGCAGCACGGTGAGGGTGGGGAGGGTCAGAGAGACCAGACGTGCCATGGGGCCTTGGCAACTCAAGAAGGGGTTCCTTGGCACCCGTGGCAACTGCAAATGCTCAGATGGGTGTTGATTGAGTCTCCCAGCAGAGCTCAGGCCACAGCGTGGATCCTGTATTTCAGGAACTCCCAGATGTGCTGGGAAAGGTGGGGTGGGAAGGACACATTCCGGCCTGAACAGAGTCCCGGGGCTGAAGCGAGGGAAGCACCAGGGGCACACCCTGAGCTGTGGAGGCTCCACACAGCTGCAGCCCACAGCGGGCATGCTTCCCTGGGCTGTGACAGGCCACAGCGGAGGTAAAACGACAGAAGTGAATTCTCACAGCTCTGGAGGCAGACGTCCAAGAGCACGGTGTTGCATGGCCAAGCTCCCTCCAGAGGCTCCAGGGAAGCGTGGCTCCCGCCTCTCCCAGCTCCGGTGCAGCCGCGTTCCTTGACCACGTCTCTCCATTTCTGCTGCCTCCGTCCTCACGTGGTCGTCTCCTGTGGGCAGCTGTGCTATCTATCTCTTTCTGCTTCTCTTACGAGGACACTGGGGAGAGCATTTAGGGCCACTGGGCTGTCCCAGATAATCTCCTCATCCCACAGGTCTCAATTCACCCACAGTTCAGTCTGTTACCACGTAAGGCCACACTCTCTCCTGTGCTTTATGAGGTCCTGTTCACAGGTTCTGGGGACTAGGAGGTGGCCGTTCCTCAGCCAGCCACAGTCAGCAGCCCCAACACGACCACATGCCAGGAGCCCAGCCGAGAGACGCTGCCTGCAGGGACCTATGTTCATTGCCCCTCCCCTAGCCCAGCCACCCGTTTGGGAACAGTGGATACAGCTCTGTGCAGCCTCAGGGACAGGGATGCAAAAGCAACCAAGACAGGAGTCTCCAGCAGAGGTCTACACCAGCCACCAACGCCGGCAGTACTCCGGGAAGGAAACCCTTCTTCTGCGTCGGGCCCTTCTCTCCAGGACGCTGTGGTCCGATTCAGCCAACGTGCCCGGAGTACCTGCCAGGCCTGCTCAGGCTCAGGTGCAGATGCAGAAAAGTCAGACTTGAGCGGATGAGCTTGGCACCATTGTGCGACCTGAGCAAGTCGCTGCCCCGCCTGGGCTCCAGGTCCTCAATGGACAGTGAAGAATCCACAGGAGACCGGCTCTCAGACAGAATCCATCCGTCCAGAGACCAGACGCCCTTTATGCAGACACCTCTGTGGGGAAGCAGTTTCCGCACTGACATGGCCCGTCTGGGCTTCAGGATAAAGCGGCGATGCTCACCACGCGGCACAAACCCTCGTCCTGACTCCCAGACCACGTGCCCGGCCCCTGCGGCCTCCCTGACTCCCAGAGCACAGGCCCGGCCCCTGCGGCCTCCTCTACACCCAGAGCACACGCCCGGCGTCTGCAGCCTCCTCTACACCCAGAGCACACGCCCGGCGTCTGCAGCCTCCTCTATTCCCAGACCACACGCCCGGCCCCTGCGGCCTCCTCTACTCCCAGACCACACCCTGGCCCCTGCGGCCTCCTCTACTCCTAGACCACACGCCCGACGTCTGCGGCCTCCTCTACTCCCAGAGCACACGCCCGGACCCTGCAGCCTCCTCTATTCCCAGACCACACGCCTGGACCCTGCGGCCTCCTCTACTCCCAGAGCACACGCCCAGCCCCTGCAGCCTCCCCGACTCCCAGACCACACGCCTGGACCCTGCGGCCTCCTCTACTCCCAGACCAGACACCTGGCCCCTGCCTAACTCTGCATCAGCGTGGCGAATAAAATGCAGGATGCCCAGTTGTTAGGATTAATCTGAAGTTCAAATCTAACTTGCATGGCACACAAACATTTATTGTTGTTGATCTGGAGTTGGAATGTAACAGAGATCCCTGTATTTCCACTGCTAAACCTGGAAGCCCCCGTCAGAGCAGCTCTGAGCAGTAGGGGTGAACCCCTGCTGGGAGGAGCAAAGCAAAGAAGGGACCGTTGCCTCTGACGCACCGCCCATGCTGAGAAGGTCAGGGCCGTAGCTGCTGTCAGCAACACCCATGCTGAGAAGGTCAGGGCTTCCCGTCCTGCTCTGGCCTCTGCAGCCCCCACCTAGTGGGGCAGGACAACACCAAGAGCCACTCTGGGCTTCAGCTCGAGTCCCCCGTGGGATGGGCAGGTACTCAAGGTGAAAGTTCTGAGGAAGCGCAGGGGCTGGGCCGCTTTAGGGAATGGGAGTAGCCAGCCTGTCCTGGGGAAGGCAGGTGTCCGTGGTCACCCCCAGGGAGGTGAGGAAGGAGCTGGCAAATTGAAAATAACTTCCGGGAGAAGCAAGTCCTGCCGAAGCCAGCCCAGCCCCAGCAGGGCACCCCGTGTGGCCCTGGGCTGAGCCGTGCTGTGCTTGTTCCCTGGGATTGGGGAGCCCAAGTCATGGAGTGAAACCGATTGGAGGAAAGGACGAGGCCGGAGGAGGCGGCAGCTGCCAGGAGCATGCCCCGTGGAATCCCAGGTGGCTCCAGCTGGGATTTCATGGCAGGACCCACGCGATGCTCAGGCCTTGGGAAGGTTCGGCAGACCTCACTTCTCCAGGGATCCCCTATCCCGGCCCGCGGGATCGTCGAAGCAGGCCCTGGAGGAGGGAGTGGGAATTTGGGGAACAAGAGACACGAGAAATGGAGACAAGACAGTGCTCTGATCAAGTCTCGTTTAATGGCAGTAATGCAGTGCCTTATATACACTTGGAGAGGAAGGGGTTGGGCCAAGGCGGAAATGATCTCATTTCAGAGGGCGCGGCCAGGCAGGTTTTGGTTTCAACGGTGGGTCGTCATGTTGCGCCTGCGCTAGGAAGTAACCATTTTGCTACGAAGTAACAATTTTCGCGCGCACGGGAAAGATGGGTGAAGAAGAAGCAGGAAGCGCGCCATCTTGTGCGAGGTATTTAATACAGGGAAAAAGACAAATCTGGGAAGGAGGTGAGAGGTGGAAATGAATAGAGCTCAGGCGTTTAATCGTCAATAATTACTTGCTATGGCCGGGGCGCGCAGCTCCGGACAATCCCCCACCTGCCTGGGGCTCCCCTGGAACCCCTGCCTGGCCCAGGGAAAGACTGGGTAGGAATGACAACCCCAAAGTGGCAAAGGCTTGCAGAGAAGGGAGGCGAGGCCCCGGGAGGAGGAGGAAATCCCGCCCCACCCGACATGACGGTGGCCAGCGCCCTGCCTGGCTTCACTCAGGACAGTGTTTTCCCAGTGGAGACCACAGGAAGAGACCGCCTGCCCCCACACACGCCCCTTCTCACTCAGCCGTCCCTCACCCTCCTCACCCTCTTCCTGCCCTTGCAGTCCCCTGGTGCATCTAAGCAGCTGCCCGCTCAGGCCCAGGCTCATCTGAGTCACTCACCATCCCTGTTAGTGGACTGCAGACTGTGCCTCAGCCCACAGCACCCACGGCACCCGGTGCAAAGAGCCCCTGAGGGTGTGAAGCCTTCTCAGTCCCTGACAATTTCTTGAAGGCCTCCTCCACCAGGTTACAGGACAGAAACATTTTTGCAGAGCCCAGGAATTAAGTCCTCACCCTTCCTCCACCCTTGGCCCACAGGCTGTCCTTCCCACCACCGCGGCCCGCAGTCTGCTTCTCAGAGAAGGAGGTATCTGCAGGCATCCCCCCATGCTGTCCTCCCTCCTCTGGGGCAGAGGGAGGGTGTGGACGCTGTGCGGTGGGAGTGCAGTGGGTAGCAGGCAGGAAGCCCACGCCTCAGGGAGCTCTGGTGCACACACACAGCCTGCCCTGCCCTGTGGCTCCTACACGCAGGGGAGCAGGGGCTGGGGGAGGAAGGAGGTGATGGCCAGTTAAGCCCCAGGTGGACAGAGAGAGCTGGGGTGTGCTCAGCTGGGGAGCAGTCAGCTGTGTGGTGGGGTGGGTGGGTGGGGAGATGCACCTGTGGGTCATGGGCCGGGGGCTACTTTGGACCACCCTGAGGAGCTACCTGGGGCTGAGGGTGGGCTAATCCCTCACCTGGAAAAGCCAGTGGGGAGCAGATGTTAGAGCAGACTCATTTTTCTGAGGGAGGAAGGAAGCTGGAGGCAGGCTCAGCCCAGGACAGGGTGGGCAGAGGCCCCGGGAAGAGGGAAGCTCGACGACACGGGATGGGTGGAGAGCTGTGTGACAGAGGGGAAGGGGGTGTTCTCTCAGGCCTGGGGGGCATAGAGATCACCCACCTGGGCACACGGGGCCACCAGCTCCGTCTGCCCAGGGCTCCAGCCCCCAGCTCCCCTGGAACGCGCACCCAGGTGGGGGATCCTCTAGGTCTTTCCAGGTGCTGGCCACCGTGGGTTTTGTTTTGCTTGCTGTTTGGAGTTTTAGTTTTTTACGTTTTGGTAAATAAACATAACTTTTACCATCTTAACCGCCTGTAAGTGTGCAGCTCAGCGCCGTTAAGAACGTTCACGTTGGCCAGGCGCGGTGGCTCAAGCCTGTAATCCCAGCACTTTGGGAGGCCGAGACGGGCGGATCACGAGGTCAGGAGATCGAGACCATCCTGGCTAACACGGTGAAACCCCGTCTCTACTAAAAGTACAAAAAACTAGCCGGGTGAGGTGGCGGGCGCCTGTAGTCCCAGCTACTCGGGAGGCTGAGGCAGGAGAATGGCGTAAACCCGGGAGGTGGAGCTTGCAGTGAGCTGAGATCCGGCCACTGCACTCCAGCCTGGGCGACAGAGCGAGACTCCGTCTCAAAAACAAAAAACAAAAAACAAAAAAAGAACGTTCACATTGTGGTGTGGCCATTGTCACCGTCAGTCTCCAGAGCTCGTCTCATCTTCCAAGCTGAGATCCTGTCCCCATCCCACACTGACTCCTGCCCCTCCCCATCCCCTGACTCTCACCATTCTACCTTCCGTTTCTAGGGCTTGCAGCGCTCCTGGGACCTCAGGTAAGCGTTGGCCTTAGCACTCACTTATTTCACTTGGCATTATGTCCTCGGGGGCTTCCAGATTGTGGCATGTGTGAGAATTTCCTTCCTTTTAAAGGCGGAGTAATATTCCACGGTGGGGATGGACCCCATTTTGTGTATCCAGTCATCTGTGAACAGACACCTGGGCTCCTTCCCCCATCAACTACAGTGCAGATGCTGCTGTGAACACAGGGGTACAAACATCTCTTTGAGTCTCTGCTTTCAGTTCCTTGGAGTATATGCCCAGAAGTGGGTTCCTGGATCACATGGGAACTCTGTTTAATTTTGTGAGGATCTGTCACCCCATTCCCACCGCAGTGCACAAGATCCCTGGCTTCTCCATGTCCTCCCCAGCACTCATCCTCCGCTTTCTCGGTAAGAGCTATCCCAGGGGCTGTGAAGTGCTGACGTGCTGTGGTTTGGATTTGCGTTTCTTGCATGAGGTGACTCTGAGTGTCTTTCACGTGCCTATTGACCTTGGAGAAATGTCTGTTCAGGTCTTTTGCTCATTTTTCATTGTTTTCTTGTTGTTGGGTTGTAGGAATTCTTTTTTTGGGGGGGACAGTTTCCCTGTCACTCAGGCTGGAGTACAGTGGTGCCATTCGGTTCACTGTAACTTCCGCCTCCCGGGTTCAAGCAATTCTCATGCCTCAGCCTCCTGCGTAGCTGGGATGACAGGCATGTACCACCATGCCCAGTCAATTTTTTTGTACTTTTTTAGTAGAGACGGGGTTTCGCCATGTTGGCCAGGCTGGTCTCAAACTCCTGACCTCAGGTGACCCACCTGCCTCAGCCTCCCAAAGTGCTGGGATTACAGGTGTGAGCCACCGCACCTGCCAGAATTCGTTATACATTCTGAATACTAATCCTTTATCAGATATAAGACTGGTAAATATTTTCTCCCATTCTGTGGGTTTTCACTTTCTCCATAGCGTCCTTCGATGCACAAGTTTTAAATTCTGATGCAGTTCAATTTATCTATTTTTTTTTCTTTGATTGTCTGTGCATTTGATGCCATATCCAAGAAATCACTGCCAAATCCTGTGTCATGAAGCTTTTCCCTACGTTTTCTTCTAAGCTCTTTATGGCTTGGGCTCTTACTTTTGGATCTGTGGGCAGGGCGGTAGCCCCAAGCCTCCTCCGGTCCCCAGGCAAGAGCCCCCACCCCAGGCACTTTTCTTCACTGTGCTGTGGCATTCAGCCTTTGCCACGCTGACAGAAAGCAACAGAGGGCAGGGTCCCCAGCCAGCCCTGCAGCCTCTCCCAGGACCCAGGTCCC
This sequence comes from Chlorocebus sabaeus, assembly GCF_047675955.1. Lineage (NCBI taxonomy): Eukaryota > Metazoa > Chordata > Mammalia > Primates > Cercopithecidae > Chlorocebus > Chlorocebus sabaeus. Next base: position 128,447,067 of record NC_132913.1, read on the forward strand.
GCAGGGCCTGCCCATGGCGGCATCCACCGGCAACCCCTCAAGTGGGTAAACACAGGCTGGGTGAAGGGCAAGGTCTTCTCTCCCACCCCACAGAACCTCTCAGGACCTGCCTGCCCCCACAACCGTCTGGATCCCCCCTAAAACCCAGTACATGTGTCCAGCTGGCCTCCCTCTCAGGAGAGTGGACGACACCTTGACAATCACACCAAATGCCTTGTTCTCCTGCATCAGACCACCTGCCTCGCCAGCCACCACCCCTGCCCTCAGCTGGCCTCCTGTCCACCCCCGACAGGTGGGGATGAGATGGTGCCACTCCGCTGCTGTGTGCAGGACGGGGTGGCACTCCCATGCCCTCTGAAGAAAGTTCATGTGCAGGGCAGCTCGGCGGAGCAGGTGGGCGGTGGCCAGAATGTGGCGCCCTGTGTCCCAGCCTCACAGCCTCCAGGGCTGCCTGTCCTGCCGTAATCACACTGGAATCTTTCCAGCCTTCCGTCACTGTCTCAGCTCATTTGGTGACTCTGCACCCCCCAGGGCCAGAGCCAAGTCCACACCTGGCAGAGCGGACTGTCTGAGAGGACAGCCAGTGACTGCTTGAGAGGAGCGGCTCCATGGCTCCCTGGGGCCGACCTGGGTCACAGCCTCTTTGGGTTCTGTCCGAGGCACATCCCCCGCTGGTGCTAGACAGCAAAAGACACCCGTGGCCGGCTGTGGGTGCCCGGCAGCCAGTGTGTGTGTGCCTGCTTGCCATCTGTTCCTGTGTCCCCACGTGGGCCCAGCATAGCCAGGATCGGGGACTGTCCCCACGGAGATAAGGCTGTAACCCCAGCGAGGTTTCCTGTTTCAAGGGAACAATGACAAAACCCAGCGATGATTTATCTACAGACAAGTGTTTCTCTGAGCCCAGGAGGGTTCTTCCTCAGCCTCCGAAAGCCAGGCAGGTCAGGGAGGATGAGGAGGACCACATCCAGAATGGCCATGGGTACCGAGTACTTTCCTCAGTCCCGGGGAGGGAGGCATGAGGTCCAGAGAACAAGGGCTCAGCCCCCATCAGGCTGTGGGTCAGGACTGGGCAGGGCCCCCTGAGCCCCACCCTCCCTGAGAACCCAGCCCACAGAGCGCCTGCCCCCGGGGAGGACCCTCTATCCCATCCTCCACTGTCCCAGGACGTTCCCTGGGGGCCCAGCCAGCCTCCGGCCAAGGCCTGCCCTGTGGGTTCTCCTAGTCCAGCCATGGCCCTGGTCTGGAAGCCCCATGATGGACGCCCGGCAGCGAGGCCTTGGGAGGCGTGCACGGGGCTGGGCCAGCCCTCGTGTCCTGGAAAGGTGTCCTGGGGGGAATCGGGACCACGGCCAGCAGGCGTGGGCTTTCCTGCACAGCCACAGAGGGGCAGGGTTAAGGGGGACATTGGGCAGCAAAGAAACAAGGGTGTGTCCGGTGGAGCAGCCAGGACCCCAAGGCTAAGAGGAGGTGGGTGGCGAGGAGGGCCTGCCTTGGGTCGGGGCCCCACCAAGAGGAGGGACCAACCTTCATGGCTCACCAGGACTCTCCCAGGAAATCCCTCTTCCCTGGGCAAACCCTCCAGTGCCTGAGGAAGAGGCGCGGGAGGTCATCTGCGAAAATCATGGACTTGGAGCTGCCGTGGGCAGGGGGAGGTTGAACTGCAGGTGGCCATGCCCACCCCAGATGGCACAGAGGCCCCAGGCGATGCCCACTTGGACCCAGAAAATCCCATCCTCACCTTTGGTCTTGTCCAGGGCAACTCCACAGCCAGAAGGAATTTTCTAAAACGCAGGCGGGGCGGGTGCAGTGGTTCATGCCTGTAATCCAGCACCTTGAGAGGCCAAGAGGGGAGGATCGCTTGAGGTCAGGAGTTCAAGACCAGCCTGGTCAACATGGTGAAACCCCATCTCTACTAAAAACACAAAAATTAGCCGGGTGTGGTAGCACGTGCCAGTAATCCCAGCTACTCAGGAAGCTGAGGCACGAGAATCACTTGAACCTGGGGGGCGGAGGTTGCAGTGAGTCGAAATCGTGCCACTGCACTCCAGTCTGGGCGACAGAGCAAGACTCCATCTCAAAAATAAATAATAAATAAATAAATAAATAAATATATATATATATATATAAATAAAAAATTAGGCCGGGCGCGGTGGCTCAAGCCTGTAATCCCAGCACTTTGGGAGGCCGAGACGGGCGGATCACGAGGTCAGGAGATCGACACCATCCTGGCTAACCCGGTGAAACCCCGTCTCTACTAAAAAAATACAAAAAACTAGCCGGGCGAGGTGGCGGGCGCCTGTAGTCCCAGCTACTCGGGAGGCTGAGGCAGGAGAATGGCGTGAACCCGCGAGGCGGAGCTTGCAGTGAGCCGAGATCCGGCCACTGCACTCCAGCCTGGGCGACAGAGCGAGACTCCGTCTCAAAAAAAAAAAAAAAAAAAATTAAACACAGGTGGGAGCCCCTGCCACCAGCCCTCCTGAGAGCTGTCACCTGCAGAGGCCACACAGGGTGCCTCCACCTGGCTGGGCCCAGCGCACGTCACCTTTGGCCTGGATGTACGGCTTCAGGTCAAGGTGTCCCTCCAACACCCCCATTCAGACCACCAGCCTCCCCTTGAACATGGGCATCTGTGTCAGGACTGACACAGGACTTGCTTCTGGCGTGTGAGGTCTTATCTCCACCTATCCAAGAGGCCCTCATGGGAAATCACACCAGCCTCCCAGCCTCCTCGCCACTCCCCACCGTCCACAAGTCCACTCAGATGCCCCTTCCCCACTCCACCCACCCTGCCCCCAGCAGGAACTCTGACCAGAGGCCAGGGCCACACCCTCTAAGCCCCGACCCACCTCAGGGGAGTTCAGCGGAGCCCCAGCAGGAAATGCTGCCCCTCCCACCTCAGGCTGAAGCATCGAGGGCAGGATTCTCCACGGCCACAGGGCCTCCCAGGACTCTGAGGGTGGGCGACAGGCAGTCTTGGGTGCCTGGGGGATCTGGAGGCTGCTCAGGGAGGGGCCCAGCCCATGGAGTGGGTGTCCTGGGTCTGGACCTGGAGCCAGAGGTCATTCTTGGGCCAGAAGCACGAGGCTCAGAGGGACTGACCAGGCCCCTGGCCCCCCAGGGACTGTCCAGTGAAGCCCAGCCCGGATGCCCATGGGGCCGTGTTTGGCCAGAGAGCCTGGCCTGTCCCTGCAGGGCCACCCTGGAGGTTGTCCTCAGGAGTGGGGGTGAACAGAGCACAGGCGTTTCTCTGGGAGGGCTCCTTTAGAGTACAGGTGCCTCTGCTTCTTGAATTTCGCCTCTGAGGAGGTAGCCTGGGCCCTTAGCCCTCTCTCGGCAGAGGTGGGCCCTGCAGCAGGAGTGGCTGCCCTCGCGTGAAAGGCTGCCCTGTTCAGAGTCCTCTGCCCACCTCTGTGGCTGTCCCTTCCCCAGAGGGACCCCTGCCAGCATCAGCTCAAGGAGGTCCCAGCTCAGAATGAGGAGCCCCAGAGGGAGTGGAATGGGGCCGAAACACTGGCATGGCTGCCTGCCAGGCACCTGACTTCATCTGAGACCCCGGGAGGCCCAGGCTCAGAGCCACAGAGCTCTGTGTCTGCAGGGACAGCCGGCCTGGAGGTGGCAGACATGGCCCTGCTTCCCTCTCATTGCCTCACCTATGGGAAGCTGCCTGCCCTGGCATCCCGACAGTTCCTGGCAGCCTCTGGGGTGGGAAGCTGTGGGCAAGCTCTGCAGATCCTCTTCCACGCATGCTGACCAGGGCCTGCTCTCCTCCGGACAGGGTGGCTGGCGGTCCTTTCCGGTTCCAGAGGGTGGGAAACGGTGCAGCTTCCTGGGACAAGGGTGGGTCCACGGGCAGATGACTCTGAAGGGCTCTAGTGGGAGTCAGACCACAGGTGCAAGGCCAGGAAGATGAGCTCCTTTGCCCCTCAGGCAGGCAGCGTCCCTCCCCAGGCCTCAGTCCACCACCTGTGACGACCACTACATTCTTTGACAAATGGTTTTAAAAAGCCATAGTTCTTGAGTCCAGATCAAGGGAGACCAGAGATCCACATGCTGCCTCTGCCTGCTGTGTGTCCAGCAAGCACACGGCTCCCCCTGGAGCGAATGCGGGGGGCGGTGTCTGGGGGAAAAGGCCAGCCCCTCCCAGGTGCCGTTGCTCAGGTAGACAGTTTCACCCAGGGCGTCTCCAGGTCGCCAGGGACATCTGCTTCCAGCCAACAGCGTTCCTTTGTCCCCATAGCAACAGGGTCCTGCACTCCTGTTTCCAGGGAAACCCAGCTCTCAGCGTCCCGACTGCCACAGCAACGCCTACGGGCTCAGCGGGCCATACCGTCTCACCCACAGGGCGAGGGCAGCTGGGTGCCCAGGCTTGGGTCGCAGGACTGCAGAGCCAGGTGCCACACAGGTGTGGGGCCCATGCACCAAGGAAGACCCTGGCCAGCTGGAGGAGACTTGCCGGGGAGCAGAGCCCGGCCTCTGGGGTCCTGTGTTCTGGGCTGCAATGAGCTCTGCCTCCAGCGAGCCCGGCAATGGGGATGCTTCCCAAAAGCCCCTACTGGGGCTGGACGTCGTGATCCAGGTCAGTGGGGAGGTCGCTTCCCTTCTCCCTCCTGAGAGCAGGTTGGACATGGCACAGAGAGGGGGTGGCCAGGCGGGACCTTCCTGGTTCCCGGGGCACTTTCCACTTGCTCACGTGTTCGCCCTGAGCGTGCAGGCAGTCACGGATGCAAGCAGGCACACCTGTACGCACACACCGGCAGCCTCCAGCCCGGAGAGAAAGCCTGGGGAGAGAGAGCTCTGGGCCGCTGCTGGCTGTGGACGTTCAGGTGGCCAGCGTCCCTGGCAGCCACGGGCTTGCAGGCTGCACACCGGGATGGGGACAGGCCGGCAGCCCTCGGCACTGACATTCTGGGACCTCTTTCACTGCCCTCCCGTGGCAAAGTGTGGGGGCCTGCGGGGCCTCCCTGGGGCAGTGTTCCCATTGCTGTACATTTGTGGGAGGCTGTGGCTTCCAGATGTTCTGGTTCTGTCTTCATAGCACCTGGTGTGTGCAAACAGTGGCTGGGCATTGTCCCGTGTCCCTCTCCCCTCGCCTCCCTACTTCCCAGAGCCCACCTAGAGCCCAGCCTGCGGTCCCACCTCAGACATCCCTCCTCCCTGAACTGCCATCACCTGCTGCTGGCCCCTGCAGCCAGGCCCCACCTCCAACGGACCCCTCGGGATTCCAGGGAACCCCTGACGAACTGGCTTACTCGCGGTTGCTTGTTAACCCAGCTCTTAGCATCTCAAAACTACGCCACGGCAGGCTGACACGGCCCTATCCAAACAGTACAGGTCACCTGAAAGGAGAGATGGCCACAGCTGGCGCAGGTGACTGAGTGACAGGGTAGACACAGGGTTTGCTCACACACAGGGCCGCACGAGGACTCAAGGCAGGATATTTGAATTAGGTGATGCAACGAGACAAAGAGATGCCATGGGGTGACCTCTATCTCCTCCACCTGGGGGTGACCTCTCACCTCCACCTCCTCCACCTGGGGTGACCTCTGACCTCTACCTCTTCCACCTGGGGGTGACCTCTACCTCCTCCACCTGGGGTGACCTCTGACCTCTACCTCCTCCACCTGGGAGTGACCTCTGACCTCTACCTCCTCCACCTGGGGGTGACCTCTGCCTCCTCCACCTGGAGTTTGGCCAGCTCTGCCTGGGTGTCAGCTCCATGAGTTCTGAGAGCAGGGCTGGTGAATGCAGGCTGGAGAGCTAGCATACTACATTTACAGGACACTCGCCGCCCTGTGAGGACGCTCATCCCCTCGGATGTCAGGAAAGCCGAGCCTAAGGGTTGGAGGGAGCTGCTGTGGTTAGCGGCTGGTCTGAGGCCGGTGCTGACACCAGGCAGGGGCATGAGCGCTGTGCAAATGTGGCTGAGGGATGCTTTGCCTGACCCCAAGTTCCCACTGTCCCCAGGAAACTCATCTGGAGGCTACACAGGCCCCAGCGAGGTCAGCTCTGCCCGCCCTCCTGACACCTGTTATTTTCGCTGTAGGGATTGAGATCTTGATGCCATTACCCCAGAGTGAGCAGGCAGCAGGCGGGCGCCAGATGCCCAGATCAGCTGTCCAGATGGGCGGCAGAACTGTAGGGATCCTCCACCCTCTAGCTACAGCCTGGGAGAACACGGGGCCTGGAGAAGGCTGTGACTTGAGGATGCAGGACCCTGCCCCCTGACTAGGGGTGGTGGCTATGGACAGACGGTGAACACGCTCCCAGGTCGGGAGGAGCCCCTCTGACATCCTCTTCCTCCGGCCCCAGCTGCTCTCCCCTCCTCTGGAAGCCCCCCAGCAACCTCTGCACAGCACCCCAGAATGCCCCCTGCCCCAGAATGCCCCCCGCCCTAGAATACCCCCCACCCCAGAATGCCCCCCGCCCCAGAGCTGGAACTGGACTTAAGGGGGCAGGCTTGGAAACTCTCAACCTCTGTCCCTGGGGTGAGCAAGTCGGACATGCGGAATGCAAAGCCCCCTGAAATTACACATGAATTGGGAGGTATCTGTGACTGCTTCGAGGGGTGGGGGGTGTGCCCTTCCTCGGAATCTCCAGCATCCAGACCCACAGCTGGTGGAGAAGCACGGTGCACAGATTCCCGGACGAGGAACCCAGTACAGGAAGCCCAGTTCCCTCAGAGCTGGGGGCTCCTCAGACTCTGTTTCTCTGGGCTTGAGTTTTGATTCATGCTGCTTTTCTCGGAAATTGTCCATTACATCTAAATTTTCAAGTTTATTGGCAAAAGTTGTTTACAATATCTTCTCTTATCTTTCGGATGTCTGCAGGATCTGTGGGGTAACCAGCTGACCCTCTTTGCTGGGGGGTCTTGAGACAGGGGTTTCCCAGGACTCCAGACAGCCTTGGGTCCGGAACCCAAGTCCTGGGCACAGCGGGGAGGAAGTGGCTGTCCTGAAGTGGCATCTCCTTTCTCGTTTCTGATGCTAGCCGCGTACTGATCCTCCTCATAGCATTCTTAGCTTGTGTTTCACTAACCTACATATCCATTCTTCCTTTGCTTTCAGTTTATCTGGGTTTGTTCTTCATCTAACTTCTGGAAATATGTGCTTGACTCATTGATTGTTCAGCCTTTTAAAAAATTTCTTTTTTCCTGGCCGGGCGCAGTGGCTCACACCTGTAATCCCAGTACTTTGGGAGGCCAAGGCGGGCGGATCGCTTGAGGTCAGGAGTTTGAGACCAGCCTGGCCAACATGGTGAAACTCCATCTCTACTGAAAATAGCCGGGCGTGGAGACGGGCACCTGTAATCCCAGACACTCAAGAGGCTGAGGCGGGAGAATCGCTTAAACCCAGGAGGTGGAGGTGGCAGTGAGCCGAGATTGTGCCACTGTACTCCAGCCTGGGAGACAGAGCAAGACTCTGTCTCAAAAAAATAAAATAAAATAAAATTTTTTAAAAATAAAAATAAATTTTTTTTCTTTAAATTATGGGAAAGTATACATAACATGAAACTGACCATTTTAACCATTTTTAGGAACAATTCTGCAGCACTAAGCACATCCGCAGTGTTGAGCAACCGTCACCACCATCCGTGTCCAGACCTTTTTTTCAGACAGAGTCTTGTGTTTATCGCCCAGGCTGGAGTGCAATGGTGCGATCTCGGCTCGCTGCAACCTCCGCCCTCCCATCTTCAAGCAATTCTCATGCCCTTAGCCTCTCCAGTAGCTGGGACTACAGGTACACACCACCATGCCCAGTTATTTTTTGCATTTTCAGTGGAGACAAGGTTTCACCATGGTAGCCAGGAGGGTCTCGAACTCCTGACCTCAAGCAATGTGCCCGCCTCGACTTCCCGAAGTGCTGGAATTACAGGTGTAAGCCACCACACGCAGCCCCAGAATTTTCATCTTCCCAAACTGAGGCTCTGTCCCCGCTCAACGTTCATGCCCCATTCCCCACTCTCTCGGCCCCCGCCATCCTACTCTCTGGCTCTATGAACTTGGTGACTCTGGGAGCCTCGTCTAAGTGGATCAGATGGCATTTGTCCCTTCGTGGCTGGTTTATTTCACTGAGCATGACACCCTCGAGGTCCACCCCTGTTGTAGCAGGTGCCAGCATTTCCTTCCTTTTTAAGGCTGAGTAATGTTCTGCTCATGAAGGGACCACACTGTGTTTATTCGTTCATCTCTGAATGGATGCCTGGATGGCTTCCGCCCGTTGGCCGTTGTGAAAATGCTTGCTGTGAACCTCGGGGTACAAATATGTCTTCGAGCCTCCACTTTTAATTCTTTCGGGCAGATGCCCAGAAGTGGATGCCTGGATCGCACAGAGAGTCTACATTTAATTTTGTGGGGACCCATCACGCCGTCTTCCACAGTAACCATACTGTCTTACCTTCTTGCTTCTTTTCCTCTCTCATGTACGCACTTCCCTCCAAGCAAGGTTTATCTGTCCAAACTGTTGTTACTCACACCACTTTGCACACCACATGTGTGGGTTTCTCCTAACACCAGCCAATTCTCCAGCTCTCTGGACACCAGCTAGCCGTCCTACAGTTCAATCCAGTTTGGACCCTAACCATCCAGACCTGGCACAGACCCACAGTTTAAGGACTCGGTCCCATAAAGCTGCCCCACCTCAGATGCCAATCACAAGTCCTAGGCCTCCCATATTCTGTCTGACCGGCTATGAATTAGGGGTTCTGACAACTCCCTGCTCAACTTGATAATTTGCTGGAACAGCTCACCTCTGGAAGTGACTTTCCCATTTGATTACCAGTTAATTATAAAGGACACAACTCAGGACCAGCCAGAGGGAGAGGTGCCCGGGTCAAGGTATAGGGGGCAGGGACGGAGCCTCCAGGCCACTGGGTACACCAGCCACCCACAGCACTGCCTTGTATTCAGCAACCCAGCCTGCCCAGCCCTGTGGTTTGGGGTTTTTAATGGAACCTTCATTAAGTAGGCAAAATTCATTTAATCATTGGCCGTTGGTTCATTTGGCCGTTGGTTCATGATTAAATGGTTCATTCATTTAATCATTGGCTCCAGAGACAGCTCCTCTCCCCTCCCCAGATGTCGGGGTGTGGGGCCGAAAGCACCAATGCTCTAATCGTGCCCTGGTCTTTCTGGTAACCAGCCCCTACTTTGCGGCTCTCCAGGGCCCTGGCCATCAGCCACGTCCTAGGCCAACAAAAGACACGCTTATCACTCAGGAGATCCCAAGGGCCAAGTCTAGAGTCCCCACCACAGGATAGGAGTGGTGGATGGTTTCCAAGTGGCCAGGCCATGGTGCCTATCACCGAGCCCCACACTGTCACAAGCAAGCCAGAGGCAGACGCTCAGCCCGTCTCCAAATCTCCCAGGCCACATCCAGGTCTTGTCAGGCACGGCCAGGGCCACTGTGCTAATGACAGGGGTCCATCCTCCCACTCAGGAACCCCTGCCAGCCCCGTGGTCCAAGGATCGCGTCCCACAATCCTCCACACAACATTCGAGGCCCTCGCAGTCTGGCTCCAGGTTCCTCCCCACCCCATTCACCCCCATCCCCACTGGCCCTCTCCCAGGCCCTGCGCGGCTCCCTGGAGACACACGCCCTCCACCTTTGCTTCCACAGCTCCCTCCACATGGACACAGTGCCCAGGCTCACTAGCTGGTAGGTTCTTTCTTATCCCACCTCCCCCAGGAAGCCTGCGTGGGCACCAGGGACACAGGGACAAAAAGGAAAGACAGTGTCCGTGCCCTCCTCGAGTTCCTTGTTCTGAGTCGTTTTGCTGTTAGTGGTTCGGACCTCAGGCAGCTCCCGCTGAGCTCTTAGTCTTCTGAGCGGTGCACTGCGTCGAGCCTGTCTGTGTGCCAGGCATTGTGTTGGGGGCATAGAAGGGAATGAGAAGTTGTCTCTCCCCATCCACAGTCCCTGCCTCAATGCCTGGCGGAGGTCCTTCCTGCAGGGGTAGCCTAGATTTATCATCACCTGAAGAGCAAACTGACACCCACAGAGGCATGTTCCCGCTCCTGGGTGATGCCCAGGCCCAGAGTGTGCTCCACAAACACGGAGACTTAAACTGAGCAGTTGCTGAAATACAGCATTTTGGAGGCCAGGTGTTATCCCAGGCACAGAGAAGCTCTTTTTCCTAAGGAAATGGAGCCTGGCAGGAGGCCACCCGGCCCAAGGCCCTCTCTGCGGCGGGCCAGGCTGCGGAAGGACGGCAAGCAGACGTCCGGTGGCTGGACTTGGCCGGAGGCCCTGTCCTCAGATGTGTTCTTCAAGCTGTGCCTGCTCCTGGCAAGGCCAGACTACCCCGCCCGGGGCTGCTGGGAGGGCCATGGAGGGACCGGGAGGGAAAGGCAGCAGCCACAGCACGGCCGGGCTCAGAGACAGGAGGAAAGAGGCTGCTGCCCGGCCCAGAAGCTGCGTGGTTCCCTGCCCTTTGCCCAGGCTGGGGAGCGGGCACACGGGGGAGGAGACCTGCAGCAGAGCCAAGTCCAGACGCCGCCACTGGGAAGGCTCATCAGTGACCACCCTTGTGTGCGAGTGGGGGCCCAAGGCGGGAGTCCCAGTCCTAACGCTGCTGCTGAGCAGGTGCCCTTGAGCAAGTCTCAGAGGTGCCAAGCCTCATCCTCCTCACCCATTAAGGCGGAGGCCAGAAGCTTCCAATGCAGGTTAGGACAATGGACGTGAAAATGTTTGCAAGTGGAGAGCGCGGAGAACCCTGCGGGCTGATGCTGGCACGTGCCTTCACTCTCGTGGACACACATCTTTCATTTTCCACTGAGCACTGGTCCTCGATGCCGTCCAAACCCCCAGGCCCAGCCTCCCTTCTACAAGAGCAGGACCTGGCAGCCCCCTGCAGCGCTCCTCACGGCCACACGGGGGCACTGTTGGAGCTTGGGGAAGGCACCCTCCACCCTCTGGCTGGGAGCTGCCTCCATCTTAACCCTCAGGGGGTTCGCCCTCCACCCCACCCCTCACTCGGGGGTCCACCCTCCACTCCTTCAATGAGGGTGACCCAGGCTGACCAAGGAGCCTGCTGGTGGGTGGGCGGGGGTTCCAGTGGACATGCTCCCCCTCCCTGCCCCCATCCTGCCCCCAGCTCAGGCAACTGTCCAAGCAGGATGGGACAGCAGGGGTGCTGAGGTTGCTGAGGGCTGGGGGGGGGCCAGTGCCCCTTGGGTCTGAGCTTCAGCAGGCCGCTGACCGTCCCTGCTTCAGGTGGCTTTGACGAGGGTTTGGGGATTTCCCTCCGGGGCTTCTGACCCCTGATAGCATCTCCAAGGTCATGCCCCAGTGCAGGGATGAGAATCAGTGCAAGAGTGTGGCCTCCAGATAAACAAGACTTGGGTTGTTCGGTGCAGGCCTAGAGTCCCTGCACCCTCCCTGCAGGTGGAAGCCTTTTGCAGGCAGCACAGGCTGGCAGGTGCATTCTGGCTCCACCGCACCCCAGTGGAGAGCTGGTGTCGTGTCCCTGGCCTCAGTTTCCCCATCTGCAGCATAGAGTATGATAAAGCGACCTCCCGGCCCCCCATTCCGGGATCTTGGCCAAGACCCCGGAATGGGGAAGGGGTGTAAGAGGAGAGTCCCTGGCAGCAGCCCTGAAACCCCCGGTCTCCAGCAAGTGCCAAAGTGCAGGTGGAGCCCTGGATCCACAGGAGGATTCTGTATCCTTCAGAGGGTGGAGATCATTTGCCTCCAGGCAAGATTCCAGCAGCTTGCATTTCCCAGGAGCTGGTGGCCAGTTGGGGGCAGGCAGCTGAGGCCACACGTGGTCCATCCACTGCACCCTCACAGAGCCCCAGCCCCTGGCCCTGGGACCCAGGAGGGCCTGGATTGCCAATGCTCCCATTTTACAGATGGGGACATGAGGTGGGGGGTAACATACCCAGCGTCTCTGTTTATTGGTGGCGTAGCAAGGAACCCAGCCCAGTTCTCTTAGAGGGGAGCCCTGCTCTGACCCTGGAGAGGCAGAGAAATGGGGAGCCCACATTTCCCCCAAGGTTCAGCCGTCCCTCTCCACACAACCAAATGGGGTGGTGCAGTGGTGAGGACCCGCTGGCTCTCCCTGCTGGGCCACCCCCTTCAGGGCCAGGATCGGGTTAAGCAGGCCAGTTGCCCCTAGGGTAGCTCCACGCAGGGGCTGTGACCTCCCTGGGGTCTTTAATGCAGGTTGAGCTGAAGAGGGTGCTGGGGGCAGGAGGAAGATACACCGGGCTCAACTGTGAGTCTGGAACCTTAAGGGAAAGTGACCTCCAGCCCTGGTGTTCCCTCCCACAGCGAGGCCTTCTAGAATAGATCCCACCACAAGGCCTTCTAGAATAGAAGCCCCCAATCCAACCTGGGCCACAGCCTGGGCCCACCCCTCAGAGGCCCTGGGCAGGAAATGGGCAGGCCCAGAAGGACCCACAGGCTGCGGAGGGAATGCCGGCCCGGACCCGCTGGCGCAGGTGGCGGCGCGGAGCCCCGGGGAGGGGCCTCGGGAGTGAGCGGTGCAGACCCTCAGGACCACCCTGGAGCCACGGGGAAGGAGGCAGCTTCGGGTGGGTCCCAATTGCTTAGGTTGGCGGCACAGGCCTCCGGACACGCCGACCCCCACCTTCCCCCCCCTCCCCTCCCCTCCCCTTCTCTCCCCTTCCTTCTCCTCCCCTCCCATTCCTGCTTCTCCTGCTTGCTCCTTCCCTCAGCCCTTCTCTCCTCCGGTGGTTCTGTGGGGGCGGCGCTGCCCTCACACTCCAAAGTCACGCCCCCTGCGCCCCCTCTGCGTCCCTCTGCACCCCCCTCTGCGTCCCCCCACGACCCCCTGCTGGCCCCCTCTGTTCCCCTTGCCCCCTTCTGCGTCCCCTACCCCCCCCCCGTGCCCCCCTGAACGCCTCCTGCGTCCCCGGCGCCCCCCTCTGCGCTCCCCCTGCGTCACCCGCGCCCCCTCCATGCCTCCTGCTTCCCCTGCACCCCCCGCGCCCCTTCCACGCCCCCTGCGTCCTCCGCCCCCCTGAACGCCCCCTGCACCCCCCGCGCTCCCCGCGCCCCCCTCCGGCTCCAGCTGGGCCGCGGCCCATTGCAGGCACCCGTCCACAGATGGAACCCATTAGGCCCCAGCGCCTCTCGGGACGTCCCGCTAATAAGTGACCCTCTGTAAATGTTAGGAATGAGTCAAGTTTACGCCACGCTGCTGCCTTCCCGTTAGCGGGTGGCGCCGCTGATGCCCGGGGGAGCGCAGGGCGGGAGCTGCTGAGCAGGCGGAGGGCGCGGCAGAGCCCTTCCTGGCCTGGGGGGTTGAGCGTGGCCTGACGGTCTCTGATCAAGGGGCCTGGGGTGCCTCTTGCCACCCTGCTGGGCCTCCATTCTCCGCTGTACAAAATAAGGGGTTTAGAACAGAATAGCGGAGCCCCTTCGGGCAGCTCTCCTCCTGGTTGGTGGTCTTGGCACCTGGGTCCCAGCTGGGCCCAGGAGGAGGAGCAGGGACGTCCCTCCCCCTGCCCCACTGGGCTGCTGCTCCCAAGGGGGGCCATTACTCCCTCCAGAAGAAGAGGCAGCCGGGGAACCTGCAGTGAAGAGGCCTCCCAAGACCTCCCAGGGGACTGAGATGCAGACTCTGGTGTATCTCCGGACTCTGGAGCTGTCTGGAGGAGGGCTGGCTGGCCCCGGACCTGGGCTCGCACTGGGAGGCATTTGCTGAGTGGCTGACCTTCACAGGGCAGCAGGGTCAGAATAGGGCCTCTCCAGGCGCCATGCTGAGCCTGGGTCTGTGGTGACTCTCCAGCCCTGGCAAGGGGGGCTGAGATCTTTGGGGTGCAGATGGAGGATGAGGCCTGTGTCCAGGGAGCATCCGAGACAGCCGGGACAGCACACACCAGGTGCAGAAGGCCTGGCTGGGGTCAGGAGGAGGGCCGGGGTTGGAGAGCAGGGCACAGCCACCAGCCCAGGCCTGAGGTCAGAATCTGGGGATGCAAGCAGGGTCTCAGGGAGGGCCAAGAGAAGATGGGAGGCAGGAGGCCGCCAGGTGGTCACCCACAAGGACCCTGGGCAGGAGGAAGATCCAGGAGGCACAAGGTGGGGGAGCAGCTCTGCGGACCCCAGGGAGGGGTTCCTCCATGCTGACGTGGGAGCCAGGCAAGGAGGACTTGGGCAGACTCTGGAGTGTCGTGCTGGAGAGCCCCTAGGAGTGGACATCCCCTCCCAGCTTCCCCTGGCAAGCATCCAGTCACCCTTTAGTAGTTAATTCACTGCCTGAAATTTAGATATCCTTAAGGCAGCAGGCCAGGGGACAGCTGTGGCCTTGTGTATTCCTGCGGGATCCTGCCTGGGCTTCTGCTGATTTGGCACAGTCGACTTCCGTGTTCACAGGGCCCTGTGTGTCCTGCCCACAGTCAGTAATCTATTCCACCTGGCAGGAGTCCCCTGCCCTGGTGCCTCGGCCCTCCCCAAGCTGTGCCCTTGCCCAGCAAAATGCCATTAGGGCCCAAGACCCTCAAAACCAGGCTGGGATACCCAGGACACCCAGGGGCTCCTGGGGCAGCAGGGCAGCCACTCAGCACACACCTCCCGAGTGTGAGCTCAGGCCCTGGGCCTTCCTGCCCACTTCTGGGCCTACTGGAGTCTCTTCCCTGGCAGTCGGCTTTCATGAAGGACCCACCTGGGAAGGAAGGCTGTCCTCGCTGTCCTCATTGCCCTCACTGCCCTGGTCCATGCAGCCCTCTGAGGGCAGCCTGAGGGTGGGAGTCCCAGACTCTGCCCAGAATTCATGGCCGTGGGAGGAGAGGGCTCCACAGGCTCTGCTCATCCTCAGAGCCTCAAGCACGCAGCCCCAGGCCTGCCCACCCTCCCGATGGACCGAGCCTGCGGAGGGGCAGCGGGCAGCTGAGCAGAGAAGGATGGGTTCAGCCTCAGCCCTCTGACCCGTCCTCAGCCCCCACCCCACTCCACACACACACACTGGGCTCTGTGACTGCTGCGTGAGGTCTAGGTCCCTCCTCTGGCCCCACCGTGCAAACAAGCGGTGAGACCACCTGCTCCAGGTGGGTGAGGATGTTGGGTTTCTTGTGGAGCAGAGGCAAAGGCACCTGCCTGTCAGCATCCCCCAGGGGACCGGTGACCGCTTAGCCAACGCTCAGCCCAGCCCCCACCAAGACAGGGCAGAGCGCCAAGTGCAGTACCTGCTACCTCAGCTGGGTGTGGTCCTCCCTCCAGAACCTGGGGACAGGCGCAGCCCCACTCCACAGGTGGAGAACCAAGGCATGCACCTGAGTGACCTGCCCAGCCTCACCCTGTCCTCTCCAGGGCACTCCGCTGCCTTGGGGTGGCCCTGTGGTGGCTCCCATTCAGTGGGATTGTAGGGGGGTGCCTGGCAGCTGCTGGGGGCTGCCATCTCCAGATATCTCTGGGGGTGTCTTTCAGAGACTGGAGGACACCATACTGAGTCCCACAGCCAGCAGGGAAGACCGGGCACTGACCATGCGTGGGGAAGGCCAGCGGGCCTCACCCACCCCCGTGCCCGCCCACATCCGTGAGATCGTGGCCGGCAGCCTGAGTGAGGAGCCACCCCAAGGTGACGGCATGGGGGACAGTCCTGGGCTGGGGGCTGGCCCCACCCCCCACAGGGCCACCCTCAGGGGCATCACATCCATACCCACAGGGCACTGAGCAGGGCCTGAGCAGGGCTGCCTCTGTGTGGCACCCTTGTGTCCACCAATGAGTCTCTGCTTCATTGGTGTTGGTTTCTTCCTCAGCGTGGAAATGCTAGACACTGGCACTCAGGGAGCACAGACGCCCACCCCCCGAGCTCTGCCCATCCTGCACCCGCCCCAGGCCCCTGTACTGCCTCCAATTGTCCACCTGGTGGCTGAGGAACCAGCTCCAGGCCGCCTGTTCAGTGTGTGCCCAGGACTCCGTTCGTGGGTCCCAGGGATCCCTCTCTCCCAGGATCTGTCCGGCTTCCTGCAGGCCCGGGGAACTGGCTGTGTGTGTATTTACAAAAGCACCTTATTACTCGGGGACCAGGTCCCTTCCCGCAGAAGCAGCAGGGCTCGCAGCTTCACAGACAGGGCGAGTGCCCCGCGTTCAGGCCGCCCACATACTCTGCTGCCATTGGTTTAGGGCTCGGCCCGGGCCTGGGTCTGCACTGGGGTTCCAGGTACTCTGAGATGGTAAGATTCCAATTAACATGAGAAGCAGGGCTCAGAGTGTGAAGTCGGCCTCCCTATGTCAGGGTCCCTGGCTCAGAGCTGGGGCCCCTCCCAGGAGATGCGGGCAGGTCCAGCAGCTGGAGCCCGGTGGTCAGCCCAGGGTCCCACCGTGGAGAGAGGGCACAAGGCTGAGTGCGGGTGGGCCCTGGTCTGGCCACCCAGGCTGAACCAGGTACCGTGCAGCAGGGGTACAGGAGCTGACAGCCACCATGGCCCGAGTGCAAGACGAGAATGAGCTCCTGCAGGAGGAGCTGACCCGGCTGGGGGACCTGCTGGCCCAGGCCGGCGCCGAGCGAGATGAGCTGGCCAGCAGGTGCCGTCTGGTCAGTGAGCAGGTGAGTGTGTGCAGCAGACTCAGGACAGGCGGGAGGGGGCAGCCTGGCCCTTGGTGAGGGGTCACTTTGTCGGGCCTGCAGTCAGAACCTGGGACTATCGGCAATTTCTAAGACTGGGAAAGAGAGTGTCAGCCACCAGACATTCAAACCCTGGGCAACAGATGAGGAAACTGAAGCAACCGGTGGGATAACAGGCGAGAGGTGGGAGGCCAAGCAGCACGTGCCCAGGCCGTTCCCTGATGCCCAGCACGTCCCCTAGGTCTCGCAACCCAGCTTAGGCACTGACTTGTCCTGTACCTGCCCGGGAGCCCTGTGTGGTGGCCTGGCCAGTCCTGACCCACAGAGCCCAGTGCTCAGCCCAGCATCAGCACAAAGTGGGCACCTGCACGGCAGAGGACAGCAGGCCAGCGGGCACTGATCCCACCCCCAGACGGAGCTCACAGAGAAATGGCTCCACCCCAGCCTCCTGAGCCTTTCCTGACAACTGAGGCTGACTGGGACCGCTTGGACCTCAGAAGACAGGAAAGGGGCCAGACAGGGCTGTATCTTTGGTCCCCTGGTGGCTGTGGTGCCTTCCAGGGTGACGTGTGAGGTGAGCGAGAGGCATATTTAGTCACGAAATGTGGAGCTGGGGAGGGCCTCCCATTGTGTAGCCAGGGAAACCGAGGCAGAAAGGTCAAGAAACCTGCTAGGCCAGAGCCTCTCTCCTATGTCGGCTCTCCAAGGCATGCTGGCTTCTGAGGCAGGACTTGGCAAGGAGCCAGTGCGTGGAGTGGGGTGTCCAGCCCACCTTGTAGGGGACTCGGGGCCCCTGCCACACCCATGCCATCTTCAGAGCCCCCACGGTTCTGCCTGGCAGGTCAGATGACCCCACTTTCCAGATAAGGAGGTCAAGGCTCAGAGCCAGCCAGTGATCACGCAGGACACACTGCCATTACTGGGGCTGAGACCTGAACCCCTGAACCAGATCTGGCCCCTTCTTAGCCACGTGACCAGTGGCCAGTATCGGGGACCAGTGGGGTCCCCAGTGGGCCTCGCCTTCTGGAAGGGTCCTTCCCAGGACCAGCGACAGCAACAGCCCCATAGGGTGCCCTCAGCTCTCCTAGGGGCCCGCTCTCTGCTCCCCACCCAGTTCTACCACGCCCTGACCCCCGCACGGGAAACACGTTTCCATTGTTGCTGGCACCCCTGGGAGCCCCTGAGGGCAGGACCTGGGGTCCACCCCACCTGATGGGGGCCCCAGCGCATGTGTGAGCTGCCAGCTCTTCCTGGGAGCCCCTACAGCTGTGGGGAGGCCTTGGGGGAGACATCTTCCTAGCACAGGGTGGGGAGATGTTGGGAACAGGCCGCTGGGAATAGAAGCCGCAGAAATGCTGCCGACAGATTAGTAAGCCGCATGAGTCAGATCCGAACGCGCCAGCAGCCCAGTGCACGCCAGCTCCCGAGTGGCTCAGCAGGCAAAGTGTGGGTGCCAAGAGGCTGGGCCTCACTCCAAGTTACCCCCAAGTGTGGGTGCCAGGAGGCTGGGTCTCACTCCAAGTTACCCCCAAGTGTGGGTGCCAGGAGGCTGGGTCTCACTCCAAGTTACCCCCAAGACAGGGGGAACGGGGTCTGGGTGGCCAGAGTGCCTGACCGTGGCATCTCCATCCTGGGGTGGCACCCCTAGACCCCACCCGGCTCCTCCAGGGTCTTCCAACGCCCCCTTCTCTTCCGGCTGCTGGCTGAGGAGGGGCCCCTCGGCTCTCCCATGCGTTCAGCCCTGGCACAGCCACAACTGAGGCACCAGGCCTGCTGCCTTCCCCTCCACCCTTCTACCTGGGTCATCCTTGGCCCTTGATTTCCTGGGCCTAAGTTCAGTCTTGGCCCAGTGACGGTGGAGTGGCCCTGGGCAGTGGGCCCACATCATGGTGGGTGTGGTCCGCACCCTGTAGGTGAGGTGCTGGACTCAGGCGGGAGGCCCAGGTGGAGGGAACCACACTCACTCACTCACTCTCCAGGGGGCAGCCCCAGAGACAGCCCAGTGACCTTCCATCCGGCCCCTGTGTGCCTGAAGCAAGCCCTGAAACCCCTCCCCCTGCCCTGATGGCTGGGCTGCCCGGGTAGCTGGGGCAGTGGGGCCTCAGTTTACCCATCTGTAAATAAAACGTGGGCATGCTCCAGTGGCCCCCAGAGCCATGCCCCCACTGGGCCACCATACTCACGCTGTCCTCAAGATCTGATGGGATCAGCACATCAGTGTAACCCAGCGTGCCCCTGCCCCTCCCCTCCTCTGCCAGCTACGGGCACTTGGCATAGGGCAGGAGGCTGCCTGTCAGGCTCATTGTGTGAAAGGGCCTGGGCCTCACCAGACCCAACCCCAGCCCCTGCTGTGGGGCCCCAGGGAGCCCTTTCTTCCCCACCAAGGTCAGCTTTGTGCCCAAGATGCCCCAGCCCCTGCCCGGCGGGTTCAGGAGCAGCCAGACCAGGTGGGCTATTGCTGTTCCCCAGCTGCAGGCCCGGTTGGAGACCACCGAGGCTCAGCTGCGGAGGTCGGAGCTGGAGCACAGCGTGGATCTGGAGGAGGCCCTTGGCCGTCTGGAGGTTGCCGAGGAGAGGTGAGGCCAGGCGGGGGGCAGTCAGGGCTCCAGGAAGCACAGCCTTCCCCCCGAGAGGCAGTGGGCTCCTCTGTACCTTGGGGGCTACCGACAGCTCTTCCCAAAGCAGCTGTGAGTTCAGTTTCCCTGTGGGAGTCAGCCCAGGCCTCCACAGCAGGGCAGGGGGCTGGAGAAGTCGCGGCTGGGTGCGGGGACTTGAGTGGCTGGGCAGTGTGGGGGCCTCAGGGCGCTCCCTCTTGCCGTGGGGAGAGTCCAGGCCGAGTGGAAACAGTGAAGCGCTCAGCCTCCCGGGCTCAGCAC
The DNA here is from genome assembly GCF_047675955.1 of Chlorocebus sabaeus. NCBI lineage: Eukaryota > Metazoa > Chordata > Mammalia > Primates > Cercopithecidae > Chlorocebus > Chlorocebus sabaeus. The sequence goes on from NC_132913.1 coordinate 128,466,470, forward strand.
GGGCCTCTCACACGACCAGGCACCGCCGTCCCGGCCTCCGAGAGCGGCTCAGCAGCAATCCTGTTATAGTAGCAGCATCACGACTGTACCCATCGCTACCAGACCCCTCCCTGGCTCCACACCCCACGAGCAAGGGCTGCTCACCGTGGGGGACGGGGCTGGTGCCAGCCTTCCACATGGCAGCCTCTCCACGCTCTGCCATCCTCCCTGCCATGGGTCAGCCTGGCTCGTGAATAACAGGGAGGGATGAATAACAGGCAGAGAGGGAGAGAGCCCCCACCCCCACCGTCCGTGAGGGCTGACATTAGGACCCTGGCAACGGACCCAGGCCACGAGCCACACCTGAGTGCCTCGTGTGGATCACCCACTCTCACACCCTGAGATGGCGCTGCTGAGGTCATGCCTGGGCTTATTGCGGGGGCCTCTGCCTGGCCCCCACCCTGCCTGCACTAACCCGGCCCCCCACACTAACCCAGCCCCCACACTAACCCAACACCACCCACACTAACCCAGCCCCCACGCTAACCCAACCCCCACACTAACCCAACCCCCACACTAACCCAGCCCCCATACTAACAGCCCCCGCACTAACCCAGCCCCCATACTAACAGCCCCCACACTAACCCAGTCCCCATACTAACAGCCCCCACACTAACCCAGCCCCCATACTAACAGCCCCCACACTAACCCAGCCCCCATGCTAACAGCCCCCCACACTAACCCAGTCCCCATACTAACAGCCCCCACACTAACCCAGTCCCCATACTAACACCACCCACACTAACCCAGCCCCCATGCTAACACCACCCACACTAACCCAACACCACCCACACTAACCCAGCCCCCACACTAATAGCCCCCCACACTAACCCAGTCCCCATACTAACACCACCCACACTAACCCAGCCCCCATACTAACACCACCCACGCTAACCCAGCCCCCATACTAACAGCCCCCACGCTAACCCAGCCCCCCACACTAACCCAGCCCCCCACACTAACCCAGCCCCCATACTAACAGCCCCCGCACTAACCCAGCCCCCATACTAACAGCACCCACACTAACCCAGCCCCCATGCTAACCCAGCCCCCATACTAACAGCCCCCACACTAACCCAGCCCCCATACTAACAGCCCCCACAGTAACCAAGGCCCCGACACTAACCCAGCCCCCACGCTAACCCAGCCCCCACACCAACCCAGCCCCCACACTAACCCAGCCCCCATACTAACAGCCCCCACGCTAACCCAGCCCCCATACTAACCCAGCCCCCACGCTAACCCAACACCACCCACACTAACCCAGCCCCCACACTAACCCAGCCCCCACGCTAACCCAGCCCCCACGCTAACAGCCCCCACGGTAACCCAGCCCCCATACTAACAGCCCCCACGGTAACCCAGCCCCCATGCTAACAGCCCCCACACTAACCCAGCCCCCATACTAACAGCCCCCACGGTAACCCAGCCCCCATACTAACAGCCCCCTCACTAACCCAGCCCCCATGCTAACAGCCCCCCACACTAACCCAGTCCCCATACTAACACCACCCACACTAACCCAGCCCCCACACTAACCCAGCCCCCACGCTAACCCAGCCCCCACGCTAACAGCCCCCACGGTAACCCAGCCCCCATACTAACAGCCCCCACGGTAACCCAGCCCCCATGCTAACAGCACCCACACTAACCCAGCCCCCATACTAACAGCACCCACACTAACCCAGCCCCCATGCTAACAGCCCCCCACGGTAACCCAGCCCCCATGCTAACAGCCCGCCACGGTAACCCAGCCCCCATGCTAACAGCACCCACACTAACCCAGCCCCCATGCTAACAGCACCCACACTAACCCAGCCCCCATACTAACAGCCCCCCACGGTAACCCAGCCCCCATGCTAACAGCACCCACGCTAACCCAGCCCCCATGCTAATAGCACCCACACTAACCCAGCCCCCATACTAACAGCCCCCCACGGTAACCCAGCCCCCATGCTAACAGCACCCACACTAACCCAGTCCCCATGCTAACAGCACCCACACTAACCCAGCCCCCATACTAACAGCCCCCTCACTAACCCAGCCCCCATGCTAACAGCCCCCACGCTAACCCAGCCCCCACGCTAACAGCCCCCCACGGTAACCCAGGCCCACCTGTCTCCCAGACCTGGGCAGGTTAAGTTGTTTGTAGAATATTGCCACATTTGGTTCATCCTCCAGGAATCTGGAAAAGGAATCAAAGGGCTGAGAAACTTTTGAAAACCGGTTTTGAGGGGGAAGAAAAATAACCCAAGAGGAGGCTTAGGCTGATGGGCAGAGAGGAGCAGTGAGTGAACCACGGCGGCCTGGCGGGGGTGCCGGCTCCCGAGGTCCACCCACCTGGCAGACTTGCACCCCTACTGCTGCAAGTGTGGACCTACTCGTGGCAGGGAAGGCCCCAGGGTGCAGCAGAGGCCGTCCCCGCCCCCGGGCACGTCCAACTCCCTCTCTGGGTCACCCAGCCCCGCGAAGGGCACCTCCCTCCCGTCCCCTGGAACCTTGTCTCAGGCGTTGAGGGGCGGGCCAAGTTTGTAGAGGCAGAGCCAGGAGAGCTCGGGGCAGGGACCTGGGGGAGGACAGAGGGCAGATGTCGCAGGAAGGCAGGAGGGCACTGGGCTGGCACCTGGGAGAGCCATCTTGATGCTGGCACTCGGTCTAGGAGTCCCTTGTGGGGCCCATGGCAGGCAGGGGCAGAGCAGGGGCTGGTGGAGCCCATGGCAGGCAGGGGCAGAGCAGGGGCTGGTGGGGCCCATGGCAGGCAGGGGCAGAGCAGGGCCTGGTGGGGCCCATGGCAGGCAGGGGCAGAGCAGGGGCTGTGCACCTGAGCCGGGGTCAGTTGGGCCAGAGGGTTTGGGGCTCCATTCAAGCCCCTTGACTTGGGGACTCTGAGCGCCTCTTAGGAGAGGCTGCCTACCCTGGCCACTCCCTGGGGGTTCTCTGTCCAGGAGCACCGGCCTCTGCCAGGTGAACGCGCTCCTGCGGGAGCAGCTGGAGCACATGAGGAAGGCCAACGACGCGCTGGCCCGGGAGCTGGCTGGGACGACGGGCAGCGTGCAGCGCCTGCAGGGCGAGCTGGAGCTGAGGCGCTGGGCCCAGAGACAGGTGCGCCCCAACCCTTGCCCACCCCGCGGCTGCCTGTCTGGGTGCCTATGCCTGGGCAGCAGGCAGGGACCTGGTGAGGGTGTGCTGGCTCAGCAGCTATCCCTCTTGGGGACAAGGCCACAGCTTCTTGCCACACCATGTCCCTAACCTGGCTTGACCACAGCCGTCTGTGGAGTGAGGGACTCCCTGGTGCACCCCCACTACCCCCCACCCAGAGAAGGAGGGCAGGGCTCTGAGAATGGGGCACTGGGGCCGCATCCCGGCTCTGGTGTGGACCACTCTGTTTGGAGAGGCAGGTTGTCTCCACAGGCTGGACTCCGGGCCAGACTTCAGGAGGGGGAACCCTGGAAGGAGCCTGGGGCTGGCCCGCTGCTCCTGGCGCCTGGCCGTGGCCCCCCAGGTCCCCCTGCAGCCTTACCTACTCCAACTTCTGAAACCCCGAGGCATGAAGGGGATCAGGGCACAGGGTTCCAGGCACCAGCCCCTGTGGGAGGGAGACGTCCAGGGGTTCATGCCTTGCTCAGATCTCTCCATGGTCGTGGGACCCCCTGAAGCTGCTGTAGCCTTGGGTAACGTGGCTCTCCAGTCAGGCAGTCTCTGAGGGCCTGAAGGTGTTCCCAACAGCCCTCCAGCAAAGGGGGCCTGGACGCCCAGCCCCTGCACGCTACGGGCACCATGGGCAAGGATTTCCCCAGGAAGAGGGGCCCCCCGGAAGATGTGCTGTGCCAGGTGGAGGCAGGAGCCGGAGGGGCAGCCGCAGTTCTGGCCTCAGGCTGCCTCTACAGACATCCCTCAGACGAGCCTGTCCCAGAAGGGCCACACTCACCCCCACAGGGACCAGGTCCCAGCCCCGAGCCCCGCCACAGCTGCTTCTCCTAAAAGGCAGATGTCAGACACACCAGCCGAGGTTTACCCCCTGAGAGGGAATGCCGGCCTCTGCAGAGCGTCAGCGGGACCGTGCTATCAGCAAGGAGTCATCGCCTATGCTAGGCCTACTGGCTCGAGGCATTTGAGCAGATCTCCTGTTCCCCCCACTGCCTGGTCCCCGTCCTCATCCTCAGACCGCGGGGCAGGTCATCTGATGAACACAGAAGCTGATTCCGCTGTGTGAGAACAAATGCCGAAAGGAGAGGGTTCAGTTTGGCATTTGATCACCCAGGTCTTTATTTTCCCTTTGTCCTTGAGAACTCTTCTCACTGGTTGACAGCTGCTTTCTCTCGGCACGTTAAAGATCTGCTTTCTCCTTCTCCTTCTGCTGCTGCCGTTGAGAAGTCAGCTTCCAGGCTGCCTGGATTCTGACTGGCTCCTTATCAAGGTAACGTGTCTTCTCACCTGGCTGCTCTTAAGACCCCTGCTCCAACTTGGTGGTTGTGCCATGTCCCTGTGTTGTGTCTGCGTGTAGATTTATTTGTTTATCCCGCTTTAGGGCTCGTGGAGCCTCTGCGTCGCTTGTTGTTTTCGGAAAGTCAATATTCTTTAAACATTGCCGACGCTCACCACCCACCTCCTCTCCTCTGAGCTCTGGCTAGACGTGTTAGCCATTCTGTCTGTCTCCCAGGCACCGTTCACGGTTTTGTTCCTTTTATTACCCTGGACTATATTCTAGATAATTTCTTCAAATTTCCATTTCTGTCTATCAGTTTTCTCTTCTGATGTCTAATCTCTGTTAAATTTGCCTACTTAGCTTAAATTGCAAATATGGTATTTTTCATCACTAAGAGTTCTGTTTGATTCTTTCCCATGTATTAAATAGCTTACTCTTAACTCACATTTTCTTTTTTTCCTTTTTGAGACAGAGTCTCGCTCTGTCGCCCAGGCTGGAGTGCAGTGGCAAGATAGCTCACTGCAACCTCCGTCTCCCAGGTTCAAACGATTCTCCCGCCTCAGCCTCCACAGTAGTTGGGATTACAGGTGTGCGCCACCGCACCTAGATAATTTTTGTATTTTCAGTAGAGATGGGGTTTCACTGTGTTGACCAGGCTGGTCTCAAACTCCTGACCTCAGGTGATCCGCCCGCCTCAGCCTCCCAAAATGCTGGGATTACAGGCAAGAGCCACCTCGCCTGGCTTCTTAACTCACATTTTCAAGCCTCTTATTTATTTATTGGAGCATGTTAAGAATAGTCTTTTTGTAGCCTGTGTCTGACTGTCTAACATCTGAAATTCTTTAAGGTCTGGTTCTGTTGTTTCTGCTGGTTTCTGATCACGGTCCTTTGTTTCCTTGTGCCTTTGGTGATTTTTTATTTTCTAACTAAAGAGGGGTGTCCCATCCAGAGGGTGTATGGTCAGGTATAATGGGCACAGAGGGGCATGGCCTCCAGCGGGTGTATGACCAGGTGGAATGGGCACAGAGGGGCACGCCCTCCGGAGAGCGTATGGCCAGGTGTAATGGGCACAGAGGGGCACGCCCTCTGGTGGGTGTATGGCCAGGGGTCATGGGCACAGAGGAGAGTGCCTCCAGAGGGTGTATGGCCAGGTCTGGGTTCAGAGAGTCACACCGTCTACAGGGTGCATGGTCAAGCGTAATGGGCACAGAGGGGCATGCCCTCTGGAGGGTGTATAGCCAGGTGGAATGGGCACAGAGGGGCATGCCCTCCAGAGAGTGTATGGCCAGGTGTAATGGGCACAGAGGGGCACGCCCTCTGGTGGGTGTATGGCCAGGGGTCATGGGCACAGAGGAGAGTGCCTCCAGAGGGTGTATGGCCAGGTCTGGGTTCAGAGAGTCACACCGTCTACAGGGTGCATGGTCAAGCGTAATGGGCACAGAGGGGCATGCCCTCTGGAAGGTGTATAGCCAGGTGTTATGGGCTCAGCTGGGGGGAACCTCAGGTGTGGGATCAGGTGAGGGGTTCAGGCAAGCTTCATGAAGATGAGATGATGATCTAATATCTGAAGTTCTTCAAGGTCTCATTCTATTGTTTCCGCTGGTTTCTGGTCATAGTCCTCTGTGCGAGTTCTGGAGAACGGGCAGGATGTGAGTGCTCTACCTGAAGGCAACCTGGAGGAGCAGGGGTGGGGCTGTCACAGGCAGGGAGAGGTGGTAGGAACACAGTAGCCCCCTGAGTTCCAGAGGTCGGTGAGCAGGAGAAGGCGAGTGTGGGGCCTAGAAGGTGGTGTGGAGACTCTGAGACTCCTGGCTTTCATCTTAGCTCCCTGCAAGGCTGGAACCACTGAACACACACGGTTCCCCCATTCCTGTCCCCAACACAGAGTCCTCCCATTCGGCTCCGTTGCAGCCTAATCACTGGCCTTGTCTCAGCAGTGACTTCCCACCCTCCTTCCTGCAGAACTGGGGACCCAGTGCTAGAAGTTTCTAACGTCAGTGGCTTCCCCACCCTCCTCCCTGCTGAACCTCAGGCCCCAGTGCTAGAAGCATCTAACGTCAGTGGCTTCCCCACCCTCCTCTCTGCTGAACCCCAGTGCTAGAGGCTTCTAACGTCAGTGGCTTTGCCACTCTCCTCCCTGCTGAACCGTGGCCCCAGTCCTGAGGCTTCTAATTTGCTTCTGTGTCCCTGGCACCTTTGAAGTGCCAGACCAACACCTGGACATCTTCAGGAGGCTCCAGAGTAAGGAGGAAGACTGTACCGGAGAAAGGAGGCCCGTCCTCTTCCCTCAGAGTGGGAGGGTGGGAGCCACGTGTCGCCGAATTGTCTGCCCCATGCCCCAGCAGGGGACCGGGCCTGGTTCTGGAGTGTTCTGAGCCTGAGCAGTTCCTGAGAGTAGCTGGGGAGCTGAGACTGAGTTAGCACCTTCTCTCTTCAGGGGCCGACGAACCCCACCCTTCCACCTCCATGCACGCAAGCTCGCCTGGAAGGGCTGAATGTGGTCATATCCCCAGGTCATCTCCTAGGGAGAGGCAGAGTATGGCCCCAGGGTGGGGTTGGGGGAGCCCATGGCTCCTTTGCCTGTGAGATATGGGGACTTTGGGATGCTGGGTCCACTTCCAGCCCCCATGGAGAGGGACATGGCACCTGGAAAAGAGTGGGCTTCAGGGAGGGTAAAGGCGCCCCAGCCTGGAGTGGACAGGAGGCCTCTTGCTTTCAGACCCGGCCAGGGGGCCTGGGGAAGCCCCGGGACCTCCTTCTCCTGTGGAGACAGGCCGTGGTGCTGGGAACAGACCTGGCGGAGCTGCGAGCAGCCACTGAGAGGTGAGGGCCGGCTGCCCCACCTGGGGCCAGGCACCAGGCTGCAGGGAGCTGAGGCCCCCTCCGGGAGAGGGGAAGTGGTGCCTGGGGCGGGCCCTTCCGTGGGTGCAATAGCCCTGGCCTGCCGGCTCCTCAACCAGCCCTGGCTGGGCCTCAGGCTGGGCAGTGGGAGCAGTGATGAGGGCGGCCAAGGAGGGCAGTCGGGGAGAGGGACAAACAGGCCAGGGAGGTGGATGGGGGACACCAAGGAGAGATGAGAGGAGGGTGGACAGGACATTGTGGGGTGGGGGACACCTACCCAGATGGAGCTTCCGTGGTCTGTCCAGCCTCGCTGGGTGCCACACTGGAGGTCAGCCCTGATACCACCCCGCTAGCCCTTAGGTAGGTAGCAGCTCCTTGCACAGGAAGAGTTGGGGGCTCAGAGGGTCGATGACTCAGTGAAGGCTGCTGCAGTCTGGCCCCGCCCCTGCTCACTCCTCCCCAGCTGCTTCCTGGCATTTGGTGACACATGGGAACCATCAATGCCATGCAGCGGGGGCTTCTCCTGAGGATGGCCAGGGAGGGGTCCTCTGTGGGACTGATGGGACCAGGCCCTCCCTCTGCAGATGGGTCCTGAGTCAGCCACAGGTGCTGCCCTTGTCTCCCAGGGGGCTCGCTGACCTGCAGGCAGACATGGCCAAGACAGCCCGCCGCCTGCACACTGCCTGCCTGAACCTCGACTCCAACCTGCGACTGTCGGCCAGCAGCACGGCCAGCACCCTGGGGCAGCAGCTTCGGGACAAGGTTGGGGAGATGCTGCAGCTGCAGGTCCGCTGGGATGCAGAGAAGGTGGCGCTCCAGGCCAGGTGGGCGCCCAGGGTCAGCAGGCTGGCACAGGGAGGGCCCGGAGGGGTGGGGCCCATCCAGCCTGCCCAGCAGCTGTGGATCCCAGATGTGGTCACACCATACCAGGGGAGGTGGGGCCCTGGCATCACTGGTGGTGCACACTCTTCAGAATCACCATCCCAGTGGCTGCAGGGCACTCCCCTAATGCCCAGGAGGCAGGCACTGGAGTCTCCTACAGTGAGGGTTTCGGGGAGCACAGCAGGGAACTCACTGGGTTTGTGTCCTGGGGGTCAGCACCCGGAATTGGAGTTTTCAGGACTTAAAGCAGGGCACATTGTTCCAGGAGAAGAGCTCACCTTAGGTGAATTATTTAAAAACGGAGGCAGGAAGAGGGACCAGGCCTCCTCCTGCCCCACGTGAAGGACACCCACACTGTCTCTGGGGTCTGCGAGCCTCGCCGTGACTGTGGAAGGTTTCGGACCCACCACCCACATCGGGGGCTCAGAGGTCTCCTGAGGGCAGCTTCAGCAGGAAGTGGGGAGGCGGCTCCCCAGTGGACGTCTAACCTGCTGGCCGTGGGGCCGACACCTCACAACCGGGGATCCGGGGCCCACTTGGCCACAAACACCCTGCCAGGCTGACAGGCAGAAGCCCTCCCTACCCTCAGGGGGTCTAGCCAAGTCAAACATACCACAACCTAGCCCCAGACGAGCAGGACAGGACATGGGGGCCCAAGGGCTGCAGGGGCAGCACACCAGGGCCTGAGCCACAGGAAGGGGGACCTGGGGTCTTCAGTAAGAAGGTGGGTCCTGGGAAGGAAGGAACAGTAAAGTCACTTATTGTTAGACTGATGGTGACAGGTGCTCCAGGCAGAAGGACTGGCCGGACAAAGGCCTGCAGTGGGCACTCCCTCTGTTGTGCCATAAGGACGGGGCAGAGCCTCGGGCAGTCACTGCATCTGAGGCTGGAGAGCTGGTCAGGGTGTGGGCCTTGACTTCTGAGACCGTGGGAGCCACTGGAGGCTCTGTGGCAGGAGAGACGCGTGCTTAGACCAGGGACGGAGGCCACTCACACAGAGGCATTACCCAGCACCGGCAGGGGGGTCACTGCACGGAGGAGTCTGGGCAGAGCCAGGGCATGCTTGGGTGCCCATCCTCTGGGCCCTGCCCTTCACCCTCCCCCCATCCCCAACTCCTCCCAGACTCTCGGAGCAAACGCTGCTGGTGGAGAAGCTCACAGAGCAGAAGGAGCAGAAGGCGAGGACCATCGCTGCCCTCAGAACCGACCTACAGAACCTGGTTGGTGGGCGGGATGGGAGTGGCTGTGTGGTGGAGGTCTGTCTGCCTCAGGAAGCCTGGTGCAGTGGTGGCCCAAGGGGGTGGCGGACGGCCTGCAGGGCAAGGCGGGGTCCCTGCAGTGCACTTTGAGGCGCATCAGGAAGGTGCGGCCCCTCGCCTGTCCTCCCAGTGGCGAAGATGGAGGTGGCCCACAGGGACCCTCAGGACTGTCTGCATGGTCCCCATCAAATCATGGCCCTGTGCTCTGGGCCCCTCTATCCCTTCCTCTCTGCACCTCGAAGGTGGCCCAGGAGGAAGCCCAGTGCCTGGAGCTGACATGGAGCAGCATCACTGAACTGGGGGAGCCACGGCGCCCACTGAAGAGCCCCCAACGTGCCACATCCCCACGTCAAGGGGCGTCCCCACCACATACCCACTCCCCAGCCACCCTGGACCCTGCACTGCAGGCCGTGCGGGCAGCCATCGAGAGGCGGCGGCGGCGGGAACAGGTGGGCAGCCGCAGCCCGCAGGACCCCCGTCTCCCTGAGGGCAGAAACATGAGCCCCTCAGGCTGAAGGGTAGTTATGGGGCCTGCCCCTGAGTCCCATGGCCCCAGGGAGGGGCTCCAGTGTGTGGGGGGGTCCTTTTGGGGAGTCTCAAGCCCTGGTGGGCCTCAGTGGGCAAAGCCTGCCTAGGTCAGAGGGACCCACACCGCACCCCACTCAAGCAGGAGCTGTGTCTGCAGCTGGAGTCCTCCCAGGCACTGGCAGCTGGGCTCCGGGAGCAGCTGTCCGAGTGCCGGCAGGAGCTGTGGGCTGCACAGAAGCTCCAGCAGGAGCGGGCTTGGGAGCAGGCACGGGAACGAGAGGCCCTTCGGGGCCAGCTGGAGGCCCAGAGGCTCGAGGTGCAGCAGTGCCGGGTGTCCTGCAAGCTCCTGGGGAGGTAACGGGGTGAAGGGGTTGCGTGGCCTTGCACAGGGAGTGGGGGATCCTGAGGGCCCAGGGCTGCTGTCAGGACAAGCACCTCTAGAGCTGGAGGGGATGCCAGCCGGGGAGGGGTCCTTTCCTTCCAGCAGAGTTCTGTGAGCACAAGTTGAGCATGGGCCGGGGTGGGCCACACCCGCCAGTGAGACCCTGTGTGCTTCTCGGGCTCCCTCTGTCCATGCAGTCTCACAGGCTGGCATCCACCCAGCCCCAACTGCCCACCAAGGCACATGGTGCACCTTGAATGTGTCCAGGGCTGCCCCAACTCTGCCCCTTCCAACCCCAGGGAGAAGGCTGCTCTGGAGATGGTGGTGGAGGAGCTGAAAGGGAAGGCAGATGCTGCAGATGCGGAGAAGCAGGGGCTGGAGGCCGAGGCCACGGAGCTACAGAGAAGCCTCCTGCTGCAGGCAGAGCGGAGGGAGGAGCTGGCTCTGCAGAGGGAGCGGAGCTGCAGGGCACTGGAGACCAGGTGCGCCGCGGTGGCGGGTGTACAGGGCCCCTCCCACAGGAGAGACCCCGCTCTGCCACCATCAGCCACTTGGCCTTGGGCCACGGGTCTGCTTCTTTACCTGTCTCATCTCAGGGTGTGGTGGTGGCCCTGACAGGGCGGGGGGCGGAGGCTCTCCAGGCTCCTCCCCAGGCTGCACCATCCTCCAGACCAATCCTCACTCCCTCTGGCCCAGTGCCCCACCTGGGTGCACATCCACCACCCTGTGGGCCCAGCAGATGTGGGGCCCCACCCATCCTGTCCCCCTGGAGGCACCTGTGCCTCCCCTGACCCAGAAACAAAGCCCGGAAGCGAAGGGTTCCCTGCCTTCCTGGTCCTCCAGGGACTCCATGCTCCTCCTGGGCCTCCCTGGGCTTGGAGGGAGTTGCAGGCGGTCGCCTGCCTGAAATCCCATGGGGCAGCCACTGCTCACCCTGAGGGACCTCCCACCCTCTGGTCTGGGGCCTCAGTCAAGGCCGCCTGCAGCAGCTGGAGGAGAAAGTCTCTGGGCTCAGAGAGGAGCTGGCATCAGCCCGGGAGGCACTGAGCACAGCACAGCTGCAGCGGGATGTCGTGGAGAGCGAGAGGGAGGGCTTGCGCAGCGCCCTGGCGCGGGTACGCCTCTGCTCCCCCCAACCCCACCCCCGCTCCTGTCTGCCCCCACCCACCCCAGCCTCACTGACCTGGCCTCCCACTCCCTCTCTCCTGCCTGCCGGGACCCTCAGCCCATCACCAGAGCTCCCAAAGTCACCAAAGGCCTCTCCCATCCCCAACCAGTAGGCACCAGCCTGGCCCAGCTGCTCTCAACCCTGCTGGCCACGTCTGCTTCTTCGTGGCTTCTCCCTGGCCCACCAGCCACCTCCTCTGGCTGCAGCCTCAGTGTCTGGAGCCACCCTTGGTCCTGAGACCTCCCCACTGTGGTGACCTTCCCACCATGTCCGCCCAGGAGCTCTGGCTTGCACACCTCCGCAGCTCCAGGCTCACTCCTTTCCCACTGGCAACAGCCCTGCCCTGGAAGCTAAAGGTCCCTCCCTGGCATCCCCCTCCCTGCCCCAGGCCGAGTGCAGCAATGCGGACCTGGAGCTTCTTGTGAGGCGGCTGAAGTCAGAGGGAGTGGAGCAGAGGGACTCGCTGGCTGCAATGGCCGCCTTGATGGAGGCGCTGGCTCAAGACAAAAGTGACCTGAACCACTTGACCCTCCAGGTGAGACAAGGGCCAGCGGGGCGGGCCTCGCCGGAACCTGGTTTCCAGGTGGCTGTGGGTCTCCCAGCCCTGGGCCTTCCTTCCATTCTCCCAGATCACTTCCTCTCCTGGTCCAAGGTTTTGAGGACAAGAGAGCCTGACTGGCCCTGGCCAAGTCTGAGGGAGGGAAGACGGTGCCCCGGGGGCAGGCCTGAGGGAAGGAAGACAGTGCCCCTGGGCCAGGCCTGAGGGAGGGAAGACAGTGCCGCTGGGGCAGGCCTCGGGGGTGGCTGGCCTACAGGGACTGAGGGTGCGGGGAGTGGATGCAGAGCCCCTGACACCTGGTGGCAGCTGGAGCAGGAGCGGGACCAGCTGCGGGAGCAGCAGAAGACTCTGGAACAGGAGCAGGTCCGGGCCAGGGAGCAGCTGGCACAGGCGGAACAGCAGCTGGTGCTGGAGCAGGCAGAGCGCAGGGGCCTGCAGCAGGCCTGTGGGCGCCTGGAGCAGCAGCAGGAGCAGCTAGAGGAGCAGGCAGCCCTGCTGGGGCAAGAGAAGGCCCAGCTCCAGGAGCAGGTGGGCCAGGTGAGGACGTCTCCAGGGCGGGCTGCTGCTGTCTGGGATACGGCTGGGTCGCAGGTCCTGCCTAAGGTACTTCTGGGAGTCAGGCAGGCTCAGGATACCCAAACCAGCTCTTTCTGTCTGGGTAACGGATCAAGCCCAGTGCTGGCCTCCCTGTGGGGGTGGGGGCAGGGCGAGGGTATGCAGAGAAGAAGATTTCCATCAGGTCTGGCCTCTATATCCATCCCGCCACTTGGCAGGGGAGCCTGGGCCTGAGGCCAGTGACTTCTGCACACTGGGCCCTTAGAGAGCTTTGCTCTTTCCTCTTCTGTCTTGTTACTCCCTGGTCCACATCCACACAGCTGAACTCTGCGATTGCGTATGCACTGGTGCCTTCGTGCATTCATTCCTAATTTCCCCATCTTTTACTGAGGAATCTCAACTCACTGGAGAAAAGAACAGTCTAGGTTTTTTCCAATCCTGCCTCGTTCATCCACGCAGAAACCCTGCCCGTACTGGTTCGAGCCCCCGTGGCTCAGATTCCGCAGCCCCTGTTACATTCAGGACAGTTCAATCCTCCTGTTTTCAGATTCTGTCTTGTCCTTTTCTGGGGTCATCGTTTTCCTCTTCTTCTATTGACATTTAATAAGTCAGTGTACAGTGTCGAAGAGTTTTGACCATTGTACAAACCTGGGTAGCCGCCACCAGGATCAAGACATAGAACATTTTTTGTCAGCCCAGCAGGTTCCCCCACGTGCCTTCAGCCATCGCCCAAAGCCCCCGGCTCCCACCCAGGCGGCCTCTGCTCTGATGTGCAGCGCCACGGACTGAATGCACCTGTTTTAGAGTTCCTTATGAATGGAGTCATGCAGTACAGGCGCTTTTGTGTCCAGCTTCTGTCTCTCAACATCATGTCTTTGAGATCCATACATGTTCAGTGTATCACTATGCCCTTTGTTTTTAACTGCATAGTTATATTCCTTGGGATGAGTAAACCACATTTGCTCACTCATCCACCTGTTGCTGGACATTGGGATTGTCCACACAAGCCACACAAGACTTGCTGAATCAGAAACTCTGTGGGCGGGGCCCAGAAATCGGGATTTTAATGAGCCCTCCTTGGGATTCTGCTGCACACTAAAGTGTGAGAACCACAAGTGTATGGTATGATGTAGGAACTAAGGTCCATTATTTTTCATACTAATACCTAGTTTTTCCAGCACCACTTTTTGAAACTCTCTCCTTTTGTCCTTGATTAAATTTGGCAACTTGTTGAAAATAAATTGATCATATATGTGGGATTTGTTGATCTGTGCAAGTCAATCTATTCCTTCTTTCACCAAAACCACACAGTCTTGATTATGATCGCTTTTTAGTAAGTCTTGAAACTGAGTAGTGTACACACATCCACCTTGTTATTTTTCAAGATTGTTTTGGCTGTTCTAAATCCTTTGCATACTCATATACATTTTAGAATCATCTTGTCAATTTCTTCTTCCCTCCCCTGCAAAATAGCCTGCTAGGACTTTGATTAAAATTGTTTAGAATTTATAGATCAGCTTGTGGAAATGGACATCTTAAATATATTGAATATTATATCCATGAATATGGTATATCTCTCCTAGTCTTTATTACTCTCAGCCACGTTTGTAGTTTTCCATGTAGAGGTTTCTTGCACATCTTTGATTAGGTTAATTCTAGATTTTTATATCATGAATTATATTACTGTTTTAATGTCGTTTTCTTGTTGTTCATTATTATAGAAATATAATTTCATGTGAAATACAATTTCGTATGTTTATTTTGAGTCATGTGATCTTGACAAATTCACTTATAAGACTAAGTACAGAGCAAAGTTAAATATAAGTGGTGAGAGTGGCCATACTTCCACCAATGCAAGTGGGGAAATAATTTGATGTTTCACCGTTTAATATGATATTATCTGTAGGCTTTTCACAGATGCCCTTTATCAGAGTAAGGAAGTTCCCTTTCATTCCTAGTATGCTGATATTTTTTTAAATTTATAAATGGGTATTGGATTCTGCTGAATGCTTTTTCTGGAACTATTAAGATGATCACGTCATTGTTCTCTTTGTGCTGTTAATGCAGTGAGTTATACTGGTTGATTTTTTAGATGTTAAACTTGCATACCTAAGTAAGCCCTACTTTGTGATGAGTTAGTATCCATTTTATATATTTTTTATTCAACTTATAATATTTTGTTAAAGATTTTTGCATCTCTATTTGTGAATAATAGTTCTGTAATTTTCTTTCCTTGGAATCGTCAGATGTGGAATCAGGGTTGTGCTGGCCTCCTAAAATACACTGGAAAATAGTCTCTCTTCCTCTATTTCCGGAAAGTGTTTGTGTAAAATTGGTATTACTTAGTTCTTAAATGTTTGGCAGAATTCACTAATGAAATAGTGTGAGCTTGGAGTTTTCTTTGTGAGAAAGCATTTGATAATGAATTCAGTTTCTTTAACAGATACATAATCTATTCCAATTTCTTAGTTGCTTTTATGGCTGTTTCTTCATCTGCATCCTAATAATTTTGCATGTTGTGTTTTTATTATCAGTCAATTCAAACTATTTTCTCTTTCCTCGTGTGATTTATTCTTTGCCCCATGGATTATGTGGACATCTATGGCCTAAATTCCAAATAGGGTTTTCTAAATGTCTAATTGTTATCAATTTCTAATATAATTGCATCATGATCAGAGGACATACTCCATATTATTTGGATGGATTTAAATGTCCCAGTCTATCATCTATCTTGAACATGTCAAAAGAATGTGTATTATGCTATTGCTGAGTGTATTGTTCTACAAATATAAATTAAATCAAGTTGCTTAGTAATGCTGTTTAAATCTTCTAAGCCCTTACTGGGGTTTTTTGTGTGTTGATTTATTTCTTTGATTGGTTGTTTTTGTCTACTTGCTGCATCAGTTAGTGACAGAAGGGCATTAAAATCTCCATCTGTGATAATGGAATTGTCTGTTTTTTTCCCTAGATCTCCCCTTAGTTTCTTCCTATAGTCAATTTTTGCTTCATGTGTTTTAAATTTCTATTATTAGGTGTATATATATTTAGTATTTTATGTCTTTATGAGGAATTGGCTTTTTATAATTGTAAAACATCCCCTCTTATCTCTAGCAATACTCTTTTTTGATATCTACTTTTTTGATATTGATATAGCCACTTCCATTTTCTTATGCTTAGTGTTTCCATGGTATATCCTTTTCATATATTTACTTTCAACTTGTCTGTGTCTGCTTATTTAAAGTGTGTGTCACCATGATCAAGTGGGTTTCACACCAGGGATGCAAGGATGGTTTAACATACGTAAGTTAATAAATATGATACACCACATAAACAAAATTAAAAACAAAAATCACATGATCATCTCAATAGATGCAGAAAAAGCATTTGACAAAATCCAGCATCTCTTTATGATTAAAACCCTCAGCAAAGTTGGCATTGAAGGGACATACCTTAAGGCAATAAAAACCATCTATGACAAACCCATAGCCAACATTATAGTGAATGGGGAAAAGTTGAAAGTGTTCCCCATGAGAACTGGAACAAGACAAGGATGCCCACTCTCACCACTTCTATTCAACACAGTACTGGAATTCTTAGCTGGAGCAATCAGACAAGAGAAAGAAATAAAGGCGTCCAAATCAGTAAAGAGGAAGTCAAACGCTCACTGTTTTCTGATAATATAATCGTATACCTAAAAAACCCTAAAGACTCCTCCCAAAAGCTCCTAAGCTGGTAAATGAATTCAGCAAAGTTTCAGGATACAAAATTAGTGTACACAAATCAGTAGCTCTGCTGTACACCAACAGCGACTAAGCTGAGAATCAAATCAAGAATTCAACCCCTTTCACAATAGCTGCAAAAAAAAAAAAAAATACTTAGGAATATGCCCAACCAAGGGTGTGAAAGACTTCTTTAAGGAAAACTACAAAACACTGCTGAAAGAAATCATAGATGACACAAACAAATGGAAACACATCCTATGCTCATGGATGGGTAGAATCAATATTGTAGAAATGACCATACTGCCAAAATCAATCCACAAATTCAATGCAATTCCCATCAACATATCATCATCATTCTTCACAGAGCTAGAAAAAAATCCTAAATTTCATATAGAACCAAAAAAAGAGCCCACAGAGCCAAAGCAAGAATAAGCAAAAAGCAAATCTGAAGGTATCACATTACCCAACTTCAAACTATACTGTAAGGTAACAGTTACCAAAACAGCATGGTGCTGGTATAAAAATAGGCACTTCGAACAATGAAACAGAATACAGAACCCAAAAATAAACCCAAATACTTACAGTCAACTGATCTTCAACAAAACACAGAAAAACATAAAGTGAGGAAAGGACACTCTATTCAAGAAATGGTGCTGGGATAATTGTCAAGCCACATGTAGAAGAAAGAAACTGGATCCTCATCTCTCACCTTATACAAAAATCAACTCAAGATGGATCAAAGACTTAAATCTAAGACCTAAAATCATAAAGATTCTAGAAGATAGGCCAGGCACGGTATCACACCTATAATCCCAGCACTTTGGGAGGCTGAGGTGGGCAGATCACGAGGTCAGCAGTTTGAGACCAGCCTGGACAACATGATGAAACCTTGTCTCTACTAAAAATACAAAAATTAGTCAGGTATGGTGGCACATGCCTATAATCCCAGCTACTCAGGAGGCTGAGGCAGGAGAATCGCTTGAACTCGGGAAGCAGAGGTTGTAGTGAGCCAAGATCATGCCATTGCACTCCAGCCTGGGTGACAGAACAAGACTTTGCCTCAAAAAAAAAAAAAAAAACTAGAAAATATCGGAAAAATCCTTCTAGACATTGGCTTAGACAAAGACTTCATAACCAAGAACCCAAAAGCAAATGCAACAAAAGCAAAGACAAATAGATGGGACTTAATTAAACTAAAAAGCTTCTGCACAGAAAAAACAAACAAACAAACAAAAACAGCAGAGTTAACAGACAACCCACAGAGTGGGAGAAAATCTTCACAATCTATACATCTGACAAAGGACTAATATCCAGAATCTACAAAGAACTCAAATCAGTAAGAAAAACAAACAACACCATCAAAAAAGTGGGTTAAGGACATGAATAGACAAGTCTCAAAAGAAGATATACAAATGGCCAACAAGCATAGGGAAAAATGCTCAACATCTCTAATTATCAAGGAAATGCAAATCAAAACCATAATGCTATACCACCTCACTTCTGCAAGAATGACCATAATCAAAAAAATTTTTTTTAAAAAAAGATATTGGCATGGATGCAGTGAAAGGGAACACTTTTACACTGTTCGTGGGAGTGTAAACTAGTACAACCACTCTGCAAAACAGTGTGGAGATTCCTTAAAGAACTAAAAGTAGATCTACTGTTTGATGCAGCAATCTCACTACTAGGCATCTACCCAGAGGAAAAGAAGTCATTATACAAAAAAGATACTTGGACATACATGTTTATAGCAGCACAATTTGCAATTGCAAAAATATGGAACCAGCCCAAATGCCCATCAATCAACGAGTGGATTTTTAAAATATGATATATATATGTATATACACACACTCTATGGAATACTACACAGCCATAAAAAGGTATAAAATTATGGCACTCACAGCAACCTGGATGGAATTGGAGACTATTATTCTAAGTGAAGTGGAAATGGAAATGGAAAACCAAATATCATATGTTCTCATTCATATGTGGAACCTAAGCTCTGAGGATGCAAAAACATAAGAATGATACATTGGATTTTGGGGACTCGGGGGAAAGGGTTGGGGGTGGTGAGGGATAAAAGAGTACACATTGTGTACAGTATACACTGCTTAGATGATGGGTGCACCAAAATCTCAGAAACCACCGCTAAAGAACTTATTCATGTAACCAAACACCACCTGTTACCCAAAAACCTATTGAAATAGAAAAATTAAGAAATCAACAAATAAAGTGTATGTCAAAATCATACTTGGGTTTTGCCTTTATATTTACTCTGACAACTTCTATCTTTAATTAGAGTGTTTATTAGACCACTTACATTTAAGTAACTATTAATATGCTTTATTTACATCTAAGTATTTGCCATCTGTCTCTTTTTTTTTTTTTTTTTTTTGAGACGGAGTCTCGCTCTGTTGCCCAGGCTGGAGTGCAGTGGCCGGATCTCAGCTCACTGCAAGCTCCGCCTCCCGGATTTACACCATTCTCCTGCCTCAGCCTCCCGAGTAGCTGGGACTACAGGCGCCCGCCACCTCGCCCGGCTAGTTTTTTGTATTGTTTTTAGTAGAGACGGGGTTTCACCGTGTTAGCCAGGATGGTCTCGATCTCCTGACCTCGTGATCTGCCCGTCTCGGCCTCCCAAAGTGCTGGGATTACAGGCTTGAGCCACCGCGCCCAGCCTATTTGTCTCATATTTTAAAAATATTTTTACATTCTTCCTTTCTGGCCTTTTTTGGGGTTAGCTGCATATTTATTTAGTATTCCATTTTATGTTCTCTATTGATTGTTTTTAGCTGTGTTTCTTTTTGTTAGTTTTAGTGATTACCCTAAAATTATGACATGTACAGCCTATATCCAAATACTATATTACTTCACAAACAATGTAAGATCCTTCCAGCAATATATTCCATTTATCCCTTGCTATGTTTCGAATGTGTCCCCTCCAAAATGTAGGTGTTGAAACGTAATGACTAATTGTGACAGTATCAAGAGGTGAGACCTGTAAGAGATGATTTAGGCCATAAGGGTTCCACCCTCATCAGTGAGATTAAAGCCTTTATGAAAGGGGCTTCCTGCAACATTTGTGTCTCACTTCCCCTTGTGCCTTCCACCATGTGAAGATGCAGCACTCTTCTCATCTGGAAAATGCAGAATCAAGGCACAGCCTTGGAGGCAAGAGTAGTCCTTGATAGACAATTGAACCTGCCAGCACCTTGATTTTGGACTTCCCAGTCTCTAGAACTGTGAGAAGATAAATCAATACATTTCCGCTCGTTATAAATTACCCAGTCTCAGGTATTTTGTTATAGCAGCACCAATTTACTAAGACATCTCTTCTATCCTTTTCGCTCTTGTTGCTCTGTTTTATTTCTGTATATGTTGTTATAAACCTTATACTACTTTACTAATATTTTTTATTTTTAAATGATTATTTTTAACCATTCACACACACACACACTCATCTTTTCACAAACATTTCAGTTATTTGGTAACATTCTTTACCTTCTTGAGTGTGTTTTTAAACATATTAATTACAGTACTTTTTTGTGTCTTTGTCTGATAACTCTAACATCTAGATCCCCTAATGAGCTATTTCTATTGTCTTTTATTTATTTATTTTCAGTACTTTGGCCTTGTCTCCTAGTATGCTTAATTTTTTTATTAGGCTTAATAATTTTTTATTGAATGACAGACTTTGTGTTTTTGTAGATGTAATTCATAGACATAATTTAAGGCTTTGAATGATACAAGCTTCTTCCAGAGGGAATTTGCTTTTGACTTCGGGAAATCAGAATAGGGATAAATCACCTTTATCCAGTTGAGGATTTAGCTGCTTTGTAACTGTGCTTCCGTGTTTTCTGAGGAGTCGTCTATTTCTGGCTTACCCCAGGGTGTAATATAACTCTCCTATGTTCCTAATTGGAAATCTCAGGTGTTTACCAGGGTTCCTACTCTTTAGTTAGCCCTAAACTCCAGGTTTTATTTTCTCAACTCTATAAGACTTTCAAAAGTCCTATCTGACTTCCCAGACTCTCAACTGCTATTTTTTTGTTCAGATTCTTAGTCTCCTGGTCCTTTACTGCTTCTGAATTATATATATTAAAAAAAATACATACTTTTTCAAAGCAGTACCATTTATTTTATTTTATGAGACAGGGTCTTTGTTGCCCAGGCTGGAGTGCCGTGGCATGATCATGGCTGACCGCAGCCTCGACCTTCTGGGCTCCAGCAATCCTCCTACATCAGCCTCCCGAGTAGCTGGGACTACAGGCACACGTGACCATGCCCAGCTAATTTTTGTGTTTTTTGTAGAAATGGGGTTTTGCCATGTTGCCCAGGCTGGTCTCAAACTCCTGGATTCAAGTGATCCACCTGCCTCAGCCTCCCAAAATGCTGGGATTATGCGCTTAGCCAGCAGTCCCATTTTTTAAAATCACAATATAGAATCTCAGGTTTACCTCCAGGCTTTTCCTTCCCTTCTGATATCTGCTCTTCTTTTCATTCCCTGGCTGCTTTGGTATCTCTGAACTCTAAGTTATGTTGCTTCAATCTCATAAGCCTGCTGAAATCTTAGGCCATGTTCCCAGTCTTTTAGCTAAAACCTTTTTTTTTTTTTTTTTCCCAAGCAGACCTTCGCTGTGTCACCCAGGGTGGAATGCAATGGGGCGATCTAGGCTCACTGCAACCTCCGCCTCCCGGGTTCAAGCAATTCTCCTGCCTCAGCCTCCTGAGTAGCTAGGATTACAGGCACACCCCTAGCTAATTTTTGTATTTTTAGTAGAGATGGGGTTTCGCCATGTTGGCCGGGCTGGTCTCAAACTCCCAAGCTCAGGTGATCTGCCTACCTCAGCCTCCCTAAGTGCTGGGATTACAGGCATAAGCCACCAAGCCCGGCCTAAAGCTTTATTATTGGATCCTGAGGCTCTACACCCTGTGTCACTTAGGACTTGGCAGATACCCCAAAGGGGAAACCTGTTGTATTCGTAGAATTTCAGACTCACTTTAATATATTTCTCCCTGTAGCCTGAACACCAGGGACCTGACTGCCTTAGTGTCTCTCTAATGCTTTTAAATAGATTATTGGGTTGTATGTTGTGCCACTTTTCCAGTTGCTTTAGGTGGGAGGGTTAGTCCTCAACAACCTACCTCACCATTATCAGAAGTAGAAAGTCCTGGTTTTTACTTTTGAAGAATGTTTTCACTGGGTATAGAATACTAAAATAGCCATTATTTTCTTTCAGAAATGTAATGAAGTCATTCCATTGTCTTCTGGCTTTCATTGTTGCATGGAAAGTAAATGTCAGTCTTGTTCATTTCATGGCTATGTGACATTTTCCCTTTTTTTAAAAAAAAAAAAATATTTATCTTTGGTATTCAGAAACTTTACTAAGTTGTATATCTGTGACATTTTCTTTCAATTTATTCTTTTGGGGGTTACAGCTCATTTTAAGTCTGTGGCTGGATGTATTTTACTAGATTTGGAAAATTCTTGGCCTGTATCTGTTCAAATATGTCCTCTCATCTCCTTCTGAGACTGTAATTACACATATGATGGGCATTTTTGGCTTGTCCCATATGTCTATAACACTGTTTTGTGTATTTTCCATCCTTCTTTCTCTTTATGATTCAGTCTGAACACATTCTTTTGTCTCTCTTCCAGGTTACTAGTCCTTTCTTTTATTCTGTCTAATCTGCCGTTGTCTATTAGTTTCCTTACTTTTTTGGTTATTATATTTTAAACTGTATTTTTTATATTTAGTATCCAGTTCTATTGTTAAACTTTACATCTTGCTATCCATCTTCTTGAACATGTTAATCAACTATTTTAAAGTTTGTGTCTGATAACTCCAATATCTAGATAACCAGGGTGGGAGGATCTGTATCTATTTTCTGTTCTTATTTGTGGTTTTTTTGTCATGTGGTCCTGTCTCCTGATAGGCCAGATCTTGATTAAATAGTCAATCTTATATATAATAAACTACAGAAATAATTTGAGGATCTTGACAATGCTATTCTTCTTCCAGAAAGGGTTTATTTTTGTTGTTGTTGTTGTTTGTTTGTTTTTGAGAGAGTGTCTCACTCTGTCACCCAGGCTGGAGTGCAGGGGCATGATCTTGGCTCACCATAACCTCTGCCTCCTGGGTTCAAGCGATTCTCCTGCCTCAGCCTCCTGAATAGCTGGGATTACAGGTGCATGCCATCGTGCCCGGCTAATTTTTGTATTTTTAGGAGAGATAGGGTTTTACCATGTTGCCAGGCTGGTCTTGAACTCGTGACCTCAAGTGATCTACCTGCCTTGACCTCCCAAAGTGCTGGGAGTCGCCGCACTCGGCCAGAATTTACTTTTGACCCTGGCAGGCAGTGAAGGTAGAAGGTCCCTGTAATCCAATCAGTGACTGGGATGATTCATACCTGAGCTTCAGTGTCTATGAAGGATGGTCTGTTTCTGATTCACCACTACTACTAGGATCAAGCCCTGCTGTGAATACAACTTGATGTCTTGTGATACGTATCAGAGCCTCTCCGCTTTGGTGGCTCTGAACCCTGAACCCTAATTTTTGTTCCCCTCAGGCCATGGTACTGCCAGAAGCTCTTCTTGGCATCTCAATTTTTCAGCCCAAACTTTTAAATCAGCAAATGCCTTAAGGGAAAAGGAGACACCAAATGCTGGGCTCATTCCTCTGTGTCTCTCTTCTCTCCAAGATCTTCGCTGCTTCAGTCCCAGCTGTCTTTTCAGCTGTCTGAGGTCTCTTACATATTCTTGTGATATATCTACCTAGATTTTTATGATATTCTTGGTGGAAGTGTTGGTCTGCAGCAGTCTAGTTTTCCATTCCCTTCTGTTGCCATTTCTGTGCAGTGTTTCCTGACCCCTGGACACTGGAGGACAAACAAATGGTACCATTTAGATTGACAGTTGGCTCCTACCTTGGAGTGCCCAGTTCAGTACCATCCCCATCGGGGTACCTGAGTGGATGCCCCCTCTATTGTAAAGACATCCATGTGCTTCTGAGGTCCACCCACTTCTTCCACTCTCACCTCCATGCCATTCTGCATGAAATCACTTCTTCTGAAGTCCTTTTTTCCCCTCAAGAGGCCCATGCTCGCCCACCCACTTACTCTCTTTCTCTGCTGACTGTCCATTTCCACCTCCTCTAGGTCACATGCCAGAAACAGGCCCTGGAGGAGCAGCTGGCTCAGAGCCTGCAGGACCAGGAGGTCCAGATGGACACTCTGCAGCAGGCCCTGCAAGACAAGGATGCTCTGTCTGAGGAGCGGGCCCAGCTGCTGGCCAAGCAGGAGGCCTTGGAGAGGCAGGGCCGGCTTGCAGCTGAAGAGGCAGCTGATCTCAGGTATGCAAAGGCCTGCCAGTCAGGGCATGTCCCACATGTCCTTACCCTCAGAGAGTCTGCAGTGTGGCAGCGTATGGGGACACGCACACCATGGCATAGGCCTGGGAGGGAGTGTGTGCACATGAAATGGGCTGTGAGTGAGAGGCAAGCACAGTGCCTTTGGGTTGGGGCGGGGCATCTAGAAGAGGTCAACCCAGTGAAAGCACTGGGGTCACCTTCCTGAAAGAGGTGGTGGCAAGTGCAGAAACACAGCTGAGACCAGTGGAAGGCAGATCTTGCTCATGGAGCTGTGGAGTTCAGGGTGAAGGGATGGCTGGATTCAGGCACTCCCACAGTGCCCTTGGAATCCTGCTTCTCCCTCCCTCAGCACAGCTTGGCTCTGAGACCTTATTCCAGGCAGGCTCACTCTGAGAGGTGGCAAGATGGCCAGCAGCCACTCCAGGGTCCTCCTTCCAGCAGACGCAGAGCACCCTTCTCCCCATAAGGCCTGTGAGTGGCGGCCATGGGCCATGTTGAGCTGCGTGATATCCTTGTACCAATCCTGGGAGCCGGGAGTCACAGGGCTTGATCCCAGGCTTGGGTGGCACACCCACCCCTGGAGCCCGGAGCAGGGCCAGCCCAGGGACACACGAGGTGGAGAGTGTGGGCGGGTGAGCCCAGAGGCCCTCAGGGCAACTCCCGGAAGTTGGGATGGGCACTCGCAGGCAGGAACAGGATGTGTGTAGGTGCCGCCCGGTGTGTGTGTGTAGGTGCCGCCTGGTGTGTGTGTGTGTGTAGGTGCTGCCTGGTGTGTGTGTGTGTGTAGGTGCTGCCTGGTGTGTGTGTGTGTGGGTGCCGCCTGGTGTGTGTGTGTGTGTAGGTGCTGCCTGGTGTGTGTGTGTGTGTGTAGGTGCTGCCTGGTGTGTGTGTGTAGGTGCCACCTGGTATGTGTGTGTGTGTGTAGGTACCACCTGGCGTGTGTGTGTAGGTACCGCCTGGTGTGTGTGTGTGTAGGTACCGCCTGGTGCGTGTGTGTGTGTAGGTACCGCCTGGTGTATGTGTGTAGGTACCCGCCTGGTGTGTGTGTGTAGGTGCCGCCTGGTGTGTGTGTGCAGGTACCGCCCAGTGTGTTTGTGTGTAGGTGCTGCCTGGTGTGTGTGTGTAGGTGCTGCCTTGTGTGTGTGTGTGTGTGTAGGTGCCGCCTGGTGTGTGTGTGTAGGTACCGCCTGGTGTGTGTGTGTGTAGGTACCGCCTGGTGTGTGTGTGTAGGTACCGCCCGGTGTGTGTGTGTGTAGGTACCGCCTGGTGTGTGTGTGTAGGTGCCGCCTGGTGTGTGTGTGTAGGTGCCACCTGGTGTGTGTGTGTGTGTGTAGGTACTGCCTGGTGTGTGTGTGTATGTGTGTGTAGGTACCACCTGGGGTGTGTGTGTAGGTGCCGCCTGGTGTGTGTGTGTGTGTGTGTGTGTAGGTACCACCTGGTGTGTGTGTGTAGGTACTGCCTGGTGTGTGTGTGTGTAGGTACCGCCCGATGTGTTTGTGTGTAGGTGCTGCCTGGTGTGTGTGTGTGTATGTGTGTAGGTACCACCTGGTGTGTGTGTGTGTGTGTGTGTGTGTGTGTGTAGGTACCGCCTGGTGTGTGTGTGTAGGTGCCGCCCGGTGTGTGTGTGTGTAGGTACCACCCGGTGTGTGTGTGTAGGTGCCGCCTGGTGTGTGTGTGTGTAGGTACCGCCCGGTGTGTGTGTGTAGGTGCCGCCTGGTGTGTGTGTGTGTAGGTACCGCCCGGTGTGTGTGTGTAGGTGCCGCCCGGTATGTGTGTGTGTAGGTACCGCCCTGTGTGTGTGTGTGTAGGTGCCGCCCGGTGTGTGTGTGTGTGTAGGTGCCGCCCAGTGTGTGTGTGTAGGTGCCGCCCAGTGTGTGTGTGTGTGGGTACCGCCTGGTGTGTGTGTGTAGGTGCCGCCCAGTGTGTGTGTGTGTAGGTGCCGCCTGGTGTGTGTGTGTAGGTGCCGCCTGGTGTGTGTGTGTAGGTACCGCCCGGTGTGTGTGTGTAGGTGCCGCCCTGTGTGTGTGTGTGTAGGTACTGCCTGGTGTGTGTGTGTAGGTGCCGCCCTGTGTGTGTGTGTGTAGGTACCGCCTGGTGTGTGTGTGTAGGTGCCGCCTGGTGTGTGTGTGTAGGTGCCGCCCTGTGTGTGTGTGTGTAGGTACCGCCCTGTGTGTGTGTGTGTAGGTGCCGCCCGGTGTGTGTGTGTAGGTGCCGCCCTGTGTGTGTGTGTAGGTGCCGCCCTGTGTGTGTGTGTGTAGGTGCCGCCTGGTGTGTGTGTGTAGGTACCGCCTGGTGTGTGTGTGTAGGTACCGCCCTATGTGTGTGTGTGTAGGTGCCGCCCGGTGTGTGTGTGTAGGTGCCGCCCGGTGTGTGTGTGTAGGTACCGCCCGGTGTGTGTGTGTAGGTGCCGCCCTGTGTGTGTGTGTAGGTACCGCCAGGTGTGTGTGTGTAGGTACTGCCCGGTGTGTGTGTGTAGGTGCCGCCCGGTGTGTGTGTGTAGGTACCGCCCGGTGTGTGTGTGTAGGTGCCGCCCTGTGTGTGTGTGTAGGTACCGCCAGGTGTGTGTGTGTAGGTACTGCCCGGTGTGTGTGTGTAGGTGCCGCCCGGTGTGTGTGTGTAGGTGCCGCCCGGTGTGTGTGTGTGTAGGTACCGCCTGGTGTGTGTGTGTAGGTGCCGCCCGGTGTGTGTGTGTAGGTGCCGCCCTGTGTGTGTGTGTAGGTGCCGCCCTGTGTGTGTGTGTGTAGGGGCCGCCCGGTGTGTGTGTGTAGGTGCCGCCCGGTGTGTGTGTGTAGGTACCGCCCGGTGTGTGTGTGTAGGTGCCGCCCTGTGTGTGTGTGTAGGTACTGCCCGGTGTGTGTGTGTAGGTGCCGCCCGGTGTGTGTGTGTAGGTGCCGCCCGGTATGTGTGTGTAGGTGCCGCCCTGTGTGTGTGTGTGTGTGTAGGTGCCGCCTGGTGTGTGTGTGTAGGTGCCGCCTGGTGTGTGTGTGTGTGTAGGTGCCGCCTGGTGTGTGTGTGTGTGTAGGTGCCGCCTGGTGTGTGTGTGTAGGTGCCGCCCTGTGTGTGTGTGTAGGTGCCGCCCTGTGTGTGTGTGTGTAGGTACTGCCTGGTGTGTGTGTGTAGGTGCCGCCCTGTGTGTGTGTGTGTAGGTACTGCCTGGTGTGTGTGTGTAGGTGCCGCCCTGTGTGTGTGTGTGTAGGTGCCGCCTGGTGTGTGTGTGTAGGTGCCGCCCGGTGTGTGTGTGTAGGTGCCGCCCTGTGTGTGTGTGTGTAGGTACCGCCCTGTGTGTGTGTGTGTGTAGGTACCGCCCGGTGTGTGTGTGTAGGTGCCGCCCTGTGTGTGTGTGTGTAGGTGCCGCCTGGTGTGTGTGTGTAGGTGCCGCCTGGTGTGTGTGTGTAGGTGCCGCCCTGTGTGTGTGTGTGTAGGTACCGCCCTGTGTGTGTGTGTGTAGGTGCCGCCTGGTGTGTGTGTGTAGGTGCCGCCCGGTGTGTGTGTGTAGGTGCCGCCCAGTGTGTGTGTGTAGGTGCCGCCCAGTGTGTGTGTGTAGGTACTGCCCGGTGTGTGTGTGTAGGTGCCGCCCTGTGTGTGTGTGTAGGTACTGCCTGGTGTGTGTGTGTAGGTACCGCCCGGTGTGTGTGTGTAGGTGCCGCCCAGTGTGTGTGTGTGTAGGTACTGCCTGGTGTGTGTGTGTAGGTGCCGCCTGGTGTGTGTGTGTAGGTGCCGCCCTGTGTGTGTGTGTAGGTACCGCCCTGTGTGTGTGTGTAGGTGCCGCCCTGTGTGTGTGTGTGTAGGTGCCGCCTGGTGTGTGTGTGTAGGTGCCGCCTGGTGTGTGTGTGTAGGTACCGCCCTGTGTGTGTGTGTGTAGGTGCCGCCTGGTGTGTGTGTGTAGGTGCCGCCTGGTGTGTGTGTGTAGGTACCGCCTGGTGTGTGTGTGTGTGTGTAGGTACTGCCCGGTGTGTGTGTGTAGGTGCCGCCCGGTGTGTGTGTGTAGGTGCCGCCCTGTGTGTGTGTGTGTGTAGGTGCCGCCCTGTGTGTGTGTGTGTGTAGGTGCCGCCTGGTGTGTGTGTGTAGGTACCGCCTGGTGTGTGTGTGTGTGTAGGTGCCGCCTGGTGTGTGTGTGTGTAGGTGCCGCCTGGTGTGTGTGTGTAGGTACCGCCTGGTGTGTGTGTGTGTGTAGGTGCCGCCCAGTGTGTGTGTGTGTGTAGGTGCCGCCTGGTGTGTGTGTGTAGGTACCGCCCGGTGTGTGTGTGTGTAGGTGCCGCCCGGTGTGTGTGTGTAGGTGCCGCCCTGTGTGTGTGTGTGTAGGTGCCGCCTGGTGTGTGTGTGTAGGTACCGCCTGGTGTGTGTGTGTAGGTGCCGCCTGGTGTGTGTGTGTAGGTGCCGCCCTGTGTGTGTGTAGGTACCGCCCTGTGTGTGTGTGTGTAGGTGCCGCCTGGTGTGTGTGTGTAGGTACCGCCCGGTGTGTGTGTGTAGGTGCCGCCCAGTGTGTGTGTGTGTAGGTACTGCCTGGTGTGTGTGTGTAGGTGCCGCCCTGTGTGTGTGTGTAGGTACTGCCTGGTGTGTGTGTGTAGGTACTGCCCGGTGTGTGTGTGTAGGTACTGCCCGGTGTGTGTGTGTAGGTGCCGCCCTGTGTGTGTGTGTGTAGGTACTGCCTGGTGTGTGTGTGTAGGTGCCGCCTGGTGTGTGTGTGTAGGTGCCGCCCTGTGTGTGTGTGTAGGTACCGCCCTGTGTGTGTGTGTAGGTGCCGCCCTGTGTGTGTGTGTGTAGGTGCCGCCTGGTGTGTGTGTGTAGGTGCCGCCTGGTGTGTGTGTGTAGGTACCGCCCTGTGTGTGTGTGTGTAGGTGCCGCCTGGTGTGTGTGTGTAGGTGCCGCCTGGTGTGTGTGTGTAGGTACCGCCTGGTGTGTGTGTGTGTGTAGGTGCCGCCTGGTGTGTGTGTGTGTAGGTGCCGCCTGGTGTGTGTGTGTAGGTACCGCCTGGTGTGTGTGTGTGTGTAGGTGCCGCCCAGTGTGTGTGTGTGTGTAGGTGCCGCCTGGTGTGTGTGTGTAGGTACCGCCTGGTGTGTGTGTGTGTGTGTGTAGGTGCCGCCCTGTGTGTGTGTGTGTGTAGGTGCCGCCTGGTGTGTGTGTGTAGGTACCGCCTGGTGTGTGTGTGTGTGTAGGTGCTGCCCGGTGTGTGTGTGTAGGTACCGCCTGGTGTGTGTGTGTGTGTAGGTGCTGCCTGGTGTGTGTGTGTAGGTACCGCCCAGTGTGTGTGTGTAGGTGCCGCCTGGTGTGTGTGTGTAGGTGCCGCCCTGTGTGTGTGTGTAGGTGCCGCCTGGTGTGTGTGTGTAGGTGCCGCCCAGTGTGTGTGTGTGTAGGTGCCGCCCGGTGTGTGTGTGTAGGTGCCGCCCGGTGTATGTGTGTAGGTGCCGCCCGGTGTGTGTGTGTAGGTGCCGCCCGGTGTGTGTGTGTAGGTGCCGCCCAGTGTGTGTGTGTGTAGGTGCCGCCCGGTGTGTGTGTGTAGGTGCCGCCCGGTGTGTGTGTGTAGGTACCGCCCTGTGTGTGTGTGTGTAGGTGCCGCCTGGTGTGTGTGTGTAGGTGCCGCCTGGTGTGTGTGTGTAGGTACCGCCTGGTGTGTGTGTGTGTGTAGGTGCCGCCTGGTGTGTGTGTGTGTAGGTGCCGCCTGGTGTGTGTGTGTAGGTACCGCCTGGTGTGTGTGTGTGTGTAGGTGCCGCCCAGTGTGTGTGTGTGTGTAGGTGCCGCCTGGTGTGTGTGTGTAGGTACCGCCTGGTGTGTGTGTGTGTGTGTGTAGGTGCCGCCCTGTGTGTGTGTGTGTGTAGGTGCCGCCTGGTGTGTGTGTGTAGGTACCGCCTGGTGTGTGTGTGTGTGTAGGTGCTGCCCGGTGTGTGTGTGTAGGTACCGCCTGGTGTGTGTGTGTGTGTAGGTGCTGCCTGGTGTGTGTGTGTAGGTACCGCCCAGTGTGTGTGTGTAGGTGCCGCCTGGTGTGTGTGTGTAGGTGCCGCCCTGTGTGTGTGTGTAGGTGCCGCCTGGTGTGTGTGTGTAGGTGCCGCCCAGTGTGTGTGTGTGTAGGTGCCGCCCGGTGTGTGTGTGTAGGTGCCGCCCGGTGTATGTGTGTAGGTGCCGCCCGGTGTGTGTGTGTAGGTGCCGCCCGGTGTGTGTGTGTAGGTGCCGCCCAGTGTGTGTGTGTGTAGGTGCCGCCCGGTGTGTGTGTGTAGGTGCCGCCCGGTGTGTGTGTGTAGGTACCGCCCTGTGTGTGTGTGTGTAGGTACCACCCGGTGTGTGTGTGTGTGTGGGTGCCGCCTGGTGGGTGTGTGTAGGTGCCGCCCGGTGTGTGTGTGTAGGTGCCGCCCTGTGTGTGTGTGTGTGTAGGCTGCTGCCTGGGGATCTGGATGGATCCTGCAGCCTCTGCAGAAACCTGCTGATGGCTTCTGTGCCTTCTCGGCTCTGCTGAGGGCCCTGCTCAGGCGCTGCTAAGTATTTTTGTTGAAAAGATTTCCTCCTGGAATATTCTAGAATCTGAGAGGCATGAGAAACATTGGAGTCTGGGATCCTTGAGCTTCTTTGCAGAGAAACCCCTTCTCCAAGTGAAAGCTTGCACGGCAATCAGGAAGGAAAACCTGAGGGAGGCTCCTTCCCGTGCTCCTTTCTGGGCCCTGGGGGCTCCCAGGACCAGGGGTGGAGGTCCCTTTCCTGCTGGTAGGATCTGCTGCCCAGAACACAGGCCCTGGCCAGAGCCCTCAGCAGCCTGGGTCCTGCCCTGACAGCTGCCCCTACCTCTGCCCTGCCACTGACCCCCCCTGCACATGGCAGCCCTGCGGGCCCCAGCATCACAGGCCACTGAACAGGGGTCCTGACGGCCAGTTGAGCCTCTGGTGACAGAGGGGCTTGACCTGAAGCCCCGTCGGCCCGACACACTCTGTGTTTATCTGACTGGCCCAGTGCGGCCGGAGAGCGTGGATGCTGCCATTTTGATGAACTCACAGGTAACACTGAGGACCACTAAGTGCGGGAAATCCTGCTGCAGCTCCTTGCTTCTGATTAGGCCTCCCCACGGGTCTACTTTATGAAGGGCTCCACTCTCGGATCCTCAGGCCCTGACAAGGCTTCTGCAGTGGGGACCTGCTCCCTCCCTTCATGGAGTCCTGGCCCGCTTGTCAGCCAGCAAGATGGACCAAGGTCCCTGTCGGCCCACACCCTGAGCAGCCCTGCCCTGCTCAGAGCACCCCGTGGGGGGCCAGGCCTCCAGTCCAGGGGCTCAATGGTGGAGCCCCTGGAGTTGCTCCTGGGCCCCCATGGAGAGAGAGAGGCTGGGCACAGGCTCAGGTCCCCAAGCTTCAGGCAAAGACGTCCGATTTCCGAGCAGCAGAGGCCACATCCCTTACAGGAGACCAGGCAGGCCTCTGGGAGGAGGGGTTTCCAGGCTGACTTGAAGGGAGGGTTTCCTACACACAGAAGGGAGAAGAGCTGCCAGGTGAAGAGAGCACTCAAGCCTGGGAGTGTGGGATGGGGGTCATGAGGAGCACTTACGGGAGGAGGGACTGGAAGGGGAGCACAGTAGCATGCAGCAGAGTGAGGTTTCTGGGGGTTCTGACCTGAGCCCAGAGGACCTCCCTCTGCAAGCTCTGGTGAGCCCCCAGAAGGCTGGGATGTGCTCTAACCCTGATGAAGGAGGTGGCAGTGGCCAGAAAGATGGAAGAGAAATGGAGGCAGGGCCTGGTCAAGAGTTGCCAGGGTCCCCGTGGCCCATGGCCCGCCCTGACCTCATCTGTTTGGAGTTGGGCACCCACCATTTGCATCTTCATATGGGTGTCTCTGCCTGAGCCCTTGCAGTGTGTTTGTATGTGTTGTTTGGTGCCTTGCTTTGTTCACTGATAAACACCCAGCACAGGACAGCAAAGAGCAACAATGAAACTTGCCATTGATGGTTGGATCACTGATGAATTAATTGTTAGAAATGTGAGGTTTTTTATCACCCCTCCCTCCCAGGAACGGGCACTGCTGTGCGTTGGTGTGTGCTCCAGGTGTCTTCTGAGCAGTGGCATCTCCGTGCACAAATGCACCTCGCAGGCTTTTCACATGATGGAATCACGCTGCATGTGGGGGTCCAGTTGGGTGGGTGACTTTTTGGGGGGACTCTTTTCATGACATTAGAATAGAAAATAGTTTCCTCGTCCTTGTTAACAGCACATGGTGCTCCAGAGACAAGATGCACCATAATTTCTACAACATTCTTCCATTTATTTGCATTTCAGCTAAATCTCATTAACGCCTGTGTAAAGCTATAGAGAACATGTTATACGTGGGATCTTATGGATGCCTTGCCCATTGTTTGCTGCTCCTTTGCAGGGCAGAGAGGGACTCCCTGGAGAGCAGCCTCCGCGAGGCCCAACAGCTGGCCACGAAGCTGCAGGAGCAGCTGGAGGAGGAGACCCAGAGCACGGGACTCGCTCGGCAAGCCTTGCAAGGTGCTCCAAGGGCACTCCCTCAGCTCCTTCCCCAAAAGTCAGCCATGCAGGGGCCCCTGGCATGGAGCTCACTACCCACACATGCTGCACCCCTCTCCGGAGCCCACAGGGGCATGAACGTGAGCCTGGAGCTCATGTGACGAAGCAAATTGGGCCACCTCGCCCATGAGGAACAGCAACACCCTGCCCAGGCCGCACCTGGTGCCGGCCTGAGGCTCCGAACTGGGTTGTGGCCGCAGGGTCAGCGTGTAGCCTCCAGCTGCAGCCCTGTACCCTTGACCCTGCTCAGCCCAGCCTGCCATGGGCTGGCCGCCCACTCGCAGAGCCTGGAGTGGACAGTGGTCGCCACCAAGGCTGTCACTCCCTAAGGAGTCCCAAAGGGTTCGGGGCTCCACATGCCAGGCCCTGGCACACCTTACCCATCACCCCACAGTGGAAATGGAGCAGCTACAAAGTGACTGGGAGGTCCAGGAGATGAAGCTGCGGCAGGACGCGGGGCGGCTCCAGCGACAGGTGGCACAGCAGGAGCGGGAGGCACAGCGGGCCCTGGAGAGCCAGGTGTCAGCTCACCGTGAGGCCCTGGCACAGCTCCAGAGGGAGAAGGTCTGCTTCCCAGGAGCCCACCAGTAGCTTCCTAGAAGGCTACCAGGTCCCAGGGAATGGCAGGCCCTTGGGAGAAGGGGGCCCTGGGAGACTGAGCTCAGAGACATAGGCACCTGGCCAGGGAAGGCTGGGCAAGGACCTGCTCACGCTTCATAGTTCACGTGGGCATCCAGGGCCTTCCTCGTGGAGCCCTCACACTGGGCTTGGGTTGGTATTTGGGGGGGGCCTCCCTCATGGAAGAGGCTGGACATGCTGTTGGCTGGTCTGGTGCAGTCTGAGGGACGGGGGCTGGAGGGGGCCCCGTCCCGCAGGTCCCAGGCTTCTGGAGGCCTGGTTTGACATGTCTTTACACCCCTCCGTGGCAGGGGCACTGCAGAGACTCAGGAATGGTTTACAAACTGATAGATCAATGTGGGATAACAGGTGCTGAGACCCAGAGAGGCCCTCCCTGCTCTGGTGACTCTGAGGGGAAGACATAGAGGGGTGCAGCTGGCTGGACCGGACAGCCCCTGGGGCCCATCAGCCCTGGCATCCCACGGGCCAGCTCTCACTCAGGACCACAGACAACTGCTGGCCTCACCTGCCGGACCTCACAGCCCATCCCTTTACCTTGGTCCAGGAGACCCTGAGCCTGTCCCTGGCAGAGGAGAAGGAGGCAGCCAGATGCCAGCTGGAGCAGGAGAAGGAGCTGGTGACAAAAAGTGCAGCCGAGAGGGAGGCTCTGAAGGGGGAAATTCAGAGCCTGAAGCAGGAGCGGGACGAGAGCCTTCTCCAACTGGAGCACAAGATGCAACAGGTGATGGCAGGGCTGGGCAGCGGGGTTGCTCACACTCACTGCACCTGTCATCTCTGGCTCAGCACAAGGGCTGCATGTGGCCACACCTCAGGCAGATGCAGCCTTTCCAGGTCACTGCAATTTCAGCTTTGTTCTTCCACAGCAGTCATGATGGACAGATGTCCAACCACCTACCCACCCATCCGTCCATCCATCCATCCATCCATCCATCCATCCATCCCCCCACCCACCCACTCACCCACCTATCTGTTCATCCAGCCATCTGTCCATTCATTCACCCCTCCGTCCACCCATCCACTTGCCCATCCATCCATCCTTCCACCCATCCACCCACCTACCCATCCATCCATCTATCTCTCCATTCATCCCTCTGTCCATTCATCCACCCACCTACGCCTCCATCCATCCATCCACCCATCCACCCACCTACCCATTCACCCATCCATCTGTCCATCCATTCACCCATCCATCCATTTATCCATCCATCCACCCATCCACCTGCTCATCCATCCATCTACCCATCCACCTGTTCATCCATCCATCCATCCTCCCATCCACCTGCCCATCCATCCATCCACCCATCCACCTGTTCATCCATCCATACACTCATCCACTCACCTACCCATCCATCCATCTATCCATCTGTCCATTCATCTATCTATCCACCCATCCATCCATGCATGTGAATGTCCCTCCACACACTTGTCACTATCCACCCACTCACTTGAATATCCATTCTTCTTTCCACACATTTAGCTAACCACCCAGATATATGGCCATGCATCCACATTCCTAGCTGTCCATCTACACATGTCACCATCCATGTAATCATTCATCAGTTCATTTGACTATTCATCCAACTATCCATGCACCCAACCTTCCATCCACACAGCTATCCACAACCCATCTGACCATCCATCCATCCATCCACTTAACATCCTTTCATCTGTCCACAAACTCAGCTGTCCAGCCACATATCCAGCCATCCATCCATGTGTCTATCCATCCATCCACCTGATCCACCAACCAGCCAGTCATCCAATCATCCATCGGTGTATCCAACTCAAACACCAAGCCAAGCACAGAATTACCAGCCACACATCTGGCCATCCTTCCATCCCAGCAGCAGTTGAGACTCAGCCACTGGCCCAATAAAAGCTACCCTGAGTCTAGGCTGTTCCGGTATATCATGCCGCCCTGAGGAATTCACCGTGGAGTGAAAGGAATGGACACATGAACACGTCCACATTGTGTCACATGGGGTGATAAGGACTATAAGATGTTGGTACCAATTACAAGCCGGGTGCTGTGGCTCACACCTGTAATCTCAGCACTTTGGGAGGCCGAGGTGGGTGGATCACTTGAGGTCAGGAGTTCAAAACTAGCCTGGCCAACATAGTGAAGCCCTGTCTCTACTAAAACTACAAAAAATTAGCCGGGCATGGTGGTGGGGACCTGTAATCCCAGCTACTTGGGAGGCTGAGGCAAGAGAAAAACTGGAACCCAGGAGGTGAGGTTGCAGTGAGCCAAGATGCAGAGATGCCTCAAAAAAAAAAAAAAGACAAATTGCAGGAGGAGTTACAGTAGCCAAAATAGCCAAGATTTATTGTCAAACTCTCTGCATTTAATATTTGATTCTTGCAACACTCTGAGGCACATGCTCTAATTATCCCTATAGTAGTGGTGAGAAAACTGAGGTCCACAAATATCGAATGCCTCGCACAGGGCTGTGCAGTGCACCTGCTGGACACCGAGGTCTGTGCTCTTAACCGCCCCACAACTCCGCATCCTTAGGTGGAGGCAGGGAGGGCCTTACAGGAGGAATAGTAGTGTTGGGTGGAGAGGATGTGGACGTTGGCAGGATGTCTGGGGATGGCATGAAGTTCTGCACAGCTGCCAGGCTGCACGTGAGTGGAAGCAGCGAGAGAGGTGTGCAGTGGAGCCGGGATGGGCCTCGGGCACCAGCCTCAGGTGACAGGGAGCCAGTGGATGTTCTTGAGCCAGGGTGATATGATAGGACTTGGGTGGAAGAGAGTCTGGGGCCAGGAGGCTGGGGAGAGGCTGAGGCAGGGTCCATGTGAGAGGGGCTGAGAGCCAGGCAAAGGAGGAGAAAGGTAAGTTCAAAGCCCCTTGGGACGTGGTGATATTATTCCCATTGGACATATGAGAAAAGAGGCTCCAGGGCAAGCAATACATCTGGGGAGTGGATGGCCCATCAAGGCCCCCACGCAGCCCCTCATTCCCATCTGAGACCAACCACAGGACAACGTGGCCTGTTCTTATGTGATTATTTAATCCCAGCTTCCCGGAGGCACACACAGCCCTCCAAGAGAGGGGACCTCGGTCAAACAGGAGTGCAGGCTTGGTGGCTCAGGCCTGTGATCCTAGCACTTTGGGAGGCCGAGCCCAGCGGATCATCTGAGGTCAGGAGTTCAAGACCAGCCTGGTCAACATGGTGAAACCACGTCTCTACTAAAAAAAAAGACAAAAATTAGGTGGGTGTGGTGGCGGGTGTCTATAATCCCAGCTACTCAGGAGGCTGAGGCAGGAGAATCGCTTGAACCTAGGAGGCAGAGGTTGCAGTGAGCAGAGATCATGCCACTGCATTCCAGCCTGGGTGACAGAGTGAGACTCCGTATCAAAACAAAACAAAACAAAACAAAAACAGGAGTGCAGGCTAAGAGGGCAGACAGGCACCGTGTGCTAGTACCCTCCCTTCCCTGGACTCGCAGCAGAACCACGATAAGGGACACCCCAGGGGCAGAGCACAGACAGGCTGGCCTGTGGAGCCCTTGCCGGTACAGCAAGCTTTCCCGGGACCTCTGCTCGGCCAGCTGACTGTTATCCTAGGCGGCCTGTGCAGAGAAACTGAGCGGAGCAGTGAGGCTGGGGGTCTAGCGGGAAACTTCCCCACACTTCCCTGAGGAACCTGTGATGACCCAGTCGGGGATCTTATTTCTACAATGAAGAAGAGGAATTATACGTAGAGCAGGAGCCAAAGACCTGGAACCGCTGGCCCAGGAGGGGCTGCCTTCACCGGGACCCTCCATGCTCTTACCTGCCGTGTCTGAATGGCGGTTTGCCCACACCTGTTTGCAAAGCGAAGCCCTTACCCGAGAGAATGCCACACTTCCATATTTGGTGAAGTTTTGCCTAAAATTCTAACAAATACTCCCTTGTGGTGCCCAGTAATGAGGGGCACAGGAGGGAGAGACAGGGCCCCCACCCTTGCAGACCTTATAGTCCAGTAAGGGCAGATTCATAAACAGCCAGCAGGTCTCCAACCGAGCAAAACAAGCAGGGCCTCAAGGGAGCGAGGGAGGGGAGCAAGGGGGAGCATTGATTTTTAAAATGGTTTAGAATATAGAAAGCCATTCAATGAAAAGCCCCCCACTCCTGCCCCTCCCCTTCACTAGGCCACTCAGGGAACAGTTGTCCTCTCTCTTTGATTCCCCTGTAACACGCCCATGCAATTCTGACCCAGAGATAGCACAGACCCCACAGGGCAAGGTCCCCAGCAGGACACCCTCTCTCAGACACCATCCACAAGTCCAGGGGTCTCCAGGCCACCCACACTTCTGACCACCTGACTACAAGTTTGGGGGTTCCCATGGTCCTCTCAGGTTCAGCCATTCACTAGAATGACTCACAGAACTCAGGAAAGCCTCTTGTTCCTCTTAGAGTTTCATTATCAAATATGGAATTCAAGACCAGCCAGAAGAGGAGACACGCGGGCAAGGTGTGGGCACGTCACAGACAGGGGCTGCTGTGCCCTCCCTGTGGAGCCAGCCCAGCACCCTCCTGCACCCCAGTGTGCTCAGCAGCCAGGAGGCTCCACTGCACTTTGGCGTCCAGAGTTTTTACTGGGTTTCACCGTGTAACATGATCCGTGGAGTGATTGGTTATGCGACCGAAGCCCGCTTCTTTGACTGCTGGGAGGCTGGGTTGACATCCTTTGGCTCAAAGGCTCAACTCTCTAATAATGGTCTTTCAGCAGACAGCCCCTATCCTGAAATTCAGTAGGAGGCCGGGCGCGGTGGCTCACGCCTGTAATCCCAGCACTCTGGGAGGCCAAGGTGGGCGGATCACAAGGTCAGGAGATCGAGACCACGGTGAAACCCCGTCTCTACTAAAAATACACAAAATTAGCCAGGCGTGGTGGCAGGCGCCTGTAGTCCCAGCTACTCAGGAGGCTGAGGCAGGAGAATGGCGTGAACCCGGGAGGCGGAGCTTGCAGTGAGCCGAGATCACGCCACTGCACTCCAGCCTGGGCGACAGAGCAAGACTCCGTCTCAAAAAATAAAAAAAGGAATCAGTAGGAGTCCACCCTGAGTCACCTTATTAGCATAAACTCCCGTGTGGTCCCAGGGGCCCGCCAGGAATAACGTAGACAGTCCTCATTTTGGGAAACCCCCAGTGTGTACAAGCTTCCTCCAAGGACCCAGGACAAAGACCTGATAAATCTTTTGTTATGCAACACCCTCCAAAGATTGCGTGCAAACAGAAATATACAGCATTACCTCCCCAACACTGCACTTTTAATACAAAGGGAACGGAAAGTCCACGCTGGCTCCTGGGCCTTTCTCTTCTCAATTATCAAAGCATCTCGGTGACCTTTCCCAACTGTGTATCGGCCGCTTTGTTCTTCTGTTTCTGGGCTGCATGCTGAGCTGCCAGGACTGGGTCTTCCTGTGGCTGGCTATTCTTCCTTCCATGGACATCTGGGTTGCCTCCAGCTTTGTTGCCATTACAGTAATGTCACAGACGTTAGTGACACCACACAGAGGTCATTCCACACAGGTGCACGCGTGTCTCTGGGCTGCCCTCCCCCAAATGGGCCTGGGCATAGAGAGAATATTCATGTGTGAATGTGACAGGCATTGCTTCCACAGCCTGGCCCATGGAGCAGCGTGCCGCCCTTGGGGCTGAGGGTGTCTCACTGACACGCGCCTCCCACACCATCAGGGAGATGGAGCATTTTCAGGCTTTTAAGCTTCCTTCTCTGCACTGCAGCGGGTGTTGCCTAGAGGGATGAGGGTGGCTCATGAAGGCCCCCAAACTGCATGGGAAAGGGCAGGATTTTGGACAGGCAGAGGAAGGTGATGATACCCCAGGGATGGGCCCAAGGGCAGACACAGAGGTGACATGATGTCAGACAGAGGGCAGGCGCTCAGAGGGTGAAAGGGCCCAGGGCCCAGGGCTGCCTCTGTGGGAGCCGCCTCTCCTCTCCAGCGGCAGGGATGTACAGACAGGAACATGAACATGCTGTGTCCAGGGGAGCCTCTGCACTCAGCATTCTACCACAGCCTCTCCTTCGAGGGGGGCCTCATCCCTCCCCCCAGCCTCCCCAGCTTTCTCACAAGCATACCCCGTCCTGTCCAGGCCCTGTCCCTGAAAGAAGCAGAGCTGAGCCTTCTGAGCGAGGAGCTCTCCAGGGCCAGGAGGGTGCTGGAGCGGGTACAGCAGGAGGCACAGAGCCAGCAGGAGCAAGCGCAGGTGAGCCCCACACAGCCCGGCCACGTGCACAGCCAAGCAGGTGCTAGCTGACCCCAGGGAGCCATCCCTCCTGCCTAGTCCCAGTGGCATGTCCCTCTCCATCCCCTCCCTTCCTGAGCCTCAGTTTCCCCCTGGTGCCTCCAGGGCTCCTGGTGGGAGGGGCACCCAATGGGCAGGAAAGGTCTGAGTGAACCAAAGCGGTTCTCCCTTAGCTTCAGGGCTGGCAGGGGCCAGAGAGGGGAGGCCTGGCCCAGCTGGGGGCCACCCATGAGCCAGCAGCAGCAAGTGGCTGAGCCCATGTGTGCACTGGAGCTGCTCATAGAAAAGCACAGCTGGGGACATGTGCACCAGCCTCGTGGAACTCACCACAGAGATCCTTCCAATGGAGAAACTGAACCTGAGGCAGCTGGGCCTGCACCCGAGGAAACTCTCAGCTGGAAAGACACCCACACTGAGTCCTGAGTGGAGCCAGGACAGAGGCGTCCACAGAGGAGCTAGCCCATTCCCCAGCAAACAGCTGCCCACCCTCAGTCAGTGAACAGAGGCTCTCCCATGCACGAAGGCTGCTGCAGGCAGCCAGTGGGGGTCACCTGGGACCCCTGAGTCCTCCCCTGGAGCCCAAGTCCAGAGGGCTGGGTGGGCAGCAGCAAATAGGGCACTGGGCAGGAGGGCTCTGGGGAGGAGGGATCTGGGGAGCAGGGCTTTGGGGAGGAGGGATCTGGGGAGGAGGACTCTGAGGCCTATGCCTCCAGCTCGTGGGCAAGGCTGGGCACCCACTGTTGTTGCTTGCAGAGCGCCAAGGCTTCAGCCCATCTGTGACATGGCACCAGGTCCCACATGGGAGACGAAGAGACTGGGCAGGGCTCCTAGGGAGTAGCCAAAGCCCAGTGATAGAACATGGATTGGGGCCTGGCTCACATGGGGGGTGGCCAGAGCCCAGCAATAGGACATAGATGGAGGAGCCACAGCAGGGCCTCCCAAGGTCCAGGGGACCTGAGGAGGGACTGTTTGTGTTGAGGTCGGGGCTGCTGTCCTGGGTGGCAGGGGCTGGCCCTGAACAGACACAAGTGCCAGGGTGCCCTGGGCAGGGAGGGAATGGGCTCAAGGCACCAGACGCAGCTCCTCTCCTTTCCAGGAACAGGTAGGATCGAAGGCGAGGCTGACTGCCGACCCCAGCTCTGACCCGCTCTCTGCCCTCTCTGGCCGCACACACCCCGTCAGCTGGGCCCACACCTGCCTCCTGCCTCTGTCCCAGCTCCCAGCATGTTCAGTGACGAGGCCGTTCATTCCCACACTTCTGGGCTCATTTTAAATTCGGGCAAACCTTTTCCTCCCTGTCCCTGGCAAGGAGGCAGGGTTGGACACCTACCTGACTGGCGTTGAATGTATGGCTCAGTGTGCAGTGAACAGAACACAGGCCACGGTGCCAGGCGCAGGAGGCAGGCCCCTTCTGTGCCCATTCTGAACGGGGGCGCTTCTCACTGGCTGCACAGAGGCATATGCAGGCCACCTGGTTGGGGGCTGGGGTGTCCAGGCAGCAGGGCCTTGGGGGACGCTTGGTGACTCGGAGCCAGGATGGAGGGCTTGTGCCCCATCCCCAGGGTGCTGTGCAGCAGGAGAGGGCACTGCAATGAGGAGGCGGCTACTGGGGTGTCACTTTGCCCCCTCCTGCCTGATGCCACGACCCAGATTCCTAGTCCCTCCAAGCAGGGCTGCCCAGAGGAGCGCCTGGCAGCCCAGGGGAGCCTTGCCCCTCACTCCGTGGAGCCCTGCCCTGCTCTGTTCCTGCCCCTGAGGCCTAGAGTGTTCCACGGAGCCCAGGAGGACCAAGCTTAGCATCAGGCCTGTGACCGTGCCCCTCCCTCCTCCTGACCACTGGCCCAGCAGCTCCCTCAGCTCCACCCGTGGGCAGGGACCCAGGAAGGCCCTCCTGGGGTCCTGGGAGCTGACGCCTGTGGCTCACAGAGAGGCCTCCTCTGGAGCCAGTGCTGGCTTCTGGAGCCTTCTCTTGAGCTGGCCCTGAGTCTCCCTGGGACTCGGGACCAGGCCTGCCAGCCAGCCGGCCTCCCTGGGGAGCTCGTTAAGGGTTCCTTTGCCACCTCGGCTCAGAAAATGGAAATTAAAACTGTTGAGAGCAGCGGGAGGAGAGGAATGCTGGCCAAGGAGCACCAGGCTCCAGATGACAGGAGAGCGTGTGCCCCCAGGCTGAGTCACCACTGCCGCCAGGCTCCCGGCCGCTGCCCTGTGCCTGAGGCCCTCACAGGGGTATCCTGCAGCCAGGGCAGCGCTGGGGCATGCTGAGGCACAGAGCCATGGCCTGGTCACCCAAAATGGCCCTTGTCAGTCCGGACAGACCACAGGGGGTTGTGGAGAATGAGGACAGGAGGCAGCAGCTCGGTTCCTTTCCCAGGAGAGGGGTCACAGGCTGCAGGAGCCCCCACCCTAGCAGAATCCAGGTGGACAGGAGGGGCTCCCGAGATCTGGCACAGGGGCAGCCATGTGGGCACCTGTGCCCCCGGGAACACTGAGCCAGCTCTGGAGGGAGCCATCCCCCACCAGCCACTCCCTGCTTCTGCCTGGAGGCTTGGTCCGGTGCCCTGAGCCCAGGGGTGTGGAACCTGAGCAGGGCAGGGCTCTGACTCTTCATGTTGGGGACACTGAGGCCCAGAAAGCTGAGACCCCCCTGAGCCCCGTCTGCCCTGCTGCTCTAACCTGGATAGGGGTGCAGAGGGGAGGGCCTTGCGAGGAAGCAGGGTGGTGTCCCAAGGGGCCTGGGGCTTGGGGTGAAGAAGGCGGCATTTGTCCATGAACAAGGGGCCATGGGGCGAGCCTGGGGCCTCCTGGCCCAAGGATCCCTACTGGCCACACTGCCCCAAGGCCCGAGAGGACACCTTGGGTGGTGTAGGCGACAGGGAGCCAACTCCAGCTGAGCTCAGTCCCAAATGGAGGGTAGAGCTGCCCAGTGTGTGGCGGTCCCTGCAGGGATGGGCCCTGCCCCAGGGCGCAGGCTGAGCTGAGCAGCTGCCTCCTGCTGTGTCCATGGGCACTTACACATCACAGCTGGCAGGGACCGTGGATGTCTCCTCATCCCAGCAGCCTGTCTGATAGTTTAGGAAACACCGGTTACCCGGGGCCTGCGTGATCAGCAGGGCCCAGCTCCCCCTCCCCAGCCACTGCAACACGTCCTGCTCCAGGGTCCAGGCCTTACCTCACCCTCCACTGCTGGGCCCGGCTCCCTGGTGCCACTGTGGGCTCCCTTCTCCCCGCAGGCCACCATCAGCTCCACAACCGAGGAGCTGAAGGCCCTCCAGGCCCAGTTTGAGGATGCCATCACGGCCCATCAGAGGGAGACCACGGCCCTACGCGACAGCCTCCGGGACCTAGCGGCCGAGCGGGGCGATGTGGACAGAGAGGTGAGGGGTGGGGCTGGGGGGCTCCTGGGGATGCCAGAGGAGAGAAGAAAGCAGGGCAGGTACCGAGAGAGTAGAGAGTGGGGGTGCCAGGAGGAAAGAGAGGCTGTACCACGGAGGAGGGCAGAGTCATCTCTGGGACTAGGAAGAGGCAAACAGCAACAGGGGCTGTGGGGCTAGGGGCCCTCATACCAGCCAATAAGCCAAGCCTGGGCTCTCAGAGCAGATGAAACGGTGCCTGGCCCAGGCCATTGGCTACAGGAAGCTGACACCGGTTTTCAGGGAAAAGAAGGCATCATTTCTAAGCCTCCTGAAGGGGTGAGTTTGACTTTGGGGTGCAAGTGGGTTTGGCTGAGTCAGGTGAACTTGGCTGAGTCAGGGTGCCAGCTGAGCGGGAGGGGAGCTTTCTGCAAGCTGCTGTGGGTCCCGATGCGGCTCCTGCTTGTCGTGGGAAGGTGCACAGCACACCTGCCAGCTCCCAGGGCACTGGTGGGGCACACCTGCTGCTGGGAAGGCCAGCATGTGAAAGGGTGGCCAGAGCCAAGCAGCCGAAGGCTCCGGGAGTCCAGACAGCCCCCTTGTTCCACACACAGTTAAGAAAGTGGGGTCAGGAACGGCCTGATTCTGGAGGCACTGGGGCAGCTGTCACCTCCCGAAGCCTTTCCGAGAGACAGGCATGACCTGGGGCAAAGGGGAATTCGGACCCTTGGCCAGGAGACCAATCACGCCATCCACTGAGAAATGGGGAGGCCCTTGACAAGCTGGGCTCTGTCCACATAGCGGGAGGCATGGACTTCATGGGTCTGGACACTAGGCTGGGGGAGGCTGGATTTAGGGCAGCAGAGGCAAGAAAAGAAGTGGGTTAGTGGAGATTTCCGGGTGGGCCTGGGCCTGGCCAAGGGCCCGAGGTTGACACAGAGGCCCCCAGGAGCCACGTGATGGTGACATGGGGTGGGGGGACAGTCTTGGGCAGGGGGCAAGAGTGGCCAGGGCTAGGCTGGCCTGGGCTCAGCAGGCAGGCAGATTGGAGAGGCGTTTCTGAGGGGGGTTGGCAGGATATAGGGACGCCTGTGTGTGGCAAGGGCAGGAGGGCACACGGATCTGGGCTGGAAGAGGGGAGGGTCAGCTGGAGCCCCAGCGGGGCCCATGGGGACGGGGCGGCCTCGCACACTCCCTGGGCTGCTTGCCAAGGCTGGGGGCTGTGCAGCTGACCTGGTGCTGGCGCACACCACACCCCAGAGGCTGGGCCGCCAGGCAGGGGAGAGTGAGGAGAGGGGCTCAGCCCTCCCCAAGCACCCCCGAGAGGCAGGCTGAGAGAGGAAGAGAACATGATTTAACATGACCGGCTGTTTACATTGGCCCCAAGGAGAAAGGTCTCCTTTCAACAGATTTCAAAGTCAGGCCGGGTCAGCGACCACACGGGGAAGCAAAATGAGATTTCAAAACTAAGGGCAGCAGGGGGAGGGGGAGGGGGAGGGAGAGGTGTGGAGGGAGTGGGGGTGCATTGGTTCTGCCGGCCTCAAGGAAGGGAGTGCAGGCCTCATGGGAAGGTCAGGCTCTCAGAGGAGCAGCCCCCGGAAGGAAGTGGGGGCTCCCAGAACAGAGCAGGGTGCCCAGAAAGGGAGTGGGGGCCAAAAGGTGAGGATGGCTGAGGGGGACAAGAGGAACCATCACAGAGAAAAGCAAGCAGAGCCCGTCCAGGCGCCAGGCTGGCCCAGGGTCACCATGGAAACCATAACATTTTTCACAACCTTTAAACTGGAGGAACTTCCAGGCTCTCAGACCCTGCCTGAGGTCCACACATGTGTGCACACATGCATACACATCATCCACACAGCGAGACCACACGCACCTGTGTACACTCAACACTCAGAGTGGTGCACGCATGCTGAATGCACACATGCCCCACGCACTCACACTCACACAATTCACGCTGGAATCACATATGGACACCACACAGTGCACACAGGCGTGCACAGAAACGTGCACCAAGTACACACACGCATGTGTGCACTCATATGCACACACCTAGTGCATGCACAGGCATACAGACTTGCACACACATGCATGCACACACACGTATGCACACCACGGACAGAGTGGACACCTGCACCGGCTCAAACACACACACACTCATCACACACACACACTCACGCACTCACACACACTCACACACACATGCACACACACACATAGTGCACACACAGGCATACAGATGAGCACACACATGCACGCACACACATATGCACACCATGGACAGAGTGGACACCTGCACCAGCTCTCACACACACACTCTCTCACACACTCATCACCCACACTCACACACACATGCACACACATACACTCACACACACATGCACACACATACACTCACACACACTCATCACACAGACTCACACACGTGCACACACATACACACACTCATCACACACGCACACTCAC
Organism: Chlorocebus sabaeus; assembly: GCF_047675955.1. NCBI lineage: Eukaryota > Metazoa > Chordata > Mammalia > Primates > Cercopithecidae > Chlorocebus > Chlorocebus sabaeus. Next base: position 128,511,410 of record NC_132913.1, read on the forward strand.
ACACACATACACACACTCATCACACACATGCGCACACACACACACACTCATCACCCACACATGCACACACACACACTCATCACACACTCACACACACATGCACACATACACACACACTCATCACACACATACACACACATACACACATCACACACACACACTCACACACACATGCACACACATACACACACATCACACACACAGACTCTCACACACATGCACGCACACATACACACACTCATCACACACATGCACACTCACTCACACACATACACACACACTCATCACACACATGCACACTCACACACACATACACACACTCATCACACACACATGCACACACACATACACACACATCACACACACACACACAGACTCTCACACACACCCTCATCACACATGCACTCACACACACGCACACTCATGCACACGCACACTCACACACATGCACACTCACACACACCCTCCCCTGCTGTCCCTCCACAGCCCTCCTCCCCTGCAGAGCTCTGGAGCTGCCTCCCTGCAGGAGATTTTTAAAAGAGGCTGTTTATACAATTTCTAGCAACGAAATAATTATTATAATCACATTAAGTGATTTGGCTGTAAAATTCCTGTAAAAGGGATGGCTGTTCTCATGAGGCAGAGGGAGCGGGTGGGGTGGGGGTGGGGTGGGGGCGGCCCTCCTCCTGCATTTGTTTTGCTTGTTTTCATCTCCCCTGCCCTGGGAAATGAAAACAGTTTCTTTTATGATGCATGGGCCCTTGTGCTGGTCCTTGACCTTCTGGGCGGGTTTCTGCTGAGCTCGGCGGAAAATGCTCCGCACGGTCACGGCTCCCACGTGTGGGGGTGGAGGGGAGCAGAGGGGAGGCTCCGGCCCTTCCCAAAAACAGAACAACAATAACAGCGGCAGCCTCGGGAGCCAGGCCGGCCGGGGGCCTGGACAATATCCCGTGAAAACAGCCAGAAAGAGGGGTTTGCTTCTGGCCAGCCAGCGCCCTGCCGTCCGGAGTCTTTGTGGCTTCCACCTCTGGACACGCCCCACCGGCTCCCTCCGTCTCCTCCTCCAGGACACACGAGAGCCGGAATGGAGCCCTCTCCAGGGTTTCTGGCCAGGCCCAGAGCTCAGACCTGGGAGGCAGGAGACTGGGCGCCAGGGCCAAACCCCAGCAAGTCCCCACCCCAGAGCGTAGGTGCCGGGGAGGGCCTTCCTGCCAGGCTGCCACTGTCCTCCAGACCCCACCCCTGGGTTCTCCTGGGCACCGTGAGATGCCTGGTATCCAGAGCGGGGAACCAACACCCTCCTCCCACTGCCCCCCCATCGCCAGGGACCCTCCTCCCACTGCCTCCCATGTCAACGGGGGAAGGAGGGCTGAGGGAGTGGGTGAGCCCCACTGTGGCGGGGTCACTGTGGCGGGGTCAGTGCCCAGCCTGCCTGCCGAGGTGCTGCCCACACTAGGACAGGCAGAGGCCTGGGCACCACACTGTCACCTAAGGAGAGGACTAGATGTGGGGGGTGGGAGGTGGGAAGGGCCCTGGGTGGTGACAGTGAGGACACGTGTGCTGAGCCACATCCCAGGTAGGCTTTGCTTACCGGGGGTCCAGGGAGGCCATGGGGCGGGGCCGGGTCCGGGGGGTCAAGGTGGGGTCCTCTGGGCTCTTGGGCTGGCCCTGCCCCAGCTGGCGGAAGCTGCCCTTCAGTCTCTGCAGCAGCAGGGATTGGTGGCTCCATGGGGTGAGCAAAGCGCATGGGGACCAAGTTGGGCAGGGCCCCTGTGCCTGCCACACCAGTGTCAGAGGCCACAGGCCCCTGTGGCTATCCCTGGAGCAGCGGTCCCCAGCTGGCCTCTAGAGCTGCATGCTCCTCCCCAGGCTGAAAGGCTTCGGGCACAGCTGACCATGGCCCAGGAGGGACTGGCTGCACTGCGCCAGGAGCTGCAGAGCATCGAGGAGAGCCAGGAGGGGCTGCGCAGGGAGGCCCGGGAGGCCCGCCAGGCACTGAGCGACGAGGCCCGCGAGAAGGACGTACTGTTGCTTTTCAACAGCGATCTGCGAGCCACCATCTGCAGGGCCGAGCAGGAGAAGGCCAGGTATGGCGGCCACCCAGGAGCAGCTGGGGGTGCCCTGCAGCCTGCTGCCCACCCAGGCCATAGGGAGGACGGGGCAAGGGGGTTAAGCAGGGGCGTCCTGCTGATTCGGGCTCCACTGATGGTGGGGTAGACGTGCCAAGCAGGCCTCCCGCTGCCCAGTCCAAGAGGTCTGCAATGCTGGCCAGTGCGAGGGATGTCTGGGGACACAGACACACCTGTCCCTGCCCACAGGGAGTTCCCATCCAACAGGCAAGATAGGTCACAGGTGGCCTCCAGGAGGTGGTGCAGAGCTGGGGAGCAGAGGGAGGCCAAGGGCCTGGCTGGGGCTCCAGAAAGGCCCCTGTGGGGCAGCTGGGTGGGACAGCACAGCCCTCACAGCAGGTGGCAGAGGTGACAGCCTGGGCTGGATACTGAGTGTGAGGGAGAGGGGGAGACAGGGAGGGATGAGGTGAGGAGGCGCTGAAGAGGTGGATAGTGGACAGGGGCCATGCGACCGGGCACTGGGACCTGGGTGGACATAAGTCCGAAAGGTGACAGGGAGCCCTGCAGAGGCTGAGTTTGAAGACACTGTGGAGAGAAGACTGGGGACAGTGTCTCACTAGGGGAGACAGAGACCTGCTGGGCAGCTGTGCTGGCTCCCCCAGGAGTTGCGGGGACCCCAGCCTGTGGCACCCTCGTCAGTTTTAAGCGGTCCAAGGAGGAGAAGGAGCAGAAGCTGCTCATCCTGGAGGAGGCCCGGGCGGCATTGCAGCAGGAGGCCAGTGCACTGCGGGCCCGCCTGTGGGAGCTGGAGCAGGAGCGGGGGGACGCCCGTCAGGAGCTCCAGGAGCTCCACAGACAGGTAGGGTGGCAGGGAAGGGTCAACATCCAACCAGGCACCCTCCCGCCTGGTGGGTCCCACCTCCTCCCAGGGCACCCTCTGGCTGCAGTGCAGGAGCCCCCAGACCTGGCCTTGCTGCCGCCTTTGAACGGCTCTATCCCCAGACTTCGGGCCATGCCCTGCTCAGGCTCACGGTGTCCCTGGTTGGGTCTGTGCCCATGGGGCGCAGATGACAAGACTGGAGAAGGCAAAACCAGGAATGCTCTAGCAAGGAGAAGGGAGCCATGCACAGCAGCACACGGAAGTATCCTACATGTAACACCTTCCGGAGGCGCTCGGGAACTCAGGCAGGCTAGAGGGGAGGCCTGGCCTCTGCAGGGCAGGGTGCTGGCTTCCCCAAGGCCTGGCTCCCTCCCATCATGGCAGCCTCGGGGCAGTTGGCTCCGGTGCACCCCAGACACTGCCCACACTCCCTAATCAGTGCCCACCCTGCCCCACCTGAGCCTCCTCCTTGTCCCAGGTCCTCCAAGAAGGTCCCAGGTAGGTGTCTGCGGAGTGGCTGAGGGTGACAACTCCCAGGGCAAGGCCCTTTGGGAACACCTCAGCCCAAGACTCCCTGACTGTGGCCAGCTGCCCTCAAGGGACGTATGAGCAGAGGCAGGAGGCAGGGAGGCTGCCTGGCTTCCAGCACAGAGACCGGTGACCCTGTCCACGCGGCCCCACGCTCCCAGGTGAGGACGCTAAAGGCTGAGAACCAGAGGAGGAGTGGAGAGGCCCATGAGCTGCAGGTGCAATGCTCGCAGGAGGTGCTGGAGCTGCGGAGACAGGCAGCCAAGGCGGAGGCCAAGCGCGAGGGTGCCCAGAAGGAGGTGGGAGGGCTGCCTGTGCTCAGAAGGGAAGGAGCTGGGTGTCGGGGAGCAGAGGGAGAAGGCCCACCCCACTTCCTCACTGTCTCCCATGGGCGCACCCCAACATCCCTCCTACAGGTCCTGGGGCTGCAGAGGAAGTTGGCAGAGGTGGAGGCCGCAAGGGAGGCCCATGGACAGCGGCTCCAGGAGCACCTCCATGAGAGCCGGGGGGCTGAGCAGACCCTCCGAGCAGAGCTGCATCGTGTCACCAGGAAGCTGCAGGAAGCCAGCGGTGTGACTGATGCTCTCCAGGCTCGCCTGGACCAGGCCTGTCACCGAATCCACAGCCTGGAGCAGGAGCTAGCCCAGGCTGAGGGTGCGAGGCGGGACACGGAGGCCCAGCTGGGCCGGCTGTGCTCCACACTCCGCCGTGGCCTGGGGCTCTGGAGACAGAGCCTGTGGGTCTCCCCGGAGCAGCCTGGTTCCCCCACCAAAGGTCAGAGTCCTCAGTGGAGACAGGCGGCCCCTGTCCCAGCTCAGTCCCTGGCCTGGGCACCTCTCTTTCAGGCCTCGCAACTCACACAGTGAGGGACTTGGACAGGCAATTGTAGGAGCCTGCGACTGGCTCCCCAAGCTCCCATGGCTGGGGCAGCAGAGAGGAAGGGGGAAGGGCGAGTGGCTGTCACTGTGTTCCTGCCCACACTCCCTCCGCTGTCACCTCCCACAGGCTCCGACAGCTCCCAGGCTCTCCCTGGGCACCAGGGTGCTAGCCCCCCAGCTAGGCCCCACTCGCCCCTCCGATGGCCCTCGCCCACACCTGGAGGCCGCAGCTCAGAGCTTGTGGATGTGGCCACTGTGCAGGACGTCTTGCGGGACTTTGTGCAGAAGCTCCGGGAAGCCCAGCGGGAGCGGGTAATGGGGGCTGGGGTCCTCCCACCCACGGCAGCACCCCCTGGGGTTCTCTGGGAAGAATACCTGCTGTCCACCCATCCGCACGTCCCTGGGTCTCAGGGTCAGTGTCCAGGCTATCCTGTTTGTTGTGCTAAACACCAGTACCACCACGGTCCCCAAACCCAAGTGCCTCGGGTGGCTGGGGGCTGCCCCCTTCCTCAGACCAGCCTGAAAAGCCCCTGGAGCCAGGCCCTGCTGCGACACCCACCAGGGCCCAGGGCAGGGCATTCTGCAGCTCATGCCACCCCCGAAGAGCTGCCAGGGCAAGTGCAGGACAGAGCCAGCTCCCCTCAAGGCTCCCGAAGACCCCTCCGGTGGGGCCAAGCTCCCCAGGGGCTGCTCCTGGCTTCAGGGCTCCCACAGAACCACCCGTGTGCGGCCCCCTCCCAACTCGCTGGCTGACAGTGGGCAGGGGACTCCAGTGGGCAGGACTGTGGGAAAAACAGAGGCAGGCCCTGAGCCCTGGCCGGGGTCCTCCGTGCACACTCGTTCCCTTCGGGCCCACTTTCCCACCGCTGCCAGCCCCAGGGGGCAGGGTCCTGTCTGCACTCAGCCCCAAGTCCTGCCAGGGCAGCCCCTGCTGGTCCCCCTGACCACAGGCTGTGGCTACCACCTGCCAGCTTTCCCACACTACACCTGTGCTTGAAACCTGGACCCTTCAGGCCCAGCCCCAGTGGGCACCTCCACCTCCCCAGGCCTGCGGGTCAGCTCAGCTTCCCTGTGTGACCACCTTCGCCACACCTTCCCTGAGCCCACGACCCGCCCCACCCACTGCCCTGCCCTACACACCCACAGGCTAGACTGTGAGCGGCCCCAGCTGGCCCCGACCCTCTAGCAGATACCTCGGCCCTCCACCCGCCCGCTGGGCTGTCCCCACTGACCTCAGTCCTTCTGCCCAGGACGACTCCCGTGTCCAGATGGCCACCCTGAGCAGCCGGCTGAGCGAGGCGGAGTGCAGGTGTGCCCGGGCCCAGAGCCGTGTGGGGCAGCTACAGAAAGCCCTGGCTGAGGCGGAGGAAGGTGACCACCCTTGCCCTGCCCCGCCCCCCCGGGAGTGGCTGTGAGGGTGGCACCGCCATGTCCCCACTGCTGCCAGCTCTAAGCTTTCAGCCCCTGGGCGGGAAGGGAGCCTGGGGACAACACCCAAACCACCAGGCCCGGCGAGGCTGGGCCAGTGCTTGGCATCGGAGTTCTCACCAGTGACTTCCCCAGAACAGAGGATGACGTCCACAGGCCCCTCAGGGCCCTCCCGATCTGGCCCCCAGCATCCTCTGCACCCCTGCCCCACCCTGGCCTCCTGCAATTCCCACCGGGGGCCTTTGCCTGGGCTATGCCCTCTGCCTGGCACCCTCTCCCCCAGACAGCCATGAGGCTCTCCCTGGACAGGCCCTGCCCCTTGTCACCCCCTCAGAGAGGCCCCTTCCTTCTGCCCCCCACTGCCTCACACACACGAGTTTCTCTGCTTATTGCCCCCTCAATTAATGGAAAGAGGCAGGAGGGAAGGATGGGTGGGGAGGAGGTCCAGAGTCCAGACACAGGAAGCCGGGACCCTGGGACTGCCCCAGGACCCTTGAGCTGTGAGGATGGACCTGCACCCCACGTGGGAGCCAGTCACTCAAGTCCACAGAGCTTCGCATGGCCTGCCTGTGACCCGGGAGAAGCGTGGGAGCCCCTCGAGCCACCCTGCTTGCCCCACAGGCCGGCGCCGGGTGGAGGGTGCTCTGAGCAGCGCCCGGGCAGCGCGTGCCCTGCAGAAGGAGGCGCTCCGCAGGCTGGAGATGGAGCACCTGGCGAGTGTGCGTGCAGCAGGCCAGGAGAAGCGGCGGCTGCAGGTGGGGCAGGTGGCAGGGTGGGTCCCAGGTGGGGCACAAACCAAGGCCTCTTGGTCACCCTCACACCCTGCAGGGAATTCCACAGAGTCGGGAGGTGGGAGAGAGGGGTCTGCAAGGGCTTCTTTGGGTGTTCAGGGCTGGAGCCAGTGGGCCAGGCCAGTGGGGCCCTGGGGCAGAGGTGCAGCTGGGTTGTGGCAGGCGGCTTTGGGGTCATCGGGACTGGAGCTGTCCTTAGCAGAGCTGTCTTTAAAGTGGTTCTAGCCCTTGTTTTACAGATTAGGAAAGCTGAGGACTTGGCCCTGGGAGTGCAGTGCCCCAAGTCCAGGCCCTTCCTTCTTGCTGAGGCCACATTGGCAGGCATAGGGGTGGCCCCGGCCCAACCTTGGGGCTCTTTATAGGGTCACATGTCCTGCTCCAAGACCACTTTTCATTCTGTGTCACTCAGACACAGAAGGGGTCTCTCAGGAAGGGCTGAAGTCAATATCCCTACACGCCAGGCTTTGTGCTGGGGAGGTGGCCGCTGGGTCTGAGGTTTTCAGGTGAGGAGCCTGGGCCTGGAAATGGAATGGCCAGGCCGGAGTGGATGGAGGCCTGGCCCAGGCCTTGGTTCTCAGTGCTGGTGAGGAGCCCCAGGCCCAGCCCAGCTCCATGGGTCCAAGCAGCCCCTGGGGTATCCTGAGATTCTCTTGTCAGGACTGGGCCAGGGGACAGCTGTTCCGCTCCAGAGCGCTCCCTTGCAGGCCCCAGCGGCCAGGGAACAGCGTGTCTGGCTGAGGTTCCCCAGGGCAACTGCCCCCAGGCGTCCCCCAACCCATTCTGGAAAGAGGGAGCCAGCACAGTGCAGAGCGGACAGGGCAAGAGATTGGGGAGCCACTCCTCTCCAAGTGTCCCTCCAATGAGGGAGGCCTGGGTGAGCTATCAGGAGGGACAGCCTTGCAGGTTGGCAGAAGGGCCCCAAGGGCAGCCAGCCAGGCCTCGACCCCGAGGTCAACTGCAGAAGCCACCCGTGGTCCACGCGGGGCTCAGCCTGGGAGCCTGGTGGCCCTCAGAGGCCCCCAGAGGGCTGTTGGCACTCAGACAACAGGCAGGCCCTGAGTCCCCCACAGGCCCTGAGCCTCTGAGGAGGTGGCTCCTGCAGGGGAGGGGGGAGGGGCAGAGAGCAGAGACCAGGCTGCAGAGAGGGCAGGTTCCTCGTTAGCCAGGAGCTGGGAAGTTTCTGTTTTGGAAAGACCCCTCTGGTGGCAGCTGCTGGGGCAGTAAGACTAGAGACGTCTGTGGAAAGACCCAGGCGGCCTGGCCAGGGATGGGGTCAGGATTTGTGAGATGCCCAGGAGAGGGGGGACCTAAGAAGTCGGGGGACCTGGAGCGGGCTGAGCTGGGCCAAGCTCAGCCTTTCATTTTATATGTATAGTCACAAGTATGCCTCCCACGTGCATTGAGAAATAACGTTCTCTGTTCACAGGTTACACATTTTGAAACAAGCCTTCTATTTTATTTTATTTTTGGAGATGGAGTCTCGTTCTGTCACCTAGGCTGGAGTGCAGTGGCACCATCTTGGCTCACTGCAACCTTCGCCTCCCAGGTTCAAGCAATTCTCCTGCCTCAGCTTCCCAAGTGGCTGGGATTACAGGCACCTGCCATCACACCTAATTTTTTGTAATTTTAGTAGAGACAGGTTTCGCACCATGTTGGCCAGGCTGGTCTTGAGCTCCTGACCTTAAATGGTCTGCCCACCTTGGCCTCCCAAAGTGCTGGGATTACAGGCGTGAGCCACCGTACCCGGTTCTGAAAGAGACCTTGAAGTCAACCTTTACAAATGCATTATTCAAATAGGCCACATTTGATCCAGTTCCTGAATTTATCAAAGCTAAGGATGATGTGTTGAATTTTCCCACTACAAATCTTTTTGTCAATGTCTCCTTTTATTTCCAAGGAGAAATAAAAATACCCTATTTCCAAGGGTATTTGACTTCTAGATTTCTTGACTCTTCGAATTTGAAGTTTCTCGGTTAACTTTTCCTGAGTGGCCTGCATGTTCTGTGACTGCTGTTTGTCTTCCTCTTGGCCTCTGCCTTTTTGGTGTTTTCAGCCTTCATTTCATCAGCCTGGCTTTGGTTTCAGTCCCACCTTAGTGTCTCTGCCTCTTCTGGGGGAATTTGTCCCATGTAGAAGTTTTGTGGTAACCCATGCTCTGTTTTTCCTTAGGTTTGCTGATAGGACACTTTCTCCTTTCCATGTGTCTTTCCTGCCTGTCCTGCCTTGCATGGTAGGGATGATTTATTCATCCTCTTTTCCCTTAGCATTTGCATCCAGGGCCTCTTATGGCTGGCCCAGGACAGCGCCCTGCCCCCGCGGGGGACTGTGGATCTTGTCCCTTCCCTCCCCAACTGCACTGCTTCTACCTGTGCCCTAGGAGCTAAGACTTGTTCCTTAGAACTGCCTGCTCTGGACACTCCCCTTTTCCAAACCTGCCCCCCAGGGGGGCTCTGGGCTCTCCTGCCTGTAGGCTGAACTTCTCTTGGTCTCTGTGGACCCCAGGGCTGTCTATCCACAGCAGCCCATACCTGGTGCACTACTTTTTGCAACAAGTTACTGATGACTTAACCCCACTTTTGAGCCCCCAGACCCATGGGTGAGAAGCCTGGCATGGTGTGACTGGCATCTCCCCTCTGGATCTCACAGTCATGGGGTGGGCTGGGCCACCCAAGGCCCCAGGGAAGAGTCCTCCTCTGGGCTCATCCAGGTGCTTCTGGGGGCACCCTGGCTCATCCCAGCGTGGTGAGTCCAGCTCCTTGCGTTGTCAGGCTGAGCCTCATTTCTAGGCGGTCAACCAAGGGCTCCCCACTCCTAGCCCAGGGCTTTCTCGGCTGCCTCACAGTGTGGCAGCAGCACCTGCACCCCACGCCGCCTGTCTCCATGTGCCTCACACCTCACGGCTCCCTTCTGCCGACACCCGAGGGCGTGCGTGAGTGGGTGAGGCCCACCTGGGTGGTCACCCTTTGCTTAACTCAGAGTCAACTATTCACGTCCACAAAGCCCCCTGGCCTGAATCCAATGTAATCACAGGACAACGTTGGGGCCAGAGCTTACGGGGCCCTCTGAGAGCTCTGCCTGCCACGTGGGTCCAAGCAACGTGTTACCAGCTTTGGTGAACTCCGTGCCTCTGGTATGATGGCTGGGGCCGCTCATGGCATCTCTCCTGGAGGGGCCTGGTTTTCATTTGATTCTGGACTCCTTGTTTGCCTCTGACCTTGAGTTCAGATGGGTTCAAGAAATGTGCAGATTCCCTGGGTTCTTTGTGTTTTTCTTATCAGTACTTTCCAGAGTGGCAGCCAGAGGCCTCCATGTCTTTGAAATTAAAAAATGTCACGAAAATGTGGGCACGGCCAGGCGCGGTGGCTCAAGCCTGTAATCCCAGCACTTTGGGAGGCCGAGACGGGCGGATCACGAGTTCAGGAGATCGAGACCATCCTGGCTAACACGGTGAAACCCCGTCTCTACTAAAAAATACAAAAAACTAGCCGGGCGAGGTGGCGGGCGCCTGTAGTCCCAGCTGCTCGGGAGGCTGAGGCAGGAGAATGGCGTGAGCCCGGGAGGCGGAGCTTGCAGTGAGCTGAGATCCGGCCACTGCACTCCAGCCTGGGCGACAGAGTGAGACTCCGTCTCAAAAAAAAAAAAAAAAAAAAAAAAAAAAAGAAAATGTGGGCATGTCGGCCCCTTTCATTATTTTTACCTACCCTGGCAAGCCCTCCCTACTTGCAGAATCAAATCTACCTTCTGTTTACAGAGGTTCCTTCCACTGCAAAAACAAAACAAAACAAACAAACAAAAAACCATCTCTTCTCCTTCTCCCTCTTCTCTGTTCTTTTGTCCTGGAATTCTCAGCATCCCAATACTGACCCCCTGCACCTGTCCTCCTGGCTTCAGTCTTGAATTTCTCATTCTCATCTCGGTTTTCCCCAAGGTCCCAGGAGAATTTCAGGTCTTACTCCTCCTACTCAGCTAATCTCAGGATCTGCCGCATCTCATCTGCTGCTCCTGCCCCCACAGCGGCCTCCTTCGGCCTGAGTTTTCATTTTGGATTGTCCACCTCGAGACCCCTGCCCTGTCCTCACCTTGAGAACGCCAGTTACCATCTTCTGATGCGTGTCAGTAGCTCACTTCTCTGTTTAATTAGAGACTCTCAGATCTGATTCCTCAGATCGACTTTATTTTCTCAAACCCCAGTAGACACTAGTTTTATGATTTTTTTTTCCTTTGCATGTCTTTAAAGAAAGGAGTTCTAGCCTTGTTTGAAGTTGGGAGTGGAGAGGAGCCCATCAGGGACTTTATGTGTCCCCATCCTAATATTTCAGGCTCAAAGGGAAGGCAGAGAGAAGGGTTCCAAGATCCTGCAGCCACAGGGAGCCACTGGGGAGTGTAGGGAGCCAGTAGTGGAGTTCTGGCCCCTCCCAGAGCTGTTCTGTTCCCGAAGTGGGCAGGGTGGGGTGCACAGTCTTGGTGGGGTCCTCCACCTCCCCAGCTGCTTGCCTCACAGGGATGGAGGGCTCCCTGGGTCCCCCAGCCACAGCAACCCTCTTTCCTGAGGTCCTGGTGGGATGGAGTTGCCTCCCCAACACCCCTGCAGCTCCCTCCAGTCCTCCCCGTTCTGAGCCAGGGTATGGGGGTACAGGGGTCCCACTTTGGGTCTCTGAGCCAAAGTGCAGAGGACACCTCTGACATTGATCAGACCTTTGTCTGTATGCATTTCTCTGCTTGGTCTAGAATTTGCTCAACTTTTTTAGTGAAATGTGCTAAAATCTATCATTATTGTGTCAATGTTTTCTCATAATTCTGGCAATCACTGTTTCACCTATTTTTAGGCAAGTTGGTTTCATCTGCCCTCGGGAGTCCTCCGAGTCCCTGGTCTCCAGCTCTGAGGAAAGCTTTTCCCAACTTTTTGTAATCTATTGGTCATTGTGGTGGGTTTCTGGATTCAGGCACACCTAAGTCACCAGAGGCCCCCACTTGTGACACACAGCAAACCTGGGCAGAGAGTTCAGGGTTGAAATTTTCTAGCCAGCCAGGGGGCTGGGAACACACAGCCATGCTCCCTGCTGCCCCGTGCCCCTTGCTGAGCCCGGGGGGTGCTAGGGTCCAGTAGGGCAGGCCTGGCACCTCTCCTGGCTCTGCCAAGCTCCCAGCACAGTCTAGAGCCAGCTCTGCATTTGACACAACTTCTTTCACTTTCATGGACTGGTTTTTCCCCTGTTTCACATAAGCCAATGTGTTTGTCAAGAGAAAGTTAATTAAAAACATATTTTTCTAATTAAATGGTAGGCTGTGCTATGCAAACAGTAAGATTCTTGTTTGAGAGCAAATCCCTCCCCGTTTCCAAGGCTACCCTGGGAATTTGATAGAACAGCCGTGCAGGACCAGCCCGTGGCGTCAGGACACGTGCAGAATGCAGCAGCAGGGCCCAAGTAGCTGGTCAGGTCTCCAAGCAGGCGGGAGGCCTGGCACTCACCCAGCATCACCCACAGCCTCATGTGGGCTCAGAAAGGCCCCCCATGCCACCCTTGGACTGACGCCTGGTCACAGCCTCCATGGCTCAGGGAAGTTCATGGTGTCCTTGGACTCTTGCCCAGGCCTCCTTCCCCTGCTGTGCCCACGTGCCACACCCAGCCCCACCAGCTCCCCACATCCCCAGTGCCAGCCCTGGAGTTCACCCGCCTGTGGGGACTCAACTCAGCATCAGTCACAGGTTCTAAAAGTTTCCGGGGTTCACACATGCCCAAAGCTAGCAGAGCAGCTTAGGGCTGGCTGGGGCCCACAAGGTGGACACCGAGCCACAGTCGGACTTGATTTCTCTCAGTGTTTTGTCAAGAATTTTTGCATCTGTAATTCCTTTATGGTGACATATTTTTCAGATTTGTGTTAAGAAAATTTTATTATTTTATAAAATGAATTGGTGGGCTTTCCATTTTTTCCATCACCTGGAACACTCAAACTAACTTTTCTTGAAAGGTTCATTGAACTTCCCTGTGCATATTCCGCAGCTCCTGTCATTGTGAAGAATATAATTGAATTCCCTTTCCAATCTCTTTTCTGTCAAGGGTCTGTTTTAGTTTTCCATTTCTTCTGGGGTCAATTTTGTGCTATGGGAGCATAACTCATCTTACACATTCAGTACATTGCCAAAGACCTGCACATACATCTGCTCAGCATCACCTTCGTTATATACATGGTCTTGTCAGCAGTTACACCTGCCTTATATGCATAGTTGTGCCTTATTTACATGTGGAGTTATAGCTGTTTCTGTCCTTCGTGTTGGAGATTTGTTTCTTTCCCTTAGTCTGATTTTGCCAGCAGTTCATGTTTTATTCCTCTTTTCAAAGAATCAATTTATCTCTTCTTTTATTTTTGTCTAGTTTATTGATTTCAGCTTTTGTTTCTATGAACACTCTATTTTTATTTTTAGTTTACTTTTTAAAAATTTTTTTGAGGGTTTCACTCTGTCACCCAGGCTAGAGTGCAGTGGCATGATTTCGGCTCACTGCAGCCTCTACCTCCTGGGCTCAAGCGATCTTCCTACCTCAGCCTCTTGAGTAGCTGGAACTACAGGCACATGCCACTACACCTGGCTAACTTTTGTATTTTTGTTTGTTTGTTTGTAGAGATGGTATTAAACCATATTGCCTAGACTGGTCTAGAACTCCTGCATTCAAGTGATCCACCTACCTCAGCCTCCCAAAGTGCTGGGATTACAGGCATGAGCCACCACATCCAGCCAACACTCTCTTTTTGTTGTAATTTTTCTGATTTCTTGAAAGGAATAAGTAATTTGTTTATGTTTGGGCTTTGTCTTTCAATAGTAAGAGCATTTAATGTGATCCTATTTTCCCTAATTGTGGTTTGGTATGTGTCCCATCAGATTTTGATGTGAGTTCTTTTCCTTTTTACTAGTTTTCTAGATGTTTCCATTTTTATTTCTTCTTGAATTCGAGGGTTATTTGAAAGCATGAGTGCGTGTTTGTGCCACTTTTGGTTGCTTATGTCATCTTCCTGGAGAGGCTGTGGCTTGGGCAGGGATGATGGTTTTCTTTTGATCAGCTTCTGGGTGGATCTTTGTTTATGCTCCCGCTTTGTCAGTTGTTTGTCGGTAATTTGCTTTTTTGGTTTGGTTTTGTCTATTTGTTTGTGATGTGTTTAGAGAATACTGGACAAGCTGATTGCAAAGTTTACAGGAAAGAATAGATGTTTGAGATTTTCCAAGAAACTTTTGAAAGTGAATAGTACAACAGGCTATAATGCTAGTATGGTCAAAGCAGGAGAGGCTAGCAGAATAGATACAGAGGCAGCAGGGCAGGCCACAGTCCAGAGCAGGCCCTGCCACCATGAACCAGCATCAGACCCTGCCCTCTGTCTGGCCCCAGAGTCCCACTGTATGGAGTGAAGGGCTCTGACACCCTTGTATCTGAGGACTGTCCAGAGCTAACTCTGTCCCGTGACTGGCCTGAGGGCAGGATGGGGCAACCGGCCAGTGCAGGGGGCCCAGGGGATACCTGCCAGTGGGCAACTGAATTGGCCCATCATCGCCCAGTGGATAAATGGGTATCAGACTGAGGACCCCAATTCCAAGAGCCCAAAGGATGGATTTGGCGAGTGTTTGTGGCCTGCCCTGTCCTCTGTGCAACTGGCAGGATGCTTAACGAGGCCTTTGTCCCTTCTGCTCATGTTCAGATATTTCCCAGCCTTCCATGTAAGCCCTTCATTTGTAACAGCTTCCCTGGGGGCATCTCAGAGTCCACAGCATCCTCCCAGCCTTTTTTTTTTTTTTTTTTTTTTTTTTTTTTGAGACAGAGCTCCGCTCTTGTTGCCCAGGCTGGAGTGCAGTGGCGTGGTCTTGGTTCACTGCAACCTCTGCCTCCCAGGTTCAAGTGATTCTCCTGCCTCAGCCTCCCAAGTAGCTGAGATTACAGGCGCCCGCCACTATGCCCGGCTAATTTTTTGTATTTTTAGTGTGAACGGGGGGGCTTCATCGTGTTGTCCAGGCTGGTCTCGAACTCCTGACCTCAGATAATCTGCCCATCTCAGCCTCCCAAAGTGCTGGGATTATAGGCATGAACCATCACACCCTGCCCCAGCCTTCCTTTGGTCCCAACGAGACCCCTGTGAGGCTGCCTCATACCTGCGCCCCAGATGGGGAAACTGACACTGGAGCCCCGCATGCTGGCTCCAAGCCCAGGCTCTCCCCTGCTCGGGCTCCAGGGTAGGAGCCCCTGGAGCCCAGGCTCATCCCTGAGTACTCAGCTCTGGGGGAGAAGGGCTGGGGTTCTTTCCTGCAGCTACTTAAACTCTCAGACCGAATCCACGTTTTCAAGGTTTGTTTTGCCAGCCTGCCTTTCACACAGCAGCAGGATGTAGAGGCAAAGGGACACAAGAGATGACAGCAACTCACTGGGGCCAGTAGGGCTGTGCATTAAAGGAGAACCATTCAATTATTACGGTTCATTCAAATTCCATCAAAGCTGAGTCATTACGAGAGGTTTGGGACCTCTTAAAACTGCCATGAAATATTTAAGCCATATTTGAAGAAAACTTCTGCTTTTCTACTGGAAAATTATATAGAAAATTATAATTTTCAAAATTGCACAAAGGGTGAAGCATCACAATCTGAGGTGCAAGCATTGTCTTCCTTCTTTTCCTTTTTTAAAGTAACAAAGTGTTGGACCAAACAAAATAAAGTGTTTTCAGAGTCCGGCCACCCCAGAAGGAGCTAGCCATTTCTCCCACAAAACCCTCGGGAAGGTGCAAGGGTGGGGGCTCATCAAGACCTGACCAGGCCAACTTGCAGTCAACAAGCTTCCAGTGACAGATGCCTTGCAAGCTCCTTCACACGTCTGGGGGCCTCTCAAGGCCCAACAGCTGCCAGCTCTGGGGCTCAGGGGACCTCATGGGTGCCATCCTCCCTCCTGGGGTGACAGGGAGGCAGGATTCCTGCAAGCAGGAGGAGAAGGCGGCAGTGTAGGGTGGGGGCGCCACGGGGAAGGCTATGTGCAGAGGGCAGCAGGTGCACGTGGTTGAAGGGGTGGTGAGTTCCCCGGGCAGTGTCCTGGGGGCAGCTGGGAGCACCACAGGCCCAGAGCAAGGCAGTGGCATGGCCAATGATATTCAAGTGAAATGCACCCTCAGCCGTCATGGGGTAGCACCTGGGGACAGTGAGGAAACTGAAGGGTTGTCACTGGTCCCAAGTGGATAATGGTGGTTTGGACAGGCTGATGGCAGAGGGGCTGAGAAGAGGGCGCAGGGGTGAGGGACATAGCAGGGATCATGGGCCATCCCACCTTCATGGGCTCTGGAGCTCCTGAGCTCAGTATGGGACTAGCCATGTCCCCAGGTGGGAGCTGAAGCAGGAGAACATACAGTGTAATGCCAGAAGGGGCAAGCAGGGCCTGAGCCAAACACGCTCCAGGAGCCTTAGGGAGGGTCACCTCAGGCTTTATCCCAAGGGCAGTAGGAGTCACCAAAGCTGGAAGCAGGGCAGGGATGCCACTGATGTGCCCTCTGAGACCACTGGCTGCAGCAGAGAACCTGCCAAGCCTGAACCTTTGCCCATGCTGGACCAGACCCCCAGGACTTTCATCTCAGGCTTCCTGGGGGTCCACACCTTTGACTTACATTGCAAACACAACCACCTGATCAACACACTTCAGGTTGTTCTTAACCACGTTCTTGCTGTTTTCATCCGAGTGATACGGTCCTGCCAGACAGTCTAGGCAGATGCCCTGAGGTGAGGGTTTCACTGCAGGGCCTCCCACCCCCACTGTCTCCAGGTGGGCCCTGTGTCTCCTTCCCCCAGGAGCAACTGGACACGCTGCATCAGGCCCTTGATGAGAGCAGGAGGCACAATCAAGGCCTGGCCAAGAAGGGGAAGCTGCTGGAGGAGCAGCTCACCAACTTGGAGCACAGGTGCCAGGAGGCTGAGGGATCGCTGGAGCCCCTGCGACAGGTGAGGGTGCCCAGGAGGGCAGGGTATGCTGTCACCAGGAGGCGGTGAACAGGCCTACAGGGAAGAGGCCCTGTGGTCCTTTGCAGAATCAGCCCCTCAGCATGATGGGAGGCCTAGAGAGATGCTGGAGGCAAGTGTGCAGGCCTGCAGAGACCCAGGCCCCATCCAGTCCCCTGCTGACAGATGGGGAAACTGAGGCTGGAGGGGCCCACAGGGAGTCAGGGGGCTGGATTTCTTGCCGTCAGTAAACACCCCTACAACAGAGGAGTCAGCTGTGGACACGCTGTTCAGGAGAAAATAAGCTGAGGCCAGAGCCAGCCTTAGATGGAACCACCCTGCTCTCAGAAACTCGGGCCCTCCCAATCCCTGGCCCACGCCCAGCATCTCCGGCCCAGGTGCTCTGGCGGCGGCAGCAGCTCAGCGGGGGGCAGGAGGCGGCCGAGGTGCAGGCAGAGAGGCGCGTCCTGCAGGAGCAGCCGGCGGCACTGCGCACCCAGCGGTTGCGTCTGCAGGGGGAGCTCGCTGCGCTGCGCGCTCAGCTCGCACAGGTAGGCGGCCGCGGAGGTCCTTAGGCGGGAGGAGCTCGTGGCGGGGATCCGCACGGGGGCAGCTGGGTGAGGCGCTGGCCCACGCAGGCTTCTGTGTCCTCACCTGCCGGTGGGGTGGCGCTAAGCTCAGGGTCCGGACGCCCGCAGGTGGCCACAGCCCTACCAGTGGTGTCGTGCGCGCCCTGCCTTGGCTCCGCAGGCACCTTGGGTCGGAGCACAACCCTGGCTTTGTCTCCAGTGTCTGAGCCCAGCTTTGCTGGAAACCGAGTGACCTGACACACCGCGCACCCCAGAGCCCCAGAGGTCCCTGCTTATGGCGGAGATCGCCCCTCCCCTGGGGTGTGGCTGGAGCAACAGGGGTGCCAGCCTGTGCAGGTGCCCCACAACCTCCCCTCTCAAAGCTCGCAGGGACAGTGGCCACTGAGCTCCCGGTAGGGCCTGGGCAGACAGGGTGAGAGACCAGGAAGAGCTCAGTGGTCAAGGAGTGAAGTGACGGTCTTCACCCAGTCCTATCCCCTGGCCTCCCGGGTGCAAGACAGGGTTTCGGAACCCAAAGGTCAGACAAATGTAGACCACCGTGTCCAGAGGTGGGCTGCAGAGGTGAGGCCGGGTGGAGGCACCCTGCTGGTGGGTGCGTGATCCAGTGATCCTGACCACTGAGCTCGGCCCCCAGGCCGCACGTGGACCCGGCTCCCACGCATGAAACCTGAGGTAGCAGAGCCATTCATAGGGAGATGAGGGGTGCACAGCTGCCAGGTTGACTGATAGGGAAACAGCCCGAGAAAGAGGAAATGGCGTTCCAGGAAGCAGGCAGAGCTTCTCAGAGCCCACACCCCAGCCATCGCTCTTTGGGCCCACCAAGGAGGCGCCTGCTATGTACGGCACCCCTCCCCATCACCTGAGAGGCGGCTCTCTTGTCCTCTGTGGGCACTCCACCCACGCCCAGGCATGCACCCTGGGAGTCTCGCTGCCCCCCACAGCAGGGGCTGGGTGCATGCAGGGGCCCCCACCTGGCAAGTGAGGGCAGAGTGGGCACATGGTCCCAGCCCACAGGGTGGCCTCACACTGATCCCTCTTTCTGTTCATCCTCCTCTCCTTGACACCGGCCCCTCGAGCTGTCTGCACAGTTGGGCTCCTCCCTGATGGGGATATGGTGGCTGTCCAGGACTGCAGGGCTGGGCACTGCCCTTTCTACAGCATGGGTTGTTTAAATGACTCCAGGACACCATCAGGTCCTGCACAGGGACTGTTTGGCTCACAAACGGGGCTGACTGGAGAGGCTGGTGCATCACATGGGCACATGGGCACAGCCCCCACCCACCCTGTGGGTCCAAGGTGCAGGGTAGGGTAGTGCTGGTGGCCTGAGGCCAGAGTCCCTGCGGAAGCTGTGCCCACCTCCCTCTGGACCAGATGGTTTTGGAGGGGCTGCCTCCAGCTTGGCATCCCTGGACCCTGTTGCCCACTACCCAGGTCTCCTCATGACCCCTTGACCCCAGAGCCCCACACCCACCCCCTGCCAGCTACTCTCCTGCCACCCTTGCCCACACAGCCACAGAGTGGCCGCCGAGGTCAGGGAGAGCCATGGGAGAACCTGTGGGTCACCCCGTTGGAGGGACAGGCCTGGAAAGCCAAGCCGGTGTTGGTGGCACCACGACCCATGCACAAGCTCTCACCTCCAGCGCCCAGGGGGCCGAGCTTGTTCTCCTTGGGAAGTTTGTTTGCCATCTCAGGCCAGATGGCACAGGGGGAGGGGCGGGAAGGGTGGGTGTCTTTGGCCTTCCATCGTGGAGCCTGGGGGACAGCCCCTTGTCCCTCTGCTGGGTGCTGCTGAGGCCCTGCAGGAACAGGGAAGGTGCCCACATGGCCCAGGCTGGCCCTGCAGAGCGGGCTACACCAGCTGTAGGCCCAGGGTTCTGATGCCCTCATAGCCCCCCTCTGGGAGTAGGCAGGAGGCCCCAGAGTGGGATGGGGGTCCAGAGGAGGCAGCCGCAAGGAAGATGGGCACTTGGGATGGGGGAGGGGAGGATGGCATCTGCTGAGCTGGCCCCTGAAGGGTCAGTGCCCCCATCTATGAAGTGGGGAAGGCAGGTGCTGAGGCCTCAGGGGTGAACCCCAGTGCAGGGTGGCACTTCCCAAGGCCTCACTGCCACCTGCACAAGGCCCTGCAGCCCAGCCTGGCAGGGGACAGGGGCCAGCAGGCGAGGGCAGTCACGAAAGCCACCAGCCAGCTTGTCCACAAAGGACCACCTGCCCTCCAGAGGAGGGCTGGCCAGTGGGGTCCAGTCACCAGCCCCTGCTGCTGTTCCTGAAGGCAGCCCAGCCCTGGGCCATGGAGCCAGGGTGTTGGGGCCTCCCGTGGACGCTGCTGGGGGTGGGGGTGCAGGGGCTTGCATCAGCCCTGGTTGCGACAGCACTGCCCGGGGACGCAGAGCCAGCTGTGGGCACAGTGCCCGCCGTGAGTCCCTGGAGCCCGAGGAGGGGGAGGGAAGGAACAGCTAATGAGTTCCAGGAGGTCAGCTGTGAGGGGCCCACAAACCCATAAACCCTTTATTGGTGTCTCAGGAGGGGAAACCCGGATGTGGCCGTTTATTTATTTTGGATTTCACTTTTCTCTTCTCTTTATAACATGCACTTCCAGGAGTGTAACTGGATTTTTAAAGAAACAGGACTTCCTTTTTCAGTGCAGGGGGACTCTGTTTTTCTCAGTCCTGAAGAAGAAAGGAACCCTTATTCTTTGTACAGTTCCAACCACTGACCCCGTAACTAACTTTACCCACGCGAATTATCCCCTCTGTCTCAGGGCCCGAAACCAGGCCTGCTCCAGCCCTGAAGCCGAGAGGGCAGGTTTGTGGTGTGCCGAGTGTGTGCACTGAGCCCCAGGTCTGCTGCCCAATCCTGGGCCAGGCCCAGCACCCAAGAGAGGGCAGTGGGGCCGACAGAGGACTGACCTGGCATTCCAGCCCAAGAGTGTTGCCCCTGTGGACACAGCCCCAGCAGGCAGGACTCTCGGGGCTGGGCACAGCAGAGCCTAGAGGCAGCCTGGTTTGGAGAGCAGGGCAATGGGTTCCAAGCCTGCCTTAGCGCCTGCCTGGCCCAATAAGCCTCTGACATCATGGGATCCCATCGACACCAGCCACCCATGAGGTATGCCCCAGGCCATCTGGGGGCGCTGGAAGCAGGCTGTCTGGGGCTGGTGGACGGTGTTCCTTGCCTAGTGCTGCTCTCTGTAAGAGAGAACTCTTAGATTCAATCCTTTCCTCCAGAGGGCCCGTTCGCAAGGGAACAAAAGGTCCCTGCCAACTTTCCCACAGAAAATGTCTGTTTCCTGGGTAGCCTTCCCTGATATTTAACCTGCAGCTTATCCCTCCTGACCTGTACCGATGGGGCGGGGAGTGGGTGACTAAGGAGGGGGCTCACTGGGGCAGCCTGCAGCCTACAAGGAGGACGGACAGTGGGGATGGTGCTGCCAATGCCACAGGCTTGTGGGGACTGAGACAGCAAGCATGCCTGGCTCTCAGGGCCTGTGCCTGTACGAGCTCAGCAGATCCTGAGTGCCAGTAGCAGAAGGCAAGTGCCAGAGACTGCAGGGGATCGTGGCTCATGAGGCTTGGAGGAACACTGAGAAGACGTTTGCGGGGTAGCTCCTGGGATGTCACCTTAAGAGATGTAGAGAGTCCCCCATTGAGGATGTTGATGGGGACATCTGCTGCTCTGTAGCTGGATGGGGACTTGGCCCCATGTTCCTCCTTGAGCTGTCACTCTGGCTGCAGATGTCAGATAGACCTGGGTGAGGCCAGGGTTCCTGGCCCAGGGCAGTGCCCTTCCTGACCCTGCCAGCTCTTAGGGGAATTCAGAGTCCTTCCCAGAGGCATCCCTGTGCTCCCAGAGGAGGGCTGGCCTGATCTCACTTCCTGTCACGAGGCCACAGGTTCTGCCTCCTGGGCTCTCTGCAGACGGAGCAAGAGACATTGAAGAGGGAGGAGGATGTGGTGAGGCTGGGAGCTGAGAAGGAGCAGCTGGACCAGTCTCTGAACAGCCTGCACAAGGAGGTGGATGGAGTCCGGAGGCAAAATCATCAGCTGCAGGTCAACTGGGCCAGCAGAGCTCTGCATACCCCAGACTTGGGAACAGACCTGGGGTGGGATCCAGGAGGGTGTCAGTTCCAGAGGGGTGGCTGGTGTACCTCCATCTCACATGTGCACACATGGGGAGGGTGGCTGGACCAGCTTGTGCATGTGATGGATACAGACTCAGATCAAGGCCCCAGGCAGAGCTGGAACCAGGACCCAAGGCTCCTGCCCTTCTTGAGACATTGAAGTCCCCATGGGAGCCAGGCCCGGGCTCTATAAAGCAGCACAAGGGTCAGACGAGGGAGGTCAGAGAGACCTGCGGGACAGGGCCAGAGGCTGCTGCCTGCTTGTGCTGGGGTGGGGGAATCCCCTGAGGCCTAGGGGCCTGACACCCACAGAAGGGGCCTCAGAGGCTTCATTCTCCCGGTCCACATTGGACATACCCCCATCCTCAGAGACCAGCAGGGGATGGGGGCAGGATGGGCAAGAATCAAACTTCAATGCCCTCCAGACACCCAGCCCAGACAAAGGGAACCTGGGATGCCATTAAAACAGATTTTAGGCCCACCCTGGAGGCTGCGGCTTAGTCTCCAGCCCAGCCAAAGCCAAACCCAAGGCCTGTGGGCTGAACATGTGCACCCAACCCCAGGTCTGCTGGGCAGTCCTAGCCAGGGTCAACACCAGCAGAGGACAGTGGGGCCCACGAGGGCAGGTGGAACACCCTGTGGCACTCCTGCCCTGGGATTCTGTGTGGCTTTGGTGAGACAGCAGTGAGACGCCCAAGTTCTCACTCCAGGCCCAGATGGAAGAGATGGAGCAGGCCCACACCCAGCAGCTCCGGGACCTGGCGGCCCAGCACCAGCGGGACCTGGCCACAGAGGCAGAGTGTCTGCACAGGGCCCGGTCGCAGGCCACGCAGGCCCTGGAGTCCCAAGAATGGACCCACCAGCAGCGGGTGAAGATGCTGGAAGAGCAGGTAAGGTCGGGACCCCAACCCCCTGGGTGAGGGCAGAGGGAGGGAGGGAGGACTGGCATCCCCGCAGCAGCACCCAGTAGGGGTGACTTCTTGAAGTCTTCTAGCAACAAGGGCTCTCCACTGCCACCCAGTGGGCTCCAGACCCGCTCCGGGCACTGCCTGCACTTCTTTGCTCTTGAGGACACAAGGTTTATCTCATATCCGAGTGAGGTCACTGGGAGGTGGAGCGTGGATTCTGGGGCAGGTCACCACCCTCTCGGAGCCTCCATTGCTCTGTCTCTAAAGTGGGGTAGGGAGGACAGCTCCTGTGAGGGGTCACTGGGAGACTGAGCTGTCGCTATGTGTGAGGTGCTTAGAGAGCACCCGGCACACACAGTTGTAGCAGAGGCAGCCCCTGCACCTGTCCTTCAGAGTCACGAAGGGAAAACGATGGTACGCGTGGCACATGTGGGGATGAGGTGGGCACAGTGAGGCGTTGTGCACTGCACACCCACACATGCATAGGTGCACGTGAGAGACCTGCTGGGCTGAACCACGGAGCCTTGGAGCTCAGAGCTGTCAGGACCTTAGAGCTGTCTGTTCATTTTACAGATGAGGAAACTGAGGCCCAGAAGGTGACCTGACTGCCCAGTGTCATCCCCAAGTTAGGGCCCATGACCACCAGGGCACTTTTGTTAAATTTATTAGCAAAAGGACATTTATTTATTTCCTTATCATTCTGAGTGCCTTTTTTTTTTTTTTTTTTTTTTTTTTTTTGAGATGGAGTCTCACTCTGTTGCCTGGGCTGGTGTGCAGTGGCACGATCTCGGCTCACTGCAACCTCCACCTGCTGGGTTCAAGCGATTCTCCTGCCTCAGCCTCCAGAGTAGCTGGGATTGCAAACGCCCACCACCATGCCTGGCTAATTTTTTTGTATTTTTAGTAGAGACGAGGTTTCACCATGTTGGCCAGGCTGGTCTTTTTTTCTTTTTTTTTTTTGAGACGGAGTCTCGCTCTGTCGCCCAGGCTGGAGTGCAGTGGCTGCATCTCAGCTCACTGCAAGCTCCGCCTCCCGGGTTCACGCCATTCTCCTGCCTCAGCCTCCCGAGTAGCTGGGACTACAGGCGTCCGCCACATTGCCCGGCTATTTTTTTGTATTTTTTAGTAGAGACGGGGTTTCACCGTATTAGCCAGGATGGTCTCGATCTCCTGACCTCGTGATCCACCCGTCTCGGCCTCCCAAAGTGCTGGGATTACAGGCTTGAGCCACCGCGCCTGGCCGGCCAGGCTGGTCTTGAACTCCTGACCTCAGGTGATCCTGAGGCCCAAGGCCCGCCTCAGTCACCCAGAGTGCTGGGATTACAGGCGTGAGCCACTGCACCTGGCCTCATTCTGAGCGCTTTCATGGCCTGAATAGAAGCAGGCCCATCCACCCAGGGTGCGCAGTGGCCATAATCCTGACGCCTCCACAGGTGGGCAGAGTGGGCATCCGTGGTGAGAGGCAGAACTGCGCATCCCTCTGGCAGCAAGGGAGTTGGTCTGATGTCTGCTTGATGTTTCTGTCCCAGGCATGCCACCTCTCCTCGGGAGCTGTGGACCGTGGCCTCCAGCCCTTCCTGTCACAGAGCCCTCCATGCCTCTGTGCCCTGGGGCCCTGGCCATGCAGCCTAAGCCACCGTTCTGTCCCCAGGTGGCCGGCCTGAAGGAGCAATTGGACCAGGAAGTGCAGCGGCGGCAACAGGCCCACATCGACCAGGCCTTCCAGACAGGACCGTGAGGCCTGCTGCACACCACCCAGCAGCCTAGCCGCCTTCAGCCCGGACTGGCCTGCAGGGGGCCCTGGGGAAGGTGCTGGAGGCCCTGGGCTGCTGGGGGAACCACTGTTGGGAAAACCAATGCCGTGTGCTCTGCACAAGAGAGACAAAGCTCAAATGGGGTGGGCACGATGCCAGCAGAAAGCACAGGGTCCAGGTAGCCACCAGCCGGGCCACCACTCACTCCTCAGGGTCCCCAGGCAGTGGCGCACTCTGAGCCCATTGGCTGCAGAGCTCCTCTGGCCCCTGGGGACTCGGCCTGCAGCTGGTGCTGGACCACACTGCGGGTCGTTCATCGCTGACAGCCCCTTCCGCTCCGGCAGAGAGCAGGCGCTTGGGCATCCTCACAGCCTGCCCCCGCCTGGCACTCCATTTCCACTTTGGAGGAGCTGGTCTGGCCAGACCCCCGGGGCCAGGCCCCGTCAGGCTGGCTTCCCCGGCTTCATTCCGTGCCCTCAGCTCTGTAAACACAGGAAAACACGTGGAAAACATTTCCACCAACTGAAGCCAAAAACATAATGTCCTGTAAGGCCAGCCACCACATCCCCACGCCCAGCGGCTGCGAGCCTCCGCATCCAGGAACTGCGGCCGTCACGGTGGCAGGTGGCTGGAAGTGACTCAGATTCACATCCCCGTGACTCACTGGCCGCCAGAAGCAGGGGAGTGTAACACTTAAAGCTGTTACAGAGCCTCCCATGTTCCCGGCCTGGAAATGCTGGGAACGGTCCTGCAGGACTCCGGCCGGGTTGCTATGGAGACCCAGGCGGCCATCTTGGGCCTGTGGCATGGGCCACCTGTGTTCATCTGTGCTCCTCGTCTCCATCACCATTGCTCAGAGTGACTTGTTCTCCTCTCCAAAGGGCCGCATGCTTTATAGGTGGTCATTTGTGATATCTGTGGGGCACCAGCCAGCCCAGCGAATCCCTGCATGTACCACAGGGGCCTCCCGCCCTGGCCGCAAGGACTCTGGCCTGGGGTGCAAGGCCAGAGGCTCCCAGCCCCCACCCCATCACAGTTACTGTGAGCCGCAGCTCCATGTGCAACAGTGTCTATTTCAAGATCACTCTGGGACTTAAAATAGTCTGTCCTGGCACACCTGGTTTTCTGGTGGACTTAGTAATGGAGTTACCATATGCTGTAAATTGTGCAAAATCAAAAGCTAAAGAGAGGTGGTTAAATAGGCCGCTTCCTGTCTGTCACCTCTGCCTGATTGTTGGGGGCTGTGTTGAGAAGGATTCTGAGGTTCAGCCTGGGCTCTGAGGGGAAGAGCTTGGTGACCCATGAGCAGAGGTTACTTTGGGCAAAGGAGGAGTCAATGGTGGCACAGGTGCCCTAATAGGCACTCCCTGCCATGGCCAGTCACGGGTGGAGGACAGCAGGCAGGCCTGCCCCCACTGCTGGAGAACGCTCTGCCAGATGGCAGGTGGAGAGGGTCACTGAGAGGCAGCGTGTGGTGCTAGGGCCTGGCACTTAGTAGGTATGTCCCTTCCCTGCCTTCCCTCCCCATCCACAGTCTCCTCAGAGAGGGGGACTCCCACTCCACAGCCCTATTTAGGCAGCTCGCTCTCCGGCAGTTTCAGGACCCTCCCTGCCCTGGCTGCTCATGGTGAACATTTGAAATGCACGTGGGGGCCTCAGAATTTTGAAATTTAACAAATAGTTAAATCAGCATAGGAGATGCTATTTTAACTTGTTCAACCTAAAGGCATGTATTTAGGAAAAGAGGATTTGGAAATACATTGGCATGTTCTTAAACATGTCCAGTGGTTGTGCGTGGGCCTCTGTGTTTGGGTCTCATGATGACTGAGAACCGTGCTGGGGTTTGGAGAGCTCTCCCTCTGTTCTCACAGCAGCCCTTCGAGCACCTGGTTTGCAGATGAGGAGGAAGCCTTGCTTTGGGACAAGTCTGCACCAGGTCGTCAGGAGAGGGTCAGGCCCAGGGACCTGACAGCCCAGGTCAAGGCTCCCTC
The DNA here is from genome assembly GCF_047675955.1 of Chlorocebus sabaeus. NCBI lineage: Eukaryota > Metazoa > Chordata > Mammalia > Primates > Cercopithecidae > Chlorocebus > Chlorocebus sabaeus. Next base: position 128,537,296 of record NC_132913.1, read on the forward strand.
TCCACTGGCCTCGCCCCAGGCCCATCTGCCCAGTGAGGGGCAGGCAGAACCCACGTTAACCAGAGGACATGCCCCAGAGGCTGGGGTCCCCCTGCCCCTTCGTGAAGGCAAGGCCAAGGGAAGAGGGGGCTGGACCCCTTCCCATGCCCTCCGAAGCGTCGAGGGGAAAACACCATGCGTGGCCTGCAGCCAGCCTCCAGCCCAGGCCCGCCTGGACGGGGGTCCCAGCTGTGCCTCCACTAGCTGTGCAACCCTGGACAGATTCTTTAGGTTTTGGTTTCCCTGTCTATAAAGTGGGGTGATCCCAGCCCCAGAGGGCCATGGTGCGTCCTCCGTGAAGGATCACCCAAGCTGAGGCCAGAAGGACTCAGCTAACGGTGGAGGGACTCTCACTTGCCACAGCCACGGCTCTGGGAGTGCCATGTCCATCTCCCTGCTGCCATCCCCAGCCTGTAGAGCAGCCTCGGCCATGGTCCAGTGGGGCCAGGGTGTTCGAGGGAGCAGCCTCTGAGGCCAGCCTGGTGGAGGTGGTGCAGATCCGTGGTGCCCCCAAGGGGAGGGCAACTCTCAGGGTCTGCCTCTAGAACCCACAGTGAGTCTGGGTGTCGGTGGAAACTCGGAGGTGGCCCTCAGGCCTGTCCCTGCAGGGGATGGACCCCCAGAACCACCTTATGGAGCTGGAGCCACACGTAACACTTGCGGCCTCGGAGGCCTCCACAGTCTGGCTCTTCCTCTGCCTGCCCTCTCCGGTGGGCAGAGGGGATAAATGTGCCCAGGGTTTCTGAAAGCCAGGAGACCCTCTCCCACACAAGGCAGGGATGCAGGCAGGGGCCCAGCTCCCGTCTGAGACAGAACACAAAATCCCTTCAGATTCCTGCCACCCTTGAGGCTTGCTGAGGAATGTGGGGCATGCAGGGGGTGTTGGTGGGTCCTATCCAGCCTCTGGCCAGGAAGCTCTGGTGCTCTGACAGGACCTCAGGTGCCTGGGTCAGTGGGCAGCACTCTTTGCAGGCATCCAAGGATGGGGATACAGACCAACGCAGGGAGGGGACACATGGGAGAAGAAGGCCCCCTGGGGAGGGGGCACTGGAGGAGGGGCCACATTGAACACAGACAGCAGCACCCCATGGCAGGCCAGCCCTCTGAAGCACCCCAGGTTGAGGGAAGCACAAGCTTTGGTTGGCGGAAGCCGGGGCAGGAAGTGGGCCGGCTGGAACCAAGAGCATTGTCTATCTGGGCTTCCAAAACACTCATACTTTTCAAATTAATTGCAAAAAAATGTTAGCAGGGAAACATAGAAAGAAGAATGTAACCACCACCATGATTTGTGACCTGCAGAGCCCCTGAGGTGACACCCAGCTCTCCCTTTTTCTAGCACACGTGTGCTTAGGACGGTTGAGGCTATAGCATGGATGCTACTCAGAGCACTATTTTTTAAAACTTTTGCTTGACACGATACCATTAGAGTTTTCCAGAATCACTAAAAACACCTCAGAGCAGATTTTGTGGCTGCAGAAGCTCTGGGGCATCGGAGGACCCCAGGCCTGAGTGCCCCTCCACTGCTGGCTGTCCCCGCCATCCTGGAGCCCACAGGGCCCTGTCCTGTCTTGGGCACTCGGGAGATGGACGAGGCTCCCAATGGGAGGCAGGGTCTCATCACCCCCAGGATAGGGAGAGCCGATGCCTGAGCCCACGCAGCAGTGAACATCCTGGGAAGGAAGTGTTGAGCCTCAGTCCCGTCGTCTCCTTAAGATCAACCACAGAAGTCCCGTCATGGGAGTCAACGTGTGCACGGCTCCATGTGCATGAGAAGAGGAGGTGTAGGGCAGGCTGCACGGCCCCCACACTCCCTCAGGGGGCCAACTGCACTAAGACTCCAACCGTCCACACAGGACAGTGACCAGGTGAGCAGGTGGAGCGGTCCTTGGCCTCTGTGACCTCCTGGCCTCATTCCACAGCATGTGGAGGTTTACTTGGGATCGGGGCTTCTGGGGCAGGAGACCTGCACTCCACCTGCCACTTCTGGGAGAGAAGGAGAAAAAGTTAGGGTGGGCTACAGCCAGCCAGCTCCTGCCCCTGGCAGCCCAGGCCTGAGCCCCCTGGGATCTCCCACCCCTACCCTGTGAGGACCAGACAAACAGGCCCAGCCGACCAGGTGCAGGTTGGGGAAGGTACTCCCCACCTTCGCCTGTGTGGAGCCCCGAGCCTTGGGGCATCCTGAGGGCAGCTCCCGGGGCACCCCATCTAAATTGCACACACACTCAGGCCCTAAATTAAAATGTCACAGGCCGGTTGGGGAGGCTCGGGTTTCCTGGCCACGGAACATGAGCCTGCTTGATAAAACAATTTTGGTTTTGATAAATGTGGATTTTCTGTGGCAGAGACAAAGGCGCCCTTGAGTCCAGAGGGGAGCCTAAAACAGCACATTGCTGAAAAGTATTTCCTGATAATATTTTTAGCACCTGAAGAAAACATTTTTTTCTCTTTTTTGCCTGCAGAGTTGTGTGCGTGTGTGTGTGTGCGTGTGTGTGTGTGTTTTTAATGAAATGTAATGCCCAGCAGCAATGGGGCCTTGTGTTAACCCCCAGATCCCCGGGTCCGGCTGAAAATCTGCACAGGGCGCAGGCCAAGGCTGGTCAGCAGGGTACGGGCCCAAGGAAGAGTGACCTCTCTGGGCCATGACCAGGGTCTGGCCCACGGCAGCTGCTCCCCAGGCCCACAAGCTCTGACTCTCTGGGACAAGGACGAGCCTAAGCATTTCCAAACGCTGCTCTGCGGACCCCTGCGAGGCCCACCAGCCCACCCGCCTGGAGAAACAGGCCTCCACTCGGTGTAGCCAGTGAGTGCCACTGTGTGCCCCAAGGTGCCCTGGGCCCTGGGCAGCCCTGCCCCCAAGTTGACCCAAACCCAGCCCAGAAATGGGTCGTCGTTACCCAGGCTCCTGTCTTATGTGCTCAAGAGAAGGTCAGCAGTAGCAAGAAGGGCGCCTGTGGCCTGAGCAGCCAGCTTGGAGGCAGCACCCTGGCTGGGCTCTGAGAGCAGAGCAGGAGCATGTGGTGGGAAGTGGATGGGTAGTGGGGACAGGGCAGGAGGTGGGCCAGCCCTAGGGGAGGTCAAAGCCTCAAGCCCTCATGATAAGGCTTCTTCAGGGGAGAAATCCTGCCCTGGGGTTGGCACTGCCACCTTCCACCTTTGCAAACTCATGGGAAGGGCCTTCCAGCCAGGCCCCAAATGCACTGAAAAGAGGATAGAGGGCTGCCAGGTTTTTCTAGAAAAAAGACAAACAGAAAAGCGTTCTCCCTGATTCCCGCCATGGTGACGCCTGGCAGCTCTATTCCCAAGGCTGCTACATGGGGCCTTGTCCTGACCCCACAGCCTGTGCCAGCGAGAGGTGGGAGCAGCCCTCCCTGCCCAGGGAGGCCAGGGCTGGGCTGAGGAAGGGGTTAAAGCATGTTCCTGAGGCCCCGTGTGTGTGCGTATGCTGCCTCCGTGCGTGCGAATAAGTATGCATGTGTGCGTGGACGTGTGTGCGTGTGTGTGGAGACGTGTCTTTCTTCGCCAGGTTCTCACTGAGAGCCGGCCTCAAGTAGGGATTCTACAAGTCCCTCTCTGATTCCTTCCTCCAAAGACAGGAGGCCTTGACCTTCCTGGCCCTGGAACCATGGCTGTGCTGCTGTCCTGGAGCTCTGAAAGCTGCGACCGTGACCTAAGGGCTAACTGTGGGACAGAGCACGTCCTCTCCCAGGCTCAGTTTACCTCTCTGCAAACAGAATCGCCACCCCATGCAGGGTGGGAAAGGTGCCAGGGCCAAGCTTTCAGGAGGCACTCACTCTCAGGGGCGTGCCAGTGCAGGGTCAGCCCCTCCTTAAACATTCTGCACCTGGCCCTGACACCAAATCTAAAGGGTCATGAACCTTTAAGTGAAAACACCAAGTACAGGATCTGTGAGAACCGGCAACACCCAGTCACACCCAGAGAACCCTCCGCTGCTTCTTAAAAATAACATTGACTGCTCCCGGCTCTCGCTGAAAAACAACACACGCTCACCTGAGACATTTCAGAAAATACAAACATGAAGACAAACAAAAAACCACCCAGCACCTCAGTGGTAGATGCAGTTACCATCAGCCCGGCCTTTTCTGCTTGTCTTTAAGGGGTGCACCCTTATCTTTGGGGGCCCCAGTGTGGCACGCAGCCAACATCACCCAACACTAAGAGAAGAGAGGAGGGTGGGCCGGGTGGGTTCCAGGAATCAGGCCCTGCCATGAGCCTGGGGACACAGAGGTGGTCCCGGCTGGGCCCCTGAGGAAGGACAGACAGGCACAGATCAATGCCCAGGCCAGCAGCCCCAAAGGCAGAGGGGAGGGCTGGCAGGCCACAGGGTGTGGACCCTGAATTCAAATACTGGGACTCAGGGTCCTGCCCCAGCCTGCCAAGGCCAGCGTCATGGGCCCGCTTGCCCCCAGGGCCTGAGTGGGTCAGTCTTCCCCACGGAGGGTTTGCTTTACCCAGGGGTCTCCCCCGAGGTCCTGAACCTCCCAGGGATTTCTCCTGATGTGGCCGCGCAGATGCAAACACTTTGTTCCTCCGGGCTCTTCCTCACACAAACGCAGGCAGGGAGTGGGCTCCGGGGGTAGCCTGCCCCTGTGGCTGGAAGCCTGGCGTCCCCAGGCTCAGGGCTGGGAAGGGGGCAGCTTGGAACGGGCCTCTGGCCACTTTTAAGAAAGGTTCATCCAGGCACTGCCCGGCCAGGGTGCCCCTCCCGCCCCCCGCATGATGGCACGCCTTCAGGGCGGGCCCAGCGTCTCAGGCCTCCGGGACACAGGTCTGCCCCAGGACGGCTCTGAGGGTCCAGGCGCCTCCACCAGGGTAGGGACCCGGGACGGAGCATGACCCCACCACGGGGCGCGCGCCCGCAGGGCCCTCGATCGACTTGCCTGTGCCCGGGCCAGGGGACTGAGCTCCCCGCGCGCCCGCGCCCTCCCACGGGGCCTGGCGCTTTAAGAGACGCCCGATTTGCATGGCCCCGCCCCCTCGAGTGACCGCCGGGCTGGATATTTAAATCGTGGCCCCAGGGGCGGGGCTGGCCCCGAACGCGGTCCCGCCCGGCGCTTTCCTCCGCGGAGCTGCGGAGAGAGCGCGGCCCGGCTGCACGGGCGCGGGACGCGGAGCCCCCGACGGCGCGGCCAGTGGGCGCGCCAGCGCTCCCCGCACCCCGCCTGGCCCTGCCGGCCACCCCCGCGCGCAGCCTCGTCCCCCAGCGCCCTGCTCCGCCCGCGCCCCGTCCCGCCCGCACACCCCCGCGATGCCGCTCGGCGTCGCCTGGCCGCTGCTGGTGGCCGCGGCCCTGGGGCTCGGGGCGCGCGGGGTGCGCGGCGCGGTGGCTCTTGCCGACTTCTACCCGTTCGGCGCCGCGCGCGGCGACGCCGTCACCCCCAAGCAGGACGACGGCGGCTCCGGGCTGCGGCCGCTCTCGGTGCCCTTTCCGTTCTTCGGCGCCGAGCACTCCGGACTCTACGTGAGTAACCCCGGGGCTCGCGGGGCGCCCGGGAGGGGAGGGCGCTGCGTCCCGGCCGCTGCCCGCCGGGCCCGGACTCCCGCCGCCGCCGCCAGCCACTTGGCACCGGGGCGGCCCGAGGTGGAATGAGGACAGCGCTTCCTCCCTCGGCGGCCAAGGCCGGACAGCGGCCCGCAGGAGAGGCGCGCGGGCGGGGCGAGGGCGGCAGCCGCCGGGCACCGAGGTGGGGGCGAGTGGAGCGCAGCGCCCCAGCCCCTGCCAGACCTGCCGAGCGCGTCTCCCCGGTGCCTGATCCCCAGGGGAGAGCAGGGGGCCCTGGTACTGCCCTGGTTTTCACACATGGCAATGTGGCCGTGGGCACGGGCTTCCCGGGCCTCAGTTTCCCCAGTGGGGCTCCTGGCCTGCGAAGGTTGCAGCACCTCCTGGGGCCATTTCAGCCCCGACCCCCGTGGACGCCAGTGCGGCCCAGGGCCAGGAGACTGGACCCCTTGCCCAGGCGCTTAGGGCAGGGCCTGCTTCTCCGCAGACCCTCCTAAGCGGGCTAGCAACAGACTTGCCCCCTCTCTCCCTTCCTCTCTGCAGTCTGGGGTCTGGCCGCTCAGGCTCAGACCCTCCAAACAGGACTCCCAGTGGGACTCCTGGGGCCAGGGACTCATGACAGCAGGCTCATCTCAGCTGAAGGAACAGGCCCGAGTGCCAGTTCTGTCTCCATGGCTCCCAGAGTGTGACCCTAGGCCAAGCCCTTACGGCCGCCCCGGGAATGAAATGCACCTGGTAACTGCATGGAGCACTCGCCCTGAGTAGGCCACAGTGCACTGGAACTTGGTGGTTTCCTGAAACACCCCAGATCATATCTAGAAAACTGCTGGGCCAGCCTCTAGTAGAGTCCCCTCCGGCTCCATCACCACTGCCACCTCCACCATCAGCCCTCCCACACCCTCGCCCACCTCCAGTCTCTACCCACTGCCAGCCACATTGCCTCTGCCATCTGTGCTGCCCGGAGTAACACCATCTGTACTGCCAACTCCACCATCAGCACCACCTCCTTCAACCCCACCAGCAGCAGCACTCCCTCCACCACCATCCCCATGGTCCCCAGCTTCCCGTCGTCACCATCCACATCCTCTGCATGGCTATCATCCGTCGCCGCCTCCATCCACAGGGCCTCCTCCACCACATGCCCTCCAGGGCACCTCCCACCCCACAACTCCCAACACCATCCACAGTGCCCACTGTGTTTCCCCCACCTGCTCAGGAATGCCTCCCCACCTCGGTGGCAGCACTGGGTGACCTGACCGTGGTGGGAGGAGCAGCCATGCTGTCAATGCTACCCCCTGAAAGTCCCTCTGGACCAGGACTTGGACAGAGGAGCGGGACTGACTGCTGGAAGTACGAAGTGGGTAGGGCAGAACGGCGCTCAGGGTTGGCCCGGGCTGGAGGAGGCCTGTCCACTTTAGGTATGGGACACTCACATTGGCACCATCCGAACAGAACTCAAAAGGCTCCTTAAGCATTTGGGCCAGGCTCAGCGTTCCCGCCCAAAGTCACAGGTGAAAAATATTATTAAAATGGTTAACCCACTTAACAGCCTCACCGAAAACATCTACGCTTGCCAGAGCAACTGGGGGAAGCAGCTCTAACGTGGGAAGATCTGCTGGGAAAACAAGGGTTTCGTCAGAAATGAACCTTCTGGCTGCTAACAAAACATTTATCTCCATCAGAGCTTTTTCCTGAAACAAAGATATTATTTGAAAAACATTTGCTGATGTGGACGCAGTGCCTGCAGTGCACTTCACCTTTCTGTTTGCTTAGCAGGAAGGAAAATGGGATTCTTGAGGGTGCGTTGCCCAGGACACCTTGCCTGAAGTAACTGTGAGGGCTCTGTGGTCAAGGAGGGAGAGAGGAAGGGGTGCTTGGCAGCAGGTTAGGGCTGAAGCCAGGTGGAAAGAAGGGAGGCATTTGTTCTGAAGGAAGTGGACCTGACTGGGGCCTCCCACGCCCACCCAGGCTGAGCAGACCCTCTTCGGAGGCCCCTGGCTCTGGCCCTTGTCCAGCTCCAGTCAGTAGGGGCATGGTGTCTGCTGGCCCTGGACTCAGACTCCCATGTCAGGCCCAGCCAGGACCTTCCAGCCCCCATCCCACTGCAGTGACCTCTGTGCTCCTCCACCCCCAGCCTGTGGCTTGACCTAGAGGCGGCTTGTTGTCTGAATGAATGAACGTGCCTCCCTCTGACACTGCCCGCACGTCACAGGTAGAAATTAGAAGTGCTCTTGCATGAGATGGGTGCTTCTTCACTCTTCATCAGAAATAGCACATGGATTATGGCCCTAGCAAGACAGCTCTGCCATACATGGAGTGGCCCCCTTTCCAGAAGGGACCCATCGTTTTGCTTCCTTCTCATGTCATAGTAGCTGTATGCGTATGTTAAGTCGTAAGGCTCTGAAAAGTGTTGAAAGTGCATTTTATTGCTGAGGTTCTACACACAAAGATAATGCAGCCAAGGAGTGTGGCACGTTGAGGGGTGTGGCACACCGAGGAGTGTGGTGTGCTGCTGCTACCCTGCCATGCAGGAACTGCCAGTGTCTGCATTAAGACGGAGCTTGCCGTGGTCCGTGGGGCCTGTGCAGGTGGAGTGGTTTCCTAGGGGCAGGTGCAGGTAATGAGAGAGGAAATCTTCCTGGTGCCCCCTACACTGAAGCCCCTGGCTCCAAGCACTTCCCCCACCCACAGCATGGTCTTTAGGCCATGGGAAGATCTCGATTTCTTTGGTATCAGGACCCCTGACAGAGCCCTGAGCAGAGGCAGGGAGGATTTGAGGGTTGAGAGTCGGTGGTGCCCTGCAGAGCCCGCAGGCAAGAAGGAGGAATGCAGATAGTCAGCCTGACCCTGGCTGGTGCTGGCCGAACCCCTACTCTGCGTCCTGAGGCTTGGTGCCATACCCCCAGTCTGCTCACTCTGGCTCTGCATGACATTCCCATCCGGGCACAGTCCCGGCCCTACCCCTCCCAGAACACAGAGCCCAGGGCAGCTGCTCTGGTGTGGGAGCTCACCTGCAGCCTGTGACCTTTGCCTGGTCATTTCCTCCCTGAGCCTCTGTCTCCCCATCTGTGTGGTGAAGCTCCCCCATCAGATCATACCTGTGACACACCCCATCAGTGTCACGGTTGTGTGGTCACCAGCTCCAAGGCATCAGGAAAATCCACCCTGACCCACAGGGACTGTCTCAGCGGGACCGAGGCCTGCGCATGAGCGAATCTGGGAGAAGACATGGGAAGAAACTCCTGCCCTCTCTGCTCTTTCCTGAGCTCATGAAACACCCCAGCAAATGCAGGAGCCCCTTGGCTGGGAGGAGGGTCCTGGGCTGCCCCTTGGCCACCCTATTCACTGAGGTTCCAGGGCTGGCCTGCCCCCTGCTGTGGGCTTGGCCAAGGTGGTCCTGCCCCTCATCAGCACTTCCTTCTTGCTGATGCCTGGGTATGGCGGAAGCAGATGGAAGGGGATCCTGGGGAAGAGGAATGGGGCTGGAGTCAAGGAGGATGCTGGAGTGAGAGAGCCTGATGACTCCAGGTCGAGGCCGTGAGCCCAGGACAGCTGTGATCTGCCTGGACCTCACAGGCAGCCCCTGAGAGGATGGAGCAGGACAGTCATGCCCAGTGCAGATGAGGAAACTGAGGCTCAGAATGCAGATTCAGGGGTCTTCAGTCTGCTAGATCCAGCTGCCTCCTTACTGTGCCACCCCAAACTCAGTGGGACCCAAGCAGAAATCCTGCTTCCTCCCTGGCCCCCACCCATCTCCGTGAATGAACCCCTGAGAGCCTCCCCGATGCCTCCTTCCTCTCCCTCACCCTCCACGTGAGCAGCAGCTCCGCCTCCATCTCTATTTGGACCACTTCCCAGCTGTCCCCTTCCCGATGCAAGCTCCGTCCCCACTTGCCTGGACACCTGCGGCACCCCTTGCTGACCTCCAGCTCCTGGCCTTTCCCTCCAGCCTGCCCTCCTCTGTGCAGAGTGGGCAAGGGAGCCGTACAAAACGCTGGTGGGATCCTGTCTCTCCTCGCCAGAATCCCCGCTACACTTCCCTGCCCCCCCCCACCCCCGCTCAGACACTCCCCCAGCCCCACCCTCTGTGCTCACTGCAGCTCGTTGGTTCTGACCTCACCTGGGGTGCTCCTTAGTTTTCTTGTTCGGGATATGCACCCCATGAAGGCAGGGACCACATCCATCCTCATGCCACCATTCTGGTGGTGGGCTCAGAATAGGCCTCAGACCACAGCCTGGGGCTGTAGTGGTGGTTGTGCCCCTGTGAAGGACTCTCTCTTCCACTGCTGCTGAGGCCAGAGGATGCATGCAGCAAAATGCCTGCACCCTGAGCAGTGAGTCCTCCTGTGCCACATCCACACTGTGGGCTCATGGTGGTGGCCACCAGCACATTTCTGCACCCTGTGTTCCCCAAAGCAGAAGCAGTCCCACCGTCCCTGACAGGGTGAGTCTTAGCCTGGGGGTCAGCTTTTCCACACAGAGATGCAGGACCTGCACACTTCAGCCTCAGCCCACGGCTGGCTCCCTCCCAGGACTGGCCTGACCCATGGCCCAGGCACAGCTGTTGGAACACGGTAGTGTGGTAGGGGGTCCTGGCTGCATGCTGGACCCCATAAGGAAAGTCTCTGTCTGCACTGCCCCACCTCTGCAGGTAACCTGCTTAGAGAAGAGGCTCACAGGGAAGACAGGTCAATTTGTGTGATACTGACATGAAGTGTTGTCTGTGACATTTCTGTGTGTGATGGGCCTTGAGAAGCCATAAGGCTGCACACAGGAACAGCAATTTGTAAAGGTGACCAAAACAACATTGGTTATCATTTTTACTGCTCTCTGCCTTCTAATATCTCTAGTTTCTGATGAGCCCTTTCTTGGCTGAGTGAGCTGGAGTAGGGCTGGAAGCCCCAGGGCTGGATAGGGCCAGGCTGTCCTATGTGAGGAAGGAGAGAGGCTGATGCACGCATGGAGGGGAAGATCCTGGAGTGGGGATGAGCCTGGGAGTGAGACTGACCTCTGCCTGTGGCGCAAAATGGTCCCCACATCCCACTAGGGGAGCCATGAAGAAAGGAGATGTGTGTAGGCAGTGGGTACAATGCTGATAAAATGGCAGTCTGACCATTTGTTGTGGCTTCTTGTTCTGGCTTCCTGTGAAATCTTCAGCAAAAGCCTTACCACACCTTAATGACTGTGGCCTTGATTCTCTTTCTTGTAAATGCTAAAAAAAAAGAAGTGTAGTATTTATTTTTTTAAATCCAGACTGACAAATCTCTTCCTTTTAATTAGAGTGTTTTAGACCATTTACATTTAATGTAATTATCCATATGGTTGAATTTTAACGTATCACCTTCCTATTTGTTACATCTGTTCTCTATAGTTTCTTCTTTTGGATTTTTAAAAATGATTTCGTATTATCTCTACTACTGGCTTATTAGCTACACCTCTGATTTATTTTTTCGTGATTATTCTAGATGTAAAACACGTTTTTAACTTAATATAGTTTACCTTCAAATAATATACACTTTCAAGTATGATATAATAACCTTATGACAGCGTACATCCATTTCCCTTCTGGCCCTCGTGCTGTTGTTGTCATATGTATTACTTTACACATGTTATAAACCCAATAATGCACTGTTAATTTTTTGTTTGTTTGTTTATTTGAGATGGTGTCTCACTCTGTCACCAGGTTGGAGTGCAGTGGCATGATCTCGGCTCACTGCAACCTCCACCTCCAAGGTTCAAGCAATTCTCTGCCTCAGCCCCCTGAATAGCTGGGATTACAGGCACCCACCACCACACCGAGCCATTTTTTTTTTTATTTTTAGTAGAGATGGGGTTTCACCATCATGGCCAGGCTGGTCTTGAACTCCTGACCTCATGATCCACCAACCTCAGCCTCCCAAAGTGCTGGGATTACAGACGTAGGCCACCATGCCTGGCCAATGGTTTTTTTTCTTTAAACAGTTAATTATCATTTAAAGAGATTAAAAATTAGAAAGTCTTTTACATTTAACCATATATTTACTATGAAAGTCTTCATTTCTTTGTGTAGGTCCATATTTCTTTTTAAAAAAAAATTTATTTTTAAAATTTTAGTTTTGTTTTTGTTTTTGTTTTTGTTTTGAGATGGAGTCTCACTTACTCTGTCATCCAGGCTAGAGTGCAGTGGCATGATCTCGGCTCACTGCAACCTCTGCCTCCCAGGTTCAAATAATTCTCCTGCCTCAGCCTCCTGAGTACCTGGGACTACAGGTGCCCACCACCACGCCTAGCTACTTTTTGTATTTTTAGTAGAGATGAGGTTTCACCATGTTGGTTAGGCTGATCTGGAATTCCTGGCCTCAAGTGACCTGCCCACCTCAGCCTCCCAAAGTGCTAGGATTACAGACCTTACCCACTGTGCTTGGCACAGATTTCCATTTTTATGTCATTTTCCTTCTGCTTGAAGGACTTCCTCTAATGTTTCTTATAGACAGCTGGCATAAATTATCTCTGGTTTTTTAAAATCTGAAAATCTCTTTATCTTCATTTTTTGAAAGATATCTCTGCTGGGTGGGTATAGAATTCCAGATTGACTTTGGATTTTGTTTGTGTTTTAAATCTTTTGAAGATGGTGCTCTATTGTCTTCTGATTGGCATAGTTTCTAATGAGAAGTCTGCTGTCATTCCCATCTTTGTTCCTCTGTATATGCATCCTTTTTCTCTGATTGCTTTTAAGATTTTCTTTTTATCACTGCTTTTCAGCAATTTGGTTATTACCTGTATTGTTGTAGGGCTTTAAAAATATTTCTTCTGCTTGGTTTCATTAAGACTCATGATTTGTAATTTTGATCCTAGTAGTCATTTCTGGCTGCTCAATTTTACCAAACTTGAAATGGCTTCTTGGAAGAGGGATGTAATATCCATTTTGTCAGAAATCACTCTGTTTGGAAGACATTGAAGAGTCTTGATTTGTATAGAACAAACTTTACCTTACCTTACTTCTACCACATTTTTATATACAGAAGACCGGATCAATCTATCCAAATAATAAAAAAAAATAGCATCAAAAAAAAAAAAAAAAAGACTCATGATTTGTGAGTGTATAGTTTCCATGAAATTTGAAAAAAATCTCAGCCATCTTTGAATATTTTTTCTGTCCTTTCTCTCCTCCCTTTTGAAGACTCAAATTGTATGTACATTAAACTTCTTACTATTTTCCCAGAGCTCACTGAGAATGAGAATGAGACTGTGTTATTTTTAAGTCTTTTTTCTCTGTCCTTCATTTTGGATATTTCTACTGTTATGTTTTCAAATTCACTGATTTTTTTTTTCTACACAGTCTAACCTATTCATCCCATTCAGAGTATGTTTATTTCATCTATTTCACTTTTTACTTATATAAGTTCTATTTGGATCTTTTCTGCATTTTTCATTTCTCTCCTCATTATGTTGACATTGCCTTTTCTATCCTGGGCATATTTTTCATGTTTATAATAATTGCTTTAAAATTACTGTCTACTAATTTCAGCATGTACTTTTTAATACAATACTTTGACTATATATCTGTGAACAAAAGTGAAAAGAATGGTGAACAATTATTAAACTCCACGTGTAGAATTCTTTTGCACAGTGGTATGGGTTGGAAATGTTGAGGCTTTTGAGCGAATAGATTGAGAATGATGTGAGCTTCTCTTGAAGATAGGAGTTGCACATATGGAAAGGAGGAAACATCAAATGAAACCTGTGGCTTTGTGTTAGATTTGACTTGAACATATCAGTATAACCTCATAGCATGTATTTCCTTATAGGTATTATGACAGGTGGGTGTGGACATAGGTATATACACCTGTGTGTCTACCTACATCCACAGTTCCTAGCTGTGTCCACTGAGATAAATGGAAGCAATAATACCTCAATAGCAAAGGGCACTTCCATGCTCAGATCTTGGCTGCTAAACACCAGTCTCCACTAAAAAGAACCAGGGTGCCTTGGAGATCCTAGGGTCGTGGCAAGAGAAGTATAAGATGAACCTGAAATATCTTGTTGTGCCATAAAGTAAGGAAGCACTAGAAGAAGGATGAAGATGGGTCAAAAGGACACAGAGGCCCTCCAGAAGGGGCTCCCACTGGCAGTGTTTGGGACAATTGGAGCATTAAAACAAAGAATGATAGTAACAGATTCTAATCTATTAAATGAAGGAGAAATCCATGGCTTCACACTGATATAAGTAAATAAATGATGAAATGTATAAATGAGGGGAACACAGTATTGATAGCTTTGCATCAATGTTAAATTTCCTGCTGTGGGTGACTGTATATGCTTACGTGAGAGAATATCCTTGTTGATGGGAAATACTGAAATGTTTACGGGGACAAAGGGTCATGAGGTCTACAACTTATTCTCATATCCTCCTGAGTTTTCATTGATAAGGTGAAGCTAGAGCTTCTTGGCAGAGAAGTGGCCAGGTGGCCAAACCTCATTCTCCCAGGCAACCCCCATAGAAACTTGGTGCATTCATTCACTGCTGACTTACTCAGTACTTCGTTTGTTCGTTCCTTCAGTCCAAAACCTTGATTACACCCTTGCTGTGATTTAAGGAGACAGGAGAGCAGCAATGCGTCTTTGTTTAGTATTAAGTTTAGTTACTTTTGTCTGTTTTGTTGGCCACGCTGTCAAGCTTCCAGAACAGTGCTAGCTCCTAGAAGCTGCTCTGTAAATAATTATCGTTCATCTTCTCATCATTGGGATGATACATTCGTAATTCCATCATCCAAAAATGAGTGCTGTTAACATTTTGGTGAAGTTCTTCCTTTTCTGTTTTCAAGGATAGGGTTTTACAAAACAAACTTTGGGTTACCATCTCATATGGGTCTCTATTTTGCATATTTCGTTCAACGTTACACCACGAGCATTTACCCATGCCCTAACTTTTCTGTGAAACCATGCTTCTTCATGACAATGCAGGATTCCATTCTGTGGCTGCACTGTGAGTGGTTTAACCAGTCGCTAGTTACTGGCTCTGTGGTGTTTCAGAGTCTCCTGAATCAATGTGCGTCTGTCCACTGTGGGCCTTCGTGCAGGCCTCCCTCTCTTTCCCTCCCTTGCAATAGACTGTCCCATGTGGGCTCACTGGATCCAAGGCAGGGAGCTTTTCAGGGCACTTCCCTGCTGTCCGCCGCTGCCCAGAAGGGCATTCACAGTTACACCCTGCCGTGGGTGAAGGCGGCCGTACCACCTGACTCACTGAGCGCAGCCTGGAGGTGGTCGCTCCCCAGCTTTGACAGGTCTGGACCCTGTATGTCTCCAAAGCAGGCTTCCGTGCTGCTCCAGGGCCGCCTGGGGGCGTGGCAGGAATGCAGACCACCCAGGGCAGATCCCAAGTGGGGGAACACAGTCAGTGCCGTGACCAGGGGCTCCTGGAGCTGGCTCAGAGCCCCACTTGGGAAGCACGGCCCCTCCCTCCGAGGGCTGCTCATGGTGACCCAGGGCACTCCTAACCTAACCTACTCTGCAGGCTCTAGTCTCCTCCTGCCTCCTATTTACTGCGAAGGGGTGGCCGGGACAAGCTGTCCCCAGAGGCACGCCCTGGGGCCTCTGGGGGATTGGGCCGTGGCCTTGCTGACCGTAGGGACTGGCGGAGCACCTGGCCAAGGTGGGAAGCAAGTGAGGCAAGGAGCGGGAGGCAGGAGCTACTGTCAACACATGGAAGCAGAGGGGCTGGTGGAGAGGGAGAGTCTGTGAGGACAGCAAGAGGGACAGGGCGTGAGAAGGGGCATGGGGGTAGGGGCATGGCCCCATGGAGACAGAGAAGCCAAAAGACCCAGGACCTCAGCTGCAGGAGAGAGAGGACAGGGCATCAACACTCTCCTGGGAACCCCTCCCTTACTCCTTCCCTGTCTGGGCGCTGAATGCAGCTCAGATGTCCCCTCCTCCAGGAAGTCACCCTGGCTGTCCCTGGTGGTAGCTCTCTTCCCTCCCACTGGAACACCCCCTTGGGTGACTGCTTCTGTCCCATGTGTGTTTCCCTGGAGGCCCAGCCCAGTATTGCCCTCAGTGGCTGGGCCAGGGGCCAGCCTCCTTCCCTTCAGGGCTGGCGTGAGGCCGCTCAGTGGGAGACCATCCCCTTCAGCTCCAGAGGCCCTGCCCATCCCCCCCGCCCCCTGCCGCCCCAGGACGCCAGCCCCCACTGCACTGTGCTTGTGGGAGGAATCCTAATTGCCTAGAAAGCTGCCAGGAAATAAAAGACATGCCTACATTTTTCAAAACAAGCTTCTAAAACACCTCGGGGCTGTGCTGTTTCACTCTTGGCAGAGGAGTCAAAGCCGGGAACCGCAGCACCGCCTTTGCGATCTAAGGTTTGCAGAGCCAGGGTGCTGCTTCCTGGCTCCTGGGGCCCTCGGAAGTCTCTTGGGTCCCTGGCTCCCCTCCAGGCCCACCCTGCCCTGCTCAGAGCAGCCCCTCGGCTCAGGTCGGGGGAGCAGGCTGTTGCATATTGGCATTTTCAGCCCGAGGTCACCTCCCCAGCTGAGACTCCCCAGAAGCTTCAGCTCTTTCCTGCTTTCATCCAAGTCGGAAATGCCACTGGAGCGCGTCTCTGTGCTTCCTCCTGAGCCAGCAGAGGGTCAGCCCCGTCCTGCAGGAAGGGCATGGGTGCCTGAGGGCAGGAGAGCCCTGAGTGCCAGTGGCCAGCCCCACCTCCCATGGAGGAGGGCGTGGAGCCTCCTCCAAGTCCCCAAGTCACTGCAGCTGCAGGTTCCATGTGGCCTGGGGCCTCCCCAGGGTAGCAGCTGACCAGCAGCCCAAGAATCTCAGCCTGCTCAGAGGGGTCAGAGCAGCCCCTTCATGGCAAGGCCACTGTGAGGCTGGCTGGCCTTGACCACAGCCTGAGAGAGGAGGGTGAGGATGGGGCGTGGGGCACTGACTGGGGTGCCCGCCATGCTCAGCTGTGTCCAACGCAGAGCTTTTTCCAGGCAGCCTGTGTGTGAGCCCCTCCCAGGACCTTTGTCACCCACCTGGGACTGTGACGTCCAGATGGCAGTCTTGTTTTTCTCAGTAGCCGGTGCTTGACTGGGAGGAGAGTGATGCCAGCACTGATCCAGGGCCTGGGCTCCAGGCTGCAGGCAGAGCCATGACCCCAAAGGAGACCAGAGGGTAGCCACGGGGAGGCCCTGGACGACGGGATCCGCAGGGAGGGGCTGGGGTGCTGGAGGACGCAGCCAGGGCCCGCTGCAGCGTCTCTACCCTGCAGACGCAGAACAAGCACACCGCCTGCCCTCCCTGCCTGGGGGTGGCAGGTCTCCTGGGTCTCCTTGCACATGGAGTGGTTACATTTCTGCAAGTATCCCAGTGGCGCCTGGGCAGGCCTGCCAGGCTGGCTTCAGGCCCCAGACCCCAGCAGACAAACACTGACCCTCAGCAGGTGTCTGAGATGCCAGGCATTCCCGCCCCTGAAGTCAGGACGAGGGACTAAACCTGCACTGTTCCTGTACAAGTGCTCAGGTCCACACCTAGCCATGAACGGGGGCATCGGCTGGGAGACGGGCTAATCCTGTCTCCTTGTTTTCCACGTCTGTATGGCATGTTTTGCAAGGCGCTATTGCAAGTAGGCAAAAAACCATAATAAAATGGTCACTTTTCGGGAAGTAGCGTTTTCCCAGCCCTGAAGAAGGAGAGGGACCCCGGTGCTGGGGAGAGAGGGGTTGCCACCTGGCTCCCTGCCCTGCTTCTAGCTCCTGGGCCCTCTGGCCTGGGCCTTGCCCACTACCCGCCCTCCACTGGACATTGGGACGTCCACATCTGGAGAAAGGAAGTCCCGCGGGCCCCTGCCCTGCACTGCGGTGCTGGTGCTGCCCTGTCCTGGCTGCCCTGTCCTGGCTGCCCTGTCCTGGCAGGGGACAGGGCCAGCTTGTTCTGCCTCCTCCCTGGCTCAGCCCCCAGTGGGGAGGGCAGCAGCCGTCTGGGGTGGGGAGAAAGAAAAGCTGGAGCAGGGCTGCGGCGGGTGGGCCCGGGCCTCTGCACACCACACACCTGCAGGCTGGGCTCCCGCTTCAAAGGCCGACGGAAAACTCAGGGCAGCAGCTCAGGAGCCAAGCAGGGAGTGGGGCCAGCTGAGGGAGAGTGTGTGGGGTGCAGTGAGGGGCAGAGCAGGGAGGTCCCCCACACCAGGCAGGTGGCCCAGCCCCAGGGACCTCGGCCACAGCGGCCTCCTGCCCCCAGATGCTTCTCCCCCAACCCAGAGGTACCACTTGTCACTTCTAACCCTTAGCTCTTTTTTCCAAAACACGTGCCAAAAAGGGTACAAAACAAATGTGCAAAAAAAGAGCAAACGTAACGCAAACCCTGGTGGGCCCACTGCCAGGCCAAGAGCAGACGCTGCCACCGCCCCACCCTGCGCCACCTCCCCGAGGCAGCCCCTCTGGCCTGTGAAAGCGCCTTCTCAAACCCGCTTTTTCCCTCCCTGGTGTTTTTAGGGTGGCTGATCCGCATCTCTGGTGGTGGTGTTACTTCATTATCCCCTCTGTGTCATTGTATGAGAAGGTCACAGCTTCTTTGTTTACAGTGGTACACATTTGGGGCTGCTATTGTTGTTTTAATTGAATTTTTCCAGCCTTATTGAGACCAAATTGACAGACAAAATTGTGTGATTTAATATACCTACACATTGTGAAATGATGACCACAATCCCATGAATCTACACATCCATCAGCACAGTTACCATTTGTGTGTGTGCATGTGTGTGATGAGAACACTTAAGATTACTCTCTTAGCAAATTCCAAGTAAACGAGGCAGTACTGTTAACTACAGTCGCCATGCGTTACATGGAGACCCCAGAACTTACTCATCCTGTCTGACTGAAGGTTTGCACCCTCCAATCAACATTTCCCCATTTCCCACCCCAGCCCCTGGCAACCATCCTTCTACTCTCTGATTTTATGGACTCAACTTAATTTTAATTTTATTTATTTTATTTTAGAGACAGGGTCTCACTCTGTCACCAGGCTGGAGTGCGGTGTCCTGAGCCTAGCTCATTGTAACGTCGAACTCATGGGCTCCAGTGATCCTCCCACTTCAGCCACACCCCACTCCGCCTCACCCCCCTGCCCCTAGTAGCTGGAATTATAGGCATGCACCACCACCCCCAGCTATCTTTTTATTTTTCTTTTTTTGTAGAGACAGGGTCTTGCTATGTTGTCCAGGCTGGTCTTGAACTCCTGGCCTTGAGAGATCCTCCTGCCTCAGCCTCCCAAAGTGCTGGGGGTTACAGTCGTGAGCCACCACACCTGGCTGAGTTCAGCTATTT
This sequence comes from Chlorocebus sabaeus, assembly GCF_047675955.1. NCBI lineage: Eukaryota > Metazoa > Chordata > Mammalia > Primates > Cercopithecidae > Chlorocebus > Chlorocebus sabaeus. The sequence continues at coordinate 128,556,133 of NC_132913.1, forward strand.
TAGATTCCACATATCAGTATCTTTCTGTGCGTGGTTTATTTCACTGAGCATAATGTCCTTCAGTTTCATCCAAGTTGTTGCAAATGGCAGGATCCCTCTAGTCGTGGCTGAGTAACATTCCGTTAGGTGTACACATGTCTGTATATATACACCACGTTTTGTTTATCCATATTCATCCATCAGCAGACACTCAGGCAGAGTCTAGATCTTGCCTTTGGGAGTGCAGCTATTCTGTGAGATACTGATTTCGTTTCATTGGGTATATACTCAGAAGTGGGATTGCTAGGCCATATGTTTGTTCTATTTTTAATTTTTTAGGTGGGGCTGTTCCTAGCTTTAGACTACTATTTTTTCTTTTTTCTTTTTTTTTTTTTTTTTTTTGAGACGGAGTCTTGCTCTGTCGCCCGGGCTGGGGTGCAGTGGCCGGATCTCAGCTCACTGCAAGCTCCGCCTCCCGGGTTTACGCCATTCTCCTGCCTCAGCCTCCCGAGTAGCGGGGACTACAGGCGCCCGCCACCTCGCCCGGCTAGTTTTTTGTGTTTTTAGTAGAGACGGGGTTTCACCGTGTTAGCCAGGATGGTCTCGATCTCCTGACCTTGTGATCCGCCCGTCTTGGCCTCCCAAAGTGCTGGGATTACAGGCTTGAGCCACCGCGCCCGGCCTCTTTTTTCTTTTTTCTTTTTTTTTTTTTTTTTTTGTTGAGATGGAGTCTCACTGTCTTGTCCAGGCTGGAGTGCAGTGATGCGATCTCAGCTCACTGCAACCTCTGCCTCCCAGGTTCAAGCGATTCTTGTGCCTCAGCCTCCCAAGTAGCTAGGATTACAGGTGCGTACCACCATGCCTGGCTAATTTTTGTATTTTTAGGGGAGACGGGGTTTCACCATGTTGGCCAGGCTGGTCTCGAACTCCTGGCCTCAGGTGATCCACCTGCCTCAGCCTCCCAAAGGTGTGAGCCACCATGCCAGGCCTAGACTACTCTTAACAATGCTGTTTGTGAAAACTCTTGAAGGCATGTCCTGGTGCACACAAGTCCACATTTGTGTCGAGTCCACACCCAGGAGTGGGATTTCTGAGCCGTGGAGTGTGTTTGTGTGGATGTTCCCCGGCACCACATCCCGGCCAACGCTTCTGCAAATGAAGCAGCTACATGGTAGGGGTCACCGTGGTCTCCTTTTCTTTTCTGTGAATGAGGCTGAGCCAGTCTCATATGTTCACTTGCCATTGGATTTCATCTTTTGTGGAGTGACTGTTGAAGTGTTTTCCCTCTTTTCTACGGAGTTTTCTTCTTTCTCACCAATTTCCGGGGGTTCTTGGTTAAAAACACCAGGTCATAAGTGTTGCAAATATCTTTTCTCATTCTGCACTTGTTTCATCCTCTTGAATGGCGTCCTTGGGTGGATAGAAGGTGTTAATTTTACCGTAGTAAATTCTCCATAGTGCTTTCCAACAGTCTTGTAGCTGTTTCATTTTGTCCTTCCCGCTCAGGTCTCTAATACACCTGGAGGTGATCTTCTTGTGTGGCCCGAGGTAGAGTCATGCAGATTCCTTTTTGGAGGAAAGGAAAGCAGAGCTAGCACCCTTGTTGAGAAGCCGCCCACATCCCCCCAGCGCCATTTTGGCTGTTCCTGGGCTCTCCCTCCTGCTTCTCTGTCCCTGAGCCAGGAGCGTTGGGCTACTGTGGCCTGATGGGAAAGGCCGGCATCTCCTAGAACAAGCCCTTCCACCTTGCTTTTCACGAGACAGTCTTGGTTACTTTGGACTTTGCATTTTCATGTAAAATGTAGAATTGGCTTATCAAGTTACACACACACATACGCACACCTGTTGTGGTATTTATTGGGATTGCATCGACTCTACAGATTAACGTGAGGAAAACTAATACCTTTACCATATTGAGTTGTGCAATCTGGGAACCTGGCACATTTCTGTATTTACTTAGGTTGACTTTAACATTTTCAGTAAGGTTTCAGAATTGAGTGCAGAGAAGTCCTGCCCATCTTTTGTTAGATTTACTCCTGGGTACTTGATTTTTTTCACACTATCATAAATAGTGTCTTTTCTTTAATCTCATTTTCTGGTTATTGCTGGCACATAGAACTACAATTGATTTTTTACATTTTCTAACTTTATATCCAACTTCCTGACAAAATCCCTTGTGAATCTTGATAAATCATCTATGTGCAGAGTCTGTGGGGTTTCTACGTCCACATTCAGTCACGGCAGGAGTAGGGCTCCTTTCTACTCATTTTACTTTTTAACGCATTTTTATGTTTTCCTGCGCTGGCTAAGACCTCCCATGAATTGTCTCATAGCAGTGGTGTTGGTAGAAACCTTGACTTGTTCCTAGTCTCAAAAAGCAAGCGTTCCAGGTTCAGCATTGAATACGATGTGTGCACTTGTGTGTCTGAAGCCGCCTTCAGATTGCCGGCTGCCTTCTACTCCTCGTATTCCCAGCATTTTTAATTGCAAATGCACGTCGACTTTTATTCCATGCCTTCTCTATACCTCTTCAGATGATAATATGATTTTCTCCTTTAATCTGTTAAATTGATCATTTAAATTAATCAAATTAATGGCAAATTAAATTAATTGGTTTTCTGATGTAAAGCATGGCTGTGTTCCTAACAAAAGCCCAACTCTGTCATGGTGGATTATTTATCCTCTTTGTATATTGCTGAATCCGTTTGCTAATAATTCATTTGAGGTTTTAGCAACTTTATGTGAAATTGGCCTGGAGTTATCCATTCATGTACTGTCTTTGTCAAATTTTAGTATCCAGGTTACGGTAGCCTCATAAAATGGATTTTTCTGTCCAGAAGAGCCTATGTGTCTCTGGAATTATTTCTTGAATGTTTGGAATAACTCACTAGTGATGCCATATGAACCTAGAGTTTCTTGCTGGGAAAATTTTGAATATTCATTCAATTTAATGATTATATAAAAAGTTGCATTGTCTATTTCTACTTACATTTGGCAAGTAGCTTTTCTTTCTTTCTTTCTTTCTTTTTCCCTTCCTTCCTTCCTTCCTTCCTTCCTTCCTTCCTTCCTTCCTTCCTTTCTTTCTTTCTGCCCTCCCTCCCTCCTTCCCTCCTTCCTTCCTTCCTTCCTTTCTTTCTCCTTTCTTTCTTTTCTTCTTTCAATGGAGTTTTTGCTCTTGTTGCCCAGGCTGGAGTTCAGTGGCACAATCTCAGCTCTCCACAACCTCTGCCTCCCCAGTTCAAGCAATTCTCCTGCCTCCGCCTCCTGAGTAGCTGGGATTACAGGCATGCGCCTCCACGCCCGGCTAATTTTGTATGTTTAGTAGAGACGGGATTTCTCCATATTGGTCAGGCTGGTCTCGAACTCCCAACCTCAGGTGATCCACCCACCTTGGCCTCTCAAAGTGCCGGGATTCCAGGTGTGAGCCACCACACCCGGCCAAGTTGCATTTTTGTAGAAAATTTTTTGTTTTATATAAAATGTCAGGATTGTACCCTTCTTACAAGCGAACAAGTTGCCCTGCTACTGGTTCATGGGTACTGGCAGAAAGCATGAGACTCCCACATTAGAGCCTCATGGCACATCAAGTAGCAAGAGCGGTTTGTGTTGGTTTCTGTTGCTGTCCAGGTCCTGCCAGCATGGCATGGAGGGGCAAGGAGATGCCATGCACGGTGGGTTTGCATCACAGCCAAGAAACACGGAGCCTGGGGAATGTGGCTGTTCCAGAGCAAGCCTACTGTTCGCCCCCAAGGCGACAGTTCATCCCTCAAGGTGGATCTCTGCAAACACAACCCTAAGAAACGACCCAGACAAAGAGTGGACAGGGCTTTGTATTCTCTTGTAGTTGGCAAAAAAGTGCAGAGGCACAGCAGAGTGCCTCTCCTACCAAGCCACCTCCTCAGCCCCACACATTCTTGACCAAATTCAAATGTTCACACCAGTGTATGCAGCGCCAGCAGCCAGAGCCAAATCCTTCTGATCTCCTCCCACGGCAAGTGGGCGAAGGCTGCTGTCCGCAGGAATCCCACAGCAGGACCTCAACTGTGGCCCTCAGGGGTCCAGGCACAGCCAGCTGCGAAGAGTGCTGCAGAGCCCTGTAGGTCTAATTTGAGAGAGCCAGGATGCAGTCTAAGGCCTGGCTGTTTTCCTTGTGGCCCATGCAAAGAGTTTGACTGCCCTGTTGACACCACCGTCAATAATTACAGAGGCAATGAATGAGCCAAAAAAGCGGCTCCCGCTAGGATGACCAACTCGTCCTGGTTTATCCGGAATTGAAAATCTCATGTCCCGGGGACCCCCTCGGTTCCAGGCTAACCAAGGTGGTGGGTACCTTGATCCCTTTCCCAACCGGAGAGGCATTCCAAGGCTCACTCCCTCCCAGGTAACACGCAACCCGAGTCGCTCTGTCTGAGATTCGCCATTCACCTTGCCGTGGTCCCTGCTGTGCTGATTTGGTTAAGTTTTTTTGCCATGTCGCTGCACATTTGCAGCTTTGACCACCCTACACGATGTAACCCACAGGCGCTCAGACGACAGGGAAGCTATGAATTCAAGTCAGCAAGATGGAAGCGAGGTTGTGCCCACACATGCACTTACGGGGGGCATGCTTGGGTGCAGATACCACCTACATCCACAGGACGGAGGTGGGGAACCCAGCGCAGGTCAGGTTGCCAGCACGGCAGCAGCCTGACTCAGGAGGGCCATGGGGCACCTTGCCAGGTGCTGGATTTAAGGGGCAAAGAACATTCATTGTTCCCTCAGCCCCCTGCACCTCCCGGGGTCTAAGGTGGTCCCTGGTCAGGAGCCAGGACTGGCGCTCTCCCTCCTCAACCAGGAAGCCAGAATGCACATCCCAGGAACTTTCACTCACCTTTCCCCAGTTTGTCCCCAGCTCACACCCAGACCTGTCAAAGGGCAGTGCGGGCACAAGGCCAGCAGGAGCACCTGTGTGAGAGCCACAGAGATGCCCTGCTCCCAGGCTGGCACCCGCGGACCATCGCAGATGAACCCAGCTAGCAGTGCCCTCAACCAACCCACCCACATGTTCATGACCCAGGACTGTGTCAGCCCCACAGGAGAACCCAGGTGGCCGAACCAGAGCTGAATGTGAATTCCTGAGGCCCCTTTTTGACCAGGCTGCTGCCTGGAGAGCAAACCAACCAGGTGGGCTGGGGCAGCTATCGGGGAAAGAGCTGTATCAGGCCCAGAAATGGTCGGGGCCAAACCCCAAGGCTTCCAGGTAGGTCTGTGTCACCCCGTAGAAGCCCCACCTTTTGTCCTGTTCATTACCCAAAGGGCGGCCAAGCAGAGAAGAACCCTTTTGGATGACGGGATGACCGTGTTCAGGACCAGACTGCCCACCCATAGTGTGTGGACCAGGAGCAGATGCCCATGGTGTGTGGACCAGGAGCAGGCAGGGAGGCCGAGGCAGGAGTCTTTCAGAGTTGATTTTTGAGGAGGCTGATCTAGGGCTTGAAAATGCCAGGAGCCTGTGGATGGGAGGGATCCTGGAATGCCCATCCCTACATGATTAGTGACCTATGGCTGAGTAACCTGAGACAAAGGGCGTATCACTGTCAAATGCAAATTGTCCAGAAAGTCAAAAGCGCTCAGCAGTGTGGCCAGGGTGGGCTAATTGGACTGGAATGGCAGCACAATAACCTGGAGAGTGGAGACCCCACTGGTAGTCCTGGGGGCAGGGGCGGGTGTCCCCCACAGTGAGACAGGCAGGCCAGCTTCTGTCAGGAGACATTGGCCTGGCATGTGGAAGCTGCTTTCGCCAACTCACACAGGCAGCATGGGGTCCCTGTCATCGCCTAGTCCACGATGATGGCTGCATGGCCACTTCTGGCCCAAGAGGGATCCAAGAGGCAGCACGGTCCAGTCAGAGAGCACCCTTACCATAGGCAGCCTCACGAGCAGCCCAGGCTGTTGAATCGGTGGCCAGGATTTGTTTGCACACCCATGGGCCCCAAATGTGAGGGTGTTAGTGTCTCAGGCTGTGGTCTTCCAAGTGGCAGACCAGACTGCAGACCAGGGCAGCAGGCTTTTTCTGTAGAGAGCCAGGTAATGATGATTTTCAGCTTTTCAGGCCATAGGGTCTCTGCTGTTGGCACAAAAAAGCAGCCATAGACGGTGAGCACATGAGTGCGCACAGCCGTGCTCCCACAAACCCTGTTTCTGAAACCAGGCTGGGATCCACAAAGGATGGATGGCCACATCTGACCTAAGGCCTGTTTGTGTATGACCTGTGAACTAAGAATGTTCTTAATACTTTTAAAGGGCTGCAAAAACAAAAAGAACAAAAAAAAGTATGCAACAGAGACCATGTATGGTCCACAGGGCCAGAAATATTTTCGATCTGGCCCTTCCCAGAAAGTGCTGGCCCCTGGACAAACCAGACCATTTGCAACAACCAAAATTCAGTAAAACTTCAATGTTTCTGGTCCTTAAGAGTCCTAAGGCCAGGGTGGCAGCTTCCAGCCCAGCCCCAGTAGTCACTGATCTTCTGCTGTCTCCCAGAGTTGGCGCTGGAGCTGGACAGCCACTGCCCAGGGGATGCCATTTGGCTCCAGCTTAGCCGGACCATCTTTGAACCAGGCCCAGGCATCGGGGGCCCCGTGACTCGAGTACCCCACAGAGCCAGGGGCTCACTTCAGGCACTGGACCGGAAGGTGAGCTTCCCCAAAGGGGTAGCTGCCATTTTTTCTTGTAAATCCAAGATGGCTCTCGGCTTTGGTACTCTTTATCATACCATTTCCTTTAGGCTACCAGGAGCTGTTGGGCACTGCCCTTATGTGATCAAATTTAAAAGCCCCCAAAATGGGGGTGTCAGGTCAGTGAGTCACAAAGCCTTCATGGGTCATGCTCTTTTTCTACAAGTGCTCGCTGCAGGCCAGTAGCTACCCCGCCTTACAGCGGGTGCAGTGGGGTCCTGCCCTGGGCAGTGGCTGCTGCTGGACTGGGAAATGGCCTCTCCACTCTAGCGGGCTTCCCTTCTCTTGTCTCCTTGCTGTTTCTGCAGAAGGAACAGAGAGGCAGGGAGAGGCCATCTATGGGTCCCCTCTTACCTCTGCATGCCACAGTTCCCGAAAGTCCCCTGACACTACAGGACGGGAACACGCAGGCAGGAAACACCACGTCAATAGCAGTTCCACCTTCAGGTGTGAAAGCTGCGCATACCCAAGTTCCATCCTCAAGCTCACTTAAGCATCCCCACTGCAACCGCCTCGCTGTAATTCTAGTGCCTTCTTCCCTTTGGGAACACTTCCAAGGGGTTTAGCATGCATAGGAGTTGGGGGCTCAGCACAGCTGTCCGGGACCACACGAGTAGAGAGTGTCGCAGAAGTGCTGGGCCACTTGCCCCCTCCAGCTGTTAGCTCCTTGTGAGTGCCCATTCCTCTTCCCCACCACTGTACTTCCCACATCCAGAGAGGGTACAGGCTCAGAGGTTCCCCCCTTCTTTTGTCCCTCCCTCCCTGTTTATTCACACACCATTCCGTTCAGTCTTTTAAAGTATACAAATCAGTGGCTTTTCATATGTGTACAGAGTTGTATATCCATCACCACAATCCATTTTGGAACATTTTTCCTTACCCTGAATAGAAACCCCATGCCCTTTAGCTCTCACACCCCAGCCCCCCATCCACTGCAGCTCCAGACAGTCACAATCTATGTTTTGTCTCCCCTGGATTTGTCTGTTCTGGACATTTCTTACAACTAGAGTCATAGTCTTTTGGGACTGGCTTCTTTAGTGTTTTCAAAGTTTATTCATGTTGTAGCATGGATCAGTACTTCGTTTCTTTTTATTGCCAAATAATATTTTGTTTTTATGTATCCATTCATTAGTTGATGGATATTGGGATTGGTTCTACTTATTTGGCTATTACAAATAAAGCTGCTGTGAATATTTACATAAACATTTTTGTGTGGACATGTTTCCATTTTCTTGAGTATATATGGTAGTGTAAGTGGAATTGCTGGTGTGTATATTAATGCTTTGTTTAATTATTTGAGGAAATGCCAGACCATTTCCAAAGCAGCTGTACTATTTGGGTTCCAGTTTCTCATCAACACTGGTTATTATCTGTTTTTTTCATTACAGCCATCCTGCCGGGTGAAAAGTGGTACCTTGCTTGTGTTTTCAATCTCCCTCTCCCTAATGGTTAATGCTGTCAAGCATCTTTTTGTATGTTATTGGCTCCTTCTAAATCTGCTCTAGAATAATGCCTATTGAAGTTTTTATTATTGAGTTGTAATAGTACTTTATATCTTCTAGATATATATCCCTTATCCGATTATGATTTGCAGGTACTTTCTCTCATCCTGTGGGTTGTCTTTTCATTTCCTAAAGGTGTCCTTTGAAGCACAAATGTTTTTAATTCTGATAATACTCAATTCATCTATTTTTTCTTTTGTTGCCTGTGCTTTTGGTGTCATATCCAAGAAACCATGGGATAATCTAAGGTCACAAAGATTTATACCCCTGTTTTATTCTAAGAGTTTTATAATTTTAGCTCTTACATTAGGTCTTTGATCCATCTTAATTTTTGTATATGGTGTGAGGTAGGGGTCTAGCTTTATACTTTTCATAGGTATATCCAGTTTTACCAGCACCATTTGTTGAAGATACTATTCTTTCCCCCACTGAATAGCCTTGGCACCCTTGTCATGACAACAGCCAAATCAAGTGGCCTTGTTTCCAGCCTACCTCTCACTGCTCAGCTTCATCAACAGGTAGGATATAGAGGAACCTCACTCTCCCCACCCCACACCACTGCAAACACTTAATACTTGTGGAGAGCATTCTCCACTGGGATCCTGGAAGACTTCTCATTTCTCCTAACATGAGCTATGGTAGCCTTTGTCCTTCCTCTTCCAGAAAGTCATTATTCTGTCATGCTAACATTCCCCCCTCCATTGTTTCTTCTTAAGCCAGTTTTGGTAAGCTGCATTCTTCAAGAAAAGTTTCTATTTTACCTAAAATTTTTGAAAGTATTGTTATAAAGATGTTGATAAAATCCTCTGATTACCTTCTTTGATAGCATCAGGGGCTGAAATGGTAGCCTCTTTTTCATCCTAAGCAGTTTGTGCCTTCTCTTTCTTACTTGATCACTCTCACCAGAGGTTTATCTATTTTATTCGTTTATTTTCTTATTTTATTTTATTTTATTTTTTCTGAGATGGAGTCTCATTCTGTCACCCAGGCTGGAGTGCAGTGGTGCATCTCCACTCACTGCAAGCTCTGCCTCCCAGGTTCACGCCATTCTCCAGCCTCAGCCTCCCACATAGCTGGGACTACAGGCACCCGCCACCACACCCAGCTAATTTTTTGTATTTTTTTAGTAGACACAGGATTTCACCATGTTAGCCAGGATCATCTTGATCTCCTGACCTTGTGATCCGCCTGCCTTGGCCTCTCAAAGTGCTGGAATTAAAGGCGTGAGCCACTGCACCTGGTCTATTTTATTAGTTTAAACAAGTTTTGGGCTTTGTTGGTGATTCTCTTTATTCAGTATTTGTTTTCTATTTAACTTCTGCTCTTAATTTTTATTTTTTTATTCTCTTACATAGGAGTTTAATATATATTATTTTATTTACTAAACTTTGTTTAGTATATTTACTTACTATATATGAGTGTGTTTGCTAAATATTGTGTTTATTTACTATATATAGATACTAAAATATGCATGCAATGCTATAAATTTCCATTGAAGTTCTGCTTTCTCCACATCCTCACAAGTTTTTGCTAAGTAGCGTTTTTGTTATATTTCTTTATACAGTTATTTATATTTCTGTTTTCTTTTTGCCTCCATTTCCTGGTGATGAGAATTTTTATTTTTTAACCTCTACTTTTTAAGTTATTATTTCTAGTATAATTACACTATGGATAAAGAACAAGCTCTATAAGTTTTGCAGTCATTTGAAATTTGTTGGCAATTGCTTTATGGCCCAATATGTGGTTAAAAAAAAAAAAAAGGTTCCATTTGTGATATCTATTAAGTCATTTATTATTTGCCTTGTTCAGATTTTCTTTATTCTGATATATTATCTTTGTCCGTGCCTGGTCTGGTCTTTTACTAGAGAAGATACATTGAATATCCCACCATGATTGTGAGTTGAACTATTTCCTTTTGTCAAATTTTCGTTTATATGTGCTGAGGCCTTGCTATTGGGTATACACAAATGCAGAGCTCTTATATCTTTATCATGATGAAGTAGATCCTCTTTACTTCTAGCAGTGCTTTTTGCCTTATGGTCTTTTTAATCTGATAATAATATGATTATACCAGCTCTTGCTTTTGATTAGCATTTGGATAGTATATCTTTAAACTGGAACATTTAATTCATTTTCTCTTCTTTTTTTTTTTTTTTTTTTTTTTTTTTGACAGACTTGCTCTGTGGCCCAGGCTGGAGTGCAGTGGTACGCTCTCTGCTGCAGCCTTCACCCCCCAGGTTCAAGCAATTCTCCTACCTCAGCCTCCTAAGTAGTTGAGACTATAGGCATGTGCCACCACATCCAGCTAATTTTTGTATTTTTAGTAGAAACGGGGTTTCACCATGTTGGCCATGGCTGGTCTCAAACGCCTGACCTCAAGTGCCTGCCTGGGCCTCCCAAAGTCCTGAGATTCCAGGCGTGAGCCACCATGCCCAACCTTATTCATTTTCATTTAGTACATGTCTGGTGTAGTTGTATTTCACGCTACTACTTTTTTTTTTTTTTTTTTGACAGAGTCTCACTGTGTCACCCAGGCTAGAGTGCAGTGGCGCTATCTTGGCTCACGGCAACCTCTACCTCCCAGGTTCAAGCCATTCTTCTGCCTCAGCCTCCCAAGTAGCTGGGACTGCAGGTGCCTGCCACCACACCCAGCTAATTTTTTTTTTTTTTTTTTTTGGTATTTTTTAGTAGAGACGGGGTTTCAGTATGTTGGCCAGGCTGGTCTTGAACTCCTGACCTTGTGATCCACCCACCTCAGCCTCCCAAAGTGCTGGGATTACAGGTGTAAGCCACCACACCCAGCCACTTTACTACCTTGTTTGTGCAACATTTCTCACCTATTTTATATTTTTTTCTCTCCTTTCTTGCCATGTTTTGAGTATTTTAATCATGCCATATTTTATTTTATTTTATTTATTTTTGAGACAGAGTCTCGCTCTGTTGCTCAGGCTGGAGTGCAATGGTGTGATCTTGGCTTACTGCAAACTCTGCCTCCCAGGTTCAAGCAGTTCTCCTGCCTCAGCCTCCCGAGTAGCTGGGATTATCGGCACCTGCCACCACACCTAGCTAATTTTTTTTTTTTTTAATTTTTAGTTGAAATGGGGTTTCACCATGTTGGCCAAGCTGGTCTCAAACTCCTGACCTCAGGTGATCCACCTGCCTCAGCCTCCAAAGTGTTGGAATTGCAGGCATGAGCCACTGTGCCCGGCCAATCATGCCGTATTATCCCCTCTATCAGTATAGAATATGGACACGGTTTCTGTTCTTTTGGTGATTACCCTAGACCTCGGGTCCCCAACCCCTGCGGCTGCAGACCAGTACTGGTCTGTGGCCTCACAGCAGGCAGCAAGCAGCAGGAGAGTGAGCATTACCGCCTGAGTCTGCCTCCTGTCAGATCAGTGGTGGCATTTGATTCTAATAGGAGCACAAACCCTATTGTGAACTGCACATGTGAGGGATCTAGGCTGTACGCTCCTTATGAGACTAACTAATACCTGATGATGTAAGGTGGAACAGTTTCATCCACAGACAATTCCCACACCCCCCACCCCAGTCCATAGAAAAATTGTCTTCTATGAAACTGGTCCCTGCTACCAAAAAGGTTGGGGACCAGTGCCCTAGACAATACAATATATACTTTTAACTTATTAAAATTCACTAGCAAGTTCATTTATACCTTTACCCTCCTCCTGGGAAATGTAATGACCTTGGAACACTTCAACATGATTTATCCTCTCTCAATGTATATTATTAATGTGAGTTTTAATTCTATAGACTTTTTACACCATTTCATAAGGCAATATATGTTATTTCTTTATATTTCATTTGCCCTTCTTTCCTTCTTGCATCTCTGATCTTACGTTTCCCTCTGACTTGAAGTTGATCCGTTAGCATCTCTTTTAGTGTGGGTCTGCTATTTATTATGTATTTACCTGAATTGTCTTTATTTTGCCTTCCATAGTAAAGGGTATTTTATCTAGATATAAGACTTTATGTTGGCAGTTGTTTTCTTTTAGCAGGTTGAAAATATGATTCCACTGTGTCTAGCTTTCATTGTTGTATATGAGAAGTCAGCTGTCAGTCTACTTGCAGTGCCCCTAATGGTAATCTGTTTTTTCTTTTTAAGATTGTCTCCTTGTGAATAATTTGTGCAGCAGCAATAGAAAAAGAAAAAAAATTAAGAATGTCTCCTTGTCATTGACCTTGTGCATTTCCAACATTTGTCTGATGTGGCTTTGTTTTTATTTTTCCAGCTAGTGAATCACTGTGATTCACTCTGTGTTCTGCATATGGCTTGATGTCTTTCATCAGTTCTGGACTCACCATTGCCTTTGTGTATCCTTTCCTTCTGGTGCTCCAAGTTGTGCATTTGTTTGGTCATCTTACTGTTCTCCATTATGTCTCATCCTTTCTTCTGTATTCTCCATCTTTTTGTGTCTTTTAAAATTCTGGATAGTTTCTTCTGACCTTTTAGTTTCAGTTCATAATTCTTTCTTAATGCATCAAATCCACTCTTCAATCTATCCAGTTCTTAATTTCTGTTATTTAGTTACTTATAGCCTATTCACTTGGTTCTTTAAAATGTCTTTTGATTAAATAATTTACATTCCTGATTAATTTTTTTTATACTAGTCTTTTTCTCTCAATTTTTTCATTGTGGTAAAACACATAACAAAATTTAATATCATAGCCATTTTTAAATGTATGGTTCAATGATTAAAGTACATTCACATTATTGTGTCATCATTACCACCATCCACCCACAAAATTGTTTTCATCTTTCGAAATTGAGGCTCTAATCCCATTAAATAGTAAGTCCCCATTCCCCTCTTCCTTCAACACCTGGAAACCATCTTTCTACTTTCTGTCTCTATGAATTTGACTCCTCTAGGTGCCTCATATAGGTGGAATCATATGGTATTTGTCTTTCTGACTGGCTTATACTTAGCATAATGTCTTTAAGGTTCAACCATGTTGTAGCCTATGACAGATTTCCTTACCTTTTTTTTTTTTTTTTTTTTTTTTTTTTTTAAAGACAGGGTCTCACTCTGTCACCCAGGCTGGAGTGTGGAGTGCAGTGGCATGATCTTGGCTTACTGCAACCTCCATTTCCCAGGTTCAAGTGATTCTTGTGCTTCAGCCTCCTGAGTAGCTGGGATTACAGGTATGTGCCACCATGCCCAGCTAATTTTTGTATTTTTAGTAGAGGCAGGGTTTTGCCATGTTGGCTAGGCTGGTCTTGAACTCCTGACCTCAGGTGATCCACCTGCCTCAGCCTCCAAAAGTGTTGGGATTACAGGCATGAGCCATTGTGCCTGGCCAGGATTTCCTTACTTTTTAAGGCTAAGTAATATTTCATTGTATGGATGTGCTACATTTTATTTAGCCATTCTTCCTCAGTGGACACTCAGGTTCCTGCCTGGTGTTAGCTATTGTGAATAATAACACTATGAACATATGTGTACAAATACAAATCCCTTCAAGACCCTGCTTTTGATTCTTTTGGTTATAGACCCAGAAGTGGAATTGCTGGGTCATATGGTAATTCTGTTTTTAATTTTGAGGAACCACCACATTGTTTTTCACAGCAGTTGTACCATTTTCCATTCTCACCAACAGTGCACAGGGGTTCCAATTTCTCCACATCTTCACCAACACTTGTTACTTTCCTAGGTTTGTTTTTTTAATAGCAGTGATGTTGGACATCTTTCCATGTGCTTATTGGTCATTTGTGTATCTTCTTTGGAGAAATGTCTGTTCAAGTCCTTTCTCATTTTTGAAACAAGGTTTTTTTTGTTGTTGAGTTTTAGGAGTTCTCTCTAAGGATATTAATCCTTTATCAGATATATGATTTGTAAATGTTTTCTGTTATTCTGTTTTCAGATTGCCTTTTTACTCTGTTAATAGTATGTTTTGATGCATGAAAGTTTTTAATTTTCATGAAGTCCAATTTCTCTGTCTTTTCTTTTGTTGCCTGTGCCTTTGGTGTAATATCCAAGACATCATTTGCAAATCCAACGTCATGAAGCTTTTGCCCTAGTTTCTCCTAAGAGTTTTACAGTCTTAGCTCTTATGTTTAGGTTTTGGCTCTATATTGAGTTAATTTTTGTATACAGTGTGAGGTAAGGGTCCAACTTCATCCTTTTGCATGTGGATGTCCAGTTTTCCCAGCACCATTTGTTAAAAAGACTGTCCTTTCCTCAAGAATGGTCTTGGCACCCTCGTGAAAATCATTTGATTATATATCAAAGGCTTATTTCTGGGTTCTGTTTTATTCCATCAGTCTGTACATCTGTCTTTATGCCAGTACCACACTGATTACTGGAGATTGGTAGTAAGTTTTGAAATCTGTAAGTGTAAGTCCTCCAATGTCGTACTTCCTTTCCAAGATTGTTTTGACTATTCTCCTGATAAAATTCTAAAGTTTGCATTGATCTCTTTGAACCTAGTTATTTTAATTCCAGTATCTGCTGTTTCTCTCGTTTCTGTCTATTTCTCTTGGTGGTATCATGCTTCCTTGGGTAGCTGATTATCTTTGACTGTGTCCTGGATTGTGTATTTGAAAAATTATTTGCAGGAATAACTTGAGGCCTAAGATGATGCCATCTTCCTCTAGAGAGGGTTTTCCTTTGCCTCAGTGTAGAAGGCAGGAGCACTGCCACTCTGGGACCCCCTTATTGCCTGTTCTAGGCTTCACCCAAAGGGGAAGTCCAGAGGGTCTTTTCTAAAAGCATGGTTCTGGTCACATTCTTGCCAGTAGCAAATAATGACAGCGTAGAACTGACCACTGTGATCAGCGGCGCAGTCACCTGGGCCCAGCACCCTGTGAGGTCAGAGCCAGTGCCCTCGTCAGCTCGAGCTGCTGTGGTAAAATGCCTTAGACTGAGTGGTTTGTAAGCAACAGAAATGTAGTTTGCACAGCTCTCGAGGCTGGAAAGTCCAAGATCAAGGCACTGTCATCAGCCTCAGTGACTGGTGAGGGCCCACTTCCTGCACCATAGATGGCGTCTTCTTATGTATCCTCCCATGGCAGAAGGCAGCTCTCTGGGGCTTCTTTTACTAGGGCACTCATCCCATTCACCAGGGCTCTACCTTTATTGCCTAATCACCTCCCAGAGTCCCCACCTGCTAACACCATCTCTTTGGGAGTTAGGATCTCAACATAGTAATGTAGGGGGACACAAACATTCCAGCCATAGCCCTCTCTGGTAAGTAAGAAAACCAGAGCACAGGGAGGTCGGCAGCTGAGCTGCGTCATGGATGGATGCACAGCCAGTGGCATGGAGTGTGGGGCCAGGATTGAAGCATGTGCATCTCACTGCAGAAGTGCTGCTCAGAAACCTTTTGGTGCTCCCCACTGCCTGGAGGCCAAGCACAGGCTCCCCCACTTGTCCACTGCAGCCCCTCTAGCCTCCCCAGCCATGCTGGCCCCTGGCCATCCCACCTCCTCTGTAGTGGGGGACCCCTCCCCTAAGCCCACCTTGTGTGACCCCTGCTCACCCTTTCAGGCTTAGCTCAGATACTGGGGCTCCGCCTGGCCTCCTGAGGCCCCAGCTGGAGCAGAGCTGAGGAGCAGTAGCTGCTGGGCAGGCCCGAGTGCCCCACTGACTGAGGCCAGGACCCAAAGCGGGGCTTTCTTACCCCCACAGCAGCCAACCAGGGCTGGGCACTCTGCAGGGCATCAGGTACTGCATGCAGGTCAGAGCCTGTGCCCTGAGCACACAGTATGACAGGAGGGGGTGGAACAGGTCATGCTGGACCCATCTCAGGGACAGGGGACTGTCAGGCCACCCTGGGGATGCCCTGCCCAAGACTGACTTCCCCTCAGAGGATGCCTGGTAGCAGGGACTGGGGAGGCTGCTGGACCCACCCACTTGCCCACAGCCCCCAGTCAATCCCCGCTCTGGCTTTCTGCCTCCCAGGTGAACAACAACGGAATCATCTCCTTCCTGAAGGAGGTTTCTCAGTTCACCCCAGTGGCCTTCCCCATTGCCAAGGACCGCTGCGTGGTGGCAGCCTTCTGGGCAGATGTGGACAACCGGCGTGCAGGCGATGTGTACTACCGGGAGGCCACCGACCCAGCCACGCTGCGCCGAGCCACGGAGGATGTCAGACACTACTTCCCCGAGCTCCTGGACTTCAATGCCACCTGGGTTTTTGTTGCCACCTGGTACCGAGTGACCTTCTTTGGAGGCAGTTCCTCATCCCCTGTGAGTCCAGGCACTTGTCCTGCGGGGGAAGGGGTGGTGTGTGTGGCTAGGGCCCAGGGTCTCCCCACACCAGGGCCCCCACTTGCTAATGTGGGTGTGGTACAGTCACTGGTCCATATCTAAGAGGGGAACATGTGGTCAAAACCACAGAGACCAGTAAGAAGAGGACACGGCCCCAACCTTCTCCAGTGCTCCTGAAAGCCACTTGCCTCCAGGAAACACCAAATTCCCTAAAGCAGCAGCTCACGCATCAGAGAGAGGCATGTGGGGTGATAGGTGTTAGGAGGATTTCCATTTGCAATGGCCCAGTACTCAAAAGGTTAAACTGGAAGGTTATTCTGGTTTTTTTGTTTTGTTTTGTTTTGTTTTGTTTTATTATTATTATACTTTAAGGTTATTCTGTTTTATACTCTTCCTTGATAATGCCAAACATGACAGAAACATTGACTCGAGAATAATCAGCCACTTTGCAGGCCTGATGAGTTCTGGTGGGCTGACACTCCCTAACAAGGACAGCTGCCCACTCCGGCAGCAGATGTATTTACTCAGCACCTACTGTGGCCAGGCCTGCACTGGGCACTGGATCATGGCTGTGCAAGACAGACAGTAACTCCCTAGAAAAGAGGCACTGGGTGCAGAGCTGCCATTTTCAGAGCTGTTTGTTCATGCATTTGATAAACACTTTTTTTTTTTTTTTTTTTTTTTTTTTGACGCAGTCTTGCTCTGTTGCCCAGGCTGGAGTGCCATAGCACGATCTCGGCTTACTGCAACCTCCGCCTCCCAGATTCAAGCGATTCTCCTGCCTCAGCCTCCCAAGTAGCTAGGATTGCAGGCGTGCTTTTCTATTTTTAGTAGAGAGGGGGTTTCCCCATATTGGCCAGGATGGTCTCCAACTCCTGACCTGAGGTGATCCACCCACCTCGGCCTCCTAATAAGCACTTTTTAAGGGCACCTTCCAAATGACAGGCAAGTGTTCTAGGCACTGGGCAGACAGCCCTGGACGAAGCAGACAGGACGCATCTGCCCCATGGGGTCACTCCAGCCAGGTATCAGGAAGTGCTCAGAAGCATAACCCAGCCAGCGGCGCTTCCAGGAGCAGGTTCATTGACAGAAAACGGACAGTTCAGCTTCATGCATCTCCTCATTGCGCCTCTCTGGCTCCCAGAGCCCCACCATGGGCCTTTACTGGCTCTAGTCCGCCCTGTCCCCTAGACAGTGCCACCACCCCAATTCTGCAGCCCTCACGTCTTCGTTTGTTTTCCGAGTGATAGCACTTACATTCGCTTTCCTAAAGCAGAGCACGTAGTTTCTCTAATGTTGACTTTTACATAAGTGGAATGTACACTGTATAATCACCCATCTTTCTAAGTGACTACAAACTAGCCCAGCACCAGGCAGCATGCGAATTTGTTTCACCTGCACCCCATCGCTGGACAGGTGCAATACCAGGGGCCTGCGGTGGGCACGGCATAGCTCAGGTCGGCTTATTCATGATCCTGTCCTGGTACACGTATTTAGAAGGGCGATTGTCACCTGCAGAATTCCAATTTCCCTCTCAAAACTCTACACATTCAGGCTGGGTGTGGTGGCTCACGCCTGTAATCCCAACACTTTGGAAGGCCAAGTCAGACGGATCACCTGAGGTCAGGAGTTTGAGACCAACCTGGCCAACATGGCGAACTCCCCTGTCTACTAAAAATACCAAAATCAGCTGGGCGTGGTGGCAGGTGCCTGTAATCCCAGCTACTGGGGAGGCTGAGGCAGGAGAATTGCTTGAACCTGGGAGGCAGAGGTTGCAATGAGCTGAGATCATGCCACTGCACTTCAGCCTGGGTGACAGAGGGAGATTCCATCTCAAAAAAAAAAAAAAAAAAAGAATCTACACATTCAATACTCTGAGGACCCACATTTAGAAGTGCCGGTTTCCTTGCACCGCAGCTGTCATTTTCCAGCTTTGTCAGATCTATAGACAAAACAATGAGTGCTACTTTTTAACTTACACATCTTTAATTTCTAGTGGTGCTGAATGTGTTCCAATATTATTGGTTACTTGTATTCTACCGTGATGTGTCTGTTCATACCCTCTGACATTTTTTCTGTGATACTTTTTCTTATTGATCTGTAGTTCTTGAACTAAGGATCTGGAAAGTTTTATCTGCCCTATGCGTTATAAATATGTTTTTCACATTACTGTTTGCCATTCAATTTGATCTTGTGGATTTTTTTAAATATTCAGAAGCCCTTTGCAGTCAAATGTATAATTCTCCCTTTTGGTTTTTGCTGTGAACAAACATCACACTTAAAAAGTCCTTTCCCTTTCCTGAGTTATACATATTCGCCTGTATTTTCTTCTAGGATTTTCTTTCACTTTAAAACCTTATTTGATTTGGGATATGTTTTCGTGTGTGGTGAGAGGCAGGACTCTGATCTGATTCTTTTTCAGGGGGTTTCCTGTTTGTCCCAAGATCATTTCTTAAACAGTCCCGATCCTTTGCTCGATTCTCATCTGGCGTCTCTCATCTGTACACTGATATTACCATGCAGTAGAATTTCCATGCAGTAGAATTCTGTGAAAACCGTGAGGCCTATTAAACGCTGTAGCACGGCTCTTCCTTGGTTCTTTTTACCTTCCCTCTTTTCCTTTTTATAATTTTGCTCATTTCACACAGGAGATTGTGTAGATCTGGCTAAGGGCAGGGGACAAGGTCTGCTCCCATCTGTGGGCCCCACACTCGCCCCGGGTGTTTCACTCACCCCAGCAACAGTCGTGGGTTGGGAACGGCCTCTGCTGAGTGGCAGGCTCTGGGAGAAAGCAGAGAATGAGGCCACCGAGGTCCTGCCTTGTCTGCTTGTTCAGCTAGAAGACACAGGCATTGAGCAAGCCAGAGGCCCAGTGGACAATGACAGTGTGCCAGAATGGTGGACAGGGCAGGGCTTCCATGGGCCAAGGGGAGTGCAGGGCCCTGTTCAGCCCCCTCTCCCCGGCAGGTCAACACATTCCAGACTGTGCTCATCACAGACGGCAAGCTCTCCTTCACCATCTTCAACTATGAGTCCATCGTGTGGACCACAGGCACACACGCCAGCAGTGGGGGCAACGCCACTGGCCTGGGGGGCATTGCAGCCCAGGTAGGCGAGTGCAGTGGGTGCTCTGTGTTCGGGACCCCTGCTCCCCACAGCCAGGACTGTCATGAGCTGATGAGGTAGACAGGGGCCCACCATAGGCAGACCCCCCGTACCATGCAGAGGCCAGCGCGAGGCATCCATGACCATCCCTGAGGCCTCCCGCTGCCGGAAAACAAAGAAACATCCTCAGGCCTGAAGGCATCTTTGTCCCGTTGCCCTGCCCGCCCCACCCCTGCAGTCCCCTGTAACAGCTGTGGCAGCAACAGAAATGTCCTCTGCTCCTTGTGCCCTGCAGTCTGGCCTAGCCAGTGACCCGAGGGACCACAGCCGACAGGAAACCCCGGGTGTGGAGGGAATGAAACAGAACAATGGCCACAGGGTCAGTGCTCCCCAGTCCCGAGTGCCTTTAGGCTGTGTGCACCCCTGCTCACCTCCAGGCCACCTGCTTCCTCTGGGGTCATACTTGCCCCTGGCCCCAGGGGAGGCCCAGGAGCCCAGAGGTGAGCTGCTGGAGGATTGGGCTGGGGAGCCAGGGCCAACCCTCTCCTTGGATCCCAGGAATGGTTGGCTGAGGTCAGGACTTGGCTGGGAGGTTGCCAACCCTGGCAGGAACATGGTGGGGGCAGGGAAACCCCTCCCTCTATAGACCTGGGGAACTGGCCTCTCTCACTCTGCCCCCGCCCCACCCCCAGGCTGGCTTCAATGCGGGCGATGGACAGCGTTACTTCAGTATCCCCGGCTCGCGCACGGCAGACATGGCCGAGGTGGAGACCACCACCAACGTGGGTGTGCCCGGGCGCTGGGCGTTCAGAATCGATGATGCCCAGGTGCGCGTGGGGGGCTGCGGCCATACAAGTAAGAGGACAGAGGAGCAGCTTGGGGTGGGAGCGGGCTGAGGAAGGGGATTGATGGCAAAGGAGAGGTGGAGAGGAAGGGGGCTGGATGCTGACTGGGAGAGTAGGGGCCCTTGGGTCTCCAGCCCAGCCCATCTCAGGCATGTGAAACTAAGGAAGGCCTGGCTGGTCCTGGAGCCTCAGCTTCCCCTAGAGAAGACCCCCACACACACTGCTCTGGGTTGGAGGGAACTCTCTGGAGACTGTGGGTTTCAGGGGTAAAGAGTTGTGGGTCCTCAGGGGAGGAGGAGCCCAGGGACGCCTCTCCCTGGGACCATGAGGTCTGTACTCTCCCCTCATTCCCACCCGGCCTCCTGCCTGGGCTGGGGGAGGGGAAGCATGTGGTCTCTGACCCTCAGGGCCACCCATGGGCAGGTCCTCACCACCCAGGTCCTCATTTCTGCCAGTGGGCTTGCTGCTTGGTGGGATTTGGTGTCTGCTTGACAAATTCAAGCATCACATCTACAGGGGAGTTCCAGGGGTCCTTCCAGCCCAGAGTGCACAAATGGAGGGGGTGGGTGTCCCTCCCAGGGGTGGGCACATGGTCTGTGGGAACAGCCAGGGTGGCAGCAGAGCGGTGGATCGTAGCCCCAGCCCTGCTGCTGTGCGTGCGGCCTCAGGAGCCAAAGAGCCTTGGAAATCACTGTTTACACATGGGGCCAGGGCAAGCAACTGATCGGCTCCAAGGGGGCTGCGCCTCACAAGCCCTGCCAAGCCTTGGGCCACAGTGAGGCTCCCGCTGGGACCTGCCCCAGACTCACCTCCCAGCTGCCAGCATCTAGGCTACCCAGAGGGGAGAGGGGCTGCTTCTCCACAACACTGAGTCCCCAGAGGACACGACGGGGGTAGCAGATGTGGGCGCACCACTGTCGGGGCGGAAGCGGGGTGCAGGCGCGCCACGGGGTGGGGGGTGAGGGGTAGAGAGTGTGGGAGTTGGGGGTGTACCACGGGGTGGGGGGTGCAGGTGTGCCACGGGGTTGGAGGTGGGGCGTAGTAGGGGTGGGGGCTGGAGGCACGTCACGGGGAGGGGGTGGGGGGTAGAGGCGCGCCAGGCAGTGGGGAGAGCACCGCGCGCATCGTGGGAAGAGGAAAGATGCAGGCGCAGACGGGAAGAGCCATTTGAGGGCTGCAGGTGGCGCCGCCGCGGAGACCCGAGGAGCCCGAGCCACCCGCACACGGGGGCGCGAACAGGCCCCGCTTGCATCTGAGCTTAGGGAGTCGGGCTGAAGGGGCGGGGAGCCCAGGAGCTGCCACCCCCGGCCCCAGAGCGGGACACAGCCCTCCTGCAGCCCCCGGCCGCACCCCCTGCGTGGCCTTCCTTGTCCCAGAAACGTCGACGTGACGGCTGAGCGCCAGCCGCAGGTTTTCCAGGCCAGAAACCCGGGAGGGGCGCCAGGAGCGCTGGGAGGGATGGACGGAGCAGGAGGGTGCTGGTGTGAGGCGCTCCAGGGAGTCCGCCCCACACGAAGCCACATTCCGGAGGCCACGCGGACAGCACCAGCACCGCCCCTGCTCCCCTGCTCCGACCTAACGTGAAACCTGAAACCTGGCTGCTTTGCTGCGGTCACCCAGACACCCAGAGACCAACCTTCTGGGTCAGGGGAGGGAAGGGAGATGCGGATGGGAGTGGTTCTCCTGCAGAGTTAGAAGCGGCGGCTGAGGCTCCAGCCCCTCCCTGTGTCTGCAGCCTCCGTGTGCCTGACCCTGCGCCCCTGCCTCAACGGTGGCAAGTGCATCGACGACTGTGTCACGGGCAACCCCTCCTACACCTGCTCCTGCCTCTCGGGCTTCACGGGGCGGAGGTGCCACCTGGGTGAGTGGCTGCGCTGGGCTCAGGAGGAACGCTGTAGGCTCCGCCAGCGGCCCTGAGCGCCCAGGGGTCTCTGTCCCCAGGGTGTGGGTGACTTGCTTAGGGGACCGCTGGGGAGCAAACGCCATGGTCCCCTGGGGTGAGCACCACAGGCGGGTGCAGCTGCTGCCCTCTCTGAGCCAATCGCGGGCTTGCTCCTCCGTCCCCGGCCCAACCCGAGGCCTTGGAGGAAACTCCTCAACCGGGTTCCTGCCGCTGAGGCCTCAGCCTGCCCATGTTTCAGACGTGAACGAATGTGCCTCCCAGCCCTGTCAGAACGGCGGGACCTGCACTCACGGCGTCAACAGCTTCCGCTGCCAGTGCCCAGCCGGCTTTGGGGGACCCACCTGTGAGACAGGTAAGAGGAACTCACGCTGGCCCCCGTGGCCCTGCTGGGTGCAGGATAGCGGAAGACACAGCTGGACAAGGCTGAGGTCTAGGAAGTTCTGGCAGCTGCGCGTGCTGCAAGGCGGACAGCCCAGAGAGGCCACCCTCGGGGAGTGGAGGAGCCCGGATGCCCAGGGAAGGGCCCATATCTGGGAGGGGGCAGGAGCCATGACCAGTCACACAGGCTTCCTAGGCCATGGCATTTGGACCAGGGATGAGGCCTCAGAACAGGCCAGTGCCCAGGTCCCAAACCAGGCCAAGGTCAGGGCCAGACAGCCACCAGGGCCTGGATGAGAGCCCATCAGGGAGTTGTGGGGGGGTGCCGTCAGACCCCCTCTCAGCCCAGGACCAGCTTGAGGAGAAGGTGCAGTGCTTCTGGGGTCAGATGGGCTGGCTGTGGGGCGGGAAGGGCACAGCCACACGGTCCCTGCCGCTCCCTCCAGCTGCTCCTGGATGCTGTTTCTCTCCTGCCCCCGCCTTTAGGGAAAGGGGGTCTCACAGCCTAGGTGGGGCCTGGAGTCCCTCTCCATCCTCATTGCTGCTCCCAAACCTCTGCTTGCCCTCCCAGTTCAGAGCCCAGCTCTTTTGAAGCAGCTGTCATCAGAGTCGGCCTCTACTTACTGCCCTTCCAACAGCACCTCTTTGGACCCCTCACCCATGCCCTTCACCCACCGGGTAAAGAAAGGTGGACACCCCCCCCCCCATTCCTGCTCTCCGTCTCACCATAGGGCTCTGCTCAGGGAGCTTTGCAAAGGGAGCCCCTAAAATCAAAGCACCGTGACCTGCTGCTCCCCACCCGGCTCAGCTAGGTGTGCATGTCCTGTGTGACAATCGCTTATAAAAACATGTAATAGATTGTTTAGATCAGTGTGTTCAAATAGTGACTATATCAATATCTCAGTCTAGAAAAAACAATTCTTATCAGATATTTATGGTCATGGGGAGTTTTTTAAAGTATTTCATTCCAGTGTTTACACATATTTGTACTGGAGAGAACTACAGTTGAGTGGCAGTAAGGGACTTTTGCACCTAAAAGTACATTAGAATCAAATTCTGCAGGAATGCAATGGAAATGTGACTTCAAGGTCCAAAGGAGCAAAGCACAATTCCCACCTGGCGAGATGGGCTTGCCAGTGTGTTTACAGATCACACATGGGTGACAACACAGTGACCCCAGTTATCCCTTGCTCCCCGCCCCTGCCACTGTCTTCCCACAGCCACTGTTGGAGCAAGCTCCATGCAAAGGAGCCTTTCTTCATCCAGAAACTCCTGCCCTGCTTGCCCACATGTTCTTGACGTGAGACGGGTGGGAGTCAGGCTTCTGTGGTGTTGATGCCATGGCAGACTCAGCCCTGCAGGCTTCTGTCCCCTTGGTAAAGGCCAGGGAGGCCGGCAGGGTCTTCTTCCTCTCGCTCAGTGCTCTCCCTGTGCGGTGCTGGCCGGGGGCCTGGCTGCAGGAGGACCCAGGCCTATGATGAGGGTCCCCAAGGGTGACTGGGCAGAGCTTCCCAGGAACAGGCTGCTCCTTGGCTATGCCCCAGGCTCCAGGAGCCCCTCTGTGACGTACAGCCTGGTGAGGTCCCCTAAGAGGGGTTGGGGCTTGGTGCCAGGAGGCTGGTTCAGGTCTTGGCTCTGCAGCATGTCAGTTATGTACATGGCCTTGAGCCCTGAGCCTTGGCTTTCAGTGCAGCTGTGGCACAAGCCTTGGGTACAAGCCTTCCCCCCTGCGACCCCCCACAGAGGCTCCCTGGTCTCAGAAGCCACCTTGGCCCCCAGAGCTCATAACAGCAAGGGCACCCACAACTACAGGCAAGGGCGTACGTTCTGCTCCACCTACTGGAGTTGGGGTCAGGGAGACAGGGATCACCATGTCCCCTCAGCCACCAAAGGGCTTTCACACCTCCTGGGGGAGTGGTCAGGCCCTCCTGTCTCTTTCCTGTGCCAAGGAGAGGGCCCCACCATTCCCCCATGACTCCAGGGAGGGACACACGTTCTGGCTATCATTCTGGTTTCTGAGTTTGTTTGGGTATGAGCTGTCAGTAAGACAGCGGATGTGGCTACCCCCTGCTTCTGGCTCTGCTGCCTGGGGGCAAAGGAGAGACCTGGGATACCTGGGCCAGGTACTCTGGGCTCAAGGAGGGCCAGCATCCGATAAGGAGGCAGGGCAGAGGGTGGTCTCCCCTAGCTCACTCCCACTCAGTAACAGGGGACCGGAGTCCCTTTGCCCTGGCTGTTCCTGCACAGGCCATTGCCTGCCCCACCCAGCCTCTCGCCCCAGGGGCCACTCCTACACCGTGGGTGCTGCACACCCTTCCAGGCTCAGTCACAGCCTGCATCCTCAACAACAGCTCTTGTCACAGTCTGCTTGGAATAAGAGCTACCTAGGGAGGGACTGTCCCCCGAGAGTGGGAGTGGGTTCCGTGCACTCCCATTTGCCCCTGCCCAGCATATACACTCCTCCCTCCATCCCAGGTTTGCTGAATTAGACCTAGTTCAGATGGAGCTTCAGGTGGCCAGTCAGGACTGTCTGGCCAGGCCTGGCCTCTTCCTTGCCTGTTGCCCCCTCAGAAACCTGCCTGCCAGGCCCCCCTGCCCTGCAGGCCCGTCGGGGATGGGGCTCAGTGTACGTCCCAGGGGTTTCTGTCCCATCAGGTAACCATAGCTGGGAGTCCATCATCCTGTCTACACCTCTTCACTCTAGCCCAATCTCCCTGTGACACCAAAGAGTGTCAAAATGGTGGCCAGTGCCAGGTGGAGAACGGCTCTGCGGTGTGTGTGTGCCAGGCTGGATACACTGGAGCAGCTTGCGAGACGGGTGAGTGGCCTGGCTTCGGGTTGGAGAGGGGCTCCTGCCTGTGGCCAGGTGCTGGGCACAGGGTGGTCATGGCCTGGCTCAAGCAAAGCCCCCACCTCTGCTGCCCCTCAGATGTGGACGACTGCAGCCCTGACCCCTGCCTGAACGGAGGCTCTTGTGTTGACCTAGTGGGGAATTACACCTGCTTGTGTGCAGAGCCCTTCAAGGGACTTCACTGTGAGACAGGTAACTGGCCAAGTGCCTGGAGCCCGCCATGGCTGATGGTGGCCTTGTGCCGTGAATACCACCATAGCCACTTTCCCCTTCCTGCCTCACCGTCTGACTCACCTCACACCTGCCTATGGGGTGGGGGGATGCCTCTGCCCGCTTCCCACTCCCCGGCGCTTCCCGCTCAGCCTGGATCCTCAGCCACCAACTGCAGGAAAAATAGGAAGCAAAAGATGGATGCTGCCTCCAAGGTGCTGTGTGAGGCTGAGCAACCCCTTCCCCTCTCTGGGCCTTGGTTTCCAGCTGTGAAGTGCCGGGAGGGATGACAAAGTTCCCAAGGCTCTTCTTCCAGCCTGGGTGACTCAACTTTTTAACATCTTCCTTTCCTACTCTAGAACCCTCAGCACACAAGGGAAAGTAATGGGAATCAGAAAGAAAACTGACCTTTCACTATTTTCTATTCTATTTTGTATTGTTTAACTGCTAGTTGTGACTTGTTAGAGGAATTAAAAGGCCAACTGGAGATTACAGCCCACAGTATAAAAATGGCTTTCCTGTCTGATTGTTGCACCTGCCTCCAGAGGCTCACCCCACTGTGCCGACCTCTATGGACGCAGCAGGTGCTGCTTCTCTCCAGGGAGATGATAAAGACAAACTATTCAGGTTATTTTTATTTTAAAAATTAAGGAGGGAATTCTGTTTTACCCATAAGACACAGAGGGTCGTGGGCCCTCCATCAGTCTTTGCCGAGGGCATGGGAGGCCAGGGTGTGTCCTGAGGGGAGGGTGGTGCTCTGCAGAGCAGGAGCAGGAGGAGGCAGCCTCACCTATTTGGCTGCTTTACAGTCACTGTTCCATGTCACAGCTCACTTTGCCCAGATTGTTATCTAAATATCAGTGTATTTCCCTAAATTCATGTCAGGAAACAAGGGGTTTCAAAAGATTTTTGCAAATAAACCGTGTTTCGTACAGAATAATAATGCAAGTAGACGTGAATAATAAGAAACAGACTGGCTGGGTGCGGTGGTTCATGCCTGTAATCCCAGCACTTTGGGCACTTTGGGAGGCCGAGGCGGGTGGATCACTTGAGGTCAGGAGTTCAAGAACGCCTGGCCAACATGGTGAAACCCCATCTGTACTAAAAATACAAAAGTTAGCCAGACGTGGTGGTGCACACCTGTAGTCCCAGCTACTCGGGAGGTTGAGGCTGGAGAATTGCTTGAACCCAGCAGGAGGCAGAGGTTGCAGTGAGCTGAGATCACACCAATGCACTCCAGCCTGCGCGACAGAATGAGTGGAGACTCTGTCTCAAAAAAAAAAAAAGAAGAAGAAAGAAACAACAGACTGACACTTGTGCTAATGTAAGGGCTGACTGACTGTATTACAAGGCGCAGATGCTGACAGTCTAATCAGGTCTGACAGGAAGTTGGCCACAAACTGAAGACTACAAAAAAGAGTTTCTAGTCTTCTGATTCTAGCCAACAAGAATTAACTGCTCTTGGAATTTCCTTCTCACTGTCATCACCTGGAAAAACAGACAAAATTTGTGAAACGCCTTGTTCAGCCATTGGACAACAGACAGCACAAGCCTGTCATCCCTGAGAAAAAGGAATCAAATGAGGTGAGCCCTACAATTGCCCCAGATTCTGCCTGGGGTAGTTTCCAGGCCACTGTGCTGGGAGGAGGAACTGAGAGTCCAGCAGTCCCTCTGAATTGAGGAGATGAAGATCCTAGTTCAGTGGCTACAGGATGGTGCTCCTGAGGCAGGAGGGAACATGAGATCAAGAGGAGACCTCCCTGAATTTTGGCTCAGTATCATCAGACTCAGGATGAAATCCGCAAGGCTATGGAAAGAACCACTAGAAAGCAGTAAGTCAGACAGTTCCTGGAGCTCAAACAGGGCTGGTAATCTATTGCATAGAGTCCTCAGTGGGGTGTCACTTTAGTAGTGCTGAAATAAGATTAATGTCGACCTGCCCTAACAAATCTTAAAGAAAGCTTAAAAGGATCAAACTGATCCTAAGTCATTTAACCATGTGCCAGAATGAAATCCTATACTCCTTAACAGGAGTATATCAGTAATGTAACAGAATCCAGAACTCCAAAATACCCAGTCAAAAATTATCAGGTCTACAAAGAAGTAAAATGTAACTCACAGCCAGAAGAAAAATAGATCAATAGAAACAGGCAATGATAGAATTAGCAGATACAAATGTTTAATTATCTATTATGAATATACTCCTATAATCAAAATTGTTGAGAGGGAAAAAACCTAATAAGAAGTAGAAGGTATTTTTTAAAACTTGCAGAGATGAAAAATATATCTGAGTTTTTATTTATTTATTTATTTATTTATTTATTTTGTTTTCTTGTTTTTTGTTTTTTGAGATGGAGTCTCGCTCTGTCGCCCAGGCTGGGGTGCAGTGGCCGGATCTCGGCTCACTGCAAGCTCCGCCTCCCAGGTTCACGCCATTCTCCTGCCTCAGCCACCCGAGTAGCTGGGACTACAGGCACCCACCACCTCGCCCGGCTAGTTTTTTTGTATTTTTTAGTAGAGACGGGGTTTCACTGTGTTAGCCAGGCTGGTCTCAATCTCCTGACCTCATGATCCGCCCGTCTCGGCCTCCCTATCTGAGTTTTTAAAATACACTGAATAGTATTTACAGCAGGTTAGATATTGCAGAAGGAAAGATCAATGAACCTGAAGAGTGAAACAGAACAATTCAAGATGCATCACAGAGAGAATAAGACTAAAAGAAAAAGAAGAGATCTTCAGCAGCATGCAGAACGGTATTAGGGTAATAGGATCCACGTATCTGGAGTCTGCGAAGGAGGATGGAGATGGGTGTGGAAAGGAGTGTGACAGAAAAAGTATGTGAAGAAATAATACGCAAACGCTTTCCAAATTTGATGAAAACTGAAACCCACATTTCCAAGAAAAGCATGAAGAAAACCACACAAAGTCAAACCATAATCAAATTGCTGAAAACCAATGATGAAAAATCTCAAAAACAGCCAGAGGAAAAAGCCACATTACATACAGAGAAACAAGAATGACAACAGACTTCTCATCGACAACAATGCAAACCAGGAGACACTGGAGTAACACCTTTAAAGTAGTGAAAGAAAAAAACCATCAACATACTGTAGTGTATTACCAGCAAAACTACATTTCAAAAGTTAAGCTGAAATAAAGACTTTTTTACACAAACAAAAATGAAAAGTATTCATCACCAGCATACCTGCATTACAAGAAAATGTTAAATGAAATTATTTAGACAGAAGAAAAAAAAAACTGGTACCAAGGGAAAATCTGGATCTATGCAAAAGAATGAAGATTGTTAAAAATGATAAATATGTAGGTTGAAGACTTTTTAATCCCTTTAAAGATAATTTTTAAAATAAAATAATAAAGCTTATAACATATGCAGAAATAAAATAGATGACTCCAATAACAAAAACCAAGGTGTGCAAACTTTTTCTGTAAAGGGCCAGATAGTAAATACTTTTGGCTTTTTGAGCCATATGGTCTCTATCACAATTCAACTCTGCCATTGTCATGTGAAAGCAGCCAGCCATAGACAATACATAAATGAATAGGTGTGGCTGTGTTCCAATAAAACTGTACTTTAAAAAATTGATGGCAGGTAAAATTTGGTCTGTGGGTTATAGTTTACCAACTCCAATGTAAAAGATAGGAAGAAATGGAAGTATAATATTGTAAGGTCCCTATATTATATAAAGTGGTATAATGTTGTTTGAAGGTAGGCTGTGTAAGTAAAAGATACACATTGTAAACCCAAAACAACAAGTGAAAATAATAAAGAATTATAGCCAATAAACCAATTGTGGAGATAGAAATTGAATCCTAAAAATACTCAATCCAGAAGGCAGGAAGAGAGGAAAAAAAGAAAGAAGTGGGACAAGTGAAAACCAAAAGCAAGATGATAGGTTCAATCTAGTCATATTGGTAGTTACATTAAAATTAAAATGAGTAAACATACAAATTAAAAGGCAAAGATTGTCAGCTTGAATTGAAAAGCAATACCCAACTATACGCCATCACAAGAACCCACTCTAAGTATAAAGACACAGATAATTGTAAAGTAATAGAATGGGTTTCTGTTCTGAGAAAGGTAGAGTAAGCACAGTCTACCCCTGTCTCTCCCCCACTGAATACAGCTACAATCCTGGACAGAATGCATGGAGTAGCTATCAGAGGACTCTGAAAAGTCAATAGTAGCAGGTGGATTGGGGAAGAAGACCAAGCTTTGAAGTGCCACCAAACCAGTGGTGAGTTTACCATTGTTTGTTTTTTGCTTCGGTATCCCCCCAGCCTGGACTCAAAGCCACCTCAGAACCAGAAGTAAGCATCCACATGGACAAAAAGAGTGCTCCAGGAGAAGCCCTCTAGTCCAGCTTAAGAAGCAGGGCTGACAGTGCAGAAGTTGGGGAGTCCTCAAGTGTCTTTAAACTGCGAGGGAAGAAACCTTCCTCTCCAGTTGGAGGTGCTGTGGTTTCAAAGGGGTTGGGTATTGTTTTTCCCTTTCCTGTTGTTTTTCCCTTTCTCTGTCATCCCATTAGTTGGTCCCAGCCATGAATGCCATCATTATAAAAGTGGCACGGTAAGGAAGTAAAAGCCCCAACATTTTTGCCAGAGGACTGAAAAAGGTAGCCCCAGAAAACTGGAAAGTACTGGGGAAACTGTGGAGGGTGAATCTTGGGACAGCAACTCCATAAAATTATTTATGAACTCCTGAGCTCCCCTAAGTTGGCAGAATCTGTATAATCTGATCTAAAATTTTATTGACAATACCATTCATAATTTGACAATACAATTTATAATGGTATTGTCAGTAAACCTCTAAAGTTGAAAGACTTTAGTATAAATCTAATAAAACGTTAGAGAATTTGTATGCTGAAAAACTACAAAGTGCTGATGAAAGAAATCAAGATCAAGTAAATGGAGAGACATACCATGTTCATGGATTAGAAGACTCAACATAGTAAATATGGCAGTGCTCTCTAAATTGATTTACAGATTTAACATGATTCCAACAGAGGTCTCAGCAGAATATTTTGTGAATGTAGACAAACTGCTTCTAAAATTTGTATGGAAAGAAAAAGAATTTAGAAAACCAAGACAGTTTTGATGAAGAATAAATTTTGAGGAATCACATTACTGAGTATTAAGATTTACTGTAAAGCCACAGTGATCAATTCAGTGTGATACTGGCAAAGGAGCTGACACATGGATCAATGAAACAGGAGAGGAAATTCAGAATTAAACCCAAACAAATATGGCCAATTAATTTTTTTAAATGATTTAAATCCAATGGAGAAAGGATAATCTTTTCAACAAATGGGATTGAAACAATTAGATATCCATGTGTGTGTGTGTATATTTATATATATATATAACCTCAACTTAAACCTCACACTTTATACAATGATTAACTCAGAATGGATCATAGACCTAAATGGAAAAACATAAAACTATAATATTTTTAGAAGAAAACATGGGCAAAAAAAAAATCTTTATGACCTGGTCTTAAGCAAAGTATTCTTAGATGATAAGACAGCAAAAGCATGATTTATTTTTAAAAAACAGATAAATTAGACTTCATCAAAATTTAAAACTTTTGCTTTGTAAAAGACACGGTTAACAGAATAAAAAGACAAGCTACAGACCAGGAGAAAACATTTGCAAAACTCATACCCAACAAAGGACTTGTGATCAGAATACATCAAGAATTCTCAAATCTCAACTGCGAGAAAACGAACAACCCAATTTTTAAAATGGACGAAAGACTTGAACGGACACTTGGCCACAAAAGATATATATATGGAGGTGAATAAACGGATGGAAAAATATTCTTGTCATTAATATCAGCCATTAGTGAAATGCAAATAAAAGCCACTACAAGAAATCACAACAAACCCAGTAGAATGTCTAAAAAAAAAATACTGACCTGGTGTAAATACAGAGCAACTGGAACTCTCACACATTTTTAGTGGAAAGGCAAAATGGTTCAGCCACTCTGAAAACAGTTTGGCAGGTTTTTTTATAAGGTTAAGTATATGCTTGTAATATGACCCAGCAATCCCACTCCTTGGTATTAACTCTAAAGAGATGAAAACTTATGTTCACATACAAATCCATATACAAATGGTTATATTATTTCTATTTATAATCACCAAACTCCAAAACCCAAATACCCTTCTCTGGGTGAATGGATAGACAAATTATGGAACCTCTGTACAGGGGAATACTACTCAGTCATAAAAAGAATCAATTATAGATACATACAACAACTTAGATGGATCTCAGAGGCATTATGCTGAAAGAAACCAGTCTCAAAGATTATATCCTGTATGGTTCCATAAATGGCATTCTTCCTAAAACAAAACTATAGTGATGAACAAATCAGTAGTTGCCAGGGACTGAGGGGTAACAGGAGCTCTGCGACTCTGAAGAGATAGACCAAAGAAGCCTTTTAGGGAGATGGAATGTCCTGCATCCTGATTGTGGTGGGGGTTAAACCAATCTATATATGTGTTAAAATTCATAGAGGTATAGTGAACAAAAGTCAATTTTACTGTATACTAATTTGCAGAGACACATTTTGAAAGCATATGAAGAAATTGAACATCTTTTAAAAACCAAAAAGTAGCTGGCGTGGTGGTTCACCCCTGTAATCCCAGCACTTTGGGAGGCCAAGGCGGGCAGATCATGAGGTCAGGAGATCAAGACCATCCTGGTCAACATGGTGAAACCCCGTCTCTACTGAAAATACAAACATTAGCTGGGTGTGGTAGGGCGTGCTTGTAATCCCAGCTACTCGGGAGGCTGAGGCAGGAGAATTGCTTGAACCTGGGAGTTGGAGGTTGCAGTGAGCCGAGATTGTGCCACTGCACTCCAGCCTGGCAAGAAAGCGAGACTCTGTCTCAAAATAATAATAATAATAATAATAATAATAATAATAATAATAGGTAAACACTAATCAAGATAATGCTGCTGCAGTGGCTACATTAATATCAAATAAATTAAACTTCAGAATAGGGAATACTGCTGGGAATTAGGAGGGATCTTTTATAATGATAAAGGGGTCAATTCATCCAGAAGACATAACTCTAGATATACTTGTACCTATTAACACCTATTCACATGAAGCAAAAGCTGACTGAACTGCAAGGAGAAATAGGTCCATAATTATTGGTGGAGATTCACTCCCCTCTCAGTGGTTCATAGAACATGTCGACAGGACATCTTCTCTGGTGCTTCTTGTTCTGTCCAATCCTGGGTGGCTTCTCTGGTGCTTCTTGTTCTGTCCAATCCTGGGTGGCTTCTCTGGTGCTTCTTGTTCTGTCCAATCCTGGGTGGTTTCTCTGGTGCTTCTTGTTCTGTCCAATCCTGGGTGGCTTCTCTGGTGCTTCTTGTTCTGTCCAATCCTGGGTGGCTTCTCTGGTGCTTCTTGTTCTGTCCAATCCTGGGTGGCTTCTCTGGTGCTTCTTGTTCTGTCCAATCCTGGGTGGCTTCTCTGGTGCTTCTTGTTCTGTCCAATCCTGGGTGGTTTCTCTGGTGCTTCTTGTTCTGTCCAATCCTGGGTGGCTTCTCTGGTGCTTCTTGTTCTGTCCAATCCTGGGTGACTTCTCTGGTGCTTCTTGTTCTGTCCAATCCTGGGTGGTTTCTCTGGTGCTTCTTGTTCTGTCCAATCCTGGGTGACTTCTCTGGTGCTTCTTGTTCTGTCCAATTCTGGGTGGTTTCTCTGGTGCTTCTTGTTCTGTCCAATCCTGGGTGGCTTCTCTGGTGCTTCTTATTCTGTCCAATCCTGGGTGGCTTCTCTGGTGCTTCTTGTTCTGTCCAATCCTGGGTGGCTTCTCTGGTGCTTCTTGTTCTGTCCAATCCTGGGGTTTCTCTGGTGCTTCTTGTTCTGTCCAACGAAGGAGCTGGGAGATGCTAAGCTCCACGGGGTGCAGCACGGCTACAAATCCATTTCCAGAAATAAGCTTCTGGCTTCAGTTCCACTTGGGAATGAGAACAGAGGTGAAAACCCAAATGTGCCATTGGAGCTGGGCGGGGAGACCACTCTCCCCACACTCCCTGCTTGGCCGCTGGTCACCGCTGTTCTTCTTGCAGGAGACCACCCAGTGCCCGACGCCTGCCTCTCGGCCCCTTGCCACAATGGGGGCACCTGTGTGGATGCGGACCAGGGCTACGTGTGCGAGTGCCCCGAAGGCTTCATGGGCCTGGACTGCAGGCAGAGTGCGTCTGGGCTGCAAGGGCTGCCGTTTTAGGGCTGGGGCAGGAGACCCAGGGAGGGCCCTCCTGTGGGTGCATGCAGGAAACACCCTGAGAAGAAACGTGTGAGTGTGCATACACTGCAGTCTGTATGGGAAGTTGGTCAGGAGCAGGGTAGGGTCTGGAGCGAGGGTGCCATCTTTCTGCGCCCCCACATGGGAGGCTCCTCCCTCTCTCCGTGGCAGGAGTCCCCGATGACTGTGAGTGCCGTAACGGAGGCAGATGCCTGGGCGCCAACACCACCCTCTGCCAGTGCCCCCCGGGATTCTTTGGGCTTCTCTGTGAATTCGGTAGGTGCCGAGGGCACCCTTCCTGCCCTGTCCCTGAGCATCCTCATAACCGGGAAATGAATGGTGGCTTGGGCTGGGGTCCACAGGTCCGGACTGCCAACCATTGGTTCTACGCCCACCCCAGGAGGGCCTGGCCACAAGAGTGCCTGAACCTGTTGGGGCCCCTGGGTCTTGGGAAGCCCCATCCTTGACAAGGACTCGAGGTCTGCCAGAAGACATGCGGAATGTGGGATGGGGCTTCCTCCTTTCTCTCCAGAAATCACAGCCATGCCCTGCAACATGAACACACAGTGCCCAGACGGCGGCTACTGCATGGAGCACGGTGGGAGCTACCTCTGCGTGTGCCACACCGACCACAATGCCAGCCACCGTGAGTAGCGCAGGGACGAGCCTGCTGGGCTGGGGGCCCGAACAGAAGCCAGGGAGAAAGTGGTGGGTGAGGCAGGCACAGGCCAGAGTCCCTGCTTCCCTTCTGACTCTCAGGAGAGCTGGCGCCTGGGGGAGCCTCTCTCAATAGCCTTCCTGTAATATGGGGCTGGACATCTCCTCTGCCCCAGTGGAGTAAGCTCACAGGTGGAAAAGCACTTCTGCAAGTGTGCAAGCACCGTGTGGTATCTTCCCTAAAGCCCCAACACAAGCTATTAAAATATTTAATGCATACATAATTAGGCACGTGTAATTAAATGTGTCACTATATGTTTGTTAGTGTATAGATGGTTAATCGCTTGCATCATGTATGATTATATAGAATAATGATGTGATGCTGGCAGTGATGACAGGAAGGCGTTTCTGTATCACAGCTCAGTCCTACCTCGTAAAATAGGGAAGGGTGAGTTCTGCTAAAATTGAGAAAAAGAGAAATTCCAGGGAGGGGCCTTAGAGCCCACTCTGAGGAACCAAGATGCCCACAGAGTGTATTTTAAGTGGCCTTGGTTCCAGACAGGATGTCAGGGTAACCCTGGCAGGCAAGGTGGCCCGCCAGCCTCTTGCTGCCTGCACGGATGCGGCATAAGCTCCAGGACCACCCTCTGCCCCCGCCCCCAGCCTTGCCATCACCCTGCGACTCGGACCCCTGCTTCAACGGAGGCTCCTGCGATGCCCATGACGACTCCTACATCTGCGAGTGCCCGCGCGGTTTCCACGGCAAGCACTGTGAGAAAGGTATGGCGGGCAGGGGCGCCGGCGTCAGCACCCTGGAGAGCGCCCGCGGGCCGCGGTTCCGCTTCTGCGGTCTCTGTCTTCGTTTCGCGAATGGCTGACCTCCTCTATAGCCCTGCCTGATGTGCTGCTCTGTTCTGTGTGTTTGGAGGCGAGCACCTCACTGTCGGGACGGTTCTGATCTGCACCAGTGCCAGGCCTGCTGGTCCTTACCTTGCTCTTCTCAAGATAGGCTTCATTGCCTTCTCAGCATTTTTACAAATAGGTTTTAGAATCATTATATTAAATTTTATTTTAAAAATTTCCTTAGGATTTTGCTCAATCTAATTCAGCATGAACAATGTCGAATTTTATTACATTTAGCCGCTTGAGAGTAGAAGTGTCCTTCCGTAAGCACATTGCAGGCGTAGCTGTCCCTGCCAGGCCCCACCCAGGACTGTCCCTTCCATGCAGTTTGAAGCAACAGTTAGGACTCCCATCAGTGACCCCCAGACCTGTTTGGCATCTCAGTGGCCAGTGCCCAGAGGGGGCTGCCTGACCCCAGAGCGGCCTGGCACCGTCTCCGGGGGCTTGGCCCCAGGCACCCCCGTAGCCTGGACTGGTGTGGAGCCTCCCATGGCCCCTCCCCTGCTCTGTTTCTTGTCCCTGAGGGAAAGACCCTGAAGTCTGAGCCCTGGACCCCGTGGCTCCCCCAATCCCTGCAGCAGAGGTAGAACAGGTTTCCAAAGAGAAGACCCCAACTGCTTGGTTCTTTGCAAGCTCTGACAAGGTCTTTCTCTCTCAACACACTCCTAGGACCACCCTGAGGCCCTGTGTGGGCCCTGCCCAGAGCTGACTCTGGCCCTACTCCAGCTCACACCTGCCAGTGACATGAAGTCCACTGCACCCAAGGGGTGTCCTACCAAAGCTGACATCTCACTAGGCCAGACTGCCAGTACCCAGTGTCCCTGCCCCAATGGTTCTGTGCCCACCCCGGGAACTGCACAGCCCTCCCCCAGGGTCCCAGCTTCCGTGAGCACACGGGCCACCAATGTGGACACCTCTGACCCCAAAGGGAGTACAGAAGGGACAGGGATGGCTGTCCTCAGGGGTGGGGCAGCCAGAGCTTGGACGTGCAGCTTGGGAGGCCCCTGGGGGTAAGGGTTGGTGGGAGAGAAGTGAGCACAGTGGGGCAGGCCCCTCCTGCCGCTCAGAACCCAGGTGTCCAAGGATTCGGAGTTCCTTGCTGGCCCTTTGACAGGGTGATTGGCAAGGTGGCAGGATAGATGTGCTGGTTTAGCAGATGCCTTTAAATACATGCTTAGCGTCTGAGTCCCTTGGGGGCCCAGGAACTGTTAGGACCCAGAGAAAATGTGGCAATGCCAATGCAGGTATGGAACACACATAAATCCAGATTGACTGCTGGGGACCCTGATGTCATGGCGGATGAGACTCAGCCACTTCCTGTCAGACGGGGAATACCTGTGTGCAGGAGGGAGAAGTGCTGCACCTGCAGCAGTGGCCGGGCCGGTTCTCCACAGGGAGGACCCAGCCATTGCCAGAGCCTGGGCAGAGAAGAGGACAGGCGAGCAAAGGGCCCACCTGAGGCTGAGTTGGGGTCTCCGGCCTGCGAGCCCCACCCCAGTCTCCCCCATGTGTGTGGACCTGCTTGGTCCCCTCTGCAGCCGGGCCCCAGGGCTCAGTCAAGAAGCAGGCCCGGCCTGCCAGGCCCCACCAGCACCAGAGGACTGAGAAGATGCCAGGAGGGTATAGTGGCTCTGTGGAGCCAGCAGCCTGGCCCCGTTCATCTGTCTCTCTGTCCTTCTACACAGCCCGGCCACACCTATGCAGCTCCGGGCCCTGCCGGAACGGGGGCACGTGCAAGGAGGCAGGCGGCGAGTACCACTGCAGCTGCCCCTACCGCTTCACCGGGAGGCACTGTGAGATCGGTGCGGCCCCCAGGGGCAGGGGGGAGGGCAGGAGCAACGGGCCAGCCCTGAGCTGGGGCCCCTGCTGCACCCTCCCTGCCAGCTGTGGGTCTGCTTCTCATGAAGAGGCCCCAGCTCTGGGATGTTGGGGAACCTGGGAGGGGCGGTGGGCTACAACCCTTGACCTGGCTTCTGCTTCCAGGGAAGCCAGACTCATGCGCCTCTGGCCCCTGTCACAACGGCGGCACCTGCTTCCACTACATTGGCAAATACAAATGTGACTGTCCCCCAGGCTTCTCCGGGCGGCACTGCGAGATAGGTAAGGTGGGTGGGAGGCCAGACCAGGGCGGCCAGGGGTGAACCCTCTCTGCAGATGTGAAAACAGGCCCGTGGGCAGGGCTGGTCCAGGCCCTGGAGGCGCAGGAGGTGGAGCTGGGCGCAGGAGGCAGGATGCCCCATGCAGTCCCGAGCCTTCAGGGAAGACATAGTGGCCAGGACCCTCCTGCGTTCTGGCAGCCCCCTCCCCCTGCTTCCGGAGCCCGTGTGTGAATGGGGGCACCTGCGAGGACCGAGGCACGGATTTCTTCTGCCACTGCCAAGCAGGGTACACGGGACGCCGGTGCCAGGCAGGTGAGAGGGCCGGGGGGCCAAGTGGGGAGCATGGGATTTCTTGCTACTTCCTGCAGAGCTGAGCAGGGCAGGGATGGGAAGAGGGAAACACATATCACAGCAACCAGGCCCCAGAAGTCAAGGCACCTTTCCCTGGCGAAGGGCAGTGTGGGAGCAGGACGTCTCTGGGCCCTGCAGCCGGGTTGGGCAGAGGGCAGAGCGATGGGGAGGGGCCGGGAAGGCACAGGACTGTGCAAGACAGGCTGCTGTGCCTTGCAGAGGTGGACTGCGGCCCCCCAGAGGAGGTGAAGCACGCCACACTGCGCTTCAATGGCACGCGGCTGGGCGCGGTGGCCCTATATGCATGTGACCGCGGCTACAGCCTGAGCGCCCCCAGCCGCATCCGGGTCTGTCAGCCACATGGTGTCTGGAGTGAGCCTCCGCAGTGCCTTGGTGATTCTGCGGGCCCTTGGGGTGGGGCAGGTGGGGCCCACACCCTCCTCGCCCTGCCCATGTGGAGGAGCACAGAGGCTGCAGGCCCAAGCAAGGATGCCCAGCTCTGACCTGGTCTTGCCCCTTCTCCCCTCAGTCTCCTGTCTGTGAATATGGACCGTGGGGTGACAGAGGTGATGATCACAGTCAACTTTGCTCTGGGCCATTCACTAAAGGCTTCCCTGTCCTCAGAGCAGCCCGGAGCAGGGGGTCAAACACCCAAATACCTACTCTGCAGATGCAGTAGTTGAGGCCAAGAGGTAGCCCAGGGGCAGAGTCCTAAAGAGGTTCAGGACCCACCTCCTACTCCTGGCCCCTTGGAGACTTATGGAATCAAAGCAAGATCCCCCTAACCCCTACAGCCATTTGAGGAGTGCATTGCCACCGAGGCCCCACCCTGGTCTGGCTTGGGAGCTGGGGGTGCACAGCCTAGAGACAAGGTCCCCCTGACCGAAGCCCCTGGAGAAGTAGGGCCATTAACACCCTATAGGTGCATCACATTACACCAGAGGAGTCCAAACTGTCCATCAGAAAGTCTATGTGATGTGAGCTAGTTTTATGAAGTAAGGATTTTAAAACAAGCTTAGGAATAGTGGGTGACAGCACCCAGATTTGAGTGGGGCACATAAGCACATCACTGTCCCCCACATGGCCCACAAAGCCAAGGCCAACCTGCGTGGCCTCACTCAGGTGAAGGGTTCTGGGAACACCTGGCTTCAAGCATCCTTTCCTTCTGGGCTTTAAGCCCCAGGGTGAGCTCCTGTCTGTCTTGGAGACGACCCCCTTCCCAGTGCTACTTCCCCTCCTATATGTTGCCAGATGAAAAGCCGATATCCTCAGAGAATATGAGCAACCAGCCAGGATATCAAGATAC
Organism: Chlorocebus sabaeus; assembly: GCF_047675955.1. Lineage (NCBI taxonomy): Eukaryota > Metazoa > Chordata > Mammalia > Primates > Cercopithecidae > Chlorocebus > Chlorocebus sabaeus. The sequence continues at coordinate 128,595,448 of NC_132913.1, forward strand.
CTGAAAAGTACGATTGTCTCAAAAAACAATAATAAAAGTCCAGAAAATATGTACGATTGGAAGCAGAATTGCAGAAGACAGATTTTAACACAAGAGTTCAAGACCAGCAAAGGCAACATAGGGAGACCTCATCTCTACAAAATTTTTAAAAATTAGCCGGGGAAACTGACATTAATACCAATGTTAGAAAAGAAAAAAATTTCAAACTTGATTAATTAAATATCTGACTTCAGCAGTTAGGAAGAAAAATACCAAATGATGCTGAAAAAAGTAGAAGGAAAGAGGAATAAAGGTAAAAGCCATAATTAATGAAGTAGAGATCAAAGATACAAAAGAAAAGACAAGCCAAAATTAGTTCTTTGAAACACCTAATAAAGTCAGGAGTTCGAGACCAGCCTGGCCAACATAGTGAAACCCCATCTCTACTAAAAATATAAAAATTAGCCGGGCATGGTGGCGGGCACCTGTAGTCCCAGCTACTTGGGAAGCTGAGACAGGAGAATCGCTTGAACCCGGGAGGCGGAGGTTGTAGTGAGCCACAATCATGCCACTGCACTCCAGCCTGGGCAACAAGAGCGAAACTCCGTCTCAAAAAAAAAAAAAAAAAGGAAAAAAGTCTAGAACCAACCCAAAGACCCAGCCAGTGAGAATGGGTGAAGTATGATGTAACCACACTGTGGAATGTTACTCGGTAGTGAAAATCTATGAACCACAGTGACCTGTGATGTGGAGTTCTCTTCTGCATATAATGCTGAGGGAAGACAATATATATCATGATGTACTATGAATAAAGTTCCTAAATAACAAAAACACGTTCATTATTGTTTAGGCAATTTATAAAACTTTTTAAGCTAATTTTAATTATTTTGCTGCCAGAAAACCTAATTTTTAAAAGACAAGGAAATGATAAACCCAGAAATATTTATCACAGGGGAAGAGGAGGGTGCATGATCAGATGAGCCCATTCACCATTCTGGCTGCCAGGGTGGATGCTAGTCCCAGATGTCACTAAGTCATTACTGTTTATTTACTTTTTAAGCATGAAATTAAACTTTAAAAAAATAAACATTTAAATTCAGGAGCACAACTCCCACTTTAAAAGAAACCTGTGGTGAACCGTTTAGAACTAAGACTGGTCCCAGAGGTACTGGTTTCATAGGTGACTATTATACATTGAAATGGCAAGATGGGGCATGAGACATTTTCTGCCAAACCCGTGAGACCTTTGTCCTGTCGGCTTGAACCACTGGAATTAAGTCCCACAGCGTCTTCCATGAGCCCTGGGGTGGTTGTGAGCCTGCCCTGTCACTTCATAGGCACAGCCAGGCACTGAGCCCCAGGCCCACTGCCCTGCCCTGACTCCAAGGATATCCAGCCCTGGTCTCTGGCCTTTCCAAGCACTGATGTATCATCGAATTCTGTCTGGCCCCTCATAACTAGTTTATGTGCATCTTAATTTGGCTTAATTGTGGCCACATTGCTTTACTCTCGGACTCTCTCCTCTCAGAAATTGATGAGTGCCGGTCTCAGCCGTGCCTGCATGGGGGCTCTTGCCAGGACCACGTCGCTGGGTACCTGTGCCTCTGCAGCACAGGCTACGAGGGCACCCACTGCGAGCTGGGTAAGAGGGGCCCTGGCCCTGCTGGGGTGGCAGCTCCAGCACGCTGGCCATGTGCCTGAGGCAGTGGGTCCCCCAGAGAGGTCTCTGGATGGCTGGGGTGGCCACTGCATGCTCTCTTGGGCCCCTGCCAGCTCTGACATCCAAGACGAAGATTTACAAACATCCCTTCCTGCACCTCCCCAGGGGAGACTGAGAGCCCAGCTGAGAAGTGCTGGCCTGGGCTCAGGGCTCAGAGAAGGTGGGTGTTGCAGAGGGCAGGTCACAGCCTCTGACGCCTGGTCGGTGCTGCCAGCCAGTAGAGGGAGGGGAGGCCTGCCCTGTGAGCCCTGTACACACTTGTACCTTGCTAGGGCTCTTAAGCCTGAGAAAGAAATGCAGGCTCCAGGGAGGGCAGGGCCCCGGGAGCCGTGCCCAGTCGTGGCCTTGGGGAGCCTCCCATTGCAGAGTGGCCTGGAAGAAGGCGTGGCCTGGAGGTGGGGCTTTGCCAGCAGGCAGTGGAGGTGGCATGCCTCCCGAGGAGGGGCGGGTGTGGGGCTGATGGAAGAAAGCGCACATGTCCCGAGTAGTTACTCCCAGTTGGGGAAGGGGTGACCAAAGCCCCCGGGGAATGCACAGAATCCTGGGGGCACGTAGGCACCTCAGACCTAAGCCAGCAACACCCTTGACACCCCTTCTCTGTGCAGAGAGGGATGAGTGCCGAGCTCACCTCTGCAGAAATGGAGGCTCCTGCAGGAACCTCCCAGGGGCCTATGTCTGCCAGTGCCCTGCAGGCTTCGTTGGAGTCCACTGTGAGACAGGTAGGGGCTCCCTCCAGTGGGCCCCACATGCAGAGCCTGGGCCTCTGGAAGATCAGAGAGGAGGTGGAGCATCCCCACATTCCCTACTGGGCAGACCACCTGGGGAGAGGGACCCCCAGGGCTGCAGCCACTTTGGGAGGGAGGGGTGGAGGTGAGGGTGCTGGGGAGGGCTGAGGGGAGGCACCTGCCCAATGCCCCTCTTTCCTGGCCTCTGCCCCTAGACTCCTCCTTTCCCTTCTTCCCGCTGTCCTCTCCTCCCTCCCCCAGACTCCCCCCTTGCGGCTTGGGCCCACTCTCTGGGTGTTCTCCAGAGGTGGACGCCTGCGACTCCAGCCCCTGCCAGCACGGAGGCCGGTGTGAGAGTGGCGGCGGGGCCTACCTGTGCGTTTGCCCAGAGGGCTTCTTCGGCTACCACTGCGAGACAGGTAGGGCGGCAGGCCCGCCTGCTCCCCGCGCTCTGCCCACCACCTGGGAAGGCCCCTTCTCAGGCCGCAGGCCAGTGGCCCTCTGCCTGTCTCCCTTGGTCCCATGATGGTGCCTTCTAAACATTCCCATCTCCTGTGCTCACCCCACCCCCCGACACCCCTCTTCACCCAGGGACACGCCCAGGGGTGGGGCCTCACATCACACACAGGCCCTGCTGCCCTCGGACAGGCCAAGCTCATTGCACACCCAGGTCCGGCCCATCGCTGTGTTTCTCTCTGGAACGTTCTCCCTAATCAACCCCCAGTGGGATACCTCCTGATGAGGCCTCCCTGACCACTGACATCCCCTCCTCAAGCAGGACTGTCACTGGGGTGGTGACCTGGCCTGTCCCGGTCCAGTGTCTCCTCCCCTCAGCCAGTCCAGCTGACGGCACTCAGCTGTGGAGGGTGGAGAGGCTGCTGGGTTGGACCCCGCAGGGCAGTGGAGGTGACAGAACCGAAGGGAGGCAGTAGCTGTCCTGTGCCCCCCTCCCCTCCACACCCACACAGGAGCGACCCAGTGCCCCAGGAACAAGGGCGCGGCTGGAGCGGGGGCCCCTGGCCATACCCCAACACACACTGCTGCTTTTTCTTCCCTCAGCGAGCGACCCCTGCTTCTCCAGCCCCTGTGGGGGCCGTGGCTATTGCCTGGCCAGCAACGGCTCCCACAGCTGCACCTGCAAAGTGGGCTACACGGGCAAGGACTGTGCCAAAGGTGGGTGGCGAGGGCACCCCTAGTGAGGGAGCCATGAGGGGGTCCCCTCACCCCAGAGGGCCCAGCGGTCCCCAAGGGCAGAGCATCTGGCCGCTGCTTGTCCAGGCCCCTTCCCTGAGGAACAGGGAGGGGATAAAATCCCCCGGTGGGCTTGAAACACTGTCACACATGCAAAAGTGTGACCCTCCTGGAGGTACGTGGCGGGGACAAAGAAGGACTCTGCCAGTGATGGCTGTGTTAGGCCCAAGAGCTGGACCCGGCTGAGCCGCCGATGGGAGCCAGGCGTGCATGGTTGACAGCTGACCAGTCCCCTCCCCTTGTTTTGACCCAAACCCTGAAGAGCTCTTCCCACCGACGGCCCTCAAGATGGAGAGAGTGGAGGAGAGTGGGGTCTCCATCTCCTGGAACCCGCCCGACGGCCCAGCCGCGAGGCAGATGCTTGATGGCTACGCGGTCACCTACGTCTCCTCCGATGGCTCCTACCGCCGCACGGACTTTGTGGACAGGACCCGCTCCTCGCACCAGCTCCGGGCCCTGGCGGCCGGCAGGGCCTACAACATCTCTGTCTTCTCAGTCAAGCGCAACACTAACAACAAGAATGACATCAGCAGGCCTGCCGTGCTGCTGGCCCGCACGCGTGAGTATCCCCAAGCCTGGCCGTCCCTGCCCAGCCCCTGCCCCTCAAGGGCAGCGCTGGCCCCGGGCACCTGCAGGGCGGCTGTCGTGCCGTCCACCTCCCTAGTTCTCCCAGCAGCAAGACAGCCGAGCTGGGGGTTGGAGGCACCGCCCTGCTGCAGACAGAGCACTGGGGAGACAGAGCTGTTTGGGAGTGGCCTTGGGTCCACAAGATACAAGCGTGGGATCGGGGCGCATAGAATAGAGCCAAGAGTGGGAGCAGCACAACCCCCCGGCGTGGCGCTAGGAAGTGGGACTGGGGAGGAATGGGGGCTTCCCCAAAAGGTCCCTGGAAGGAGCTAGTGCAGGAGACAGGGGCCGTGGGGGTGGGCTTGGATGGGCTGGGACTCTGGGGTGCTCTGAAGGCCTGGGGAGAGTTTGAGGGGCACCTGCTCACAGGGATATGTAGGCACTGGGATGTGCTAAGAAGAGGCATCCGTGGCTAATCGGGAAGAGCCATGGGGCAGGCCCTAGATGGAAGGACAGACCCAGAGCCTCCACCTGGAGCTGGCACCGAAAGCTGTGACCAGATGTGACCCCTGAAGAGGAGTCCAAGGGAGGAGCCCCCTGAGAGCCTGAACCGCCAAGAGAGCAGGGGAGGCCCGGGTTGTGCACAGCCTGGGGGGTTGTTGCCACGTCGGGGAGCAGGAGATGCTGAGCGCTCTAGGGAAGGCGTCAGGGCTTAGCTGGCTTGTGTGCTGCTGGGAGGGATTCCGGGGAGGAGAAGGGAGCCCCGGAACACGGCCATGGACAGACAGGGGCAGGGCCGATAGAAAGCAGAGGCTGGTCCTCCACTGAGCCCAGCCACATCAGCTAGAGCACGGGGGTCTTGGTACAGGCTGGGCAGGAACCAAGGTGAGGTGCAGGGCCATGGGACTCTCACCCAGCACACCTGTGGCTTTCAGACACAGGAACAAGAATGGGGAAGGGGTGCTAGAGGCTCCAGGAAAAAGGAAAAAGTGCTCAGAGCACGGACTGCTACAAAGTGGCGTGATGGATGGGTGGGTGGCCGGGGATTCAGTGAGGCCTGAGCACCTGGCAGGGCCCTGCGGGGCGGCCATGTGAGTTCGGTGAAACCTACGGGTAGCATGGCGGGAAGGCAGAGAAGATCTCGGCGGCTCTCACAGGAGGAAGGCCTCCTGGCCACACCTGGGCCCCAGCTTGAGGCCAATGCCAAGGGCATTGAGGGACAGGCGGAGGCATTCAGAGCAGCTCGAGCCACCCAGGGGCCCACAGGGGCCTGTCCTGCAGGAGGTGACCACCAAGGGGCTGGAATTCCCAACACAGCAAGGACACAGCGCACACCTCAGCCAGTGGGGAGCCTGGATGCACGTGCGGGTGGCACCGAGCAGGTGTCAACAGGAGCTTCCAGGGACTGAGTAGGGGAGGCTCGCCTGGGCTGTTTTAGGAAGAAGCACCTGTGAGGCTGCCCCATGTGAGGTCTGCCCTCGGAAGGTATCTGGAGCGAAGGTGGAGCCCGCTGTGCCCGCTGCAGAGTGGGGGCTCCAGCCAGCCGTGGTGGGTGGAAGGGACCACTGTTCACAGACTGGGGTGCTGAGTTGCCGGGAGCCACGCGCTGCCCTCTGGGCTCTGCCTGGCGCATCAGCAGTGGCACTGGAGCTTTGGAGGAGACTGGCCGGGCGGGAAGCGAAGCTCACAAGTGGCCCCTGCCCTGCCGTCGCCAGGAGCTGCGTCCTCCTCGGACAGCGTTGCCCAGACCAGGCCCGGATGTGTGCTGTTACACCAAAATAGTCGACTGGTGCAGAAAAGAGGGGAGGTCCGGGTCACTCATGTCCAGAGGGACTCTGGCCCATCCTCTGTCATGTCACCGCCACATCTAAATGGAGGTTAAGACCCCTGCCTCCGGTAAAGCGGGATGGCCCACAGCGGGCTCTGCAGCCATCAGCCCTGGAGGCCAAAGCCTGGGCGTCCCACTCAGCCCGAGTCCCCTGAGTAGCTGATGGGACACCCTCTCCAGGACCCCTCTGTGGCCCCCAGCACCCTCCCAAGCCTGGTCTCTTCTTGAGCCCCTGTCCTCCCCCAGGAGCAAGGAGGGGCCAGCACCTGCTAAGTAGCCCATTCCCCCAGGACCCCGCCCTGTGGAAGGCTTCGAGGTCACCAATGTGACGGCCAGCACCATCTCGGTGCAGTGGGCCCTGCACAGGATCCACCACGCCACCGTCAGTGGGGTCCGCGTGTCCATCCGCCACCCTGAGGCCCTCAGAGACCAGGCCACTGATGTGGAAAGGAGTGTGGACAGGTTCACCTTTGGGTGAGAGGGGACACCCAGAGCACGGGGCTGGGGTGAGGGCAGGGGTGGGGGCTCGGGGACACGGGGCCCAGGTCTCCGGCACATTCTCCGTGTGTGGACTGTGCACCTGCCGCTCCTCACCTGGGCGGAGGCAAAGGTCTCAGGTGAACCAGCCTCTGACCCTGGAGGCCTCACTCCTGCCTCACCTCATCAGAGCTGCCAAGAGATGATACACCTTCGTAGTGTTTTAAAGTGTCCAAAAAGAGCAGAAAAAGCTCTGAAAACCTGGGAGCATGCCTTCCACACAGATCATGAGAGTGACTTGGCCCCTCAGAGAGCAGCGGCCAGCGAGGGGAGATGGTAACAGCCCCGAGCTCTCCCAGGAGTCCCACAGTGGACCCCTGTGATTTGGTCACCAGCCAGAAAGAAAGCTTCCGATTCGTGCTCAGCACAGGCAGGGGTGCCGGGAAAGACCGGAGAGCGACTGGGAAGGAAGACGCCAGCCAGCAGCTTCCTGGGGCTGGGGCAGCATTGGCCTCGCATTGCCCTGTGGTTTCCTGAGAATTTACATCAACTCACCTGCGCCGAGGGGCATCGGGCCTGCCTGTCCCCCGTCCCCGCACAGCGACCACTTCCCCCTTCTCTGGCCTCTCCCATCTGAACACTGGCCCTCTGACAATACTGTAGCGGCCCCAGGCGCACCCGATCCTCCTCCGCTTCCCAGACTATGTATGGGCCGGCTTCCCACCCTAGGAGCACATGGCTCTGAGGGCCGTGAGTGTGCCCCTCGTGGAGGTCGCCCGGGCCACCAGCAGCAGGACGACCTCCCCCTGGTCACCTCCTGACTGGGGAAGCTGAGGTCTGGCAGCTGAGTCACACACAGGTCCCAGACGTCCCTGTTCTCTCTTCGTCACCTCCTGCCCACAGGGCTCTGCTGCCTGGGAGGAGGTACACCATCCAGCTGACCACCCTCAGTGGGCTCAGGGGAGAGGAGCACCCCACGGAGAGCCTGGCCACCGCGCCAACACACGTGTGGACCCGTGAGTAGAGCGGCGCGGCCCCTGGCACACGAAAGGCCGTCTTCTAGAAGCTCTGGCTTCTTTCCAGCCTCCCCTAGTCCTCTCCAAAGTGTCCACAACACCAGGAACCCAGCCCTGGCCTCCCAGACGTCTCTTCCACTGGGGCCATTGAGCAGGGGCCACTGGGCAGGAGCCACTGGGCTGCGCTGGGCCCTTGTGCTGGGACAGCTCTCCAGGGCAGTCTCCATCTCTAAAGGCTCTTGGTAGCTCCTCAGCATGAAGTTCCTACTGGGCACTGACCAGAGGGTCAGAGGAACTCACTGGGCCAGGGATACCCACACTGTCCAGGGCCCTTGCACCTTGCAACCAGCCCCCTCTAGCTAAGCTCCTGGTGTCACTAGGCCCACACGCCCTCCCCAGTGCATGGGAGGGGCGAGAGCACAGACAGTCAGCACACGGGGAGGGACGGTGAACCGGGCAGAGGGGAGGCTGCAGCGCCCTCTGTGAGGAACAGAGGCTTGAGCAGGCCCCTGCCCACCTGTGCACTCGGATGCTGCCCACCTGGGAAGGCACAGGAAAGGCTGGTGGAGTAGGGGAGTCTGCCCAGGGCTCCGCACAGCCAGGCTCAGGGGAACCGACAGTGCTGCAGGGAGGGTGCCAGCTGACGGGACAGGGCCTGGGGGCTTCGCAGGGTGAATCCTAACCCGAAGGGAGGGTGGCATCGGGGGCCTGCAGGCTTCTTGGTTGGGAGATGCTGCCGTGCGTGCTAGCCCACACCCCGCCTTGGTGCTGTGCTGTTCTCCACAATAAAGAACCTGGCTTCCAGCAAGGCTGTGGCAGCCCCTGTCAGGTTCTCAAACTGTGTTCTCGCCAGAAGACCCCGTGGGCACTCCCTCACCTCTCCCTGCTCCCGCCTCGTCCAGGGCCCCTGCCTCCAGCAAACCTGACGGCCGCCCGAGTCACGGCCACCTCTGCCCACGTGGTCTGGGATGCCCCGACTCCAGGCAGCTTGCTGGAGGCTTATGTCATCAATGTGACCACCAGCCAGAGCACCAAGAGCCGCTATGTCCCCAATGGGAAGCTGGCATCCTACACAGTGCGCGACCTGCTGCCGGGACGGCGGTACCAGCTCTCCGTGACGGCCGTGCAGGGCACGGAGCTCGGGCCACTGCACAGCGAGCCCGCCCACCTCTACATCATCACCTGTGAGTGCCACAGGCCCTGCGGGTGGGTGGGGCAGTGTTTGCCAGCCCTCCACCCTGTTCAGGACTGACCTGGCCCTGCAGGGGCCTGGGATGCCAGGCGGACAGCCTAGAAACAGGACCGTGTTAGCAGGGGGGGAGTCTGTGTATGAAAGGGGAGGCTTTTCAAACCCACGAGGAAAGGAAGGACTCATGGGCGGGGGGCACCAACAACTGGAATAATAAGCACATGGAGCCTCAACTTGTGCCGAACCCCCCCGTAGATCCCAGACAGGCTGAGCGTCACCTGAAAACGGGTGCCGAGGGTGGCAGCGAGGAGGAAGCCCCCGGAAGTGGCCTTGCAGCCCAGGCCTGACCCATGAGGGGCCGCTGGACACAAACAAAGGGCCAGGAGGCCACGGGCAGGGGCCTGCAAGGAGCAGGAACGCTGGGGCGCAGAGGCACAGCCGCTCGGAGTGGGGACAGAGGCTCCGAAGGGCTCGGGTCTGCTCCCAGTGCAGAGATGGCCCTTCCAGTCTCCACCAGGGTCTTGAATGTCCCACTTAGGTCTTCCAAGATCACAGAAGGAGCTGTGGGAAAATGCAGGAGTGAAACGAAGAGAGAAGAAAGAGGGAAACAAGCAGGGAGGAGTAGCCATGACCGGACAGAGCAGAGCAGGGGGCGGCTCCCCAGGGAAAAGGGGGCTCCGACTCCAGGCTCCTCCCCAACCCGTGGGGCTGTGCTGGGGAGACGAAGTGCATGAGCTTGGCGAGTTCTCAGACCCAATCCTGCCACCCCCACCAGCTTGGGGCCAAGCCCACCAGCCAGGTGGAAGGGGCAGGCTGGGACCTCCGTGAGCCAGCCTCAGTGTGAGAGGAAAGGGGGGCTCACAGGGAAGCAGGACCCAGCCTAGGAGGCTGAAGGACACTGTTAGGGTGACAGGTTGCACCCTCACTCTCAGGGCACATGCTGGGGTGGGGACTCCCAGCTGAAGTGTCCCATCCGGAGGCCAACTGGGGAGAACAAGTGTCTCCAGGGCAGCCTGGGACCTGAGTCCTAGCTGGGAGGCCCAGCCCCTTTTGAGTGACAGGGGCAAGGGCCTACACTCAGCCCCTGCCTCATGACTCCCAGGCCAGTGCATGCCTTTGTCGTGGCTGTGCGTGGCTCCTCCTCAGAAGCGATGTGGCGGGTGGGCTGGAAGGAAACTCAGGGCTTCTGGGGAAGCCACAAGCACTTTGAATGACCACAGCTCACTCACACACCCCCCTTCCCTTCTCCAAGCACAGCTGAGTGTGAGGGGCACCTCCCATGCCACAGGGGCAGGGACAGGAGCAGAGGGCAGCCCCAGACCAGTCCCTTCCTCCTGCCTGCTCTGCAGCCCCCAGGGATGGCGCTGACAGACGCTGGCACCAGGGAGGACACCACCCTCGGGTGCTCAGGAACAGACCGCCCCCGGTGCGCCTGCCGGAGCTGCGCCTGCTAAATGACCACAGCGCCCCCGAGACCCCCACCCAGCCCCCCAGGTACATGCCCCACCTGTCGGCCCCATCGCCCGAGGCAGCGCTCAGACGGCGGTGACCCTTTCACCCTCTCCGCAGGTTCTCGGAGCTTGTGGACGGCAGAGGAAGAGTGAGCGCCAGGTTCAGCAGCTCACCCAGCAAAGCAGCCACTGTGAGATTACGTGAGTGCCGGGGCCTCCCCATGCACCTCAGTGGCCAACCCTCGTCCTCACTGCCACTCTCACCAGCCCCTGCCCCCTACATGATGAGCCCGCCCCCACTGCCCAGCGCAGTCTCTAGCCAGGGACGCATGCATCTCCATGGCGGGAGGGGCAGCTCGTGAGGGCCTCACGTCAGTGTGTGGGCTGGAGGCACAGGCTGCTGGCACGGCACGCAAGAGAAGATGAACATTTTAGAAGCAGGTCTGAGACGTTACAGCAGCTTTGTTTGCCAAAGTAGGGCTCTGAGCTTTGTTTTAGTAAGCCATGGGCAGGAGGCCATGAGGGTCTAACCTGCCACTCGGAGTGTGGTCCAGCAAATCCTCCGCCACTGTCCTGGCAAGATCTTCCCGGCGGCAGCAAGGCCGATGGGGGGCCCAGATGCCTTGGCCCCTTCCCACCCGCTTTACTGGGTGAGGGCTGCTCCGGGAATCTGCCTGTGATTCTGACACAGAAGCCCTGAAACATGCTGGCAGGAGTGAGGCAGGCAACACCCTGCCCTAGAGGGCACCTCTCTGGCCCTTGCCTCTCACCTGGAAGGCCAGGTGCTCATCCTCCTGGAATTCCCCAGCAGAGCCGAGTCACCAGTTTAATGAACACGTTCTGAGCAAAACCTCCCCAGGCAGGGGAGGGAGGGGATGCAGCAGGGAGAGTGGCAAGGAGGGACCAGAGCCCTGGGGTCACTGCCGCATGGCGAGCGGGGGAGAGAGCCCCGGCAAGGTGTCTGGGGAGAGGGCAGGCAGCTGCCCGGGACGCCCAGTGGTGGGCAGGTGAGATCTGGAGTACAGAGCGGGGGCCCGTTGTACTTGCAGGTATGGAAGCAGATATTAAATGCCCAAGGGTGCGGTTGAGAACCCTGTATAGAAGTGATGCAATTGAGGGCAAGGGCATGAGGAAGGTCAGCAGAGGCTGAGGGCAGATCAGAGAGAGCAGGGGGTGCCATAGCCCTCCAAGAAGCAGGGGGTGGAAGGAGAGGAATGCAGAATTTGACCCTAAGAAGAAAGCAACCGCATCAGCCGTGAGGATGGGGCCGCTCGGCATGATCACTGGTGGCTGCCCCTGAAGCTCTGAGGGGCCCTGCAAGTGGAAAGCCCAGCCCCTCCAGAGGGTCAGCAGGAGTGCAAGGGCCAGCCCTTCAGGGGAGGCAGTGCTGGGGCTGACAGGCACCGGGCCACGCAGGGAGCCTGGTCCCCACCAGGGACATCCGTGCTCCCTAAGGTATAGAAGCACTCAAAAGGGTGGCCCCAGGACCATCCGGGTGCAAAGCAGCTGCGCCATGTGATCACTGCCTGGCTTCTCCTAGAACCCACAGCCTCAGCGCAGCTCGAGCACACCGAGGAAGCCCCCAAGCAGGTCAGCCTGGCCCTCCAGCTCCCTGAACACGGCAACAAGGACCTCGGGAGTAAGTTGGCAGCGCTGGTGGGGACTTTGGGACTGACTGCTCTCAGGGGCCTTAGAGGCTGCAGGCAGGAGGGACCATCCACAGTGAGGAACCTAAGGGGAGGCTGAGCACCAGGCACCCCAGTGTGGGAAGATGGGGGGAAGCTATCACCCAAGCAGTGGGACCCCATCTATGGGAACAGGCCGGGGACAGGACCCACCCTAACCACCCAGGGTCTCAGCTGGAGAGACTGGCTTTGCCGCTGCCTCCCCTCCCCTCCCCTCCCCTCCCCTCCCTTCCCTTCCCCTCCCCTCCCCTCCCCTCCTTCGCCTCCACATGCAACAGAGCCCACCCCACCCCCCGCCTCTGGGCCCCACACCCCTCGCTTCTCCGAAGAGGAGCAGGCGGAGTCAGGAGGGGAAGGGAGCAGCCACTGGGCGAGCCCCAGCTTGAGGACCAGCTGAGCCCTGTGGACACTAAGGTTATGCAGGACCTGAACTGTCTCCTAGTCCGGGGCTCTGCCTCGTGAGAATTGAGGCCAGCACGTCCCTGCGGGGCACCGAGCATCTGCTCAGCACCTGCAGTGAGAGTTCCCGGAAGCTCACGAGGCAGCTCCCCTTTGGGCAGCACTAATGCATGTGTGTTCCTCAGCCTGAGTCAGACTCTGCCTTTCTCTGGGTTTTAATCCTTGGGGGCTATGTCCTCTATGGACAGCTCTCCTAGCACCCGGTGACCTGTTCTCCCCTGAGTCACACCACAGACTGAGATTGGGATCACCCCTCAACCCAACCCCAAAGAAGGTCTAGTACTTGGTACAGGTGTGAGCCACTGAGCGTGGTCTCACCAGCAAGGCCCTGCCCTCAGCTTCTCAAGGACATCTGTACACATCAAGGGCACCTGCAGTGCCAGAGGGTGCATTTGCAAGTGGCAGTTTCACTGAACCCTAAGTTCACATCCCCCCCTCACCATATGAGATCCGGACTCGCTGCTAGTCCCTGTGAGCACCAGGAGGACTGGCTTGTGCATCCGACGCAGTGAGTGAAGGATTCTCTTAATTAAGGTGTGGACCTTTAAGGGAACTAAAACAAACCTTTCATCAGATGGTTCGCATTGTGTCAGACCCTCTAAATAGCAAGTGTTCATCTCCTAGAACTCAGAACTTAGAGGGGCACGTGTTACTCCCCTGGGTCTCTTCCCTTTAAATAGCAGGTGTTCATCTCCTAGAACTCAGAACTTAGAGGGGCACGTGTTACTCCCCTGGGTCTCTTCGGCAGGAGAGATTCAGGATGACCCCCAGGCTGGCCCCGAGGTCACTGCACTCATGTGTTTGCTGGCATGAGATGCTCATGCTCTGGTGGGTCCAAAATGATTTTAAGTGATAACATGAAAAGTCGAATCTTTAACGGCCCCTCGATGTGCAAAGCTAGTCATGATCTTTGATTCATGTTGCACTCTCACACTAGCTACCTTTCATTTAATTAGTCTTTGAATCATGACTTTAAATCAAGAACCCGACCTATACACTTGAATGTGAACAACACCTTCTATCTTTTTTGCCGTCATACTCCCTGTTCTCTCCCCTCGGTTAACCATGATCCTGAACTTGGTGCTTAGAATTCCTTTGTTTTCTTCAGAGTAGAAGGTGGGGAGAGTGATTTTACCGGACATATATGTGTGGCAGAACAATAAGTGAGTTTTCTTTGTGAGATAATTATCTTGTCTAACACAGATCGTTAGACCTGTGTTTTCACTCCGCATTCTTGGACGGAGGTTGGCCCGTGCGGTCTGGGCGGCTGTGGCTTGTTCACACCCACTGTTGAGCACAGAGTCCACTGAGTGAATTGACCGGCTTTTCTTCCCTCTCTGTGCAGAGAACATGTAGGTTGTGTTTGGTATGAGCGGTGCTGCAGTGGATGTTCCCGGACAGGTTTTCCAGTACGTGTGTGAGAGTGGAAGTGCTGGATCTAGGATGAGGATGTGTGAACGCCCGAATTACATGAGAACACTAAGTCATTTTCTAAGAGGCGATAGCAGTCTGCTCTCCCTCCAGCAGTGATGGAGATAAGAGTGAATCCAGTCTCTCTAGAACTAGGTTTTGCCGGGTTTGCAGATCCTGCAGGCAGAACGGGTGTGACGCAACCCCTGGGATCTGGGTCTGCACCTCCTGAGCACTGAGGTGACTGAGCCTGTCTTCATGGGCATCCACCAAAGGTGTTCACTTCTGTGAAATGCTGGTCACACCTTTTGACTTTTTGTTGGGTTATTTGTACTCTTCGTTTCTGTGAAATGCCTGATCACACCTTTTGACTTTTTGTTGGGTTATTTGTACTCTTCGCTTCTGTGAAATGCCTGATCACACCTTTTGACTTTTTGTTGGGTTATTTGTACTCTTCGTTTCTGTGAAATGCCTGATCACACCTTTTGACTTTTTGTTGGGTTATTTGTACTCTTCACTTCTGTGAAATGCTGGTCACACCTTTTGACTTTTTGTTGGGTTATTTGTACTCTTCGCTTCTGTGAAATGCTGGTCACACCTTTTGACTTTTTGTTGGGTTATTTGTACTCTTCGCTTCTGTGAAATGCTGGTCACACCTTTTGACTTTTGGTTGGGTTATTTGTACTCTTTGTTTCTGTGAAATGCCTGATCACACCTTTTGACTTTTTGTTGGGTTATTTGTACTCTTCGTTTCTGTGAAATGCCTGATTACACCTTTTGACTTTTTGTTGGGTTATTTGTACTCTTCGTTTCTGTGAAATGCCTGATCACACCTTTTGACTTTTTGTTGGGTTATTTGTACTCTTCGCTTCTGTGAAATGCCTGATCACACCTTTTGACTTTTTGTTGGGTTATTTGTACTCTTCGTTTCTGTGAAATGCCTGATCACACCTTTTGACTTTTTGTTGGGTTATTTGTACTCTTCACTTCTGTGAAATGCTGGTCACACCTTTTGACTTTTTGTTGGGTTATTTGTACTCTTCGCTTCTGTGAAATGCCTGATCACACCTTTTGACTTTTTGTTGGGTTATTTGTACTCTTCGCTTCTGTGAAAGGCCTGATCACACCTTTTGACTTTTTGTTGGGTTATTTGTACTCTTCGCTTCTGTGAAATGCTGGTCACACCTTTTGACTTTTTGTTGGGTTATTTGTACTCTTCGCTTCTGTGAAATGCCTGGTCACACCTTTTGACTTTTTGTTGGGTTATTTGTACTCTTCGCTTCTGTGAAATGCCTGATCACACCTTTTGACTTTTTGTTGGGTTATTTGTACTCTTCGTTTCTGTGAAATGCCTGGTCACACCTTTTGACTTTTTGTTGGGTTATTTGTACTCTTCGCTTCTGTGAAATGCTGGTCACACCTTTTGACTTTTTGTTGGGTTATTTGTACTCTTCGCTTCTGTGAAATGCTGGTCACACCTTTTGACTTTTTGTTGGGTTATTTGTACTCTTCGCTTCTGTGAAATGCTGGTCACACCTTTTGACTTTTTGTTGGGTTATTTGTACTCTTCGCTTCTGTGAAATGCTGGTCACACCTTTTGACTTTTTGTTGGGTTATTTGTACTCTTCTTATTCATCTGTCAAAATTCTTATATGTTTTGATACTGATCCTTTGTCAGTTCTGCGTTCTACAGTTATCTTCTTCCAGCCTCTGGCTTGTCCTTCCCTATTCTTGGTGGTATTTCTTTTTTTTTTTTTTTTTTTTTTTTTTGAGACGGAGTCTTGCTGTGTCGCCCAGGCTGGGGTGCAGTGGCCGGATCTCAGCTCACTGCAAGCTCCGCTTCCCGGGTTTATGCCATTCTCCTGCCTCAGCCTCCTGAGTAGCTGGGACTACAGGTGCCCGCCACCTCGCCCGGCTAGTTTTTTGTATTTTTTTTTAGTAGAGACGGGATTTCACCATGTTAGCCAGGATGGTCTCGATCTCCTGACCTTGTGATCCGCCCGTCTTGGCCTCCCAAAGTGCTGGGATTACAGGCTTGAGCCACCGTGCCCGGCCTGGTGGTATTTCTTAATAGAGAAAAGTTCATAATCAAATTTATCAAGCATTAGTGGTTAACAACTTGGGGGCCTTCTTTAAAAAGTATCCTTCCCCACACCAAAGTTAGAAGGTTATTCATGCATATTTTTTTCTCAAAGATTGAAAGTTTTGCTTTTGACATGTAAGTCATTAATCTATCTGAAGTAGACTGTGTGTGTGAGAGAAACTGGGCTGCAATTTCATTTTTTATGCATATGGGTAAACTGGATTTTTCATCTCTTCATGCTAAAAAGTCCCTTTTTCCCCCACTGTCAGTGTCAAAATTCCACATATAAAAGTAGAATTCTGGCTGTGTCAATTTGATACTTCTATGCCAATACTGCCCTGTGTTCACTCTAACTTTGTAAGTCCTGGAACTGACTGGGAAAATTCCTGTTCTTTACTCTTCATCTTCAGAAGTATCATTGCTACCCTTGGCCTTTTTTCTTCCACATCTACACCTTCAAATCTTCCGGCCACACTCAGTGGAAAAGGCCTTTGAGATAATGACTGAGTGTGCACTGAATCCATTGACCATTTTTGTGAAAACTGACATCTTTAGGATAGTAAGTCTGTATCCATGGACATGGGATATCTCTCCATATATGACATTATGACTTATTTAATATCTTTCAGTAAAGTTTTATATGGAATTCAGATTTATTCCTAGGTATTTTATAGTTTGATACTGTTATATAGTTTGATACTAGTATACACTTTAAAAAATTACTTTTCCTGATTATTTATTACTGGAGTATAGATATTTATTTGACCTTTGCATATTAACCTTATAGCCAACCATCTTGCCAAATTCTCCTATTCTTCTCATACATTCTTTGGGGTTTTCTATATATATATAATCATATCCTTTTAAAGGTTAATTGTTTGCCTTTTAAAACTCAGACCTGCTCACACCTGTAATCCCAGCACTTTGGGAGGCCTAGGCAGATGAATCACTTGAGGCCAGGAAGGAGTTCAAGACTAGCCTGGCCAACATGACGAAACCTGTTTCTACTAAAACTACAAAAATTAGCCGGGCATGGTGGCGCATGCCTGTAATCCCAGCTATTCAGGAGGTTGAGGCATAAGAATCCCTTGAACCTGGGAGGCAGCGGTTTCAGTGAGCTGTGATCACGCCACTGCACTGCAGCCTGGGTGGCAGCACAAGACCCTTTCTCAAACATATAAAAATAAATTAAAACCCAGACCTACAACTCACCTGATTTTTGTATAAAGTAGCAGCTAGTTCTTTTTCTTATGCAGACTCGTTATCTCCCCACAGCTCTGCAGTGCCAACTGTGCTGTCAATCTCGTGTTCACGTATGCACGGGTCTGTTTCTGGGTTCACTCCTCTGTTCTGTTGTTTTACCTTCTTTGAGCCAATAGCAACTCCTTTAATGATGGCAGCTTTGGTGCTACTTGCTATGCTGTGGGGCCCGGAGTCCTCCCAACTTGACCGTTAAGAGCGTCTCACCTGTTCTCAGTCCTTTGCTTGCCTATGAAAGTTTAGGATCAGCTTGTCAAGTTCCACAAAGCACTTGTTGGGACTTTAAATGACCAAACCGCTGAGGCCCTGTGTGCCTGTGAAAATTCTTGTTAGCCCTCACATCTGAAGGACAGTTTGGATGGATCTAAAATTCTGGGTTTGAATTCCCTTCTTGTTCATTTCTTCAAATATTAGTCCATTGTCATCTGTGTCCAGTATCATTGTCACCGTTGTTAACTGTTATTTCCAGGTAGGATAATCTCATTCTCCCTGGAAGCTGTTAGACTTTATTTTTCTCAAGAAAAGGAGGATTCCCCAGGGAGTCCCATGTATCACCTAAAGCACAGTTAACACTCCTGATTGGTGTTTCCTCACCAAGCAACTATCCAAGTCAGGGCTGTACCTCAAGCCCGAGGGAGAATCTCATGGAGAGGAGGCAGGTTCTTGAGATTGTAGCTGGTCGTCCTAGAGGTTTGGAGGGGCAGAAGCAAAGGAGTGGGTGCTGAAACTAGTTAGATTATTCCTGTTTTCCCCAACTTCTTGCCCCAGCAGGGCTCTTGGACTAGCTTGGTTTTATCCCCCTAGATAGCTGCACCAGTGGTTTGGGTGGCCGCCACCCAGAAAGACAGGCAGTTGCCTTCCCCGTATAATACCAGGCAAGGGCAGAGTGCAATCTGCTTTGCTCTGTAATTTATCCTCAGGGTGCAGCCACATCCCTATTCCCCAACCCATTCAAAGCAGCCTTCTCTCTGCTTTTATTTATGTGTGAGTGTGTGACCATAAACCCAGGATTTAGTGGTGATGTCTGCACGGGACAAGGCTGCGGTGGGCAGCTCTCTGGTGACCTCCCATCCTGTGGCTGCATGAGCTGCAGGCATAGGGCCCAGCAGCCCAAGAATGGCGCAAGTGTCTGTCACAGTCTCTGTAGCCACAGCTGTCCCACACATGGCAGGTAAGCACTGATGATACTACCTTGTGGATTCTAAATGCCCCTGCACATAGCCATATTCTATAGGGTTGCTGTTAAGATGTCCCTGGACAGTTGTGTACACTGTCTAAAATTCATGTAGAATTGCAAGGGACCCAGAATAACAAAACAATTCTGAAAAAGAGGATTCTGAAAAGTAGGAGGATTCGCACCTCCTAATGTCGGAAGTTGCTACAAAGCAATGGTAATTGACTCAGTGTGGTAATGGATTAAGGATAGGCATTTAGATCCGTGGAAAAGAATTGAGAGTCCAGGGCCAGGCACGGTGGCTCACACCTGTAATCCCAGCACTTTGGGAGGCCAAGACGGGCGGATCACGAGGTCAAGAGATTGAGACCACAGTGAAACCCCGTCTCTACTAAAAATACAAAAAATTAGCCAGGCATGGTGGCGGACACCTGCAGTCCCAGCTACTTGGGAGGCTGAGGCAGGAGAATGGCGCGAACCCCGGAGGTGAAGGTTGCAGTGAGCCGAGATCGCGCCACTGCACTCCAGCCTGGGTGACAGAGCGAGTCTCCATCTCAAAAAAAAAAAAAAAAAAAAAAAAAGAATTGAGAGTCCAGAAATAAAACACACATCGGTGGCCAACTGACTTCGACAAGGGGACCAAGACCATTCAATGTGGAGAGAATAGTCTTCTCAGCAAATAGTGCTGGGACAGCTGGATATCCACATGCAAAAGAATGAGGCCGGACCCCTCATACCATATACCTCATAACACAAATTGACCAACAACCTAAATGTTAGGAGCTAAAACCAAAACTCTTAGAAGAAAACACAGGAGTAAATCTTCATGACCTTGGATCATAGGGGTCCTTAGGCTTAACAATAACAGTATAAGCAACAACAAAAATCTGTGTATAAACTACTCTTCATCAAAACTTAAAACTTCAGTGCCTCAAAGGATGCCATCAAGGAGGTGACATGACAGCCTGCGAGTGAAGGAAACGTTCAAATCACACCCGATCAGAGACCCGTATCCAAAATAAAGAGCTCTGACAACTGAACAATAAAAAGACAAATAACCCAATTCAAACATGGGCAAAGGACCTAAACAGACATTTCTGCAAGGAAGATATGCAAATGGCCAGTAAACACACTGAAAAGATCATTGACATCATTAGTCAGCAGGGAAATGCAAATCAAAACCACTAGAATGGTGGGAATTAAAAAGTCAGATAATAATAAGCATTGGTGAGGACGTGGAGAGATCAGAACTGTCTACACTGCTGGTGGGACTGTGAAGTGTGCAGCTGCTTTTGGGGAAGAAAAAAACAGTCTGGCAATTCCTTAAAGGATTAAACCAATAGTTACCATATGTCCCAGTAATTCCACTCCTAGGTGTATACCCAAGAGAGATGAAAACCGATGTCCACACGAGGTCTTGTATGAACAAATGTTCATAGCAGCATAGCACAAAAGCCAGAAAGTGGAAACCACCAAAGTGTCAATCAACTAATGAAAGGATAAATGGCCAGGCGCGGTGGCTCATGCCTGTATTCCCAGCACTTTGGGAGACCGAAGTGGGCAGATCACCAGGTCAGGAGTTCGAGACCAGTCTGGCCAACACAGTGAAACCTCGTCTGTACTAAAAATACAAAAATTAGCTGGGCATGGTGGCGTACACCTGTAATCCCATCTACTCGGGAGGCTGAGGCAGGAGAATCGCTTGAACTGGGAGGCGGAGGTTGCAGTGAGCCAAGATCATGCCACTGCACTCCAGCCTGGCAGACAGAACTAGATTCCATCTCAAAAAAAAAAAGGAAAGAAAGGATAAGCAAAACGTGGTATATCCACTCAGTGGAACATGATTCAACCATAAAACAAGGAAGTGCTGCTGCGTGCCACAACATGCATGAATCTTGAAAACATTATGCTAAGTGGAAGAAGCCAGACACAAAAGACTCTGTGCTGATTCCATTCATATGAAAGTCCAGAAGAGGGAGATCTCTAGTGACAGAAAGTACATTCGTGGTTGCTTAGGATGGGAGGGTGGAGGGGATGGGAGGGCAGTAACAGCCAAAGGGTACAAGGTTTCTTTCTGAGGTCATGAAAATGTTCTAAAATTGTGCTGATGGATACCTGTATCTGTGAATATGCTTAAAAACAATAAATTGTACACTTTGGGTGAATTTTGTGTTACATGAATTATATCTTAATAAAGGTGGTTTAAAAAAAGTTATGTGCAGGCCAGGCACAGTGGCTCACGCCTGTAATCCCAGCACTTTGGGTGGCTGAGGCAAGTGGATCACTTGAGGTCAGGAGTTCGAGACCAGCCTGGCCAACATAGGGAAACCCTGTCTCTACTAAAAATACAAAAATTAGCCAGGCATGGTGGCGGGCAGCTGTAATCCCAGCTACTCAGGAGGCTGAGGCAGGAGAATTGCTTGAACCCAGGAGGCGGAGGCTGCAGTGAGCCGAGATCGCACCACTGCACTCCAGCCTGGGCGACAGGGTAAGACTCTCAAAAAAAAAAAAAAAGTAACGTGCAGAATAATGTTTTCAGTATGTTATCTTTTGTGTAGGAAAATGGAGAAGGGAAATACAAATTTTGTCCTCATTTTTATAAAGAAATGAAACTAATAAGATGGTTCACTAAAGGAGGCGGGAAAGAACCGCATAGTGGGACTGGAGATCGGCTGGACTTCTCTGAATGAACCTTGTTTTGTAGTTTTGACTTTAGAACCAAAAAAATGTTTTTAAAAACATTAAAAAGAAAAGGCAACACTAAAAATTGAAAACATACTGAAATAAGTAAACCTAGCTATCATGTTGATGGTATAACCACACAGGAAAAAAGTATCGTTGCAAGCGATTTTAATAAGAGTAGTCTATTCACCTCTAGTGGAATATGGTCTAAGGATAAAAAGCATTGCCAAGAAATGTTAGGCTACACTCAGTGATCTTAATGTTAGTAGTAATACTTGTATTATTATTTTGAAATGATTACATGTATATGGTGGGATAAAGAAAATAATTGTTAACGCCACCAAGATTTTCAGTGTAAAGAATTAAAAATATAAAATGAAAGAAGTTAAAAATCTTGTTTGTTTTGGCCGGGTGCAGTGGCTCACGCCTGTAATCCGGCACTTTGGGAGGCCGAGACAGGCGGATGACTTGAAGTCAGGAGTTTGAGACCAGCCTGGACAACACGGTGAAACCCTGTCTCTACTAAAAATACAAAAATTAGCCAGGTATGGTGGTGGGCACCTGTAATCCCAGCTACTTGGGAGGCTGAGGTAGGCGAATTGCTTGAACCCAGGAGGCGGCGATTGCAGTGAGCCAACATTGTGCCACTGCACTCCAGCCTGGGCAACAGACTCTATCTCAAAATAAATAAAATCTTGTTTGTCTTTTGATTCTGTTAATTTGACATGGAAATATTAGTATGAACTCAAAACGTGTTTATTTTTTAAAGAAATCTAATTTTCTAGTTCTGTTCATCGAAAGGCCTGAGGCTGTGACATCCCATAATAGGGAACAGCGTGAGTGCCCGGGCTGTGGACTCTAGATCTCATTCTCACCAAGAAACCAGTGATATCTGGAGAAATGGGTGATTCCAAGACTGAAGCAGGATGTGGAGAGAATAAGCCCAGGACATGCTGTGTAAAAAGCAAGCAAGCTTTCAAAACAGCAGACCGTGTCCTGAGGGCGGGGAGCCAACCTGAAGGGCTTCTGCTGTCCAAAGACAGAATAAATTGAGCATCAGGAAAATGACTGACAGCAATGGCCGGAAGCCCATGAAATATACCAGTATCTCTGTGTTCATCATGACGCTCAAAAAAAAGCAACCTAGTGGGCAACTCTAGAGCTTGCTGAGGAGCGACTCGGTCTGCAGGCACACAAGTAAAGGAGTAGGATGGAGCCTTCACACTGCTGTGCCTGGGGTGGGCCACAGTCCAAGGTGACCACGGGGTAGGTGAGGGAACGCCTGTCTTCACAGACCACTCTCCAGCTGGTGAGGGCAGGAGCCACAGGGTCAGACGCAGGCCTGTGGGAGGACAGCCCTTGGATCAGGGATCTCGTCGTCTTGCTCAAGCCATCAGGTGCAAGGCCGATGGGGACTTCATTCTGGGTTGGTCAAACTGCCAACACTGGACCAGTGACCAGTCCTCATGTCACTCCAGCGGGACTTGGACGCATCACAGGCTGCCTGGGCTGGCTGGGGGTGCACATGCATCCTGAGAAGCAGCCCTGCAAAGACCATCTGAACCTAAACCCTATCAGGCACCTCTCTCTAATTAGAGTTTACAGGAAACACGGGGGTGGGAACAAGTGAGCAGTCAATCACATCCGGGCGGGGACTCTACAGGACAGACCTTGTTTTTTCCGTGAATAAAGCGGGAGGTTGAAGGAGACTTCAGGTGCATCACACAAGGCAATGTGCAGGCCCCAAGAGCCCTCATCAAGTTAGACCTGAAATCAGGACATTTTTAAGACGACCAGGAAAATTCGAACATGAGCTGGGATTTCTTATGATATTGAGGAATGACTGCTAATTTCTAATAATAATAATTTGTGGTTACGTAAAGTATTAGATCCTGCTGATATGTTCACAGGAGAAATGATACCTGTGAGAAAGGGGACAACAGACAGATAAAAATAGATGAAGCAGGACTGGCCAGTTTTGATCAGTGTTGAAGTTGAGTGCATGGTGCTCTTTATGCTTACATGTTGTGGGTTTGAACATTTTCATAATAAAGGGATTTTTTAAAGCCCCAAAACTCATTTTAACCATATCAAGAAAGGCAAAAAGATGGCCAGGCGTGATGACTCACGCTGGTAATCCCAGCACTTTGGGAGGCCAGGGTGGGTGGATTACCTGTGGTCAGGAGTTTGAGACCAGCCTGGCCAACATGCTGAAACCCCATCTCTATAAAAATACAAAAATTAGCCGGGCGTAGTGGCAGGCACCTGTAATCCCAGCCACTCAGGAGTCTGAGGCAGGAGAATTACTTGAACCCGGGAGGCGGAGGTTGCAATGAGCAGAGATCGCACCACTGCACTCCAGCGTGGGCGACAGAGCAAGACTCCGTCTCAAAAACAAAAACAAACAAAAAAAGCAAAAAGACAAGGAAAGTCCCAGAGGACGGGGCAGAGAAAGAAAACCCAAAGTGAACCCAACAAGGAAGGAGGAGCAGCCAGCGGGAGAAACCCAGGGCTCGGAACTGGCGGGGGCAGCGAGGCCTGGGGCGGCCGCATGTGTGGGACAAGCACACGGGGAGGCCTGTGAAGAGCAGAAGAGGAGCGTCGGACAGGGTGGGGGTGCTGGATTGGATGCGCGGGGGAGGCCGGGCCTCACTTAGACATGGTGGGGTGGGCACAATTCTTACTCTTTTGTGTTTTTCAATGTTAAGTTAAAAATTAAAACAGGAATCTTGACAAAGCTGAAAAATAATAATCATAAGGAGAAAAATAAGGACAGAGTGAACACTAAGGGAGAAAGGCCAGGCTGACCCCTTCCTGCATCACTGTGGACTGCCCAGCTCCTGTGGCCAGCGTGGCGAGCCCGGACTGCCCAGCTCCTGTGGCCAGCGTGGCGAGGCCGCTGCTGGGGACAGGGCAGCTCTCTGCACAGAGGGTTCCATTAGAGCACCAGGAGGGGCCTCAGGATCCAAGCAGCAGAAACCCTGTTCAGGGGCAAAGCCAGCAAGGGTCAGGGTTGGGGAGGGGCCACAGGCCAGTGGAGGCTCAGCACTGAAGGCCCCGCTCCTCCCTCCCTCTCTTCCTCCTCCTTGTTCGTCTTCCTTCCTTCCAGTACTGAGGTCAGGGCCAGGCACGCTGTGGTCTGTCTCCTCACCTCTGCTCTCTCTCAACACCTGAGCTGGGACCGCGCTCTAGGGCCCAGAGGCGTTTGGGAGGCCACCGCAGCGCGCCACGGACGAGCGCACGGCCGCCCTGCATCAGGTCAGGTCATTGAGGAAGGGACAGCAACGTGTCCATGAGGCAGGCCTGACCTGGGGTCCCAGTGACTAACCTCTCGTGACCTCTGTTTCCAGACGTCCCTGGGAACTGTTCAGAAAACTTCTGTCAGAACGGAGGCACCTGTGTGCCGGGCGCGGACGCCCACAGCTGTGACTGCGGGCCAGGGTTCAAAGGCAGACGCTGTGAGCTCGGTAAGTCAGGGCTTGGCCTCAGGGCGCCCCTTACAACAAAGCCTGTGCCTCGGCCTAGGACTGCTGGGCCACAGCTGGGTTTGCCACGGGAGCCTCCAAACCATGAGGTGCCAGACAGGGAGCCGGGTGCACGGGGCTGACCCCTGAGCCCCCGGGGGCTGTGCTGCCGCCCCAAGCACCAGGATGGGAGGTGCTGCCCGTCACAGGGGTCAGAACAGCCACAGCATGCGAGGCTCAGCTGCGGAGGGCTCCCTGACCCAGCCAGAGCAGGTGTCCAGAGAAGGGACTCCCACCTCCACAATACCGACCTGCCCCGGCCTTAGAGGAAGTCAGGCTGCAGACCCCCGAGCCCTCTTCCCCGGCCTTAGAGGAAGCCTAAGGGGCTTCACTACAGACCCCTGGGCCCTCTCTTCGGGCAGGGCCTCTCGGAGGGGCAGGAGGAGCGTGTCAGGAGCCCCTGGCGAGCCATATGCCCTTCTTTGTTGCAGCCTGTATAAAGGTGTCCCGCCCCTGCACAAGGCTGTTCTCCGAGACAAAGTCCTTTCCAGTCTGGGAGGGAGGCGTCTGTCACCACGTGTAAGTTGATTTCCAAGTGTAAGTTGGTTTCTGTCCTCCGCCTTACCACGTTTGTAGTGTGTTTTTGTTTGTTTGTTTGTTTGTTTGAGACAGAGTCTTGTTCTGTCGCCCAGGCTGGAGTGCAGTGGTGTGATCTTGGGTCACTGCAAGCTCTGCCTCCTGGGGTTCATGCCATTCTCCTGCCTCAGCCTCCCCAGTACCTGGGACTACAGGCGCCCACCACCACACCCAGCTAATTTTTTTTATTTTTAGTAGAGACAGGGTTTCGCTGTGTTAGCCAGGATGGTCTCCATCTCCTGACCTCATGATCCACCCCCCTCGGCCTCCCAAAGTGCTGGGATTACAGGCGTGAGCCACCGTGCCCGGCCTGTAGTGTGTTCTTGACTCCTCAAAGTGCTTTCTCAAAGCTACCCAGCTAGCCCTGAGGAGGGACGACAGCTGCAGTCACAGAAGGGACTTGCTTTGACCACCGATTCCCTCCATGTCACAAATTAGGCAGCTGAGGCAGAAAAACTGAGTAACTGCCCCAAGTCCATGCAGCTCAGGAGCAGGGGCTGAGAAGAACCCAGGCCCCAGGCCCCCAGTCCCCACACATCAACCACCCAGGCCCCCAGTCCCCCAGCCCCCAGTCCCCCAGCTCCCAGGCCCCCAGTTCCCACACATCAGCCACCCAGGCCCCCAGTCCCCCAGGCCTTCCTCCCCACACATCACCCACCCAGGCCCCCAGTCCCCCAGCCCCCAGTCCCCCAGCTCCCAGGCCCCCAGGCCTTCCTCCCCACACATCACCCACCCAGGACCCCAGTCCCCCAGGCCTTCCTCCCCACACATCACCCACCCAGGCCCCCGGCCCCCAAGCCCCCAGGCCTTCCTTGCCACACATCGGCCCAGTCCCCACTGGATGGCAGGGCCAACTGAAGTGACCTTCCTCTCTTCTCTTCCTCAGAGCCCCCTGGAAAAACAAACAGCTCATGAGAATGCCGGCCCCAGTTCTGCCATTAACTCATGATGTGGCCCCAGGCCTCCCATCTCCGAGACAGACTGTGGAGGGAGAGCTGCCCAGCCCATCTCTTAGAACCTTTCTTGCTAACACTCTGAGTCTGTGGGTCACGCAATCAATTTAGTCAACAGATAACTTACTGAACACCTGCTGTGAGCCGGGCACTGTTCTAGATACTCAGCACACATCAGGAACAGAGCAGACCAAAGCCCTGCCTTCAGGACCCGTTCATTGCAGATGAGGGGACAGACAATAGCAGTGAGTGTGTGGTGTGGCAGGTGGTGAGTGCAAAGGGAAAAGGACGAGATGACACGATGAGACTAGGAGAGCCTGCTGGGGATGGGCAGGGGCTGGTGCAGCAAGAGGGTGCTCACCATCTTGGAGACGAGAGGGCAAGCCTCCTGGAGAGGGTGATGCTGAACAGACATGGAGGAGGGACATCTGAGGGAAGGACGTTCCAGCCAGCCAGAGGACCAGTTACCAAGGCCCCGAGTCAGGAGTGTCCCTGGCATGTTGGGGGAGAAGTGGAGAGTGGTGAGAGGTGATGGACGGAACCTCCAGGGCCATGGAGACCCACAGAAGGACTCTGGTGTTTGTCCGTCATGAAATGGGGAGCTACCAAAGGGTTCTGAGCAGAGGAGTGACATGTTCGATTACACTACTTTGTATGTTCTGCGGAGAATGGGATGTAAACAGGCAAGGGTAGAAGCTTCGTTGGAGCTTGGACATGAAGCCAGGTGTAATATGTAGCAGGAACACATATGAGATGCTAATCTGTGTTGAGATTTGGGAAGCCGTATTGACAGTCCACTGAATTTGGATTCTGTGCAGTGGCCGTCCAAACCCACAGTATCTACCGTCTTCCCGCTGTGCTTAGTTACACCAGTGCCTGCTGGTGACCACCAAGTATCCAACAAGAAGACCCTTCCCGTCCTGAAAGCATTCTGTCCTTTCACTTTCAACCTATCTGCATGTTTCAAGTGACTTCCTTGTATTTAACATAGAGGTGGGTCTTGCTTGATATCTAGTCTGACAGTCTGGTTTTGATTGGAGTATTTAGACAATTTACATCACCTTCTACATCATGACCGGCGTGGTTGGATTTAAACTGCCATATTACTATTTGTTTTCTATTTTTCCCATCTGCTTTCTGTTACTTTTTCCCTTTTTCCTGCCTAATTTTGGATTACTTTTTACTATATTTTTTCCAGTTCTCTGGTGGTTCACACTGGGAGGTTAATTCCAGATTCTGTTACTCTTTCATGTCCAGAAATGGAAGTCTTACCACAGGTTTTAGATCCTAAAGGTTCTACGAGACTTAGCATATGAGTTGGAGCTTTGCCTGCTGAACTCCTTGGATCTCCCTTTTAAACAGCTCTGACATTTGAGAACTTTAACAAAAGACAAAACACCTTCCCATCCATTATTATCTACAAACTTGTAAGAGAGATGGTATGCGTAGGTCCCATTTTACCTGCAGCTGAGACTTAAAACTTCAAGAGACTTGCTTGAAGTAGCCTGATGAATAAATGGAAGAGGCAGGAGATGAAATCAGGTCTCCCGTTCTATAATGCCTACGTCGGAATCCTGAATCCCCAATCCCCAACACTTCTCAAACTTCTCTGTGAAATACCCAGAAAAACGGAGAAGTGAGGTCATATCTTCCCCAGGCCTCAGGCCAAGTGGCCTGCCTCTAGCACTGCCATGTCTTTGAAATTTCACAGTTTATTTTTAGTACCATATACTTTGTCAGTGCTCATCAGAATGCACATTCAAATGGGTTTACGTATATTATTGTACCTCAATAAATTTGTTACAAATCACATGACATTTATGTTAAACATCTTAATACATCAATAGGAGGTAACGTTCCATTCAGAAAATAGCAGCTTTTCCCTCAAACACCTTCAGGGTTACCTGTGGGTTCACATAGCCTAGGTTAAGCAGTTGGCAACATTTTTGCTTCACTGTCTGGTTTTACAAAGCTTTCTTGTGACAACAGGTATAAAAGAGTCTACAGAGTTCACCAAGACATCTGCTTCAAAGAGAGCTGTGAAAGCACAAGCCTCAAGAAGACCCCAAACAGGTGCCTCCAGGGAGCAGGCCCATGCCATGTCCTGCATGGAGCCCACAGGGTGATGGGGCAAGGGCGGCGGTGCTATGGGATGCTGCAGGCCTGCGGGCGGAGCCAGGCGGTCTACTCACCCGGATAGGCAGCCCCTGGCCAGCCATGTTCTGCTACGAAACTGTATGTCCATATACATGCATGTGAGCGTACACAGAGGGGCCCAGCCGGGCGTGCTGGGTGCTGGGGGGAGGTCACACGGTGGGTGCTGGGAGTCACTCTGGTTATGCATATTCACACAGAACACGGTGCTACAATTGGGAAGCACAGGGTG
Source organism: Chlorocebus sabaeus (assembly GCF_047675955.1). Classification (NCBI taxonomy): domain Eukaryota; kingdom Metazoa; phylum Chordata; class Mammalia; order Primates; family Cercopithecidae; genus Chlorocebus; species Chlorocebus sabaeus. Next base: position 128,623,843 of record NC_132913.1, read on the forward strand.
TAACTGACAGCCCTGAGTATTTAATGGCCAATATAGTGTGTCGCTGTTTACTTTTTATTCACTCACACCCAGGTTCTTTCCCCAAAGGGTTCAAGTAGTTACAAGAATTACTCCTGTTTGGGGTTTACTGAAAGAAGTACCTGAGAATATTATATGCTTTAGAAACCACAGAGTCGAAACCTGTCATCGTCCTCATAGACCAATGAGTAGCCACGCGTATTTGTTTGGCATTACCAAGTGTCAGGGCGAGGCCGCAGCCTGCAGCTCACCAGCTGTGCTGCTCAGCCTGCGCCTGTCTCCCGGCTCTTCCCTGGGGTAGCTTTTGCTTGCGTTCTCCCACGTCCGTCCTTCTCTCTCTGACTCACATCCAGCCAGGTTTCTAGCCCTGTCACTCCCAAACTACTGCCTCAAGCCAGGCGGGCGCACACAAACTAAAATGCTAATCTCCACAGCGGTGTCTGGACTAATGGTATCCCCCACCCTGGAATGTATGTGAGCTAGAGACAGGATTTCAGCAGGCATCCTGGACTGAGGTAGCTGTAGGATTCAAAGTACACAGTCTTTTTTTCATTAAACAACTTTTCTCTATTTTAGGAAACAAAGTAAGAGTCAGACACTGGAGAAATCTTAAGGTACGTCCCTGCTGCTCCCGCACCACTACCACAGAGCTGCTGGGAAGTAGGGGGTGGCTGCCCAGCCCTGGGGCTCTCAGAGTGCCGCTGCCTACTTACTAAGCACTGCTAAAGGAAGCTCGGTCCTGTGCTGCTGGGCAGGCTCCTGGGCAGGAAGGTTTCAGAATTTCCCAAGGGGAAAAAGACATGAACCTGCTCTAGCCACTGACAAATACATCTTCAGGTGGAAATGAGGCTCTCTGTGGATAGGGGCAAATCCCACTCTTTCTCAAGGGAAACGTGGCCAAGAAACCCCTCGATCAGCTGCAGTGGGAGGAAGAGGCAGGAGGGTGGGCACTTGGAGAGGCTGGAAGACCACCTGGCACCTGGGAGGAGGGGCCACGGGCAGTGGGAGGGCCTGGGCTGCTGAGAAATTCCGGGGGTTCCAGGACAGAGCTAAGACAGTACCTCCCAGAGCTTGTGAATGGCATTCTGTCAGAACTAAAAATGGGGCAAGGGCCTTGATCACTTAATATTTAGAAAGTCTCAAAGACTGTCTGTCACTAGGGAACTCATCGCTGACACTAGACTCATAGGCATTCATAAATCCTGAAATGAAAGAAACTTTCTAACTTTTTTTGATTAAGCTAGCATTTCCCAAACTCTTTTGGCAACCAAACCCGCATCCTGCCCCTGCCTCCTGCTGCTGCATCTTCAACAACACGGGTATTCTTCACAGTGGTTTGCAGAAGACTGGGATAGACCATAGAAAACCATCTACAACCTGTTATCAGTTTCATACTGACTGTAGTTTCTTATCAACATGTCACTGTGCACGAAAGATGAATTTCTGGTTGGCCTAGGACAGCTTTGCTACTCCCGCCCCTTAAATGAGCCTTCACAGTTCCTCTTCCTGTGGTACAGATGAGAGTGAGGCACCCTTGGGTAACAAGCCACTTCAAAACAGGTCTATGTTTTGTTATATGCCTAAAAAAATAAAGGAGAAATGTGATTCGGAAACCTTTAAAAACGAACAGAAGCAAAAGAATTTTTCAGGTAAAGGCTCATACTCCAAAGGAAGAGTGTCCACACCACCTGGGGGAAGGCCTGGGCCGGAGCTCCACAGACGGCCAGAACTTGAGCTCTGAGTTGGCCATGGCAGAGTGCATGCATCTGCCTCTTCGGATGTGGAAAGGCTCTCCGTAAGAGAGCAGCTGGCAGCATTCACTTCCTGTTGACTCAAAGGAATCACTTCCTGCCATAAGAGAGCAGCTGGCAGCATTCACTTCCTGTTGACTCAAAGGAATCACTTCCTGCTCCCACCTCACCCTCCAAAGACACACACACTAAACACACTCCAGGCTTGTAAGCAATTTACTACAGCCGAGCATCACCCAACAATGGAGATGCATTCTGAGAACTGCTTTGTAAGGCGATGTCATCTGGGTGAACATCATAGCGCGTACTTAGAACAAACCTAGATGGCGCCGCGTACCGCGCACCTAGGCTGTATGGCAGAGCCTGTGCTCCCCAGGTTACACACCACAGCGTGTTACTGAATACTGTAGGCAGTTGTAACACAGTGCCAAGTGTGTGTGTATCTAAACACAGAAAACCTACAGTAAAAATATGGTATAAAAGATAAAAAATGGTACACCTATGCCGGGCACTTACCATCATTGGAATGTGCAGGACTGGCAGTTGCGCAATAATAAATTAGTTCTTCAATAAGAAATTAACCTTAGCGTACTGTAACTTTTTTACTTTATACATTTTTAATTTTTACTTTTTAACTCTTTGTAATAACAGCTTAAAATACAACCACACTGTACAGATGTTCAAAACTGTTTTAGTGCTTTTTCTGTTCTTAAAAATTTTTTACTTTTTAACTTTTGTTAAAAACTAAGACACAAACACACACATTGGCGTAGGCCTACACAGGGTCAAGATTATCCATGTCACCTTCCTTCACTTCCACATCATGTCCCAGTAACACACATGGAGCTGTCACCTCCTGTGACAATGATGCCTTCTTCTGGATGCCTCCTGAAGGACCTGCCTGAGGCCATTTTACAGTTAACTTTTTTTTTTTTTTGAGACGGAGTCTCGCTCTGTCACCCAGGCTGGAGTACGGTGGCGCTATCTCGGCTCACTGCAAGCTCCATCTCCCAGGTTCACGCCATTCTCCTGGCTCAGCCTCCTGAGTAGGTGGGACTACAGGCGCCCACCACCACGCCCGGCTGATTTTTTGTATTTTTAGTAGAGATGGAGGTTTCACCGTGTTAGCCAGGATGGTCTCGAGCTCCTGACCTCGTGATCCACCCGCCTTGGCCTCCCGAAGTGCTAGGATTACAGGCGTGAGCCACTGCACCCGGCCAACTTTTTTTTATAGGTAGGAGTACACTCTAAAATCATGATGAAGAGTATAGTAAATACATAAACCAGTAACATCACAAATTATGATCAAGTATTATGTACTGTACATAATTGTATGTGCTAGACTTCTATACACAGGGCAGTGCAGTAGGTTTGTATACACCAGCATCACCACAAACACATAAAGAATTCTTCTAGCACTTTGGGAGGCCGAGACCAGTGGATCACTTGAGATCAGGAGTTTGAGACCAGGCTGGCCAACATGATGAAACCCCCTCTCTACTAAAATTACAAAAATTAGGCATGGTGGTAGGCACCTGTAATCCCAGCTACTCAAGAGGCTGAGGCAGGAAAATCACTTGAACCCAGAAGGCAGAGGTTGCAGTGGGCTGAGATTGTGCCACTACACTACAGCCTGGGCAACTGAGCAAGACCCTCTTATCTCAAAAAAAACAAAAAAGAAAATTTTGTACCATGGCTATGACCTCAGCTCCACTGTAATCTCATGGGACCACTGTCATGCGTGTGGTCCTTCATCACACGGTGCCTAACTGTACTAGGATTAAGAATCCACAAACATAATCTGGGTTTGAGATATTTATATGGTGGTAAGTCACCTGAAATATTACTGTATCTTTTTAAAAGCTTGCCTAGCACATCCACTCCCATAAAAACAAATCAGAAACCCCCAACTAATTACCAAATACTGGCTTATAGAACACCTATTCTTGAAATAATGGAGAAAACACACAAAAAAGCAAGACACAGAAACACACGCACCCAGACGCCTACCCAAGAACAACATGAGAATTCATGTCAACCCAGAGCAACCTGACGCAGCCGTGCCCTTGGAGAAAAGACCGAGTCACTACTGGGAGGAGGAGGGCAGGGAAGAGGAACAGCCTGTTGATTTCCCATTTAAAAGTTGTAATGCTGAGCCCACCTGTTCCTAAAGATGGGGATGTAGTCAGTGGAGGCTGCCCCTCCCCGTGTGCACTGCCATATGGTAGAATCCTGGTGCTCTAAGAACGCAGGGGCCTCTGGATGACAGAGGCCCTGAGGGCCACTAAGAGAAACAGGATGCAGCCCATTTAAAGAGGAGTGGGAATGCCTATCATTCTCCTCATGCTTCACTTTGTTTTCTCTTCAAAGGATTTAAGACGTTCTTGTTACACTCCACCAACCTCACGAGTTTCTAAAACCCAGGAAGATGAGGTCTAAAAACTGGATGAAAAAGGACACCCTGAGAGAAAAGGTCCTCGCTGGAGTCAGTCCCCTCTGAGACCTCTCTCCTCAGGCCTCTAGAAGACAGATGGCCAGGCCTGTGCACACACCAGCCCGCCCTGAGAGTCCCCTCTGGGATCAATCACCTATGAGTCCTGCGATGCATTAAGCAGCCTGTGCCCTCACCCAGGCTGCTGTTCCCGAAGGTGTGGTCTGTGCCTCTGCAGATGGGATGACAGCTGGCCATTCCCCGGGATCAGTGAGGCTGTCAGCCATGCTTCTGCAGTATTCAGAAACCTGTTCTTACACTCCAAAGCCAGAGAAAGAATTCTGCCTTCGAGGCCTAATAAACTAAGAAGGAACCGTGATGGACCACTTCCAAAACAGAGGTGGGGGCAGCGGCCGAAGGGCAGAGACCAGGTGACGCTGGGAGGAAAGCCGGGTTGCAGACACAGCCGCCCCTGCTCTGGTCCTCCAGCGTGTTTATGATGCTCGTGCAGGTCGACAAGCCATCCTACGGACTAGGACAATTCGGAAGAGGAAATGGTAACACGAAGGTGGAGTTCAGACTCTCAGACAACAGCGGGGCTGGGAGTGTTTCTCTGTAAAGGGTCAGACAGTAAATATTTTCAGCTCTGCAGACCAGAGGTCCCTGCGGCTACAGCGCAGACACAGCCACAGGCGTGGAATTGAATGGCTGTGGCAATGTTCCAATAAAAACTTATTTACAATAACAGGTGGGGGCCAGATTTGGTGAACCCTGTTCTATGAGATCACCTAGGCTTCAGCCTTAAACAGTGGAAGCCATCCCTGAATGACAAGTCACGGGCATCAAAGACCCCTGAATTTTCATGGAAAAAGGTATCCAGACCCCTACTTGGAAAGCTAAGGCACACTGCCGCGAAGCAGCAAGGACGCCTTACAAGTCTCAGTGCAACAGAGACAGACACCTGGGCTGGGCTGGACAATGTTTAAGGTTCCTTTTAGTCCATGACTCGAGTAATACTGTTTTAGGCTATCGGGTAGTAAACACGATCTTAGACATCCCCATCTTCAGAAGCAGGACAGTGCGGCACCTCAGCACACCCGCTTCCCACGGTGCTGCGGAGCAGCTGTCTTCCCCTGCGAATGTTTCAACCAGAGCGGCCAGTCGCACCTCCTCTCGTGTTGAGCCTCACGATAGCTGACCCAGCGGGAAAGCCGGCGCCCTGCCGCATCGCCCTGACTGCAGAGCCAGCGTTCCAGCCACAGAGGGCCTCCTTCCTTTCATCTTTTATAAAAATGTGTTTTGAAGAGTTAGAGTATATTTTAGGCTTTTTATCTTTATTAAAATTTCATGTGCATGTGTCTGTGTATTCTGCAATTTGTCATTTTCAGAAAGAAGGAACAGGCAATTCGAGAAGTCCCACCTTCACCCCCGAACTGCTCCCCAGTCTCCAGACCCTCTTGAGAGCCGAAGGTGGAGCTCGGTGAAGGGTCTTGAGCTCAGTGAAGGGTCACTGGGTGAACTGAGAGAAAACCACGTTCACAAACACGTACTGCGGACTTCCTGCAGCCCTGGGACCCGTCATTGTTTGTCCATGTAAGCTACAGCATTACTAGCAGATGCTAAGATCAAGTGATATCACTGGAAAAGTAGGTGAATCTACTAGGAAACTTTCTACTCCCTACTAGGACCTCAAGCCCCTCAGCCACACAGCAAATGCCAATATGCTCCCGTGTTAGCTTAGAAGCCTTTGTGTCAACGAGAACTGGCTCCTGAGTCCCAAGCTTGGTGCCGTGCTGTCACAGGACTCGTCTGTTGGGATGTTTTACACATTAAATATCTAGTAAAAAGACTTCCTGGTGCTCAGGAATTACAGTTCGTTCTTGAAACATTCCAAAGAGGCCACCACAGCGTTTCCCACGTGGCTTCTTTTAAAAACTCAAATGGCTTCCTTGAAAATACTCAAAGTCCACCCAAGGACATTAGTAATAACAGAATCAGAAAACTGTCAGGAGCATAAAGATTTATTTCTGTATCAAAATGAAAGAAGCAATCATGAGTTGCTGAATTACCCATTTGCTAATGAAACTGGGACGGACTGATCATCTAACCAAGTACAGATAGAGGATTCTACTTAGTCCTCTGATCGGGCACGAGAACAGCAGCCTAGGTTCTGGGGAGAGTGGCAGTGACCGGGATGCCACATGGAAGAGAAAATGAAAACACTGGCACAGTGAAATGTCTCATTTCCAGACAGTTTTGCCTATGGCCAAGCAAGGCAATAAAGACAAACTCTCCCTTTCCCCATTGCATGTGGGCTGCCAGGTACAAGTAAGGGAATCTTTGCTCTGCCCAGTCCTCCAGTGGAGAACCCAACAGGCAAGGGTCCCACTCAGGTGTCAGCTCACCTCCTGCACCTGCCCTTAGCAGGAACTCCTTCCACTGGCAAACGACGACTGCCACGGCCATCTGACTCAGCTGTGGCGACGTGGAGGGAGTCACCGAGCTGCTTTTCTTTTGCAAAACAAGTCTTTTTTCTTTGCAGTCACGCTCTAAGACAAGGCTGCTGGAGAAAACAAAAGCACCTAGACTTCAGTGCCGAATCCCCACAATAGCATGCAGCTCACACCTACCAAGGGTATTCCCATGCATAGGGGAAAGGAACCCTGCCGAAAACCCAGCTCCTTATTTTTCTTTTAAATAAAATAATACTATCCTAAGTCCATTTACCATCTGAAGTTGTCACGAGAGAACAGTCACATTACTTTATTGGACCAGGCCTTAGATGAGTTTCTCAGGCTCAGCACTGACCTTTTGGGCCGGATCATTCTCTCTTGTGGGGCCATCCTGTGCACTGTAGGATGTTTTATAACATCCCTGGCCTCTACCCACTAGAATCTACCAGATCCTAGAATCTAGTCGATCCTAGAATGCTACCAAGGAGACTTGAATTTTGGTCCCATCATCAAAAATGCATCAATCCTGTGCCAGTTTCCCCTAAGGAGGGGCTAACTGGAATGTTCTAGGATGTGCCAATCCTAGGATGTGCCAATCCTCCAGGGCTCTCTTAGAGCTCATGGCATCAGAGACAGGCCTCTACCTCAGGGATCATCCCTGGCTTCCATCAGCTTCCTCTTCTCTGTTCCCAACACGCTCATGGCATCAGAGACAGGCCTCTACCTCAGGGATCATCCCTGGCTTCCATCAGCTTCCTCTTCTCTGTTCCCAACACTTCCAATTGTTCTTTGGACTCACTGAGTTCCCTAAGGTGACACACCCACCCCACACCCACCGTGGGGGTCATGGAGAGCTCCCTGTGGCCCTGGCTTCAGCCCACCTGCTCCACGACCCTGTGCTCTTCTCTGGTTCTCGAAGCCGTCTGTAACCAGGGCAGGGGGGATAACTGTATGGAACCATTCCCTGGCCTCCACCTGCCCCAGCACTCTCCAGGCCAGCACAGTCTGGCACTACAGACTACAGGGCCGGAGACACCAGGCCTGGAAGTGACCACTGGCCAAGAGCTGACATAAAAGCCAACCTCCCCAAACAGGAAAGGCCTGTTCTTCACAAAGATAAAGAAAACTGCCACAATTTTCTGCTGGCCTTAGGAAGCCTGCAAAATTAACCAATACATCATGAATCAACTTCCTTTTATTCTGCTGTACACTGAATGCCATTATGAAGCAATATACTTCTGGATTAAAAACAAGTATTTCTGTGGAAAACCTGCTACATGTTTTCATAAAATAAAGTGCTATGATGTACTAAAACCTCACATTGCCTTCTCATAATTTTATTTTTATCACTTGAAGGAAATATAAAGTGATTTCTGAACCAGAAGAACGAACCCCATCTTCCAACTGTCACAGAATTATCACCAACATATTCAAAAGAGAAAAAAATAAAACCAAATGTTGATGTATTAAGTGCCCTTGATTTGAATAGCTCAAAGTAAGTATTTTATTCAGGATGGGACAGGGCCCTCCCCACAGACACCTGACAACAGATCAAACATGCATTTCCTGTTTCCTGTTTGGTTTGATCTGTCTGCCTCTCAGGTGACTTATAATTTTTTTCATCAAGAGACCAGTTTTAGAATAAAAAATAACTTGAGAAGATTCAAGTAAAGGACCCAAAAGCTTTAAGAGAATGAAAAGCTTCCTTGATATCTCTGGGCCCTTGCTCTAGGCCTTCCATCATAGCTGTTCCTCCTCCTCCTCGTCCTCGTCCTCATCATCATCCTCCGCCTCATCGTCCTCCTCATCATCTTCATCCTCATCTTCATCCAGACTTGCCCTTTTGTCATCAGATGTGCTGCTGTCAGATTCCTCCTCCTCCCGAGCCAGGAGCTTCTTAAAAACCTCAAACTCCTCAACAGAAGAACAGGCTGTCCTGGCCAAAAACTCGGCTTCTGAAACTCTGAAAATGTCCTTGACCAGTGGGTTAGGGATCTGTGTCTGCCCCTTCTTATCAGGGGTTTGGTACCGTCCCAGTCGCTCCAGGTAAATGTGTCTCTGCTTAATCTTGGTTAGTGAATACTGCAAGTACTCACTCTTCACAATGTCTGGATGCTTAATTCCCATCCTGAAGTATGCATACTGGAAGACACAGACACACTTAGGAGTCCCAGATACAGAGTCTTGAAACCTATCATTCTATAAACCATATAAACTGAAGTTGTACAAAAGGATTCAAAAATAATTGCCTAATTGGTAACAGCAGAATACCCCCTCTAGGAGACTGACATTTGTGTGACAGAGGGCAGTTTCAAGACACTTTCGAATTCATCCTGAGAAACGCGGAGCAGGAAATAAAGGGGCAGGAGGGAGAAGGGGCAGGAGGAAGAGGTGGTATTTTTCTTTAAACGGGGAAGGAAAAGAATGAATAATGGAAAGAATAGGCGAAACATTCAGAAAATATCTAGAAATTCCACCTAAGTTGTCATAATTGTTACTAAAAAGTTGGACAACTGTTAAAATTACATTTTCAAAATCAACATGCAAAACAAATTCTGAGGACAGGACAGTTTCAGCTGTTTTAAAATGAGCTATTTCAGAGTCCCCACTTAGACTCCCAGAATAGGACTGGATCATTCATTACTAATGACAGAAAAGTTGAAGAATAGGTTTGATCTGTAATAAATTAAAGAACCAGAACCAAATTTTCTTTGGCTGATGTACGCAGAGAATCTAGTCTTTCACTTCCTCCACTCAAATGAGGTGTCTGAGGCTTCTTGTCCATATAACTGAGCCTTACTACATTTGAAAAACCTGAAAAACTTGCTGTTACTACACTAATCACGCTATCAGTCATTCTCACCTGAAACCACGCTAAAGGTATCAGTCATTCTCACCTGAAACTTGTATTCCAGTTGACCCAGGTCCTCTCGAAGAACAGAGGGGCAACTGTGCAAAATCTTGGTGACTTGCTGTACCGTGAAAAGGCACTTCTCCTTGAGAAGCCTGACAGTGTCATTAATGTCCTGCTGACGCATGGTGAAAATTTCAGGGCAACAGTAAAGCACCCTCTTTAATTTCCCTGCAGAACATTCAAAAAAGGCAAGCACATAATTTCAGGATACTCCAGAAACCCAAGGAGCTAGCGCACCCAATTTAAGTCCACATTTAAAAACAAACAAGGATCCTCTCTTTCCACAGAGCAAGTGGCAATTTCAGATCTAACTTCCCAGAAGCACCATGGAAATGATCCATCTCCCCACTGACTTCCTGACACTCCTCAGACTCACCAGCCTTGCCTCCCTGTGTTCCTGCTTTATTCTGGTCTCCCACCTGAAAGGTGCCAACTTTGTATTTTGGGTCTCCTCTTGCCCTCCTCACTTGGAAAATAATTTCCCAGGCATTTACTGGAAAGATCAGAGAGTAACATGGGAGAGTAGTTTCCTCCGTATTGGGGGTTTGGGTTAATGTTTCCTTCTATAATAAAATAGTCATCGAAGCATTCACAACTAACATTCTCAAGCTGAACTCAATGAAAAGGAGTTTCATCATCATCCTAACAGTAATAACAATAATAGTAATCATGAGGACACACACCACCAACGCCGACGTCCTGGTTAGCAGGGTCACCATATATCTTCTCCCAGCCAGGGCGCCTTGAGTGAAAGAGGCCCTATTAAAACTGCACTAACGGTGTAAACGGGGACTATTCCAGGCCTTCCTAGGGATAGCTGAGCAAAATTCAGTAATTGGAAACTTAAAGTCAACTACTTAAACTGTTAATTAAAATTTTCCTAACATTTGAGTTAGTGATTATCTCAATGTGTGAGGAATTTCAGGAGTTTAGGTTTATCTTCATCTCTTAAGGCTGTACTAAGTTTGCTAATTAATAACCACTGCACATAATGTATGAAGTTTAGACTTTCAGATTACACTGTAAGAGAGAATCTGTTAAGAAAAATATACAAGGCTACCTTTTTCTTATCTTCTAGAGAAAGAGGCCTGTAGAGATGCTGTGAAATGGTGGGTCCTAAACCTTCCACCCCGCCTCAAAAAAAAATCTTACCAGGAAGAGTCAATCATGCAAAGAAGTAATAGTGTAACTCCTCTGGTCAAAGTGGGTAAGGGTCCTTGGAGACCCCCAACTCCTCCAGAAGGCCCTTAAAGAGATTCAAGGAACTCTGAGCATCCTTGAGATGGGAATATTGTTGGAGGCAGGAGTGGAGGGTAAGTGGAAGGGAAGGTTACTCCACCAGCTTCCCAGGAACCTGGCAAGATCTCTCATGTTCTACAATAAATCTAAACACTTGGCTGGAATCTGTCTTTACAAGAGATGTTGGTTTGACATCACATCACAGAGACAGAGCACTAAGACCATTTCATGTTGATTTAAACATCAAATGTTATATGTACATATATTTATCAACATCACATATCAGCATCAACCCACCGAACACATACCATGTGCCCACCACAGCAGTAGGTGCTAAAGACGCCACAGTGAACAAGGCAGACAAGAGTCTCTGCTCTGGCACTCAACTTTTCCTTCTAGTCTTAACTCCTCCTTCCCTCTCGAAATGTATTCTGCACAGGCGGCCACTCCTACTCCTCACCTCCAAGCCGAATTATACATTCCTCTCCAGGAACACTGACATACCCAGAAAGCTTCCCTAATCCATCTCACCTTAGGCTGTCCTTTCCCCAACTCTGGCTCCTCTCACATCATATAACTTTTTTTTTTTTTTTTTGAGACAGAGAGTCTTGCTGTCACCTAGGCTGGAGAGCAGTGGTGCCATCTCAGCTCACTGCAACCTCCGCCTCCTGGATTCAAGTGATTCTCATGCCTCAGCCTCCCAAGTGGCTGGAATTACAGGCATGTGCCACCACGCCCAGTTAATTTTTGTATTTTTAGTTGAGTCAGGGTTTCGCTATGTTGGCCAAGCTGATCTTGAACCCCTGACCTCAAGTGATCTGCCTGCCTCGGCCTCCCAAAGAGCTGGGATTACAGGCATGAGCCACCGCACCCAGCCAAAATCTGCATCTTCTTGTACCTTCTCCAAGCCCAAGCTTTCGCAGGTAACTGGAGCGCTTCCTCATTTGCATAATAGGCAGTTTCAATAACTGGGGACTTTTCTTCAAGACCACATACACAGGCTCTGGATTCAGACCCAAGAGAATAAATTCTGAAATGATGTCCAGCAACTGTTGAAGACTGGCACCTGGTCGTATACTGAGCAATTCATTAATATGGGCATTGCTGAAACCCATGTCCAGGAGGGAACTGATGACCCTCTCTAGCTCCAAGGACCCTTGTTCCACAGGAGTCCTCTGCTTCTCAAGGAGGCACTGAACACGATTCCTCCTGCACTCTGGTTCCTGCACATAGTTACTGGATCTAACACAAGATAACTCCTCAGTGACCCCTCCATTGGAGGCTGTAGTCAGTTTGCGCAACAAGGAAGCTGTCATCCTTCTCTGTTCTCCAAGATGAGGAGTCTGCCTAGCCATCCAGGCCCAGGTGAGGGGGATCAGGCGGTGCCAATCAAGGACCTATAAGACACAGGACCAAAAGACAATTAATTCCTCACTATCCCAGTGTAATGGACACCACAAGACTTTTGAGCCAGAGTACTTACTGCCTTGGTTCCACACAAACATACAGTTTTTAAAGCAATCTGCAAAATCATATCTGAACTTAAGCTACAGAGAAGGAAGCTCACATAGAGAGAACAGGGTACTTCAAGGTCACAGAGATGGGAGTCAAGCAGGTACAATATTGTTAGCTTTTGTAGCTTTAAGGACGGAAGCAGAGATGGAGGAAGAGGGAAAAACCAGGTCACCTGGTCATGTGTGCCAGAAAAGACTGGACCTCAGACTACTTTCCAGATTCATGTTCTTAAATTCATTCCACGAGAAGAATCTTGTGGGAAAGAGTTGGCCCTTGAACAACAAGGGTTTGAACTGCTCGGATCCACTTATATGTGGATTTTCTTCCACCTCTGCCACCCTTGAGACACCAAGACCAACCTCTCCTCTACCTCCACTTCAGCCTAAAGACCTTATGAGGATCTACTTCCTCTTAATGAATAGTAAATACATTTTCTCTTAGGATTTTTGTTTGTTTTTTGAGATGGGGTCTCACTCTGTTGCCTAGGCTGGAGTGTAGTGGTGCAATCATGGCTCACTGCAGCCTTGACCTCCCCAGGCTGAGGTGATCCTCCCACCTCAGCCTTCTGAGTAGCTGGGACTACAGGCGCACACTACACCCTGCTAATTTTTGTATTTTTTGTAGAGACAGGGTTTTGCCCTTATGGTTTTCTTAATAACGTTTTCTTTTCTCTAGCTTATGTTAAGAACACAGAGTGCAATAGATACACACGATATGTGTTAACGGACTGTTTATGTTGTCGGTAAGACTTCCAGTCATGAGTAGGCTATTAGTAGTTGAGTTTTAGAAAAGTCAAACATTATACACTGATTTTCAACTGGTGTCGGGGCGGTCTGGTGCCCCTAACTCCTGTGTTGTTCAAGGGTCACAGTAGTTAACTTGCATACACAATTCCAGTTGACTCAAAAGTCTTCAGCTGTTCAAGATGGTGCTTAACAAACTATACACAAATCATCCAGGCACTCTAAGCCAGCAGTCTTCAACCTTTCTGGCACCAGGGACTGCCTTCAAGGAAGACAGTTTTTCCACAGACTGCTGAGGGTTTTCAGGATGATTCAAGCACATTACAGCTGTTGTACACTTTATTTCTATTATTTTCACGTTGTAATAGAAGATGAAATAATTATACAACTCACCATAATGTAGAATCACTGGGAGCCCTGAACTTGTTTTCCTACAACCAGAAGGTCCCATCTGGGGGTGATGGGAAACAGTGACAGATCATCGGGCATTAGATTCTCATAAGGAGCACGCAACCTAGATCCCTCAAAGGCGCAGTTCACAATAGGGTTCGCGCTCCGGTGAGAGTCTAAGGCGGCTGGTCTGACGGGAGGCGGAGCTCAGGCTGCAATGCCAGCGAGGGGAGCGGCTGTAAATGCAGACGAAGTTTGGCTGGCTCACTCGCCGCTCACCTCCCGCTGTGCAGCCTGGTTCCTAATAGGCCAGGCACCGATACCGAGGGTTGGGGAACCCCTACTCTAAACTCTTCACATCGGTCCCAACCCCTTCTCCAGCGTCGACTGTCGCCCCGGGGCCAGCCTGCCAAGCCCAAGCTCTGGCTGCTCTCCAGCCTCCGCTGTCCAGACGCTCCCTCCGCCAGGAACACCGGGCAGTCGCTGGGCTCAAGCCTAAAGACCTTTATGCGGATTCCGCTTCCTCTTAATGAATAGTAAATACACGTTACCTTCCTTGTGAAGTTCAAACTCTTGTTCAAGAGTCAACTCAGGCCGGGCGCGGCGGCTCACGCCTGCAATCCCAGCACTTTGGGAGTTCGAGGCGGGTGGATCACCTGAGGCCAGGCGTTAGAGACCAGCCTGGCCAACACGGTGAAACGCCGTCTCTACTAAAAATACAAAAATTAGCCGGGCATGGCGGCGGGCGCCTATAATCCCAGTTACTGGGCTGAAGCAGAATTGCTTGAACCCAGGAAGTGGAGGCTGCGGTGAGCCGAGATCGCGCCACTGCACTCAAGCCTGGCGACAGAGCGAGACTCTGTCTCAAAAAAAAAAAAAAAAAAAAAAAAGTCAACTCTATACCCCACAAAAATTGAGCAGAGCCACGGGTCCAGGATGCCAAAACCAGGTCACCGTGCACGGACCTCTGGAAGGGCTCCACGACCTGGCCGTGAAACACCCGGCGGCCGCGGTTCCTCTGCGTCGCTGCCCGCCCGTCTGCCACCTGGAGAAGCCCCCGCGCCCACCGCAGCCTCACCTGACGGCCGAACGCAGCCATGGCGCGGAGGAGATGGCGACACTACGGCGCCGGAAGCAGCCGTCCTCCCCGGTCCTTCACTTCCGGTCCCCGGTCCTTCACTTCCGGCCCCCGGTCCGTCACCACCGCAGTTCCCAGCGCCGGCGCGGTGATGGTGGATCTTGTTTCCGGCCCGTAGCTGTGCTGAGCCCTCATGACCCCGCGGGGCTCAGGTGTCCCGGGGTCGCCCCTCCGCAAAGCCGGGAGGCCGGAGTCGCGCCTGTCACCGTCCCGCCGCCTCTGCCGCGGCCTCAGTCCTCGGGGGGCGTCGGCGTCCGGTCGTTCCCGTTGCACTGCCCGTGTCCCGCTTCGCAGAGCTCTGGGCTGGGTGAACGAATGGGTCGTCCTGGCCCATACTCGTGTTTCAGGTGACCTGAGAATTCCTCTCAAGAGGACAGGTAGGTACAGGGAGAGGGGAACTGGTTCCTTGCTTCAGGAACTTCACCCGAGAGCGCAGAAATCCTTCCCGAGGCAGGAAAAACGGATTCGGTTCCAGATAGGGATATTTAAGGTTTCATTGTGTAAAAATCTGTATTCACCGTGAACAGCGGGGCCACCTACGCACAAAAAGAAGTCTTTACCGCTTTTATTTCTTTTTTACTCTCAGCCAGTGGAAGATGAGAATTTGCCGTGTTTTTATTTATTTATTTATTTATTTATTTATTTATTTATTTATTTTGAGACAGAGTCTTGCCGTTTTTAAAAGATCCAAGTAAAATGACAGGAATTATGGCACATTTCCCTTTATAAGCAAGAGCCTTCCCAACTTAGAGGTCTGGTTCCCTGTTAGGATGAAATGCAGTAAAGTTACAGCCGAATGTGTATTCATTCTTAAATTTCCTCTCTCGACATGTTTGAGGATAAGAGCGTAGGCATCTTTCAAAAGGTGATGCTTGTGAAGAATAAAAAGGTGTGCTTTCTCAGCTGCCTAAATCCTGCCACCAAAGCCTTAATTTATAAGCATTTCTTGTTTTATCCACGTCATTCTGGACTGACATAAAGGATTTGATTCTTGCATGGGTACACATTTACATATCTGCTCTGCGCCAGGCACGGAGTTGGGTGCTAAACTGTTTCTGTAAAACTATCTTTTGACAAAAGGATTATATCAAAGAAAAGGAAGGTTCCAATCTGTGTAGAACTAAAGAATTGGTTGCTTTGGCAGGGTGCAGTGGCCCACGCCTGTAATCCCAGCACTCTGAGAGGCTGAGGTAAGAGGATCGCCTGGGCTCAAGAGTTCAAGACCAACCTGAGCAACATAGGAAAGCCCTGTCTCTACAGAAAACAAAAACTAGCCGGGAGCGGTGGCCTGCACCTTAGTCCCAGCTACTCAGGAGCCTGAGGTGGGAGGATCACTTGAGTCCACGAGGTTGAGGCTGCAGTGAGCCGTGATTGCACCACTGCACTCTAGCCTGTGTAACAAGGCAAGACCTTGTCTCGGAAAAAAAAAAAAAAAAAGAAAGAAAAAAAAAAATTGGTTGCTTTTGTTGTTGCACTGTAATTTTCTTCTCAAAATACTTAGCTGTCAACATCTCACAATACATTGTGTTACTGCTACACCAAAAGCCTAAGAAAATCCCATGAGCCATGCCAACTCCCTGGAAAGAATCAAGGAACCTGAATAGGTTATCTAGCTGTAGAAATACAATGACAGCTGGGACACAAGCATTACTATGAAAAATTGACATGAGGCCAGGTGCGGTGGCTCACGCCTGTAATCCCAGCACTGGGAGGCCGAGGTGGGCAGATCACCCAAGGTCAGGGGTTTTAAGACCAGCTTGGTCAACGTGGTGAAACCCTGTCTCTACTAAAAATACAAAAATTAGCCAGGCATGGTGGCAGGCACCTGTAGTCCCAGCTCACTCAGGAGGCTGAGGCAGAATTGCTTGAACCTGGGAGGCGGAGGTTGCAGTGAGCTGAGGTTGTGCCATTGTACTGCAGCCTGGGCAACAAGAGCGAAAGTATGTTTCAAAAAAACAACAACAACAACAACAAAATTGACATCACCTTCAGTCTTGTGTGAAAACTTTGCTCTTTTGAACCATACTTTAAAAATATGCAGTGGGCTGGGCACAGTGGCTCATGCTTGTAATCCTAGTGCTTTAAGAGGCTAAGATGGGTAGATGACCTGAGGTCAGGAGTTCGAGACCAGCCTGGCCAACATAGTGAAATCCTGTCTCTACTAAAAATACAAAAATTAGCCGAGTAACGTGGTAATGCACACTTGTAATCCCAGCTACTTGGGAGGCTGAGGCAGGAGAATTGCTTGAACCCAGGGGATGGAGGTTACAGTGAGCCGAGATTGCACCATTGCACTCCAGCCTGGGCGACAGAGTGAGACTCCATCTTAAAAAATAAAAGAAAAAAAATGGAGTGGAAAAATTGTCAGCCTCAGCCTCAGAACTTTCCTCTCTGGGTTCTTTCTGCAAAGAACATTTGCAAAATACCAGACCTTCCACTGCCATCAAATCAGATGAGCTTTAATTATTGTTTCTTATAAAGAAATAACAGTTCTTAGAAAGCTGGGACTTTGCATTCTCAACCCATTAAACACCTCTCTGAAAACACCATTCTGGCCAAGTGCGGTGGCTCACGCCTGTAATCCCAACACTTTGGGAGGCCGAAGTGGGCGGATCACGAGGTCAGGAGTTTGAGACCAGCCTGGCCAACATAGTGAAACTTCGTCTCTACTAAAAATACAAAAAAGTAGCCAGGCATAGTGGTGGGCACCTGTAATCCCAGCTACTCGGGAGGCTGAGGCAGGAGAATTGCTTGAACCTGGTAGGCGGAGGTTGCAGTGGGCCGAGATCGCACCATTGCACTCCAGCCCGGGTGACAGCATGAGACTGTCTCTAAATAAATAAATACACACCATTCTATAACATCCTCTGTGTTATAAGCATCACAAACACTACAAAGTAGAGTTCTTAAAACATCAGAAAACTCATTTGAATTCTGAAGAGTAAACATCGCTGACTTTACTACACACCTCTAAAACCCTTGTACCTTTAACGTCCTGATAGAGAAGGATCCTCCTCCCACAACTCCCTACCAACTCCTTCAGTCATTTGTGGTGGCAGCGAGGCTCAGGCAGCACTTTCTGAAGAAAGGGATGGCAATATCCCGTATCCTACTAGATGGGACTAAAATTTGCTCTGATCATCCTAAAACAGTTGAGTACCTCCTAAATAGCCACTAGAAATAGCTCAGAACCACGCTAGGGGCAGCCTGGCCCCCAGGCAGCTTCCAGAGGGTTCTGGGCAGGAGTCTCACAATGTGGAAAAACAGCCTGCAAGTGATGACGTGGGAAAAGGGTGGGGGTTTAGGTTTTGGGTTTTTTCCTACTGTCTCAGCAGGGAACAAAAAATGAAAGGTTCTGCTCTCACCTCTAGCTATGCCCTCCTCTCTAACACAGACATGAAATAAAACAATTGTAAGTATTTGACCTAGCCAAGTCTGTCTGAGGGGGGATGGATTGGAGCCTAAGAGAGGGAAGCAGCCAGTTGAGTATCTGAGAAACACCCTGGGACCTGAGCAGCCCTGAGCAATAGACAGGGCTGGAGCCCCTCACATAGACCAGAAGTGGGGGCTGGGCCAGGAAACCCCTCCCGTGGACAGAGGTGGGAGCTGGCTAGCCATGGGATGTTTGGGGACTGCTGGCTCACTGCCAGTCACATGTTGACAGCAGAGTCTTGCTACAGAGCCCAGACAGAAGGGAGGTCCCTGAGAACACCACCCTCCCCAGTCTAACCAGATGGGAGTAAACTTCAGAGCCCTAGACCCACCCCTGGCAGGGCCTGCTTGTAAAAGGAACCCCAGAATGGCCAAGGCTAGACTTCTCTCCAGCTGTGGCAAGTGGGGTGCACAAATGGAAAAATGAGGAAATCAAGCATTTCTCACATTTAGCACACGGGAACAGTTCACAACATCCACGTCAGGATAACTGTTTACTAACAAAAGTGCTTTAATTTGAAAAGCGTTTGAGGAAATACATTAATGAAATAGTCTGGCCGTTTGACTAACCAGTTCTACAAATTTCACATATCCGTCACATCCATCGCTCAGATGAGCATGTGCCAAGTCAGAGGAAACAGAACACACACATCTACAAAAGTAGAAAGAGAAAACTCAGCCTTCAGAGGCTCACAAGTTAAAAGTCCTTTAATAATATAAAACAGTTGAACACTGGAATGTTTTCTAGGTCATGGAAAAAGTGAATTCCAAATCTATGTAATAAGCCTAAAATAATACAGCATCACTGTCTTCTGTTCTGGCGTTTATCAAACCTGGACATGAGTTTTTAGAAGGTGAACTGGGGATGCTTGAGAATGTATTTTCTCCAAACAGATGAAGCTGAAAACTATGATTTTCCAAACCAAGTGGAGAAAAGCAGCAAGAAGCTGGTGCTTAGCTGGTCAGCACACGGGGATCCCCGGGATGCAAACAGCCTTGGCCGTCAGGAGCCTCGCCTGGAACGGGGCCCCCATAAAGCTCCTGAGCCTGGGCCACTTCACTCAGGCTCCTGTTCCCCATCTCCAGACTCGCAGCGGACAGAACTCCACTTTCTGAAGAAAGAAGAAGGTAACTGTATCACATACTAACATCTTAAGGTTCTAAAATACTTTGCTTCTCACCGTGGCAAGAAGTCCTAGAACAAAAGCCTACAGGCGGGGCCCTCAGAAATCCAACTGGCAATGTCCTAGAAATACAGATCCTGCCAAGGTGGGCATCTAAGCCCAGGGCCATCAACAGCAGCTTGGTCCAAATGCTCTGAGTAGCAGTTGTGGCTCTGTGGCTCTGTGCTAGAGCCTTGTCTGAAGAGCCCTGGGCCCCCCAGGCTGCTGGAGAATCACACTCAGCATCTGTGGCCTCATCCTCCCCTTCGGCCCAATCAGACCAGCACCAGCTGCATTTCTCAAACCATCTTTGAGGGTTCTGACCTCTTCTGCCAGGAGCTCCCATGGCACTTGCCCACCCTCCAAGGCCCAAAGCCACACCCTGAACCCCAGTGGTGTCCAGACGCCTCTGGACACAATCAAGCCCCCTCTCACAGGTGACAGGTCAGCTATAGGCCCTGACATTTGTGTCCAAGGCAGCATGGGGGAGAGAGCCTCCTTTTCCTCCTTTTGACCTAGGAAGGCAGCCTGGGGACCTCGTTATTCCAAGCAAAGTCACACGGGGAGGAGGGATGCTGAGAAGCCTCACCTGGCTTGTTTACCTGACACACCTCTTCCCATGTGTAGTCAGCAAGATTCACAGGCTGTGTTACCCACGGGTCTGTCACCAGCTTCTCCAAGGTGGTGCGCTTCTCAGGGACTGGCTGCAGCAGCCCAGACACAAGGCTCATGAGTTCTGGGGACACAAAGAACACAGATGATAGATCCAGATTGGGATGAAGTAGAGAACATCTCAGATTCCTGGGTGCCCACCACTCGCCACAGAGCCTCTGACTGGGCAGGAGGCGGCCCAGGGACCTCTAGTGCAGGGCCCAGCTGTGCTTGGAGAGAAGCTGCAAGAAACACTCGTTGCCTCTGACATGAAAGCTTGGAGTTCAAGATGCCATCTCACTCAACCAAACTCAGGCAGTGCAGAGGTTCCTAAATGGTCTATTCTCAGGGGCTCTAGCTATGCAGAGCTGTGAATAACACAGGGTTAACATGACAGGCGAGGGGACACCGGCACAAGCTGAGAGGAGCCCCCAGCCTGGCATCTGGCTGGATTCAGGCCCCAGTTCCTTTAACCATGTAGGCACCAACTCAACAGGGCCACTTGGAGCCTCACTGTCCTGACTGCAAGTGTGTTTCTCACAAGAGGGCCTCTAAGATCCAAAGGGGAACATTAAAAAAAACTAAATTATCGGCCGGGCGCAGTGGCTCACACCTGTAATCCCAGCACTGTGGGAGGCTGAGGAGAGCGGATCACGAGGTCAGGAGATGGAGACCATGAAACACCGTCTCTACTGAAAATACAAAAAATTAGCCGGGCATGATGGCGGGCGCCCTGTAGTCCTAGCTACTCGGGAGGCTGAGGCAGGAGAATGGCGTGAACCCAAGAGGTAGAGCTTGCAGTGAGCCAAAATCGCACCACTGCACTCCAGCCTGGGCGACAGAGAGCGAGACTCTGTCTCAAATTAAAAAAAAAAAAAAAAAAACCTAAATTATCAAGATGTTTTAAAGTCATGCAAATTATTTGGTGAATAGAAAAGAAACAAATGAGACTATTGATATGGAGAGAGAGACACTGAGGAATGAGGAAATAGGGAAAAAAAAGTGGCTGGTCTCTAAGGACAGTGTCCTCTGTCTACCACTTGCAGCTCGTGCTCACCTTTGGACACCAGGTATGGTGGGTGTATGGCGGCCTCCACGGTCTCCTCCAGCTCACAGAAGGGGTTCTCCTCAAAGACCAGCGTGTACAGAGTGACTCCCAGTGACCACATCTCCAGCTCCGGCCCTCTGTAGCTGTGAGGAGGAGGAGGCATCAGGACGCCACAGCGCTCAGCACGGGCTTGCCAAGCCCGCCCATGGGAAGCACCACGGCTCTTCCCGACTGGCACACAGGCCAGGCAGCGGTTTCCCAGGAGGGTCACTCCACCCCTCCAACATGCCCTCCATTTCCATGCACTTCTGCCCCAGGCCAGCCACCAGGCCATGTGCCAGGAGTGGAGAGGCCCTTGGGCAGCTCCGAGGCTAATCAGGAACTTCCTTGTGGACACCAACCACAAGACGTGTCCACCAGAGGTGGGGGAGGGCTTCCTGGAGGAAGCAGAGTACACATCCATTGGCTTTGCTGAAGGCCACAGCAGCCGCAGGCCACTTCAGAACAGGGTCACGTGCCCTTCAGACGTGATCGGGCATGTTCAGCTTGGTGTGACCACTGACACACATGCCCTTTAGGAAGATCACGGTGGCGACGACGTGAAGGTGCTGCAGGACGAGACTGAACAGGCAGAAATACCGAAGGATGAAAGCAAACAAGAAGGACGTGGTGAAGGCGGGTGTTCACACAATGGGCCAACTGGAGGAGCAAGCTTCAGGGAGAAGACACCCAAAGGACTATTGTTATTTCCTATCGCCGTAAACATCCTCATCCACGCCACCATTTATTGGGTACCTAGAGATGCCAACGCTGTACCAGCATTTTACATGGCTTAACCCAAATCCTCACAACAACCTAGCAAGATAAATATTACCTTCATTTTACACAGAAGAAGAGCAAGGCTTGGTGAGGTGAAGGTACTGCCAAGCACACACTGGAGCCAGGTCACCTGCACCCACGGCCCTGCCCCTGCACTGGCCAAGGCCATGCACCTCCAGGTCTGCAGCTGGGGGTCTGTCCCCAGAAGAGGTCTGGGAAGCAGCAGCCTCTTCCCAGAACTGGAATTAGACAAGGGAGCCAAGAGAAACCACAGCAGTGAGAAGAGTGGCACGGACAGAGCCCTGGGCTGGACTCAGAGAAGAGGGGCTGGGCGGGGAGGGGAGGGCTCAAGATGGCAGATCACAGAGGCCAGAGCAGCAGCGTGGGTAAGAGTCAGGCCACCAGGTTGAGTCAGGGGGGTGGTGGGGTCGCTAGCACAGACCACAGGGAAACTGAGGGGATGGATGAGAGCTGTAGGGGCTAGAGCAAGAAAATCAGATTCGGCAGTTTTTGTTTTTGCGTTGTTTCTGTGTTTTAGATGTCAAGACTTTTAGAAGATGAAGAGAAATATCCAATAGACTAGAACAGAGGTTGGCAAACTTTTCCTGTAAAGGGTCAAATAGTAAATATTTCAGGTTTTGGGCCACATGGTCCCCGCTGCAACTCAACTCTGTCACGTAGGACAAAGGCAGCTACAGACAACACATAAGCAAATGAACACAGCTCCATCCCAATACAACTGTATTTATAGAAACAAGAGGCAGGGGATGTTTGCAAACACGTTTGTAGCAGCATCACAAACAACATAAAGATAGAAGCAAAGGTAGAAGCAACCCAAATGTCCACTGACAGATGAATGAGTAAGTACAGCACATCCAGAAAACGCAATCAAATTCAGCCTCGAAAAGGAAGATGCTGGCACAGGCCACAACATGGATCAACCTTGAGGACTTTATGCTAAGTGAAATAAGCCAGTCGCCAAAAGGCAGATGCTGTATGATTCCACATATAGGCGGTCCCTAGAGTAGTCAGATTCATAGAGAAGAAAGCAGAATAGCGGCTGCCAGGGCCTGAGGAAGGGGGATGGGGACCTAAGGCCACAGTCTGCTGACCGTGGAGTAGACGGAGATGAAGATGACAAGACAGAAGCCAGGTCCCTGAGGATGGGATTGAGAATCAGAACTCAGAAACCCTTTCACCCAGGGAGATGGGGAGAGGATGCAGGAGGGAGGAAGGAGCTCCCGAGAAGAGGCCTGCAGCCCAGCAGGCCTAGGAGCAGCACACCGCTCACAGCCAGAAAGGAGGGGCCAGGAAGCAGGGCAGAGCCCTGGCAGGGCAGGTGCTCAGGAAGAGGGTGGGAGCCACAGCTCTGGGAGGCAAGGGCAAGGTGGCCAAGCAGCACTGAGCTCTCACCTAGGTTGGATCCCCCCCACACCTTCCCCAAGCTTCGTGGCCTGGGTGCAGGAAGGGGTGACAAGCCATGCAGCAGGCATCATGGGTCAGTGGACAGGGGACAGGCAGTTCCCTCCCGCAGAGAGGACACGACAGCCACTGCAAGGGAGGCAGAGCCCACCAGCGTCCACCAGGCTCCAGGGCAACCAAACTAGATCTGAAGGGAAACTCCAAGTCCCTTCATAGACCAACTCCCTTCAATATTTCATGCCGTTTGGTGGCTCTGAAGATGCATGGAGGTTCTAGCAAGGAAGAGCCCATTCATACTTCCTCCACACTCTATACACAGGGCATCCAGGCCCAGAAGAGCTCAATGCTGCCTGGCGTGGAGAGGCTGGCGCAGGCCAAGGCTGCTGGGCTCTGAGGACGCAGGGTGCGCAGCCTGGAACCTGCACCTCCTGACTGATGAAACATGGCCTAAGCAGACACCGGGATCCAGGGCCCAGGCCACTCCTCTGTCAGACGCTGAGGCTCTCCCGAGAGCCCGAGGCATGGCATGGAGCTGGCGTGGCAACTGCAAGCAAATGCTCTGACCTCAGGCCACCAGGTCGGGGCAGCTCTAAGCAGGTCTGTGAGGGACCCCGTGCGCCTGTCCTGTGAGGGCAGCATCAGTTTCCCTCCTAGAGAACCGCATGGAGCAGATATGGGCAGTGCAGCAGAGCGCTGCAGCAGCAGGCGGGAGGGTCCAAGCAGTGCCGTGATCATCCGACCCTCCAACCATGAACTCACCTAGAGAAGCATTCCAACCACACCGCGTTCCAACCACACCGCGTTCCAACCACGCCTCTCTAAAATACGTGGAGGTGCTAGCAGAAAATACCTGTTGTCTGTTTCTGATTTAATAAAGTCTATTTCATACACATAAAGACACACTTGGTTTACATGCAGATGAGACAGTGATCAGGCATGTGCAGCAGAAAGCATCGTCAGCAGACAGCCTCCACTCAGGCCCTACAAATGAACAACAATCTTCCTTTCGTCTTGCTTTCCTCTCTTAAGTTCCCCAAGAGGAGGCCCTGCCCAGGCCAGCCCCCAGCTCACAGGCTCCCCTGACTGCAGAGCTGCAAACTCAGCCACACACCCCAGGACGCCGCTTCTCCCCACAGCAGAGCAGAGGCTCAGCTGGCCCACTCCAGCGACGTGGAATCGGGCTGGGCAGCGACAGGCCCTCCAGCCAAGGGCTCCGCCTTCAGCATGAACCCTCTGCCTCAGGACTTTCTCCAGTGCCTGATTCCTTGTATGGTCAGCCCCGTGGTATTTTATTGAAATAGATATTATTCCTGTCATCAAAATAAATAAACCCAACTAAAAAGCATCCTCTTCACTTATTTGAAGAGTGCCATTTTGGGGGACTCTTCAATATTTTTCTTGGCTTTTTATTAGATGAAACTCCAAACAAATAAAAGCTGAGAAAATAAAATGATTAACTCCTACATCCATTACCCAGTGCCTTTGCCCAATATGGCCTTGCCTGCCTGTCCACTTACTTTTCAGCACATCACCCTGATCACTCAACGCTCTCATCACAAAGGCGCGAAGGAAGCCATTTTCCCACCCAAAATCAAGCCAGCCTCGGGGCCCCGACAGACGACGTGAGGACAGGCTGCACTGCAGCAGCATACGTACGGATTCCCCATGAGAACTTCCGGTGCACAGTACTCGATGGTTCCACAAAAAGTATAAAATAATTTTCCCCTTTCCAAGTAGGCGGCCGAGCCAAAGTCTATCAGTTTGATTGTGAAGTCCTCGGCGATCACAATGTTCTCGTCCTTGATGTCGCGGTGAATGATGTCCTTCAAACGTAGGTATCCCACCGCTGACACTAGCTGGAATCAGGAGGCCAGAGGGGGCTTTTTAAAAAAGCAATTCAACTAAAATACGCCTTTAAAATAAACTGGAACCAAAAAAGAAAAAAAAAGAAAAAGAAAACATAAACCTCCGACTCGTAATGAACTGGGGACAGGAAAGATTTTTGAATGCTGAAGATATGATTGAAAGCAAACAGGAAACAAAGCCACTCCAGGAGGCGTGCTCACTGGGGTGGCCACGTTAGCCAGCAAGGTAGCAACATCGATACCAGACTCGTGGGTTCTGTATGCTGCTGAGAAAACCTTCCCAGCAGACATGTGCCCCACAACGCACACCATGCCTATTTCAGGAGGAAAGACAGACAGGCCACAAAGCCACAGCTCAAAGACACTCATGGCGGGCAAGTGAATGGGTGCAGGTTTGGTGTTAAGTGGGAAGTGCCTGAGGGAAAGCACCAAGTCGACAACCTCAGCTCCCAGGGAGGGAAAGTGACTTGCCCCGAGTTCAGGCAGCGATCTGGGGCAGAGCTGGGAGCACAGCCTCAGCAGTGTCTCAGAGAGCAGCATGGCATATCAGCCATCCCTGCCCCAAATGTGTGGCTGCTCAATGATGCAGACTTAGAGCGGGTATGCTGGAAATGGGCTTCGTTCCCGCAAAGGTGCCGCTGCAGCATACCACTGCCTGCAATAACGGAGGCTCTCCGTTAACTCTGCCTCTCCAATAATGGAGGCTAGCAAAATCGGCCTTTCAGTTTAGTTCAAGTAGGATGAGCTAAACGTCTGACTGTCACTGTACCAATCAACTTAGTGATTTCATGGATGTATCATGTTGATCTTTTGAGACAATTTTATATTTACAAATGAGTAGCTTTCAAATCAGAAGCAATAGTTAATCACAGGTTAACTAAACCCAATTAACTTACATTTAATAAACATATGTATATTTATACACATATACACAAATGTATACATACCTGCATATTTATAAACACATGCCTGCATATTTATATATACAAACACATTTAGATACATACACGTGCACATATATACACAGCTGCATATACACGTATGCATACCTACACACACAACATATACTTGTACACACATAAATACACATATACAAGCATGCATGCATACATACTTACATATATATGTAGATATATACAAATCAGTCAGGATCCAGTCAGGAGACACAAACCACACATGAACTTGAACATGGAAAGTTTCATTAAGATTTATTAACTAGTACTGAGAGATTAACCACAAAGGGACAAAGAGCAACTTGAAGAAAGCTGCTCTTCCTGCAGATGCCTCCATGCCCTGGACCGGCCGCGCTGCCCTGGAGCTGCCTGAACCAAGCCAGGGCTGTTCCCAGGCCCAGCTCCCCTGCCCTGCTGCTGAGCAGGCCCTGATGAACCTGGAGCTGACAGGCAATGCCCTGAGAACGGGCATGATTCCTACATACACTGATGTATGATCATATATTTATAGAATTGTGAATACTTCATAGAATTATGAATCTATTATTTACATATAATAACATTTATGTCTATATATTTACAAAAGGGGTAGAGATTCTTTTGGCAAAAATGTTAGAGTATAGAATACCATAGTTATGTGTCTCACTAGCCCCAGAATAAACAACTGACAGAAAGGAGCTTTTAACAAGTGACCCTCAACGTTACCTCGTACAGATACTCTATTTGCTGTAAAGTTTCAGAAACAAGTCCTTGCCACAAATTAAAGGGAGGAGGTCATCTTCCAACACAGGAAGAGGGAGAGAGGTGACCTTTTTTTGGCAGAACCATAATATCTGAAACTTACAAGTAGGAGCCTAAGAAACTAAACTTCAGAAACCCAACAACCCCTGACAGTGTGTAGCTTTGAGGAAGAAATGTTGATTCACGGAAGCCGTCATTAGACATCGAATCGTCCCCAGCAAACAACCAAGAGCAAATGTGAGTTGTCTACACAGCCCTTTGCTGATATTTCTCCAATTCTTTCGGGGGAGCTGGGAGCAGGACAGGATGGAACCACCACCTTCTCCTTAAAACCCAACCCGCGTTACCGTTTCTTCCTCCTCTCCCTCTGCTACGATGCCTTCCTATTTTGATCATCACGCTCCCATTCCGACAAAATAATGGGCAAAATTCAGTAAGTAATTAAGACACAAAACAGATCAAGACAAATACTTACTGTAAAATGAGAATGTCAGGATCTCAATTTTGCTGGTTAATTAACTGAACAGCCACTATTTAGTGAGAACTTACAGCCTGCAGGCCGCTGTGCCACACACATGCCTTTGAGACACTCTCTGACTGCATCCTAACCCTTTTGGTTAATTTTTGTGATTGTTGTGGATATTTTACATATGTAAATAAACCTTAACCATTATACATACTTTCCCAATCATTCCAGGACTGTATCTGGCCTCATCCTCACTTTCTCTACTTCAATCATAGAATTTCTCATCCCAATCTCACTTTCTCTACTTCAATCATAGAATTTTCTACTCAAAATATATATCGTACTCCATGAAATCCCCACACAGAAGGCTAAATCCACCTCAGAGAGAGAACCGAGTATGTATCACCGATCTTTGCAGCCACCAGATCCAGGCACCCAGGCCTGCGTTCACCCCAACACAGCTCTGGCCTGCTCTCACTTGTCGGAAGATGTAGCTCGCCAGGGGCTCATCCAGCTTGGGGTGGCGGTCGATGAAAGCGAAGAGGTCTAGGCCGGAGCCGTGCTTCTCCATCACGAGCTGGAAGAACCCTTGGTTTTCAAATACATCCAATACCTAGGAAGAGACAAAGCCAAGTCCAACTCTGCCAAAACATCTTCAAGCCAACAAACTTAACACATTTGACATGAGCCAAGTTAGGGTATCTCTAAAGAGGAAATCGTCATCTACCTTGATGATATTGGCGTGCTCCACCCTGGATAGAATTGCAATCTCTAAAGTAACTTTCCCAAGTTTGGGATCCTCAATCCAACAATCCTCCAAGACCTTCTCCTTCTTAATAAACTTCACCACCACCTGTGAGGAAAACAGAGGGTAGAAATGGCTGGAGCCAGTCCTCAAGCATCCCATTACACCAGGGGGCACCCGGTCCTCAAGCATTCCATTACACCAGAGGCACCATCAGTCCATGTGGCAGACACATCCTCTGCATTTGCCTCCCCTAAGTCTCAGGGACATGAAGGAAGAAACACAGTCGTAAACCCCTGCAGCACAAGGAAGCAGAGAAGGGGGTCAGCAGCTGACCAGAAACGCAGTGTCATTCCTGCCCATCCTGTAAGGTGGACAGATGAGTGTGATGGAGAAGCCAGGTGGAGCTGAGGGAGCCATAACCTGGGCTGGAGAGAGGGCCCCAGAGGCCTCAGGGCAGGTGCCCCAGAGAACATCCACGTCACTTCTCAACCAAGGACTGGAAGCCCTGGCCAAGAGAATGAACTAAGAAGCCAGAAAACTAGAAAATACAATGAAAAGCTATCTCTCTTAGATATGTTTTCAACATTGACTCTGAGATTAATCAGAGTTGAGCAAGACTGACAAGACATAAGGTGCTACGACAGTCAATGATAGTCAAAGTGTAACAGAAAAAGATACATTCGCAAAAGAAAGAAACACTGCTGAAGGAGCAACGGGCAACCCAGTGGGTACCGACCACAGGATGGGCCTGTTTCAGGTGTCAGCAAGAGATGCTGAGCAAGATCACTCACCAGGGAACGATGAGTGCCGAGGAGGAAAAAAAGATGGGGCAGGCAGTGCCGCGGGGGTGCGGCCCCTGTGAGGTGGGTGGGACAGGGAGCCAGTCCCGGGAAGGCAGCTTCTGAGCGCCTCGGGGAAGGTCCTTCAGGCAGAGGGCAGCAGGAGCACGGGGCTGCGGCAGAGCGCACCTGAGCTGTGTGAGGAGGTGTGAGGGAGGCGGGGGGCTGGGCAGGCAGCGTAAGGGAGCATCAGGAGGGCGTCGGGGCCAGGGCAGGAGCAGAAAGAACCATCGGAGCCCGGGCAACATCCAGGCATCTCACAGTCATCAGGAGAGAAGGGGGCAGCTTGGGTGCCAGCCTGTGAGAGATGAAAGGAGACAAATTCTGAAGACCCTTTGACAGGAGGGCCACCATGGCCCAAAAGGCCAGAGACGAGACTGAGGGAAAGCAAGACGATGAGGGGAGGCAGGGCTGTGGTCCTGAGGGGCACAAGTAGGGCCTGCTGAGATGCGGCAGAGCTCCAGGAGTCTGGGAGGGCTGGGGCCCTGACACTCTAAGTGAAGAGGCCTGTGGCCTGTCCAGCTGCAGGGCCAAGGAGACAAGAGGGCAGGCTCCTCCAGGCGTGCCCATGCACATCTAAAATGAGTGTCAGGAGTAGGGAGAAGGAAAGAATTAACGGAATCTAAGAATAGAATCCTCTTAAAATAAAGGAAGCGTTAAATATTCAAATCAAAGTCTTACAATGTATCAAGCAAGAATAAAGAAAACACACACAAACATACACCCCTAAAGACATCCTGGTGAAAATTTTGAAGGACAAAGACTTTAAATCAAGAAAGAAAAAAAAAAATCAGGTTGCTGTCAGCAAAATTCACTTCAAAATAATGCTAGATTACCACAGATACAGGTCTAAAACTTTCTGAGAGGGAAAAGGCATATCACCACTAAAATATGAAAGAAAAATAAACACATTTTAATATATACAAGGACTGAAAATATAACACCCATGACTCCTTCCTGGAAAAACTGGCAATGAATATATTCTAGCAAATGAAAAAGCTGGGAAAAAGAAGAAACTAGACATAAAAATAATGGAGACTAAACAAAAGAATAAGACTTGTACACTGAAATTACAAAACACTATTGAAAGAAATTAAAGATCTAAATGAATAGAAAACTTTCCACGTTCACAGATCAGGAGACTTAATATTGTTAAGATGATAATACTCTGCAAAGTGAGCTACAGATTCAATGTGATTCCTACAAGAATCTCAGCAGGCTTTTGTGCAAAACTGACAAGCGGATCCTAAAATCCTTATGGAAATGCAAAATGGCCAAAACAATCTCAGGCTGAGGCCCAAACTGTCTTTTCTCTCGGAGGGTGGGGAGGAAGGGAGGTAGGGACAGCAGAGGCCTGGGCTGGGTGCCCTGTGCATGCCACCCCACTTCCGCCCTACCACTGGAGCATTGGCCTTGGCTGGCTAATTGGGCACCGTGTGCCCGCCTTCCACGGGCTCCTCTACACCAATGAGGCCTCATCTGTGCTCTCGCTGGGCATGTGGCTTCATGTCAGTAAGCAAGATGCTTCTTTTTTTTTTTTTTTTTGAGACAGAGTCTCGCTCTTGTCACCCAGGCTGGAGTGCGGTGGCACAATCTCAGCTCACTGCAAGCTCTGCCTCCCGGGTTCATGCCATTCCCCTGCCTCAGCCTCCCGAGTAGCTGGGACTACAGGCACCCGCCACCATGTCCGGCTAATTTTTTTGTATTTTTAGTAGAGACAGGGTTTCACCGTGTTAGCCAGGATGGTCTCGATCTCCTCACCTTGTGATCCGCCCGCCTCGGCCTCCCAAAGTGCTGGGATTACAGGCATAAGTCGCCGCGCCCAGCCTGCAAGATGCTTCCTAATAACCCACCTTCTGCCCCACTCTGTTCCTTATCCCGCTACCCCTGTAGGGGTCAAGGGCCCTCTGTCTACACCCTCTCCTCCTCCTCCATCCTCTATTCAGAGTCATCTTGCCCTTGCCCATGGGTGGGGGAACATGTGTATGTTTGTATACACATGTAAATTTTAAATATTTTAAGCAGAAAGTCCTTACCTCCTGTAAAACATAAATAAAGTACAATCAATATGAAAAAAAATAAATAAAACTAATAAAATGTGCTTCAAATGAAACATCAAGAAAGTGAAAAGATAACACATTTAATGGGAGAAAATATTTGCAAATGATATATCTGATCAAGAAATTGTATCTAGAATACAGAACTCATACAATTTAATAATAAAAAGACAACCCAATTTAAAAGTAGACAAAGGGGCAGGGCCAGGCACAGTGGCTCACACCTGTAATCCCAGCACTTTGGGAGGCTAAGGCGGGTGGATCACCTGAGGTCGGCAGTTCAAGATCAGCCTGGCCAACATGGTGAAACCCCATCTCTACTAAAAATACAAAAATCAGCTGGGCCTGGTGGTGCACACCTGTGATCCCAGCTACTGAGGAGGCTAAGGCAGGAGAATTGCTTGAACCCGGGAGGTGGAGGTTGCAGTGAGCCAAGATCACACCACTGCACTCCAGCCTGGGCAACAGAGAAAGACTCTGTCTCAAAAGAAAAAACAAATGGGCAAAGGATCAGAATAGACATTTCTCCAAAGAAGATTTACAAACAGCCAATAAGATCATGAAAAGACACTTGACATCATTAGTCATCAGGGAAATGCAAATCATAACCACAATGAGCTACCCCTTTACACTCCCCTAGAATGGCTAGAAATGAAAAGACAATAATAAGTGTTGGCAAGGATATGTAGACGCCTCGTACACTGCTGATGGGAATGTAAAAACAGTATAACCTTTTTAGAAAGCTGTTTAGCAGTTCCTCAAAACATTAGACACAGAGTTACAACCTGACCTACAAAGTGCACTCCTAGATATATGCCCAAGAGAACTGAAAACATGTGTTCACACAATTTTTATATACAATTGTTCATAGAAGCATTATTCCTAGTGGCCAAAAAATGGAAACACCACAAATGTCCATCAGCTGATAAACAGATAAACAAAATATGGTGTTTGTTCATATAATGGAATATTACTCGGTCATAAAAAAGAATGAAGTACTTATACACACTGCAACATGGATGAACCTTGAAAACATTATGTTAGATGAAAGAATCCAGTCACAAAAGAGCATACTGTGCATGATTCCATTTATATGAAGTGTCCGGAATAGGCAAATCTATTGAGACAGAAAGTAGATTAGTGGTTGCCCAGGTCTGGGATGGAGGAAATTCGAGCAGGATGGGGGTTATGGGACTGACTACTGATGGGTATGACGTTTCTTTCTGAGGTCATGAAATGTTCTTCGTTTGTGGTGATGGTTGCACAACTCTGTATATACTGAAATCTACTGAACTGTTCACTCTAAATGGGTGAATTTATGTGGTATATGAATTATATCTGAATACAGATGTCAAAAATCATGATGAAATATTAAAAACAAACAAGAAACAAAAACATGACATAATAAAATATGCTCAACAGAAAGCAGGAAAAATAGAGGGGAAAAGAACAAAGCACAGAAATATCCAGAAACAATAGAAAACAACTAGATTTAGACTGTAGATTTAAATCCAGCCATATCAATAATTTCATTAAACATCAACGGTCTAAACACCTCAATTAAAGATAGAGACTTTCAGATTGAATTTAAAAAGCAAGACCCAAGTGTATCCTGCCTACAGAAGACCATTTTAAATATAGACGTAAGTGACTAAAAGTAAAAGAATGAGACAAGTTTACTATGTGAACACAAATCAAATGAAAGCTGGAGTAGTCATACTAATACTGAAGTAGATTCAGAACAAGGCATATCAAATAAGGAATTAGTTCATCAAGAAGGTACTATGATACTGAATGGGTATTCCTATAACAACAGAGCTTCCAGATATATGAAGTAAAATCTGGGAGGATTACAAAGGGAAATAAGCAAATCCACAAGTATAGGTAGAGACTTCAAAACATCATACAAACATCAACAAATTTAAAGAAACTGAAACTTTGGGAGGCCGAGACGGGTGGATCACGAGGTCAGGAGATCGAGACCATCCTGGCTAACATGGTGAAACCCCATCTCTACTAAAAATACAAAAAATTAGCCAGGCGTGGGGCGCCTGTAGTCCCAGCTACTCAGGAGGCTGAGGCAGGAGAATGGCATGAACCCAGGAGGCAGTGCTTGCAGTGAGCCGAGATCGTGCCACTGCACTCCAGCCTGGGTAACACAGCAAGACTCCATCTCAAAAAATAAATTGATAAGCTTCTAACCAGACTGATCAGTTAAAAAAAAAAAAGAGAAAAGACACAAATTACCACTACCAAGAATGAAAATGGTGATAAAATTATAGCCCCTACAGACGTTAAAAGTTTTTAAGAGCCTATTATGCCAATAAATTTGATAACGTAGATGAAATGGACAAACTTTCATCCATCATTTGAAAGATCCAACCTATCAAAGCTTCAGAAGAAACAGAAAACATAAATAATCCCATTTATATTTTAAAAGTTTAATTTGCAGTTAAAATTCTTCCCTCAAAGAATACTCCAGTCCCAGAGGACTTTACCGGTCAATTTCTACAAAACATTTAAGGAAAAAATACCAATTCTATACAAACTCTTCACAAAACAGAAGAGAAAGGACTACTTCCAGATCTTTTTTTAAGACAGGGTCTTGCTGTGTTGCCCAGGCTGGAGTGCAGTAGCGTGATCACAGCTCACAGCAGCCTTGACCTCTCGGACTCACGCAATCTCCCTTCCTCAGCCTCTCAAGTAGCTGGGACTACAGGCACACACCACCATGCCCAGCTAACTTTTAAATTATTTTGTAGAGATGAGGTCTCACTCCGTTGCACAGGCTAGTCTTGAATTCCAGGGCTCAAGCAATTCTCCCGCTTCAGCCTCCCAAAGTATTGGGATTATAGGCATGAGCCACCACTCCTGGCCACAAATTCATTTTTATGAGGGCAGCATGATGCTTATACTAAAATTAGACAAAGACGTTGCTAGAAAACTACACATCAATATTCCTCATAAATGTAGACGCAAAAATGCCTAACAAGATATTAGCAAACTGAATACAGCAATATAGAAAAAGGGCAGTAACACCTTACGAGCAATCCCAAGAATGCAGGGTTGAGTCGACATTCGTAACTCAATCATTATAATTTATCATGTCAACATAAACAAAAAATGTATCATCTCAATAGATACAGAAAAAAGCACTTGACAAAAGCCAACATCCATTCCTAATAAATGCTCTCAGCAAACAAGGAATAGAAGGAGAGCTTCCTCAGCTGATAAAGGGCATCTACAGAAAACCCACTGTTAACCTCACCATTAAGAGTGAAAGGCTTAAGGCTTTCTTTCTAAGATTGGGAACAAAGCGAGGTTGTCCATTCTCACCACTCCTGGCTCATATTTTACTGGAAGTCTTGGCCACTGCAATAAGGCAATCAAATCAATCAACCAATCAATGGCATAGAGATTAGAAAGGAGGTGATAACCTCCTCATTTACAGATAATACAACTGTCTATGTAGAAAATCCCAAAGAATCTACCAAAAAAGTTTAGCAAGTTTGCAGGACACAAAGTCAACACAGAAAAATAGGTCATATTTTTATATACTCGCAATGACGAACTGGAAATTAAAATTAAAAATCAATACCACTTACAACAGCATCCAAAATATGACACACTTAGGGATAAACCTAACAAAATATGTTGGATTCATATGCTGAAAACTGCAGCACATTGATGAGAAAATTCAAACACGACCTAAGTAAATGGCACAGAAGATTCGATCAATGTGTGACTTCTCCCTGAATAGCTCGGATAATACAAATCCAAATAAAATCCCAGCAGGCATTATTAACAAAATCAACCGGCTGGGCATGCGGTGGCTCACACCTGTAATCCCAGCACTTTGGGAGGCCAAGGCGGGTGGATCACGAGGTCAGGAGATCGAGACCATCCTGGCTAACACGGTGAAACCCCGTCTCTACTAAAAAATACAAAAAAATAGCCGGGCGTGGTGGCGGGCACCTGTAGTCCCAGCTACTCAGGAGGCTGAGGCAGGAGAATGGCGTGAACCTGGGAGGTGGAGCTTGCGGTGAGCTGAGATCACGCCACTGCACTCCAGCCTGGGCAACAAAGCAAGAATTCGTCCCAAAAAAAAAAAAAAAAAAATCAACCATGGTTGACACCTGTAATCCCATCACTTTGAAACACAAAGGTGAAAGGATCATTTGAGGCCAGGAGTTCAAGACCAGCCTGAGCAACACAACAAGACCTCATCTCTACAAAAATTAAGAAATTAGCCGGGCGTGGTAGTGTACACCTGTGGTGCCAGCTACTTGGGAGGCTAGAGGAGGGAGGATCGCTTGGGCCCCGGTGGTGGAGGCTGCAGCGAACCATGATCGCACCACTGCATTCCAGCCTGGGTGACAGGGCAAGGCCCTGTCTTCTCCAAAACTAATTAATTAATTAAATCAACAAGCTGATTCTAAAATTTACACAAATAAGCAAAGGGCTTAGGATATTCAAAGCAGTCTTGAAAACGGACGGAGTTTCAAGATTCACTATGAAGCTGCAGTCATTGGCAGGCGCATCGACACGTAGACTGGTGAACTGAACAGACCCACACACATATGGTCAATTGATTTCTGCCAAGGCTACCAAGATCATCTAACGGAGAAAGGATTCTTTTAAACTAGTAGAAATTCACGTGTATAAGGTAAGCCTCAGCCATGGCTTGCACCACACACCAAACCAACTCCCACTGCCTCACAGACCTCAATGTACAACCGAGGGCTATACAACTTGTAGGAGGAAACAAAAAATCTTTGTGACCTTGGGTTATATAGGATACCAAAAGCATTATCCATAACAGAAAAATTGATAAACTGGACTTCATCGAAATTAAAAACCTCTGCTCTCCAAAAGGCACTGCTAAGAGAATGAAAAGACAAGCTACAGACTGGGTGAAATTCCCTATCAGATAAAGGAATAGTAACTAGAAATTATAAAGAACTCTTAAAATTCAATATTGTTTAAAAACTTTTTTTTTTTTTTTTTTTGAGACGAAGTCTCTCTCGGTTGCCCAGGCTGGAGTGCAATGGCACAATCTCGACTCACTGCAACCTCCACCTCCCGGGTTCAAGTGATTCTCCTGCCTCAGCCTCCTGAGTAGCTGGGATTACAGGTGCGCGTCACCATGCCCAGCTAATTTTTTGTATCTTTAGTAGAGACAGGGTTTCACTATGTTGGCCAGGCTGGTCTCAAACTCCTGAGTTCATGATCCTCCTGCTTTGGCCTCCCAAAGTGCTGGGATTACAGGCGTGAGTCACTGCACCTGGCCTCAAAAACCCAATTTTTAAAAGCTGGCAAAGGTTTGAAAAGATTTCATCAAAGAAAATATGCAGATGGTGAACAAGCACACAAAAAGATACACAACATCATTGGAGCTCACATCATTAGAGCATTACATAAATAGATAGAATGTCCAGAAATAGGCAAGCCTGATTATGTTAAAAGCCAGGAGAGTAGGTACCCTGGGGTCTGTGCCCAGAAGGGCTCCTGAGATGCTGGGGAAATTCTGCATCTTGATCTGGGTGTTGGTGGTGTGTGTGTTCAGTTGCTGAAAGTCCCTAACAATGTACACTCATGATTTGTGCATCCTGCATTTAAGTATTTGCCTAAATAACTCAGAGCATTAGCTGGAAAACAATAGGTGTCTCATATTCTACATATTCAAGTGTTCTTCTGCCATTCTCTCTCACATGTCATAAGCTGTATATGTCTCAGGCCTGCTCTCTTTCTCTTAATAACTACTGGGATATTAATGGTTAACCCTGAAATAGCAGGTCATCCTAAACGCTGGGGAAAAAAACTCAGAAAGATTTCTAAAAATTCTCTTTTCCTCTACAGCTGGGAAGAAAAAAGAAAGCCATTTTTATTCACCACAAAGCTAGTTTTTTGTTGTTGTTTTTGGCTTTTTTTTTTTCTTGGAGATAGGGTCTTGCTCTGTTGCCCAGGCTGAAGTGCAATAGCATGATCTTGGCTCACTGCAGCCTCGACCTCCTGGGATGAAGTGATTCTTCTGCATCAGACTAATTTTTTAACGTTTTGTAGAGACGAGGTCTATGTTGCCCAGGCTGGCCTCAAACTCCTGGGCCAAGAAATCCTCTGGCCTCGGCCTCCTGAACTGCTAGGATTACAAGAGTGAGCCACTGCATCCCACCCATAAAGCTAGTTCTAATAAACTGTACAGGATCAACCTCCCAACACCCTGGCTCCTCCCACCCTGCCCAGCACGGTGACGGCAGGGACGTGTGCCCATCTCTGCTGTCCGTCACCAGGTAACCACCAGCACGGTGATGGCAGGGACGTATGCCCATCTCTGCTCTCCGTCACCAGGTAACCACCAGCACGGTGACGGCAGGGACGTGTGCCCATCTCTGCTGTCCGTCACCAGGTAACCACCAGCACGGTGACGGCAGGGACGTGTGCCCATCTCTGCTCTCCGTCACCAGGTAACCACCAGCACGGTGACGGCAGGGACGTGTGCCCATCTCTGCTGTCTGTCACCAGGTAACCACCAGCACGGTGACGGCAGGGACGTGTGCCCATCTCTGCTGTCTGTCACCAGGTAACCACCAGCACGGTGACGGCAGGGACGTGTGGCCATCAGCACGGTGACGGCAGGGACGTATGCCCATCTCTGCTGTCTGTCACCAGGTAACCACCAGCACGGTGACGGCAGGGACGTGTGCCCATCTCTGCTCTCCGTCACCAGGTAACCACCAGCACGGTGACGGCAGGGACGTGTGGCCATCTCTGCTGTCCGTCACCAGGTAACCAGGCCTAGGAGCGTTCTTGGTACAAAGGAGATTCTTAAGACGTGGGAACTGCACTCTGTTCTATGAACCGTTAACAACCCTTAAGAGTCTATTTTTTTTATTGGTTCCTTTACTCAATAATTTGTTGGCTTTATAATAACATTTAAATTGACATCTTTTTTTTTTTTTTTTTTTTTTTTTGAGACGGAGTCTGGCTCAGTCGCCCAGGCTGGAGTGCAGTGGCGCGATCTCGGCTCACTGCAAGCTCCGCCTCCCGGGTTCACGCCATTCTCCTGCCTCAGCCTCCCGGGTAGCCGGGACTACAGGCGCCCGCCACCTCACCCGGCTAATTTTTTGCATTTTTAGTAGAGACGGGGTTTCACCGTGTTAGCCAGGATGGTCTCGATCTCCTGACCTCGTGATCCGCCCGCCTCGGCCTCCCAAAGTGCTGGGATTACAGGCGTGAGCCACCGCGCCCGGCTGACATCTTTTTTTTTTTAAGGCAAAAACTACTCATGTGGTTTCTTTTTACAGCAAGAGAAAGATGCTGGGGCTTCTTTCTTCTGCCTTAAGCTATGAAGGTTTAAAGAAACCCCTAGAGTCCATCGGATTCCTGATACAAACCAAGAATGAGAAGATCTGCTCAGATAAATTAAAGATGAAAACAGAAACTTAAAAATCTGTCTGTTGGCTGGGCATGGTGGCTCACACCTGTAATCTCAGAACTTTGAGAGGCCAAGGCAGGTAGATCGCTTGAGCCCACCAGTTTGAGACCAGCCTGAATAACATGGCAAAACTCTGCCTCTACCCCCCAAAAAAAGAAAGCACAAAAAAATTAGCCAGATGTGATGGTGCATGCCTGTAGTCCCAGCTACTCAGGAAGCTGAGGGGGAAGGATCACTTGAGCCCAGGCAGCGGAGGCTGCAGTGAGCTTAGATCGTACCACGGCACTTCAGCCTGGATGACAGAGTAAGACCCAGTCTCAAAAAAAAAAAAAAAAAAAAAATCAAACTGTTTAGAAACACATGACAACAAAAGCACTGTAGAGTAAAACCTCTAGGATATGGCCAAAGTGTATTCTGAAAGCTTAATACTGTAAACACTGTTACCACTAACAGCATTGAAAATACACATTCAATACAATAATGTAGAAAAATAGCAAAATTAACTCATAGAAAGCATAAGAAATTAAAAGAAACCAAAAAAGTACTTGATGAGTAAAACAGACATTTGGCAAGTGAAGCAAAAAAAGGGAGTGAAACAAGAATTAGGACAGCCAAGGGAACATCATCTTCCAGGTATTGACACACCATCCAACCGCCACTAGGCCAGCCTCATGCAACTCTGACATTAAAAAAAAAAAAAAAAAAAAGGAAGGAGGGAGGGAGGGAGGGAGCGAGCGAAGGAAGGCAGGAAGGAAGGAAGGAAGTCAGGTATGAATATAAATGAAAAAGAGAAAAAAAAAAGAGAAAAGAAACGAAATGAAACAAAACTCAGGTATGAATATAAATGAAAAAAATCCCAAATAGAAATAGCAAATCAGGCCAGGCACAGTGGCTCACGCCTGTAATCCCAGCACTTTTGGGAGGCCGAGGTGGGTGGATCACAAGGTCAAGAGATTGAGACTGTCTTGGCCAACATGGTGAAACCCCAACTCTACTAAAACACAAAAAATTAGCCGGGCGTGGTGGCACATGCCTGTAACCCCAGCTACTTGGGAGGCTGAGGCAGGGGAATCACTTGCACCTGGGAGGTGGAGGTTGCAGTGGGCCAAGATCATGTCACTGCACTCTAGTCCGGCAACAGAGCAAGACGCTGTCTCAAAAAAAAAAAAAAAAAAGAAATAGCAAATCAAAAGTCAAATTCAGCAATGCATTAAGAACTGTTATAACGTAATCAAAGACAGATTCTGTGACTATGTTATTCATTTTATTAATAAAGGCAAGAAGGATATGAATATCTCAACAGATGCTGAAAAGACATCTTTTGATAGAATTTGATGCAACTCAGCACTCATTCTTAAAACATTTTAGCAGGTTGAAAGTAAAATGAAAGATCCTCGAAAAAAAGATGCTCATCAGGAATGAAAGGAGCCATGGCCACCTTGGAGAAGCAGCGGCACACCTGCTGTGCAGCACACTCCACAGGTCCTAGCTAAGGATAGACAGGAGCGAAGAATCAAAGGATGATGACAGGCAAATCACAGAGGGGAGGGACAACACTGTCATTACTGCAGAGGAGTGGTTGTTGATCTAGAAAATCCAAAAGATCCACTAAAAAAGCATAAGTACTAGGAAGACTTGGATATAGACACATGATGAATCAATCCAAGCTCGGATCTTTGGTGTATTCCAGCCACAAGTGACTAGAAAATGCAGGGAGCAAAGGATCCCGTGGGCAGTATTCTGTGACCCTCCCAGGAACCTGCCAAGCCAGGCACGAACACACCTGGACAATCTAACAGGATTCACAGCAAGCAGCAGATGCTGCTTCTGAACAGGAAAGTGGGCATCGTCCTGAGGTCAACTCCCCCACAATGCAACATGTCCAGGCAGCTACGAATCCCCAGAGGACTTGGGAGGGAGGGACAGTAAGTTCTAAACCTTACTTGGAAGGAGAATATGTAAGAATGACCATGATAACTGGGGAGGAAAGGGGTGGGGGAAAGAGCAGCTGGTAGTATTCAGTGCACCTAGAAGGACGCCTAGCACACACCAATCCCTGCTCCAGCCGTGAGCTATAAACAACGCAATCACTCCCGTGACCTGGGAAGACCAAGGGCTTCTGCTGGCTCGCTTGCTTGCCTCTTTCTTGGGGTTTTTTTTCCAGCGGGGTGGAGGAGGTCCTAAATTTGGTTTTAAGCATGCATGTGCAGTGCCCACGAGATATCAGCATCTAAGTGGGCAGTAGGAGAATGGCGCAAGACCCAGGCTCAGAAAGGAGGGAACACAGATCCAGATGTGGGATCTCAACACAAGGGCAGGAGGCGAAGCCCTGAGCCTGGCCTG
This sequence comes from Chlorocebus sabaeus, assembly GCF_047675955.1. Lineage (NCBI taxonomy): Eukaryota > Metazoa > Chordata > Mammalia > Primates > Cercopithecidae > Chlorocebus > Chlorocebus sabaeus. Next base: position 128,664,417 of record NC_132913.1, read on the forward strand.
ATCGAGGTCTGAATCTACAACTTGACGGGATCAGCAACCCTGGATGTCGACGTGTGTGCTGCTAGGAGAGCTTCCTTGTATCCAGAAACCGCCCACATGCCTGGATGTCGACATGTGTGCTGCTGGGAGAGCCTCCTTGTATCCGGAAACCGCCCACATGCCAGGTTGTGTGCTTGGTGCCATATGTAGAGGACTCCTCCAAAAACCCCAGGTTTAGAGAACTGGGACCAAAAGTCAAGAGCCATTTGAAGTGGTGCCCGGCACCACTCCCCTCCCACAGCCAGCATACCTCCTTGTTTTTTTCCTTGTCCACAGCTGTCCACACGAAGCCGAAGGCCCCACTACCCAGCGGGCTCAGGGTGCTGTACTTTTGGGAGTACTCGCCCTCACAGGCTGCCAACCCCTCTAGTTCCACAGCCTTGGGGGGCTCCTCAAACCAGGGTCTGGCTCTGAGTACCTGCAATGCAGAGGAAGGTCTGTGGGGTCACATGCAACTGCACCTGGCAGAGGTGCAGCACCCACAGTGGTCCCCCTGCGTCTTCAGTAGCCACCCGAGGCAGGTGTGCCCTGCCTTCCAGTCCCCTCTCCTCCCACGCTTTCAGACAGGTCTGAAGGCCTATCTCCACAGGGCACCCCAAGCAGCCTCAGCACACTGATCCCAACTGGCACACATGTTGAAACGTGTTCACACCCCACCATACACATGGGCTTATGCAGATTTAAAGTGGCTGTATAGTCACACTGGATACTAGAAGACAGTGTGCAAAGTTACAAACAGGGCCGGGTACAGTGGCTCGCCTCTGTAATCCCAGAACTTTGGGAGGCTGTGGCGGGTGGATCACCTGAGGTCGGAAGTTCAAGACCAGCCTTGCCAACATGGAGAAACCCAGTATCTACTAAAAATACAAAATTAGCCAGATGTGGTGATGCGTGCCTGTAATCCCCACTACACGGGAGGCTGAGGCAGGCGAATCACCTGAACCCAGGAAGTGGAGGTTGCAGTGAGCCGAGATCGCGCCATTGCACTCTAGCCTGGGGAACAAGAGCGAAACTCTGTCCCACAAAAAAAAAAAAGAAAACAAAAGTTACAAACAGACCGTATTCCCATCCCCGAGGAAACACAGAGAGATGCCAACTAGGATATCTGCCACACAGTACAAGACAAGTCCAGGGCAGGCATTGACTGCAAATACCCACTTCCACCAGGCTGGGTCCGGTGAGCTCCGCAGCGGTGGAGTGGGTGGAGCTGGGCAGGCTGGCAAGGAACAGGCGGGTCCTGGCGGCTGAGTCGCGGTGGCTGTGGAGGAGGTCTTTCACCAGCCAGCAGCAGAACAGAGGTGTGGGGCCTTGGAGCTCCACCCGCCTCACCTCAAACTGTACGCCTGAAGGGTAAGAAGGTAAGAACGCACAGGCCTGTGCTGACCTGGCTAGACAGCAGCTTTAGGTTAGAAAGTCCAGTCCCCAGAACGCGGCCCAGAGAACAGCCCAGGCAGAGAGGCAGGCAGCACCAAGGCCTAGAGGACAGCTGTCAGGGCCGGCCAGGGAAAAACCCCGGGGCACAGCCTGCAGGTCTGCAACAACCACACCTCCTCACTCAGGGCAGCCAGAGGCCAACGAAGCCCTCAGGAGAGGCCTGAAGACCACCCCAAACTCAGAATAGCCTGAGGAACCTGCATTCAACATGCCCCTACACACAGTGGGTCTTCGGCCTTCCGGTGGCAAGAATGTGAAAGGCTTACATTAAAACCATGTACATGTGTACCTACTCTAGTCACTAATAGCCATATTAAACTCCATACCCACTTATACAGAGAAAGCATGTGCACATTTTTCCACAGCCTCCTGCTATACACCAACGTAAGTGTGGTTAGCCTTTTTTGGTGGTGGGGATTTACAGATCATTTTATTTTTTTCTTGTTTATATTTCTAATGTTTGTACAAATAACACGTATTATTTACAAAATTCTTTTAAATAAAGAACCCTAGTTATCAGCACTACAAAATCAGCAATATGGAAACAACTGGTCAAAATAATGTGGACCTACTAAGAAATGAGGAAAATATGGCCAGGTGTGGTGGCTCATGCCTGTAATCTCAGCACTTTGGGAGGCTGAGGTGGGCGGATCACAAGATCAGGAGATCGAGACCATCCTGGCTAACATGGTGAAACCCCATCTCTATTAAAAATACAAAAAATTGGCCGGGCTCGGTGGCTTACGCCTGTAATCCCAGCACTTTGGGAGGCCAAAGCAGGTGGATCACAAGGTCAGGAGTTCAAGACCAGCCTGGCCATCATAGTGAAACCCTGCCTCTACTAAAAATACAAAAAAGTTAGCCAGGTGTGGTGGCACATGCCTGTAGTCCCAGCTACTCAGGAGGCTGAAGCAAGAGAATCGCTTGAACCCAGGAGGCGGAGGTTGCAGTGAGCCAAGACCATGCCATTGCACTCCAGCTAGGGTGACAGAGTGAGACTCTGTCTCAAAAAATAAAAAAAAATAGGCAGGGCGCAGTGGCTAACACCTGTAATCCCAGCACTTTGGGAGGCTGAGGCGGGTGGATCACGAGGTCAGGAGATCGAGACCATCCTGGCTAACACACTGAAACCCCGTCTCTACTAAAAATACAAAAAATTAGCCAGGCGTGGTGGCGGGCGCCTGTAGTCCCAGTTACTCGGGAGGCTGAGGCAGGAGAATGGCGTGAACCGGGAAGGCAGAGCTTGCAGTGAGCTGAGGTCACACTACTGCACTCCAGCCTGGGCAACAGAGCGAGACTCTGTCTCAAAAAAAAAAAAAAAAAGAAATGAAAATAAAAAGAAAGTAAAGCAGAATCAACCTCAACGGGCAAGCAGAGTGGCCTGATCACACGACCCTCATAGAAGGGCAGGTTTTTTGTTTTTCAGAGATCAGGGCAGCCTAAACACCAAAAGCACGGAAGAAGAACACGGGAGCACCTCGTCATGCTCACATCTCTCTCGGCCTCTCCATGTGACCACTGAGGTGGGGGCCGGCGGGAGGTCGAGAGACAGACTCCAGCATGACGTCCCCAGGCCTCTCCTGCTCCCAACAGAATCTCCCCAAGCTGCTGCGAGGAGTGGCTCTCTGAAGTGTATGGCCTGAGTTGGGAGACACAGCTGGAACTGATGGGCACGGGGCAGGGGTCCTGGGACCCTGGGCACCACCCTCCCCAGGCACACACATTTGTAATCTTAATTTTCAAGGGGTGGATGATAATGCATTCTCCTCTAAAACATGATTTCTGCTGAAACTATTCCAGGGCGAAACCCCATCAGACCCCAGAACAAGGAAGGCCCCGCACCCCCACTGCACTGTGCTCTGGGGGCACCATGCTTCTGCCCACGGGGCCCGGGACATACTCAGCCGTAAGCCATCTCGATGATAGCAGCTCCCGGAGTAGGCACCCTCCTGGATCTCCCGCTGCAAGCCAGCAGCCCCGGGCATCACGGGTGTGGAGGTGACCTGGACGTTCAGCCTTGGCTCCTCTGCTGATGGGCACGTGTCCTCAGGGCCAGCATCCAACACAGAAGGAACGTGTCCTGGGCTTTCTCCGTCGCTTGCTACATAATGCTCAGAAGACACCAAACAAACCTCAAGCGGTTCTGTTGGATCATGTTCCAGGCAGCTCTCCCGGAACTGTCGGCCTTGGCCAAGGTCAACACAGGTGCCAGTCAGTAATAACAGCTCCCTGTCATCCAGGACACAGGACCCCTGTTCCTGGAGACTGGCCACATCTGGATCGGAGCCCACTGCCAAGGAAGAGGGTGTCCCTCTGAGTTCAGACGGAGCACAGGAACAACTTGATGAAGTTTGGTCTGTCTGGTCACTGAAAAAGAGTTCCTTGAGGTTCCAGGAAAACGAATTCACATCAACCTCCTGGGCCTCCACTGCTTCCAGGCCCCCAGGGAGGTCTGTGGCCAAGGCATAGCAGGCTGAGGAGCTGCCCGTGAAGCCACCGTATAGGTCTCTGCCTCCCAGATCGCAGGACAACACAGGAGCAGGGACAGCCGGGCGCTCTGTCGGAACGAGTTCGGCGTGGGGCACATCCAGGGCTCCCGCAAGGCTCAACTGGGACAGCTGCTCCTTCATCAAGCAGGTCTGCAGCTCTTCTCGGTCGTTTTTCACTCCCAGCCACGGCTCATCTAGAGTAGGCGTCCCAAACGAGAGGCCTGCCATCCCAGAGGGGTTGGGGGCCAAGTCCTGGCTTTGCCACCACAAGCCCCATTCACTCCCGTAGCAAGGGCAGTGCATCAGGAGGCTGCCCCCCACCAGCTGACCCTTGGCCTGGGGCTTGGCCATGGCAGCCCCAGCCCAAAGGTCTGAACTACCGGGACCACTGACTCCCATCTGCTCTAGCCGGGCCTCCTGACACAGGCCACACATGCCAGCGTTACTGCCCCCATCCTCAGCTGGGACTGGAGCTGCAGAATCTTCACAAGAAGCGAATGGCTTCACATCCACTGGTTCAGACCTGCTTTCTCCCAGAAGATCCTGTCTGGGACTCTCTATTGCCACAGGTTCGTCTCTCCCCAAGGCAGTGACTTGCTGGTCCTTGGGCAGCGCCTGTTCACCGTGCACTGGCAGGCTTCCGTCTGGAACACTGTCCACCCTGGGGATAACGACATGGGTGACCATCATGTAGGGCCACAGATGAGTCAAAAGGAGAGACTGCACCGATTGTCCACTAGAACTAAGTACTAAGCATTAAATGCCACCAATTTATAACAAGAGAAAGACCAAATTTTGTGACCAAGTTAAAAAGCACTTAGTCTTAAATTTCTCCCAATTAAGTCCGTATTTAGAAAGGATTTAGCAGAGAATGCTACCAAAAGCCCAGCAGTAAAGTACAGGAGCACTTGCCAATGCTTTGCTCAGCGCTCTCACTTCATCTCAGGGCCTCCAAACCCCAGTCAGCTGTGCAGCTTAGCCGCAGCCCCGCCTGCAAGGGGAAGTCCCTGCTGCTGCCTTGAAGAGGTGTGAGAGGAAAGGAGGGAGGGATTGGAGGGTCCCTGGCAAACTCTACAACAGTAAAAAAAAAAAAAAAAAACAACTGATTGACTACAAACATCTGACTTCACAGCCACTAGGGAAATGGCTCTCAGATGGGGCCCACGCAGAAGGGGACAGGGGTCGGGGGGGCTGGGCACAGTGGCTCACACCTGTAATCCCAGCACTTTGGGAGGCCGAAGTGGGCGGATCACTTGAGGTCAGGAGTCTGAGACCAGCCTGGCCAACATGGCAAAGCCCTGTCTCTACTAAAAATACAAAAATCAGCCAGGTGTGGTGGCAGGCACCTGTAATCCCAGCTACTTGGAGGCTGAGGCAGGAGAATCGTTTTAGCCTGGGAGGCAGAGGTTGCACTACTGCACTCCAGCCTGGGTGACAGAGTAAGACTCCATCTTAAACAAAAACAAAGAAAGAAGGGGACAGGGGCCAAAAAAGAGAGAGGAGGCTGGTGAGGGCGGCTCCTAAGAGGTGGCACACAATGACCCCAGCATTCAGCACATGGTGACCCACGAGGAGGCTGCCACAGTCCAGACAGGATGATTACAGAGCCAAAGGACCCAGGCCTCCTGTCAGCCACGCACTGTGGCCTCCACACGACAGACTGACGCTGGGCACCAGATGAACAGAATGTGACTGCACCCCCTCACTCGGGGACAGACAAACAGGTTAATGTCAGCAACCTAGTAAAGGTACACCAGAGGCTCAGGAAGAGCACAGGATCGGGCACAGTGACTCACACCTGTAATCCCAACACTGCGGGAGGCTGAGCCCAGGAGTTCGAGACCAGCCTGGGCAACACAGGGAGACCTTGTCTCTACAAAATATTTAAAAATTAGCCAGCGTGGTGACACACACCTGTAGTCCCAGCTACTCGGGTGGCTGAAGTGGGAACCTCGCTTGAGCACAAAACTCTAGGCTGCAGTGAGCTGTGATCGCACCACTGCACTCCAGCCTGGGCAATGGCCAAGACCATCTCAAAAAAAAAAAAGACCAAGAGGAAGGATACAACCCAAGGGTGGGTTCCACAGAGAAAGGGATTCTGAGCCAAGTTCTGAGGAAAAGCAGTTTTCTGAGGGGAACTAGGGGTAGGCTGAGGGTCTGTGTCTGCCTGCATCTCTCCCTCCATCTCTCCCATCTCTCTCTCCCCTGCACCTCCCTCTCCCTCTCTATCCATCCCATGCTTGAGACAAACCTCATGCAAATGCTAGGAAACTGCACATCCTCCTGTAGGACCAGGTAAGGCAGGAGGCGAATGCACACCACGAGGGTCTCATAAAGTCCCTTGCCAAAGAGTCTGGGCAACTTCTGGGGCACAGTCTGAACACACAGCTGAGGCCCCTGGGCAGCCCTGCATCTTCACCCATGCTCTTGGGGCCTGAGTAGCGGACCGCTGCAGTCTCAGTACCCGTTCTCCTCTCTGCGGTCACCTGGGTCCACGGGCCTTCCATCAAAACCCTTGGGCCAGATGTGTCTGGGGATTTCAGAAAAGTCATATGGCCACTTGCTAGGGAGACCCCAGCAGGCTGGGGAGAGGGCCTCATGGGCATCCACTGCCCTGTGTCTGCAGTGAGGCCTCTGAATACTCAAACTGCAGAGGTCAAGGGAAAGCCACGGACAGCTGCACGTGCGCTCAGGGCCAATTTGACCATCCAGTGCTTTTAGCATCAATTCTAAGAAAAATATTTCAGTGTTGGGGGCATTCTGGGTTTCACAATTTTGGCTAAGAGATTGTGAAACTGTGGATCTCTGATTTTCAGCAGGACAGCAACTCAGGAAACACGAGGATATACTCCAGCTGCCCTGGCAGCCAGGCATCGCCATGCCACTCAGTTCTGGCCAGCATGCAGTCAGGGCATGAAGGATGTGATCTGCCAAGTGCACACAGTCCCTTGAGCTGCTGGGACCTCAACCCAGGGCAGTCCCAGGGATCATAGGTCCTCCACTAGGGATGCACCAGGGCCTGACCTCTGTGGAGATCCGAGACCCCCACCTGCTGTCTGAGCACATCACTTGGGGTCTCTTCTAGTACCTGATCCACAGTCTAACAATTCACTCAGCTTCAGCATCCATTTGCTAACAATCAGACTGCACTCCCAGGATTACCAGGAAAACTAAAGGAGACAACTTAGAGGAAGCACCCAACTTAAATCCCTAGAACACAAAAGCACTCCGTACAGCTCACCTACTTCCTTCATGCTTCCTACCCTTGCTCTCTCTTACTGTTTCAGCTTATTGTCCTGACCAGACCACAGTTCTCAGGAACACACCTCAAGTCTTCTGCAATGCTCATTTGTTGAATAAGTGAACGAGTGAGTGACTGAGCGGGTGAATGAATGGATAAATCTCTATAGTCATAACTGCACTAGATGTGTAGTAGATGCTAATCAAACTCTTAGAACTCTGACATCCAAAAACGTCCAATCCAATAGAAAGACTAGGAATTGGCTGATCTTGGCCAACTCCCTTGGTACAACCAAGTCCTGGCAGATGAGTTGTGTCCAAGGTCCTGAGGAGAGCAACAGGCCACGTGGCCTCTGTCTGCCGAGACGTCCCAGACAAGGGGAGCACTGGCAAGGGGGCCCAGTCGCTAGTGCTGTGAGCACCCACGGGCCAGACTTGGGCCCTCAACGACGGTCACCCCATTTTAGCTTGGTGGCACCTCTGGAGAGGTGCACACAGCAATATCATTCATAGTAATATTGAAAACTCACATGTGTTGAGCGCCTGCTCTGTTCCACACAGTGGAAGGAGAGCAAGTAGAGCCAACAGCTGCTCTCTCACGTCACTGAACGTGGACACACAGTGGCAAATGGAAAATCAGGGAGGCTAAGCAAACAAGAGAAAGCACCAGCACATCGGCCATTGGGACAGTGGCTCATCAGCTAGGATGCCATCCAGGAGGCTTCGTTCCGAGAGGGCCTGTAGAGGAAGATCTGCAGGACATGTATGTGCATACACATACACACACATTTAGGACAGTGTGCACGGTATAATCCCAGCCGTGCTAAAGGAAAGAAGCAGTTACATGTGAGCACACATATGCACATGCACACATAAAATTGTAATATGCAACTATAGTTGAATGCACAGGAAGAAGGCCTGGAAGGTTCTAACTGCTGACTGCGGTCCCCTGGGGGAAAGAGTGGGATTGGAGGAGGGGGATTGGAAGACGGCCAAGGGAACTGTCGCTTTTACCATTATTCTTCTATAATTAAAAAAAACATATATTCATGCATTACATATTTTTAAACATATGTATTTTATATGTATCTATTACATATTTTTTAAAATAATTTCGAGACTAGAAAACACAACAAGGTGGATAAATATCACAGACACAGCGATGAGCAGAAGGCAGACAGAAGGAAATGGTGCGTCAGGCTCGACGGCAGGCAGTCTAACCTCCGCCCTGACCTAGGGCAGCGGGGTGTAGGGGGCACGGTGCAGGAAGGGACCCGGGGTCTGCAGGCAGCCAAGAAAGGGTCCTGGACCACCTGGGCACCTACAGTTTGGGCACCTTTACTGCAAACTGTGCATAAAAAAAGATTCTGGGCTGGGCGCGGTGGCTCACCCCTGTAATCCCAGCACTTTGGGAGGCCAAGGTGGGTGGATCATGAGGTCAAGGGATTGAGACCAGTCTGGTCAACACGGTGAAACCCCGTCTCTAGTAAAAATACAAAAATTAGCCGGGCGTGGTGGCAGGCGCCTGTAGTTCCAGCTACTCAGGAGGCTAAGGCAGAAGAATCGCTTGAACCCGGGGGGCAGAGGTTGCAGAGAACCAAGATCACATCACTGCACTCCAGCCTGGGCAGTTGAGTGAGACTGTCTCAAAAAAAAAAAAAAAAAAAAGATTCTGAAGAAGAAAATGGGTTAAAAACACACACACACGCTATGCACAATAGGACTATGAGAATAGAACGAGTTTTTATTTCTACTTTTCCAAATGTTCCTAATTCTCTAATATAAACTTCTTTTACTCTAAACAGAATATTTTAAAATATGCAAAGAGAACAGATTCGTATGACTTTGAAAATGATAAAATTAATCCCAGCACTTTGGGAGGCCGAAGCCGGCAGATCAAGAGGTCAGGAAATCGAGACCATCCTGGCCAACACGGTGAAACCCTGTCTCTACTGAAAAAAAATACAAAAAATTAACCAGGCATGGTGGCAGGCACCAGTAGTCCTAGCTACTTGGGAGGCTGAGGCAGGAGAATGGCATGAACCTGGGAAGCAGAGCTTGCAGTGAGCTGAGATGGCACCACTGCACTCCAGCCTGGGCTACAGAGCGAGACTCTATCTCAAAAAAAAAAAGAAAATGATAAAATTATGTTATGTTTTCATCAGTTCTCTGAAATCTACCTAAACAATCTGGAACTCTCCACAGCCTGCTTCATTATCCCTACAGTCAGATAGTAACAGCACGGTGCCCTCCCGTACAGGCTGATAAGGACTCAGCCAGGCAGCGCAGGAAACCCAGCTGTCACTGTGTGTGGAACACAGCAGGCACTCAACACATGTGATTTTTCAATATTACTATGAATAATAGGCTGAATATTTCTCTCTGACACGTTCCTCATTCACTTACCATCTGCCTGGCCTTTTACTAAACCTGTAACCTCCCACCAAGGGACTTACCCTGGAGCAGGCTGAGGAGAGAGGCAGGAAAAGAGCTGGCTTCCAGTCTCCAGCTCAGTCTGAGTCCCGGTGACGATGTCTTGGCTTTCCACTAGCTTCTGGGTCTCATCTTGAGGCACAATGTGGCCACCAGCAAGCACGACATCGATCCTTGGATCTGGCAGCAACACCAAAAAAGAGTGTGTGCTCTTCACAGAAACTCCCTAAAACTAATCTGCTCATTTGCCTGGAACTCACTGAGGCTCCTTTACAGCATGACCAGCATCGACCACCTTTCACCACCCCAGGCGTCCCAGGTTCAAACCAGTCTCTGCCTCCTGTCACCCTGCTGCTTGGCCCAGGACACCTGCAGCCAGCTATCATGATCCTGTTAACACCCAAGTCAGAGCACGGCCCTCATCTGCTGACAACCCTCCAACAGCTCCCATCTGACTCTGGGTAGGTCAAAGTCTTGGCCATGGCCCCCCAACCCTGTGGCCTCACTCCCCCAGGTCTCTCCACCTGGCCCTCTCTGGCCAGCCATCCCCGCCTCCCTGCCATACCTGAAGTATTAGAGGCCTTGAGATCATGGCTCCTGATCCCAGAAACACTGTATCTGGGTATCTACAAGGCTTCCCTAGGCCTCCTGGGCCCCCAAGTCTAAGACTGCACGCCCTCTTTGCTTTCCTCCTGAGCTCTGGCCGCTTCCTGGGCTCCACGTATCACCTGGCTTCCTCCAGTCCCCGTGAGGGCAGGGGTGTTTGCCCGCAGCGCAGCCTGGCACATGGTAGGGGATGAGTGTATGTCTCTTGGTTACATGAGAGAAAGCAGCCTGCATTAGGAAGGACCCTGGGAGGCCGGGCACAGTGGCTCACACCTGTAATCCCAGCACTCTGGGAGGCCGAGGCAGATGGATGGATCACCTGAGGTTGGGAGTTCGAGACCAGCCTGACCAACATGGAGAAACCCCGTCCTACTAAAATTACAAAATTAGCCGGGCATGGTGGTACATGCCTGTAATCCCAGCTACTCGGGAGGCTGAGACAGGAGAATCACTTGAACCCAGGAGGCAGAGGTTGCAGTGAGACAAAATGGTACTACTGCACTCTAGCCTCAGCAACAAGAGCGAAACTCCGTCTCAAAAAAAAAAAAGAAGAAGAAGAAGAAGGACCGGGGAAGAACCCTAGCCCCAAGCCAAGGGAAGCCTGCTCTGTGACCAGGACTGTTGGGTGGTTCGGCATAACTTCTCCGAGAGGCATTTTTGACAGTAACTAGCAAAAGTGTTCATTCCCTGAAACCAGAAGTTCCACTTCCAAGAATTCATCCTAAGGAAGCAATGTGAGAGGCACAGAAATGTTGTGATCCCCTCCCCCAACCACCAAATATCCGACAAAGAGCCTGTACTAAACACACAAGCGTGCGTACACAGGTCAGGATTTGGAATTCTGGAAAAAAGGGAAGGGGAATATCATCAGTGCCAGAGGAAAAAGCTCGTATAAAGGATAGATTATAACACAGAAAAACCCAGACACGATGAGAGGAACCACATGCTAAGAAAAGCCAGGATTGTAAGGAGAACCAACAGCCTAACAAAGCATCTTTTAAAACAAATGTTACAATCCAGCTTCTAATGCCCCAGGCGAGACCCTGTGGGGAAGGAGGCCGGGGGCGTGTGCCAAAGAACTCACTTGAAGCCCAGAAAACTTGTCTGGGTGAATGAGTGTCTGACCATGAATGTTTATCTCACAAGGCCGGTCAGTCCCATGAAGCTGTAGTTTTCCTCAGTGACTGTATTAAATCCACTTTTGCACTCATTCAATACCCGAGTGACCACGTGCAGGACAACCTCGCAAGCCAGCACCTGCCGACCCGCCTGGCCCCACCACGATGCAGAGCCCTGACGCGGCTGAGCTTTCTGCCAGCACGGGCCACTCTCTCTCTCTCTCTTTATCTCACGCCCACTGTGTCCTTCCAAAGAACAGAGACCCCCACCCGACGCCCCGCCACACTATCACCTGGATCCTCGAGTCTCAGCCTGGCCCAGGACTCCAGAACCACACCCAGTGAGCCCCGCTCCGGGGGGCAGAGCCCGTGGAGGCAGAGTCCCGGGGTCCCCACCAGGGCAGAGCCAGGGACAGGGTGCGCCTCCACCCCATGCTTGTCAACAAAAGAGTGAGCACTGTGCAAGCAGCCAGGGGTCTGCTCCTTACCAGGAGCTCAGGCGTGGGCCCTGCCGGGACATCAGTGGGTTCCACTGCCCCCCACTGCTCCCGGCCAGAGTGGGTCCCTCGGGACAGGGGGCAGCGTGCCTGTCTTCACATGCCACACACCTAAGACTGTGCATATGAAAGGGACTCAGGAGTATTTGTTGAAATAATTTAAAATGTTAAATTAAAACTATTTGGGATAAATATAATTAAACCAGGAAATACTGGTAGAACATTCAATTTAGGAATTGCAGTCAACCCTCAGTACACTCAGGGGATGGGTTCCAGGACCCCCAGAATGCCAAAATCCAAGCACCCTCAATTCCCACAGCCCACCCCACGGAACGCAGGTGCATGGAAGGTCAGTCCTCTATATACGCCAACTTCATCTCCCACCAATACTGGATTTCTGAGGTTGAAAAGAATCCGTGTATAAGCGGACCCTCCAATGTCAAACCCAGTTGTTCAAGGGTCAGCTGTAATCCGATTTGCTACATGGATTCACTCAAACGACACGAAGCTACATAAGTTTACTTAGAAAAGACAAGACTGTCGGTTAGCTGTGTCTCGGAGGCTGTGTCTCGGATATTATGGACACAGGTGATGCAATCGTGGAGGGCTTTCTATTCTTCTTCTCTGTGCTCATACATTTGTAAGAATAACCTGTCACAGCCCCTGAGACAGAGAGGAACATCAAACCAGGAAACAGTCACCCCCTACTCCGCGCCCCCAGCACCCCTAAGCCTCTGGAGGGGCCGTAGCTCCTGTTCCTCCCAGCCCTGTCTCAGAGGCACGGGGCTGTCTGGGGCTTAGCAGCTGCAGGCGCATTCAGGAGGAGGACATGTCTTACCCTGGGCCCCCTCAGCGGGGTCCTGGCCTTGCCACGGGTCCAAGGTTTTCTCCCCACACCCACTCTCATCACCGACATCCAGGCAGCTGGCCAGGTCTGGGAGCGGTAATGAGCTGTCGTACGCAAGGTCCATGTAGCTGTAGAAACCAGGAATCAGGAAAGTGATATTCTAGAAAACAAAGTGGGGACATTTCAGAACCTGGAGGATCCACGCTGACCCACTGGACTGTCCCCCTGGGGGAGGAATGGACACAAGGAGAGCCAGTCCCCGAGGGTTCACCCTCAAGGTCAGGAGGGGCCTCGGGCCAAACGTCCCTCGACACAGCTGAAGCCCCGCTGAGCCGATGCTCAACATGCAATTCATGATTTTTCCCCTTTTGTTTTTTTTTTTTTTGAGACGGAGTCTCGCTCTGTCGCCCAGGCTGGAGTGCAATGGCCGGATCTCAGCTCACTGCAAGCTCCGCCTCCCGGGTTCCCGCCATTCTCCTGCCTCAGCCTCCCGAGTAGCTGGGACTACAGGCCACCTGACACCACACCTGGCTAATTTTTTGTATTTTTAGTAGAGGCAGAGTTTCACCATGTTAGCCAGGATGGTCTTGGATCTCCTGACCTCGTGATTCACCTGCCTCGGCCTCCCAAAGTGCTGGGATTACAGGTGTGAGCCACTGTGCCTGGCCCCTTTTCTTAAGTAAAACGTAAAAACACAGTTTGCAGCAAGTTACAGCGACATCAACACATCTTTGGAGCAGACATCTGGCCTTTGGCCCCATGTTTCCATGGATCTGGGAGCTATGTCTGCAAGTCTCACCTCACGCGGCTCACTGGTGGCCAGAACGGTGACGTGTGCCCAGGACAGAAGGACTGTGGGGCCTCCCAGGCTCCTCCCAGGCCAGGAGCTGCTCTGACAGATGCTTCCTCAAAGCTATGGGACACTGCCCATAGCATCCAGGAAGAACGCTAACTGCTTTTTAACTAACTTAAATTTAACTTAACTACAACTTAGCTTAGATGCTTTTTATTTCTACTAGGGTGAGAAATGAACCCCGGCAGTTGTGTCGTAAACCCTGGTCCATCAGTCAGACCAGATCTCTAGGGCTTCAAGGCACAGTGCTCCTCTCCCTCCCTCCAACAGTGGCTGCTGGGGAGGGGTGGAGAGGAAGGAGCTTGGCAGCTGTGAGCAGGGCCCTCCCTCCCTGGACCCAAGGTCCCTCCTGGGTAAAGGTACGAGCTGGAGAGCTTGCCGGGCGCGAGGCCTGTGCCACACACAAGCCTGCACTGCAGAGCACAGCGGCCTCCTCGGAGGGAACGGGGAGCCAGGCACCCAGGGCAACCCCACCTTGCCCAGGAGCTCGGTCTTTCCGTAACCAAACAGCGTCAGTGCGAAGCTATGGTTGATGCCGTGGATGGTCCCATCTGGTAGGAGGGTGATGAGGCCACTGATGGTGCAGAACACCCAGATAGATGCCCAGTAGCCCCTCACAGGGGCTTCCTCACTGGTGGTCGCCTCCTCACTGTTGGGTTGGGATTTCAGTTTTAAGCTCAGAGGGAAGGTGGTGCCATCCCGGGCTCTTCCAACAGATCTCTGAATCTTGAGATTCTGAAAGAAAGGCTTGTCGTTTAGCTCAAGCCGTGTTTCACATGGACAGAGCACTGAATCTGCGCTGCATCCGACCTGACTTCTACCCCCACATGTCATCAGGGAAGGTCCCCAGGACATCTCACACCCACACTGCTCTGCCTTCCTCTCCTCCAGGGCCCGCCTGGCCCAGGAAAGAGCCCTTCTGTGGGTGGGGAGGACTCAGTGTCCAGAGTCGCCCTAGGCACAGCGACCCCAGGGCAAGTGAGACACCCCTACTGAAGGGGCCGGGCACCAGCAGGGAGGGAGGGAGGGAGGACTGTGGGGCTCAGCCTCGGGGCTCAGCCATGTCACTGGCAACTGCCATCCTTGCTCTGGCCCCAGGATACTGGCCCCACAGGCTGCACCGCACCAGCTGTGCATCTGTGGATGTGTACTCCCACCCCTCTCAGCCTTGGGCAATGTCCCAGCTTCCACCTCTGTGGGTGGCCCAGTCCCTCCCTCCATCCTCATCCCTCCTACCTGGGAGGCAGTGGTTCCTATGTTGCTCAGCTCTCAGCGGCCTTCTCGGCTCCCCCATCACTCACACAACCAGACCCCTGTACTGCATTCCCTCTGCTTTAAGTACTTGGAATGCACTCGGTTTCCCAACTAAATCCTGATGAATACGGCACTCCAAACCAAAGTTTGTTTGTTTGAGACGGAGTCTCACTCTGTCGTCCAGGCTGGAGTGCAGTGACACAATCTTGGCTCACTGCAACCTCTGCCTCCAGGTTCAAGCGATTCTCCTGCCTCAGCCGCCTGAGTGGCTGGGATTACAGGCGCCTGCTACCACACCCAGCTAATTTTTGTATTTTTAGTACAGATGGGGTTTCACCATGTTGGCCAGGCTGGTCTCAAACTCCTGACCTCAGGTGATCCTCCGGCCTCAGCCTCCCAAAGTGCTGGGATTACAGGCATGAGCCACCGTGCCCGGCCCAAACCAAAAATTTTTAAGTTTCTTCCCTTTATAGTTACAAGATGGCAAACTGGATCCAGGCCTCTGTGTCTGCCCTTGTTTAAAGGCTCACCCTGTAAAATGAGAGAACTGGAGGGGCCTGTGTCAGAGGCAGGGCAGTTCCTCTACCCTGTCTTGAACATAGCATTGCCCCTAGTCAAGGTCAGAACTCAAGACCCCAGGCTCCCTGTGGCAAACACAGGCCCTGACCCGGTTCTGCTGAACCTCACATGGCCGCAGGCCCCAGTGAGCCAGCCAAGGAATGAGCGGGACACAGGGTCCCCTTTCCAAGGCTCACAGGGTCTGTCTCGATTTGCTGCTGCGGGTGTTAGGTGGCTCCAGCGCGGGGCTACTAGGAACAGTGCTGCTGCTGAGAACACGCTCACGCATGTTTTCCAGCGCACATTCCTTTGAACACATGGCTCAGAGGGGTCAGGGGTTTGCTTCTGCTCAGACTCGGCAGATGCTGCCCAGCAGCCTCCCGGAGGAGTGGCACCGGCCGATGCTCCTGCCCGCTCTGAGGCCCAAGTGGCTACTGCTTGAGAGCAAAGGGCACAGAAAGAACAAACGTGGCGCGGAGCAGGACTTCCAACCAAGCTGGGAAGCTTAAAATAGTAAATGACAGGCTCAGAGGGTGAAGGTCTTGGTTTAAGGCAAGCCAGAAAAGTGGGGAGTTCCTGTGGATGTCCTGAAAAGATCTACCCCTTGCAGCCCCAGAGCTGCCTTCAGCCAAAACCAACTGTCCTGCCCCACCCTGCAGGCTGTTGGGGTATGACATCAGTTCAGCTCAAGTAATGGGGTCCCCTGTGTGAAAGCCACACACTAGGTGGGAAACAGGCAACCTAGAGGATTCAGATGACTACTAGAGCCTCAGGTCATACCCCAACCTCCACTGCCCTCCAACGCTGCTCCCCCAGCCCCCGACCAGCTGATGAGGCCGTCCTGCTTTGAGGGGAAACCTGACAATCAGCCAGTCCTCCCTGAAGACAGATCCCAACACATGCCCCCAGCAGGCTCCAGGGACAAGACTCGGGGGACAAGAGTGGTCAGCTGGGAGACCACATAGGCTCCCACCCTTGGTCAAGGCCTCGGCGCACAGGAAGCTCAAAACTGAGCACATCCCACCCTCAAGGCCGCCCCTGCCTCCCGAAACCCTTGGTCTACGTCCCCGGATATGGATTCAGAGCTAAGAACTCAACCCCATCACACAGTGCGGGAGGTCAGGAGTCCTACCTCTGGGATGTGCTGGCCAGAAGGAGGGAGCTGCACAGAAGGGATCAGGTCTGTGATGTGCTGCCCAGCCATGTCCTCCCCAGACACGTACCCGTGAAGATGGGCAAACAGACTGTCGCATGACGTGATGGTGCCCTGGAGGAAAAGCCCAGTGCTTATCCTAAAAGCTTCTTGCGCTCCAGCTGTAAATTTCACTAAGCTTCAATATTTTCTAACTAAGCTTGCTTATTTTCATAAGCAAGACCCCAACATGATTTCTCCATCGGAAGTACAAGGGACATACACACATGAATTGGATAAGAGCATCACCATCTCTCTCCTTCTACCAGATGTACCTAAATTGTGGGCTTTCTTGTTCTTCAGGAGCCTGGCCCACACCACAGGTCATTAATAACATCCCAGTTCACATGCGAGGGCTGTCCCTAATGCCAGCTGCTATTTTGGGGGTTTTACACATATTATCTCATTTAAATGTTGAAACAACCTTATGAGGAGTCATGATTATGCCCCGGTTTACAGGTGAGGAACTGAAGTATGGGAGGTTCGTTCCCTGCCCAAGCATACACAATCAGTGAGGGCACCACTGGGCACACCCTCCAGGCTCCTCATCCTCTCTTTCTTCCCAAAAGAATGCGACAGGGACCAGCACTTGCTGAAGAGGAGAACAACACCGGCTCCAGCATCTGTGAGACACGAGGCAAAGCTGCACACTCACATCACTCTGGAAAGCAACCCAGGTCGAGACCCTCTCCACGGGCTCCAGGACCACCACGCAGCATAGGCGGTGCTCCTGCCGCATCCTCTTCATCCACACAGACACTGGAATCTTCTCCCCACTACGGCTGATGACGTCCACCTGTGGAGACAGGTTCCCACCTGCATGCCATGGACCCAAAAGACCAGTCTGGGTGGAGCACCCACCTCCAGGAGGCCCAAACTCCAGGCACTGCAACGTTTTCAACTTCTGCTTACCTGTCCTTCATTTCAGAAATTTACCAAAGCACAAACAAGATTTCTGATACTGAACATTAAAATCTCCAAGTGCAAGTTTTATCAAGAGAGTTGATTTCATTCTCAGTTCACGGTAATATTGCGGGGTGAAAAAAGCAGTATCTGCTATTTCTTAAAGAAACAAACACTAACACATGGTGAATATCTTAATTTTTTTCTTCTTAGTAGTCAGTTGCTTGAACCAGTGATTTTCTGATACAATTGGTGCTAAGCTTTTTCCATGCCTTGGGCTCAGTCCTCCACATCCAACTCAGCTCACCTGTCAACGTCCAGGTTGGACACATGGCACAGGTGAGAGAATCAACACTGTCTAGGGAAACACTTCTAGGCCCACAGCCCTGCCCACTCCCACAAGCACCAAACAGAATGTAAAAATCAATAGACAATAAAACCATAATACTGTTGAGAATCTGATGTGGTACCCAGCAGGACTGCAAAACACTAGTGAAGCTACAGCCCTCAAACAAAGCAAGGGCCACCCACGACATCCCCCGGGAGTCCAGCCACAGCCACAGTGTCCATTCCTGTGACGATTCGTTTTTAAAGGGCCCCCACCCCCACTGCAACTGAAGCAGGGAAACGGCACCTGGGATGACATTTTTAGCTGAAGAAGCTGAGGTGCCCTGGTGCCACCCAACCCCCAGCAGAGCTCCTAGTGGGGAACACCAAGCTCTTCCTGCCATACGCTGCTGGTCTTGAGGCCAGACTGAGCTCTGCACCCGCACCCACTTACCACCGTGCCGAACACCACCGCAGCGTGGCCGTCAGCCTCCATATGCTCCTCGCTGAGGGCCTCAACCACATGGGAATCTGACCTCAGAAAGAACTGCGTGAGCTTCTGGCCAATCAGGTCCTGGCTGCTGTACCCCAGAAGCCTGCAAGCTTTGTCGTTAGCAACCAGGATCTGAGGAATCACAAAGAGGAACAAGGATGCAGACATCCCCAGCAGCTCCACCAGCTGCCGAGAACAGCCCAGGAGGACCACACAGAAGCCAGCCTTTTCCTGACAGATAGGGTCTCACTCTTTTGCCCAGGCTGGAGTGCAGTGGTGCCATCATAGCTCATTGCAGCCTTGAACTCCTGGGCTCAAGCGATCCTCCTGCCTCAGCCTCCCTGGTAGCTGGGACTACAGGTGTGTGCCACCACACCCGGCTAATTTCTTTGTAGAGATGGGATCTTGCTGTTGCCCAGGCTGGTCTTGAACTCCTGGGCTCAAGCGATCTTCCCACCTCCCAAAGTGCCCATATGTTTTTCTAATTGCATTAAAACACACAAATCCCAGGTTTAAGGCACAAACCCCAAATCCACATCTATACAGCTGGATCTAAAACAGAAGCAAATACCTCTGTGGTCTTGGCATCGACAGTGAAGATGGCCTTGTTAGGGTTGCACACAGGCGCCGGAAGCAGGGGTGAGGACCACCCTGAGGACAGTCCCCGCAGCAGGGAGCAGCAGGACACACTGCCCCCAGGCCCGGCCAGGTCCGTGTGCTCGGGGGCGGCAGGGCAGTGCAGTTTACTTGTACAAATGTTCTGGGCAGCCAGTGATGACAGACAGTAGGAGCTCCATCTGTCTTCTGAAAAGAGAAGCGAAGCAAAGCTTTAGACTTCACACAGCTGCCAGAGTCCACCTTCTGAAACGGCAAAGCATACAGCCTTTGCCCTTAACTCCTGCAAAAAGATCTAAGGATTAAGTCAGTCTGCACGGCTAACACACACTCTCATCGTGTGTCTGAACATGGTCCCCAGAATCCACTGAGGCAACCACCAGGTCCACTCGGAAGCACGAACAGCACAAGATCAACACTTCTGTGTCTAAATTACACTCAAAGCCAGGCGTGCCTATAATCCCAGCTCTTTGGGAGGCTGAGGCAGGAAGGCTGCTTGAGTTCAGGAGTTCAAGACCAGCCTGAGCAACACAGCGAGACCCTGTCCCTACTAAAAATAAAATTTTTAAAAATTAGTTGGGCATGGTGGTGTGCCCCCACAGTCCTATCTACTCAGGAGGCTAAGGCAGGAGGATTGCCTGAGCCCAGGAGTTGAGACTGCAGTGAGCTATGATTGTGCCACTGCACTCCAGCCTGAGCAACAGAGTGAGACCTTGTCTCAAAAACCAAAAAAGCTTAATCACGTTCAAAGGTTCCTTCCTTCCCACTGTCTGTCCTCCGTCAGTCATTCCGAGACCCCACAGCTACTCCGGCAGCTGCCCCATCACTTACTCCTTGGAGGCGTCCTTCGATTCAAGAGCTCCTTGTGCAGCGTTCTCACTCTCAGCAATGCCTCCAGTGGCTCCCAAAACCCTCAGTCCAGTCATTCCTCAGACCTCACGCTCCTCCCACACCACCTTCCTTGGGCACCTGGGCTCCCCCATCTCCCACCCTCTCAAGTCTCAGTGACCCTGGTTCCATCTCACCCATTCCTCAGTAGCTTTAAATACATCTAAACTAGAAATGCACTGAAGACTCCCACACTCGCACCTCCCGCCCGGACCTGCCACGGCCCACTCCCCCCTTCCCCATCTCAGAAGACACCAGCTGCCTTCTTCCAGCACTCAAAACCAAGCACCCAAGACCTGGCCCTTCCATTTCTCTCCCATCCCCTCCCCTCCGTGTCCTTTATCCAGGAACCCTGACTTTCTCAGGGAGTGGCCTGACCCCAACCATTCTCTGAGGCTGGAAACCACATGGCCATCCAGCCACTCTCTCGCCCCTCCTCTTCCTAGACAGCAGTCACCAAGCGCAGCTCCTCCTCATGTCTCAAGGCCCTGTGCCTCTGGCTCCCACCCCTGTTCCTCATGCAGCCACCAGAATGATGCTCCAAAACAGGAACACACCTGTCAACACTCACTGAGAACATTCCTGATCAGCGCCTGGGTGAAGCCCACTCCCAAGAGCACTGCATGCCTCCCAGCCCAGCCCTCCCTGCAGTAACCCGGGCGCTCTCCACAGGGCCCTCCGCTCTACACCCTCAGACACCCCAGTGCACAAGCTCAGCTCCAACACCCTGCTACTCCAGTGTTGAAGTGCTCCTCAGCCTGGAGACCAGATCCCCCAGCCGTTTCCTGCGCACAGAGCCATTTCCTGCAGCTCTGTGCCCCACTTCCCCATTTTCCAGGTCTACCCCCCATTTCAAGCACACAGCCTGCTGTCTCCCCAAGTGCCTCCATCAGACAGCCCCTCAAAGGCAAGTGATGCTTTCTTCCTCACCACGACCCAGACCCTTAGGGTGCTTAGACATAGGAGGCACCACAGACTTCTGCCCCATGTCTAGGAGGCACCACAGACTTCTGCCCCATGATTCTTGGTCCACCAGCTAAACTGCATTTAGCTCAGTAAATGCATGAGCAAAGCTGAATTTCCCTAGTAAAAGAGCCTAACCTAGAAGAGCGTTCTTACACACTCTGAAGTAAGAAATAACATTTTGCTGTAACTTGACCCTGAAATGTGAAGGTGAGTTCCACCTGCTGCCTGAACAGAAGCGCCAGATGCCTGGGAGTCACGGCAGAGCAAAAGCAGCAGGAAGGGTCCTGCCGCAGTCACCTGCCAGCGCGAGCCGAGCACCTAAACCATGAACTTTCCTCTGCAGGAACAGAGTGACTTTAATCACTGGTGAGAGGGTTTCCGTGGGAACACAGAGCAACTCCACATTTGTATTTCCGTGCGCTAAGGCCTGCAATGGTCAAAGGTCATTACCGGACAGTGCCGTCCTGCTCTGGCAGAGTCTGGAAAGACCATTCCTTCTGCTCGGATGTCTGTGGGCTGAGGAAAAGGACTTGCTGAGCTCGGCAGTGGTCTGTGCAGCTGGGCCCTCTGCTGGCACCGGCAAGGGGAGGCTCTGGGAAAGGCATCTTTGGTCCTCTTCAAAGGCCATTAAGCCCCTGTCCTCCATGGGAAGAATGGAGGCCAATTGCCAAGCTTCCATCTCTAACAACTAGAAAACAACGTGAAGCTGATTAACATCTGCAAAGCAAAAACATAAAGACAGTTTAACCAACTAATTCGTAATGCTGAGTTCAGCTCGGCCCCAAAAGACATACACCCCCAACTGCCACCCCAGGTCAGAACCTGCGATGGGAGAACGGTCAGCCCAAAGTGGTGCTAAAAGAAGTTCTTTCCGGGCCGGACGCAGTGGCTCACGCCTGTCATCCCAGCACTTTGGGAGGCCGAGGCGGGCGGCTCACGAGGTCAGGAGGTCGAGACCATCCTGACTAACACCGTGAAACTCTGTCTCCACTAAAAATACAAAAAATTAGCCAGGTGTGGTGGCGCGTGCCTGTAGTCCCAGCTACTCAGGAGGCTGAGGCAGGAGAATGGCGTGAACCTGGGAGGCAGAGCTTGTAGTGAGCCAAGATCAAACCACTGCACTCCAGCCTGGGCGATAGAGTGAGACTCTGTCTCTAAAAAAAAAGAAGCTCTTTCCAAGAAAAATACATAGGAAGATACGGGAAAGAGGGAAGGAGAAAGAGAGGAAAACAAAGAACAGGGTGGGAAGGAGTCATGAGGGAAGGCAGGGGCTGCAGGTACACACCAACTGAAAACACTCCCAGGTCATGATGAACCCATCAGCGCCGGGGCTGCGCAGCTCCCATGGTCCCAGCTTTCCCCTAAACAGTGAGTCCTGACCATCTGACCAGCTGCACACAGAATCACCTGGGCGCTGCCAACAAGTGAGGTCACAGGCGCCATGGCCAAGAGGCCACGTCTCCTAGAGAGAGGCCTGGCACCAGAGATTTGTATTTTTAGCTTTTCTCTTATACATGATTCAAATGCTGATACACGGTGGAAATACAGGAAAATCTCACATACTCTTCACTGAGTTCCCTCTCATGGTGACATCTTACAGGAGAGTGTCACAGCCAGGAAACTGACTTGATACCATCCATCAGCACCATCCAGATTTCAAGGCATTTACCTGCACGTGTGTGTGTGCATGTGTGTGTGAGCGTGCGTGAGTGTGAGCGCGCACGAGTGTGCATATGTGTGTGTATGCGTGTGCGTGCGTGTCCATGCGTGTATGTGCGTGTGAGCGTGTGCGTGTGTGTGCGTGTATGTCCGTGCGAGTGCGTGCACATGTGCACGTGACTGTGTGCCTGTGTGTGTGGGCACATGACTGTGTGTGTGTGTGTGCACGTGAGCCTGTGTTCCATGCAGTCTTGTCACATGTATACATTCATGTGACCACCCTGCAGAGTGGAGATACTGAAGACTTCCATCCTGCATACTAGCAAGCACTTGCAACACAAGTACACATTCACCAATACCCTGTCCTCATGGCCAAACTCAACAAAAAGAGCCCTTCAAGCAAGACTTCCTCTACTGGAAGGAAGCCCCCACCTGATCATCCAGGCTTTAGATAAACACCAAGAGGAGGCTGTGGCCAATACCAGAACCATGGCTGGAGTTTCCCCCATAAAATGAGGAGACCCTGGGGCCAAGGCACGCCCACCGAGACCCCATATCTCCTCTTCTGGACCACCTTCTGGGTATCCAGAACCCCAGGGTTCCAACCAAAGGGTCTGGTGCCCACTTCTAAGACCTACACAGGCCTCTTTCCACCCAGGTCCTCCCATGCCGGCACACCTAGACCCGTGAACTGGCTGAGAAGCAGCCTTCCAGGAATAGCGAGCTTGGACAAGCTAGCAGGATGCCTGCACGAGGCTCTTCCAAGACAAGGCAGGCCTGGCGTGGAGAGGAAAGGGGAGCCGGCCCTCCCAACACTACCTCTTCTGGTATGGAACTCGGAGGAGTCCCCACCCCTTGACTTATGTTGCCCAGGGCATAAAAGACCTGATCCATGGAAGTCAAAGCACTAAACTTTTTAGCCAGGCAGGCCTTGTGGCCTGCACCTATAGTCCCAGCCACTCTAGAAGCTAAGGCAGGAGAGTTGCTTGAGCCCAGGGAGATGGAGGCCAGCCTAGGCAACAAAGCGAGACCTGTCAAACCAAATAAAATATAAAATAAAATCACTAAGTTTTTAGAAGAGGCTATCTGTAAGACTTTGGAGTAGGGAAAGTTTTCTTAAGGCACAGAAAATTCTAGTTATAAAGTAAGATTAATAAATTTAACATTAAAATTGAGAACACATCACACCTGTAATTCCAGCACTTTGGGAGGCCAAGGCGGGAGGATCATGAGGTCAAGAGATCGAGACCATCCTGGCCAACATGGTGAAACCCCATCTCTACTAAAAATACAAAAATTAGCTGGGCATGGTGGCACGCACCTGTAGTCCCAGCTACTCGGGAGGCAGAGGCAGGAGAATCGCTTGAACCTGGGAGGTGGAGGTTGCAATGAGCTGAGATCATGCCACTGCATTCCAGCCTGGCGACACAGCAAGACTCCATCTCAAAAAAAAAAAAAAAATGAGAACACAGGTTCACAAAGAATACCACAAAGAAAATGAAAGAATGAGCCACAATTTGGGAGAAGAGATTTGCCACATACATAACTAACAGAAAATTAATATCCAGAATAACTTTAAAAGATAAACTATTTCAAGTTTAAACATTTTTAAAAGACACATGACCCAATAGAAAAATGACAAGAAATAGGAACAAGCGTTTTACAGGAGAGGAAATCCTAATCATGATAATGTTACACATACTAAGTCAGCAGAAATTAAGAATCTAATAATACCCAATGTCAAAAAGGATTTGGATCAACAGGAACTCTTAATACATTAACATAATCTCTTTAGAAAACAATTCAAGTCGAACATTTGTCTACATGGATACAGCACTTTCCACTTAGATTTATATTCCAGAGAAATTCTTGCACATAGATAAGAAGACACAAGAATGTCCGGGACACTATGGTTCTCAATGGCAAAGACAGGCAGGAAAAAAGGAGGGAAGAAAGGGAGGGAGCGAAGGAGGGAGGAAAAAAAAGAAATGAAATCCAAATACTCATCAACAAGAAGATAGATTTTAAATTCTGGTATATTCATACCACCAATCACAGCAGTGAAAACAAATGAACTACACACAAGGGTGAATCTTAGCCATACATGAGTGGAAAAAATCAAGTTTCAGAAGACAATCAGCAGGAGGATTCCTGTGTCATGAAATAATCTAAATAAGTAGTTCAGGGAAACACACCTACGTGATTAAACTACTTCTTAAATAAGAGACTGGTAAACCTAAACTTCAGGCAGGTGGTTCCCGCTGGGTCAGGCAGATGCTAGAGTGGGGAAGAGGCACAAGGGCACAGGTTCCCTGATTTCCCTGGGTGAAGGGTTCAAATGCATCCACTCTGCTGATACAATTCATGATTAACATTGCCTTTATTCCTTTGTATGACTCCACTGATACAGCCAAAAAATTCAGAGATGTTCTACACGCAAATCCAGTCTAGGACCCTAGAAGGCAAAGGCTCTGCAAACCTGCAGATGTGTAGGAGGCTAGAAAGAAATTACATATGGGGTTTGGGGTTCGAGTGTGCAGCTTTCCTACAAGCAGCAACGCTGAACGGGACATTTAGTCACAGGTTTACATCTCCTTCTCTAAGCCTCCCAATGCACTAATTATTGCTACAATAAATAACAACAACATGATTACAGTGTGAGGCAGTTTTTTTCTACTTTTAGAACCAACCTATAGACAAAGCTCAGGACACTTAATGATAGCTTCAGAATACATTGTAAATGTCGTAAAACCTTACTTTCTTAAAAAAGTAATATAACTCTTCAGAATACATTGTTAGAAAGCCTTAATTCCTAAAAAATATAACTCTTCAGACTGCAATGTCAATGTTACAAAACTTTATTTTAAAAAGTAATATACCCAGTACTTTGGGAGGCCAGGCAGATTGCTTGAGCCCAGGAGTTCGAGATCAACCTGGACAACATAGGGAGACTCCATCTCTAAAAAAAAAAAAAAATTAGGCCGGGTGCAATGGCTCACGCCTGTAATCCCAGCACTTTCGGAGGCCGAGGCGGGTAGATCACGAGGTCAGGAGATCGAGACCATTCTGGATAACATGGTGAAACCCCATGTCTACTAAAAATACAAAAAAATAACCAGGCGTGGTGGTGGGCACCTGTAGTCCCAGCTACTTGGGAGGCTGAGGCAGGAGAATGGCATGAAACTAGGGGAGGCGGAGCTGGCAGTGAGCCGAAATCGCACCACTGCACTCCAGCCTGGGCGACAGAGTGAGACTCTGTCTCAAAAAAAAAAAAAAAAAATTAAGAATTAGCAAGTTGTGCTGGCACACCCTGGTAGTCCCAGCTGCTTGGGAGGTTGAGGTGGGAGAATTGCTTGAGCCCAGGAGGCAGAGGCTGCAGTGAGACGACATGGCATCACTGCCCTCCAGCCTGGGCCACAGAGCAAGACCCTGTCTCAAAAAATAAAATAATAAAAAAGTAATATAACTATTCAGAATATATTGTAAACGTTACAGAAGCTTCTTTGTAAAAGTAACTACCATGAGATGAGATGGAAAGGGGGGAAAAAAAGCGAAGGGAGGGTAAGGGCGTGCAATTTTTTGTCCTTTACGGGAGAAAATAAATAAATACCAACTAAAGTTGAAACATCAAGATGTGGAAATTTAATTAGGTTACTGAGAATTACAAGCCTATCCAGGAGGGAAACTGATGGGACTCTCTGCGGGAGCTGGGAGGACAGCAGGAAAGATGTATCCTTTTTCCCGCCCCCCGCCATGCCTCCTGGGGCGTCTGAGGTCCGCATGGCCAGTTAGTCACTGAGCAGCACCGGCCCCTCGCGCCTCCCGTGCACTCCACAGCCACAGCCTGTCCTCAAGAAAGAACACAGCCTGGCTTCACATGACCTTAGATCACTAAACTTTGATTCAAATGCTAACCAGAAATGCCTGCACGCCCAGGTCCAGATTTTTAGAATTGTCCTTTGTATCCACTGTGAGCTTTGTATCCACGGTGAGCTGCAGAACACAAACCCAGCAGACAGCACCTAATGGTGTCACCGAGTAACCATATTTCCATTGCTAGTTTTGATTCCAGAAGACCCAAGTGACCCCACCTGAGACCAAACAGAAGCAGGGACAGATGCAAGAAGCATCTCGGTGAACTTCTAGAAACAACTGTCTCTCTCCCACCAGAACATAAGCTAAGAAGCAAATAGCTCCCACTGCTCTCAGCACAGCTGCACAATTAAAAGCAGAACCAGTTTCAGGATGAGGCCAACAAGGTGAACAGTGCAGGAGAACACAGCAAGGATGTCAGTCCTGGAGGAGGCACCTGCAGAGCCGAGCCCTTCCAAGCAGAGTGAAGAAGTCTTTCAGAGGCAAAGGCTCCCAGAGAGTTCAGTACCCAGAAGAGTAGATGGACGTGGGCCTGGAGGGGCCAAGAACGACCCCAGAGCCTCCTATGCCTGCCCAGTCTTAATTTTATCCCCAAAATGAACTTTTAAGGATTTAATGCTTAGGAGTAACATGGCCAGATACGCATTTTACAAAGACGACTCCAGGGACCATGTCAGGGCAAGGCTGGAAAGCAGAAGAAAGGCTACGGTAATCCAGGCAAGAAATTATAAAATCTAAGGTAGCAGCAGAAGGATGAAGAGAGGGAACCCCTAAGAGAAAAATCGACATCCAATGGTACTGATGCGGAAGGTAAGGACGAGAAAGGTCTCAAGACGGCAGCGCAGGCCCCTCCCGTAGTCTGGGAAAGAAAAACTCGTGAAAAGATTAAGGCTCAAGTCCAGGTCTGGGCTGGAACCAGGAGCGCTGGCGGCGCGCGCCCCCCACCCCGTGGCGCCGGCTGAACCCGCAGGGACCCACACGCCCAGCGCGGGAGCGTGGCGGGATCGGGGCTGGCTCTCCTGGAGTTCGCCCCGCAGGGCGGGCTGCGGTGAAGAGGGCGCACAGTCCCGAGGCGCCCCGAGGCGCGGGGCCGCGGCGCCCGCCAGGCAAGCTACACTGAAGGGCGCCCCGAAGACGCTGGGGGCGCGGGGCCTGGGACCAACGGCCGCAACCCCGCCGCGGTCTGGGCACGGAAAGGACGCTGGCTCGGGGATGCGTGAAGGGCGCAGGGGCGGGAGACCTGGGGTAGGGCTCGTCTGAGGGCCGGGCCGGGCGGCGAACCCTCCTAGGCCAGGAGCGCGGAGTCGCGCAGGCCCCACAGCGACCCTCGGGAGATTGCGGACCCCGGCCCGCTCTCCCCAGCGCAGGTTTCTCACCTGGGTCAGGCGAGGGTCACGCCTAGCCGGCTTCACGCCGCGGAAGGGAGCTGCACCGCGCTTTTATCCCACCGGCCAATCGCACAGCGACTCACACCGATTGACAAGCTCCACGGACCAACCACTTGTGCGTATGGGCGGGACTAAGCAAGCCAGAGTCCAGAAGCCCGCGCTAACGGTTGCTAGGGACGCACCGGCCATTTCCCCCCCCCCTACGGCGCTCCGGAGGAGCCAAAGGAATAATGGGCGCCTCCGCCCCCGGGCCGGTCAGCTGCGGTTTCCTCCAGTCTCGGGATCAAAATAGGTGAGTATCGCAGAGCTCGCCTCTTGGAGGCCTCTTTCTGAAGGTGGAGGACGCGGGGCGGCTCGCTCATGGGCTGGGCGGCTCCGCAGGGTAGACGAAGCCTGCGCGTCCGCACTGGGCTGGGAACGGTTTGCAAGGGGAGCGCGGCTGGCGCCCCGGAGCCGGCCAGCTGGCTGGCGGCCCCACCATCGCAAGTGCCCCGCACCTGCCCGCCTGCTCTGAGCATCTAGAGAAGGCGGCATTTCGCGTGGGTAAAATCCGCGCCCGGACGCCGGGAGAATGTTGTTGCTCTTGCCGTTCGGCCCATTGTACAGACGCAGCCAGCGAGGCTCGCAAAGCTCAGGGATGCACGTAGGACTGGCCCGCACCTTGCAGCCACGGAAAGATCCGCCTGGCCCGCGGCCCCTCCACGCCTCCGAGGTCGAGACAGTGACATAAGTCAACTCTCGAGCCCAGGGTGTCTCTCCACTCTGCTTAGACGTCCACTCCGTCTGCCTGCAGTTACGGCCGGTGCGTCCCGCTTCGACTCCCTCTGCTTTCCTTCTCAGCTTCTCGCCTCCAGACTGTTCCGGCGCCGCTGCCTGAAATTACCTGCCCCGGGGGAGGCTCGGCGCGCGGCGCGCAGCCTCATGACGGAACTACAACTCCCATGAGGCGCTGGGCACACGCAGGCGCGCCGCGGCTGAACTCGCCGCGCCGGAATCCTATTGGCTGGGCCGACTCTGAGGCGGGAGCCCTGATTGGTTGATGGGTCTGAGGCGACAGATTCCGGAAAGGGGAAGAGCAGCCAACATGGCGGCGGAACGCGGCGCGGGGCAGCAACAGTCGCAGGAGATGATGGAGGGTGAGCGGCCCCTGCGGGCGGCGGCCCAAGGGCCGGGCGGGCGGGGGGAGCTGCGGGCCGGAACTGCTCCGTGCCTGAGAGAAACCCCACGTCCCGCCTCCGGCCGCCGCCGCGCGGCCCCCTGACAGCTGACAGCCGGACCCGGGGGAGCGGGGGAGGCTCTGGACCTCGGGGGAGCCCCGGCCTGGGGGCGGCAGCGGCCGGGAAGGACCCAGAGCTAGGGGTAGAGCGGCGGCGCGAGGCCAGGCCGGGGGTGGGGCTGAATGGGACGCGGTGGCTCCATTCAGTCCAGTTGGAGCCTCGCCCCGAGCCTCTGAGATTGACAGGCGGGGGAGCCTCCTCGGTCAGCTGACGAGGAAACTGAGGCTCTGGGCGCTGGGATCTACCAGAGTCTGCTCCTTGGTTCGCGTGGTGAGGGTGGAGAAGGGTCTTCTCCTGAAATCGAAAGGACTGTTGGCGAAGGGGTAGCAAGGAACCAGAAGATTTAGTTACACAAGGTGATACCCTTTTTCAAAGCTGTCATAGTTCCAAAAAGTCTAAATTCAACTTTCTTCCTCCTCATTCATTTTGTTAAAAACAAAACAAATAAAAAAAAATGCATATATGTATATGTTATACGTACACATGTATTTATATATAATTCTCTACATATCTGTAGGTACGGTCATACGTACATGTGCAGTATGTATATAAACATGCGTGCACACACCCACCAACTGGGGAATCAGTTGTGTCATCAAGTGCTGAAGTGCTTTTGGGTCCCATGGTTTGGTGAGGGGTACAGCCCTCCCAGAAGAGCAGTCACTGCCTCATGTGAAAGTGGTAGGGAGGAGGAATGTGGAGCTGGGGAAGGAGGGCGGGTGCAGAAGAAAAGGCTGACATGTTCGGGAGTGGTGAGAGCTGCACAAGCAGGGCCAGCTCTGAGCTGGAGCCTGAAGAATAACTCGAAGGCAACGAGGCTGGGGATAAGGTGAGGGAAAAGAGCAAGAATCACTCAAGATGAAGAAAGCTGCGGTCAAAGGGTATGGAGGAGAGTTTGACCAAATCATATGTGGTAGGGATGGGGGCGGTGGTGTTAAGGGTCTTGGACTTCATACCCTTGGAGTCTTTTTAAGTAAGAAGTGCCTCTTCATATCCTCCCTCTTCAATTGTTTCCATGTCGGTAAATGACAAATATAAAAGCCCGGCTTTTCTCTCTGTCCCACTCCCACCCATGTCCTATTAGTCAAGGAGCTCTGACTTTTACTTTTAAAAATAATCTCCAAATCTTCGATGCGTCCTCCATTCCCATTGCCAGTACCTTAACTCAGACCTTCATCATCTCTAGGCTAGACTGATTGTCCCTGCTCCCCAGCCCATCGTCCCCAGTACACCAAAGTCATTTTCTTACATTCTGATCCATTGTCCCATGTTCCAGACCCTCTCTGCTGCCCTCAGGCTTCACTTTGGCCAACCTTCGTTAGCTGAGCCTCTCCTAACCTCACAGCACTCCTCCTCTTCCTGGGGTTTTTGCACCAGATTGTCATGCAGTAAGAACTTTCTCTCCCTGAGCCTGGGCCACCAAGTGACCTGTGCCTGGTGCTGACTAATTTGTTAAATATCTACTGCATGTCATGCGTGTACTAACTGCTCTTGTGCCTTTTCTAATTTAACCCTGACAGAAACTCGCTGAGGCATAGGTTCTATACTAGCTCCCTTCCACAGACTAGGAGATTGAGGCTTTCAAATGGAAATGATTTGCCAAACCTGCATCTCTAGCAGCAAGCTGCAAACTCAGGAAGAGCATTCCAGAAATATTTTTGGACTCAAAGATCAGATTTGGATTTTAGAATTAGATCAGACTCTCTGGCAATGGAGAATAGGTTAAACAAGGCAAGTCAAGTCGCAGAGGGACGAGTTAGGAGGCAGGGCAGGAGCACAGGCCACAGCTAACAAGTAACTGTGCTACCGTCATTGCGGGGGTAGGGAAGAAGAGATGGATTTGGAGGGTTTGGAGCTGGGTTTTATGAGGACTTGTTTTATACAGCAATCCTTTCTTGGGTTTTACTTTGCTAGGCTAAGCAGGAAATACAAAGCTGAAATTGAACTTTTTCCTTCAAAGAGCACATCTCTTTGTAGATAAACCATAGTCAGGAAAGAGACTATTTTCAGTATGGTTGATAATTCCAAGTAATGTGTTAGTGCCTCATGTTTTCCAGACAGACTTCCAAAAGAGGTCATGAGTAAAGTTTTAAAAAAGAAAAATGATTTGACAACCTTACTAAAGAATTTTTGCCTGACACATTGAATTGCCTTATTCTTTAATTCAAAAAATATTTATGAACCTTTAAAAGCCTTGAGTTGCTAACATTCTGTCCAGTGTCCAGTGTGAAAGCTCATTTCACACCAATGAGCTTTCTGTGGGCGGTCAGCACTACTGGCTGTATTCTCCTCTTCTTTAGTGATCCTCCCTGCCCACAATCTGATTTGAGTTAGTCTTGATTTCTTTCAGAACGTGGGTCTGTGAACTTGGCTGGTTTTCTTAGCCAGATGAATAGTAGAGCGTGGATGGAGATAGGTGGCAGAAGAGTCACAGTGGTGGTCACCCAGCCCGAAGGTGAAAGGCACTCAGGAGGTGCTTCACTACCTGGTTCCATTAGTGGATTTAATTACAAGTGATCCAAGGCTTTCAGAACACTGGGCAATTCTTCACAAGCTCCTTGAGGGCAGAAGTAGTGTGTTCCTCACCTAAGTATCCATGTGGGCTCCACACTCTGCTCCCCATTCTCCCTGCTGCCATATGCCTCAAGTGGTACTGGGACATGGGAGACACTCTAATGGTTATTGAACTGGATTCAACAAACATGTTTAAATGAAGTCCTTTTGACTTACAACTGGGTGTTTATTATATGTTCCTTAAAGTTCCATAAATTGGATGTGAATTCTCATTGACTTGTGTGGGTTCAGTTGACAGGCGGGTCGAGTCCGAAGAATCCGGCGATGAAGAAGGGAAGAAACACAGCAGTGGCATCGTGGCAGACCTCAGTGAACAGAGCCTGAAGGATGGGGAGGAGCGGGGGGAGGAGGACCCAGAAGGTACCAGGCCCAGCTCCCTTGGGGGACATCTGCTTTTTGGGGGATGTGGGCTGTGCTGCATATGGTCTGTCCCTGGGTGTGGGTGATGTGTGGCTGGGGAAGGACTGCCGCACTCCTTAGGGGCCCTCAGTGGGCCAGGGCAAGTGGATGTGCTCTCTGAGGCGCTCCCTCAGCAGGCTGACTCATTGACAGCATTTGCAAAAAGGATGTGGTTTTTTTCCAATTCCACTGAAGGCAAATCCTAGCACGGATATTGGTACTAGTATGCCATCTGAGACAGAACCACGACATTGTTGGCTGGGTGTGGTGGCTCATGCCTGTAATCCTAGCACCTTGGGAGGCCAAGGTGGGCAGATCACGAGGTCAGGAGATCGAGCCCATCCTGGCCAACATGGTGAAAACCCGTCTCTACAAAAAATACAAAAATTAGCCGGGCGTGGCAGCGCATGCCTGTAATCCCAGCTACTCAGGTGATTGAGGCAGGAGAATTGCTTGAACCCAGGAGGCGGAGGTTGCAGTGAGCCGAGAACACACCACTGTACTCTGGCCTGGGTGACAAAGGGAGACTTCGTCTTAAAAAAAAAAAAAAAAAAAAAAAAAGAACCACAACATTGTTTTATTAACCATATGTTTAGGAAGCCAGATTTGAAATAAACGTTATGGCTGACTGCTATGTTTCTGTGTCCTACCATAGCAATAGAAACTTTCGATCTCTTGAGAGAAATTATTTCTGAGTCTTGCCTTACCATTTTTATAGGCTTGAGGATTGACTTCTAAAATGCCTAGATGTGGCTGGGCATTGTGGCTCCCGCCTGTAATCCTAGCACTTTGGGAGGCCAAGGCGGTTGGATCACTTGAGGTCAGGAGTTCAAGACCAGCCTGGCCAATATGGTGAAACCCTGTCTCTACTAAAAATACAAAAAAAAAAAAGAAAAATTAGCCAGGCATGGTGGTGTGCACCTGTAGTCCCAGCTACTTGGGAGGCTGAGACAGGAGAATTGCTTGAACCCGGGAGTCAGAGGTTGCAGTGAGCTGAGATCACACCACTGCACTCCAGCCCAGGCAACAGAATGAGATTCCGTCTCAAAAAAAAAAGCAAGTTTCTGAACAGTATGCGTGCATGTATGTACTTTTTTACCTGCTAAAGAAAGAAAACACATCAAACGGGCTGAGTCTGTCCAAACAGCAGGTTTAAGAAGGATCTATACATTTTACATTTTCTAGATTTGTATACAATGTATGAATAATCATGCATCCCTTATAAAAATAAAATAAATTTATAAAGAAACAAACCTAATTTTTAAAATAACATTGTGCTCTCTGTGCCAGCAAAGATGTTTGGTAACTATGGCAACCTACTTTTAAGGCAAAAGGAGATTACCACAAAAGTACCAGTTACATTTACTTTGGAACTTCGGAGCTGATATTCTGGAAGTGATGTGGGTGGAATAAAGTGCATGGGAGAGATAGATGGAAGCTTCCGTTGTCGCCTGACTTAGTCACCAACAGTGGAGCGGTAGGAGCCCCCGCTATCTCAGATGGGTGCTGCTGAGACGTCGGGTGTTTATGGAAGACTTGAGAGTTGGCAGAGCAAGCCCTGTGTGCTTTCTTTCCCTGGGTCACTAGCACAGGCTAATGATGTTGTCATCATGTTCTGTAAGTACCCAGGTGTGGTAATGTGTTACAGATGAGGAGAATGAGACTCTCTGCAGCTTGTCCAAGGGCACACGGCTACAAGGCAGACCAGCTGGCCTGGCCTGGAAAAATCCAAGTTTTTTTCTTTGAGATGATTAGCTGATTATGAGTTTTCTGGGTATGCATTTCTAGCCCTTAGAGAAGCCAAGACTTGCTCCTACCTGTGTTTGTTTAAGTCTTAAATTCAGTTAAAACAAATTTATCATGTCAACTATTACCTTCTACCTATTTTCCCTAAATTATTTTTAAAATATGATGAATATATAATACACTCACAAGGGCATTCTAGGCTGGAAACCTTGTTTCAGAGGTTAGCTGACATTTTGAGTGGTGAGCGGCCAGCCCTGCTGGATGTATTACAAACAGGACCCCTTAAAGCCACGTGACCATGTGTCCTGAGGAGCCTGGCACAGCCCGTTTCTGCCTGCCGGCCCGGCGTAACTGTGCCCTTCTGCTCTCAAAGGGTCCTGGTTTGGACCACAGGACCTGGGCACCCTGCCTTAATTGTAGTGCCTCTTCCAGTGCAACTTCCTGAGCTTATGAACTTGACACTGTCTTTTGGGGTGATTTGTATCTATCTCTTGGTTTTGCCCAGTTCCTTTTATTTAATTCTTAGGTTGGTTGGTATCCTGTACAGTTGTGGATAAACTATAGTAAACTTTTTTTTAACTAACCACAGTTGATGGTTATAGAAAAGGCATAGTGGAAAAACTGAAGTGAATGCAGCCATGTGGGATCGTTACTTTGTTAAGCTGTTCGGATGTCAAGTGCTCCTCTCAGAGGCTCCAGGTGAAGTGAGGAGCCAGCCCTTGGCCTGTGGTCCAGGGCTGTGTGAGCTCACTCCACCGCAGAAGCAAGTGCACGTTTGCTCTAGGACGAGCCACAGTAAGAGCACTGACAGCCCTGTAAGGTAGTGACAGTGACAATCCGTTTACAGGAGAAAGAGCGTCCTGTGGGTATAATTCACAGAATCCAGACTGGGAGAAGCACTACAAGACAAGCTTGTTTTCCTACAACAGAAAACTGCAAGGGGAAAAAAGAAGTTTAAGAAAAATGCTGGGCTGGGTGCAGTGTCTCGTGCCTATAATCCTAGCACTTTGGGAGGCCAAGGTGGGAGGTTCACTTGAGGCTCGGAGTTCCAGACCAGCCTGGGCAACATAGCGAGACCCTGACTGTACAAAACATGGTTTTAAAAAATTTGCTGGGCATGGTGGCTTACACCTGTAGTCGCAGCTTCCTGGGAGCTCAAGACAAGGATCACTTGAGCCCACAAGTTCAAGGCTACAGTGAGCTATGATCACACCACTGTACTCCAGCCTGAGCAGCAGAGATCCTGTCTCTTAAAAAAAAAAAAAAATTAATTTAAAAAAATTTTTAAAAAGAAATACCATCTGGTCACAATATACAGCCTTATTTGGATCATAATGCAAGTGAACTAAGGGAAGAAATGTTAAGACAGTTGAGGAAATGCGAACACTGACAATCTTTGGTAATACTGAGGAATTACTGTTAATTTTTTTAAGTGTTTTAAGGGGTGAGTTTGCGTGTTTGTGTGTCTGCATGAATCTGTATACCACTGATGTGCATGCGTGTGTGTGTGTAGTGTGCATATGTGCCTGTGTGTCTTTGTGCATGCGTGTGTGTGCATCTGTGTGTGTCTTAGTCCTTTTCAGCACATATGCTGAAGTAGGTTCCAATGAAATGAAACGAGGAAGTGCTTAACAGGGAGTCTGTTGCCTCAGCAGGGAGAGCAGCTCTCTCTGCCTCCTCCGCACAGAGGAGGCCGGCTCCGGGGTGGAGAGTCCTGGTGAAATTCAATGGGCTTCTCTGCTGGAGTGAGTTCATCAGTCTCCCCATTGAGAAGTGTGTTTAAATTATTCAGTGAGCCTCTTTGATCCTATCTGTTGAACTATGTTTTGTTTTGTTTTGCTCTTTGCAGAGGGAAGTGTTTGTAGATGCTGGGCCACCTTCCAAAGCAATAAAAGGCCCATCCTAGAGCACCTGATGTGCCCAGCACGATCTAGATTCTAATGGCCTGGTTTATTGCCACAAACAAACAGAGAAAAGCTATGTAGGAGGCAGGCTGCTGCCAGTTCTGCGGCTCTGGGAGTCACGGAAAGGCAGTAGTGCTGCCCTGCTCACCTGCACTCAGCTACTTCCTCCCCTCCTTCCCACTAACAGCTTCAAAACATATTTGCCTTCTCAGGAAGTTCAAAGGCACAGATGGATGTTTGGAGACCTTTGCCAATATCTGAATTCGGGGAATTCAGAATGCTTAAAACATCACTATTGTTGGAGCAGGGTTCAACCTTGCCACATTCTCCAGGTCCTCAGCAAACTTTCCCATTGGTTCCTCCTCAGGGTTTGAGCTGGATCTGGGCACCAAACAGCCCCAGACCTTGGCCAGAAGCAGCTCTTCACCAGTGCCTCCTGTTAATGAGGTTCTGAACAAACCTCTTTTTCTAATTTTTTTCAGAAGAACATGAGCTGCCTGTGGACATGGAAACCATCAACCTGGACAGAGATGCGGAGGTAATGCCGCCTTCTCAGCCCGGCCTTGGGCGTGGTGATGGACCACCCTGTCAGGTTATCTTGTATGAGATTAGTAAGTTACTTCCCTAAAGAGGTTGCCTAAGCCTCCCTTGGTTGGATCAGAGTCCTGTGTTCATGTTGTTTTTCTTACCAGTGATTGTTATCCCCATGTCTATTTGACCCTTGAGGATTGTGTGGCAGATGAGATGCCTTTGACTCATACATTCTCTGGGTCTGATGATTACACTATACATGAGGGTCCCAACAGCCACAGGCTGTGTATGACTGGCCTGGCCGCTGGGCCTCCTGAGCCCACAGCATGTCTCTGATGGTGATGGGATGGGGTGCATATCCTCAGAGCCTGAGCTTATGTTTTGTGCATACAGGATCTAGGGAATGAGAAGAAGATGTCACGTACCAATCATTTTAAGGGCCAGTTTTACATTAAGTCATCACTAAACCAAAGAGCCCCCACAGCACACCTTGTCACCGACACCTGTCTGCTGCAGACCCACCTGGCACTGCCTCCCCCACTGCTGCCCACTCCCAGGCCTCCTCTGATGGCTCGTCTTCTAGGACACAGGTCTCCAGCCACTTTGCTATAGCCGAGTATAGATTTCCGCTTTGTTTCAGGATGTTGATTTGAATCACTGTCGCATTGGGAAGATTGAAGGATTTGAGGTACTGAAGAAAGTGAAGGTGAGAGGGACTCTTATGAGGGAACTGTGACCCATATCACCCATAGGATGTGGATAAGTCCAGAATCGAGCAATCAGTCCTAAGTTGTGGTCTTTGTCCCAGCCTGTGGGAGGCATGGCTGCCTCCACCTTGTAGCAGGCCTTTACTGGGAGCACAGCAAGTGTGAGACAGCAGTTGAGGGACTTGAGTCACAGCCCTGGGGCTGGCTCTCCTGAGCTCAGGCGGCCAGTGACCTGTGACTCTGGCCTGCCTCAGTTCTGTGCCTGTGTTCAATTAGGCACTCAGTGAATTTTATGGTCCTCCGTGCATCTCATTTGAATTTGTTTCTCAAAATTGAGCCCACCATAGGTTCTTATGTTCTGCCAGGAAGTGGCAAACACTCATACCCCAGGCCAACGCCTCCCTCCTCAACTAGGCCTGCTTGGTGGGGGGCCTGCCTCCTGCTTCCTTTTGGGTTCCTGCCCATCCCCAGGTGTGCTGAGGAATTCTAGCTTAGTGCCCTTGCCCACCTACCTCTCAAAGGTCAGCACCTTTCTAGGAAACAGCAGGAGAATGAAGACACGTCCTTCCACCAGAAAGGCCTGTCCTGTGTCCTCCAGTACCAGCTGAGGCCTTCTCGTGGCCTCCGCCGTGCCTGTGTCAATTGTCCTTTTCCCATCCCCCAGACTCTCTGCCTCCGCCAAAATTTAATTAAATGCATTGAGAATCTGGAGGAGCTACAGAGTCTTCGAGAGCTGGATCTTTACGACAACCAGATCAAGAAGATTGAGAATCTGGAGGCGCTAACAGAGCTGGAGTGAGTCATGAGACCCACAGGAGAACAGCATGGTGGGGAGGCCACTGGGTGGGGGTGTCCAGTCTCTCCAGAGCCAACCTCCTGCTGGCTCTTGGCCCTTGAGAGGCTGCCTCTGCCACAGGGTCCTGCCCTGCCTCTGAATCCCAAGTCTCTGCCTGCCATGTTCAGGGCTCCAGGAGGCCACACTGGCTTCATGCGTGTCTTCGGCTTCCTGGACAATCCTGACTTGCAAAGTAAACCTTTGATGGGAAGGCTGCAGTGGGGACTTCTGGAAAAGCCTCCATTCAGGGATGATACTGAGATTGGTCAAGGGGAAAGTTAATCCAGAATTTCCTCTTGCCTTTTGAATACTCTTTTTTTAAAGTAAAAAAAAAAAAAAAGGTGACATTTCTAATTTAAGGAGTCAGGTCCTACTACAGATGCAGTGGTGCATACCTGTAATCTCAGCACTTTGGGAGGTCAAATTAGGAGGATCACTTGAGCCCAGAAGTTCGAGATAGCCTGGGCAACATAACAAGACCCTGTCTACAAAAATTAAAATTAAAAAAGAAGGAGCCAGGTCCTAGTTATAACTTTACCTGGATTTCTGCCCTTTGTTGCTCAATTCATTTTTGCTTGTTTTGTTTCTAATTTGGTACTTCTCAGGCCCCTTCTGTGTGCAGAGCCTGGTGCAAGGTCCTGTCATGGGCACAGGTGTGAATGAAACAGTTTCTGCCTCAGATACCATGCTGGGAGCCAGGGCATCAGGAGCCTGTAGGCTGCCTCTGGCTTGCTCCGGGCTCCTGGGCAGCCTCCAAATCCCTCCTGACAGCATCAGTGTGAGCCAGGCAGCAGCAGGGGCACAGACCGCACTCCCTGCCCCACCCCACCCCACCCTGCCCGCCCCACAGTGACTGCAGTCCCCTAATGGGGATGCTACCTTTAGCGTGGTTGAATTGTGAGTTCTCTGCAACCTATGCTCATGTAATTTTTTTAAAAAACTGTTTTGGTTGTTCTCAGGATTCTAGATATTTCTTTCAATCTGCTGAGAAACATCGAAGGGGTTGACAAGTTGACACGACTGAAAAAACTCTTCTTGGTCAACAATAAAATCAGTAAAATTGAGAACTTAAGCAACTTACGTCAACTACAGATGCTAGAGCTGGGATCTAACCGCATCCGGGTAGGTGCAGACAGCCCTGACTAGTATATTCAGGGAGAGGCAGCTGGCGGGTTGTGTGTGGACTCAGTGGGTGTATGTAGAATGCATAGTGAGTATGCATTTCTTAGGATGCTGTGATTTTTTCATGAACAAGGAAATTTTTTTTTTTTTTTTTTAAGAAAAATTGCTAACTGGAAGTCAGTATCAGTAAGTCCTGAGTGTTCTAGCCTTTCTTCTGCACATAGATTTCAGTTGCTCTTCATCCAAATCATGACCCTAAATCACACCATTCCCAGTTACATTCTGCCTGAGATGAACCAGCCGACCTGAACGCCTTGCTCTTGGACTTACTCGTGGTGATCTTCTCTGGCATGCTGCTTTGAGATGAAAGTTTCCCAAGCCCAGCAAAGTGGTCACTTGAAGTGAACCGATGTACATACCATGGGCTTTAGAAAACCTCTTGCTGCTGGCACACTCCCAAAGGCAGTGCTGAGTTGGGCCTTCCTCCCTGGATGGCTTAATACTCCTGGGACACAGTCCCCAGCAGGATTAGATCTGTTCTCAGGATCCATTTGACCTTGAAAACATGGGACAGAATGGAAATAAAAGACTTTGGAAAAGTGATCTGGTGTTCCACAGAAGCAGGATCAAGTCTTCACCGGCTGACTCATAACCACCGTCATGTGCTGAGGGGAATGCAGGAGGGCGTCCCAGGAGGACTGACATTGAAGGTGGATCTGCCAGGCAGAGAGAGGGGAGGGTTCCCGTGGGCAGGCAGGAGGACTTCTGTCAGCCAGAAGAGCATTCAAGCCCCGTGCCTGGCTCCTAATTAGGGTCATGGCACAGAGCCTGTGCTTCCCCCAGCCTTGCTTAGTGGCTTTGGCAGGTGTTTCTGAGCACATCTGACCCTGCCCCATGTTCAAAATGCCCCTCTGTTTGGCTTCTGAAAGTATTACAGCATGCTATGTCTGTCCTGGGCCCTTGAGAGCTTGGACAGGATACAAACCAAGGGAGGCTGGTTTTGGCAAGACTCTCTTGACAGTTATTGTTAGAGATCTCATGGCCACAAATAGCAAAGCAGCACATTTAAAACTAGAGAGCAGCCCAGATGTCCGCACTTTACCAAGTGTCTGACTGTGGAACTTTCTAGGGGAACAGTGGCTCATCACAAATTAATGCAGACTACAGCCGGTGAGGGTGCCCCCGCCCCACCAAGTCCTGCAGTGGTGTGTGGATTAGCACACCATCTTCCAGCCTGGAGTCCCCACCTGGTTAGTAAGCACCTCATCTGGTTCGTTTGTGTCTGCTGAAATATTTAAAGAATGACTTGTTCTGAGAGAGAGTGGACTGACAGAGGAGGGAAACTGAAGTCCAATCAATAAACAGTCATTAAACATCCTGTTGTAGGCAAGTCACCATGGGGAGATCAGACAGGGCAGCGTGGTCACTGCCTCTGGAGGTTTATGGTTGGATAGAGGAGCACATGATCACAGCAAGGAAGAGTGCTATAGGCGGGTGTGGAAACTGGGCAAGAGGGGCAGAGTGCTGTGGTGTGAGGGCCCCCCAGGAATCCTAAGTGAGGGTCCCAGGATTTCAAAGACTTAAGGTCAGAGTGCCCCACACCTCACTTCTGTAGAGACTGAGGCTCCTGGGAGGACTGTTTTCTTTTTTTTTTTTTTTTTTTTTTTTTTTTTTTGAGACGGAGTCTTGTGCTGTTGCCCGGGCTGGAGTGCAGTGGCTCAATCTCGGCTCACTGCAAGCTCCGCCTCTCAGGGTCACACCATTCTCCTGCCTCAGCCTCCTGAGTGGCTGGAACTACAGGCACCTGCCGCCATGTCCAGCTAATTTTTTTGTATTTTTAGTAGAGACGGGATTTCACTGTGTTAGCCAGGATGGTCTCAATCTCCTGACCTTGTGATCTGCCTGCCTTAGTCTCCCAAAGTGCTGGGATTACAGGTGTGAGCCACCACTCCCGGCGGGAGGACATTTTAATGTGTCAGCTCACAAGTTTAGAACTGGAAGGGACTTGGGAATCTGCTGGTCCCTGGGTTCTGAGACTGTTCCTCAGCACCCCAGAAAATCTGAGGGTTGGAAGTGAGCTCAAGACAGTCTTGGATTTGCCACTCTTGTATTCTGCCTTCAAGTAGGATTTCCACCAGAAGTCTTAGCAGATACATCACTAGCCCCACATCACAGAACTGAAGCCCTGACAGCTCTGCCCCAGTCCAGTCACCTGCTGGCTGCCTGGCGCAGCCCATCAACTGCAGTACTCATTGCTGTTCTGTCCTTTCCACAGGCAATTGAAAATATTGACACCTTAACCAACCTGGAGAGTTTGTTTTTGGGGAAAAACAAAATTACTAAACTTCAGAACCTGGATGCGCTCACCAACCTGACAGTCCTCAGTATGCAGGTACAGAGCTTCCTGAGCCGCCCGTCCCTGCAAGCCCTGGCAGGGCCAGTGCTGCTGAACACAACCTTAGTTTTTATCCTTCACAACTGGCACTTTGTTTCACTCTTAGTAAACAATTGAAACATTAGATGTCACAGACTTTATACATACTTGTGCCAAGCAAAAACTTGATTTTCTTATTTATTTATTATTTATTTCACTTTTTTAAAGACAGGGTCTTTATCTGTCACTCAGGCTGCAGTGCAGTGGTGCTATCATAGCTCACTGCAGCCTCCAACTCCTCGGCTCAAGCCAACCTCCCACCTCAGCCTGCCAAGTTGGTAGGACTACAGGCATGCACCAGCACCTTCAGCTAATATTTTGTCGAGGGGGTGGGGCATGGAAGAGATGAGGTCTCACTGTGTTGCCTAGGCTGGTCTTGAAGTCTTGACCTCAAGTAATCTTCCTGCCTTGGCCACCCAAAATGCTGGGTTTATAAGCATGAGCCACCACTCCTGGCCTTTTTGTTTTTTTCTTCTGGAGACAGGGTCTCACTCTGTCATCCAGGCGGGAGTGCACTGACAAGTACATTCATAGCTCACTATAACCTCACACTCCTGGGCTCAAGTAATCCTCCCTCCTCAGCCTGCCAAGTAGCTGGGACTGCAGGTACACACCACCATGCCTGGCTAATTTTTGTATTTTATGTAGAGAAGCGGTTTCCCCATGTTGCCCAGGGTAGTCTTGAACTCCTGGACTCAAGCGAACCTCCTGCCTTGGCCTCCCCAAAAATTTCATTCTTAAGTGCCATGTTTTTGATTTTTTCCACTCGCTGCCCCAGTAGCAGTCCTAAATGGTTTTTAGCCAAAGGGGACTTCTTCAGAAGGTGGAGCTTATTCTAAATTCTAAAGTGTTTGGCTCAATGGTAGAAGCAATTCCTTCCATTGCACAGAGAATATCAACCCTGTTACACTTCTGCATTTGGGAGTTGGTAAGCACTTGAGTGTGCCTAGGCTCCTGTTTACCTTTTGTGTTGGAAGCAAATTAGCAGCATTAGACCCTTGAAGTGAGCTGGAACAAAGTGCTCTGGGGACAAGGCCCAGTGTGGTTAGTTGATCCCGTCGACTGACACTGAGGGGCATGTGAAAACCACTCTTAACCCTTGGTGAAGCAGAAGTTTGTCAGGCTTCTTTAAGAAAGTTCTAAGCCTGTAATCCCAGCACTTTGGGAGGCCGAGGCGGGTGGATCACGAGGTCAGGAGATCAAGACCATCCTGGCTAACATGGTGAAACCCCGTCTCTACTAAAAATACAAAAAACTAGCCGGGCGTGGTGGCGGGCGCCTGTAGTCCCAGCTACTCGGAGGCTGAGGCAGGAGAATGGCGTAAACCCGGGAGGCGGAGCTTGCAGTGAGCCGAGATCGCGCCACTGCACTCCAGCCTGGGTGACACAGCGAGACTCCGTCTCAAAAAAAAAAAAAAAAAAAAAAAAAAAAAAAAAAAAAAGAAAGTTCTTGGCCTGGTGCAGTGGCTCACACCTGTAATCCCAGCACTTTGGGAGGTTGAGGCCATCAGATCACCTGAGCCCAGGAGTTCAAGACCAGCCTAGGCAACATAGTGAGAGCTCGTCTCTAAAAAACTTAAAAATATAAAAAAGAGTTCTTAGGCCAGGTGTGGTGGCTCATGCTTGTAATCTCAGCCCTTTGAGAGGCCAAAGCAGGCAGTTCATTTAAGGTCAGGAGTTCGAGACCAGCCTGGCCAACGTGGTGAAACCTCATCTCTACTGAAAATACAAAAATTAGCCAGGCATGGTGGCAGGCACCTGTAATCCCCGCTACTCAAGAGGCTGAGGCAGGAGAAGTGATCATCCAGAAGGAGGAGGTTGCAATGAGCCAAGGTAGGTCCACTGCACTCCAGCCTGGCAACAAAGCGAGACTCCATCTAAAAAAAAAAAAAAAAAGTTATTTAAGTTTAATTTGAGTTGTAGTATGTACTAAAAGAAAGTAGAGGCCGGGCGTGGTGGCTCATGCCTATAATCCCAGCACTCTGGGAGGCCGAGGCAGGTGGATTACTTGAGGTCAGTAGTTCAAGACCAGCCTGGCCAACATGGTGAAACCCCCATCTCTACTAAAAATACCAAAATAAATAGTAGGTGTGTTGGCGGGCGCCTATAATCCCAGCTACTCAGGAGGCTGAGGCAGGAGAATTGCTTGAACCCAGGAGGCAGAGGTTGCAGTAAGCCAAGATTGCACCACTGCACTCCAGACTGGGTGACAGAGTGAGAGTCCATCTCAAAAAAAAAAAAAAAAAAAAAGAAATAGGAAATTATAATCAATTTCCTTTAAAATATTCAGGAATTTTTACACTTTAAAATTATTAAATCAGGTAAACCTTCACCAAGTGTATCTTTTAACAATGAGTTCGTT
Organism: Chlorocebus sabaeus; assembly: GCF_047675955.1. NCBI lineage: Eukaryota > Metazoa > Chordata > Mammalia > Primates > Cercopithecidae > Chlorocebus > Chlorocebus sabaeus. The sequence goes on from NC_132913.1 coordinate 128,707,979, forward strand.
TTTTGTTTGTTTGTTGTTTCTTTTTTTTTTTTTTTTTTTTAATGGAGTTTTGCTCTTGTTGCCCAGGCTGGAGTGCAGTGGTGCAGTCTCGGCTCACTGCAACCTCAGCCTCCTGGGTTCAAGCGATTCTCCTGCCTCAGCCTCCCAAGGAGCTGGGATTACAGGTGTGCACCACCACGCCCAGCTAATTTTTTGTATTTTTAGTAGAAACTGGTTTCACCATGTTGGCCAGGCTGGTCTCAAACTCCTGACCTCAGGTGATCCTCCTGACTTGGCCTTCCAAAGTGCTGGGATTATGGGTGAGAGCCACTGCACCTGGCCTAACAATGAATTCTTTATATAAAAAACATGTAATTCCCATGCATAAATTTTAGCTCAGTACAGCAGGCTCAAAATTTTGATCCTCTTTTTCTCTCTACATGAGTCCCATTCTAGCATGTTCGTTTTGTTTTGTTTTGTTTTGTTTTTTGAGATGGAGTCTCACTCTGTCGTCCAGGTTGAAGTGCAGTGGTGCGATCTTGGCTCACTACAAGCTCCACCTCCCGGGTTCACACCATTCTCCTGCCTCAGCCTCCCAAGTAGCTGGGACTACAGGCGCCGCCACCACACCTGGCTAATTTTTTGTATTTTTAGTAGAGACAGGGTTTCACCATGTTAGCCAGGATGGTCTTGACCTCCTGACCTCGTGATTCCGCCCACCTTGGCCTCCCAAAGTGCTGGAATTACAGGCATGAGGCACCGCGCCCGGCCCCGTTCTAGCATGTTTTAAGTGAAATGCTCTATTCTTAGAATTCTTCAAGATAACACGAAACCTCATTTCCTAAAAGCCGTTTCATTTTGTACCCTCTGTATTGTTCTGACAGCTGTGTGCTCTCCCTCTTGCAGAGCAACCGGCTGACCAAGATCGAGGGTCTGCAGAACCTGGTGAACCTGCGGGAGCTGTACCTTAGCCACAATGGCATCGAGGTCATCGAGGGCCTGGAGAACAATGTAAGACACCCACTGTCTGTCTGGGGCTGTGTGGGCAGTGGGCACCAGGCGGGCAGGCAGCTGGCCAGCCAGCACACACTGGCCTCTTGGGCCAGTGTCAGGAAGATGCCCTGCCTCTGGAGGTTTATCGGAAAGACCTTCCCATCCTAAAAACTAAGGGACCCCTCCTCACACTGAAAAGTGCAGGAGCTGTGTGTGCCTGTCGGCCCTCTGCCCTGAGTGTGCCTTGAAGGGCTGACGCTTTATGTGGAATTTCAGCACAGGCTTCCATAGGCTGTCTCAGTGGGGCAGCATCCACTGCACACCCACTGTCACTGCAGGCATTTTGCAGGATTTGAAAAAAAAAAACTCAACCTGCTCATAAAGGGCCCTGTATGAGGGTGACTGGCACTCCTCTAGGCCACTGACCTTCTGCCCATGGCCCCACTGGCCTCAGCCCCTACTTTCCAGCCCACAGAGAGCACAGGACCAGCTCTCAGTCCCAGCCCCCTCCTCCTCTTACAGTATGAACAGCTTCCTCCTCCCCCATTCCACACTGCCTGCTGTCTACACCTGTCCATGCTCCTCCCACCCTCCCCGGCCCTTCTCACTCAGGTGCAGGACAGCCTCACATACTGAGTGGAAGTGTGTTCACAGAGCCCCCACCCTCCTCAGCTGCCTCCAGTTCACCCTACTCTGCCCCAGTGCAGTATTCAAGACAAATAAAAGACTTTTTCTCATTCAATTTTACTTGTTTTTTTCTGTTTTGTTAAATTGCCATAAAATATAACCAGATTGGTCTGTAAACATAGTGTTTCAATCTCATTAGGCCTTTGTGCCTCAACCCCAGGGCCTAGTTGGCATCAGTAAATTTCACCAACACCTGCATAAACTTTTGGAAAAATTCAGATTTGCCTGTGGAAAGTTTAGTCACCTTTCTTTAACTTTGCACTGAAATTAAAAGTTTATAAAACTAGCATGCAAACCAAGTGTTCACCTGTGTGGTTTAGAGACATGCCTGCAGTGGAATGGCGCTGAGGACTGTGTGGCAGGGACTGGGGTTGGGGCTGGGCGGGGTGTGCAGCAGGGAGCCCATGCTCAAGGGAGCCCTGGTGCCCTCCTGCACCCTGGCCTCCCCGAGCCAAGGCCCCGCAGTCTCCACCAAGCGTCCACCGGGAAACAGATAATCTGCAGCACAGTTCAAATAAGCAGCCAGTCCCAGGAGAACTGGAAAGTAGTATAATTCAGAATTTTACCAGTGGAGGTGCTACACTGTGATCTTGGTTAACCACCAGATTATTCTTGGGCCTTTGAAACAAAACAGGAAAAAAAAAAAAAAATTGTTGTATTAAAGGTAATTATATTATTGTAATCTTCATCGTGATCAAATGTAACAGTCTTTCCTCTGCCATTTTTTTCAACGAAAGATCAGACAAATATTTTCTCCTAAATTTTGTTTCTTAATTTATCTGAAATTTATTTTTATGGTGGGAAATAAAGTAAATGTAGTTTTGCCCCAGATGGGAATTCAGATGACGCGCCCCCCCCCCCACCCAGTGTCTCATGACTCCTGTCTCGTTCTGCAGTGTGTCCTCCAGCTCGGGGCTCTCCCGTTGGTCTAGAATATGTTTGCAGTGGTCCCTGACAGGTGTTTCTGTGGCGTTGTGTCATGCCCTTTGGTGTGCCTGCTCTCCTCACCCTGTTCCGTTCTTTTTTTCTATTTCTTAAGCAGTTCTTACTAGTTTGCTTTGGATAAGTTTTCACAACATTGTCCAACTCCCCTAGAAAAACGTGAAATAGTGTTGAGTGCATACCTGGATCCCTAAACTCAGAGATGTGGGACTGGTTCTGACAGCCAGAGCCCACCACCAACTCTGCCCCTCGTGCTGAGCCTTGGTACTTGGACCTCACGAGGCTCAAATGCTGCGTGTGTTCCAGGCCACTTTCTTTTTTTTTTTTTTTTTTTTTTTTTTTTTTTGAGACGGAGTCTGGCTCTGTCGCCCAGGCTGGAGTGCAGTGGCCGGATCTCAGCTCACTGCAAGCTCCGCCTCCCAGGTTCACGCCATTCTCCCGCCTCAGCCTCCCAAGTAGCTGGGACTACAGGCGTCCGCCACATCGCCCGGCTAGTTTTTTGTATTTTTTAGTAGAGACGGGGTTTCATCGTGTTAGCCAGGATGGTCTCGATCTCCTGACCTCGTGATCCACCCGTCTCGGCCTCCCAAAGTGCTGGGATTACAGGCTTGAGCCACCGCGCCCGGCCAGGCCACTTTCATTTTGCCAGTTTCTGGGCTTACATACCAGATGACCATGAGCATCTCAGAACGGTGCAGAGTGTGGGGGAGAGCTGCTGTCTGCTAGAGAGGCCTGTTCCAGCCCCACCGCCAGGCGGTGTCTTGTTGGATTGCCCACAGTCGCATCTTCTGCAACATTTTCCTGCAGTCCTTTTGCTCTGAACCCGCCCCACTGAGCTCCTCCCTCGCACACTGTGGAGCCTGATACTCTGTGAGCAGACCTGACCAGGGCACCAAGATGGGGTGGTTTGAAAGCACCTCCTAGGTAGCATGCCATGCATAGCCTTCTGGAGAGTGGCATCAGACTTGACACGCACAGCTGGTGCCAGCTGGCACGCTGGGTGCCAAGGCAGCAAGGGTGGCACAGCCAGAGAAGCTCCCAGGCCACAGCCATAGTGCTTTCGAATTGGGCAAGCTACTGGCTGGGTACGTTTCGAGGAGATGGGGGGAGGAGTGTCTGCTTTTGAGACATTTTTTAACTTTCCCTTAAAACTTGGAAGGCTTTGGAATTGGAATACCAAAAATGCAGTAGAAAACCAAGGAAGGGACTAGGAGGGAGCAGAGCGTGAGGGCAGAGAAGGGAATGAACTTTGTCAGAGGTTCTCGGACAGCTTGTAAACATTTTCCTTTTGATGAAAAACAAAAGTATTACCCAGGCTTAGATAATGTGTATTGGAAAGTGAGTAACTGATGTGCATTTTCAGAGTAAAAGATCCTAAAAACACACTCTTGTCTCCCGGTGGGGGCACACACCCTGCAGCAGGTGCTCAGCAGGCCCAGCACCCAGTCCTCAGCACCCAGTCCTCAGCACAGGTCTTTTCTCTGCACTCATACTCCTGGCAGCCTCTTCCAAGACAAGAGTTTAGACTTGGGATCCGAGAGTCCTGCCTCTCCCACTGCTACTATGCACCTGGGCAGATTCTTAGCCCCACTGAGCCCCAAGTTCCTCATCCCTAAATGAAAGGAGGAACTTTGTTTTGAAGATTACTTGGTCGTACATTTCCTTGTGATGAACACTAAGTAAATGTGACTACAATTGTCAGCCTTTCTTCAGAGCATCGGGGGGTTACTTGGTTCTTCTTGGGACCATCAGTCTCACTGGGGGACTCAATGGACAGGGATCTGAGAGCACTGGGCTTGGAGTCTGACACAGTCTCAAATTCCAGCCATCAGGAGAGCTCAAGGAGGTAGCTGGGCAGGCTCTGATGGAAACACTGTCCCAGGGAGGGCTGCAGGAAGCAGGCAGGTCTCATCACCCTCCATAGCATGCCCTTACCCTGTGAGGGCAGAGAGGGTGGTGCACCTGCAGCCCTAAGGTCAGCACTTGACACTGCCTGTGTGGTCATGCAAATCACGTTGATCAGAGGTAATCCAGGAAACATTTTATTTCCTTTTAGAACAAACTCACGATGTTGGACATTGCATCAAATAGAATCAAAAAGATTGAAAATATCAGCCATCTAACAGAGCTGCAAGAGTTCTGGGTAAGTTTAATATACGCTGGGGTTGATGACACTTTGTCTAAACTGGTCTCACTGATTAAAATGTCGTATGAGTGAATGCGAGAATCTCCTGTAAGCCTTCCCGCTGAGTGGCTCCGTCCCACCATGAGATTTGGGGTGGGCGCCTTTGTAGACTTGTGTTGGGTGTTGTCTGTGCTCCTCAGAGCATGAGCCACAGATCAGCAGCCTTGACATAGCTTGTAAGAAATGCAAAATCCTGGGCCCCACCATAGCCCAGATGCAAACTGAGTCAAAAATCTTTGCTTTATAAGACTCCAGGTGATTACAGTACACAGAGGTTGGAGAAGCCCTGATCTAGGTATGGGTAGAACCTAAAATTGTCATTTGACCAGATGGTTTCCAAACCTCAGCAGAGAGGCAGACACATTCCCTGCAGCTATATTCCAGCACAACAAAAGGAAATGTTGGATGGGTTTCTGCAGTTAGCCATCTTGGAATTTGCCTTGTATTTGTCTCGTCACAGGTATGGTTTCAGGAGTAGTGCTGCGGTGTCAGCAGGAAGAGAAACAGAATATAATAAGTTTTTGCACTTCCTCTAAAGGGGTTGGGAAATGATCCCCAAGTTGAAGTCTTCAGTGTTAGGATTCCCTTGGAGAATTCTCCTAAGGCTTGTTGCCTTTCCCCTAGCATGTGGCCCCTGCAGAGATTATGGCACAGGTGTCACCCTGTGATGCTGTGAATGTAGTAGTGTCCTCAGATACATTCAGTCTAATCCAGGATTCATGTGGAGTGTAAGGCATCATTCTTCCTTGTCTCTCCTCTAGCTGTGCTGCTGACCCTGCTTATGTTCTGTGCGTTCTCCTTTCCCCATCTTACAAGGTCATCCACGTTCCCCTACAACACAGATGGCCTGCTGCAAATGTTCCTTGCCCCTTATTGGTGGCACTGGGTCTTGAGTAGTGTCATGATGTGATACCAGAGCATGTCTGGGAAGATGCGAGTCAGAATTTGGCAGGTGATAAAGATGTCCCAGGCCAGGGGGAGCCTCAGTGAGTCCAGGTGGGTCTATGTGCAGCCCACCCTTGAAGGAAGGTGTGGCTGGTGGGAGGCTGGTTGGATCAGCACATAGGGAGCTGGCAAAGAAGCCAGGGAACCACACAAAGAAACCAAACAACAGGAATAAGGAGTCCAGAGACAGAGGACCTAGGTAATAGGGAAAGGGCACCTGGCAAAAAATTAGGGAGCAGGTTTGGGAAATGAGCTGATACGGAAGCAGTGTTCCTGAAGCTTACGATTCCTTCTGCATGCCCTGCCGAGGAACAGAGCATGGAGCACACAGTACTGAGACCACAGGCAGGGGCCAACCTGGGCACCACAGCTAGCAGGGAGGCAGGCAGGCTGGTGATCCATCACTAGGGGCCAGATAGTGCCTGACCCTGTGACACAGAAGAATCCTGTTCCTTAGACCACCAAAAATAGTAAAAAAAAAAAAAAAAAAAAAAAAGCCAGAATTTGCACAGTGCTTTATAGTGTCCATACCTCTTTCCATTCTGATCCAATTATGACAGCAATCATGTGGATAAGATCATATTACCCCATTTTACAGGTAAAGAATTGCATTCCAGGAAGGAAAGCTGCAGACCAGGAACTCTCAAACTCAGTTCCATGCTCATATCACATTTGAGATGCACATCATTAGTCTCTAAGGCAGAAATAGAAAACCAGTCTTAAAGTTTCTGACAACCCAAATACTACGTTTGTTGATTTTTGTCCCTACTTGTTCCGATTACTGAGAGGAGAATGTTGAAACCTTCCAATTATAATTGGCAGTGGATCCATTTCTCCTTTCATTTCTATCAGTTTTTGTTTCTTGTATTTTGAAAGTCTGTTATCAGGTGCGTACATATTTAGGATTGAGGATTTCTTGATGAATTGATCCATTTATCATGTGAAATGTTCTTCTTTATTGCTGTCTTCTTTATCCTTGTCCTGGAAGTGTATCTTGTCTGTTATTAACATAGCCACTTTATCTGTCTTATGATTAGCGCTCTCATGGAATCTTTCTCCATCCATTTACTCTTAACCTGTGCCTTTATAATTAAAATGTGTTTTTTGTAAAAAGTAACTAGGTCTTGCTTTCTTGTCCAGTCTGACAATCTCTGCCTTTAAGTGGTGTGTTTAGACTGCTTACATTTAATATAATTACATTTAATTACATTTTGTGTAATGGTTGAGTTTAAGTCTCTCATCTTAGTATTATCTTAGTATTTGTTTTTTATTTATCTCATCTATTCTTTGTTTACTCTTTCCTGCCTACTTTTTGGAGTGAGATTTTTTTTTTTTTTTTTTTTTTTTTTTTTTTTTTTTTTTTGAGATGGAGTCTCGCTCTGTCCCCCAAGCTGGAGTGCAGTGGTGCGATCTCGGCTCACTGCAAGCTCCGCCTCCCGGGATCACGCCATTCTCCTGGCTCAGCCTCCCGAGTAGCTGGGACTACAGGTGCCCGCCACCGCGCCCGGCTTATTTTTTTTTTTGTATTTTTAGTAGAGACGGGGTTTCACTGTGGTCTCGATCTCCTGACCTTGTGATCTGCCCGCCTCAGCCTCCCAAAGTGCTGGGATTACAGGCGTGAGCCACCGTGCCCGGCCAGGAGTGAGATTTTTTTTAAAAATTTTTGGCAGTCTATTTTAACTCTATTATTGGCTTATTTGCTATACCTCTGTACTAGTGTTTTCTTGTTGCTTGTTTGGAGGGAGGGTTGTTTTAGTGATTAGAATTTAAAAATGGATTTTTAATTTATCACCATCTGTATATTTTACATTTAAATATCTTATGATCCCCAAGATACCTTATCTTTTAAAGAAATTTTAAAATGGCCAGGCACAGTGGCTCATGCCTGTAATTCTAGCACTTTGGGAGGCCGAGGTGGGTGGATCACCTGAGATCAGGAGTTTGAGATCAGCCTGGCCAACATGGTCTGTCTCTACTAAAAATATAAAACTTAGCTGGGCACGGTGGCACATGCTGTAGTCCCAGCTACTCAGGGGCTGAGGCAGGACCATCACTTGAACCCAGGAAGTGGAGATTGCAATGAGCCAAGATTGTGCCACTGCACTCCAGCCTGGGCAAAAAAGCGAAACTCCGTCTCAAAAAAAAAAAAGAAAGAAATTTAAAAACAAGAAAATTCACTTAGTTTACCATTTCTGGCATTGTTGATTCTTTTGTGTGGATCTCAGTTTCCACTTGGTATTTCCCTTCCACCTGAAGAATTCTGTTTTTTTGTTGTTGTGTATTCTGCAGTAAACCAATCCTTCAGCTTTTATTTGTTTGAAAAATCTGGCCGGGCACGGTGGCTCAAGCCTGTAATCCCAGCACTTTGGGAGGCCGAGACGGGCGGATCACGAGGTCAGAAGATCAAGACCATCCTGGCTAACACGGTGAAACCCTGTCTCTACTAAAACTACAAAAAAACTAGCCGGGCAAGGTGGCGGGCGCCTGTAGTCCCAGCTACTCGGGAGGCTGAGGCAGGAGAATGGCATGAACCCGGGAGGCGGAGCTTGCAGTGAGCTGAGATCCGGCCACTGCACTCCAGCCTGGGCGACAGAGCGAGACTCCGTCTCAAAAAAAAAAAAAAAAAAAAGAAAAATCTATTTAATTTGCTTGCATTTTTGAAGTTTAATATTTTGGATACACAATTCTAGCTTGACAGGTTTTTTTTTTTTTTTGTCCTTTTTAAGCACATTAAATACTTTATTCCTTCATCCTCTAGTTTGCATTATTTCTCCTTTATAAAATTTTTATTCTTTTAAAAATATTTTTTAGCCGGGCACGGTGGCTCAAGCCTGTAATCCCAGCACTTTGGGAGGCCGAGATGGGTGGATCACGAGGTCAGGAGATCGAGACCATCCTGGCTAACACGGTGAAACCCCCATCTCTACTAAAAATACAAAAAAATTAGCCGGGCGTGGTGGCGGGCGCCTGTAGTCCCAGCTACTCGGGAGGCTGAGGCAGGAGAATGGCGTGAACCCAGGAGGCGGAGCTTGCAGTAAGCCGAGATAGTGCCACTGCACTCCAGCCTGGGCGACAGAGCAAGACTCGGCCTCAAAAAAAAAATAAATAAAATAAATAAAAATAAAAATATTTTTTAAAAATAAATAGAGATGGGGCCGGACGTGGTGGCTCACGCCTGTAATCCCAACACTTTGGAAGGCCGAGGCAGGTGTATCACCTCAGGTCAGGAGTTTGAGACCAACCTGACCAACATGGCGAAACCCTGTTTCAACTAAAAATACAAAAATTAGCTGGGTGTGGTGGCACGTGCCTGTAGTCCCAGCTACGGGGGAGGCTGAGATAGGAGAATCGCTTGAATCCAGGAGGCAGAGGTTGCCATGAGCCAGGATCGTGCCACTGTAGTCCAACCTGGGCAACAGAGTAACACTCTGTCTCAAAAAAAAAAAAAGGGGGGGGGCGGGATCTTGCCATGTTGCCCAGGCTGGTCTTGAACTCCTGGGCTCAGACAGTCCTCCTGCCTCAACCTCTTAAAGGGCTGAGAGTACAGGTGTGATCCACCACACACGGCCCTGGTTTGCATTATTTCTAATAGTCAGCAGTTATTATAATAGTCATTATTTCTAAAGTCAGCAGTCATTTTTATCATCTTTTTTCCTCTGGCTGCTTTTTAAATGGTCGTTTTAATCATTCTTGTTTTGTTTTCTGCAACTTGAATAGAATGTGCCATGGTGTAGTTTATTTTCTTTGATGTGTTAGGGTTGATCTGTGAATTTATGGTTTTCATCAAATGTGGAAAGCTTCTGGAAATTATTTTCTCTGAAACTGTTTCTGCCCCTGCTCCCCGACCCCCGTTTCTCTCTGAAAACCCAGTTATGCATGTTCCTCTGGTGCTAGGGAGGCCCCGAGGCCATTTCCTCCACCCAGCTCCACCCCTCGGGCTTTCATCTTGCTGTGCTTGTTTGTATAATTTCTGTTGTTAAATCTTCAGATCATGATCTTTTCATCTGTAGTATCCTATCTGCTGTTAAGCCCATGTCATGAGTTTTTTATTTCAGATGTTGTATTTTTCTCAACTCTAAAAGAACATTTAGCTTTTTTTTTTTTTTTTGGGTAGATTATTTTTCTCTCTTCATTAGATTTGTGTTTTCCTTTAAGTCCTTCCTTCTTCACGCCTTGTAATTTTTTATTAGATCCTGGGCTTTATGGTGTTCAATTGTTGAACGTCAAATTTATGTTGTTTTCCTTCAAAACATATTGGACTTTTTCTGACAGGCAATTAAGTTACAGCTTGATCCTTTTGAGGCTTGTTTTTAAGCTTTATTAGAGTACATCTAAATAGTCTACCCCGTAAGATTAATCTAGCGCTGTTTTGAAGCTGTGGCCCTCCTGGGATCTCTAGTGAAAATCCTGTGTATTTAAGTTCTCTCCACTGTGGTTGGTGGGAACACAAACATGGACCTGCTGTGGGTGAGCTCTGGGCATTCTGCAGCTCGGGACTCCCTAGTCGTTCTTCGACCAGCCTTTAGCTTTTCACGCTGCCTAGCACAGCTTCATCTTCGGTCCAGGATTCAAGAGGATACCATGTGGATTTCTGGAGGCTTTTTCCCTACATAGCTCACTCCTATCTATACATTCCAGCTCCCTTTGCCTCCCCAAACTACAGTCACCATCTCAACTCGGTGTGGCCACCAAGCTCTGCTTGGGTTCCGCCTCCTTGTGGTCCTGAAAGTTCCTCCAGGCAGAAGGCCAGGATGACCACACCGCCCACCTCATTTGTTTCCTGTCTCTCAAGAATCAATGTTCTGTGTTGCTTGTTGTCTAATGTATAAAAACAATTATTTCATATATTCTATCCTATTTTCCTATTTTCTTTCTTTTTTTTTTTTTTTTTTTTTGAGACGGAGTCTCGCTCTGTCCCCCAGGCTAGAGTGCAGTAGAACTATCTCACTGCAAGCTCCGCCTCCCGGGTTCACTGCCTCAGCCTCCTGACTAGCTGGGACTACAAGTGCCCGCCACCATGCCCGGCTAATTTTTTGTGTATTTTAATAGAGATGGGGTTTCACCGTGTTAGCCAAAACAATCTCGATCTCCTGACCTCATGATCCGCCTGCCTCGGCCTCCCAAAGTGCTGGGATTACAGGCGTGAGCCACTGTGCCCGGCCTATTCTATCGTATTTTCTAGTAGCTTGTGACAAAGGCAGGAGCCCAGCACCAGCTATTCTATCATGGCTTGAAACAGAAGTCCTACTTATTTATTTTACTTTTGTGTCTGTCTCCCGCACTGTAGAATATAAACCTCATAAGGGCAGGAACATTTGTGTTTGGTTTACTTTGTTTTCCCTCCCAATTTCTTTATTGTGGTAAAACATGCATAAAATAAAACTTACCAACTTAACCATGTTTAAGTGTACAGTAAGTGGTATTCAGCACATTCATAATGGTGCACAGCCATCACCACCATCCATCTCCAGGACTCTTTTCATCTTATAAAACTGAAACTCTGTACCCATTAAAAAATAACTCCCTATTTTCCCCTTCCCAGACTTTGACAATGACCGTTCTACTTTCTGTCTCTATGAATTTGATTACAAACCTCATATCACTGGGATCATGCAGTATGTACTTTTGTGACTGGCTTACTTCACTCAGCATATTGACCTGAAGATTCATCCATTCTGTAGCGTGTGTCGGAATTGCCTTTCTTTTTAAGGCCAAATAATATTCTGCTGTATGAATATTGTTTTGTTCACTCATGTCTTACCAGCATCTGGAATAGTGCCTGATACATTTCTTTTTTGAGACAGGGTCTCATTCTGTCACCGAAGCTGGAGTGCAGTAACATGATCATGGCTCACTGAAGCCTTGACCTCCTGAGTTCAAGTGATTCTCCCACCTCAGCCTCCCAAGTAGCTGGGACTGCAGGTGTGCACCCGTAAACCTGGCTACATTTGTGGGGTTTTTTTTTTTTTGACATGGAGTTTTGCTCTTGTCACCCAGGCTGCAGTGCAATGACGCAATCTCACTGCAACTTCCGCTTCCCACGTTCAAATGATTATCCTGCCTCAGCCTCCTGAGTAGCTGGGATTATAGGTGCACGCCACCACGCCTGGCTAATTTTTATATTTTTAGCAGAGGCAGGGTTTCACCATGTTGGCCAGGCTGGTCTCAAACTCCTCACCTCAGGTAATCAGCCCACCTCGGCCTCCCAAAGTGCTGGGATTACAGGAGTGAGCTACCACGTCTGGACCATTTTTTAATTTTTTGTAGAGACAGGGTCTCACTGTGGTGTCCAAGCTGGTCTCAAACTCCTGAACTCAAGCAATCCTCCTTCCTGGGCCTCCCAAAGTGCTGGGATTACAGGTGTGAGCCACCATGCCCAACCAATGCCCAAAACATATTTGAATGAACAGAAGGAACATAGAAAAGGCTGGCCAACTGGGTGGAGGCCAGCTACAGATAACATTGGAAAATACGTTATCCACGTGTCAGATGCAGGGCTAGCATTCTTACATTAAAAACAGCTCACACAGAGGTGCCACTTGAAAACTAGGGGTATTCACAGAGTAAGAAGTAACAGTTGCTTATAAATACATAAAGCATTTCCTATCTCTCTCTCTTTTTTTTTTTTTTGAGACAGAGCTTTGCTCTGTCACCCAGGCTAGAGTGCAAAGGCACCATCTTAGCTCACTGCAACCCCCGCCTCCCAGGTTCAAGCGATTCTCCTGCCTCAGCCTCCTAAGTAGTTTGGATTACAGGTGCCTGACACTACCACTCCTGGCTAATTTTTGTATTTTTAGTAGAGAGGGGGTTTCACCATGTTGGCCAGGCTGGTCTCAAACTCCTGGCCTCAAATGATCCACCTGACTCGGCTTCCCAGAGTGTTAGGATTACAGGCGTGAGCCACCGTGCCTGACCATATCTCATTAATTTTTAAAATATACTAAAACAACGAGATATACAGTGTTATCTGTCAGGTTGTCAAAGACTCTTATAGAATGCAGTTGCAACCAGCCTGTGATGGCAGCAGGCACTCTCATGACTGCTGAGATAGCTGTGTTTTGTACAAGTTTTCTGTAGGGTGTTTAGAGCCTTAAAAATACCACATGCAGCCGGGCACGGTGGCTCACATTTGTAATCCCAGCACTTTGGGAGGCCGAGGCAGGTGGATCACCTAAGGTCAGGAGTTCGAGACTGGCCTGACCAATATGGTGAAACCCCATCTCTACTAAAAATACAAAAATTAGCCAGGCGTGGTGGCATGCACCTGTAGTCCCAGCTACTCGAGAAGCTGAGACAGGAGAATTGCTTGAACCCAGGAGGTGGAGGTTGCAGTGAGCCGAGATCGCACCACTGCACTCCAGTGTGGGCGACAGAGTGAGACTCCATCTCAAAAAAAGAAAATAAGGCTGGGCACAGTGGCTCATGCCTGTAATCCCAGCACTTTGGGAGGCCGAGGTGGGCGGATCACAAGGTCGGGAGATCGAGACCATCCTAGCCAACATGGTGAAACCCTGTCTCTACTAAAATACAAAAATTTAGCTGGGTGTGGTGGCACACGCCTGTAGTCACCGCTACTTGGGAGGCTGAGGCAGGGGAATCACTTGAACCAGGGAGGCAGAGGTTGCAGTGAGCTGAGATCGTGCCACTGCACTCCAGCCTGGCAACAGAGCTAGACTCCATCTTAAAAAAAAAAAAAAAAAAAAAAAGGCCGGGCACGGTAGGTCAGAAGATCGAGACCCTCCTGGCTAACATGGTGAGACCCCATCTCTACTAAAAATACAAAAAAAAAAAATTAACCGGGCAGGGTGGTGGGATCCTGTAGTCGCAGCTACTGGGGAGGCTGAGGCAGGAGAATGGTGTGAACCTGGGAGGTGGAGCTTGCAGTGAGCCAAGATAGCGCCACTGCACTCCAGCCTGGGTGACAGAGCGAGACTCCATCTCAAAAAAAAAAAAAAAAAAAAAAGATATCATGGAGAGCTTCCTAACCAAGATTTAAAAATCAGAAGTGGCCGGGTGTGGTGGCTCACGCCTGTAATCCCATCACTTTGGGAGGCCAAGGTGGGTGGATCACAAGGTCAGGAGATCGAGACCATCCTGGCTAACACCATGAAACCCCATCTCTACTAAAGATACAAAAAATTAGCCGGGTGTGGCGGTGGGCACCTGTAGTCCCAGCTGCTGGGGAGGCTGAGGCAGGAGAATGGTGTGAACCTGGGAGGTGGAGCTTGCGATGGGCCGAGCTCATGCCACTGCACTCCAGCCTGGGCAACAGAGTGAGACTCCATATCAAAAAAATAAAAAATAAAAATCAGAAGTGAAAAAAGAAAGATGTATCTAATTTTATTAAAAAGTGCATATATTTTGCATGATGAAAGAGTCCATTGGTCACCTGAAAGGTTAAGGTTATTTTCTACGACATACAAAAAGCTCTTTAAAGTGAAAGAAAGCAATTTAATAGAAAAATCAGTGGAGGATAGCAATAGACAGTTCACCAACGTGGCGCATCTTGCCCCTGCCATATGGGACTTGTTTCAAGCTGACATTCAGGGCCTGGAGGGTGGACTGAGACAAGCGCTGCCCTGCGCGGGCCCCCACCCTCTTCCCAGTAACCCAGGGGAAAGGCAGCATCACAGTGACCAAAGGCAGTAGCCGGGGGAGGAGAAATATTTGGCAGGAAAGTTTCCACCCTCACGGTGTCTGATGCTGGCATGGAGCCCGTCTGCCCACTTCCCTGCTGGCACAGGGGCATCCCCAGGACCCTCTCAGATGCTCTGTTGGCAGATGCTGCCCGCTCATTTAAGCCAAGTGATGCCATTGGGATTACGTCGCAGGCCTGCTCTGTGCCACAGCTGTGCTTCCTCGGCCCTCTTGAGAGAATGCTTTCCTGTAGGCAGTGCCTTGCACAAGCAGCCTGTGCCAGCTTGGCACCCTGACCCAAGGCTGTCTGGGTGTGAGCTGCAACGAGTGGGGGGCACAGGCAGGGGCTGCTCAGGAAGAGGCTGTGTGCCTCCCTCCCAGCATGTGTGCCTGGCCTGGGCCCTCTTTCTCCACCCCTCAGTCTAGTGATGGCCATTTCATTAGGTTTCAGTTGCATTCCTTTAATTACAGATGAGTCTAACCCTGGTGCCTCTGTTTTCAACCACTTTCTCCTTTCGTTTACTCTTGATACTTTCTGCTAGCTTTAGTCCAGTGCATTTGCCCTTTTATTATTAACTTCAGGAGATTCTATCGACGAATGATACTAAACCTTAGTATGTCATTGTGTTGCAAATACTTTACTTTGTTCACTCTGTCGCCCAGGCTGGAGTGCAGTGGCGTGATCTCGGCTCACTGCAAGCTCTACCTCCCGGGTTCACGCCTTTCTCCTGCCTCAGCCTCCCAAGTAGCTGGGACTACAGGCGCCCGCCTCCATGCCTGGCTAATATTTTTGTATTTTTAGTAGAGACGGGGTTTCACTGTGTTAGCCAGGATGATCTCGATCTCCTGACCTCGTGATCCGCCCACCTTGGCCTCCCAAAGTGTTGGGATTACAGGCGTGAGCCCCTGCGCCTTGCCATCTTCAGCTTTCTTTATGGTACTTAGGTCATCATAACTATTGCATTGGCAGATAGATGTCTTCCCTCACTGTCCTGTGTTTGGTGTTAGTTTAGAGAGGGTTATAAATCCAAAGCCTATAAAAATATTTACCTGATTGACTCCTAAAATTGTATGTTTTATATTTTATGTCTTTTCTGCAACTTAGGGAATAACTCAATTGTGATATAGGCATATGATGACTTTTTTTTTTTTTTTTTTTTTTTGAGATGGAGTCTTACTGTTGCCCAGGCTGGAGTGCAGTGGCGCGATCTCAGGTCACTGCAACTTCCGCCTCCCGGGTTCAAGCAATTCTCCTACCTCAGCCTCCTGAGTAGCTGGGACTACAGGTGCCTGCCACCACACCCGGCTAATTTTTGCATTTTTAGTAGAGACGGGATTTCACCATATTGGTCAGACTGGTCTCAAACTCCTGACCTTGTGATTGACCCGCCTCAGTCTCCCAAAGTGCTGGGATTACAGGCGTGAGCCACTGCACCCAGCTTATGATGACATATTATGCCACCATAAATGAAATCTTAAAAGCAATCATGATTGTAAAGGATATTTAATTACAGGAAAATGTTCATGATATAGAATTAGTGAAAAAGAAAAATGCCAAATATTTTTGGTGAGATCTAGTTATTCTTAAATTCAATGCACGTAGACACCAGAGAAAAGACTTGAAGGAGGCCGGGCACAGTGGCTCACACCTGTAATCCCAGCACTTTGTGAGGCTGAGGCGGGCGGATCACAAGGTCAGGAGATCAAGACCATCTTAACACAGTGAAACCCCATCTCTACTAAAAATACAGAAGTATTAGCCGGGCGTGGTGGTGGGTGCCTATAGTCCCAGCTACTCGGGAGGCTGAGGCAGAAGATGGTGTGAACCCAGGAGGCGGAGCTTGCAGTGAGCCAAGATCTTGCCACTGCACTCCAGCCTGGGTGACAGAGCGAGACTCCGTCTCAAAAAAATAAAATAAAAAAAGAAAAGACACTGGAAGGAAATGTGCCAAAACGAGAAGCCCTTGTGGGTAGTTGGTTTCTTTTTTCTTTTATACTCTATAGTTCTTCTGAATTTTCTGTAATGAGCATGTATTTCTTTTTTTTTTTTTTTTTTTGAGATGGAGTCTCACTCTGTTGCCAGGCTGGAATGTAGTGGCGTGATCTCGGCTCACTGTAACCTCCGCCTCCCGGGTTCAAGCAATTCTCTTGCCTCAGCCTCCCGAGTAGCTAGGACTACAGGCACGCACCACCATGCCCAACTAACTTTTGTATTTAAGAGGCAGGGTTTCACCATCTTGGCCAGGCTGGTCTTGATATCTTGACCTTGTGATCCACCCGCCCCGGCCTCCCAAAGTGCTGGGATTATAGGCGTGAGCCATTGTGCCTGGCATATTTCTTTTATAATTGAAAAAAAAGTTTTAAAAATCTGTTCTAAAAGAACTTACATGCAGTATCAACTCTCTTGATATATCTGTTCGCAAAAAAAAATTAGAAGAAAATGTAACAAAATATTACACATAGTTTTCTTTGTGTGGTGAGATTGTGCATGATTTTTAGTTTATTCTCTATACTTTTATAGATTTCTCAATTTTTGTCTGTGAGGACTTTTCTCAGGAGGAACAACGGAAAAGACAGATGTGTTTTGCATTTGTTTTCAAATGAAAGCTGAATTGAGACCGTAAAGGGCTGTGCAGGATGTTGAGTCCTGTAGCTGACCAGAGCCCGTAAAGGGCCAGCTGAACCAGGGCCCTCCAGAGCTGTCACTACAGGGCGTGCAGACTTGGATGGAGGCAGTGGCAGCAGAGACAGAAAGAAGGGAATGAGCTCAAGAGAAAGTCAAGGGAGAGCGAGCAGATCACCTAAGGGAGAGGCAGGCTCACTGAGTTTCCAGAGGAAAGACAGAGGCAGTGAAGCCCAGCATGGTCGGCCAGGGCTGATTCCACAGGAAGAAGGCAGCAGCTGGGCTGGGAGCTGTCTCCATGGCTTCCTCTTCACCATGCATTACTACTGCTCACAAAAGCCAGAATGGACAAATTCCCAGTCCATAGTATACTGCCTGCCATCGATTCAATAGATTAATTATATACAGATAATGATGGATAAACATATTAATAAAAACATATATGTATTTCCTTATTTTTGCAGAGAAGCACTAGAAACATAAACCAGTATAACGAGTTACCTTTGGGGCATGAAGACATGGTGAGGTGGACAGGATAGGGAAAGAATGAGACTTCTCTGAATATACCTTTTTATAGAATTTTGGCTTTTGAGCCAGGTAAATGCTTTACACATTAAAATTTTTTGACTTAAAATTGAAAATTAACTGATACATAAGAACCTAACAGTATTTCAGATGGGTGCTGTGATCACAAAGAAAAGAATTCTTTCAAGTAACTTTGCAAACAGTTCTCTGAGTCGATGGCCTTTGTGAGAGAGTCTAAGGAGAGAAATACTCTGAGGAAACCTTGAACTTCACTCAATAGTTGTATTAGCAGTAATGTTGCTTTTGTCATTTTGAAACTATTTTAAATATGTTACTGGATAAATACATAATGTGAGTAGAATCCTACCTAACATTCGGTGTATGAGAAAATAGACACATGCATAAAATCAGCTAAGAAACAAGCTACTGTCAACTTTGGATTTGGAGGCACTTTTGCTATGAGGGAGTGACAGCTGGCAGCCTCACCATCCCCACAGACGGCTCTCGATGTGGCCATGCCTGTGTCTGGCAGCGTCACCATCCCCACGGATGGCTGTCGATGGGCCGTGCCTGTGTCTGGCAGTCTCACCGTCCCCACGGATGGCTCTCGATGGGCCGTGCCTGTGTCACACATCTCCTTTGTTAAACTGTCATGGAAATTTTCAGAAAGTAAGTGATTTTTACATTCTACCGGTTGTTTATGAAATGTATCTTTTTTTTTTGAGACGGAGTCTCGCTCTGTTGCCCAGGCTGGAGTGCAGTGGTGCGATCTCGGCTCACTGCAAGCTCTGCCTCCCGGGTTCACGCCATTCTCCTGCCTCAGCCTCCCAAGCAGCTGGGACTACAGGCGCCCGCCACCACACCTGGCTAATTTTTTGTATTTTTAGTAGAGACGGGATTTCACTGTGTTAGCCAGGATGGTCTCGATATCCTGACCTTGTGATCCGCCCGCCTCGGCCTCCCAAAGTGCTGGGATTACATATGAAATGTATCTTAAGAATTCTACCCATCTTGGCCGGGCGCAATGGCTCAAGCCTGTAATCCCAGCACTTTGGGAGGCCGAGACGGGCGGATCACAAGGTCAGGAGATCGAGACCATCCTGGCTAACACGGTGAAACCCCGTCTCTACTAAAAAATACAAAAAAAAACTAGCCGGGCGAGGTGGCGGGCGCCTGTAGTCCCATCTACTCGGGAGGCTGAGGCAGGAGAATGGCGTAAACCTGGGAGGCGGAGCTTGCAGTGAGCTGAGATCCGGCCACTGCACTCCAGCCCGGGTGACAGAGCCAGACTCCGTCTCAAAAAAAAAAAAAAAAAAAAAGAATTCTACCCATCTTTTATTTAAAACGTTACTGAGTTTAGGGTAATTAATGTAAATTTCCCCTAATATGAGCCAAAAAGTAGTAAAGGTAAATACAGGTATCGTATGTATGTATATACAAAATACACACATACAAAACCCCATAAACACAAAATGCAAGTTTGGGTTCCAAAAACCAAGAGAGTCTGCCAGAAAAACGTCAACCAAGAAGGTGTTCCCTAGCAGAATCCCAGCCGTTGGTTCGGGCGAGGGATCAGCAGCTGCTAAGATAACTGGGAAGGACATTGAAGAAGGGATGTTTGCACACATGCCCAAGGATCATGCCACAGAGAACTGGCTATTTGCAAAGGACAAGCATGTTCCCGGAGTCATCTGGGGTCACCAGCTGATCTGCATGATAAAACTTAGATCCCTAATTGTGGGACCACCTGATGTGCCGTGTCCCCAGTGTGAGTCATCTCTGCAGTATACCTCCCAAAAATGCTTACTCTGATCTAACCAAGCATTCGTACCTAACTTCGAGTTTATGGGTAGTATAAGAGCTAGGAGGAACAAGCTAAATGACAATGAGGGATACTTTACAAGACACTTCTTCAAAAAGTCAATTTTAGTTTTTTAAAAAAAAAGTGTGAGAAGGACGTGGGAGGTGCTCAAGATTAGAAGAGACTGAAATGGTCCCTCTGGGGGAAAGGAATGTGCCCGCGCTCCCCAGCCAGGCTCCCTGACAGCCCCGGTGTACAGAACTTGACAAGAGAAACATAAGGCCATCTTTTTTCCATTATGACTGTAACATCTTTGCCCCATCCTGGGATTCAGGAGCCTCTGGAATGTCTATGGAGACAGAGTCTCATACAAGTGGATATTTTTAGTTCCGTTTTGGAAAAATGCAACGATAAGAATCTCTGAAAGTTACCAATATCAAACACATTATTTACAATGCACCATTAGTGATGAGTAAAATTCCCTGTGTTATGTTTACTAAGTCCTGGAGGAAACTTCTCTGAGATTGGCGGTGCTATTGAAAATTACAAAATCTGCAATTTATAAAGGTGGTCTGCCAATCTAGACTAATAATGACATTGGAAAGTGCTGTGACATGTGAGACAAGAAGCATCTGGTGTGTGACAAACACAAATACATTACATATCGAGAAAGAAGAGGAGGTGACACAGCTTGAAGACCTCCCACACCAGAGTTGAAAGCCTGAGTCAACCGCCAGAGATGTTTTGAATCATTTTTTAAATAGACTATGCTACAAGAAAATCTTATTTCTTCCACACAGTGTAATATTGCTACTTTTATTAAGTGAATGTCCTTTTTGTGTGTTTTAAGGTAAAAGTGGTTAAGGCAGTGGTGGTCAATCTCTGGGCTTCCCTGGGCCACATTGGAAAAAAGAAGAATTGTCTTGGGCCACACATAAAATACACTAACAGTCACTGATAAGCTAGAAAAAAAGAAAAACCACACACACACACACAAGCGAAAAAAATCACAAGAAAATCTCAAAATGTTTTTAAGCTTACACATTTGCATTGGGCCTCATTCAAAGTTGTCCTGGGCCATTTACGGCCCACAGGCCGTGGGTTGAACAAGCTTGGTTTAAGGCGTGCGTGTGCATCATTTTCATGACTCTCTGCTTTAAGGGGCTCTTTCTATTTGACCAGTTACTGACCAATCACAGGCCTGGCAGGTGGATGGCTTCCCCTGTAATTCTAATGTTGCAGGCTCTGCATTGGCCACACAACCAGCGGGGTGGTATGAGTGTAGTAACAATAGCATTTAAGAATGTGTCCTCACGTCACTTCCCGTGGAGGCACTAGTCGGGATGGCAGCAGGGCACCAGCCCTGGTGGTGCGGCTCTTCCCAGCAGGTTTCAGTCCCTCTTCAAGGGTTAAGCTCTATGATTTGGAAATCTTGGTTTCCCAAAGCTGGTACACACTAGACCCACAAGAGGTTCTGTGAAGATAGGGTTCCTCAGGCCAGGCGCAGTGGCTCACGCCTGTAATCCCAGCACTTTGGGAGGCTGAGGCAGGTGGATCACCTGAGGTCAGGAGTTCAAGACCAGGCTGCCAACATAGTGAAACCCCATCTATACAAAAATACAAAAATTAGCCAAGCATGATGGCGAGTGCCTGTAGTCCTAACTACCCGGGAGGCTGAGGTGGGAGAATCGCTTGAACCTGGGAGGCGGAAGTTGCAGTGAGCCGAGATTGCCCCATTGCACTCCAGCCTGGTGACAGAGCGAGACTCCATCTCAAAAAAAAAGAAAATAGGGTTCCTCAAACAGGCGAACCTGTGAGATGCACATTATATTCCTCTCTGGGAGGCCCCTAACACACGGTAAGTTACTAAAGAAAGCCTGGCTATGACAGTGGACCTGGTGCCAAACTAGTCATCCTGCCACAGACAGACAGAAAACTAGGAAACAACTCTATTCAGGCAGTGGACAGCGGGCAGCACGCGCCTGCAGGCTTTGAGGAGGGAGTTCCAGCGGAGCCCCGTGATCACCCCACTTCTTACCTGGGATGCTTCCCAAGCAGAACATGGTACTTCTGAGTGGAAGAAGCAGAGATCAGCATCTCTGGCAGCTAGAGTGTGCAAGACAGGGCCCTGGAGAGAAGGGGAGCTGTGCAGAGCAGGGGCCCCCCAGTCGGACCGCAGCTGGGGGCAGGGCAACGTGGGTCCCAGAGTAGAACACCCCTGCTTGCGTTCCATTCCACACGGACAGTTCTCATCCTAACTTCTCTGTAAAAGGAGTCGAAGTCTGTCACCCTATAATGAGTGCCCCTGGCTCTGCCTGTTGTAGGTTCACAACAAGTCCAGCTGCCTCTTCAGGAGTAGTGCCCTCCTCTTGCCACCGTGGTTTGCCTGGCAGGCCATGAGGCCGGGCAGCTCTGAAGAGGTGATTTCTACACACAGGGTGATTGAAAGTGAGGGTCAGACCAACAAGCCTTGAAGCTGAACTGGCTCCCCTTGTTCTGGAGATGGCGCCACTGCACTCCAGCCTGGGCGGCAGAGCAAGACTCTGTCTCAAAAAAAAAAAAGACATGCAAGAGAACTCTTCCTGCCAAAGGCAGGTCCCTCCAACTGGGCATGGCAGGGCCAAGATGGTAAAATGTAGCTTGCTCTGAGCCTGCAACTCAACCTCTGAATCCCACCTGCGCACGATTTGTGTCCCTGCACATGGTATTGGGTGAAAGCAGCAGCTGGGACTTCCTTGTGGAGAGAGCCATAGAGGTAATTTACAGACGAGTTGAGAGTTTTAAGTAGAGTGGCCTCTGTCTGCTGTGTCACAGTGACAGTGCCGAGTGCAGCCTTGGGAACGATGGCTGAGAACTGGTTTGTAGAAAGTGCAGCCCGCCTCGCTTTGACACTTGCCGATGGACGAGTGTAGCAGGCAGGGGGCCAGGACTGCTCTGTCTTTCCTCTGCTGACCTCAATGTGGGCTTGGCCCTGCCATAGTGACTGGCCCAGGGTTGGGTATGGACAGGTAACTTGCACTTGGGATGTAGCTGAAGGTGGCCAGGATGCACCAAGAGGCCATGGAAGGTCCCGTGAGGTGCCAGGGAAGACCCACACCTGCTCGCCATCTTCTGAATGGGAAGGAGGAGGGTGGCTAGTGGCCCCCCACCAGAGTTGAGGGCTGTGGGCTGTGAGGGCTGGGCTGTTTGGTTCTGAAGGCTTTTCTCCTATGTGTGTCCCCAGATGAACGACAATCTCCTTGAGAGCTGGAGCGACCTCGACGAGCTGAAGGGAGCCAGGAGCCTGGAGACGGTGTACCTGGAGCGGAACCCCCTGCAGAAGGACCCCCAGTACCGGCGAAAGGTCATGCTCGCCCTCCCCTCCGTGCGGCAGATTGACGCCACGTTCGTCAGGTTCTGAGTCCTCCTTGCTCCTCCTATGGTCCCTCTCCTCGGAAGAACTGCCCGGCCATGGTTTTTTAACCCACCTGTTGCTCCTGAGGTCGTCACTATATCAACAGTCAAAAACCCAATGGCAATAAAGGCACTGAGGATAGCTGACGCGCAATGCCACGCGCCATTTTCAGATGCCATTGCAATTAAACCTTGCCACACGGTCCTCCTGGGTGATTGTGGACAGTTATTGTAGCCACAGAGAGCACATAAGACACGTTGCGTTCATTCACTAGAAATTCCTTTCTGTTTCCTTCTCTCAGAAGGCGGTCACGGTCCCCACCTGGGTTGTGTGAAACAGGGCCTGAGAGTGCTTTACGGGTATTCACGTGCTGTCCGAGTGGCATTCAGGGGCTGGCCCAGCTGGCGCTAGTCCTGGTGTGCAGGGTTCAGGCAGTCCTGACCTGCAACAACTGAGGTTTTTTAGTCTTTTAAACCAGACAATGCTAATTTTTTTAAAATTAGGTAAGTTAAAAAAACATGGGTAAAAGCTAACTCAGCCCTGTGTGCTTGTGTTCCTTAGAGCTCTCCTTCAAAGAGTGCCGGGCAGGGCTGACTGCTTTCACGTGTGCCTGTCAGTTCTCGCCACAGCCCTTGCCTGTGAGTGAAGGCTCAGGTGTGGGGAGGGCGGCCCGTGTCCCGGCGGTGCTGTGCTGCGCCAGGATGCGAGCCCCACTGAGCCTCTCCAAAGATGGCCTCCAAGGATCTGAACCCTTGGCCACTTGTGTAGTGGCCTCCTGTTCTCACCCCATTGTTATTTTGGCTTTTTTAATATAAAATGTACATTGACAGACACCCGAGGTCTGGATTTAATGCTACCAGGGCATCGTCACCTCCCAGGGTCTCAGATTTCTCCTCTCACAGAATGAGGGCCACATCATGTGGTCGCCAAGGTCCCTTCTGCCTCCAGGACTCCAGACTCTAGAACCGTCTACTTGAGGAACCAGGACTCTAGAACCGTACTGTCCAGTGTGGTGGAGGCTGTAGTGAGCCACGATTGTACCCACTCCAGCCTGGGTGACAGACGGAGACCCTGTCTCAAAAAAAAAAAAAAAATTTTAAAAGGCCCCAAATTAATACCCAGCCATCTGTTCTTTAACAGACATTTTTACAAACATACAAAAAATGTGGAAGCAGTGAGAAAAGGTATGCTAAATCCAGCACAATCCTAATCAAAATGCCTTTTTTTTTTTTTTTTAAGGAGTCTCACTCTGTCACCCAGGCTGGAGTGCAATGGCGCAATCTCGGTTCACTGCAACCTCCACCTCCCGGGTTCAAGTGATTCTCCTGCCTCACCCTCCCTAGTAGCTGGGATTATAGGCACCCGCCACCACACCCGGTTGATTTTTGTATATTTAGTGGAGATGGGGTTTTGCCATGTTGGCCAGGCTGGTCCCAAACTCCTGACCTCAGGTGATCTGCCCTCGGCCTCCCAAAATGCTGGAATTACAGGGGTGAGCCACCGCGCCCAGCTGCCATTTGATTTTTTGAGACACATTAAATTCTAAAATTTACATTTTTTTCCTTTTTTTTTTTTTTTTCTGAGACACAGTCTTGCTCTGTCGCCAGGCTGGAGTGCAGTGGTGCAATCTATGCTCACTGCAAACTCCGCCTCCCGGGCTCAAGCGATTCTCCTGCCTCAGTCTCCAGAGTAGCTGGGACTACAGGCGTGCGCCACTATGCCCAGCTAATTTTTGTATTTTTAGTAGAGACAGGATTTTGCCATGTTGGCCAGGATGGTCTCAATCCCTTGACGTCGTGATCCACCCACCTCTACCTCCCAGAGTGCTGGGATGACAGGCGTGAACCACTGCGCCCAGCTTTTTATTTTTCTTTTTTTGGCAACCAGGGTCTTGCTGTATTGCCCAGGCAAGTCTCAAACTCCTAGGTTCAAGCTATCCTTCCATCTCTGCCTCCCTAAGAGCTGGGATTATAGGTGTGAGCCACTGCGCCCGACAAATTCTAAAATTGATATGGAAGAAAAAAGTCAACATTGTGGTTCAATTCATTTTGAAAAAGAGCTGGGAGAGACGCTTTCCTACCAGATCCTGAGTGCTGCAAACCCACAGTGAGAGTGTGGGGGAGGCGTGACCTAACAGCACCAAGACAGCGACCCAGGGGACTCGGGGACTCGGGGACTGGGAAAACCTCAGCGGGGCTGGGGACTCGGGGGCTGGGAAAAGTGTCAAGACAGGGACACCTCAGCAGGGACCCGGGGGAATCGGGGACTGGGAAAAGTGTCCCGGGGTTTGGGAGGGGTGGACAGTGTCCTCGTGGTGTTGGCAAAGTGTGCTATGTGGAAAAATGAACACTGCCCCTCCCTGGCATCACACTCAGGGTGGGCTCCAGAGTGATTGGTGATTCCTATGCAGTGGTAAAACAGAAAATTAGTAGAAAATAATATGGGAGGCTGGGCGTGGTGGCTCGTGCCTGTAATTGTAGCACTTTTGGAGGTCAAGGCGGGTGGATTGCTTGACCTCAGGAGTTCAAGACCAGCCTGGATAACATGGTGAAAACCTGTCTCTACTTTAAAAAAAAGCAAAACTTAGCTGGGCGTGGTGGCAGCCACCTGTAGTCCCAGCTACTCGAGAGGCTAAGGTGGCAGAATCGCTTGAACCTGGGAGGGAGAGTTTGCAGTGAGCCGAGATCTCGCCACTAGCACTCCAGCCTGGGCAACAGACAGACCCTGTCTCACACCCCAGAAAAAAAGAAAAAAGAATGTGGAAAGGTGGGTATGTGAGCTAGCAGTGGAGAAGAGCTTAAAACTCCCCAAGGCCAGGTGCCGTGGCTCACGCCTGTAATCCCAGCACTTTGGGAGGCCAAGGTGGGCAGATCACAAGGTCAGGAGTTCAAGACCAGCCTGGCCAACATGGTGAAACCCCGTCTCTGCTAAAAATACAAAAAATTAGCCGGGTGTGATGGCGGGCGCCTGTAATCCCAGCTACTCGAGGCTGATGCAAGAGAATTGCTTGAACCCAGGAGGTGGAGGTTGCAGTAAGCCGAGATTGTGCCATTGCACTCCAGCCTGGGCAACAGAGCAAGACTCTTATCTCGAAAAAAAAGCAAACAAAAAAAACTCCACAAGCACAACTGTAAGACAAGATTTTGATGGGTTTGTTTACATAAAATTTTACATAGAACAAAAATAATGAATAATGCATGAATAATGGCAACAGTAGATTAAGAGAAGGTGTTTGCAGCCTTTAAAATTGGCAAGGCTTACTATTTAGAACTCCCACACATCAAATAAAGGAGACAGGAATCCTGACGGAAACGCAGGCCAAGGGCCGGAGTGGGCCACTCAGAGACCAGGGGCCAGTGGCCTGTGTGGAGCCGCCGTTCACAGGCAGCTGGGGTGCTGGCTGCACCTGCAGATAGGAAGGTTAGAAAGCGGGCAGTGCAGGCATCCAAGAGTCCGTCCCCTGCGACCCAGCCACTGTCCATCCAGCAGGGCTCGCATGTGGCCAGGGCGCAGTGCCAGGGTCCTCGCGGAGGGAGCCCTGCACGTGCCTCCAGCCTCAGAAGGAGCGCTGAACTTGAGTGCGGGCTCCTGACCACCACTACTTCCACCTCTACTAACTACACCCCTAAATATGTCTGTAAATGTTACCAAGATTGGTATAAAAAGTTACAGCCAAAGAAAGATGGTGCAGTAGATTCTGGGCCTGGGCTCTTCCACTGCCTGGAACCCGGCGAGCCCCCTGTGCTGGTTGTCCCGGCTTTTCTGCCTCCCTCCCTTCCTTCCTTTCCTTCAAAAGTAACACAGCTTGAAAAACCACCCACCCAAACAGAGTTGTCTGAAGTGAAAACGGAAAGACATTTCCCGGGCCAAACCCCTTCAGGTGCTATGTGTGCACATGTCCCTCAGAGGGCTCCCGCTGGGGTGTGGTCACCTCCAGCAGCCGGTCCTGCAGCTCTTGAGTAGACAGCCCTGAGGCCACCAGAGCCACTTTGTTACCAGGAGCAGAGAGCCAGGAGCTCCTGGGAGGTGGCACATCTTCTGGGAGGGACCTCGGCAGTGACTGAGCAGAGTGAGAGCCCACAGCTGCATCCAGGTGAGGAAACGCTGAGCCTTGCCTCCCCTGCAGAGTGCCCATGGCAGGCAGAGGCCGCCCTCCACAGGCCTTGGGGAGATGGTGCCCCGCCCATCCTCCCTCCCCTCCTGCCTCCCAACTCCTTTCCTGGTTTCTGGAGCACTTCCCCAGTCCAGCCCTTGTCCAGGGATCCATCTCAGGCGCCTGCAGGCC
Organism: Chlorocebus sabaeus; assembly: GCF_047675955.1. Taxonomy (NCBI): domain Eukaryota; kingdom Metazoa; phylum Chordata; class Mammalia; order Primates; family Cercopithecidae; genus Chlorocebus; species Chlorocebus sabaeus. The sequence goes on from NC_132913.1 coordinate 128,734,975, forward strand.
GAGCTTGGCCACAGCAGAGACCTCTCATGCAGATGCCCTGAGGTCCGGAGCCCCAAGGTCCCGCCGCCCAGGCTCTGCTGGTCCTGACGGAATCCGGCCTGCAGGGCCTTCCCGCTGTTCCAAGGCACAGCACAGGTCCAAGAACAGGGCTCCCTGGGAGGTGCCAAGCACAGAGGGGCATAGGTATAGGGGAGAGCTGCAGCCAGGATGAGGGTCCGCCTGGAGGGATTTCAACAGGAGGAAGGGGGCACCTGGAACAGCAAACTGGGCTTGGGGCTTCCCAGTGGAGTTGTGGGGGGAGGGCAGGAAGCATGAGTGGTAGGTTCTCAGACCCTGCCGGGCACCCAGGAGGAAAGGGGGAGAGGGAGGGAGAGGGGAAGAGGAGGAGCAGGGAGAAAGGATAGCAGGAGAAGGAAGAGGAGAGGGAGAAGTGGGTGGGGGAGGAGGGGGGAGAAACGATAGGAGGAGGGAGAATGGGGAGAAAGGATAGGAGGAGGAGAAGGAGGAGTAGGGGGGAGAAATGATAGGAGGAGAAGGAAGAGGGGGAAGGTGGAGAGAAAGGATAGGAGGAGGAGGGAGAAGGAGAAGGAGGAGAAGGAGGGCAGAGAGGATGCGAGGACAGCTAGGACCCCTGCTGTCCTTTTGCAGATGGGGCCCTGGGCATGGGATGTGCCTGAGGTCACCCCTCAGGCATTAGCAGAGCCAGCACTGTGACCTGGGTCTACCAATCTCCCCAGCCCCCAGGTGAAACCCTGGCCCACCACTCAGCACATGCTGCGTAACCTCAAGGAGCCTCAGTTTCCCCCCATGTAAACACAGCTTGCTAGGCTGCCTGGCGGGGCTTGCAGCAGAGGTGGCACCTGTGGCTGGCTGTTCCTGTGGAATCCCACCTCCCCGTGACCCTCCAAGGCAGCAGTTATGACAGCTGATGCCAGCCCTGAAATCTCTAAGCAAATAAGGATCCCAGGAGGGCGGCAGCATTTGCATGCGGGTGTGTGAAAGCCCAGCCGAGTGGGCTGCCTCTGTTTGCAGCTCTGAGCCCCACACCCCCTTTTTAAACAAAGATAGATCCTGCTCCAGGAGCCAGGAAGCCTTTCCCTGGCCAGCTGTGCTGGGCCCCTCCCCTGCCTGCTTCCCGGCCCACTTGCAGGCAAGGAGAGGGCATGCGAGTGGCTGCCACTGCCTGGGCGGGGCTCCAAGGGCCGCCCCTCCCCACCCTCTGTCCTGTAGTGGTGCCCGGACTCTACTGCCAAGACCAGGCTCACGCTGAGAGGTGGGCTATGACCTCCGAGGCCTCTTCTGGAAGCCACTGTGCCAGGTGAGGACCCAGCCTAGACGTGCGGGCCACGGGGAGAAGGTGGAGCGTTGGACTCTAGGGAGGCAGGGTGGCACCCCAGCCCACCAGGACCTCCACACACCCTGGCCTGTGGGGAGGCAGTGCCAGGGCCCGCCCTGGTCCCCAGAGCCCCTTGGGGCACAAGGAGGGACACACGCTCAGTGCGGCTCTGGACAGGGCACACCCAGGGTTGGTTTCCTGCCTGCCCAGGGACTCCCCCATGGAGCAGGTCCCTTCGTTGGGGTGGGGGCATCCCCCATTCTTTCTGCAGAGAGCTCTGAGGAGGGGCCCCCCTGCCCACCACAGCGGGATGGGGGGCACGGGGGGCTGATGGGTGGCCGAAACTCCTCGGGGACTTTCCTCCAGGAACACCCCTCGGTCCGTAGTGAGGCTCCCAGCCTGGGGCCGGGGCTGAGTCCTAACACTGAGACCTGGCTTGGGCTTCAGGTGCAGGCAGGCGCAGGGGGTCCGCGCTCAGTCTCTGTCTCTCTGGGCCTCTGCTAATCCAAAGTGAAGGGTAGGACTAGAAGGTCACCCACTCCGACCTCCTGTGGTGCCTCCACGGTCACACCCTCCGGTCATCATCGCAGCTCAAAACGCCAGCCCCAGCTCGAAACCCCTCCCTCCAGGGCCACAGATGTCATGCTCTTGGCCCCGTTTTGCCAGCCCGAGACTGGGAGCCACAGCACCTGTCCTCCCACAGAGAGACCCCTGGGGCTAAGGTGCGGGAGGAAGCTGGGACCCCCAAGAGGAGTGAGGCCGGGCTCCATCAGGCCCATCTTGCTGGGGAGCTCAGGGCCTCGGGGTCCTGGCATTGGGTCCTCAGGCCATGAGCGAAGGCAGGCGACTTGAGGGGTTGCCTGTCCCTGGCTCACATAGCTCCACCCTACAGATAAGAGAGGGAGGGTTGTCTGTACCCCAGGCCCACCTTTCTGGGCCTTCTCAGGCTCCACTGAGTACCCAGGCAGAGTGGACGGTATTCAGGACTGGGGGACACGGGCACTCACTGGATGGACAGACGGACAGACGCCTGCTGTGCCGGGCCTGCCAGACACTCCCTCCCCAGCACTGGTTTCTTCCTGGAACTAGTGACTGGCTAGGAGGTTCTCCATGTGCTCATGGCCAGGAGTCTGCCGGGCCTGCACAGCCCCATTCTACTCTGAGTCAAGTCTGTAAAGTGAGCTCACTGCAGGCAGTGTGGTGGCTCCAGGAGGGGGTCTCACGCATCTCCTCTCTGACCCCCGTCCCCACCCAACCTTGGCGGGTGCAGGAGCAGGATGCTGCGGCGGCGGGCCCAGGAAGAGGACAGCACCGTCCTGATCAATGTGAGCCCCCCTGAGGCAGAGAATAGGGGCCCTTACGGGAGCACAGCCCACACCTCGGAGGTAACGCAGCGCCCAGGAGACCGTGGTGCGACTTGGGAGGTCCTCCGCTGCCTGGGTCTATGTCCCCACCCTGGGCCTAGAGCCTTTGGGGGTGGATGGGCATCACTGTGTTTCCCTTGCATCCGCTGGCAACCCCCAAGCCCTCGACACCCTGTCCTCAACACACAGTCAGATCCTGCCCGCCTGGCCCGGCCTGGCTGCGGAGAACTGAGCAGAACCCACTGGTGTTCAGACAGGAGCCCCAGGAGGGTAAGGGGGGCCCGGCCAGGCAAAGGCAAGACCAGGGCAGGGCCCTCCCTGTGGGGCCAGTCCCAGTCAGTGCAGGGCCACGGCAGCACCCAGGTCCATCTGTAGGGCTCCACCTCGTCACTAGGAGGCCATGGATGCTCTGTCAGCCTGTGGGGAGAGGCTGAGTCCCGGGCCTTCAAGGCCATGCTGGTGGCCCTGGCCGTGGAGGGCCCTCTTCCTGGTTCTTCTGGGCCACACATCTGCCCCAGCAGCCTACGGGTGGAGATTGGGCCCCTTCCTGCTGCCCCAAGCACAGCTGAGATGAGCCTCCAGGGAGAGCGCAGGGCCTCTCACCTGGAGCATCTAGACACTCTCGGTCGCCATGGCCACCTCTGTCCTCAGGGCCACTTTGGGAGCAGTCCGGCTCCCCTCTGCCCCTGGAGGCCAGCAGGGCAGGCACGCCTGGTCCTGGCCATGCTTCCCGCCAACCTGACCCTTGCCATGGGCCTGGCCTGAGGAGGAGGGGAGCCGGCTGGAGGCCGGGGGCTGGTGGTGCCCTCTGGCCCTGCCTGCCACTCCCCGCACCTGTGCGTCCTGGGGCTTCCCCCCCCAACCTCCACCCCTACCCACCCACCACACACTGTTCTGTGGTCCTGAGTGTTCTGGGGCAGGGCAGGGACGGGTTGGAGGCGAGGACGGCTGCAGGGGGGGGTGGGTGGGAGTAGTCATCGTGGGCAGATGCTGATATGCTTCTCCATCCTCCGTGCCTTCCAGCCAGGTGGACAGCAAGCGGCCGCCTGCAGAGCTGGAGCTGGGAGCCCTGCCGAGTCCCGGATTGGTGAGCCCCTCCCAGCATCTGTACCACACCCGTGTTGGTCCTGAGGGTGGGGACACCACTGGAGTGCCCCCAGGGGCAGCAGGCCGGGGATGGCCTCCTCAGTAACCAGGACGCTCTGGGGCCAGTTGCTTGGGGATGGAGCATTGGGGTGAGGGCCTCAGGGTGAGCAAACCACAGCAGGAAGAACAGCAGGAAAGGGGGCTCCCTACTGATGGGGTGGGGCCAGGAGGGCTCTGGAGAGCAGGCAGGGCGGCCCCCTCCCTCCTGCTCCTGTCCCCTCTACCATCCTCCAGCTGTTCAGCCACAACTCAGGTCATTTCTGACTCTTATCTCTTGCACTCCACCCCTTTTATACCTTCAAACTCTGTTTGATCCATCCCCAACCCACTGCCTCTGTCTGCCCGGAGCTACCACCGACTCCCAGGGGATTGCACCAGCACCACCCGGGCTCCCAGCACCCACCCCTCCCACCCTGCTGTCCCCTGAGTCCCAGAGAGACCCTAACCTCCTCCCACCATGATGGCTACTACTTTAAAAACATCGGCTGGGCGTGGTGACTCACGCCTGTAATCCCAGCACTTTGGGAAGCCGAGGCGGGTGGATCATGAGGTCAGGAGATCGAGACCATCCTGGCTAACACAGTGAAACCCTGTCTCTACTAAAAATACAAAAAATTAGCTGGGTATGGTGGTGGGTGCCTTTAGTCCCAGCTACTCGGGAGGCTGAGGCGGGAGAATGGCGTGAACCCGGGAGGCGGAGCTTGCAGTGAGCTGAGATGGCGCCACTGCACTCCAGCCTGGGCGACAGAGCGAGACTCCGTCTCAAAAAAAAAAAAAAAAAAAAAATCACAAGTGTTGATGAGGATGAGCAGAAACTGGCTCACCTGTGTGTTGCTGGAGGGAGTGTAAAATGGTGCAGCTGGAAAACTAAGGAAAACAGCAGTTTCTCAGAGAATTCAGCAGAGTTCCCGTAAGAGCCAGCACGTCCTCCCTGGATGAGACCCACAAGCATGGGATGTGGGCCCCGGGGAGATGCCTGTAGAGCCGCAGCATCATTCACTGTAGCTGGAAGGCGTGCATTCGTCTGCTGGGACTGTCATAAGAAGTACCACAGCCTGGGCCAGGCACAGTGGCTCACGCCTGTAATCCCAGCACCTTGGGAGGCCGAGGCAGGTGGATCACCTGAGATCGGGAGTTTGAGACCAGCCCTATCAACATGGAGAAACCCTGTCTCTACTAAAACTACAAAATTAGCCAGGCGTGGTGGTACATGCCTGTAATCCTAGCTACTCGGGAGGCTGAGGCAGGAGAATCGCTTGAACCCAAGAGGCGGAGGTCACAGTGAACCGAGGTCATGCCATTGTGCTCCAGCCTGGGCAACAAGAGCGAAACTCCAGCTCCAAGAAAAAAAAAGTACCACAACCTGCGGGGCTTAGATGGCAGAACTTTCCTTTCTCACGCTCTGGGGGCTGAAGTCCGAGGTGAGGGGGAGGCAGGGCTGGTGGCTTGGAGGCCTCTCTTTGGCTGTTGCAGACGCGCCTTCTCCCTGTGTCCTCACACCCCCGGGGTCTCTTCCTCTTGTAAGGACACCAGCTGTGATGGATTAGGGCCCACCCTAATAGCCATCATGGGTCTTTAATGACCTAATCTCCAAATACAGTTTCATTCTGAGGACTGAGGGGTGGGGCTCTGATATACACATTTTGGGGAAACTTAGTTCAGCCCGTATCAGGGTGGAAGCCATCCACGTGTCCACCTACAGACGACTAGGTAAGCAAAATGTGGTACTTCAATCCAACTGATTTATTCAGCCATAAAAAGGCAGGAAATGCTGACACAGGCTGCAACGGGGATGAGCCTTGAGGACATGACGCTACGTGAAATCAGCCAGTCGCAAAAGGACAAATGTGATTCCACTTATATGAGGTCCCCAGAGAGTCAAATTCATAGAGAAGGTAGACTGGTGGGTGCCGGGGCTGGGGCTGGGGAGGGGAGGGGGAGTTGGTGCTTCATGGGTGTAGGGGTTCAGTGGAGATGGATGGTGGTGATGGCGCAGAAGAACGTCAGTGTCCTTAGTACCAATGACCTGGACACTGAAATGTGGTTAAGATGGTTTTTTGTTTGTTTGGGTTTTGTTTGTTTGTTTTCATTTATGTTTTTGTTTTTTTGGGACGGAGTCTCGCTTTGTCACCCAGGCTGGAGTGCAGTGGTGCGATCTCGGCTCCCTGCAAGCTTCGCCCCCTGGGTTCAAGCTATTCTCCTGCCTCAGCCTCCTGAGTAGCTGGGACTACAGGTGCGCACCACCACACCCGGCTAATTTTTGTGTTTTTAGTAGAGACAGGGTTTTGCCATTTTGGTCAGGCAGGTCTTGAACTCCTGACCTCAGGTGATCCACCTGTCTCAACCTCCCAAAGTGCTGGGATTATAAGCGTGAGCCACCACGCCCGGCCTAAGATGGTTTTTTCAAAACGTAGACAGCCCTTATTTTCTCAGAATCCTCCACACGCCCCCTGTGTGTGTGTGAGGCTTAAGTCATCCTCGAAGCTGCATGTGTGGCCATGGGCCCACCCCTCCCTCCCAACCCCACCAGGCCCTCAGACCACATCTCCTCCTACCAGAAGCTCCCCACCCTTCATTCCAAGACTGGCACCTCCCAAGATACAATCTTTTTTTTTTTTTTTTTTTTTTTTGAGACGGAGTCTCGCTCTGTGCCCCAGGCTGGAGTGCAGTGGCGCAATCTCGGCTCACTGAAAGTTCCGCCTCCCAGGTTCACGCCATTCTCCTGCCTCAGCCTCCCGAGTAGCTGGACTACAGGCGCCCGCCCCCGCGCCCGGCTTATTTTTTGTATTTTTAGTAGAGATGGGGTTTCACCATGTTAGCCAGGATGGTCTCGATCTCTTGACCTTGTGATCCGCCCGCCTCAGCCTCCCAAAATGCTGGGATTACAGGCGTGAGCCACCGCGCCCGGCTGATACAATCATTTTAAACTTTCATATAAAGGTAGAATATATTCTATCCTCTGAGAAAATCATGCCTTTTATCAGTATTAATTGGCCTAGAAAATTGTCTACCCATAATCATGCTTTGTGTCTTAAGATCCATTTGGCCTGGTATTGTTAACGCTTTGTCAGTTTTGTGTGTTCTGTTTTGTTTCAACGGGATTAAGGTGTGTCTGATGTATTATTTCCCATATTTAGAAAGTGAGTCTTTCACTCCATGAATGTGGTATTTTCCTCCATTTATATAGGTCTACTTTAATTTCTTTTTCTTTTTTTTTCCTTTTTTTCTTTTCTTTTTCTTTTCTTTTTTTTTTTTTTGAGACAGAGTTTCGCTCTTGTTGCCCAGGTTGGAGTGCAGTGGCACGATCTTGGCTCACTGCAACCTCTGCCTCCCAGGTTCAAGTGATCTCTAGCCTCAGCCTCCTGAGTAGCTGGGATTACAAGCACCTGCCACCACACCCGGCTAATTTTGTATTTTTAGTAGAGACGTGGTTTCTTCAAGTTGATCAGGCTGACTTCTCAAACTCCTGACTTCAGGTGATCTGCCCGCCTTGGCCTCCCAAAGTGCTAGGATTACAGGCGTGAGCCACAGCACCTGGCCTTTAATTTCTTTTTTGCTGCTTTTATGAGATCTTTCCTATCTTTTAGTAGATGTATTCCAAATAGCATTACTTGGAAAATTTCACTGCCTGTGTCATAGGTGTATAGAAATGACTTATTTCCCTTTTTTTTTTTTTAAGATGGAGTCTCGATCTCTTGCCCAGGCTGGAGTGCAGTGGCGTGTTCTCAGCTCACTGCAAGCTCCACCTCCTGAGTTCACGCCATTCTCCTGCCTCAGCCTCCCGAGTAGCTGGGACTACAGGTGCCCGCCGCCATGTCCGGCTAATTTTTTGTATTTTTAGTAGAGACGGGGTTTCACTGTGTTAGCCAGGATGGTCTCGATCTCCTAACCTCGTGATCCGCCCACCTCAGCCTCCCAAAACTGCTGAGATTACAGGCGTGACCCACCATGCCCGGCCTCTTTTTTTTTCTTTTTTTGGCGATGGAGTCTCACTTTGTCACCCAGGCTAGAGTGCCGTGGTGTGATCTTGGCTCACTGCAACCTCCACCTCCCAGGTTCAAGTGATTCTCCTGCCTTACCTGCCCCCCCTCACCCCCTCCCCCCGCCACCCCCCTGAATAGCTGGGATTACAAGCACCTGCCACCACGCCTGGCTGATTTTTCTATTTTTAGTAGAGACACGGTTTCACCATGTTGGCCAGGCTGGTCTTGAATTGCTGACCTCAGGTGATCCAGCTGCCTCAGCCTCCCAAAGTGCTGGGATTACAGGTGTGAGCCACCAAGTCCAGCCACAATAAGATATTAAAAAGGAGACAGACAGAATGCTCACATTCACATAACTTTTACTACAGTATTCTGTTATAATTCTATTTTATTATTAGTTATTTTCATCTCTTACTTTACCTAATTCATAAATTAACTTTCACCGTAGGAAGGTTATCATAGGTACATCATAGGTAGGTACATATTATAGGTAGGGATAGGGAAAGACAGTACATACAGGTTTGGTACTCTGCACAGTTTCAGGCATCCACTGGGGTCTTGGAATGTATCCCCTGCAGATAAGGGGGGACTCCATCGTCCTCACTCCTTGGGTATGGCCTGCGAGTCTCTGCTGGATGACCAGGGTGTTCCAGCTGGAGCTCAGATTCCCCAGCCCTGTGTATCCTCTGGAATCTTTGTCAGCCATTGGCCTCCAGCAGCTGCCTGTGTGTGAATAGCTTGGTGCTCCAAGGGCCTGGGGGACTTTCTCACAGACCCGGTGGCTCCGTCTTCTTCCCAAGCTCCAGCCCCCTTAGCAGCACCTAATTCAGACGCCCATTCGCTTCGCCCACCAACGCCTCTGCTTGGGCTCTATTGCCCTGCCTGTGGTTTGGGAAAGGCCCCCAGGAAGAAGTGAAGGGAAGGCTCACCTCACACGCTCCTCTTCTCTTGAGGGCCTGAGCCCAGCATCCATTGCTGTCTCATGCCAGAAAATCAGGGGCTTCAGAAACTTTCTCCAGCGTTGATGATTCTCTGTGGCAGGAAGGGAAGTCTGACAGTGCCTTGCACCTGAAGTCCTTAAAGACCCCTTTAGGAGTTTGGGACTTACCCTGCAGGGATCTCAGAGGGCCACACCCAACTCCTCTCCAGGCCTCCGTTCCCCACTCAGGCCAATGCAGGGCTTTCCTGGAACCTGGAAGTGCTCCCTGAGTCCTAGCCCTGGCTGGGATCAGAGAGGGGACCGGGAAGGAACTGGCCCCGAGTGTCCAAGTGCCTGGCTCCCCATTGCATCCCAGCTAGGATGCTGGCAGCCCTTCCCCGGGCCAGCCACTGCCACTTAGCCAGGCTTCTGCCTCTGTCCCTGTTGGTTCCTAGCAGACTTTGTCCTTGTTTTGGAGGAGGACCTGAAGCTAGACTGGCAGCAGAACAGTGCCTCCCGGGACAGAACAGACACACACAGGACCTGGCGGGAGACTTTTCTGGATAATCTTCGTGCGGCTGGGCTGCGTGTAGACCAGGTACGTGGAGGCGGTCGTGGGCAAGGCCCTAGGACCTGGATCCACTCGGTGACCCATGACCTTGCCGCATGAGGCCTGAGGGCATGGTGTCCAGAGCCCCAGAGCAGAGCAGCCCCCCGCCCCCCTGCCACCCACCATGGGGAGCTGCTGTCCAGAGGGCGGGGTAAACATGGATCCCTCCTGGCACACTCAGCTCTCTCATAGAGGCCGGAGCCCTCAGGGTCACCTGAAAACTCTGACACTACCTTTGCCATTCGTGTGTCCTACCTCCAGCATTAAAGCTTTTGTGTAGTCTGCAGTACCAAGTGTTGAGAAGATACAAAGCAAGGGGCCTCAGGCCACTGCTGATGGTGGAAGCGGGGCCACCACATGGAAAGTGGTGTGGCCATCCACAAAACATCATTTGTGTTTATGACTCTCAGTGTGCTTATCGAATTAACAGCTTAAAAAAGTCCTTTCACGTGTTTGTTTTCGGTGATAATGGGAGGTACCACTTAGAATCACTTAAGCAACAGGTCCAGGGAGCGTGAGAAACAGGAACTAGGCATGAGGATGCTGGGTGTGTGGGCACAGGCGTGCACAGGCAGGGCTTGGGGCAGCTGGGGATTGGGGTGCAGAGCCCAGCTCTCACCCTGCTGTGTTCCCCGCTCATTGCCAGGTCTGTCCATGCGGCTCCTTCCTTCTCCACCCTCCTCTGACCAGCTTCCTCTGTCCCTAGGAGCAGGCTGTGCTCTCACCTGTCCCCTCCCTCTCCACAGAGTAATCAATCTTGAGTTTTATGTTCATCACACTTGGGGTTTCTTTACCATTTTAGTGCCAATTTGACATCATCAAGCAATGCAGCCTGGCTTTGTCTGAGATTGGCAGAGCTGAATCACGGGCGGGGGTTGTCATGACTGCTGCTCCGGGCCCCGCCCTTGCCTTGCCGCAGGCAGCTGTGCGTGCGAATGCCAGTCTTTGCTTATGGATGCTGTGAGAATGGGCATTGGACTCGTTCCCAGTCTGGGACGATTATGAAAATCAGCTACTGTAAATTCATTTGTGTGCGTGTGCACACACGTGTTGTGTATCCCTGTGCCCGTGGGCAGGAACTGCTCCTGGGAGCAGGGGTGCCGGGCTGAGGCATGTGCAGATGGATGGCCACACCACTCCCCATGTGGTGGCCCCGCTTCCACCATCAGCAGTGGCCTGAGGCCCCTTGCTTTGTATCTTCTCAACACTTGGTACTGCAGACTTTTAAAGTTTTACCCATCAGTTGGGATGTGCTTGTGGCTCACCATGGCTTGTGTGCTTGTGTGTTTGTTTGTTTGTTTTTGAGAGACAGTCTTGCTCTGTTTCTCAGGTTGGAGAGCGATGGTGAGAGCTCGGCTCACTGCAACCTCCACCTGCCGGGTTCAAGAGATTCTTTTACCTCAGCTTCTCGAGTACGTGGGATTACAGGTGTGCGCCACCATGTCCAGCTAATTTTTGTATTTTTAGCAGAGACGGGGTTTCACCATATTGGCCAGGCTGGTCTCGAACTCCTCACCTCAGGTGATCCGCCCGCCCCGGCTTCCCAAAGTGCTGGGATTACAGGCGCGAGCTACTGCACCTGGCCTCAACCAGGTTTTAATTTGCATTTTCCCTGCTTCTTGAAGTTGAGATTTTTGTTTAACTTTTACTTTAGGTTCGGGGGCACATGTGCAGGGTTGTTATATTGGTAAACTCATGTCACAGGGGTTTGTTGTACAGATGATTTCATCACCCAGGTACTAAGCTTAGTACACAATAGTTTTTTCTGCTCCTCTCCCTCCTCCCTCAAGGAAGCCCCAGTGTCTGTTGGTCCCTTTGTGTCCATGACTTCTCATCGTTTGGCTCCCACTTCTAAGTGAGAATATACAGTATTTGGTTTTCTGTTCTTGTATTAGTTTGCTAAGGATAATAGCCTCTAGCTCCATCCACATTCCTGCAAAGGACATGATCTTGTTCTTTTTTATGGCTGCATAGTATTCCATGGTGCATACATACCACATTTTCTGTATCCAGCCCACCACTGACGGGCACTGAGGCTGATTCCATGTCTTTGCTATTGTGAATAGTGCTGCAGGTTGAGCATTTTTCATATTTATGGTCCATTTTTGTTTCCAATACTGTGAATTGTCTTTTTGTGTCTTTTGCTCTTTTTTCTATTGGGTCACTTGCCTTTTTCTTTTTTTTTCTTGAGACAGAGTTTTTTTGTTGTTGTTTTTTTTTTGTTTTGAGACAAAGTCTTGCTCTGTTGCCCAGGCTGGAGTGCAGTGGTGCGATCTCAGCTCACTGCAACCTCCACCTCCCGGTTTCAAGCAATTCTCTTGCCCCTGCCTCCCAAGTACCTGGAACTACAAGGCACCTGACACCATGCCTGGCTAATATTTGTATTTTTAGCAGAAACAAGGTTTCACCATGTTGGCCAGGCTGGTCTCAAACTCCTGACCTTGTGATCCACCTGCCTCAGCGTCCCAAACTGCTGGGATTATGGGCGTGAGCCACCGTGCCTGGCCTAACGAGACAGGGTCTTGTTCTGTTGCCCTGGCTGGAGTGCAGTGGTGCAGTCACGGCTCACGGCAGCCTCAATCTCCCGAGGCTCAAGGCTCAAGCCATCTCCCCAGCTCAGCCTCCTGAGTAGCTGGGACTACAGGCCCACACCACCGTGCCCGGCAAATTTTTTGTATTTTTTGTAGAGATGAGGTCTCACTTTGTGGTCCTAGCTGGTCTGGAACTCCTGGGCTCAAGCAGTCTGCCTGCCTTAGCCTCCCAAGTCACCTGCCTTTTTTTTTTTTTTTTTTTTTTTTTTTGAGACAGGGTCTGACTCTGTCACCCAGGCTGGAGAGCAGTGGTGCGATCTCGGCTCACTGCAACCTTTCTCTCTGGGTGCAAGTGATTCTCCTGCCTCAGCCTCCTGGGTAGCTGGGATTACAGGTGTGTACCACCATACCTGGCTAATTTTTGTATTTTTAGTAGAGATGGGGTTACCCCATGTTGGCCAGCTGGTCATGAACCTCAAGGGATCTGCCTGTCTCAGCCTCCCAAAGTGCTGGGATCACAGGCATGAGCCACCACGCCTGGCCTCACCTGCCTTTTTCTTATCAAGGCTTAGGAGCTTGTTGTCTGTTCTGGCTACTTAGCCACTGCTGGTGGTGTGTGTGACATCTTTCCCCAGTCCTGGCTGGCTCTCGTGGTCATGATGGTGTCCTGGTTGGTTTTAACCTGCTGTGGACTGAGTTAGTCCTGCGTCTGACTCCCCTCTGCCTTTCGTGCCTTTCTTCCCTCACCCGCCTTCTCATTCCCACATTTCCTACTCCTTGTCCAGAACACGCAGGGAGCAGCCCCGCTTGCCACATCCCTCCGACCCCATGCTGCCAGCCCTGCTCTCCCTGGCTTCCTTCCAGGGCCTTCTCATGGAGCTGTTGGCACATGGAGCCCACAGAGCTAATGGCCCCCCACTCCTGAGTTTGGATCTCCTTCAGTGTCTGGGAGGTGGAGGTGAAAGACACCTGCTTTTATTATGCACACAGCTAATTGGGTGATGTGGTCCCATGAGTTTTCAAGGTCATCATCCAGACTTGGGCAGGTTTGCCCTTTAGTTGAGGGCAGTGGGGACTACTGCAGGGGACGCCGGTGGCTCCAGCACGTTGCCCAAAGTGTGCCTGGTCTTTGGTCTGCAGGACAATTCTCAGCTCTCAGCGCACATCACAGCCAGCCGGGGGCCCGGGCCTGCCCTTGACTCTGTTCCATTTCGCCTAAGTTGGGGCTGGGGCTTTGGCACGTGGGGAACCCCAGATGGCTGTGAGGGCTGAGGGCCACTGGACTAAAGGGGGTGGTGCTGAAAAGCAGTTTCACACTCAGAGGAGGCACTTGTCCACTGGACTGAAGATCCCTGTCTCAACCCACCCCGGGCTCTAGGAGCACCTGTCACATGTTGGCACACACATGCACATGTGAACAGATAGTGCCCACCCATATGTACACACACACACGGAAACGTGTCCGTGCACAACGTGCATGGACACCTGGTGACTGATCAAAGGTGAGGCGACTGTTCATTGTTGAAAACCAAAAGCTGGAGGTGCTGCCCCTCAAGCCAGGAGGCGGGCGTGGGTCAGCGTGGTCTGGCCAGCAGGGCGAGGCTCTCCCTAGCCTTAGGGGAGGCTGCAGGTGATGCCAGCCCCAACAGCGTGCTGTCTGCAGCGAATCTGTTGCTGGGGCCGACTCCCAAATGGGGCTGTCGAGGCCTGGTTAGCTTTCAGAGGCGTGTCCACGGGAGCAGGTGTCATGTATCAAATAGGAGATTCAAAGTCAGGTGTTACCACGGGTACAGAAATGCCAGTGTTTTCCTAAGAGTGCGAATGGACACACACGTGCACCCTCAGGCTCTCACGGAGCCCTGGGTGCCTGCAGCATGATGTCCAGGACGGGAACACCACAGTGCACTACGCCCTCCTCAGCGCCTCCTGGGCTGTGCTCTGCTACTACGCCGAAGACCTGCGCCTGAAGCTGCCCTTGCAGGTACGCCAGAGGCATGGGGACAGGGTGGGCCTGGAGGTCCCCCCAGCCAGGGTTACTGGTGACTGGTCCCCAAACACTGCATCCAGCTGCTAATGCCGACAGCCTGGCGGGGGGGCTCCTCTTACCCACCCCAACACCAGACCCCAAGAAACATCACCGGGCAAACAGGGCAGGTGGTGGCACCCCCCATGGTGGGTTCACGGGAGATGGGGTCAGGTGAACAGTGTGTGTGCACTGAGCTGACCCCTCCAGGCCCAGTCCCCCACCAGGCCACCTGCTGAGGGCCCAGCCTGTGGACGTGGGGTGGAGAAGGCTGGCTCCAGGTGACCTCAGGGACCTGGACCATCTTGGGTCTGGACGTGGGTCCACCACCCACCGTACTGGCTGGCCTGACCCTCACTGCTATGGGTGGCAGAGACGCTACTCACCAGTTCCCATCCCTTTTCCACTTGAGAGGCTCTGGGCTACAAACTGACAAGCTAAGTGGCCTCGGAGCCTGAGGCCCTGAGAAGGGAAGGGGTTCTCCTGGGCCCTCCCAGGGTCTACCGCACTCCTTCCCTCTGCTGGAGCCCCTTTGCCCACTGCCCAGTTTGCAAACTTGCACAACCTCCACTCCCACGTGGGGCGTTTGCCTCTCCACAGTGGGAGGAGCCACGGACGTTTCCTTCCAGGAGTTACCCAACCAGGCCTCCAACTGGTCGGCCGAGCTGCTGGCATGGCTGGGCATCCCCAATGTCCTGCTGGAAGTTGTGCCAGACGTGCCCCCCGAGTACTACTCCTGCCAGTTCAGAGTGAACAAGCTGCCACGGTAAGATGGGGGCCCTGCCAGTCAGAGGAAAGAACAGGAGTGAATGGGAGTCGGTGAATGAGTGAGCGGAACTTGGTCCTTCCCCAGGACTCTCCTCACCTCGAGTTTTCGGCAGGGAATCAGGCCAGGTGGGCACGCTTGTCATGCGTCTGCGTTTCCAGACCGGCTGCACCGGCCAGGCTAGGGCGGTTGTGCTGCAGCACAGATACCCCCACAAGGCCCAGTGGCTGGACACGCAAGGTCCAGTTCCTGCTCAGGCACACGTGTGGTGGGTCGGTACGGCTCCTGCTCACCACGGTCTCTCAGGGCCCGGGCGATGGAGGCTCTGTCTCATCACAGCCTCCCCAGCTGCCGAGGTAGAAAGCAGGGACCTGTTCTGCCCACGCTGGCTCCCTCCTGGAAACGACTCGTGCGTCGTCCACACACGTTACTACCGAACAAAGCCAGTCGCACTATGGCACCAGGCCTGTAGACTGGGGAGTCCAGAAGTGGCAGGGACCGCTGTCGGGGACCACTGCCGAAGGCAGCCTTTCTGCCACACGGGATGCCTCCTTTTGGGGCTGGTGGGAAATTCAGTCTCACTCCGTGTTGCCCCACCCATGGCTTCCCAAGATTCTGGTTTCCCAGGGAGGACCCCTGCCCAGTCACTGTCCACACTGCCCACGAGCACCCTTAGCCCCATGCCGGAGCTTCAGGGCGGCACACGGGATGGGGCTCCCTGGCCAGCCTGGCCCTCTCTGCACTGCCCTGCCCTGTGCCCGACCACAGTTTGCTTCCCCCCACCCTGAGTGTGGTGAGGGGTTCTGGGTATCTGGGGGCCTCCTGTGGCCTCCTGTTCCTGGGGATGTGAAAGGCAAAATCGGGAGCCACTGACCTGCCAGGGCGCCAGCTGCTTCTCTGGGGCGAGGGCTGTGTCCGCAGGCCTGTGCTCCTGCGTGTGCACCAGCACCTGGGCCCCAAACCTTCTGCACCATTCACATGCCCACAGCTTCCTCGGGAGTGACAACCAGGACACCTTCTTCACAAGCACCAAGAGGCACCAAATTGTGAGTGGGGGTCCCTGCTGCGGGCCCCAAACCCTGACCTGGCTCTGAGGATCCTGCCAGCCCCCAGCCTCCGTGGACGCAGAAAGGCCCGCTTGAGATCAGAGGACTGAGGCCTGGGTCCTGGAGGCTTTGGAAACTTTAGAGGCTGACCTCAGCTCGAAACACAGGGCAGGCCATGGTCTGGGATAGGGGAGGGGTGGGGAAGGGCCCAGTTCTCCTCTGGGACCCCAGGGCTCAAAATAGATATTGGCTTTATGGACACGTGGGACAGCTGAGACTAGCCCCAGACGGGGTGGGTCCTGCTGGCTGGGAGCAGACCCGCCCTGCAGCGTCGTCCAAGGATGGGCGGCACCAGGTGGGGCAGGCCCAAGGCACGCTGGCAGGAGGCCTGCAGACAGGGAAGGGCCAGTCCAGGCCTACCCAGGAGAGGCCCTGCAGACCACCACGGGGCACACAGTCAGTCACGTGGGCTGCCCAGGTAGGGGCAAGGCACACCCTGGACACAGCTGACTCCCAGGCTGCCGTGTTTGCTGTCACCCAGGGTTCGGGTTCAGAGTGGGCTATGCCTAGCCAGGCAGGAGCCCAGCTTTGGGTGCAGACTCAACCCCCACATGCCGTGTGGCGCTGGTCAAGGTCCCCGAGCCTGCAGAGCGGGAAAATGAGGCCACCCTGGCGCAGGGGCGTCCTGCATGTGAGGTGGTGACACAAATAGCGATCCATCAGATCGCTGTTGTCACTAGAAGGCT
This sequence comes from Chlorocebus sabaeus, assembly GCF_047675955.1. Lineage (NCBI taxonomy): Eukaryota > Metazoa > Chordata > Mammalia > Primates > Cercopithecidae > Chlorocebus > Chlorocebus sabaeus. The sequence continues at coordinate 128,751,445 of NC_132913.1, forward strand.
AAGGGAGGCCGTCCGTGGCCTTGGCCTGAAGCCAGGCTAGCTAAGACATCCCTGTTCTGCTATTACTTGATCAGTGACCTACACCATCCTCCACACCCCCTGCAGCTGTTTGAGATCCTGGCCAAGACCCCGTACGGCCATGAGAAGAAAAACCTGCTTGGGATCCACCAGCTGCTGGCAGAGGGTGTCCTCAGCACAGCCTTCCCCCTGCACGACGTGAGTTCGGGGACTGGGGGCTCCAGCCTGGGCGTGGGGGATGAGTCCCCTTGGGTCCTGCTGGCCCCCAGGGAGGCGGGTGTGGGGCAGGCACAGTCAGCCAGCGTGACCACCCAGGAGGCAGAACACTAAACGCACACACGTGGCGATGTGACCAGGCCATCCCGTGGCCTGTCCAGGGCCTCAGGTCCAGCTCTGCATGGACTGCGGCCCACACTGTGGCGCCTCACACGGGAAAAGGCCAGTCCCTGGGCTCTAGGTGCTATGGCTCCGTCTCTCTGGGTAGCTTCTCTTGCTGGGAAACACAGTGAGGTCTCTTATCCCCCTCTGGAAGCTGGGTAAACTGAGGCAATGCCAAAGCGGGCACTGACCGGGGCGGCTGCTGCTGCACCTGTTCCTGTCAGCCTTAATATCATCCCTGAGAAAACAGCCGCTGTGGGGAGCAGGAGGCCGTTTACCCCCCAACCCACCTGAGCCTTCCCCCTTGGTCAAGCAGGGTAGGGGCCTCGCAGGCAGCCAGGGCATCCGGGGCCTGGTCAGGCCTGAGCCCACTGGTGCGTGGCCAGGGGGCCAGTCCTGACCCAATGCCGTCATGAAGGTTAAATGAAAAAGTGGGTGTGGAAATGCCAGGTGTCCCACCTCACTGGGGCGTCTCCTTCCGCCAGCCAGGGCCCAGGACGCACAGCACAGGACACCAGCCTGGGGAATCTCCAACCCAGAGAAGGTGCTGGTTCCTGGACCAAGGCCACTGGCTTCTCCCAGGGTGGCCTCTCCAGCCCCTTTCCTGCCCTGAACCGTCACAGCCCAGGAGTCAGAGAGGCCTCACCACACATATCCCCTCCTCGGAGAGGTCCTCCTGGACTACCCTGTACCCACCCCTCCACATTACTCTATTTTTTTTTTTTTTTTTTTTTTTTGAGACAGTCTCTCTCTCTGCCGCCCAGGCTGGAGTGAGTGGCGCCATCTCTGCTCACTGCAAGCTCCGCCTCCCAGGTTCACGCCATTCTCCTGCCTCAGCCTCCCGAGTAGCTGGGACTACAGGCACCCGCCACCTCGCCCGGCTAGTTTTTCGTATTTTTTAGTAGAGATGGGGTTTTGCCATGTTAGCCAGGATGGTCTCGATCTCCTGACCTCGTGATCCGCCTGTCTCGGCCTCCCAAAGTGCTGGGATTACAGGCTTGAGCCACCACACCTGGCCACTCTATTTTTTCTTCATGGAGCAATCCCAAACTCCCGGGCCTGATCTGCCCACGTCCCACACTGAAGTCCCTGCACCTACAACAGTGCCCGGTGGGATAAGCAGGGGGAGTCTCCTACAAACAGTCCTCTCGCCCCCAGGGCCCCTTCAAGACGCCCCCAGAGGGCCCACAGGATCCGCACCTCAACCAGCGCCAAGTCCTTTACCAGCACTGGGCGCACTGGGGCAAGTGGTACAAGTACCAGCCCCTGGACCACGTGCGCAGGTACTTCGGAGAGAAGGTGGCCCTCTACTTCGCCTGGCTCGGTGAGTCCCCCCAGCCACCCCCAGACCACCTGGGCTCCCCCAGCTTGGTCTCAGGTTGTAACGATTTGCCAGTTCATGCCCCGGAGGGTGGCGTGTGTGGGGGCTTGGACGGTGGGCACGGCTCTTGGCCTCGCCTGGCTGACTCCTGCCGGGCTGCCCTCCTGGCCCTCCCCAAGCCTAGTCACTCTAACTGGGTGCTGTGAGGATGCTGGGCCCTGGCCTCCTAATGCCCCAGTAACAGTGCTGAGAGCCCCTTCTGCTGGTGGGGGTCTCTCCTGACTCCCTCCCTGACTGTCACTGGCCCATGACGCCCTGGGGCCTCCCCAGAAACTTCCATCCTAGGGAGGTCACCCCTGCCTGGGTCCAGGCCAAGCCTCTCATCTCCTCCAAGCAGGCCAGCACCTTCCAGATGCCCATCTGCCCAGGCAACCCCAGAGCTGTTCCTCCTGGGTCCTGGCTGCCCTCACCCCACTCAGCTCTTGGCACCCTCCCTTCCCCATCCTGGGTCGGCCCCTGCCCCTTCATTCTGTGCCCCAGAACTTCCAAAGCTCTTTCTCATCCCCACACGCAGCCCCACAGTGGACCCAGACAATGGAGCCAGCCAGGGCAGCGGGTGGGGCCGGCAGGCCTGGAAGGGCAGTTGGGGTACAGCATTGGGGTGGAGGCATAGCTCCTGTGTGCCAGGACTCACCCGGCCATCTCAGGGCCTAGAACAGCAACCCTGGGACAGCATGGCCAGGCTGAGGGCCGCTGGGGGCAAGCAGGGCCAGGGCTGCATCTGGGCTCCAGGCAGACTTGCATTTCACAGCAGTCACTCTGGCCAGCAGAGAGTCAGGCAGGAGACAGGACACCAGGCCCGGGACTGAGTCAGGCAGGGGACAGGACACCAGGCCCGGGACTGAGTCAGGCAGGAGACAGGACTCCAGGCCTGGGACTGAGTCAGGCAGGAGACAGGACACCAGGCCCGGGACTGAGGCAGGAGATAGGACACCAGGCCCGAGACTGAGTCAGGCAGGGGACAGGACACCAGGCCCGGGACTGAGTCAGGCAGGGGACAGGACACCAGACCTGGGACTGGACTAGCCCTATGGGAGGCAGTCGGGGTACATGCTGAGGGTCTGGGGTAACTGAGGGACTGTGGCTGTGGTCAGATGACGCAGGGGCCAGGTGGGGGTTGGGTGGTGGGGAGGAGGCACCCAGAATGACCCGTGGTTTCCCTGGGGCTGGAACACGGGTGGGCCCACACTTCTGTGGTGAGCAGGATGTGGAGGGACTTCTCTGTCCATCCTGGGCAGGCTGGTTGGAGTGAGCTGGCTGAGGAGAGGGCATCCAGAGGTGGAGAGCCTGGTGGGCTGGAATCCCAGCAGCAATGGTGTTGGGGTCAATGTGGTAGGGGTGTCCAGAGTCTGGGGCAGAGGCCCAGAAGGGTGGGGCCATGCCAGAGCTGCCAGGGAGAGCTGTGCACCTCTTGGCTTCCTCACATAGGGCCCCAGCCCCCAAGCTGGGCTGAGGGTGGTCCCTAGGGGACAAGCATGGCTGTGTAGACCCCTACCTGGGGCCCCCAAGCCCGGGTTCCTAATAGTGGATCCCTGCCATCCTCTACAGGGTTTTACACGGGCTGGCTCCTGCCAGCAGCAGTGGTGGGCACACTGGTATTCCTGGTGGGCTGCTTCCTGGTGTTCTCAGATATACCCACGTGAGTGCTCCCTCTCCGCAGCTCTGGGGCCTGGTGCTGGGCCTCCAGAGGGGTGTGGGATGGGGGGACCGCGGGTGCGAGGCCCTGTGCAGACAGCTGGTGCTTGAAGTGATTGAGGTGAGAGGTGAGCACATGCCTGTCCTCAGGAGTGTCACACAGGGCCTTGTGGACATGGCTGAAAGGCTGGCAGGTGGACAGGAGTGCTCCCAGGGTGACAGATGGACAGGAGCACTCCCTGGCTGACAGATGGACAGGAGCGCTCCCTGGCTGACAGGTGGACAGGAGCGCTCCCTGGCTGACAGATGGACAGGAGCACTCCCTGGCTGACAGATGGACAGGAGCACTCCCTGGCTGACAGATGGACAGGAGTGCTCCCTGGCTGACAGGTGGACAGGAGTGCTCCCAGGGTGACAGATGGACAGGAGTGCTCCCAGGCTGACACAGGTGGACAGGAGTGCTCCCTGGCTGACAGGTGGACAGGAGTGCTCCCAGGCTGACACAGATGGGCAGGAGTGCTCCCAGGCTGACAGATGGGCAGGAGTGCTCTCATGCTAATTTTATTGGCACTCTTATTTATTATAATAATGTAAGCTTTCTTATTAATAAATGACTGGGCTTTTGTTTTAGTTTATCATGGAACTGAAATTCAGAAACTTAACTCAGACATTGTCATGGCATATATTTTAAAACAACTATTTTCTTAAGAAATGCTGGGCCTGGCTGGGCGCGGTGGCTCACGCTTGTAATCCCAGCACTTTGGGAGGCCGAGGCGGGCGAATCACGAGGTCAGGAGATCGAGACCACAGTGAAACCCTGTCTCTACTAAAAATACAAAAAATTAGCTGGGCGCGGTGGCGGGCACCTGTAGTCCCAGCTACTCAGGAGGCTGAGGCAAGAGAATGGCGTGAACCCAGGAGGCAGACCTTGCAGTGAGCCGAGGTCGAGATCGCGCCACTGCACTCCAGCCTGGGCTACAGAGCGAGACTCTGTCTCAAAAAAAAAAAAGAAAAGAAAAAAAAGAAATGCTGGGTCTGGCAAAGGCAGTGGTGGGGAGAGAAAGGACAAGGGAGGCGCCTGGCTGGGAGGAGCAACCAGGCCCCCTCCCCCATTAACTCCCACCCCTCCACTCCATGCCTTGAAGGCAGGAACTGTGTGGCAGCAAGGACAGCTTTGAGATGTGCCCACTTTGCCTCGATTGCCCTTTCTGGCTGCTCTCCAGCGCCTGTGCCCTGGCCCAGGTATGAGAAGAGGTGGGTGGGGTAAGGGATTTGGGAGTTGGGGGATGAGGAGGGCAGCTCCGCTGGTCCTGGTCCTGACTCTGCCTGCACCAGCCCCTGTCCTGCTTGTCACCACATAAAGGCGGAATGATCCGTGAGCTCCTTAACCTTTGTTCTCTTGCCTGGGACTGGGGTTACGCCCCGCACACACCTTCCAGCACTTGGCAGAGTGCCTGCGCTCAGTAGTGGCCCATGTTAGTGCTTCTCCCTTGAGGACACCCCAGGCCAGGACTCCAGCTCTGGCACTCTGGGGGTACCTGGCCCTTGGCTCCAAGGCAGACAAACCCTGGAGCCGCCAGGGCACAGGCAGAACCAAAAGTTGGACTTCTGAGCAGAATTCCCAGCTTACGAGACCTGGGCAGGAGGCTCCTGCAGTCCCTGAGCCCCACTGTCCCCCCACCTGCCTGGCATGCTTCCTAGGTCTGTCCACCTTCCCAGGGACCTCAGGGCCTCACTAGTACCCCCCATGCACTGAACCCAGAGCCCTTGGCACTACTGATTGGCCAGATGCCCTTTGATCTCACTCCTGGGACTCCACCTGGATGTCTCCTAGGACCACAAATGGGGACTTAAAACAGCAGAGACTTATTCTCACAGACCCGGGGCTGGAGTCCAGAATCAAGGTGTTGGCAGGCTTGGCCACTTCCGGGGATTCGACCTCAGGCCTCTCTCCTGGTTTCTGGTGCTGCTGGCGGGCCTTGGTCCTCCCCAGCTTGTGGCCCCCTCATTCCGATCTCTGCTTCCGTCTCCACCTGGTCTTCCCCTGTGTCTGTGTGCTGGTTCCTCTTCTCCCCTTTTGTAAGGGTTTGTCCAGGGTGCTCTCATCTGGAGATCCTTACCTTACATCTACAAAGGCCCTTATTCAAATAAGATTACATTCTGAGGTTCCCAACGAACATATCTTTTGGGGGCCAAAATTCAACTCACTACAGTTCATCTTCTGGTTCCCAAAACTTCATGTCCATCCCATGTGGAAAATACATTCACCTCAGCATCCTCCAAAGTCTCAACCTCTTACAGCATTAACTCTAGTCCAAAATCTCATGAAAATTTCAGCTCAGAAAGTCCCAAATCACATCCTCAAAGTCAGGTGTGGGTGAGACCTGGGTGTGGGCTGTCCTGAGGCAAAATTCCTCTCCACCCGTGGGTCTGTGCTTCCAAAACACAGTCGGGGGGCCGGGCGCGGTGGCTCACGCCTGTAATCCCAGCACTCTGGGAGGCCGAGGCAGGCGGATCACGAGGTCAGGAGATCCAGACCATCCTGGCTAACACAGTGAAACTCTGTCTCTACTAAAAATACAAAAAATTAGCCGGGCGAGGTGGCGGCACCTGTAGTCCCAGCTGCTTGGGAGGCTAAGGCAGGAGAATGGCATGAACCCAGGAGGCGGAGCTTGCAGTGAGCCGAGATGGCACCACCGCCCTCCAGTCTGGGCGACAGAGCGAGACTCCGTCTCAAACAAACAAATAAAACACACAGTGGGGGGAGTATGTGGGATGCACATTCCCATTCCCGAAGGAAGGAACGCTGGAAGGAACAAGGGGCCTCCAGTCCCAAGCAAGTCTGGACACTCCACATTCCTGCCACAGGCCGGCCGGCTGTTCGACCACGGCGGCACCGTCTTCTTCAGCTTGTTCATGGCACTGTGGGCCGTGCTGCTCCTGGAGTACTGGAAGCGGAAGAGTGCCACGCTGGCCTACCGCTGGGACTGCTCTGACTACGAGGACATCGAGGTGAGCCACCCCCGCTGGACCATGGTCACACCCGGCGAGGGCCGCCACTGAGCACCGGCTCCCTTCCAGGAGAGGCCTCGGCCCCAGTTTGCCGCCTCAGCCCCCACGACAGCCCCGAACCCCATCACGGGGGAGGATGAGCCCTACTTCCCCGAGAGGAGCCGCGCGCGCCGCATGCTGGCTGGCTCGGTGGTGATCGTCGTGATGGTACGCGGTCCCCTGCCCTCCACTCATGCCTCCATCCTCCTGCACCACGTGGGGTGGGTTTTGTCCCCCATCCCACCTTGGTGCCGAGGCCAGATGCCTCCTGTGGGTGCAGGACCCTCACTCCCCGCAGAGAGGCCCCCATGTGCCCAGGCTCCAGGGAGGGGCTGAGCCCAGGGCTCGGCTGTGGGGTCCATACAGAAGGCCTGGGAGGGTCTCCCCGTGCGTGTGGGCATGGGGCATTTTTCAAGCAAGGGGGTCGGTTTCAAGGAAAAGAGAAGCAGGCACCCCAGCAGGGCCATTCGCTGCACCCTGTCTTGCCTTCCAGCCAAAAGGGCTTCCTAATAGGACCCCTCCCACCCTGCCAAGATGTCAGGAATCCCCAGTTCTTGGGATGGGATGGCTCTAACACTCACAGTGGCTGCCCTGACACCCAGATGTGGCCCAGCCTCTAACCCTAACCCCACCCCACCTCTGCCTGAACAACCCATCAGGAAGGACATTGCCTGGAGGCACAGCCGGGGCTGGAGGCAGGGGGCTTCCCAGAGGAGGCAGTGCTGAGGCCAGCAGTGGACTAGGAGAGCTGTCAGGGTCCATGGCCTGAGGGTGCTGGGGTGCCCAAGCCACTGTGAAGGGGCTCATGGGCCTCCCTGCCCCTGCAGGTGGCCGTAGTGGTCATGTGCCTCGTGTCTATCATCCTGTACCGCGCCATCATGGCCATCGTGGTGTCCAGGTCGGGCAACACCCTCCTCGCAGCCTGGGTGAGCCTCTGCCGCCTGCCTCGGGGGGCCCTGAGCAGCCCCTCATCCAGCTCTGACTGCCTGTCTCCTGTCAGGCCTCTCGCATCGCCAGCCTCACAGGGTCTGTAGTGAACCTCATCTTCATCCTCATCCTCTCCAAGATCTATGTGTCCCTGGCCCACGTCCTGACACGATGGGGTGAGTGGGCTGAGGCCGGCCAGGCACTGACCAGGGGCCCACCCTGCCGGCCCCAAGCCAGAACATGACTTTCACTCACTGACACACAGGGCCCTCACTTCTCTTTCTTTCTTCTTTCTTTTTTCTTTTGAGACAGGAGCTCACTCTGTTGCCAAAGCTGGAGTGCACTGGCATGACCATGGCTCACTGCAGCCTTGACCTCCCAGGCTCAAGGGATCCTTCTGCCTCAGCCTCCTGAGTACCTGGGACCACTGTGCCCAGCTGAATTTTTTTTTTTTTTGATAGAGACAGGGGTCTCACTATGTGGCTCAGGCTGGTCTCCAGCCCCTGGCCTCAAGTGATCCTTCTGCCTAAGCCTCTCAGAGTGCTGGGATTATAGGCATGAGCCACGGCACCTGCTTTTCTTTCTCTTTCTTATTATTTTTGGCACCCCAGGTGGGACACAAACGATGCCAGTGCCCCCCATTTCTAAATGTGGCACCGATTGGAGGTGTCTGAGACCCCCCCGAGCCTCCCTTAAAAGAGCAGTGAGCAGGGCCTTCCTGGAGATCCAGGACCCTGGGGGCACTCAAGCACCCAAGGAACTCTCGCCCCTCCACAGGGTCCCCTCCAGGCTGCGAGGTCCCCAGGCGGGAGATGTCCCTCCAGAATAGGGCCGCTGAGCCTCTGTGGGGTGGCGTGGGGGATCGGCCGCTGGACTGGGCAACTGCCTCTCAGTTCTTCCCTCTCCCTTCCCCTCCCTTCAGCCTTCTCTTTCTCTGTCTCATTTTCTGAGGACAAACACTTAGGGACCAACCTATTTGCTCCATAAGCTGCTGCCTCTCACCAGCCCTGCTCTAGCCCTGGGGGTGAATAGCCTTGAACAAAAGCTGGCAGCCCTGCCCTGGAGCCCAGGTTCTAGGAGAGGGGACAGAACTGGCTGCCTGCACAGCTGCAGATAATGGGAGAGGGCGTAAGTGCTGAGGAGGAAGTGCCTCCTGGTGGGTGGCCAGGGGAAGGTGGGTGTCAGGGAAAGACCTATGCAGGTGGCAGGTGTCTCGGGGAGAGGTTCCTGGTGCTGGACGGCCAAGGGCAGGGCCCTGAGGGGAGCCGCCCAGCTGCTTCTGCAACTGTGGGGTGTTGTGCCTCCCTCTTTCCCTCCGGTAACCTTTAGCCCTTTATGCTCCTGACTCTGGCACCTGCACTGGAGCCCAGTCCCCTTCACAGCCTTGGCCTCGAGCCCCTATTCTGTTTCTCTGACCCATCCCCTGACCACCCGCCTGTGTGCACCACATTCATTATTAGTGTTGGGATATAGCGTATTATCAATTTTCCCAACTCCTCTTATCAGCATGTTTTTGGGTGACTTTGGAAATGTCACACTTTGTCCCCTTCTTTAAAATATCTGGATGATATGGCCTTTTCCTCACCCGTGTGTGGCAAGGTGGTCCTAGGAGAGGGGGCCCCTAGTTGGATGGTGGTGACTCCCCCAGGGACTGAGCCCAGGCTCTCCGTGCCACAGAAATGCACCGCACCCAGACCAAGTTCGAGGATGCCTTCACCCTCAAGGTGTTCATCTTCCAGTTCGTCAACTTCTACTCCTCGCCCATCTACATTGCCTTCTTCAAGGGCAGGTTGGTGGGCGCCTCTCCCTCTGGCCCCAGCTCACCCCAGCTCAGTTCTGCTCATGTTTCCTGCTGCCTGGGCACCAGGCATCACCCAGCCGTGCACCAGGCATCACCCAGCCGTGCACCAGGCATCATCCAGCCGTGCACCAGGCATCACCCAGCCGTGCTCAGGCAGGGTGGAGGACAGAACAGGAGACCCAGGCAGGGGACAGGGACCCATGCCACCCTGCACCTCTGAGCAAACAGGGGCTGCCCACCTCTTGGTCCCCACCCAGCTCAGGGGTCCACAGGACGCCCACCTTGCAGCCTGGACTCTACGCCACAGTTCGTGCTCCCTCCAGGGCAGGTGTAGCAACTCTGCTCAGGCCTCAAGAGCCCAGGGAAGTGGGAGGAGAGAGGAAAGATTCCATCAAGGCTCATGACCTTGACTTTCTCCTAGGTTTGTGGGATACCCAGGCAACTACCACACCTTGTTTGGAGTCCGCAACGAGGAGGTGAGTGTGCCTGAGGCCGGGGCTGGTGGGTGAGCTGTGAGCTTCCTCTCACTTCCATTCAAGTTTTGATTTGCAGCAATTCCTCCCGCCACCGGCTACCTCATCGCCCAGCCAGGGCCAGCTGTGCAGCTGACCACTTAGGACTCCCAGCCTCTCTTCACCACTTATTCTGACCCTCCATATGTCCCATTCAGAACCACACCCAAACGCTCCGGGCTGGGCACCGTGGCTCACGCCTGTGATCTCAGCACCTAGGGAGGCAGAGGGAGGAGGGTCGCTTGAGCCCAAGAGTACAAGACCAGCTTGGGCAACATAGTGAGACTTCGTCTCCACAAAAATAAAAACAAGCAAACCAAAAAACCTACCCCACCCCAGTTGTCCTGGCCCGTATTACTGTTTCCCCATTTTAACCCAATTCACACCTGAGACAAGTGTGCACCATTGTGGTGGACGCAGAACCTCGGGCACACAGGGGCCGCAGAGGCTGGCCTCCCTCACGGGCTTGGTGTGCTGCCGCCATGACTGTCGGGGTTCTCCCAGTGGCCGGCTGTCCTCTCCCCATCAGTACAGTGGGCTCTGCCTGTGACTCCGTATCTCTAAGAGCCAGGTGTGAACCTGGTTTTTCAGAAAGTAAATGGAAGTTGACCTGGTGGAGGACGAAGCATTGTTGTCATGGGGGTTCCTGCAAAGCAGACCCCAAGACAGAGATTCTGGTGCAAGTAATCGATGTGTGCGTCACCCCAGAAGTAGTCTCCATTGTGCCACAGCCCGTCCAAGACACCGTAGAGAAGCCCTCAAAACTGTCCCTGATGCACGGCCCTCCTGGGTTCGGGCCGGGCATGTCCCAGCAGCTGGGGTCACAGGCAGCAGGGTGGGTGCCTCTGGAGCCATTCACAGGTGGCCTCTGGGCTGGACTGGGGCCTCAGTGACCCCTGCTGAGTGCCTGGCCTGAAAGACCTCTTCTCCTTTTAGAAGAGGAGGAGGAGGAGAGAGATTTTGCATAGGGCCTGGACCACGAGCCAGCCCAACTGCCAAGTGGCTGCCCCCAAAGGGGTGCTCTCCATTTTCATGTGAGAGGGACAGGGAAGGCTGGGGATGGAGTGGGGAGTGTGGCTGCAGGTGCCACAATGGACCAGCCAGAGGACTTTCAATTGTTAAGTGGGAAAAGTTCCCAACCCAAACTGGCTTAAACAAAAAAGGGAGTTTCCGGCCGGGCGCGGTGGCTCACACCTGTAATCCCAGCACTTTGGGAGGCCAAGGCAGGTGGATCACGAGGTCAGGAGTTGGATAATAGCCTGGCCAATGTAGTGAAATCCCATCTCTACTAAAAATACGAACATTAGCCGGGCATGGTGGCGGGTGCCTGTAGTCCCAGCTACTCAGGAGGCTGAGGCAGAAGAATCGCTTGAACCCGGGAGGCGGAGGTTGCAGGGGCCGAGACTGTGCCACTGCGCTCCAGTCTGGGCAACAAAACAAGACTCTGTCTCCAAAAAAAAAAAAAAAAAAAAAAAAAAAAGAGGGGGGAGTTTTCTTGGCTCCTGTGCTGAAAATGCTCAGGGCTATGCGGGCTTAGGTATGAATGATCCAGGTGTTAAAAATGCTGCACTGCTATTCCCAGCATTGCCTGTGTTCTCAGAAAGATTATCCCCACCTGGAGGGAAGGTGCCCTGCAGTGTGGCCGACACTCTCGGACTTAGCACCCCTTGCAAGGCGCTTGTTCCTAGGAACTCCCTGTGTCCACCTCTCACTGGCTTGAACTGGGTCACTGATTGATGGGGCCTGCCTTGTGGGCCTGTCCTGAAGCCAGAGGCTACAGTCAGCCCCATGTAACCCCTTGTGGGTCTCCAAAGGAAAACTGGGGTGCCATTAGGTAGATATAGCAGCGGCCCCTGCAGCTGTTCCAATGCACAGTCTTCCAGCTGGACCTGGTGGCTCCTGTGAGGTCAGGAGGGCGTGTTGTGGTGGGAGCATCACTGCAACCCTCGAGGTGCCCAAGGCATGTCAGAAGGGAGGTGGGGGGCCAGGAAGAGGGCCAGCTTTGAGACAAGAAGGAATGGGTGGGCGAGTGGCTGGTCCCTCTCCCAGCTAACCTGAGCCCTGCTGCCGTAGTGCGCGGCCGGTGGCTGCCTCATCGAGCTGGCACAGGAGCTCCTGGTCATCATGGTGGGCAAGCAGGTCATCAACAACATGCAGGAGGTCCTCATCCCGTGAGTCCCCCACTCCACCCTGGGTGGCATCCAAGGACCAAGGGACCCCAGAGCACCTGGTGGTAGCAGCCTCCAGCCCAGCCCTAGCTGGGAGAAGAGGTGAAGGGAAGGCAGGGTCCGTCCCTTCCTGGACATTAGCACCTTGCCTGGGGAGGGGGATGGGGAGTGTGCCCGGCCATCTGCCCCGGGCTCTGGCTGCCAGCCCTGCAGCTGCCATGTGGCTGGCTGAGGTCTTCTGGCTTATGGCTGTGGAAGGCACTACCCCTGGGACCAGCTTCAGCTGGAGAGGGGGTCTGGGTTCCTGGGCCCAGGCTGGGGTGATGGCTCTGTCCATTCAGAGATGCTGCAGCTGGGCCAGGGTGTTCCTTGGCATCCCCAGCCCCCAATGTAGCACAAGAGGGAGGAGGAAAAGGAGGCCCCAGGCCCCAGGGTTGATCCTCAGACACATGTCTGCCTCAGATGCCCTTGCCAGGGACATCCTGACCACAAGGCTCCCATCTCCTTAGTGCCACCTCTACTGGCAGGCATTGTGGCCCCCATCAAGGCAACCGAGTCCCCTCTCAAGCCAGAATCCTTCACAGAGACTGCCCAGGGCCTTTCCTCCTGCTCAAGGCCAGACTGATCTGAGCGCCCTCCCAGCGCCCCCTCAACACCTCATCTCCCCACAGAAGACAGCGCCCAAATCAGCACTGCCTTTTCTGGGCCACCACAAATAGCAGTTGGGAGATGGTGGCCACGCCACATCCCGAGAGGCGGCCCTGCCTCTGACTATTGGTGCTGTGAAACCACAAGACCATAAGGTGCAGGGTGGAGCTCCGTGCCTGGCAGGAGCAGGGCGGAGACAAGTGACAGTGTGATAAGGCAACATACACACATGCCCCCTGTAGGACGAACCCAACCCGTGGGCCTCCATGACATCTGCTTTCCCTGGGACACAACAGTGGTCCTCGTCCACTCCCTCCCAACCTTGGCAGAGCTCTTGGGCACTGCTTTGCAATGGAGGAGCCCATTACCCCTAAAGCCTTAAGGAACAATGCAGGGGGCTGGGAGGGTAGACCGCCCCTCTGCATCTGACCAACAGACACAGACGCTTTCACTGAGTCCGATCTGCAAAGGTGTTGGCTCTCACTGTGTCCACCCCTCGGGCCCCAGACCCCACCCCTCCCTGCTGCCTTGAATTGCAAAGCAACAGGCTCGTCCTGGCCACATCTTCCCCAGGACTATAGCAGTCACTGAGACCCACCATGGATCAAAGGCCATTTTCCTGTATTCCCGTCCCCAGGAAGCTAAAGGGCTGGTGGCAGAAGTTCCAGCTTTGCTCCAAGAAGAGGAAGGCGGGAGCTTCTCCGGGGGCTAGCCAGGGGCCCTGGGAGGCCGACTATGAGCTTGTGCCCTGTGAGGGTCTGTTCGACGAGTACCTGGAAATGGGTAGGAGCCCGTTAGCAGCTGCGGCAGTAGCTGGCGCCGTGGGCAGGGATGGGCAGCCATTCTGCTCAGGGACCTCCCAGCCTGACATTCCTCTGTCTACATCTGCCCTGAAATGTGCTGTGGTGGTGGGGTGGGGACAGAGGGTGGGGCCTGTGGAGAATCCAGAAAGGAATTCTTTTCCCCTGAGAGTGCCCAGGAGGGTTGGCTGAGGACAGAGGGGCACCGGCACAGGGAGGAGGCCCCCAGGGTCGTTGTGGAGCTCCCCTAGGGTCCCTGGACCTAGAAAGCATGGGCCAGAGCAAGGAAAGAATTAGGAGAGCAGGCCCTGGGGGCTGACAGAAGCCCTCGAAGGGTGAAGCCACACTGCCAGGCAGCGGCCTGGAGAGCTGATGTCCCCAGAAATCTCCTCAATGCCCACGCTATTTGTGGACCCACAACTGTCACCTTGACAGGTGGTGGACAGTACCAGTGGCTCATTGCCTGCACACGTGGTGCACTCTAGAGGGCAGGTCTGCACCACCTGTGCTGTCCCTGCAGCGCAGGGTCTGACTCTGAGTTGACAAAGGGAGAAGGAATCATCAGGCAATATTTTTGTTTTGTTTTGTTTTTGTTTTTTGTTTTTTTAAGACGGAGTCTCGCTCTGTCACCCAGGCTGGAGTGCAATGGTGCAATCTCGGCTCACTGCAAGCTTCACCTCCTGGGTTCACGCCATTCTCCTGCCTCAGCCTCCTGAGTAGCTGGGACTACAGGTGCCCGCCACCACACTCGGCTAATTTTTTGTATTTTTAGTAGAGACGGGGTTTCACCGTATTAGCCGGGATAAGTCCTGATCTCCTGACCTCATGATCCGCCCTCATCGGCTTCCCGAAGTGCTGTGATTACAGGCATGAGCCACCGTGCAGGGCCTGTTTTCATTTTGTTTTTTGAGAGGCAGTCTCCCTCTGTCGCCCAGGCTGGAGTGCAGTGGCACCATCTCGGCTCACTCCGACCTCTACCTCCCAGGTTCAAGCAATTCTCCTGCCTCAGCCTCCCGAGTAGCTGGGATTACAGGTGCCCACCACCACGTCCAGCTAATTTTGTGTTTTTAGTACAGATGGGGTTTCACCATATTGGCCAGGCTGGTCTCGAACTCCTGACCTCACGTGATCCACCCGCCTCAGCCTCCCAAAGTGCTGGGGATTACAAGCGTGAGACACTGTGCCTGGCAGGCAGCTCTTAACCTATGAAGAGGGCATGTGAGCCGGCAGGGCCTGGAGCTCCCCAGCGCAGCGGCAGCTTCTGTGGAAAGGGAGCAGGCAGTTCCCAGGGCGAGGAGTGGACGCCCTGACCCTCCACCACTGGACCCTGGACCCCAATGATCTCACTAGTAATTCTCGACGAAGACCCAGGAACCCCTTCCAAAGAGCCATCTCCTAACAGCTCCCCTGAGGGGCGAGTGGAGAAGCCGGTTGTAAAATCAGAAGCAGGTTTCTGCTCCCACGCCCGCCCCGAGTTAGTCCATGAACTCACCCAGCCGGGGAAGGCCCGTGACCAGCCGGAAACACGGAGCTCAGGGCAGGACGGCCAGCCTGGGGCCGGTCAGGGGCGATGGCCCTGGCGCTGCGCGGTCCAGGACGAACGAGACCAGGAGGGGGATGAGCCGCGATGGGGCGGCGGCACCACGTGGACTGGCCGGTCCTCCGCGGGGGGCGCGTCCCGAGGGCTGAGGGCGGACGGTAGGAGAGCCCGGCCGTGCCCCCCGCCCCGCAGTGCTGCAGTTCGGCTTCGTCACCATCTTCGTGGCCGCCTGTCCGCTCGCGCCGCTCTTCGCTCTGCTCAACAACTGGGTGGAGATCCGCCTGGACGCGCGCAAGTTCGTCTGCGAGTACCGGCGCCCGGTGGCCGAGCGCGCCCAGGACATCGGCATCTGGTTCCACATCCTGGCGGGCATCACGCACCTGGCGGTCACCAGCAACGTGAGGCGCGGGCGGGGGCGGGGTCCCGCAGGGGCGGGGTCAGCGGGGGCGCGCGGGAGCGGGGGGCGGCGGGGGCGGGGTCGGCGGGGTCAGCGGGGGGCGCGCGGGAGCGGGGGCGGCGGGGGCGGGCGGGGTCAGCGGGGGCGGGGTCAGCGGGGGCGGAGCGGGGGCGCGCGGGAGCGGGGGCGGGGTCAGCGGGGGGCGCGCGGGGACGGAGCAGGGGCGCGCGGGGGCGAGGTCAGCGGGGACGGAGCGGAGGCGGAGCGGAGGCTGCCCCGCACTGACCCCTCCGCCGCCCAGGCCTTCCTCCTGGCCTTCTCGTCCGACTTCCTGCCGCGCGCCTACTACCAGTGGACCCGCGCCCACGACCTGCGCGGCTTCGTCAACTTCACGCTGGCGCGCGCCCCGCCCTCGTTCGCCGCGGCGCACAACCGCACGTGCAGGTGAGCCCTCGCCGGGCGGGGGGGCCGCGGGCGCACGAGGACGAGGCGGAGGGGCCCGGGCGGGGTAGGGGTGCGGCGGTGGGAGCCGGGAGGGGCGGGCGCCGCGGGGCGAGGCCGGGGGAGGGAGGGAGTTGGGGGCGCCCTGGGCGGGGGCTGGGGGGAGGTTCCCCGCGGGAAGCGACAGAGCTTTGCGGGGCTGAAGGGCAAATCGTGGGTTCTAGGTGAATTGCTGGTTGGTCGCAGAACCCGCAGAGCAGATAGGATGTAGTTCACCAGCATTTGTGGAGACTTCCTTTTGTGATCTGGTTACCACGCAGTTTTGCATGTGTTTCAATAAACTTGAAAAACATCATAGTCTCCTAATTTTGGAGCAAATCTGAACAGTCAAATTACGAAACCATAGAATTATCAGTTTTTTCATGTAAGTCTCAGGTTTTGCTCTATGTATTTTGAACTTTTTAGTTGCATATGAATTCGTACTTGTGATCTCTTCATAATGGATACTTACTTTTTCCTTTTATTGATCCTTTTTATTCCTCCTCTCCTGACTTTGGTGGATGGGTAAAAGTGTTCTGTTTTTTTATTATTATTATTATTCTTTTGTTTATTTGGAACTGATGGCATATATTTCTATTATTTTATGGGTTACTCATATGTGTAGCACACATTCTTTTTTCTTTTCTTTTTTTTAGAGACTGGGTCTTGCTCTGTATCCCGTGCTAGAACGCAGTGCCACAATTATAGCTCAGTGCACCCTAGAATTCCTGGGTTCAAGCAATCCTCCCATCTCAGCCTCCTGAGTAGCCAGAACTAGAGGCATGTGCCCCCAGGCCTGGCGTTTTTTTTTTTTTTTTTTAAGTTGGGGGTGTCTCACTATGTTATGTTATCCAGGCTAGTCTCAAACTCCTGGCCTCAAGCAATGCACTGGCCTCTCAAAGCACTGGGATTACAGGCACAAGCCACCACACCCAGCCAGCACACATTCTTAACTATATATAATCCTAAAGAAGCCTGAATGAATTCAGTTTTGTTTCCTCTCTGTCTGTATGACTAGGATCTTCACATGCCTTACCACCTAGTGAGCACCAATGTCTCCACTTTATTATTGTTACATGGAGTTTGAGCTTTAGTGTTAAAAACACACATGAAAAAACATTTTCAGTCATCTGTTCATCAAATTTATTTGTGTGTTTTAACTTATGTGGTTAATTTCTTATGTATTGCCTTCTCTGAGTTTTTTTTTTTCTTGCTGAAGTCTATCCTTTAATAATTCTTTCAGGCCGGGCGCAGTGGCTCGCGCCTGTAATCCCAGCACTTTGGGAGGCTGAGGTGGGCAGATCACAAGGTCCGGAGATCGAGACCATCCTGACTAACACAGTGAAACCCCATCTCCACTAAAAATACAAAAAATTAGCCGGGCGTGGTGGCTGGTGCCTGTAGTCCCAACTATTCGGGAGGCTGAGGCAGGAGAATAGGGTGAACCTAGGAGGCAGAGCTTGCAGTGAGCCGAGATCTTGCCACTGCACTCCAGCCTGGGCGACAGAGCGAGACTCCGTCTAAAAAAAAAAAAAAAAAAAAACCTACACGCACACACACAAATTATCTGGGTGTGGTAGCACATGCCTATAATCCCACATACTTGGGAGGCTGACTCACACCTGTAATCCCAGCACTTTGGGAGGCCGAGACGGGCGGATCACGAGGTCAGGAGATCAAGACCACCCTGGCTAAAACAGTGAAACCCCGTCTCTACTAAAAATACAAAAAAATTAGCCAGGCATAGTGGCGAACGCCTGTAGTCCCAGCTACTCGGGAGGCTGAGGCAGGAGAATAGCGTGAACCCAGGAGGTGGAGGTTGCAGTGAGCTAAGATCATGCCACTGCACTCCAGCCTGGGCAACAGAGTGAGAGACTCTGTCTCAAAAAATAAAAATAAAAAAATAAAAGAAAAAAATGTTTTCTGTAATCCCAGCACTTTAGGTGGCTGAGTTGGGAAGGCTGCTTGAGCCCAGGAGTTTGAGATCAGGCTGGGCAACGTGGTGAGACCTCAATAAAAAAAATTAGCTGGGCTTGGAGGCATGCACCTGTAATCCCAGCTACTTGGGAGGCTGAGGTGGGAGCATTGCTTGAGCCTGGGAGGTCAGGGCTGCAGTGAGCTGTGATCATGCCAGTGCACTCCAGCCTGGGTGACAGAGACAGAGACTATCTCTTAAAGAATTTTGGCTGGCACGGTGGCTCATGCCTGTTATCCCAGCACTTTGGGAGGCTGAAGCAGGCGGATCATTTGAGGTCAGGAGTTCGAGACCAGCCTGACCAACATGGTGAAACTCCATCTCTGTTAAAAATACAAAAAAAGGCTGGTGCGGTGGCTCACACCTGTAATCCCAGCACTTTGGGAGGCTGAGGCGGGTTGATCATGAGGTCAGGAGATGGAGACCATCCTGGTAAGCACGGTGAAACCCCGTCTATACTAAAAATATAAAAATTAGCTGGGTGTGGCGGCGGGCGCCTGTAGTCCCAGCTGCTCGGGAGGCTGAGGCGGGAGAATAGCATGAACCAGGGAGGCAGAGCTTGCCGTGAGCTGAGTGCACTGCACTGCACTGCAGCCTGGGCGATAGAGACTCCATCTCCATCTCAAAAACAAAAAACAAAACACCTGGGCGTGGGTTCATGCCTGTAATCTCAGCTGCTCTGGAGGCTGGGGCGGGAGGATCATTTCAACCCAGCAGGCGGAGGTTGCAGTGAGCTGAGATCACTGCACTCCAGCCTGGGCAACAGAGCAAGACTCCATCAAATAAATAAATAAATAAATAAATAAATAGAGTGCTGGGATTACAGGCGTGAGCCACTACGCCCAGCTGAAAGAGTTACGTCTTTGTTTAGTTCTGGAAATGTCTCCATCTTACTCCTTCCAGCAAAGCTTCTCTGCTTGTCCATTGTCATCTGGACTCCCACCGGGCTGTGGCCCGCTTCCCCCGGTGGCGACTGTGCTATGTTGCCTGCAGGGTGGTCTCATCGTCACTGTCTCCCCGTCCCCAGTCTCTCTTCTGCTGTGTCTAGCCACTTAAAAGTTCATCCCATTCATTTGAGGGATTTTTATTTTTAACTTTCAATATTTGGTTCTTTTTTTTTTTTTTCTTTTCCTACAAAGTTGGCCCTGGTAATGGTTTTCATGGAGTGCAACATGTAACTTTATATTAGAAAATGGGAGGCCGGGTGCGGTGGCTCAAGCCTGTAATCCCAGCACTTTGGGAGGCCGAGACGGGCGGATCACGAGGTCAGGAGATCGAGACCATCCTGGCTAACACGGTGAAACCCCGTCTCTACTAAAAATACAAAAAACTAGCCGGGCGAGGTGGCGGGCGCCTGTAGTCCCAGCTACTCCGGAGGCTGAGGCAGGAGAATGGCGTAAACCCGGGAGGCGGAGCTTGCAGTGAGCTGAGATCCGGCCACTGCACTCCAGTCCGGGCTACAGAGCAAGACTCCGTCTCAAAAAAAAAAAAAAAAAAAAGAAAATGAGGCCGGGCGCGGTGGCTCACGCCTGTAATCCCAGCACTTTGGGAGGCCGAGGCAGGCAGATCACGAGGTCAGGAGATCGAGACCCCCCTGGCTAACACGGTGAAACCCCGTCTCTACTAAAAATACAAAAAACTAGCCGGGCGAGGTGGCGGCGCCTGTAGTCCCAGCTATTGGGGAGGCTGAGGCAGGAGAATGGCGTGAACCCGGGGGGCGGAGCTTGCAGTGAGCTGAATAGCACCAATGCACTCCAGCCTGGGCGACAGAGTGAGATTCCGTCTCAAGAAAAAAAGAAAAGAAAATGGAATGTCACATCTTGACCATGTGACAGAGACACAGGAAGATGTCAGAGTCTGAAATAGCAAGTGAAGCCGAGGGTGGCTTATGCTAGGGAGGGAGGGCACTGCGGGCAGGGACAGTCTGAGCAGGTGCTGATCTCACAGAGGCCAGCAGGCGGCGCGTTTTCACCCTATAAGTAGACTGACGTCATCCATAGAAGCACAGACTTACTGGCCTGTCACATCTACTAGAAAATGAAGCGTTTCCACTGGGAGGGGGTCCAGTTTAGCCCAGTGTCCAGCACATTTGCCTCTGGAACCCACCGGTCACAGGTATCGTCAGAGTATCCTGTTTGGGGATAACCCCCATTCCAGGCACCCTCGATGAAGAGCCAGGACTGGAACATGGGATCTGAGAGGGAAACGGTGGGAAAAGGGGAGACAGGCTAATTCCAGAGGCCCCTGCCCAGCCAGTGCTCCGCCCTGGCCCCACCTACTGAGTCCTGTGTCTGCGGCAGGTATCGGGCTTTCCGGGATGACGATGGGCATTACTCCCAGACCTACTGGAATCTTCTTGCCATCCGCCTGGCCTTCGTCATTGTGTTTGAGGTAGCCGGGGCACCTGCTGGTTCTCCCATCCATGGCATGACGCCCCCACCCTGTGCTTTGCCTAATTTGAGCACGTGGTGAGGAGTCGCTGCGATCACTTCCTGCTGTGTCATCTTGTCATCTTGGTCAAATCAGAGCTCTTCTCTGCACCTGCGTTTTCCCTGCCTGGCCTCATCCCTGGGTTGTGGTGTGGACATGCGTGTCTGGGCATTGTGGGTGTCTCCACAGGAGCTCCAGGGCCACAAAAGCTGGGGTGGCCTCTGCCCCTTCTGGGGTTCCTTTTCCTGCACAGCTGCTTTCTAGCTCCACCCACAGCTGGGAGCAGGTGCTGGAGCCCTGGCCTGCCTGGGCCTGTGAAGGCCACTCTGGGCGTTTGGGTGGGTGAGTACCTTCCTCTGCTCCCAGCATGTGGTTTTCTCCATCGGCCGGCTCCTGGACCTCCTGGTGCCTGACATCCCAGAGTCTGTGGAGATCAAAGTGAAGCGGGAGTACTACCTGGCTAAGCAGGCGCTGGCTGAGAATGAGGTGAACTGCACAGCCCAGTCTTGGCCCTCCCCCCAGCCCTCTCCCTGTCCTTGTCAGTGGCTGCTGCACCTCTGGACACAGAGTCACATCCCTCTTCCTCTTGCTGCCCTTTCTTGGCGACAGGCTCTTTTTGGAACAAATGGAGCAAAGGATGAGCAGCGCCAGGGCTCAGAGGCAAGTCTGGGAGCAGCCAGGCCCCTGCCCCATGCACCCCTGCCCCAGGCACCCCTGCCTCGTGCACTTCCTGAGGTCACAGGGCCCTGCCCAGCTGCCCACTGTGCCTTGTGGCCATGGCCTGCTCCTGGCCCTAGTCTGGCTTGTCCCTGCCCCCAACCCTCTCCCCAGCTCAGCCCCCACTGGACACCCTTCAGGGTTCCCAAAGCCAGCCAGCTGCGGCAGTGACGCCTGGAAGGACATCTGGTGGCCCTTAGGGGAGCAGCCCCTGCTGAGCCCTGTGAACCGTGTCCTTCTCCTCTTCCCTCAGGCAATGGCTGTGTGAACCGCTGGCTGCTGTCGTGCCCTCATCTCTGAGCACATTGCCTGCTTCCCCCCAGCGCCGGCTTCTCTCCTGAGAGCACCTGTCACTCCATCCCCAGCTGGGAGGGACTGTCAGCTCACAAGGCCCTCTTTGTTTTCCGTTCCCAGACATAAGCTCAAGGGGCCCCTGCACCCAAGGCCCCCATCCCTCGGTGGCCTCCCCAGACCCCTGGACACGACAGTTCTCATCAGGCCGGTGGGCTTTGTGGTCCTCACCGCCCCTGGCCGCATCACCCTCTCCTCTTACACCTGCTGACCTTCGAATGTGGCAGAGCACAGGGCCTGTCTCCCTCGGGTCCTCTGGACCCACCCGCCTCTTCCTGCCCTGTCCGCGCAGGGACATCACCCACATGCCCCAGCTCTCAGACCCTGCACCTCTGTGTCCCAGGCCACAGCAAGGGTCCGTTCACCCTCTCCCTCCATTCCCAATTATCTGGGTCCTCTGGATGCTTGTTTCTTGAATCAGGTTCCCCTTGCCCCCTAGCCACCATAGGCAACCTCTGACAGTGTCTCTTTGTCTTCTACGGCAATTAAACGTGTCCTTTTGATCCTTGCCCAACTTCCCTCCCTCTCCCAGCTCCTGGCCCCTGACCCAGGGCCCCACTTGCTCTTTTTCTCTCTGTTCCTCGGGGCATAGTACACAGCAAGCACCCAAATGGGGGAGGTTTTGGAATGAGAGGAGGAAACATGGATACCTGTACATCTGGTGGCTTTTCCCCCAGCAGTTTGTGTGATCGTACGTAATTGTTTTCCACCCTGGATCGCAGCGTGACGTGCAGTTTTGCCCTGTGCTGAGGAGCCACATGAATCTTCCCCTGGCTGTTGCCGCCCCACAGCATTCCCAGTGTAACCGTCCACTTGCCAACAAATGGGTCTGTGCTCATCTGTATTGATTTCCTTGGAGTTCTACAAGTGGCACTTAAGTGTCAAAAAGAGTATGTGGTTTTTGGCCGGCCGCGGTGGCTTACAACTGTAATCCCAGCACTTTGGGAGGCCGAGGCGGGAGGATTACGAGGTCCGGAGTTTGGGACTAGCCTGTCCAACATGGTGAAACCCTGTCTTTACTAAAAATACAAAAGTTATTCTGGGCGAGGTGGCGGGCATCTGTAGTCCCAGCTACTCGGGAGGCTGAGGCAAGAAAATTGCTTGAACCCGGGAGGCAGAGCTTGCAGTGAGCCGAGATCGTGCCACTGCACTACAGCCTGGGTGACAGGGTGAGACTGTGTCTCAGGGGAAAAAAAATACGTGTTTTTTGTTTTTTTTTTTTTTTGAGACGGAGTCTCTCTCTGTCGCCCAGGCTGGAGTGCAGTGGCGCGATCTCAGCTCACTGCAAGCTCTGCCTCCCGGGTTCATGCCATTCTCTTGCCTCAGCCTCCCGAGTAGCTGGGACTACAGGCGCCCGCCACCACACCTGGCTAATTTTTTTGTATTTTTAGTGGAGACAGGGTTTCACCGTGTTAGCCAGGATGGTCTCCATCTCCTGACCTCATGATGTGCCCGCCTCGGCTTCCCAAAGTGCTGGGATTATAGGCGTGAGCCACCGCGCCCGGCCCAGAATATGTGGTTTTAATGTGCTCTGATGAGTACTGCCAAACATACTCCATAGAAAAGGCCTCCTTCTGAACATCTTCACCTGCGTTCTATTTAACCCGCAGTGATGCCTGGCCTGAGGGCAGCGTGCTTGCTTGTGGCATTTCTTTAGGATTTGCCACTTGTTCACCTGCCTCTTAAGAGCACTGTGCTCTGCCTCCATGTAAGGGCTCTTCCAGCAGGAATGAGGGGCTCACGGGGTTCGAAGGCTGGACACCACCGGCCAGAGCATGGCGGACAGCACACAGGACCCGGGGCGGGAACCTCGGAAACTTTTACACAGACGGGGACCCCGCTCAGCCATTCCACGTGTGCCCTCGCTCAGTAGAGTGCGGATTACAACCCACGTGTACTTACTTCCCGCTGGCTGCTTTTTATTGTTGCTGTCTTAAACTTCAAAGTTTTAAGGTGAATTTATTGAAACGTAAGAAAATGCTCAGGTCACACAGGCTTCCAGGTGAACAAACTCCTGTAACCAGCATGTGGGTCAGAGGCAAATTCACATCACCCGATGCCCACATGCGCCCTACCCTGCCTGTGACCCTTTCCCATCCAGGGTCCTGGTGCCCACGTGCGCCCTACCCCGTGACCCTCTCCCATCCACGGCCCCGATGCCCACGTGCGCCCTACCCGGTGACCCTCTCCCATCCACGGCCCCGATGCCCACGTGCGCCCTACCCGGTGACCCTCTCCCATCCAGGGCCCCGATGCCCACATGCGCCCTACCCCGTGACCCTCTCCCATCCAGGGCCCCGATGCCCATGTGTGCCCTACCCGGTGACCCTCTCCCATCCAGGGCCCCGATGCCCACGTGCGCCCTACCCTGCCTGTGACCCTCTCCCATCCAGGGTCCCGATGCCCACGTGCGCCCTACCCTGCCTGTGACCCTCTCCCATCCAGGGCCCCGATGCCCACGTGCGCCCTACCCTGCCTGTGACCCTCTCCCATCCAGGGCCCCGATGCCCACGTGCGCCCTACCCTGCCTGTGACCCTCTCCCATCCAGGGCCCCGATGCCCACGTGCGCCCTACCCTGCCTGTGACCCTCTCCCATCCAGGGCCCCGATGCCCACGTGCGCCCTACCCTGCCTGTGACCCTCTCCCATCCAGGGCCCCGATGCCCACGTGCGCCCTACCCTGCCTGTGACCCTCTCCCATCCAGAGTAGCCACCACCTTGGCCGCCAAGCAGGGATGGAACTAGGGACGCTGTCTGGCGTCTGCCATGGGACACTGCACGAGCTCCATCTGTGCCCAGCATCCATGGCAGCCCCTCCTCGCTGCTGGGCGGCTTCATGTTTGGCTTGGGTCATTTTCAGTTGTGCTCTGCCATGGGTGCGGGTGCGGGTGCTCTGCCAGGGGTATGGGCGTGCTCCACCGTGGGGTGCGGGCGTGCTCTGCCGGGGGTGCGGGTGCTCTGCCGTGGGGTGCGGGCGTGCTCTGCCGTGGGTGCGGGTGCTCTGATGTGGGTGCGGGCGTGCTCTGCCGTGGGTGCAGGCGTGCTCTGATGTGGGGTGCGGGTGTGCTCTGCTGTGGGTTGTGGGCGTGCTCTGCTGGGGGTTTTGCATATTTAGGGTCCAACAGAACTGCTGGGTCGGGGTAAACATGTTTGGCTTTTTTTAAAAATTTGAGACGGAGTCTCACTCTGGGGCCCAGGCTGGAGTGAGTGGCGCGATCCCGGCTCACTGCAAGCTCCACCTCCTGGGTTCACACCATTCTCCTGCCTCAGCCTCCCGAGTAGCTGGGACTACAGGTGCCCACCACGCCCGGCTAATTTTTTGTATTTTTAGTAGAGACGGGATTTCACCGTGTTAGCCAGGATGGTCTCAATCTCCTGACCTCATGATCCTCTGTCTCCGCCTCCCACAGTGCTGGGATTACAGGCTTGAGCCACGGCATCTGGCCAACATGTTTGGCTTTAAGAGGAGCTGCCACACCCATCTTCCCAGGTGGGGACCAACCCAGTCAGCAGCAGGGACACCAATTCTCTCTTGACTCTTCCCGGTTATCTCCTGCCACTCAGGAGGCCGGGGTGGCTCCTCCCACTCAACACCCCTCCCTCCTCCTCCAGCCGAGGCCTCCGCCTACACCCCCCACCCCCTAACTCAGCTCATCATAACTCACAAGCTGGGTCCAGGGTGCCAGGAATGCCACTGAGGCTGGCAAGAGTCCTGAAAGGGAGTGGCAGGTGCTGCTCCACAAGGACAGTTGTCCACCCTCAACGAGGAGGGCTGCAGGGCAGCTGCTGACTGGCTGGTGGCCAGAGGACAGGGACAGGCAGCCACCCTCTTGCCATGACACCTGAGTCTCCCTTAATGTGGCTCTCGAGGGGCCGTTGAACACAGTGTTGAGAACTGCTGAGAAAATCACACCAAAGACAAACTACCCATGGATGCCAGTCACCACTCCAGGGTGACGAGAAAGGGAACACATAGGCGGCAGCATGACAAAGTGAGTCCCAGCACACTACATCTGGTTTTGGGTTTTATTTTAGAATTTATAAAATTCCAGTGTCATCCATATTCATGAGCCTTTACACATGTTTGCATATAATCTCCAAATTCCAAAGTTAAGGCCAAGGGATGGATTGTAGCTATGGAAACAGATAATATGGAAGACATCTGACAAGAGGAAAAGCACACACACGCCTCACCCCAGCCTCATCCCTGCCCAGGGCTCTCCTGACAGCACAGAGGCTTCAGGGAGGCAGGCTGGGGACAGTCATTTCATCACCCTTACAACCACCACCCAAAGGAAAAGAGAGAGCCAAAACAGTTTAGGAAAGGGCTTGCGTCTGAGACATCGAGTGACATACAGAGATGTGCAAAATTTGGGGAGAATTAAAATTTACCTTTGGGAGGGTAGGGGCCGGATGTTTTAGAACATTGTAGAAAAGACAGAGGAGGAACCCACTGGGATGGAGACTGGAGGGAGCTGGAAGCAAGCAGCCAACAGGACAGAGTTCCAGAACTCACGCAGATGGGGAAGAGGTGGCAGTCCCTCCCCCAGCGGCCTCCCCCGTGGAGGTGGAGGGGACAGATCCCGGGAAAGGTAGAAAAGTGCCTCGCTTTCCTTCCATTTCCTAAGCCACGGTCACCCTAACCTGTGAAGCTGGAGGAAATGTTCCTTCCGATCCAATTTACCATTCCTGTGAACAGGCCCGATTAGGGCTGCCTGAGCAAATGCGGACTTGCCAAGGCAGCTGCAGCTAGACTTGGGCTAAGCCATTCTGGGTCTACTCAGGAATTCCGGAGTCTGAAGATGACCAAGCTTGAGTTATTCAACTGATAGAAACACGGGGTGAGGTGTCAAGGCAGAAGCGACTGTCCCCAGGGAAGGGCTGGGAGATGGATGGGCGCCAGTCAGCTTTTCCGTAACTCAAATACCTGGGACAACTCGCCAGCAGCTCTGTCACCTCTGTGGGGGACAGAGACAAGGATGGGAAGACCAGAAAACCAGAGACTGGGGCCCCGTCCTCGGCCCTCACAGCAAGACACAGATGCCTCCCTCGGAGAGCAGGGGCTCTCGGCATCCAGTGGTGTGGTCTGCATTCTGCTCTACCTCATGCTCCAGGCCCCATGCCATCGTCTCTTGGCCCTGGACCGTGAAAACTGCCAATCACCCAGGACCTGCTCCTAGGGGCTGGCATGCACATCTGGACGGCCTGTGGGTGGGTGGGAGTGCCCACTCCCACTCTGGATGGGCCTGCTGGCCGCTGACCCACCTGTGCTGAGGGAGAGCGCCAGCCTCCAGCTTTGGTACATGGCGCCCAACCCCAGCTCCACAGGAAACCCACAACCACCAGAAACGTCTCAATCAAGAGATGAGTGTGTGGGGTGGCACTAACTGCAGAGACCACTCCACGCCGGCTGAGGTAGAAAGAAGGCAACTGAACATGGCATCTAGGGCAGGGGCTGCAGGTGGCGTGAAGAAAAGCCTAGCTGTCATCTAAGGCAAACTGCCCCCACTGAGGATAAGCGTAAGGCCCTACCTCCCCCATCCTGTGCACGTCTCAATCACAGCAGACACTCTGACGGCCACAGGGGACCCAGATGGTGCCTACTGCCTTGCCTCCAGGCTCCACTCACCAGACTCAGGCCGAGGGTCTGGCAGTGGAGGCAGGGGCAGGGACCCTTGGTGCTTTCAGACCCCATGGCAGGTAAAATCGGGACTGCCTGAGAACCCAAATCACCGTCTGCCTCTCAGGTCACCCCCCAGCTCCAGGAACCCGCCCTCCTGCTGTCCAGAGCCAGGTCTTCCTTGCGGACACCTGTGCTGAGGCGCTTTGGCAGCTGGAAGAGGCTGACTGCACTCCACCAACAGGACGGTCTGGACCACGGGAAATGGGCAGGAGGTGGGAAAGGAAGAGGGCAAACGTTTGGCTTTTATAAAGTCAAGGACGTTTATTTCCTGAGGTCATGACACAGGAAGTCGAATCCTAGCCACAGCTGCGGAGCTCTGGTGATGAAGGTCAGAGTGCTGGCTGACATGCCGGGTGGACCAGGAGCTGGAGTCTGTTATCTTAGCACGAATGCTCATGACCTTGGTTTAGTGTTAAACAGTGGAGCAGGTCCTGAGCGGGCAGCGCACAGCCAGGCCTGGAGGAGCGGCCGCACGCAGAGCCAGGCACTGGGCTCCCTGTGAGACCTCGGGAAGGGGGGAGAGCGTCAACAATTTACGAAGGGTCCAGCCGCTGGGTCAGATTGAGACAAACCATTGTGTGGTTGGGTTCGGGTCAGCAGGCTGGAGAGGTTTCTGCTTTTTGATCATTATCGTTTGGGGCCCCAAGGGAGGGTCTTGGGAGCCACCTGAGCCCCAAAGCTGGGAAATTCCTCAGAGCTGCTCATGTCGGGAGCCTGTGCAGAGAGAGGACACAGCTTCAGGAGGGGTTGCTCCCCGACTCGCAAGCAGCTTCCGACGCAGCTGCCACCCTCGGGACACCAAGCCCGCCCTGGGACCCAGGAGGGCAGAAGCCCGTGTCTGACCTTCTCACTGCTGCTGGCGGTCCAGGGTGCGTCCCGTACCACAAAGCCTCTGGAAGGTGCCTTGGCCTCCTCGTGTGCCGGGGGTTTCATGTACACCTGCAGCACCTCGCTGTCCACCACGTCAGCCAGCTGCAGGCAGAGGACAGGAAAACAGGGTCACTCTGCCCAGCATCCCGCCCGCCTGCTCACCCCTGCACCTCGCCTGTCTCTGGAAACACAAGTGCCCTCTTGTCCCCTGAAGCTCCTGGCTGGGCCTCAGGCCCGTGGACGTGCCAGGGTGCCTCCGGGCTCCAAGGCCCACCCAGACTCACGTATTCCTCCTCCAGGTTGAGGATGTGGTCGATGGCCTCCTCCACGTTCTCTGGGAGCCCCGTCACAGTGACACAGTTGGGGTCTGGGGCTCCGCTTTGTGGGAAGCGAATGTCCACCTGGAAGGAGGTACAACGGCAGATGAGGGGCTGTGAGCGAGGAAAAGGGTTAAAATTATGTGTCTGTTTCTAGTGAAGCATTTTCTGGGTTAGCAAACATTTTAAAATCTGGTTTCAGAGTTGTTCTGAAGTTAGTCTCATCACCACACCAAGTTAGGTGCGTCTCGGGAGCACCCTGTTCACAGCAGACAGAGGGCCGCAGCACGCACTGTACGCTCTTGCATGAAATTCCCACCCACAGAGGAGCTCGCCAGGCAGCCGTCACGGGAATGCCCTAATGGGCCATCGTGGTGCCTCACACAGGCCATCGCCTGCACTGACCTGAGGTGTCCATGAGGACAGCTCCACGGCCAGCCCTGGGGTTGTGGCCTCATCATCTTGAGGGGAAGGCCATGCCCTCCCCTTTCTTCTGTCCAGCCAGGCGCCCCGGTGAGAGAGGGATTCTCACCCACTGTGCTTCCAGCCGGCTCACCTTGAATTCATCCATGATTTTGCGAATGGCTTTGCCGCGGGCACCGATGATGCGGGCGTGAACACGGTGGTCCAGCGGGACGTCCTCAGAAACCATCTGCTCAAGTTCACCCACAATTCTCAATATAGCGTCCCTGGCAGCTTCTGTGTTCTTTTCGTACCCTGTGATGGTAATTTGGTCCTGGGGCTAAAAAAGGAGAAAGTAGTCAGAAAAGGGGATGCCTTACTGGGATTCCCGGCAGGGGCCAGAGCCAGCCCCCACTGCTAAGGGAAACAGCTCAGGAGAGAGACGGTGGAAGCAACATAACGGCTGATGTAAAACAGAGGTTAACAATGTCCACTCAGCTCCCGATTCTTCCCAAACTCCACCCGAAAGACAGTGAATTACAGGATGAAAAAGGACATTTGTCCTCAAAGACAAAGGACAGACACTGACAGGCAAGAACTCTGGACTCAAGGACAGCGGGGCAAAGACAAAGCCCCGGCCAGGCGCGGCGGCTCACGCCTGTAATCCCAGCACTGTGGGAGGCCGAGGCGGGTGGGTCATGAGGTCAGGAGATTGAGACCGTCCTGGCTAACACGGTGAAACCCCGTCTCCATTAAAAATACAAAAAACTAGCCGGGCGTGGTGGCGCGTGCCTGTAGTCCCAGCTACTTGGGAGGCTGAGGCAGGAGAACGGTGGGAACCCGGGAGGTGGAGCTTGCAGTGAGCTGAGACCGCGCCACTGCACTCCAGCCTGGGTGACAGAGCAAGACTCCATCTCAAAAAAAAAAAAAAAGGACAAAGCCCCAGCCCCTCAGCTTCCTGCTGCTTTGCCTACGTGGGCCACAGTCTGGAGGGATCTTTGTGCTGGAGGCCGGCTGGCTGGCATTCCACAGCGAGCCCTCCCTCCCTCAGAGCCCCCGCTGGCTCAGGCCTGCCGTGGGCCATACAAACGGATAGGAGACACCACCACACTTGGGATGGCAGACGGGCAGACCAAGCAGACAGTTCAGGGCATAGAGGAGGAAATGTGGTAATAAAACACCTGTAACCCACAATCGGTGAAAACAACACGTCTACAACACGGAAGCACCACCACACAACAGGACTAGAGGACAGGGACAAATGCCTGGAAAGGAAACGAGCAGAAAGACCCAACCTAGGCCGGGCGCGGTGGCTTACGCCTGTAATCCCAGCACTTTGGGAGGCCAAGACGGGCCGATCACGAGGTCAGGAGATCGAGACCATCCTGGCTAACACGGTGAAACCCCCGTCTCTACTAAAAATACAAAAAATTAGCCGGGCGAGGTGGCAGGCGCCTGTGGTCCCAGCTACATGGGAGGCTGAGGCAGGAGAATGGCGTGAACCCGGGAGGCGGAGGTTGCAGTCAGCCGAGATTGCACCACTGCACTCCAGCCTGGGCGACAGAGCCCCCAACCTAGAGACAACAGAGCAGCAGCCCAAGAAGGTTCTGTCCAGATTGAAGCAAAATGCCAGAGCAGGAGGCAGCAGCCCCACCCACACGTGGCCCAGCAGAGCTGAGCCTCAGGCACTACCTGCGTGCTGCCAGGCACAGAACCTCACGAACAGAAGCACAGCTCACAGGAAAAAGCTGCCCTGAAGAAATGACGGCTCCACCCCACTTGGCTTATGGTGTATTAGATGGAATAGTCTAACTGCTAAATAATGACTTTTGTTTTAAAAGACGGAGTCTCACTCTGTTGCCCAGGCTGGAGCACAATGGCGTGATCTTGGCTTACTGCAACCTCCACCTCCTGGGTTCAAGCTATTCTTATGTCTCAGTCTCCCAAGTAGCTGGGATTACAGGCGCACGCCACCACCCCTGCCTAATTTTTGTATTTTTAGTAGAGACAGGCTTTCGCCATGTTGGTCAGGTTGGCCTTGAACTCCTGACCTCAGGTGATCCACCCGCCTCAGCCTCCAAGAGTACTGGAATTACCGGTGTGAGCCACTGCACCTCCCCTATAATGACTTAAAATTGGTAATTATATAGAATAGCAGAGGGAAATAAAGGGCAAGAAGGGTGAGAGATTTAAAAGAGTTGAACTCCTGGGCTGGGAATGGTGGCTCACAGCTGTAGTCCCAGCTACTTGGGAGGTTGCAGCGCGAGAATCACTTCAACCTGGGAGGTGGAGGTTACAGTGAGCCGAGATTGTGCCACTACACTCCAGTCGGGCAATAGAACAAGACTCTTTCTCTCAAAAAAAAAAAAAAAAAAAAAAGAGCTAAACTCTCAAGATCAAGATTAGAAATTTAAAAATGTACTTGGAGAGAGAAGAGGATGTGGGAGCCGGAGGAGGCAGGGTGCAGGTGGGCCCTCCTGGCCTGGCTGGGGTGTGTGTGACTCAAAGATCCAAAAGGAAACAAGAAGCTGGGGAGAAAGAAGGGGAAGGTGAAGCCACGGAAAACCCCGGGCAGCATGCCCACAGTGGAAGCGAGAGGCGGGGAGGGGCTTTGCCGCCAGAGGCAGTGGGAGCGAGGCGTGGAGGGGCTTTGCCGCCAGAGGCAGTGGGAGCGAGGCGTGGAGGGGCTTTGCCGCCAGAGGCAGTGGGAGCGAGGCGGGGAGGGGCTTTGCCGCCAGAGGCAGTGGGAGCGAGGCGGGGAGGGGCTTTGCTGCCAGAGGGTCTGCTGACTGTTTCTGGTCGCCAGCACAACCGTGGTCACCAAGGCTTGCTAGTCTCCCACTGTGGGCAAAGCTGTGCTGGACATGTCTAGGAAGCAGACACCCCAGCAGGATGCCAGAGCCAGGAAAGACCAAGCCTGGGAAGGCCATGTGTGTGCAAGAGGGAGCCAGATAGACATGGGGGTGTTGGGTGGGGCTGCCCTGCATGCCAGGTGGCAGAGCCCAGAGAGGGGATGAGGCTGCCTTTCATTTTGTTCTGAGCGAAGCGGGAGGTCATGAGAGCCAGTGGCAGGGGGGTGACACTGCAATTTGGAGGAAGTAACAAGAAGAGTTTACTAAGTACCATCCGGCAAGCACAACGGTGTTTACAAATGGGGCTGCAGAGAAACGGCCACCTGACCCCCCGAGCCCTTGGGAGCCTCAGAGAGGCCCGGAGCTACACCTGGAGGTACCACTGATCAAGGACCCAGCTGGAGCTCCTGCTCATTTTCCAGAAGGCGACACAGGAGAAAAGGCCCCAGGCCCCAGATGATACATGGTGCCAGAGACCGCACCTATCCGGCAAGTGCTGAGACATAGCCCAAACCTCAAGCCAGAATCAGATCCTCAGAGACTCGCCACTCTCAACTTGGCCCTCGAACCCCCATCTAGGCACATCTGGTTACTGCTCCCAAGTCACAGCAAAGGTCAACAAGCGCCTCTGCCCCAGACGCGCTCCAATCGAGGCTCTCACCTGGTTCCCATCGTCCTTATCAGGAAACTGGATGTTCACGTCATGCTCCAGCCGGATTTGGGTAATCACTGCCCCCTTTCTCCCAATAATCTTGGGATGGTATTTGGGGTCTACAGTGACACTCAGCTTAAAACTCCTTAAAGCCTACAAATGAAAGGAGCAAGAATGAGCCAAAGAACACAGAGCTTTTTGGTCTTAAGCTGACCCACCGTGACCCCATGCCCCCTTCTATCCTGGTCATAGGACAGCAGAGATGCTGCAGTGTTCTGTAACCCATGGTCTGCCGTTTCTCGGGTCTGACCCCTGCCACCTTCCACTGTCTGCTAATGGCGAGAACCAGGGAACTTGGCTGCTCCACAAGGAGGTCTATAAATCCTTCAAAAGAGGGCTTGTGGCCACTTGCGAGGATTGTACTCGGGAACTGACAGAGCGGGCGATGTGATGAGCTTGGGGCCCTACCCTCCTCATTTGTCCAACAGGGGTCTGATGGATATGCATAGAAATGCTCTGGATCTTTTTAGGGCTGGGGCAGAGGCAGACCAAGAAGAGGGGGCAGCCACAGCCCCTGAACACCCAGGGCCAAAGGCTACAGGTATGATTGGGCTGCAGGACAGAACCTGGAGTCCACGCAGGGGTACACTGAGACCGTGTGAGGTTCACGAGCTCCATCCCATTCACCAGACTCGATGTGCTGACGGGAGGGGTGGAAGCCAACCCCTCAGCAAGCCGCCACCCACCGGGCACAGTTGGCTCCAAGTTTCCAGAACCCCCGCTCCCGTCTGCGCTGCCTCACTCCCACAGTCCTCCAACGTCAGCCCCCGCTCCCGTCTGCAGCGCTGCCTCACTCCCACAGTCCTCCAACGTCAGCCCCCGCTCCCATCTGCAGCGCTGCCTCACTCCCACAGTCCTCCAACGTCAGCCCTGCCAGAGGCTGGGGGGTTTCATCCCTGCTTACCAGGAAGTCACTCGCCCTTTGACCACCCTGTGCTAGAGGTCAGTGGGGGTCCCCTGACGCTCGTCCTCACTACATGGCACATGCCTGGGGTCTCTTGCAACCCGGACCTTTCCTGTAGGTCTGAGGTACCTTCTGATTTGGTTGTAAGAGGAACTGCAAATTTACATAGAAGTCCAACTTTGTCACTTTTATATGAAAAAGAGAAAGGTTCCATGCTCTTAGCTAGTTCCACAGCAAGACCTCTGGATGCTGACTGCATCCTGGCACTGCCTGCGTCTCACCTCCAGCCACCCAGATGTAACTGGGATTCTGGGATCTCGAAGAACTCCCCTAGATTCTGGCATATGCCCAGAGCTGAGCACCATGGCTCCAGGCAGTGCCCTGGCCACCTCCTGCTCACCCGGTCCTCCTGCTCGGCCTGTAGCTCCTTCACACGCTCCAGCAGTCCAGCCTTGGCCCGGTCCAGATTTGCAGCAAGGCCCGTGATGGCGATGATGTCAGACTGCAGCTCAGGTGCTGGGACATGTATGTTCACCTACGTGAAGAGGGGCTGACTTGATGTTTGGGACCCCTGAGAACAGGAGGAGTCCATTGGCCCTGGGACCCAGGAGTGAGAGGGGAGCCCACCCGCCACGAAGGAAGCCAGTGCTCAATCCGAGCAGGAGGAGGCAGAGTCAACAAGAAGCTGAGGACGGACACTGGCACTCAGGAGAGGATGTGACAGGCCACTCCTGTGACATGGCCTCCCGGGAAAGGGGTCTACCTCAAACTCGTCCATCATCTTGCGGATCCCACTTCCTTTCTGCCCAATAACGTAACGGTGAAGGTCAAAGGGCACCTCAACTTCGATGGTGACGGGAACCAATGCCTGCATGGAGGATGGTCATGGTTAGGCCATGGGAGCTGGGAGATGAGTGACCTTGTAAGCTCAGCAACGGGGATCCATGAAACACAAAGCAAACAGCCCTCTGACAACAGCAATGTACCCCACCTGACATGCCTCCAGGGCCTTGAACTCAATAGAAAAGAATGGGAGAAGACTTGCATTAGGATGACGCTGACAGAAGCCTGCCCTCCTGAATTACAGCAGCCCCTTCAGGCCCACATAGGAAAAGAGGCCCTGACTGCTGGCACATCCTTGGGGTCAGGACGACTTTGACCGACACCCAAGAGGTGTCATGAGGGACCCTCGGATCGCTGCTCACCTTCCCTGCCCTGTCTCCCCGACCGCCCTTCGCCTCCCCGACCGCCCTTCGCCTCCAGAACCTGCTCTCTCTTGCTACAGCATTTACCATCACTTGCCACAGGATATATCTGTGTTGACTGTCTGTCTCTCCACTGCAACGTAAGAACTATTTTTGTGCTGTGGCAGCGCAGCACTGAAAGCAGCATCCAATGTGCAGGTGGCACTCAACACTGACTGCACACAAGGTGAGCTAGGCCTGATGATCCCCACTCACATGGGGGGAGACACTGCAACTGGAGGTCACATTCAACCCCCTGCAACTGAGACCCTTCCACAGCCCCCACACCCACCACGGGCCTGAGAGGCCAGAACCCCAGCTGTCCCAGAAAGCGGCTGCAGAACCCGGAGGCTTGGTGAAGGGATGTGGCCCTCCCCAAACTCTGTGTCCAGCCGAGGAGCACAGCCAGACAGCCTGTGCGCACGTGGTAGGAGCAAGATGGGTAGCTCCACTGCCACTGCCACTGGGCAACCGTCCATCCCATCCAGGCCACGCCTCTCCCCAGGTGCCTGCTGACTGGGCCTTGGTGGGGGTGGAGGGGGTGGAGGAGGGCACACACATACCTCCAGGGCTTCCTTGGCAGCCTCACACTTTTCTTTCCGGCCGGAGATGATGATGATGTCACACCTCCTTGGAGAGCCAGGGTCAGAATCTTTGGCCTCTCTCCCCTCCCCAGCTTCGTCCCCATTCTCCTGGACAACTGGCTCTACACTGTGAACTAGAGAGAAAGGGGAAAGGGGACAGCTCACAGCTGCTGGAAGAGACCCCAGGCCTTATTCAGATGCACACGTCTGTGAGGCACCTGCTGGGTGCTGGGTGGTAAAAGGGAGGGGAGACCACTCCTGTCCTTCAAGAGGTCTTGGTCTGGGCAGGGAGAGCAGATAGGCCGTCCCCACAGCAGCCTCAAAGGGGGCTCCCAGACCTGGGGGGACACTGAAGGCTTTGCAGGGGGGCCGTGAGCTCTGTGTCTCCCTTATTCACCTTGAAAATGAAGCTAACAGCAACTACAGCAGAGGCTTCAGTGAGATCAGATGAGTTAATTCATGGGAGGAACACAGGGCAGGCCCACTGCACATCTGGGGCTTGACTGTGAGGCAGGGCTCATCAGGGAAGGTGGCTAGCATGCAGCCCCACCCGGGAGAGGCAGTGGGAAGCGGGTGAGAGGTCTAGGGGAGACAGAAAGGACAAGGCCAAGGTAAACCTGCGCCAGCTCCTTATGCCAGAAAGCGAGAGCCCCAGGAGTGAAGGGTGTGTGAACAGGACATAGAAGGCAGCTGGAGGAGCTCCCACAGACGACGCTGGGACACCAATGTGTACCAAAATAGACACCACAATAATAATTATCACTAAGACAGAACCCGGGAGGTGTGTGATGTAAATAAACGAGCAGGCCAGACAGACGCCCGCCTAAAATCAAGGGTAATCCCGGGGCAGGGGGAAGTAGGCATTTCTGAAGGAGAAAAACTGGCAAATTTGAATACTGATAACATGTTAGATACTACTGTTATATAATGTTAGATCTGATTGCAATAAATGTGCTAGAACCATGCAAGAGAATGTCCTTGTTCTAAGAAAATACCCACTATGAATAAAGGGACATGTCTAAAAATTACATTCAGAAAAAAAAAAGTGTGTAAAAGGGGAGAAATTGAGAAAAGAAACTGGTGCCATCAGGACGTGTCTACGCTGTTCTGTGACACTCGATCAGGACGTGTCTACGCTGTTCTGTGACACTCGATCAGGACGTGTCTCCGCTGTTCTGTGACACTCGATCAGGACGTGTCTCCGCTGTTCTGTGACACTATCAGGACGTGTCTCCGCTGTTCTGTGACACTCGATCAGGACGTGTCTACGCTGTTCTGTGACACTCGATCAGGACGTGTCTACGCTGTTCTGTGACACTCGATCAGGACGTGTCTACGCTGTTCTGTGACACTCGATCAGGACGTGTCTACACTGTTCTGTGACGCCATCAGGACGTGTCTACGCTGTTCTGTGACACTCGATCAGGACGTGTCTACGCTGTTCTGTGACGCCATCAGGACGTGTCTACGCTGTTCTGTGACACTATCAGGACGTGTCTACGCTGTTCTGTGACACTCGATCAGGACGTGTCTACGCTGTTCTGTGACACTCGATCAGGACGTGTCTACGCTGTTCTGTGACACTCGATCAGGACGTGTCTACGCTGTTCTGTGACGCCATCAGGACGTGTCTACGCTGTTCTGTGACACTCGATCAGGACGTGTCTACGCTGTTCTGTGACACTCGATCAGGACGTGTCTACGCTGTTCTGTGACACTCGATCAGGACGTGTCTACGCTGTTCTGTGACGCCATCAGGACGTGTCTACGCTGTTCTGTGACACTATCAGGACGTGTCTACGCTGTTCTGTGACACTCGATCAGGACGTGTCTACGCTGTTCTGTGACGCTATCAGGACGTGTCTACGCTGTTCTGTGACGCTATCAGGATGTGTCTACGCTGTTCTGTGACTCTGTGACACTCGATCAGGACGTGTCTACGCTGTTCTGTGACACTCGATCAGGACGTGTCTACGCTGTTCTGTGACACTCGATCAGGACGTGTCTACGCTGTTCTGTGACACTCGATCAGGACGTGTCTACGCTGTTCTGTGACACTCGATCAGGACGTGTCTACACTGTTCTGTGACACTCGATCAGGACGTGTCTACGCTGTTCTGTGACGCCATCAGGACGTGTCTACGCTGTTCTGTGACACTCGATCAGGACGTGTCTCCGCTGTTCTGTGACACTCGATCAGGACGTGTCTACGCTGTTCTGTGACACTCGATCAGGACGTGTCTACGCTGTTCTGTGACGCCATCAGGACGTGTCTCCGCTGTTCTGTGACACTATCAGGACGTGTCTACGCTGTTCTGTGACACTCGATCAGGACGTGTCTACGCTGTTCTGTGACACTCGATCAGGACGTGTCTACGCTGTTCTGTGACACTCCATCAGGACGTGTCTCCGCTGTTCTGTGACACTCGATCAGGACGTGTCTCCGCTGTTCTGTGACACTCGATCAGGACGTGTCTCCGCTGTTCTGTGACACTCGATCAGGACGTGTCTACGCTGTTCTGTGACACTCGATCAGGACGTGTCTACGCTGTTCTGTGACTCGATCAGGACGTGTCTACGCTGTTCTGTGACACTCGATCAGGACGTGTCTACGCTGTTCTGTGACACTCGATCAGGACGTGTCTCCGCTGTTCTGTGACACTCGATCAGGACGTGTCTCCGCTGTTCTGTGACACTCGATCAGGACGTGTCTCCGCTGTTCTGTGACACTCGATCAGGACGTGTCTACGCTGTTCTGTGACACTCGATCAGGACGTGTCTACGCTGTTCTGTGACACTCGATCAGGACGTGTCTCCGCTGTTCTGTGACACTCGATCAGGACGTGTCTCCGCTGTTCTGTGACACTCGATCAGGACGTGTCTACGCTGTTCTGTGACGCCATCAGGACGTGTCTACGCTGTTCTGTGACACTATCAGGACGTGTCTACGCTGTTCTGTGACACTCGATCAGGACGTGTCTACGCTGTTCTGTGACGCCATCAGGACGTGTCTACGCTGTTCTGTGACACTCTATCAGGACGTGTCTACGCTGTTCTGTGACACTCGATCAGGACGTGTCTACGCTGTTCTGTGACGCCATCAGGACGTGTCTACGCTGTTCTGTGACACTCTATCAGGACGTGTCTACGCTGTTCTGTGACACTCGATCAGGACGTGTCTACGCTGTTCTGTGAAACTCTATCAGGACGTGTCTATACTATTCTGTGAAATTCTATCAAAATCAAAGTTTTAAATAACCACTGAAGTGTAAAACCTAGATGGAGTGCAGTATGAGTTTATTAGTTTCCTACTCAAAACAGCCTGTATTCTCAGGAAAACAAAGGGGCTTGAATGGCTGTGTGTGACATGCTTCCTGGATGCCCAGAGAGATGACACTATGTGAACTCAGCAGGCTGCAGGGCCACCTGCCGCCCAAATAGCTCAGCCAAGCCTGACACACAGAGTGGAGAGCAGACCTTTTGTTTCACACATGCAGAGCAAGTGAGAGCGCGGTAACCCACCCACATCCCACAGGCCGCCTCCCCACCACCAGGTGCGCGAGCAGAGCTGGGGGCAAGCAGGGTACCAAGAGCTCAATGCCCTCCTAGAGGAACCGCCAGCCACTTGGATGGTGCCCTCCGGCCAGCCAGAGGCTGCAGCTGCCTGCCTCACAGGGGACACCCCACAGTGAAGGGAGGTGTGGAGGAGGAAGCTCTCCAACGGCGCTCATGCGATCCACACGGTATCATGAGAATCACTGGGACTGAACTCGGGGCACCCGAGGATGAGGCTGCACGCTCCTCATCGCCTTGGGACTCGCTACCTTGTGTGTTTCTAGGACGTGAAGGTCACCTGGTCACTCTGTCAATAATTGACACAGTCCATCTTTTAAAGGCCAGGGAGTGACCCTAAACCTCTGGAAGCCCCCAGAATACACAGATGGTTTTCCAGCAGAGACAGGAAAGAGCCTCACCAGTATTGCGACAGCTCTGCCTCTCACGTGGGAGGCACCGCTGTTAACAAAGCAGAACAGGGCTAATGGGGGACCCACCTGGGTTCTCCTCTCTGTCTGGGAATTTAATTTGAACATTGAAATCCCGAGTAATCTGCTGGATTCTGGAACCTTTGGGGCCCATGACAGATCGATGGAATTTCTGGGGTATAGCACATTCTAATGTCACCTGAGCTTCCTGGAGGGAGGTACACAAAGAAAAAAGAAAACAACAAAGATTAAATTCCTTAGGGCCAGTTTTACAGAACTCTTCACACCACCTTCCTCCCTGTCCTCTACAGCTACTTGACATAGATGCTCCCCTTCTCCTGAGTCCAGGGCTCCAGGCGCAGGGAGGAGGGAGGGTAGCAGGACAGGTCTAAGGGGGTGGGCCTCCTCTGAAATGTGTCCCAGAAGGCCAGCTGCTGTCCCTGGGGGGTGGCCAGTTCAGCCAAGGGAGTGGGACCTCCTGGGGTAGCCTCTGACTCCATGAGGATGCAATGGATTTGATTATCAGGGAAAGGGCATCCAAGGCCCTGGCAGGTGAGTGACCTGGAGGGGACACTCTGTGAAGACTGCTTTAGAAAAAGACCACGTCTTCTCATGACTTCCTGTGGATTCACGTGGATGCCCTCAAATCGATTTTCTTTCCTTCACAGAGGGGAGAAGTGAGCTGGCCCCTTACACAGACTGCATTTCCATTTTCTCTGACCCCTTACAGACTGCATTTTCTTTCTTTCTCTTGCTTTCTTTCCCCCCCCCCCCAATCTCCTCTCCTCTTCGTCCTCTCTCTCTCTCTCTCTCTTTTTAAAGTGCTTCTCACAGGCAGAATTCTCACCAACTATCAGGAAAGAGGCCAGACAGGCTGAGGAAAGAAGAGCAAGCACCCGAAAGCCCCTTCTGAAGCCTTCCGGGCTGTATGAGGGAGTCACCTGCCTGCAGCGTGGAGGGAACACCCATACATGGCTTTGGTGAGTGGCCACTGGGGGGTGAGAACCCGTCCCCGAGCACCCAAGTGCCTACCAGGTCCTCAATGATCTCCTGAATGCGTTTCTTGGCTGCCTCCACACAGTCCTTGGCGCCCTTGAGGGTGACTTTGTCGCTCTGTGTGCCAGAGCGTGGGAAGCTGACCATCACCCCGCCATACTCTTCAGCAATCTCCCGCAACACCTGGCCTCTCCGGATGACAAAGTGGCGGTGGTGCTTGGGGTCCACCAGCATGGAGTCCTCCACCACATTATCCTGCAGTGTTAAGAAGAGATGCAAGATAAGCCACCCCACCACGGCCCCGGCAGAGTTGGCCGCCAAGGCCCAGTCCCTACCAGGTTTTGGATCAAGGCCTCCAGCTCCTTCTGTGCCTCTCGGACGGCGTCCTCCTTTCCAATGATGGTGATTAGGTCCTGGTCTTTGTCCTCAGCCGCGGGGAAGATGACGCGTGCTCCCGTGCTGTCACGCACCTTGCGAATTTTGCCGCCCCCCTTGCCGATGAGGAATTTGTGGTACTCTGGCTTGGCACGGATGTCAACAGTGAAACTCTTGGTTTGCTGCAGAAACCAATCCCGCTCTGTTAGCCTGACACCACATGCCTGGACCACAGTGAGGAAGACAAGAGGGCCTGAAGGACAGCAAGGTCAGGCTCCCCTTACATTGTCACCAGTGTCCTGATATTGCACCAATACCCCCAAAATGGGGCCAGCACACCTCACTGAATAAACAGATGAATACCCAGACAGACTGCACACATACTTCTCTTCCACAACAATCAGATGCTGGTGGTAATGAACACACAGGCTTAGAAGCCTGGTCCTGCCACTGACAAGCACTGACCGAACTTCTCCAAGCCATTTTTGATCTGCACAGGGGGAGAAGGGAGCAGCGCGCTGCACAATGTGTTGGCAGAGTGCACGTCCTGGGGAGCATGGGGTGTGCCCAGCAGAGCAGGAAGCAAGGTGCCCAAGAGGCTTGCCCCGTGCTCCCACTTTTCTACCTGCTTCCAGACCAAGCGCACACAAATCTGGGCCAGGCTTCCTGTCCTCCCACGAGTGCCACAGATCAGCCCCCACAAAACCAGCCACTCCCCAAGCTCAAGCTCAGAGGGACACAAGCCAACCAAGGCTATAGTTAGAGACCAGCCCTCAGAGGCCTCATGTAGCACAACACCCTTGTGTGGCAACAAGAAATGAGGGTCCTCGAAAGGCCCTGGACACTGTACTTGTGGACACCAGTGCCTTTGGCAGACTCATGCAGGGGAACACAGAGAAGTGTGCTGCTTGCTCTACGTGACTCAGATCCACAAGGATAGCTCTTGCCTTTCTCTGGACCCAAGACCTGGCCCACAAGCAAGAATACCAAAGAAAAATGTGCTAGCATAAAAATATTAAATAACAACTTTGCTATCTTTTAAGGGCAGGTTTCACCAAATACCACCTAGAGACTCTGCTACTTTTCAAAGACACCCACGAATAGCGCATTAGTCAAAAATCAGGCAATCAATTAGGCAAATCCAATCTAGCAATATGGTAAAAGACAAACCACCAAACCAAGTAGGGATTACCCCAGAAACGCAAAGCTGGTTAAACATAAAGACAAAAAAATGAATCTATACAATCTAACAACAACCAAAAAAACACAAGAAATATGAGGCTCCAGATTAGAGAGAAACACAACTCCACAGACCACGTGATTGTTACATATTTATAAGAATTCACAAAAAAGTGACTGGCACTAACATACATGAGCTTCATTTAGCAGTCTCATGAAAGTCCACATACAAAAATCACAAGCACTTCCACGTGCTAACAATTGGAAATGGAAAAAAAGTGCCATTTACAATAGCACTAAAAGAATGACAGCAGTTAGATCTGCTAAGTCGAACATAAAAATGTGCAGGATCTGTATGCTAAAAATTATAAAGCACCAATAAAGAATCACAGACCTAAAAAAATGGAGAAACGACTGGGTCAAGACTGCCGAGCTGTCAGTCCTCACCAGCCTCATCTTTCGATTTAACACAACCCCAATCAAAGCATGAAAATGCTTTTTTCCTACAAACTGACAGGCTAATTCACCAAGGGATGTAGAGCAGCCAGTTGAGAGGGCTTACACTGTTGATTTCTAGACTTCCCATAAATCTGGTGTCACCAGAAGAGCCCGGAAACATATCCACAGATGGATTTTGACACAAGGACAACAGCAATTCAATGGGCAGTCTTTAGAGGTGATGAAAATGAATTTTGATTACTCTGGTCACATGTCTGCATGTTAAGTTTTTAAAACTCAGCTATACCTAAGAATGGTCAATTTTACTGTAAATCACACTTAAAAGACAAACGCACCCCAAAGCCAATAAGCCAAAGAGCACCGTTTACATATTGTACACATGAGCATCTGGACCTGGAAAGGCCCTCCAGTGACAGCAAAACCAAGAGGCCTAACAAGTATATTACAGAGCTGTTTTCTGACCTGCCACAAAGGAAGGGCATTTAAGGCTTTCCACAGTGAGAAGACAGAACACTGTAGTGAGGACCAGGCTTCCTGCCAAGAGTCACGCTCCCTCCCCATGCTCACCTTCTCCTCCGCCAGATGTAGGAGCTGCTTCTTGGCCTTCTCCACA
The DNA here is from genome assembly GCF_047675955.1 of Chlorocebus sabaeus. NCBI lineage: Eukaryota > Metazoa > Chordata > Mammalia > Primates > Cercopithecidae > Chlorocebus > Chlorocebus sabaeus. Next base: position 128,793,827 of record NC_132913.1, read on the forward strand.
TCTGAGGAAGGGCCCCTGATAACAACGGTGTCGCTTCCTGAACCTTCCACGGGAAAGTGAATGTGAACCCCGCCGCACTCCTCCATGATGGAGCGGATCAGACGGCCCTTGGTGCCAATGAGGGAGTTGTGCAGCTTGGCAGGGATGGAGACCTCTACCTCGGCTATGTTGGCCTGAAACCAAACACACAACAGGAGGAGGAAGTCACATTTTTGTGGCAAAAAGGACAGAGGAAAAGATAAACTATCATCTTTGGTGGTGATGAACACACAGGCTTAGAACCCTGGTGCTGCCACTGACAAGCACTGACCAAACTTCTCCAAGCCATTTTTCATCTGCACAGGGAGAGGAGGGAGCAACGCGCTGGATAATGTGTTGGCAGAGTGTACGTCCTGGGGAGAGTGGGGTGCGCCCAGCAAAGCAGGTGCACTGGGAGGTGTTTAACTCAACAGGACCCAGCGTCCTCGTAGACGTGTGTTGGGTTGGAGGGCAGGAGCGTGGTAATTTCAGACCACACATAATGCTCTTCTTCAGTCCGCTCTCCGGCTCTGCCAGAGGTGGGTCCATATGCCTATGGATGAACTTTTCCTATTAAAACCAAAGGTTCTGCTTTCAGCCAAGATGCAATACCAGGGACTGGACTGAACTTACTGCCTAATGGTGATTTTCACAACCCTGGAGACAGGAAACAAGGTGAGCCCTACAACTGCCCCAAGTTGCTGCTACAGTACAGGAAGGTGAGGAAACAGAACCATCCAAGATAGCAAGAACAGGAGGTCAGAGCCCAAAGAGACTGGCATTGAGAACCTCCAAGATCTGGAGACCAGCCACTCATACATTGACACACGTGAGGAAATCACCTTGGGCCCAGGAAAGAATCCCCAGAAGGATCACAGGAAACAGTGCCTGCAGCTCAGCTGGGCCTGGTCCAGAGCCGTCCTCAGCAGGTTCAGCTTTCTGGGACGTGGAGTATAGTACTCAGAAGGATCTTACCTCAACAGTGGAAATATTTGGGCCTGAACTAAATACTGCTCTGATCCTCCCTAATAAAGCTTAAAAGCAAGTCTTAAAAGGAGCAGAATGTTTCAGAGTAACTTCACAAAGCCAAAAAAATATGCAGAGGAATACAAAAACACCCTCATTAAGAAACACCAGAAATGCAAAGAATAGGGGGAAAACCCACAACGAGGAAAATAGAAAACCACCCAGAAATGACAGTGTTAGAATCAGCCAGCCAAGGACAGTAAAACAGGTATTTAACTGTATTGTCTATGGCCAAAAGCAGAAAGATTGAACATGAACATGTTAAGAAATGAAAATACAGAAGATATTAATTCAGACCGAACTTCTAGAGAAGAAAACAATGTCTAAAATGAAAATTATATTAGATGAAATTAGGCAGATTAGAACACTGCAAAGAATTAATGAATTTAAAGAAACTCATGGAGAAAACCGATATGGCCCCTCCCCCCACTCAAATAAACAGAGCACAAGTAGAAGACAACTAAGACCCCAGTCACTAGACTCCCTGATGGGGAGACAGCAAGGGGCTAACAGAAAAAAAATACTCATAGTGACCAAATATTTTCCACATTTGATGAAATACTGAACACACATACTCAAGAATCTTAATAAACACCAAGCTAAGAAACATGGAGAAAACTACACAAAGACACATCCCAACTTGCTCAGAGACGGTGGTAAAATCCTAAAACCAGCTAGAGGGAGGTGGTTTGTCATGGACAGAGGAACAAAGCCGGGGAGACGTCAGCTTTCTCATCAGGAACAACAGGAGACAGCACTGAACCCAAGTCTTGAAAGGAAAAACCTGCCAACCTAGAAACCTTTATGCAGCAGAAACATTTTTTCAAAAGTGAAGAAAAAAAATACTTTTAGACATACAAAAAGTGAAGGAATTCATTATCAGATACACACTACAAGAGATGTTAAGTGGTATCTTTCAGACAGAAGGAAAATGAAGACAAGGATCACACCAAGAAATGAAGAGCTCTAGAAATGGCAACTGTGTGGATAATACATACATTTTTTCATATTACTTAAACCTCTTTAAAAAATAATGTTTTTTTTAAAGGTTAATAATGTAAATGGTAGACTGAAAGCCAGCCATATAAAATCATCACATCGTGGTGACTAAGCACGTGGGGATGGATGTGGCAGTTATTGTTTAGTGGGTGTCGTTTCTGGGTAAGATGACGGGAAATGCTCTGAAAACGGACAGGGCGACGGCTGCACAACCTTTTGAATGTACTCAGTTGAATTAACCATTCAAAAAGGATTAAAATGATAAATTCTGCTATGTATATTTTACAACTGAGAAAAAAATTACAGTAAAAGCAATTTAACCACGTGTTAAAGATATGTAATAAGTATGTGATATATAACATACATATAATCACAAATGTAATTAAATGCAAACATCATAACCCTTTTTTTTTTTTTGAGACAAGGTCTGGTTCTATGGCCCAGGCTGGAGTGCAGCAGTGCAATCTCAGCTCACTGCAACCTCCACCTCCCAGGCTCAATCCATCCTCTCACCTCAACCTCCTGAGTAGCTGGGACTACAGGCATGCAGCACCATTACTGGCTAATTCTTTTTGTAGTTTTAGTAGTGACAGGGTTTTGCCCAGGTTGGTCTTGAACTTGTGAGCTCAAGTGATCTGCCCACCTGAGCCTCCCAAAGTGCTGGGATTACAGGAGTGAGCCACCATGCCTGGCCACAAACATCATAATCTAAAAAGCAGAGATAGATTTAATGTAAAAAGCAAGCTACCAAAAAGAAACCCACTTTAGTATCATATAAAGTAGGCTGGGTGCAGTGGCTCACACCTGTAATCCCAGCAGTTTGGAAGGCCAAGGCGAGAGGATCACTTGAGCTTAGGAATTTGAGACTAGCCTGGACAACATAACAAGACCTCATCTCTACTAACTGCAAAAAAAAAAAAATATTAGCCCGGTGCGGTAGCATGCGCCTGTGGTCTCAGCTACTTGGAAGGCTGAGGTGGGAGGACTGGTTGAGTCTGGGAAGCCAAGGCTGTAGTGAGCCATGACTGCACCACCGTACTCCAGCCTGGATGACAGCAAGACCTCATCTCCAACAAAATTTTAAATATGGGGGGGAAAAAGATAACACAGACTTTGGAGCCAAGCACACTACCAGGGAAAAGGCATCATTTTGTAATGGCACAGATTACATATATTATGGAGGAGAGGACGGACTCCATATATTATGGAGGAGAGGACGGACTCCATATATTATGGAGGAGAGGACGGACTCCATATATTATGGAGGAGAGGACGGACTACATATATTATGGAGGAGAGGACGGACTACATATATTATGGAGGAGAGGACGGACTACATATATTATGGAGGAGAGGACGGACTACATATATTATGGAGGAGAGGACGGACAACATATATTATGGAGGAGAGGACGGATTATATATATTATGGAGGAGAGGATGGATTATATATATTATGAGGAGAGGACGGACTACATATATTATGGAGGAGAGGACGGACTACATATATTATGGAGGAGAGGACGGACTACATATATTATGGAGGAGAGGACGGATTACATATATTATGGAGGAGAGGACGGATTACATATATTATGGAGGAGAGGACGGACTACACATATTATGGAGGAGAGGACGGACTACACATATTATGGAGGAGAGGACGGACTACACATATTATGGAGGAGAGGACGGACTACACATATTATGGAGGAGAGGACGGACTACACATATTATGGAGGAGAGGACGGACTACACATATTATGGAGGAGAGGACGGACTACACATATTATGGAGGAGAGGACGGACTACACATATTATGGAGGAGAGGACGGACTACACATATTATGGAGGAGAGGACGGACTACACATATTATGGAGGAGAGGACGGACTACACATATTATGGAGGAGAGGACGGACTACACATATTATGGAGGAGAGGACGGACTACACATATTATGGAGGAGAGGACGGACTACACATATTATGGAGGAGAGGACGGACTACACATATTATGGAGGAGAGGACGGACTACACATATTATGGAGGAGAGGACGGACTACACATATTATGGAGGAGAGGACGGACTACACATATTATGGAGGAGAGGACGGACTACACATATTATGGAGGAGAGGACGGACTACACATATTATGGAGGAGAGGACGGACTACACATATTATGGAGGAGAGGACGGACTACATATATTATGGAGGAGAGGACGGATTACATATATTATGGAGGAGAGGACGGACTACATATATTATGGAGGAGAGGACGGATTACATATATTATGGAGGAGAGGACGGACTACATATATTATGGAGGAGAGGACGGATTACATATATTATGGAGGAGAGGACGGATTACATATATTATGGAGGAGAGGACGGATTACATATATTATGGAGGAGAGGACGGATTACATATATTATGGAGGAGAGGACGGACTACATATATTATGGAGGAGAGGACGGATTATATATATTATGGAGGAGAGGACGGACTACACATATTATGGAGGAGAGGACGGACTACACATATTATGGAGGAGAGGACGGATTACATATATTATGGAGGAGAGGACGGATTACATATATTATGGAGGAGAGGACGGATTACATATATTATGGAGGAGAGGACTGATTACATATATTATGGAGGAGAGGACGGACTACATATATTATGGAGGAGAGGACTGATTACATATATTATGGAGGAGAGGACGGACTACATATATTATGGAGGAGAGGACTGATTACATATATTATGGAGGAGAGGACGGATTACATATATTATGGAGGAGAGGACGGATTACATATATTATGGAGGAGAGGACTGATTACATATATTATGGAGGAGAGGACAGATACATATATTATGGACGAGAGGACGGATTACATATATTATGAAGGAGAGGTGATGCCGGAGGTGACACAGTATTGACAGCAAAAGGCTAATGCAGGACTATTCTAAAAAAACTTCATGTTAATAAATTTGACAACTTGGAGAAAATAGAAAACCCCTTGAAAGACACTAATTACCAAGTACACACAAAGAAACAGATGATCTATCCATACAGTGTAATATTACCCTGAAATAAAAAAGGACAAAGCAATGATATAGGTGACAACACACAAATGTCAAAACATCCTGCAAAGTGAAAGCAGACGGGCCCAATAGAGTAGATGTTCTGGTTCCACTCACACACACGTGTAGACAATCCAAAAGCATCTCCTGTGGCTGAAAGCAGACTGGGGGCTGCCTGGCGATAGAGAGGTGCGGGTGAGGGGACTGTGGTTTTAAGGAGCAGCCAAGTGGGATGGAGGGAGACTGTAAACCAAATGGCATGGGACATTTTTGGGGTGATGGTGGGGATGATTTCATGGATGTACACAGATGTCAAAACTATTAAATTGTACACTATAAATGTGTACAATTTACTGCATGTCATTTTTTTTTAAAGGAAAGAAAATACCATAAATACCTTCAGATAAGATTTTCAGGTAACAAAAAGAAAATGTCTAATAAGACAAGTGGCCATGTCAAATGTTACTGCTGCAGGTCCAGGTAAGTAAGCGCCACGAGAGACAAAGGCAGAAAACTGCTGGCCAACTCAGCAGCAGCTTGGATTGAAAGCTGCAATGCACTGCAGTCTTCCACATCTGCCATCTGAGTCCGTGCTGGCCCCATGACCCTGGCGTGACTCAACCCCAGGCTCAATCTTAGAGGCTGTTAGAGATTTTACTGGGGATCTCCATTAGAAAACATCTCCCATTACCAGGTCTTTCTGAATAGACAGAATCCTGCTCCGGGCCGCTTCGCAGTTGGCTCGCTTGCCTGTGATGATGATGGTCTCTGAATTGCTATTCTCTGCTGGAAGGTCGATCTTGGTGTTGCTTTCTTCACGAATCTACAGGAGAGAGATCACCATGAGAAGCTGACTAGAGCTCTCCCAGAGTTGAGACACAGTTGAGCACAGGGCTAGAAGTAAGGAAGAGTCCCTCCTAGTCTAAAACCAAAAGGACGCAGGGCTACAAGGGACAGAGCAAGCAGCAGCAAGATGCAGGGGACAAGCTATCACCTTTTTAATGTTTGCACCTCCTTTCCCAATGATGTTCTTGTGAAACTGTTTGAAGATCGGAACGGAAATTGAATAGCTGTTTTCCACCTTAAAGACAAAAAACACAGCCCAATTCACCACCTGTGCTACAGAGTGAAATACAGTATCCCTTCTACCCCTAAGGGTAGCATGAACACAACAGGGCACTGGCATTTGCAAACAAACCTTCAGGGGTTTGTCATGAGAATAAGTAAAAGATCACTTGCCCAACAACTAACTTACCTTGCAAATTACAGTCAATCGACGCAAGTCCACTTTTTGGCTAAGAGAGAGTTCATGCCCCATGCCAGGATCAGAGCTGGCTGAGGAAGAGGCTCAGAACACACATGGAGACAGCACGGACCCCTATGCTCTGGGCAATTCTGCACTCGGCAGTGATGTGACAGCAGCTCACAGTGCTGGAGTCCCTCACCCTCGCCTCTCCCAGGGCAGCCATCAGGTAAGGTGAAGCCCACGGAAATACATGGCCACCTATGGCCTTCTCATCCACTACTCACTACACTTTCTAAACCTGTTCCCACTTCAGTTTTTGAGAAAGATAATAAATCAGTATATGACTCATTTCACCTGTTATACCTCTCATCTTACTGGATGGGACAGTTTCTCTAGGTATCTGAAGACTCCTCAAGGAAACAAGGTAACTGGGCATGAGAAAAGCAAATCTCCCCACCTGAATTGCAGTCTTAACAATGGCTGCCAATCTAAACATCCAGGTATTAAGTGAGAAGCCGTCACCACTTTGTCCCAAGTCCCTGGATGGAAGCCCAGCCCAGTTCCTATGTGCTTTCTCCAGAGCAGGGGTCCTGTGGGGGTCAGGACTTCTGACAGGACACACGCCCCACCCACCATAGGTGCTGTCGTACAAGAAAGGATGTAAAACACCCCTACCAGATCTGCCACCATCTTCTGCATGTATTTTGTGCACTTTTCCACCTCATTCTTGGGTCCTCTGAGCTGGACAATGTCACTTTTTTGTGCTGGGTCTGGAAAGTTGATGATGACCTAGAACAAATCACGGGGAGACTAAGTTCAAGTATGAGGAAGGACATATATCCCAAATATCAAATATTCCTGAAGTGTGTCTTGGACCACTCCCATAGAGTTACAGAATGTCTCTGGGAAACTTTACCTCTGGGAATTTGTCACGAATTTCACGGATCCGTTCACCCTTCTGCCCAATGATTGTGCGATGAAATCTTTGCTCAATGATTAGATCCTTGGTACGCTCATTTTCCTAAAAATACAATTAAAGTAGATGTCATTTATCACAAGCATGGTGAGCAACTCCCCGCTGACACAAGGGGACACCAGGGAGCCCTGGGCGCAGTCCTTCACGGAGCAGGTGAGGTGGTCTCCAGATGGCACCTCATGGCACCCCTGGGAGCAACCAGCCGTTAGAGTGCACAGCGCATGGTGAGTGCTCTCGCCAAGCATCGCCACACTCCGCAACACTGGCCGCGCGCCACTTTCCTCAACAAAGTCCATTTACGGAACTCACTGTAGGACCCTTCAACCGAAAGTGCCATCATGACAGCGGCAATCACCAAAGCAGTTCAGCGAGCACTTCTGTTTTAACAGGTGCTACAGGGGAGGCCCAGCTCTTCCACTCGGAGGCCTGGCATTCTGCACAGCAGTGAGTGACCCCTTCTGAAGAGAGGGTGGCTTGGACCACTTTCCCTGCGTGGCTAAGAATGTTCAGCACAGGGCACTGAACCCATATGGCTCTCAACTTCCTCAACAGGCCCCATTAAAATGTCAGAATAAGCAGAGCTGGAATCCAGGGAAGCCTACCAAACGTTTCCGAGAATTCTGAGAGATTCTGGATCAAACAGCTATTGGCTGACAGAGAAATAAGGGCTCAGCAGTCAGGAAGGGCATAAAGCAGCCAGGACAACGGACCTGGGCTGGAGGCCAGGCTAAGAGGAGAACCTGGGATATGAGACTGGGGAAATGGGCACCGGGAAGGCCACAAGCAGTGGAAGGCTGCATCACACCCTGGATTGCAGCTCAGGGCTATAAAAGAGGTCTGCCAATTTGAGATTCCTCATGTGGGTACTGAGGTGAGGTGAACAAAGAAGCCCCTAAGCGAATGACAGGAACCCTGGTGCATGTTCCTCACACAGTCAGGCCAAAGGGCTGCTGCAGGCACTCACACAGTCTTTGACCTCTCTGGATACTCAAAGACACCCAGAGACTTTCAAGTGTGGGCATCTGACTCACAGAAGCAAGGGTGCTCACAGCTTGGCATAAGCATGTACGAAACGTTGGGGAGCCCAGAGCAGTGCAGTGCTTCTGCCAGGTGGTAGAGAGCAACAGCCCCCACTTCAGGTTTGCAGTGATCCTCGAGGTTGGCCTTACATGAGAACCACCTGGGATGCCTTTGAGAATCCAGAAATGTCTGTCACAATCTCTGGAGATGGTACCCAGGCATCTGGGAACCCAGGGTGTGGCCAAGGCCAAGACGCTGCCACACAGTCTCTGTGCCCTTCTAGCACAGCACACAGCCATGGAGGACAAGACGTGCAGGTGACCTGGGGAGGATAAAGGAAATGTGGCCCCAGGGAGTCAAATCCGGTTCCAGTGCAACGTGGGATTTGTTGACTTCCATTCTCCGAGGCCGCACACCACAACACACTACTCCTTAGAGGGAGCCAACAGACGCAAGGCCAGCACCTTCCTAGAGGCCCCAGATATGGCACTTACCATGCGAGATGCAAGCTCCAGCAGCTCTCGCTTGGCCTGCTGCACACCCTGTGGGTCCCCCTCAATGCGGATCAAATTGCTCTTCTCACTGTCAGGAGGGATGCGCACGGACACCTTGTACTGGTCTTTGATTCTGTTTACTTAGGAACACAAAAGGAAACACATTTAGGACACAGACCAACAACATTCTGCCAATGACTAACAACTAGGCAGGACAGGGCTAAAGTGCCACATAACCTTATCAGTGATTCCCATTCACCAAAAATGATGTTTAGCTTCCAAAACAAGAATCTCCCTTGTCTAGAATGGGGGCCAGTTATGATCTTGACCTGGATCACAAGGGTTCCGGAGGACAGGCTCTCAGCCTCGACCACAAGTTGGAAATGCCCCGAGACCTTCAAGTAACTGATGGTTGGGGCCACTCAGTCTGGGATTTCGCTCGTCTGGGGTATGGCTGGGGCTTCAGAATACTTAAAGGATTCCAGGTGTTTCTAATGTGCAGTAAGTCTGGGAACTACTATTCTCAAGTTAAAAAAAATCACATACATTAACTCCACACAAAAGCACTCACTAATGCCTAAGAGCCTTGCGGGGACCATGCTGCTGCCCAGAGACCCCATCTACTGTTGGTTCAGATTCCAACTGAGCACTTCACTGTGTCTGCAAGACAAGTGCTGCTGCAAACCCTCCTGCTGTCAACCTCTCTGGATAGAACCCAGAACCCCCAAGTTAAGAGTTCCAGGTCCCCCAAACTCTGGAGAAGCCGCATCATCAGGAAACAAGGCAGGAATCTTGTCCACTGTGCAGTAAAGGAAAGCCCAGCTTGCTGGCAGGACCACCAGGAGGACTTTTTGTGCATCCATCCTGAACACATGCACATGCAGAGGCAGCAACGAGGCGATGCGCTGATGGAGGGTGACATGGACATACAGCTGTTCCAGGTGGAGCAACACAAGACAAGAGAAGCAGAGGACATGGGAGATGGGCAGCAGTTTTTTTTAGATTACGAAGGAAAATGAGAGTTAGGAACTACATGAGAAGAAATCAGAACAGACATGACTCACTAAGCTATATTCTGCAATTTCTCGGGGGCAGAAACTAGAAATTAATGTTAGAATTACACTACTGTACTTCCATATATATGTGTTTTGAGACAAGGTCTTGCTCTGTCACCCAGGTTAAAATGCAGTGGCATGGTATGATCACGGCTCACTGTAGCCTTGACTTCCTGGGCTCAAGTGATATACCTGCCTCAGCCTCCTGAGTAGCTGGGACCACAGGCCTAGTTAAATTTTTCTTTTTTGTAGAGATGGGGGTCTCACTATGTTGCCCAGGCTCATCTCTAACTCCTGGGCTCAGGTGATCCTCCTGCCTTGGTCTCCCAAAATGCTGGGATTATAGCCAAGAGCCACTGTGTCAGGCCTAAATAAACACTATGGTTAACCAAAACCAAAACAAAACATAAAAGCAAGTTTATGGTGTGTGCATGGTTCAAACAGTGCGCAAAAAGGTCACTTTGTGCCTGTAGACTCTCGTCCCTGTCACGTAAAATGACCACAAAACGTAATACTGACATCAGAGAGCTCACCATTGCACAGGCCACAGCACAGCTGACAAGCCTATGTTTACTCGTAACAAAAACGGATACACGGACATCAGTCATGTGATGCAGGTTAGTGTCCCACCCCCTGGGAAAGGCTCCTTCATCCACTGAACTATCCAGGAATGGAGGACGTGTTTGCCTTCTCACCTTCCACCCCGCGCCTGGCCCGACTCACACTTTTAATACCAGCATCTTGGGAGGCCGAGGAGGGCAGATCACCTGAGCCCAGGAATTTGAGACCAGCCTGGCCAACACGGTGAAACCTCATCTCTTCTAAAAATACAAAAATTGCCAGGTGCGGTGGTTCACGCCTGTAATCCCAGCACTTTGGGAGGCCCTGGTGGGCAGATCACGAGGTCAGGAGATCGAGACCATCCTGGCTAACAACGTGAAACCCCGCCTCTACAAAAAATAAAAAAAAAAATTAGCCAGGCATGGTGGCGGGCACCTGTAGTCCCAGCTACTCGGGAGGCTGAGGCAGGAGAATGGTGTGAATCCGGCAGGCGGAGCTTGCAGTGAACCGAGAACCAAACAAACAAAATTAGCTGCAAGTGGTGGTATGCGCCTGTAGTCCCAGCTACGCAGGAGGCTGAGGCAGAATTGCTTGAGCCCAGTAGGCAGAGGTTGTAATGAGTTGAGATCACGCCACTGCACTCCAGCCTAGGTGACAGAGCGAGACCCTGTCTCAAAAAGAAAAAAAGTATCCCTCCCTATGTTGTTTTTACTTGGGCTCAAATCTAGACTTTTTTTTTATGCTTCAGTGAGTTCCAGATCAGCAGTTTCCATGTTCAGAAGGCATGAGTACTACAAACACTGATGTAAGGCTAACGTAGCAGGTCTGACTGAAATACGGAGGGTGCTGCCCTTGGGCGTGCCTTCAACATGGCCCCTGTGGGTCACTTGCGGAGGGCTTAGACGGATTTCCAAAAGTGACAATTCACCCACTGGCCAAACAGCTCTAATCCAACCACTGCACCAAGGGGCAAAGGAAAAGTGGCCTCTTCCCACAGGCAGGAGAATGTAAAGTCTGAAACTCCCATTACAGGTAGCACTGGGCCTGGACTGTCTGCACAGGCATCCTAGTTCTCACACCTGACACCCCAACAAGGGTCTCAGGGCACACTGGCCCCACTGCAACAGACAGCCTCACTCACTGTTGGCGCCGCTCTTCCCAATGAGGTGCCTGTGGAACTTGTGGTCGATGTTGATCTCCACGTAGTCCATCCGGTTAATCTGCAGGAGCACAGAGGTTCATGGATGCGCCCAGTTACTTGATCAATGAGCTGAACCAACACCCGGCAGTCTCCACGGTTGCCTTTTCTGACACTCAGCTGTCAGGAATTGCTGGAGACTGCCCCTGTGTCTCCCCTGAGAGATGCCTTCTTCAAAATAAAGTTTCCTCCACCCACAATTATTCCAGGACTTCAGCTAGCTTCTAGTTGTTTCAGAACTTAGTACTCATCTAGCTAGGATGCCCTGGGTGCCTGTGCCCAGCCATGTGGGATGTCACCGAGAGATGACCACCCATGCCCAACTCAGAGCCTCCCTTGTCACCAGCACACACAACATTCCAAAAGGGCACCTTACCAAATCTTTGACCATGCCCTCTATCTGTTCCTGGGCCACGTTGACATCCTCTGTAGGGCCCTCCAAGGTGATCTTGTCTTCGCCCTCTGTAAACTCGATGTGAACCTACCACACCAAAACCACGCAAAAAGAGATGGCTAAAACAGAATGGCCCAGCTGCAGCCCCTCAGCTCCCAGTGTGCAATTGCTGGTCCTCAGGGAGCCCACAGGTGCTCTCTTGGGAGTGGCTTCTGATCCCAAATTGCCTCATATATATGTTAGGGAGGGAGGGACATATCCACAGACATCAAGCAAAGATGAAAGGCAGGGTTAGAGCCATAATCAGGAAACTCAACACTGTGGCCGAATAATCTTGCCTTTCACTGAGAACACAGTTTGCTCCACAGAAGCCACTAACATAAAGCATGCGAGATGCTCATGCATCATCTGAACTTTTACAAGGCCTGGTCCTCTTCAGTCGCATGAAGAATGAGACAGGGCACGGATGGAATTTTAAAACTAGTACAGCTGCACCAAGGTGGCAAAGTGACTTGCTCGACGTAGACGAGGCTGCCAGCTTTCCTGGTTTATTACCCTCCAGGTAAGGAGTTAAGGGAGGGAGACTGGTCCTTATATGAAGCTATAAGAAGGAAAAGAGGCTGGGCACAGTGACTTACACCCATAACCTCAACTTTTTGAGAGGCTGAGGCAGGAGGACTACTTGAGCCCAAGAGTTCGAGATCAGCCTGGGCAACATAGCAAGACCCTGCCTCCACAAATCTAGCCTGGGATGGTGGTGCGTGCCTGTAGTGCCAGCTACTTGTGAAGCTGAGACGAGTGGATCACTTGAGCCATGAGTACAAGGCTGTAGTGAGCTATGATCGTGCCACTGCACCCCAGCTTGGGTGACAGAGTGAGGCTTTGTCGCTAAAAAGAAGGAATAAAATTTTAAAAAATTTATTTTTAAAAAGGACTGTAACATTAACTGGAAACAAATTTTAAACAAAACAGGAATTAAATATGATGGTTGGATTCTCTGGTATTTCTTTTTTGTTCATGTTTTCTGGATGCTACAATCTCCTTTGGTAAACTGAGAAAGCTTTAAATTCACTCTTAATACAATTTGTATACAAGTTCTGCTCTTCAAACGATTATGAAGTTATTTCACCATAATTACTAAATGACATGTTTCCTAAGATACTTACGAAACCTAGTAACACACAATCCTCTCTGGTTAAAGACTAGAAGGATGGTACAGACATCTACAGACATTTGTTCTGCTGTTCTTCAGCTAACATGGAAGTTGACCATGTCAAACAGGCCAGTTAATTCAGAAAAATACACCAGTTTTCAAGGGCATCCACAGTACAAAGGTCAACAAAGCAATGTCAGAAACAGAGAGACAGAAAACAAGACAAATTCAATACAACAGGTGAAAAAACGCGTCCTTACCTTTGGCATCTGCTGAGTGATTTTGGCCAGGTTCTGCCCTTTCTTGCCAATGATGAAACGGTGAAGCCAGGAAGGGGCGGCGACAGAGGAGACGGTGAAGCTATTGGCCTAAGAAAACAGGAAAACAGCCATGGGTTTGCAGAGCTCAAGGTCATGTCACAGTGAAAGCCAGGCTGCTCACCTGGGGCTCAGAGACGCGCACTCCCCAAACCTGGGCACCTGCACTGTGTCCAGGCCCCAGGATTTACAAATCGAGAGCTCATCCATGAAGGCCCCGCGGACTCCACTCAAAGGAGACACATTTCATGCTCAGAGGCAGTTACCTTGGCATAGACTTCAGTCAACGCCTGACCTAACTTTTCAGGTTCGCCTCGAAGTATTACAGTCTCAGAGATGCTGTCTGAGGGCGGGATCTCAACGGAAACTCCAGTTCTCTCAAGGATCTCCTGCAATGAATTGCCCTTGGGCCCGATGACATACTTGTGCTGGGATTTCTTCACTTCCACTGCAATGGTTGTAGTCTTCTTTTTCTAAATAAGGGGCAGTCAAAGGCAAAGGTGTGGGAAGCGGGCAGGTGGGCACGGCCACTGCTGCAGAAAGCAAGCCAAAGTGGCCCAGACTACAGATGCTGATCCCAAGAAGTGAACAACAGTGATTAGGACTAGCCAATCCCCACCAACTTCACTGCTCAAGACTGGATTTTCCCTAGAATAGTCACCCGCCGGCTGATAACTTCGTCCTTGAACACTGCAAAACACCCAATCCTTTCCCTCAATTAAGGAACCCATTTCAGATCTCAAAGTTCACTAAGCGGAGCTAACAGCTTAATCTAAGACGTGAACAAGTCTGGGTTGTGCGTCTGACCTGCGGCAGCCCAGCTGGCAGCATGTCAGCACAGCCAGAGGCCCAGGACAGCAAGGACAACCGGCCTGCAGATGCTCAACAGCAAGGGAGGGGCGGGCACCGATCTCACACGGGCCACTCTAGTGTAGAGACAATAAGCATCTTCATCAAGGACAAAAAGATAAGGGGCTGAGCCAGGCCTTAACTGAATCTCCAGACCCAAATCCTAGTTTCTATTCCTGCCCATGGGGATTTGCCTCCTCTAAATCATGTACCTTCTCCTCATAAATCTTCTTGATGCGAGCCACAGCCTGAGCCAACTGCTCCTTCTCTCCAGTGAAGACAATCTCTGTCCGGTTCACGCTGGGTGGGGGGATGTTGATGCGTGTCCCTGTCTCTTGCATGATCTCGCCGACCAGTCTATTATACGGCCCAGCGATGAAGGGGTGGAATGCCTTTTCTACTTCTAGCCTCTCCACAGCACGTTTGTCCTGGAAAGGAAGGGATGACCTGATGAGAACAGGCCTCTGAAAACAAACTGGGGACAGACAGGGCTTCTCAGGGTTGGAGTCAAGCCCTCCACCCCCACCACCTTATGCCTTTACGTCCACACTGGACACGGCAACCCATAAGGGAGTGAGGTCTGCACAAGGAGGCAGGCAGGGGCACGAGGCACTCACACAGGCCTCACCTGCTCGGCAGAGATGAGTAAGACTTCGTGGCGAGCTTTCTCGATGCCCTCTTTGGTGCCGGTGATCTTGATCTGATTGCTGGGGTCATCTGGGCGTGGGATCTGGATTTTGGTTGCAGTTTTTAGCTCCAAGTCTTGCAGTTTCTCTCCATTTTTGCCAATAACAAAGCGATGGTGTTCTTTGGGAATGGCAACAGTTGCTGAGGCCTACAGCAAGAAGAGAATCAAGGAAAACAAGAATATTTGTAGGATCTGAAGGACATATTTTTCCAAGACATTCTGGCAGAAACACCATCTTTGCTTATTCTTGCCCACCAGCCCCAACCCATCCATTAGAACAGCGTGAGCTTAAACATCACGTGCTTGGGGAAGACTGCCCTGACTCCCAGCCTAGCGTAAGTTCACGTGTATCCACACTACTAAACATCCACTGGAATATACACCCACAAAGGGAGACAACAGTTCACATCCACAGAAGCTGGACAGGAAGAAGCATGACTGCATATCCAGAAACCCTGAAAAAACTGCTGGGTTAAACTCTATTTATAGCAGGGAGAAAAGACTGAAATCCAGAAGTTAACAACATTAACTTCCACAAACAACAACTACTTGGAAGATGTAATGACAGAGATGCGTTTCTTTTTTTTTTTTTGAGACGGAGTCTCGCTCTGTCGCCAGGCTGGAGTGCAATGGCGTGATCTTGGCTCACTGTAACCTCCACCTCCCAGATTCAAGGGATTCTCCTGCCTCAGCCTCCCGAGTAGCTGGGACTACAAGCGTGTGCCACCACGCCCGGCTAATTTTTATATTTTTAGTAGAGACAAGGTTTCACCATGTTGGCCAGGATGGTCTCGAACTCCTGACCTCGTGATCCGCCCACTTCGGCCTCCCGAAGTGCTGGGATTGCAGGTGTGAGCCACTGCGCCTGGCCAAAAGATGTGTTTCTAATAGAAAAAAGGACAAAAGAAAAAAAGGACAAGAAAAAAGCTAGACATAAAGCCCAACACAAGGCGAAGTACGTGCATTAGAAACTGGAAAACACTCCTTAAAAGAGGTAAAAGAAGGTTTAAGTAGATGGCAGTTATCCCAATTAACTTTAAAATATTAATACAATTTCAAACAGCTGATTATAAAGGTTGTAACACAGAACAAACAAAAATAAACCAGAAAACCCTGAAAAAGAATAGTGCAGGGTGGAGGTGTTCACAGTGGTCCTAGACATTAAACATGAAATCATTATCATTAACATAGGAAATATCAGTATATGGAAAGACAGACCGGCTGGTCTGAACTGAAAACCCAGAAACAGACCTAAGTTAATATAAACACCCAGCACATGATAAAAGCAGCCACTCAAGCCCACTGGAGCAAAATATCTTTTCAAGATGGTGATGGCATGCCTGTAATCCCAGCACTCCGAGAGGCTGAGGTGAGAGGATTGTTTGAGCCTAGGAGTCCAAGATCAGCCTGGACGACATGGTGAGACCTCACTTCTACAAAAATTTTAAAAATCAGCTGGCCGAGGCCAGGCACGGTGGCTCATGCCTGTAATCCCAGCACTTTGGGAGGCTGAGGAGGGCGGATCATGAGATGAGGTCAGGAGATCAAGACCATCCTGGCTAACACAGTGAAACTCCGTCTCTACTAAAAATACAAAAATTAGTTGGGCGTGGTGGCAGGTGCCTGTAGTCCCAGCTACTTGGGAGGCTGAGGCAGGACAATGGCGCGAACCCGGGAGGTGGAACTTGCAGTAAGCCGAGATTGCCCACTGCACTCCAGCCTGGGTGACAGAGCGAGACCCTGTCTCAAAAAGAAAAAAAAAATAGCTGGCCATGGTGACATGTGCCTGTGGTCCCAGCTACTGGGGTGGCGGAGGCAGGAGGACTGCCTAAGCCTAGGAGGTTGAGGCTCTGGTGAGCCGTGATCACGCCATGGCACTTCAGCTTATGTGGCAGGCTGAGACCCTGTGTTAAAGCAAAACAAAACAAAAAATAGTGCTGACAACTCGAAAGCCATATGGAAAAAGGTGAAACTTGATCAGTGCCTCAACCCTATTTGCAATAAATTCCAAATAGATCAGAAACTGAAATGTAAGAACACATTTACAAGCAGCAGAAGAAAATATAAACTTTCTTGGGACCTGATAGTGAAAAAACTTTCCTAACAATGACTCAAGATAATAAAAAATGCAAGTGGTCCTCATATATTGAAAAGGTGCTCAATCTTGCTCATCAGAAAAATGCAAATTAAAAGTATATTTGGTTGCCTCTCTCAGTGGCTAAAATCCAAGAATGTGATGAGCCTGGCTCCTGCATAGTGCTGATGAGACTGCAAAACACTAACTCCTAAGGAAGGAAATTTAGCATCAGATGGCCCAATTCTATATGCAGCCACCCTCTGACCCAGCCATCTCACTTCTAGGAATATATCCCAAGATACACTGGGTAAAATAGGAAATAGCATATGCACACGATTTTTACTGTAAAATAATTTGTAACAGCTACAGTCTGGAAACTACCCAAATGCCCATCAGTAGGAGAGCCTGGGTAAATTACAGTATGCCCACAGAGTATTACACTTCTGAATAAAGAAATGAGAAAAATCACTACTTACTGATATGCAGACACCTCCAAACAATAATAAAAGAAAAAAAGCAAGGATAGAACAGGGTGTATGGCAAGCTGTATGTTGCTTCTGTTCTCAAATAACAAACAACAAAGGATAAATCAGGACCAGGAATGGCCGCCTACAGAGGTGGGGAGGGAGCAGGGTGAAGGTAACAGGCTAGGGAAATTTCTCTAATTTATATAAATAAAGTATATAAATAAATATACTTTATTATATAACGTTGACTTTGCAAGCATATAAATGTTGAAATACTTTTTAAAAATTGACAATAAATGGAAACAAATGTATCTAACTATATCAAGATGACAGGAAAACTCAGAAAAAAAGAATTACTTCAAGTCATTTTGAACTCATGATTTTCCTTTTTTGAGATAGGCTCTCACTCTGTCACCTAGGCTGGGTTGTGGTGGTGCACACACCGCTCACAGAAGCCTCCACCTCCCAGGCTCAAATAATCCTTTCTCCTCAGACTTCTAAGTAGCTGGGATTACAGGTGAGCGCCACCATACCCAGCTATTTTTTGTAGAGATGGGGTCTGGCCACGTTGCCCAGGCTGGTCTCAAATTCCTGGGCTCATGCAATCTGCTCACCTCGGCCTCCCAAAGTGCTAGGATTACAGGTGTGAGACCCACCGCCTGATTTTCCTTTCTTAAAGGCACAATTTTCCTAGCTCTGTCTTCTGAAAAAGCCTAGAAGCTCTTGACAACCTAGTCGCCATGTCCACCTATGGAGACCGGAGTCTCCAACTGCAATTTCCTACTAAAAGGTTCAGAGTTCATAGAAAAATAGCTGACTCAAGGTCTGTGGAAGGAAACATGTAAGATTAGCCTGAGGCATCTTTCTGTGTTAGAAATTAAGAAGTTATTTATTTATTTATTTTTGAGGCAGAGTCTTGCTCAGTCGCCTAGGCTGGAGTGCAGTGGCGTGATCTCAGCTCACTGCAACCTCTGCCTCCTGGGTTCAAGTGATTCTCCTGCCTCGGTCTCCTGAGTAGCTGGGATTACAGGCGTGCACCACCATGCCTGGCTAATTTTTTTTTTGTATTTTTAGTAGAGATGGGGTTTTGCCATATTGGCCAGGCTGGTCTCGAGCTCCTGACCTGAGGTGATCTGCCCGCCTCGGCCTCCCAAAGTGCTGGGGATTATAGGCATGAGCCACCACGCCTGGCCAGAAGTTATTGATATTAATGGGTCATGACAGAAAGCTGCAGGGAACAAAACTGAAAGGAGGGGACCCACTGGCCAAAGATGAAGCATCTCCAGCATGAAGAATGACGGACAATGCCTGAGTTCATAATGACACTAAAAGAGTCACTGATCAACACTGAAGTCGCTGGAGTGCCAAAGAATCAATTATTTATCTGGCACTTCCCACTCAACTGCTGATAAAGAAAAATTCTTCTTTACAAGAATTATCAACTAATGTATGAGCAGGGAGATAATTAGAAAAGCATAATTTGCAACCCTTAACGAATTTGGGCAGTAACCACCAACTGATAGTAAAACGATTACACAAACCACTGATAGGGAACTTTACAAGGGAAGACCCAGACCTGAGCCTACTGATCAATCTCAAAATCAGTACAAGCAGAACAACCAGCTATCACAGCACAGACTGAGCACCACCTACAGGGTCTTCTTGCCAAACAAGCTGACTGCGGAAGTAACCAAGCCCCTAGAGATCTAATACCAGTTCACCAAAAATAATCAGTGACTAGCAGAACAAACCAAACACCCACAGTCCCCAGTAATCAATGGCATTAAAAAAAGGGAGGACCGGCTGGGCATGGTGGCTCATGCCTGTAATTCCAACACTTTGGGAGGCTGAAGTGGGTAGATTATTTGAGCCTAGGAGTTCGAGACCAGCCTGGGCAACATGGTGAAAACTCATACCTGCCAAAAAAAAAGAAAAAAAAAAAGCCAGGCCTGATGGTGCATGCCTGCAGTCTCAACTACTTGAAGGGCTGAGTCAGGAAGATCACTTGAGCCCAGGAGGTCAAGGCTGCCGTGAGCTGTGTCTGCACCACCGCACTCCAGCCTGGGCAGCAAAATGAGATCCTGTCTCAAAAAAAAAAAAAAAAAAAGGCGGGGGGGTGGGGTAGGAGGCACTGTTACAGTGTTAGGCACTGTTAAAGAATGAGAAGAGCCTTAGGACTCTATAATCAAATGCAACACTGGGACATTGTCTGGACAATGACTTGAACAGAACAGAACAACTGGAAGAAACATCTTTGAGATGATGAGGAAAGTCCAACACAGACTGGGTTAAACACAGGTATAATATTAAGAAACCACTATCAATATGATTACATGAGTTAAGAGCAGAATGACTACACATATGTATACATAAAAACAGGACTCCCTGAAGTAAGGCACAATAATGTATCTGGGATTTGTTTTAAGATAATGGAGGAGCAGGAGAGAGTGTCAAGGGTGAACGTCTTCATTCTGATTCCTATATTCAGTGAAGTGGCCCTTTCCCCTGCAGTGTTCATTACAAAACAGAGGCTCAAATATCCACTGACTGGCAGACACCAGCAAAACTTTCAGAGCCTGTTATGCACTGGCCACAATGCTGGGCAATTACAAGCAACACTTTCACCTTCCTAACACTTAACACTCCATGAAGCCAGCTGGGGTTGGGGACTGTCCCGATGCCCCCATGTGATTAAGTGGCACAGCTGGACCTGCATCAGGCGGCACTCCCCAGCCTCGCCTCCTGGCTACGCCCTGCGCTCCTACCCCTCGGCCCCTCTCCCATCAGATCCCCACCGTCCAACCACCGTGCTCCAGGGTGCTCCAGATCCAGCTCCCACAAGATCAAGGAGACTCAGTAGCAGATGGGAAGAACCCCCATTCCTAAATAAGCCTATGCAGTACAACAGCAGTCATGCAACATTTTAATAAGATTGTTTACATTTTTCTTGGTCTTTAAGAGCTGCCAGTTAGGGAGAAATGCATCAGAGATTTGCTTATTACAAATGTTCTTCAATAAAGTCCAAGTACTAGGAAAGTGGCTTAAAATATAATTGAATTTGTAATCTCCTAAATCTGGGGCCTATTAACATGTAGTTAATGAACACACCAGCAAAGCAATGGGGACCACCATCTTCACCACTCAGCAAGCCCAGTTTCTTTTAAGTGTCTCAAACTCTGGGACAAGCTTCTAATTTTCAATTTGGCCAGATGTGGTGGTGTGCCTGTAATCCCAGCTAACTGGGAGGCTAGGAGGAGGACTGCCTGAGCCCAGGAGCTCGAGGCCACAGTGTACTGTAACCACACCTGTGAAGTGCCACTGCACAAGAGCCTGGACAACAAAGTGAGACTTTGTCTCTTAAAACAAAAAAAATTATTATTACTTTCAAGTTCATTCACTCAAAGAGCAAAAATGGTAAGTGTCCCAGTTGTATTATTAGTTTAGTGAGTTTTTTCCACTAAAAATGCCAGAGGACTCTGAATGTTGCTGTCCCACCTCCGAAAGATTGAACTGTCCCACTGGCAGAAGGGTCCAGTGAAGTTCTAGCCTGCATCAGGAGCCGAGTAATGGAATGGGTACACAGTTACTGGGGAGAAGTAGGCCTCAGGCTACCCACCTGAGTCTGCAGTCTAGCAACAATGTCCTTCCGAGCTTTCATGACAGCATCCAGCTTTCCTGACACCATGATGGAGAGGCCTTGGTCTTTGGCCAAAGACAGCTCCAAGTGAGCACCGGTTCTCTGCATGATCTCAAGGCAGATTTTTGCTTGTTCACCTTCTCCAAATTGGTTCATATCCTTATATTTTCTCTCCTCCAGGGGTACATGGAACACCTGTTCAAAAAAGGTCAAAAAAGGGAAGGTTAAGAGATTAAAAGAAAGCCAACAGACAGGGAGTAAAGAACATGTGTTCATCACCATCCACTCACAAAGTAGCCCCACCCTGCCCACAGGCACTGCTCGAAGCCCTGGGATAAAGCAGCTGAAAGACACGGAGAAAGTGCCAAGGTCAAGAGGCTGGCATCCTAAGGAGGAGAGAACTACATTGGCTGCACAAATGAATGAGGCAGCTAGCAAGTGCTGTGATGAAATCAACAGGGGGAAGAGAGTTTGAGAGAAAGTGGGAGGCGGAGCCTGGGGACCGCCAGGAAACACCTTCCTGAAGCACGAGGCAGCTATCCATGCTAAGAGGTGAGGGAACCACGGGTGTACAGGCAGGAAAGCTGAGGAGGCGGATGGGGCACCTGATGAGCACACCAGAGGGGCACAGTTGAGAGGATCACCCAACCCACCCGGAGTAAAAGTCAACACAGGGTTTCAGCAGGAGGCATATTCTGCTTGATGGCGCAGGGTCCCTCCCGTTGCTTTATGGAGAAGAACTGAGGAGGGACAACGTAGAAGCAGAGGGGATCAACTACCCTGGTTTGAGACCACAGTCACCAAGTAGACAGCGGCACATTTAACAAAACCACTAACAAGATAGCAGACAGGTGAAAATGGAAGGACTGGGATGCAGCTGTTTATGAGCCTAAATTTCAGGGACGACACTGGCAGAGAGATGATAATTTTCCACCATGACCAGAAGATATGAGTTTATATAAAAGTTTTGAAATTCATCAACATCTCAAATTCAGGTAGCAGAGAGAAGGGCTAGTGAAGCCAAAGAAAACCAGGAAACTGGTTAACTGCTTCAAGAAAGTGGGACGATGAATAGAGAACAGAAAACAGGACCCATTCATCTGACAAACACCGCCTGCAAACCGACCACGTGCCAGTCCTGCTGAGTGCTAGTATCCAGGGTGGACACGAGACAAGTGGTCGACAGAAACATCTCTGGGATGGGGGATGATTTAACGTGAAGGCCTTCTCCCTTTAGCTACTCAAAGCATTCTCAATCTTGCATGTTCAGAAACTCTATGCTTGGAAGGATAGGTTAAGAAAGAACAGCAATGAATTTTTTAAAATTTTAAAAATTGGCTGGGCGCGGTGGCTCATGCCTGTAATCCCAGCACTTTGGGAGGCCGAAGAGGGCGGATCACGAGGTCAGATCGAGACCACCCTGGTTAACATGGTGAAACCCCGTCTCTACTAAAAATACAAAAATTAGCCGGGTGTGGTGGCAGGCGCCTGTAGTCCCAGCTACTTGGGAGGTTGAGGCAGGAGAATGGCGTGAACCTGGGAGGCGGAGCTTGCAGTGAGCAGAGATCGTGCCACTGCACTCTAGCCTGCGTGACAGAGCGAGACTCTGCCTCAAAAACAAAACAAAACAAAAAAATTAAAACATTTACATGGACATGTTGCATGATAAAATTTTTAAAGGAAAGAAAGAACGGTGTTTCTACCTGAGTGATGACAGAAGCCTTGATGGGCCGGATCTTGTTTCCCCAGGCTCCAGCGGGTTCCTGGGCACTTTCCAGGCAAGCAGCTTTCTCAGGAAGTGGAGGGAAGGCATCCTTGTAGGTTGGAGGGTCGCTCTCCTCTTCTGAATTTAGAGTGGCAACTGGGCCAGCCAACACAGATTAAGGGAAGCACTACTTTTAGCATTACATGAAAAACACTTTTAAGGGTTTTAGTGCTTAAAAACAGACAAACAAGAAACATCAAATGCTTCAGGGACAACTCCCCCCACCCCTCTTCTAATTCATAGTCAAAAGGCCCCAGGAGGTCACCAGGCCCAGCACCCTGAGTGTGAGAGTTCGAGGAGGTCAGAGACCTACCCCCAATCCACACAGCCTCCCCAGTAAACATCAGCTCAGACACAGTGAGCCCCACTCCCCTAACGGGGTGAGCCCCGTGAAAGCAAGCCTTACTACGTCAATTTTTAAGTCTTCTAGAGTCTAATAACATACTTTAAAAAATCACAACTACACCAATGCCAGACACAAAGCAGACCCTTACATTTGCAAAACAATGGTCCTCCTACCCAGCACCACCTGTGAGAATTGCCTTTGAAGCAAACTCTGATTTTCCACTGTAACATACAAGGTTAAAAATGATTGCCGGGGAGGCCGGGCACGGGTGGCTCACACCTGTAATCCCAACACTTTAGGAGGCTGAGGCGGGCAGATCACCTGAGGTCAGCAGTTCGAGATCAGCCTGACCAACATGGAGAAACCCTGTCTCTACTAATAATACAAATTAGCCGGCCGTGGTGGCACATGCCTGTAAGCCCAGGAGGCTGAGGCAGGAGAATCGCTTGAACCCGGGAGGCAGAGGTTGCAGTGAGCCTAGATTGCACCACTGCACTCCAGCCTGGGCAACAAGAGCAAAACTCTGTCTCAAAGAAAAAAAAAGAAAAGAAAAAAGGCTGCCGTGGGAATTGTCGCCACTGATCTCCCCCTGCCCTGCCCAAGGCAGAGGACAGCAAGGCTTGTGGAAATCAGGTTCCCTGATTATCACTTCCATCTTCCATAGTGCCCTATTTGTTCATGTTTTTGTGCCATTGGCCACTATCTCCATGAAATCAAGGGTGTGACTGTTTCGGATAACCCCAAATCCCCAGGGCTGAGCACGGTCTCTTGGCAATACCAAGGCCCAGTGAAATACACCATGAATGGATGTGACAGAGGACAGGGGGATGACGTCTGGAATCAGATGGGCTCATGCCCAAGTCCAAGCCCATCACCTTCCAAGCTGTACGCTCCTACCCGACAGTGCTGACACGACAGGTGGGTGCATTCTTTCAGTGCTGTCTTCCCTCTCTAGAAAGGGAAACACAGACTTCACAGGGAAGCCGGCTCCAGTAGGAAGATCCCAAGCCCCCAGAACAAAGCAGCTCTGGGGTTTCAACACCCAACACAGCAGCCACTAGAAATGAGCTTGTGAAATGTGGCTAGTGTGATGAAGGAAAAGTGAATTTTATATTTTAATTAATTTTAATAACTAATACTCAATTTAGTTACTGGAAAACTTTTAAGTGTGTTTGGAACAACCTGCTCTTTCAAATGAAGCAGAACAATCTGCTCTTTCAAATGAAGATTTTATAACATCTAAACACAGATCAAGGATTTTGGATGAAAATTTGGCATTCAAACGGCAGGAAATGTCCCACCGTTGTAAATACACATCAGACTTTGAAGAGAAATAATCTCAAATATCAATGGATTTTCCTTTTTTTTTTTACATTAGATATGCTAAAATGACAATGTATTAGACATATTGGGGTAAAATATCAAAATTAATTTCACCTGTTCCCTTTTAATAAGTACTAGAGAATCCTAAAAATTGTACACATGGCTTGTAGTCTATTCTACTGTACAGTGCTGCTCTTAATCCCAGCCAGTGGCGTTCGAGAACTCCGAAGCCAGGGTCCAGCCTTCATTCTCAAGGCAGGCTTAACCAATGCTCTGGGATGCTTCACAGCCCAGATTTTAGTTCACTGCAATTAGGAAAAAGCAGTTGTGAAAAGAACTGCATTAATTACCAATGGTCAAATTCGCTGGTTTTCCAGAAAGCTGTCCACATTTTAAATCTCACTGTATTTGATTCATTTCCTCATGCCTGGTCAATTGCTCCTGCACGCACGGCAATGTAAAAACAGTGCACAAGATGGTGGGTCCTCCCTGCCCTACAATCACAGGGCCAAAAGGTACTTCTAGAAAGGGCATGGGATTTGGTGAAGGCTTTAGAGGGAGCAGTGCCTTAGACATTACCAGGAAGAGCACATAAAAGGGCTGTCACCTTTGATTTGTTGCGGAACCAGCCCACTTCGGTGTTCAGCAAAACTCTCTTGGGTCAAAACTGCAACGGAACTCATGGTTGATCTCACACCTACACACAATCCGGGAAAACCACTAAAGCAAAGAAGAATAAATCAGAAGTCAAAGTACAACCCTCAATTATCTATGAGATTGTTAACTTAAGAGTTTTAGCAAACGTTTTATTCTTTTTTACCAGCAAACTATACCTTTTTATTTTCCTCACAACCTCTGATGTAAGCTGATATCCAAACTCTCACCAAGTGATAAAAAGGGGGGAAAAAATCCAAGTAAAGGAGGTCCTAGAACAGAGGTGGCCAATCTTTTGTCTTCCCTGGGCCACAATGCAAGAATTATCTTGGGTCACACATAAAATTAACTAATGATAGCTAATAAACTAAAAAAAAACAAAACACACACACACAAAAAAACTCATGTTTTAAGAAAGTTGAAGAAATACAGCTGGTTAACTGTTCCCTCAAAAGTCGCCTGTAATGGAGGAGCTCATTCTCCACTTAAGGGCAGTCTGCACCCACTTCTCCACCCCAGGAGCCACAGAGACACAGTCTGCACCACCCCAACTGCAGGGGTGGGGGGACCATGGAACCTGCCACCTGCCTGACCCAGGCTCCAGGCACAGGTCAACGGCAGGATCACTCTCCTAACAGCGACCCTGGTTGCTCTGTCGGTTTGCTCGCTGCACCCCTTCATGCTTACAAAATGCATCTTGACAAAAAGTCAGCCAGTCTCTCCCTGTGAGGTGCGTCCAGGCCCCAAACTAAACCACCCCCAAATCTCGACTTAACCAGGTGGTTGTAAGCGGTAGCTGCGTGACAGGAAAAAGCAGCCTCAGTGCTTTGTAGCAACAGCAACAGACCCACAAACTGGGCTAAATGCCCTTGATCCACACTGACTGGTTATTCTCCTCCATTCTGTTTCCCAGGTGTGGGACAGCACTCGCACAGCACTCACGCAGCAGAGGGAACCTGGCCCAAGGGCACACGGTTTCTCAGATTAACACGGCCACAGTGCTCAGCAGGATATGGGCTCTGAAAGCCACAGCTCCCCTATTTGAAAACTGGGGTACATTTAGCATTCTGAGGTAGGAGTGTTAGCTTCCTCTCCTTCCCTCTCCCCAATTCCAGGTGAGCTCCAAACTACTACAGTGAGTAAGAACCCATTTTCTTTACACAATTACGCATCACTTACTGGCACCACAAGGCCAAGTAATAAGGAGCGAATTTTGCATAATTTTTATAACATAATTAAGACCTCTCTCCAAGTTAAAGAAAAGGCCTGCAATCCTAAAGAGAAGCAAGACCCCAATTCAGATACTACTGAATAAACATAATTCACATTTAAGAAATAAAAGATTAAACACAGATGGAAGCCAGATGACACATCTAAGGGGCACATGTCTTGTAGATGGTTCCTGCTGGGAGGTGAAGCTATGGAGACATCTCTGACGAACCACGAGAAACTTGAAGGTGCAATATAAAGAAAGAAGGTACACACAGGACTAAGAAAATATGCATCCCTGTGCTCCCAGGTCCCACACACAGCCCAGGGACAGGAAGTCTTCAGACAGGGTCAAACTTACCAGCAAAACGGTCGGTAGCCAGAAAGTCCGTCCTGAGGCCGCCTCTGTCAGCCTGCCAGCTTTTGCTGGTATGGGATAGGAAGTGGGAGAGAAGAGAGAGGAAACCAGAGAAAAGTTACTTATCTACATTTTACAACCCAGATCTTTTTACCTCCCAATCAGAAAAGGTCAAGATATTACTTATGTTTTGGTTACTAACACCAATATTCAGGCAAGTTTGTCAGAAGAAAAAAAAAAACCATTAGCTTGAAACAAAACATATTACAATAAAACCTGAACCAGCTCCAACTCGCAGAGGACAACTATTTCAGGGACCTGAGGGAGTGATCCTTTAAGTGACAAACTTCTAAACTTAACCATTTTGAAGTAAATCCTCACAAAACTATTGGTGTTCTCCTGCATGGTTGCATCACCTTTCCTGTACCCAACATGACCCCTAGATGGCTGAACCAGAAGGGTTGTTGTGCTGGGCTCTGACCTACAACACAATGTGGACCTCAGGGGCTCTGCAGCGCTTAATGGTGACCAAGAGCTACTGTCTTCAAGAATTCTCTGTATATTTTGCAGTTACTTTGTTCTTCTTGCTGTTATCCTGTAAAAGTCCTTCAGTCCTTTCTAATCCACTGGGGATTTAGAAACCAGGTCATAAAATCGCAGGATTGAAAGGAACCTTCAAAGGCTGTCTGGGGAGGACCAAGAACTCTGTGAAGTAGGAGGGTGAGTCACCTCGCCTTAGGGGACTCTGGAGAGGGGAGGCTGGCGACCACATGTGCTCCTCAACCACGAAAAGGTGGAACTGCTGACAGGAGTGAGGCATGTGATGTCTAAAATGGGAAAAGCAATGACAGTAACAGGAACGCTCCACTCAACTGGAGAATACTACTAATACCCTGACAACAATCCTGACCATAAGACACATGGGTCCGGAGCTGAGAAGGCGGTTCATGGCAACGGGGGTGCATCCAGCAGACTGGATTAAAAGGGTCTCGCCCTTCCAGCAGAGGATGTTGGACTGGTGGTATTTCCGGATTCTAATCTTGGTCATGAGTTTTTTAAAAACTCTAAATACAGGGCTTGAGTCACACAGGGAACCTGCCACAAACCAGAGACACTATGGGGCCCCAGATGCACCAGACACACAGATGTACCCCAAGACTGAAGGGGAAAGGTGGGACAAACTGATCAAGAGTATTCCATTTAAAAGCATCACCAAAAAATTCTAGTTTGCAAGTTTTAAAGATTAAAGTAAGAAAATGTCTCCAAAGTGTCACAGTAGCACATTCACAACTTGGCAAGCGCTCCTTGAGATTCCAAGTGTCTGGCCAGTCTGGGAGCAAAATGGGGCAGGGCACTCTAGGCTAAGGTGCCCCAACAGGTATCCAATGACACTTGCCTCTGGTCTCCTGCATCCACCCTCCGCCCTCCCACTCTTGCTTGCTGACTATCCACCTGGCATGGTCTCTCACTCAAGGTTGTCCCGGGCTCCAATGTCACTTCTTAAATCCAGACACCCACCCCCTTATCAAGCCAGGTTCTGGGCAAGTCTCCAGTGCCCAGTGACAGCCACATTACAAGTCTGCAAAATGCAGTTCCGTCCATGTCAGCTCACATCGACTCTCCAGCACAGAGCTGTGATGAGCCAGTCCCCCCTGTGTACCTAGTGTCAGTCTCTTCTGAGACCACTCACACACCCTTCAGAAGCCAAGACCAGCCAGACCCTATACTGAAAGGAGTCTCAACATAAGGGAACCTACTCCTGTGTCTGAGGGAGACCCTGGAGCAGAGTCTCTCATGTTCCTCAGGCGAGCACAGACCCTCAGGCAGCCAGGTAAGGCAGAAGGCAGACCTCCAGAAAACTCCAGACTGGTTTGACGGGCGATACTGGGTCCCTAGCCTCCAGATTCCAAATGGCAGTTTTTCAGAGCCCCTAACGAACGGTTCACAACTAGAGACACATTTAACATTTAGGGTTCTGGTACCATCTAAACAACTCAAAAACTTGTTTTTGAAAAATGTGTTCTAAGCAAGCATTTGATGACTCACATGTAAATGCAGACCCTGTCCCCACCTGAAATTCTGGGTGAGATTTTCTTAAAAGTCTGTCTCATTCTCCTTCTGTGCTCCCAATCCAGTGAGGTGCAGCCCAAGGGTCCACCTGCCTCCAGTTCAACAAAGCAGCGCCTAAGAAGCTGCCCCTACAGCTCCATGTCCACCCCGCACTGCTATGCCCTGCTAGCGGCTCTGCCTTCACAGACAACACCCACGAGGGTTTAATCCTGTTCCATGGGGAT
Organism: Chlorocebus sabaeus; assembly: GCF_047675955.1. Taxonomy (NCBI): domain Eukaryota; kingdom Metazoa; phylum Chordata; class Mammalia; order Primates; family Cercopithecidae; genus Chlorocebus; species Chlorocebus sabaeus. The sequence goes on from NC_132913.1 coordinate 128,823,043, forward strand.
CTTCCAGCAACCCCAAGACAGCGCCAGGCTGAGTGTGCTCTCCACCCAGCAACTCCACTTGCTATCTGAAGCTCCCAGGGTACCTTGGGCAGGCCTAGTAACCAAAGAACAGAGGCTAAATATCTGGTATCTCAGATTCTCATTGGATCTAACAATACTGCTCAAATCAGGATTGAAAGGGACCTCAGGTATTACTCTAATCCAATTTCTTAATACCACCAGAGACAGGAAATTCGTGGCCTTCTCAGGGCCCGGGTCACCCCTGCATGGCTGTAAACGTTCCACCTCGTTATGACAAAATCTACAACTTCTTTCCCCTTTCTGGCCATGGAGAACAAGTCCACTCTCCTCCAAGGCTCCTTCTGGTAGGTGAGCCCTGTCTCCTGTCTCCTTTAGTCCCTCCCACATGGCCCCAGTCCCTTTGTGATTCTGCCTCTCTCAACTACTTTTCCCATAGGAAGCTCGGATCAATCACTGTCCAGGTCCACCAAATGTAAACTTCAAACTGTCCTGAACCTGGACTTTTAATTTTGTTCCCCAGAGTGTAAAGGTTCACAGCAAAAAAGGTCACATCTCAGAATTTAACTTTCAGCAAACAGAACTAGAACTAAATGAAGAAGGGCAGGAAGCAAGACCCCTTTCCGCCCTAATACGTGTAGAGCAAAACGTGGAGTCATGACAGCTGTGTGTTACGTGGGAAACCTGGTGCTTACAAGTTTAGCACAAGTTTAACAGGTTTCTGACAGCAACAGAAAAGGCTTCACATGAAGGGTTCTACTTTTTTGCTTTTAAACGAGGAAGTAATTTAGTTGATTCCCTTGTGATAAGTCTTGCCAACTACATAGTCAGTGGGCAACAGTCTTCAAAAATAATTATCAGTAATACTCCAGGAAGAATTTCATTTCAGCCTCAGTTAATGAGACCCGCAAATGCTTTAAAGCACCAGACAGGACCGGGTACGGAGGGCATCAAAAAACCTCCGGCTGAAATCCAGATTTCTCTTCCAAAAGTAAAATTGCTCAAGACCACAAACCAAAGTTCAGAATGGGAAAATAAAATCCTGATCCACTCAAAGATCACAAGATCCAAATCTAGGAGAGGACACAGGCGACTGGCGAGCAGAAGGCAGGCTCCGCACTTCTCACCAAGTTCTGGACGTCGGCACCCATCCTGCATGGAGGAACTTTCGCAGATGCCACCTCAGCACGGCCCTCCCACAGGCCACGAGGGCCCGCGGGCGGGGACAGGCTTAAAGGGACAGCAACCCCCTCGGCCTCCCAGCCTTTCATCCAAATTCGGTATTTTTCCGTAATGTATTTTTCATCCACGACCCTGGGGCTTGTCCAAGTTGCACTCCAGGCCCAAGGAGAGCAGCTTTCTCCACCCCCGAACACGTAGACGGGCGCGGGCCCCGCGCGGCAGGTGAAGGTGCTGCGGGGACCCCGCCGCCCGGCCTGCGCCCAGACCCCCGCCCCGCCGCCACCTGGGGGGAAGGACCCCGCCGGCCTCCCAGGGACCGCCACCCCGGCTGCACACGGAGCCTCCGCCGGCCGAGCAGCCCGAGCTGGGGGAGGGGGCGCCCCCGCGGGGAGGGGGGAGGGGAGGGCCGGCCCCGCCGACGTCAGCGACCTGGGCGCAGGTCGGCCGCCCCTCCCCCGCTGTGCGGCCCCGGCCCCGGGGGCGCCCCACCGAAGCCCAGGGAGGAGGCGGGGGAGCCCAGCTTGCGGCCAAGAACGGCCCAGCGGCGCCACGGGACTTGGGAAAGTTTGTGCGCGCTCCTCCGCGCCACGGCCACGCGCAGAGGAGACTCAGAGCCGGCCCCGGGCCCGGCCCGGCACCGCCACGCGCGGTAAGCAGGACACCCGCGGGCGGGGGCCTCAGGCTGGGGCTCGGGTGGGGGCCGCGGCACCCGGGCCCCTCCCCCTCCGCGGCCTCCACGTCGGCGGCCTCCTGAGCCCGCCCACCCCGCCGGCCCGGTCCTCCCCAGCCCCGTGCCGCGCGCTCACTCGTGGGCCCCCGCCCGCCGGTCCTGCCGCTCGCTTGCTCGCTCGCCCGCCGCGCGGGAGAAGCCGGGACGCTCCGAGGCGCGGCGCCCGGGCCCCGGCTGCTATATAGGGCGGCGGCCCAATCCCGCCTGGACACGTCAGCGCCCCGCCCGCCCCGCCGCCGGGGTCCCCGCCGCCCCGGGCCGCCCAGCACCCGGGAGGCCCACCCAACTCCAGGCGTGGTTCTGCATCCTTTTTTCGGGTGGGGAAGGTGGTGCCGAGGAGTTGGGAAATTAATCACCTCCAGAAAGCAGAGGGAGCGCGCCCCGCAAGAACTCCAGCGGAAACAACCGAAGACCAGAAAGGGAGCAGGAAGGAGGGCTGCTCTGGAAGCAGATGTCACCAGTACCGCCCACCTACCCAAAATCACAGAAGGAAAACCTCAAAGGATGCCCACCACCATCGTAAACGGATGCCCCCCCAGCACGAGGTCCTATAGCGCAGTGAAGCTCCCAGACGGCTCCGGACTTTCATTCCCTCATTCCCACGTGTCTGTTCCTTATGTCCCTCACTTTTATAAACTATCTCCACCCGATTCCTTGCCAATCAACTTAATCTCCACCCAAAATATAAAACCCCCTTCCTTTAAAGCGTGCATTACTTATGGCTCCATTTCTACATAGGTGCATACACGCAAAAGAACCGGTGTGTGGCCTCTGAGCCCACGGTGGACACGGAGGACTGGGCAGAACGGAATCCCTACTTCTCAGGGAGTCTCCACCCTCCGGGAAGGACTTGTCACTTCTGCATCCATTGTGTTTACTAAGTGATAACTGCCACTGTTTCTTTTAAAGGTTTAAGGGGAGTCAAGCAATCTGTAGAGATGTCAGTCTGAACCTCTGGAGCAAAGTCGCAGGTGAGCAGAATCCTGCACAGGGCACAGGATCAGCTACAGGTATCTGGGGACAAGACCGTCCCACACAGGGCAAGAGGCAGCGGCACACCCAGCCTTACCCAGGGAATGGGGTCAGGTCAACACAGCCTGCAGCCGGGCCACGGGTGCTATTGAGAATGGTGGGAGCTGGGTGGGGGCTGTCAGCAGCAGAAGGCAAGATCAGACGTGTTTTTTTCGTGGAACACCGACCCTAAGTGGAGAGTGGCAGGGGAGGGGAGGGCAGTGACAATGGCTTGTATATGTTGGGCATAATGGATGAAATACATGGCCAGATTTGGTATATATTCGGAAAGTAGCACCAAGAAATTCCTTATTAACCAGATGAGGGGTGTGAAAGAAGTTAAGAAAGGCACAGGTTCTTGGCCTGAGCGACTGGAAAGAGCTGCCCTCACGTAGGTGGGGAAAATTCAAGGAAGACTGGATGGATAAGGGGGTGTGATGCCCTGACTGGGCAGGTGGGGATGTCCAGCAGGCAACTGTATGTGCAAGGTCAGGGGAGAAGCCCAGGAGCCAGCAGAAACACCAGTGCACTTCATGACACCACCAAGGGAGGGGAGCAGAATCACAGAAGGCAGAGAACATCTGCGGCTTGAGGCAGAGAAGGAGTCAAGGATATCATTAGCAAAGCCGTGCTCTAAGTCAGCAGCATGAAATTGGGCAGGTGGGCCTCCCTGGATGTGGAAATAGGCATTCCCTCTGTGTCATTGCTGTGATTTGTTGGTAACCTTTCCATGGGGATTAACCAATCGGCAACTAGTGCAAGTGTTTTTTGCTGCTGTTTTGTTTTTGAGGGCTCAGCACTGCAGAGGGAGATGGAGAAAGAGTAAGGGGTAGGGATTCGGTCCACTGTCAAGGAACTTCCAATAAAGCTAGGAAGTCAGCACAGGCACAGTAGCTAGTACACAGGACACCGTAAAGAGTTAGTTTTTAAAACATTGTTAGCAGAAGATACTATAAAATCAAACGTTAACTTTGTGCTAATAACCGTCCAGAATGCTTCCATGATGCTCACAACCAGCATTTCCTCCCAGCAGGCTTAGCACATTGAAACTAATAAATAGTTCGTAGAAGCAAATTTTAGAAATTCCAAGGCTAGCAATATTCAGACCAAATGAAGTGTGAACATCTGTCTGTGACATTTGAGTTTTCAGCCCTCAAAGGGAAGAAGTTTGGGTCTGCTCAAGGTAGGAGGTGAGAAGAGACACCCTCCTATTCCATAAAATCATGATCCCCAAAAGGGCTACCCCCTCAGCAGAAGATAGGTAGATCAAAAAAAGAAGAAAAGCCCACCAGTGTCGAGGGGACTATAGGATGCTTTCTCTGACTATCCTGAGCTGGCAGGTAGAAGCAGCTCTTGAGCTGTAGGAACAACGGACTAGTACTCTACAACCAACCCCATTTGTCCAGGAACCCCTAGCCCAAACTGAGATATTAAAACAGAAAGCAATCGCCCTCAGGAAAGAATAAACCTAACACCAGGCTAAAAAGGATACCCACAGATCAACCCAAATGGTAGAGAGGCTAAAAGCCCAAAGCTCAAAAAGAAGGAAAGATGGATTAGAAGTAGGATTAGACTCAAGAACTTCAGGAGACAGAACTGTAAGATTCAGACTATAAAAAAGCATGAGACATAAAGGGGGCATTTTAGAAAAAAATCAAGAGATGGAACGAATGAAAGAGCTAAGAACCATGGAATGAAAAACTCTAACATGTAACTGCAGTTCCAAAAAAAAAAAAAAGAAAAAAAAATCCAAAGAACAGAGAAGAAACATTTTTTAAAATAGTTGAGAAAATTCTAAGATTTAATGATACAACATTCTTCCCTCATCCCAAAAAAGACAGAGAAGCTGTCTGGCAGGATAATTTAAACTGATCCAAATCAAAACACACTACAGTGTAACCTCAGAGCACCACAGACAAGAGCAGACCTTAAAAGCAACTAGAGAGAAAAGACAGGTTACTTATAAAGAATACTGTGAGACCAAGGGCAGACCACTTAAAACAATACATACCAGAGGATAATGGCTATATAAAAATGATGAAAGAAATAACTGTCAATTTGGAATTATTTAAGAATTCTTTTTCATTTAAGAATGAGAATAAAATAGACATATTCAAAGATAAAGCAACTACTACCAATATATCTGGGCTGACAGACCTACTGAAGGACATATTTCAGCAAGAAAATGAAAGCCAAAGAGACCAGAAAGAAGGAATACTGATAAACCAGCAACCTAGACAAAGTGAAACAAGCATTGACCCTATACTGAGATGAACAATAAAATCTGAAGGGAATTGAATTATAGATAGGTACATAAGCAGGATATGCAAGTACAAAATAAAATAAAAGAATTAAAATGCTTAGGCAGCAATAATATATAAGGTGGAAGGGGGATATGAAGTTGCAAGGTTTCAAGATTCTTACTATTTGGGGGAGAAGCTAGCCCTTGTTGAGAATGAATGTAAAAATTTAAAGACAATCTAGGAAAAAAAGAGAGTTTTTAACATTCAAACTAAACTCTTATTCAAATGGAAGTTGTTGGCAATGCTCTAGATCTTGGATTAGGAGGCAGGTTCAGCGGTGTGATTATGATGTACATTGTTACTGGTGACATTATACTGTATTAATAATTGTTAAAAGAGAGAAAACAAGAAAAAAGAATAGGAGGCAAGAGAAGTAAAAGAAACAATGAAACAGCAAGGTAAAGAACAAAAGTGATGAGAGGAATGAATTCAAACCCATCAGTAATCTAAGCAAGTGTTAACAGACTAAACTGACCAACTCTAAGAGCAGCTACAAGCCATTCAACAGTCCTAACCATACAGACGTACAGGCTGAAATAAACAGATGGAAGAACTACTCCAAGCAAATACTAACCATATGAAAGTTGGTTATGATATTTTCATATAACACAGACTGTAGCATAAAAGTCATCATTAAGAATAGAGAAGGTCAATAATTTAAAAATTCAGTAACTCTGATTACATGTATCTAATAACATAGCTGCAAAACATATAAAGTAAAAACTGAAGGTTACTAGGAGAAATTGATATATCCAAGGTTAAAGGGTGAGACTGACCCAACTCTCTTGGTAACACAGGTTGTGGGATTGGAAAATGTATACAGGATGCAAACAACACAATCTACTTTATTGAACATATGATTAAAAGTGACACTTTTTAAAAAAACCATAAAACCTGGCTAGGAGCTAAAAAAAAAAAAATTAAACAAATAGTAAAGAATTAAATCATAATAACATTCTCAGACCACCACTCAATTAGAACTCAACTTAAAAATTTAAAGAGTATGTAAGTTTTAAAACTTGCTTCTAAGTAACTCATGGAACAAGGAAGAAATCTGAAAACATTTAAAACTAAGCCATTAAGCAATTATATGTCCCACCTTGTGGAATGAAACAAGAGTGTTGCTGAAAGTCCTGTAACTTTAAGCCATCCTATCAGCGAGGAGGAAAAAATAAAACAAGCTAATCATCCACTACTGAAACTAGAAAAAAACACCAGAATAAACAAAAGAAAGGTAGAAGGAAATAAAGATAGGAAATTAATGAACTAAAAGACATATATCACAAAGGATAAACAAAACCTACATCCAAGTTTTTTAAAAGACAAGTTCAATCTCTGGCAAAAATGATTCCTGAAAAAAGAAGAGTATAAATAGACAATATTAAGAATTAAAAGGGGGTCAAAAACTACAGCAAAAATGGAGACTTGGAAAAATCATGTAAGAATTCTATTGAGAAGAGTAGTGTCAAAAACTCGAAAACAGATGAAATGGGCAAATTCTAGAAAAATAAGTTACCCAAACTGAGTTAGAAATATAGTTTCAATAACCAACCTTCCCCAATCTCTAAAGAAACAAATATAAAAATCACAAGGCCGGGCGAGATGGCTCACGCCTGTAATCCCAGCACTTTGCAAAGGAGGCAGAGGCAGGCAGATCACCTGAGGTTGGGAGTTCGAGACCAGCCTGACCAACATGATGAAACCCCATCTTTACTAAAAATGCAAAATCAGTCAGGCGTGGTGGTGGTGGGCACCTGTAATCCCAGCCACTCAGGAAGCCAAGGCAGGAGAATCGCTTGAACCTGGGAGGTGGAGGTTGCGGTGAGCCAAGATCGCGCCATTGCACTCCAGTCTGGGAAACAAGAGGGAAACTCCATCTCAAAACAACAACAACAACAACAAAAATACACAAAAAGGCGGGCCTCCAAATGCTTTTGTAAGGAAGCTTTGAGAGATTATCTCCCACACAAAGCTAGGGGGCTTGGACTTATCACAGACAAAGGAGTGGGTGAATCTCACCTAGGTACTTAAAAGCCAAAGCCTGAACCAATCTTGCAAACTGATCCAGAAATAGAAAAACAAATACTATCACGATAAAGTTTAATCCAGTAATGTGGGGTGGTACAATATTAGAAAAACAGATTAAAGTAACTTGCCACATTAACAGCATGAGGGGCAAAGATAATGTGATCATTTCAAAAGATTCAAATGGGCTGGACATGGTGGCTTGTGCCTGTAATCCCAGCACTTTGGGAGGCCGAGGCAGGCAGATACCTGAGGTTAAGAGTTTGAGACCAGCCTGGCCAACATGGCGAAATCCCGTCTCTACCAAACATACAAACATTAGCCAGGCGTGGTGGCACATGCCTGTATTCCCAGCTACTTGGGAGGCTGAGGCAGAGGATCGCTTGAACCCAGGAGGTGGAGGTTGCAGTGAAACAAGATAATGCCACTGCACTCCAGCCTGGGCAACAGAGCAAGACTCCATCTCAAAAAAAAAAAAAGATTCAAATGAAGACTCTCAACTAATTAACCCATTCCTAATAGCAACTAGGAATATAAGCCAGGGCAGTATGGGAAGAAAAAGAAAGTTATCAGAATTGAAAATGAACCCAAACTGCCAGTATTCACGACAACACAACTGTGCTGGTAGAAAATCCAGGAGAATGTATGCACACACTATTAGAACTAATTAAAAAGTTCAGTAAGTTTTCTGGAAATAAAACCAATACATGCAGTCACACAATCATGTTTCCAAAGCATCGGCAACAAACTATTAAAGATAAATCGAAGCTGGGTGTGGTGACGCATGCCTGCAGTCCCAGCTACCTGGGGGGCTGAGGCACAAGAATCGCTTGAACTCAGGAGGCAGATGCTGCCACTGCACTCCAGCCTGAGCGACAGAGTGAGACTCTGTCCCCACTCCGCCCCTCTAAAGAATTTTTAAAAAATCTAATAAGAAAAAAGTGTGATTTATAGAGCTCACAAAAACCTTTGTCAAAATACAGAAATGACCTTAATAAATGGAGACAGGCCATGGTCATCTAAAGAAAGATTTAATCATGGATAGTAATTCTCCCCTGATTAGACTAGAAATTCAATGCAAATGTAACTTAAATCCCAAAAGGTATGTGTGTGTATGGAATTTTACAACCAGATTTTATACAATTTTTAATTATACCAGATTTCTATATGCAAGTTTTATAATGTTGCATTGCAAACACTGAATTGTATAAAATAATTATTTAGGATATTTATACAATCATATTTACACTAAATTTATACAAAAGATCAAGGACCAAGAACAGCCAATACAACTCTGAAGAAAACAACGTGGAGGAGGGCTTGCTCTCTCCAGTGTCAGGTTGTGCAGCAACAGTAATTCAGACTGTGGTGCTGGTGCTGGGGACAGACACAGAGAACAAGGGAGCAGCAGAGAGGGCCCAACACGGACAGCACAGACACAGACATGGCCTGCCTCAGATGTGGTCGCGTGGATCAGCACGGAGATGGATGACGCAATCAATGGCTCTGGGAAAACTGGTTATCTACAGTAGGAGAGAAAAACTAGGTCCTTATTTCACACCATTTGCAAGGCCTATTAAGGCTTAAGATGCAACTACTCCACGAGCAAACAATTCCACTTCTAGAGACATACTTCAGGAAAAAGCTCTCCCACCTGGGCAAAAGGAAACACGTATAAAAATGCTCATCTCACTGCACTGCTAGTAATAGTCAACCAATTTTTAAGAACCTAATTGTCAATGGATAAACATGGATAAATGGCGGTATACAATATGTGCAGCCTATTTCTCTCTTTGCTTTAACTGATCACCTGACAGGAACCCACTGAAGTGGAGCCATGCTGAAGGGGTCAGGAGGAGCAGTGGACCAGGGGTCATCTCCAAGGCTGTGGAAGCAGAGATGTGGAGGATGGGCGCCCACCACCTGCTCAGCAGCAGAGCAGTCTTATAGGAAGTTACTAGCATCACGGGATGGGAGCTAAGTTTAGCACAATTTGCACTCACTCCCATACTGAGTGTGGTGGTCAAAGTCAGGTCAAAGAAATGTTTCCATCCCATTTGATACCTGAAATTTTAAAATTATACGTGGCTCATATTACATTTTTATTAGCACAAACTAGTTTTATGATTAAGCTTATTTATACTCAGTTTAACTTGACTTGTAGCATATCCTAATAAGGAAGAACTTTTCTTTGGCTCACATGTATTTACTACTGATATATTACAATATATATTATTACATTAAACTCCCAGCCCTAAAATAAAGTCTCATGAAAGTTCAGATGAGACAGAAACGAAGAGCTGCAGTCCAGGGTTTCCTGTAAATTTGCCTTGTTCTTTCTCCACTAACTAATTCTGTCAGTTTCACTACTTTTCAGGAAGTAACAGAAAAGGTAACTCAGTATATTCTCCAATGACCCTGTTCTCTGGCTTATTTCTTTTATTCATGTGTTTCTTCTAGGTAAGGTGAAAATACATAACTTGTGTTTTATCCGAGTTATTATAGGCACCTATAATGAGAACAAATTGTATGAAGAACACCAAACTTGTTGCCAGGATACCTGCTTTCAGAATCCTGCTCAGATGTAATTTGGGTCACCTTGGCTAGTTGTTTAAGCTGTCAACTTTTACAATTCACATTTGTAAGTTTTTGGGGCCTTTACTGCAAGTTATTAAAAAGATCAAGGAAAATGATATCTAAAAGAACCTACCCTTCAGTAGGTATCTCACTGTTTGGGAATGTTCCACTAAACTCACCACCTTCCACTAAATTAGCACATTTAGTCGAGTATGCCACTACATCAATTTCACAAATACAGAAACAATCAGCGCACATTTCTACAGCTGAGTAAAGAATGTTTACTTAGAGCCTAATTAAAGAACATGTGTCAGATAAATACAATTTATTTTCTTTTTGAGACAGTCTCTCTCTCTGCCGCCCGGGCTGGAGTGAGCGGCGCCATCTCGGCTCACTGCGAGCTCCGCCTCCCGGGTTCCCGCCATTCTCCAGCCTCAGCCTCCCGAGTAGCTGGGACTACAGGCGCCGCCACCGCGCCCGGCTAAGTTTTTGTATTTTTAGTAGAGACGGGGTTTCACCGTGGTCTCAATCTCCTGACCTCGTGATCCGCCCACCTCAGCCTCCCAAAGTGCTGGGATTACAGGCGTGAGCCACCGCACCCAGCCAATACAATTTATTTTCTTAAGAAGATGGGGGGCCGGGCACGGTGGCTCATACCTCTAATTATGAGCCTGACCAGCCTGACCAACATGGAGAAACCCTGTCTCTACTAAAATACAAAATTAGCCAGGTGTGGTGGCACATGCCTGTAATCCCAGCTACTCGGGAGGCGGAGGTTGCAGTGCGCCCAGATCATGCCATTGCCCTCCAGCCTGGGCAACAAGAGCGAAACTCTCTCTCTCTAAACAAACAAACAAAAAAAGAAGATAGGGCCTAGGCACAGTGGCTCACACCTATAATTCCAGCACTTTGGGAGGCCGAGGCGGGTGGATCACTTGAGGTCAGGAGTTTGAGACCAGCCTGGCCAACATGGTGAAACCCCATCTCTACTGAAAATACAGAAGTTAGCTGGGTGTGGTGGCATATGCCTGAAATCCCATCTGCTCAGGAGACTAAGGCAGGAGAATCACCTGAACCTGGGAGGCAGAGGTTGCAGTGAGCAGAGATGGCACCACTGCACTCTAGCCTAGCGACAGAGCAAGACTCTGTCTCAAAGAAAACAACAACAAAAAAACAAAAACAAAGGATGGGGCAGGGCATGGTGGCACAGGCCTGTAATCCCAGCGCTTTGGGAGGCCAAGGTGGACAGACTGCTTGAGCCCAAGAGTTTGAGACCAGCCTGGGCCACATGGAAAAACCCTATCTCTACCAAAAAAAAATTAGGCCAGACGCGGTGGCTCACGCCTGTAATCCCAGGACTTTGGAAGGCCAACGTGGGTGGATCCTCTGAGGTCAGGAGTTCGAGACCAGCCTGACCAACATGATGAAACCCCGTCTCTACTAACAATACAAAATTAGCTGGGCGTGGTGGCACACGCCTGTAATCCCAGCTACTTGGGAGGCTGAGGCAGGAGAATCCCTTGAACCCAGGAGGCGGAGGTTGCAGTGAGCCGAGATTGCGCCACTGCACTCCAGCCTGGGCAACAAGAGTGAAACTCCGCCTCAAAAATAAATAAATAAATAAATAAATAAATAAATAAATAAGCCAGGCATGGTGGCACATGCCTGTAATCCCAGCTACTCAGGAGGCTTAAGTGGAAGAATTGCTTGGGCCTGCGAGGTGGGGGTTGCAATGAATTGAGATCGTGATACTGCACTCCAGCCTGGTTGACCAAGTTAGACCCTGTCTCAAAAAAATAAAAATAAAAAAGAGGACAGGACAAATGTTAGGTCCAAAATAATAAATTAATGGATTTTCACAGAAATAGACCACTCTTTTGAGCTGTGCTGGCCAACACGGACTGGCCACATGTCACTACAGTCTTCACACATGGCTAGTTTAAAACGATATGTGCTATGAGTCTAAAACATACATCAGATTTTGAAAATTTAGTACAAAAAATACAACGTAAAACATTTTATTATTAGTTTTAGGATGGATTACATGTAAAATGATATAATCTTACAGTGGGTGAAACAAAATTATTAAAATTTACCTCATTTATTTTTATATTTTAAGGCAGATATTGGAAAATTTTAAATTATATGTGGCTCATATTTTTACTGAACAGCAGTGCTAGAGTGTCTGTAATTTCAAACCAAAGCTAAACTATAAACTGACAAGGGAGCTTTTCTCATTAGTAAACTTTATATAACAATCTTAACGAAAAAAAAAATGTTACAAGTCTTTTGTGTTTAATGAATAAATTTACATTAGGGGAAAAAGTACAAAATGCGTCTTCTTCTCAATCATGAAAGTATCTCCTTGACCACAAACACAAACGTGGCACACGTGGCTCAAACATTTCTGGGGAAAAGAGGAGCACGTTACGTTTACAGTATTTCCTCAAGGACTCTAATAACCCATTTAAAAAAAAATGGGCCAAAGATACAAGCAGGCCTTTCATGGAAATGCAGGAAACATGTATTCAATTTGTATTTTAAAATGCAAGCGAAAAGTACAATAAGATTCTACATTTCACCTCAGTTTGGCAAAAATAAAATCTGAAGACTCAAAAAAAGGTGTGGGAAAACAGGTGCGGCTGGAGGAATAATTGGTGTGATCTCTTTGGAGAGCGTACATATTTGATTATGTACTGAGATTTAAAATATCAATATTCTTTGATCTAACACTTCCTACTTCTAAGAATTTCTCACACATGTGCCCAAAGATAGAGGCACACTTCAGCTTACAGTGCTTCCCTTACTTGGGTTTTTTAGATATTCTGTTTCCCGTAAGTTGAAGGTTTTGGCAACTGTGCAGGTCTTTCCATGCCACTTTTCCAACAGCACATTTTGGTAATGCTAGCAATATTTCACACTTTTTCACTGTCATTGTATCTGTTATGCTGATCTGCAATCCTTGATGTTACTACTGTAATTGTTTCGGGGTGCCATGAACCACGCTCATACAAGGCAGAGAACTTAATCAATCAGTGTGGTGTGTGCTCTGACTGCTCCCACTGGCCATTCGCATCTCTCTCCCTCTCCTTGCGACTCCCAATCCCTAGACACAATATTGAAGGGAAACCAATTAATAACCCAACAACTGCTTCCAAGTGTCCAAGTGAAAGGAAGAGTCGCACATCTCTCATATTAAATCAAAAGCTAGAAATGATTAAGAAGGCATGTTAAAAGCTGAGACACGCCAAAAGCTAGGCCTCTTGCAGCAAACAGTCAGGATGTGAATGCAAAGAAAAATGGCTGAAGAAAAAGTGCTACTCCAGTGAACGCACAAATGGTAAGAAAGCGAAACAGTCTTACTGCTGATATGGAGAATGTTTGAGTGGTCTGGCTAGATTAAACGAGCCTCAACATTCCCTTAAACCAAAGCCTAATCCAGAGCAAGGCCCTAACTCTCTTTATTCCATGAAGGCTGAGAGAGGTGAGCAAGCTGCAGGAAAACATGTCTCAAGCTGGCAGAGGTTGGTTCTTGAAGCTGAAGGAAAGAACCATCTCTCTAACATAAAAGTGCGAGGTGAAGCAGCAAGTGCTGGTGTGGAAGCTGCATGAGTTATCAAGATTGAGCTAAGGTCACTGATGAAAGTAGCTGCACTGAACAGATTTTCAGTGTAAACGAGACAGCCTTACAGTGCACGAAGATGCCATCTAAGGACTTTGATAGTTAGATGGCTTCTTTTTTTTTCTTTTTGAGACGGAGTCTCGCTCTGTCCCCCAGGCTGGAGTGCGGTGGCGCCATCTCGGCTCACTGCAAGCTCCGCCTCCTGGATTCAAGTGATTCTCCTGCCTCAGCCTCCAAGCAGCTGGGACTACTGGTGCCCACCACCACGCCCGGCTAATTTTTTATATTTTTAGTAGAGACGGGTTTCCCCATGTTAGCCAGGATGGTCTCGATCTCCTGACCTCGTGATCTGCCCACCTCGGCCTCCCAGAGTGCTGGGATTACAGACATGAGCTGCTGCGCCTGGCCAATAGTTAGACGGCTTCTAAGAGAAGCCTTCAAAGATTCAAAAGGCAGCTGACTCTCTTGTGAGGGGCTAGTGCAGCCAGTGACTTTATGTTAAAGCCAATGCTCACTTACCATTCTGAAATTCCTAGGTGTCTGAAGAATTACGCTAAATATACTCTGTCTTTGCTGTATAAATGAAACAAATCCTGGATGACGGCACTTCTGTTTACAGAACGATTTACTGAATATTTTAAGCTCACCGTTAAGATCTACTGCCCAGAAAAAAAAAAAAAAAAAAGATTCCTTTCAAAACATTACTGCTGATTGGCAAAGCATCTGGTCACCCAAGACCTCTGATGGAGATGTACAAGGAGATGAATGTTTTTTCACGCCTGTTAACAGCCATTCTGCAGCCCATGGATCAAGAAGTAATTTCAACTTTCAAGTCTTATTATTTAAGAAATACATTGCATAAGGCTATAGCTGCCATAGATAGTTATTCCTCTGATGGATTTGGGCAAAGTCCATTGAAAACCTCCTGTAAAGGATTCACCACTCCAGACGCCATGACTTTGCGGGATTCGAGTCTTCAGTGGAGAAAGCAACTGCAAATGTGGTAGAAACAGCAAGAGAACTAGAATTAGATGTGGAGCCTGAAGATGGGACTGAATTGCTGCAATCTCATGATAAAACGTGAACAGATGAAGAGCTGCTTCTTATGGATGAGCAGAGAAAGTGGTTTCCTAAGATAGAATCTACTCAGGAAGTAGAGGCTGAATGAAGATGTTGTGAACATTGTTGAAATGACAACAAAGGATTTAGAATATTACATAAACTCAGTTGATAAAGCAGTGGCAGTGTTTGAGAGGACTGATTCCAATTCTGAAAGTAGTTCTATTGTGGGAAAATGCAATCAAACAACATCACATGCTACAGAGAAATCTTTTGTGGAAGAGTCAATGCACTAAACTTCATTGTTGTCTTATTTTACGAAATTGCCAGTCACCCCAACACGTAGCAACCTCCGCTCTGCTCAGTCAGCAGCCATCAACATCAAGGTGAGACCTTCCAGCGCAGAGATTAAGACTTGCTGAAGGCTCAATGATCATGAGCATTTTTTAACCAGTATTTTTTAAAATTATTTTCTGAGATGGAGTCTTACTCTATTGCCCAGGCTGGAATGCAGTGGCACAATCTCGATCTTTGTTCACTGCAACCTCCGCCTCCCAGGTTCAAGTGATTCTCCCGCCTCAGCCTCCCAAGTAGCTGGGATTACAGGTGTGCTCCACCACACCTAGCTAATTTTCGTATTTTTAGTAGAGACGGGGTTTCACCATGTTGGCCAGGATGGTCTCGAACTCCTGACCTCAGGTGATCCATGCACCTTAGCCTTCCAACGTGCTGGGATTACAGGCCTGAGTCACTGCGCCCGGCCTTAACCGTTACTTTAAATTAAGGTATATACATTGTTTTTCTGAACATGTTACAGCTTTTATATGCACTGGGAAATGTAAAACTCATGTGACTTGCTTTATTGGGATGTTAGGCTTTCTTGTGGTGGTATCACAAACCTGCAATGTCTCTGCAGTATGCCTGATGTGTACTGTAGCATTTTTGTAGAATCAAAAGATTAAACATTTGCATTGGTTCAGTCCGGGACTGGGTAAACAAATGGTGGCAGAACACAAAGCACTATCACTGACCTCCATAAACGACCTGATGAATGACCAAATCTCCACCCCCACAGTAAAATATTAATTGATGCCATGAGCAGGGTGCCTTCTAGTGTGCCCTGAACACCGATCCCCACCAGTGATGATGTATGCTTAGTAAGACTTAGTTTCACCTGCTCTCCAACCTGTTTATGCCAGTTTCACTAGTTAATATAACTATATTTAGAAATAATTCAAAATAATGAAAGAGTGAAAGGTATCTATGAATATTAAATTTACCACACTGAAATTTCAAGAAAAACAAGTTGCCTTAAAAAAATTATGGCTGGACACGGTGGCTCATGCCTATAATCCCAGCACTTTGGGAGGCCAAGGCAGAGGGATCACTTGAGGCCAGAAGTTTGAGACCAGCCTGGGCAACAAAGTGAGACCTCATTTCTTAAAAAATAAATAAATAAATAAAAACAATTAGCCTGTGCCTGTAATCCTAGTTACTCAGGAGACTGAGGCAGAAGGATCATGTGAACCCAGTTTGAAGCTGCAGGGAGTTACGATCCTGGCACAGCACTCCAGCCTGGGAAAAAGAGCAAGACCTGTTGGTTTAAAAGAAAAAGTCAATTGGGGGAAAACCTTTAAAATCTCAGAGAATCCTACATTGATTATGAGTTTCTTAAATTTTTGTTCTACTTAAAACAAATGAATGCTGAAAATTCTAGATGACATATTATCAATTTCATTTACGTAAGAAGAGAGTACGTGGCCAGGCATGGTGGCTCATGCCTGTAATCCCAGCACTTTGGGAGGTTGAGGTGGGCAGATTCCTTGAGCCCAGGAGTTCAAGACCAACCTAGGCAACACGGTCTGAAAGGAAAATAAATCTTGGGGCCCCCAAATCACTAAGCTAAAGGAAAAGTCAAGCTGGGAACTGCTTAGGGCCAACCTGCCTCCCATTCTCTTCACAGTCTCCCCTCTGCTCACTGAGATCAATGCATATCTGACTGCCTCCTTTGGAGAGGCTCATCAGAAACTCCAAAGAATGCAACCATTTGTCTCTTACCTACCTATAACCTGGAGGTGCCCTCCCCACTTGGAGTCTTCCTGCCTTTTCTTCGAGTTGTCCCGCCTTTCCAGACCGAACCAATGTTCATCCTGCATATGTTGACTGATGTCTCATGTCTCCCTACAATGTATAAGGCCAAACCGTGCTCTGACCACCTTGGGCGCACGTCATCAGGACCTCCTGAGCCTGGGTCATGGGTGCGCGTCCTCAACCTTGGCAAAATAAGCTTTCTAAATTAACTGGGACTTGTCAGATTTCCTGGGTTCACAATGGCGAAACCCTGACTCTACCAAATAAATAAGTAAATAAATAAAAATAAAAATTAGCCAGGCATGGTAGTATGCACCTGTAGTCCCAGTTACTCAGTGTGGATGCTGAGGTGGGATGATCACCTGAGCCCCAGAGGTTGAGGCTGCAGTGAGGCATGATGGCACCACTGCACTCCAGCCTGGACAACACAGCAAGACCCTGTTTCCAAAAAAAAAAAAAAAAAAAAGGGAGATATGTAGAATTCAACCAGCCCCATTTCAAATAGGAGGTCTTAGCTCTACATCAAATGATTGGTGATTAAATAAACTTCTGTGCCTCAAAACAGGTCAGTTAAGAGGGCTTTAACCATGTACCCAGTGTCAGTGAACAATAAGAGGCAGTTTTTTGTTTTTCTGTTTTTTTTTTGAGATGGAGTCTCACTCTATCGGCCAGGCTGGAGTACAGTGGCACGATCTCGGCTCACTGAAACCTCTGCCTCCTGGGTTCATGCGATTCTCTTGACTCAGCCTCCTGAGAGGCTGGGATTACAGGCACGTGCCACCACTTCCGGCTAATTTTTGTATTTTCAGTAGAAACAGGGTTTCACCATGTTGGCCAGGCTGGTCTCAAACTCCTGACACCGTGATCTGCCTGTCTCTGTCTCCCAAAGTGCTGGAATTACAGGAGTGAGCCACTGCGCCCAGTCTACAATTTTTTTTTTTTTTTTTTTTTTTTTTTGAGACAAGGTCTTACTCTGTTGCCCAGATGGGAGTGCAGTGGCATCATCTCGGCTCACTGCAACCTCTGCCTCCCAGGTTCAAGCACTTCTCCCACCTCAGTCTCCTGAGTGGCTGGACTACGGGTGTGTGCCACTACACCTGGCTAATTTTTGTACTTTTTTTTTTTGTAGAGACAGGTTTTTACCACGTTGGCCAGGTTGGTGTTGAACTCCTGGCCTTGGTGATCTGCCTGTCTTGGCCTCCCAAAGTGCTGGGATAACAGGCGTGAGCCACTGTACCTGGCCTGCAGCTATGTATTACATTGATATGTAACCAGTCATGTTAAAGAGATATACATGTTTGGGCCGGGCGCGGTAGCTCAAGCCTGTAATCCCAGCACTTTGGGAGGCCGAGGCGGGTGGATCACGAGGTCAGGAGATCGAGACCATCCTGGCTAACACGGTGAAACCCCGTCTCTACTAAAAATACAAAAAACTAGCCGGGCGAGGTGGCAGGCGCCTGTAGTCCCAGCTACTTGGGAGGCTGCGGCAGGAGAATGGCGTAAACCCTGGAGGTGGAGCTTGCAGTGAGCTGAGATCCGGCCACTGCACTCCAGCCTGGGCGACAGAGCGAGACTCCGTCTCAAAAAAAAAAAAAAAAAAAAAAAAAGGGAGATACATGTTTGTATGTGCATAAGACCTCTCTAGAAGGAAACTCAAGTCATTGAGAACAGCAAAAGGACAGGAAGTCCAGAGCCAGTCCTGAACAAGCATCAACATGAACAGCTGGGTAAAGGATGGACCTGAAAAGACAATTCTGCTGTGAAATTGCAGACTGTGAAGACAGGAGGGAAGAACACAAATTCGTATTCATACACCACATACCCCCAAAGTGTGTTTTAATAGGAAACTACGGATCGACATATGCTAAGTGTTTGTAAGAGTTATCAGCTGAAGGGGAAAGCTCTGTATTGTATGAGGCTCTTTACTTTTCAACAAAGATACCTCCACCTGCAGAGGGAAAAAAAAGACGCTTAAGTATCACCAGGTACTACAAATCAGTGAAAAACAGAGTCATAAAATTTATTTTCTCTGCTGTGTTATTCTTATTACAATTGCCATGTTATCTGCAAGAAGTCTGAATTAAATTTTTTTTGTTAATTTCCTTGTGAGGGAGTGGTGATGACTTTACATGAACCTATTCAAGCCCTTGGAAACTGAGAAAAAGTTACATAAGAGCTGTCTTTACCATGTGGAGAGCATTTAAAGGGGGGCTGAGTTCTGTCCAGTTGCCTCCACAACCAAGAACAACTAAAACAATTCTGAAGACATATTTCATCTCAACATGAAGAAAAGGATCACTAAGAGTGAGCATGCTTTCCTGAATTAGCACCTAGGAAAAAAAATGGGCAGAGCTTATTCCCACTGCGAAGTGTACTCTCCACCGGGTGATCATGTAACTTACAAGACTCCTTAGGGTCTCCTCCATCTTAAGTTTCTTTGACTCACTAAAGAAACAAACCACTGCTTCTAGGTGGAAATGCATCCGTATGACCCATGGGTTTACTGATGTCTGTAACTGCCATGGTAACACTAGTCTGCCACCCTGAGCCGCTGAAAGGTGTTTCATGGCAGCTCCTGCACACACATACTCCTCATCGGAGCTTGGAGCCCACTACAGCCCCCAACCCAACTGTAATGGTGTTCCTGGGAAAAGAGGATGGGAACAGAATGGCTGTAGGAAGGGTCATTCCCCCTTAGTCCTGCAATTTAAAAATCCCTTCCATCTTTTCACTATAAATCTCATTAAATTACAAGAAACAAAATAATTTGAAGTTTGACCCAGGGCAACAATTTATACTTGATGATTTTTTCCTTCCTACAATTTACACAGAAAAGTTCTATGAGCTAGAATTAGCTTAGCTCATGTTTATAAAGAACTCTGTTATGGATACAAAGCTAGCTAATGCCATGGGTGGAAATACTTAAGAATCTGAAAGATTAATCTTGGGCTCAGTCCTATCCAAATAGAAACAATACTTTTCTACAAACAAGAAAACAAACATCAGGAAAACCCAAGTCTTCAGATTTTCTCCTCTCGAGGTGGAGAGCACGTGGCACTCCAATGTGTGATGTGCTTGCTGACACTGCTTGGCACATCACCCTCTTCACTTGGCCTGCTTCCTCGTTTGTCTCAGGAGAAGGTGGGACTGCATCATGTCTCCAAGTACTCTCTTCTTATCAGTCTACTCTTCAGATTAAGCCTCACTTTTGGATTTAAAGAATCCCTGGAAACTCTTACTTATATAACTGTCTCCGCAAAGAGCTAATTCAACATTAAACTGCATGAACACAAGCACAACATCCCCACCAAAGCAGAGGTATGTTCCTCTATGTCAAGTTAGACAACTGAGATACCAGCCTCAGATCAGCACATGACCATGGAAGAGAAAAACTGACATACATCCGGGGAGCAGGAACTTCGATGTCTCATCTATAAAGAGAGAAAACTGGGCAGAACAAGAAAACACTATTTCCTACTATTAGAAAACAAGCATCACACCAGGAAGATAGAGACAGCTTCTCTACAGCTCCAAAGGCATCCAAGAACAGGAAGCCAGGATGGCAGAAGGAAGATCAGTAAGGAGGGGAGGAAGTAGGATCAGAATGGCAGAATGGCTGGCACCAAAGGTGGGGAGTGCCCTCTAAAGGAAACCTCAAGCAGACATTAGGCATCAACATGGGGTGAGTATGGTGGTGGGAAACTCAGGAATTAGATAAAAAGGAAACTCCAGTTACTGCAAGTGTGTGATGAATGGATTTCAGAAGGGCAACAGCAGAGATAGTGAGACATAAAAAGCTAAAAAAAATAAAAATAAAAATATGGAAAGTAACACAACGTCAATAAGCAGACGGGCTGAAGAAACCATGCTGTGTCCATGCCGTGAAGCAACACATAGCATAAAAGGTAGGAGGAAAGCTTTCATACACTACTACGCACAGTCTTCAGGGTACACAGTCAATGAAAAGAGCAACGGAGGCCAGCAGGTGCAGGGTATGCTACCTTTCTGTAAGAAAGACTCAGAAATACAAATGTGTATTTGTATGTCTGTTTATATTTTCAGAAAGAAACAAGAGAAGAAAATGATGGGGGAAGGAAAGAAGGGACAGGGGACAGGGATGGAAGTCAAGCTCATCTGAACAGAACAAGAGTGACAGCTCGGTTTTAGAACCATAAAAATCCGAGAAGAGGCCAGGCGCAGTGGCTCACGCATGTAATCCCAGCACCATGAGAGCCCGAGGTGGGCAGATCACCTGTGGTCAGGAGTTCGAGACCAGCCTGACCAACATGGAAAAACCCCATCTCTACTAAAAATACAAAATTAGCCGGACGTGGCGGCGCACACCTGTAATCCCATCTACTCGGGAGGCTGAGGCAGGAGAACTGCTTGAATGCCGGAGGCAGAGGTTACGGTGAGCCGAGAGCGTGCCATTGCACTCCAGCCTGGGCAACAAGAGCAAAACTCCGTCTCAAAAAAACAAAAAAAAATCAGAGACTCTCAACTCTACAAATAAAACATTCCACTTCTTTATCTCAATGCTGGCTATATGAGTGAGTTCAGTTAGTGAAAATTCGCTGAGCTATATACATTAAAAAGTGCATGTTTATTAAACCTCCATAAAAAGTTTACTTAGAAAATGGAAACAAATGTATCTAACAATGTCACATCGGTGGCCTAAGCATCAGAGAATTATGCAACTTTAAAACACAATAATTTGACAATATAATCCAAATGGGATATATCCTAATAATGTTAGTATTGTAAGAATATATTGTATGAAAAATACATGCCATGAAAATGGCACTTATTCATACGCTACATACTCCCAAAAGTGTGTTTTAACAGGAAACTGTGGACAGACACATGCTAAATGTTTGTGAGAGTTATCTGCAGGAGGGGGAAGCTCTGTATTATATGAGGCTCTTTACTTTTCAAAGATACCTCCATCTAGAAAGGGAATCAAAGATGCTTAAGCTTCATCGGCTACTACAAATCAGTGAAAAGCAGTCACAAAATTTAGAATAGGTAAGCAGGTTAATATCATTAAGAACCAAGATTTTAGCATAAGAAAATGATACACAGTGAACTGACTGATATCTAAACACCATCTCACGGCAGAGAGACTGGGGTTCCTTAGAAACATGACTGACTCTAGGTCCAGGCAGAACACGGATGAGGTGCAACACCCTCCTGTGACAGGCAGGACGGGAGCAGTCACAGACCAAGCGGTCACACCCAAACATGACACAAGCCAACTTGGGTAGAACAACAGGAGCACCAAAATACGGCTTCCACGGGTTGAAGCACGATCACATCCACATCCACAGGTTTCTAATACCGGGGGAAACGTTTCAAAAAGGAACTTCAACTTTGGAAGCTAATAGTTTCAGTGCATCCTAAACACTGATAAAGGAAAAAAATCATTCATTTCTCCTTTCTCCCCAGGAGGAACCACATTTCAGAACCTCCAAAATTGATACGGGAAATCTTCTTTACGTAAGAATAGAATTAGAAAAATCTTCACTTTGTAGTTGTCAGTTGTAGGCTGAACAATGGCCTCCAAAGATATTCAAGTCCTAATTTCTGGATTTGGATATGTTACAGACGAATTAAGAATCCTGAGACTGGAGATCACTTTGGATTATATGGGTGGGACCTAACCACAATCCCCAGTGTCCTTTAGATCATGTGCTCTAATGATGGAGGAAGGGGCCACAGCCAAAAAATGGCTGCCACGAGCTGGAAAAGGCCAGGAAGCAGACACGCTGCAGAGCTCCCTGATGGCACCAGTTACCCAGACTCTAAGACCAGTGACACTGATTTCAGCTACAGTGTTGCAATTTGGTACAGCAGCAATAGGAAACTAATACACCAACTAAACAACGGGTACAAGCAACAAGCAAATGGCCGTTAAACCCAGTAGAGAACTGGTTGATAAAGAACTCTATAATTCAACCTACCGACACTGCACCCGACATCATGTGACCTGGTTGCTCAATGTACAACACAAAGCACTGTCTAGGGAATATCCTTGAAACTCACCCCCGCCCCCGCCAAAACCACCACCAACCTGAAACCAATGAAGCACCCTGACCCAGCTACAGGAAATACAAGGATTAGAAGAACACATTAGACAGTGCTACACACAGTCAACCAAATCCCAAACTTGGGACATTCTACAGCACAAACGACCCTACTGCCTTCACAAATAAATGGCATTAAAAACAAAAACAAAAAAAAAAGGAAAAGAATCTGCAAGTTAAGAGGCTTAAACCAAATGCAATGTGGAGATCTTTTTTGGATTTCAATTCAAGCAAACAAAGTGTAAAAGGGCTTTTTATGACATTTGGAGAAAACCGAACACAAAATAAATATTAGATAATATTAATGAAGTGTGGTTGATGCTGTTAGGTATGATAAAGGTATTGTGGTTATGTTTTTTAAAGCCCACATTTCCTAAAAAATACATGCTGAAGTATTTAGAAGTGACTAAAAATCTGAGATTTGCTTTAAAATACTCAAATGAAAAATACAAAATATTGGGAGTGGGCAGGGCTATGGTAAAATGCTGACAACTATGAAAGCTGGGTGATAGGCATATGATTCTCTTCTATTCTCTTTTATTTTGTGGTATGTTTCAAAGTTTTCCTAACAATGTTTAAAAAAGGAAAAGAAACCTGGGCAATATAGTCAGACTACCTGTCCAAAAATAAAAATAGGAAACAAAAAATTAGCCAGGTGTGGTGGTATACACCTGTGGCTGCAGTTACTAAGGAGGCTGAGGCAGGAAGATCACGTGAGTGTGGCGAGGTTAGGGCTGCAGTGAGCTGCCCCACTGCACTCAGCCTGGATGACAAAGTGAGACCCTGTCTCAAAAAGAAAAGAAAAGAAAAAGAGCAAAGAGCACCACTACAAAGCACTGCTGAATCAACGTCTACAGAGCACTGCTGAAGCTACACTCAGAGGGTGAATCAAACTTGTAAGCTGTATTAATGAAGGTGAATGAACTAAGCATTCAAGTCAAGATGCGAAGTGAAAACCAAAGTAGAAGGAACAAATAAAAGAACTGATGAAATATAAGACCAGGTGCAGTGTCTCAAACCTATAATCTCAGTACTTTGGGATCACTTAAGCCCAGGAGTTTGAGACCAGCTTGGACAACAAAGCAAGATCCCATCTCCAAAAAAAAAATTAAAAAAAAAAGAAAGAAAAGCCATGCACGATGGCACGCACCTGTAGTCCCAGCAACTGAGAGGCGGAGGCAGGAGGATCCCTTGAGCCCAGGAGTTTAAGGTTGCAGTGAGTGAGTTATGGTCACGCCACTGCACTCCCAGCCTGGGTGGCACGTGCCTACAGACCCAGCTACGTGGAAGGCTGGGGCAGGAAGATCGCCTGAGCCTAGGAGGTTGAGCCTACGGTGAGCCGTGCTTGCACCACTGAACTCCAGCCTAGGTGACAGAGTAAGACCCTACCTCAAAAAAAAAAATTAAAACAAAACAAAACAGGCCAAGTGCAGTGACTCACACCTGTAATCCCAGCACTTTGGGAGGCTGAGGCAGGCAGATCGCTTGAGTCCAGGAGTTCAAGACCAGCCTGGATAATATAGCGAAACCTCATCTCTACCAAAAATACAAAAAATTAGCCTGGCGTGGTGGCACGTGCCTGTAGTCCCCAGCCACTTGGGGAGGCTGGGGCAGGAAGATCGCCTGAGCCCAGGAGGTTGAGCCTGCAGCGAGCCGTGATTGCACCACTGCACTCCAGCCTGGGTGATAGTGCGAGACCCCACCTCAAAAAAAAAAACAAAAAACAAAACAAAACAAACAAACAAACAAAAAAAAACCAGAAACATAGCTACTTAGTCAATCAAAACCAAAATCAGTTTCTTTGAAAAATGCAACTGAAGAGCAATTAACTCTCTCTAGTCTGACAAAAGAAAACGCACCGGAGACGGGTGGATCACGAGGTCAGGAGATCGAGACCATCCTGGCCTACACGGTGAACCCCGTCTCTACTGAAAAATACAAAAAACTAGCCGGGCGAGGTAGCGGGCGCCTGTAGTCCCAGCTACTCGGGAGGCTGAGGCAGGAGAATGGCGTGAACCCGGGAGGCGGAGCTTGCAGTGAGCTGCCATCCGGTCACTGCACTGCAGCCTGGGCGACAGAGCGAGACTCCGTCTCAAAAAAAAAAAAAAAAACCAGAAAACGCACCAGAGATGACAATGATACAACATTATCTTTGCCGAGTTTTGAAATAAGAAGCGTCATAAGTGGCAGTAACTGTATCTTCTGGTGGCTCCCAAGGAAATGAGAGCTTCTTTGTCTCACAGGTCCCCACGAATTATTTTTGTATCTCACTGGCATTAATTGGGTTCTGATCCCATTAGGGATCAACAACTATAATCAGGGGACCAAGGGCATGTGTTATGCCTGTTAGCCACAGCCAACCCAGGTCCACCCACGCAGCTGAGCCATTCTGTCTAAAACACAAGGCTATACATGGTAGCAAGAGTGGTTCCCCAAAGGAAAATCAGCATTGTTTTGTCTTCCCAAAACAAGGAGTAGATGTTGCAGAGATTAATAATTACAGAGTATTTTACAAACATGTAAATTTCTATTTTATTTTATTATTTATTTATTTGAGACAGAGTCTCGCTCTGTCGCCCAGGCTGGAGTACAGTGGTGCAAGACAGCTCAACATAGCCTTGAACTCCTGGGCTCAAGAATCCTTTCTGCCTCAGACTCCCAAGGCGCTGCAGCTACAGGTGCGCACCACCATGCCCAACTAATTTTTTCTCCATGAGACAGGTCTTGTTATATTGCCCAAGCTGGAAAATCTGTCAATTTTTAAACAAAACACTAGCCTAATAAATTGATCACTAAATTTAGAGAACAAGACTTCATGACTAAGAATGGTCTGTTCTAGGGATACATTTTTAAAATCAGAAAATATATACTTATGGCTAAAAGGAGGACGAATAGGCTGGACACGGTGGCTCACACCTGTAATCCCAGCACTTTGGGAGATCGAGGCAGGTGGATCACCTGAGGTCAGGAGTTCAAGACCAGCCTGGCCAACATGGTGAAACCCCATCTCTACTAAAAATACTAAAAATTAGCTAGGCATGGTGGTGGGTGCCTGTGATCCCAGCTACTCTGGAGGCTGAGGCAGGAGAATCGCTTGAACCCAGGAGGTGGAGGCTGCAGTGAGCCGAGATTGTACCACTGCACTCCAGCCTGGGTGACACAGCGAAACCGTCTCCAAAATAAAAAAAGTACAAATATAAATACACATACACATGGCTGACTGACGACCATTTCAAAAATGCCCAAAAATCTGATGAAATTCAGCACACATTATTTACTTACTATGGAGTTTAACATCAGCAAATGGCTATATGAACAATATTTCCTCAAAGTAACATATATTTACTAAAAAGAATATTATAGTATTAAAATATGTAACAGAATGACCAAGATGTTACTACTGTCAAAGACTGTCCAACGGGCTATCTGAAGAGACAGAATTAAGCAAGGAGACAAATACCACTGTCTGCAGATGACCTGTTTAGAA
This sequence comes from Chlorocebus sabaeus, assembly GCF_047675955.1. Taxonomy (NCBI): domain Eukaryota; kingdom Metazoa; phylum Chordata; class Mammalia; order Primates; family Cercopithecidae; genus Chlorocebus; species Chlorocebus sabaeus. The sequence goes on from NC_132913.1 coordinate 128,849,231, forward strand.
AATCCCTCTACTACAACGAAGCCCTAGTAACAGTGAAGGCAAGCTTGGCAAGTTGGCAAAACAAAAATTTCACAACACACATACACATGAGAAGCCTGAATCATGGAGATGATGCCAAGACTTAGCCAGGAGATTCATCACAAACTATGTCTGTTCTATTCCAAGTTCATCTACACCCCCAATCAAACTCCAAATAACATCTGTGATAGGCTGAAAAATGGCCACCCAAAGACAGGGAGTCCCAACCCTGGAAATTTGTAAGTTTTACTTTACTTGGAAAAGGGATCTTTTCAGATGAGATTAAGTGAAAGATACTAAGCTGAGGAGATGATCCTGGATTATCTGGGTGGGTTCTAAATGCCATCAATGACAGAAGAGAAAGCCATCAATGACAGAAGAGGGAGGCAGGGGTGGGAACTATGCAGCTGCAAGCCAAGGACTGTGGGACAGGAGCTGGAAGACGGAAGCAGCAAAGAACAATCTCTCTCCTACCCCCCAGGGGGAGTGTGGCCCTGCCAGATTTCAGATTTCCAGTCTCCGGAACTGTTGAGAGAATGCATTCCTGTTGTAAGCCACCAAATGTGTGGTAATTTGTTACGGCGGCCCTGGGAAACTAACACAAAATTCCAGTAGGTTTTTTTTTGTTTTTTTTTTTAACTGTAACAAGGATTCTCAAATTCACCTAAAAATAAAACCAGGATAGGAAATTTTGCAAAAAAAAAAAAAGTGGAATCCAACTAAAATTAGCAAAGCATACTACAAAGCAATGGTAATCAGCACTTGGTGTTACTGGCTGAGGAAGAGGCACTTGATGCATGAAAAAGACTCGTGTACCTATGAGTTTATTATTTGATACAAGGGCCATTTCAAATCAGCAAGGAATGGGGCCAATTTGCTATCCATTTTGAAAACATATAAAGTTTGATCCCTACCTCACAACATACTCCACAATAAATTTCAGATGAATTGGAGATCTGGATGTAAACAATCAAACCTTGAAGAGCTGGAAGATTAAGGAGGAAAACCTGTGATTTGGGGGTGCAAAAAGCCTCCAACAATATACACTGTAAAAACCACTGAGGAAGATACTGATTTATTTGACCCTATCAGAGCATAAGAATTTTATAGAACACTAATATAGAAGTCAAGATACAAATAGTTTTTCAATGTTTGGAAAACATCTGAATAGGTTAGGACACATGAACACACAAATCAGAAAATTAATACAAAATTGCCCACAAATACACGATAGATGTTTATCTTCATGCAGCCTTTGTGAGATCTGCAAAGATGAACAAAAGTGATCATTCAGTTTTTATAGTGGTAAGGGGGAAAAAAGACTACTCAACCATTGATAAAGTATAAAATTAGAAGGCAATTTAGAAACACGTAACAAAAAATAGAAATACACAATCTAATTCAGCAGTCTCACTTCAAAAATGCTACTCTCCAGAAGAGCCTGCAAAAGAATACAGAACCATAGGTGTAATAGGTGAGGCTCACAACAGCATGCTATAGGCAAAGAACTGGGAAGAACACGAGTGTGCATGAGCAAGAAGGCAGTAATACTGAGTGGGACGTGGACACCACACAGTAAGGCGCTGTCACCAACAATAATCCAACGGCTCATGTACCAGTCTCTGGAAAAAGTGCAGACTACTGTACATTAAACCAAAGTGATCAAGCTGCAAAAACAGAGCATATAGGACTTGGACTTTTTTTTTTTTTAAACTGGGGATATGGGCTTCCACATAAGAGAATATCTACACAGCTAGGGTATCAGAGCCCAAGTGGAGTGAGGAAGATGTTCACGGTGGGTGGAGGTGCAGGGCGACAGCAGCTGAGTGAGGCAGCGGGCATCTGAGCAGAAAGGTCAACAAGAGGAGCCTCGTTCCACATACGGTAAATAATCAAGGAAGTAAACATATTAGCGACACTGGGATCTAAGACTGTCACTGTTGGGAAACAGAGTTATCTACCTGGAAAGCAAGAAACTAGAATAAACCCTGTGGTATTAGATTGGGAATGGGGGTACTAGAATAAACTCATGCTTTTCAATACAAGGAAATATTAAAAAATGAGAGAGTGTGCTAAAAATACACATGCATGTATCTATGTGTATGTTTTGTATATGTATGTATACACATACTCAGTCGACTGAGAGGGCCTGGGTATAGTAACACTCCAACAACCTAGCTGGTGCCTAGACCCTGTTTCTCTGAGAACCAACTGCCATAAAAGGGAAGCAGGCCTTCTTGAAGATAAAGGCAGAATCCAGGTCTGGGACAGGGAAGGTACATGAAGAACCCAGAATATCCTGCGGTACAAGAAAGAAAGAAAAGAGAAAGAGAATAATGAGGACCATATCATAAGGACACAGACGGCAATCCCAGGACTTTGGGAGGCCAAGGCGGGTGGATCACCTGAGGTCAGGAGTTCAAGATCAGCCTGGCCAACATGGTGAAACCTTATCATTACTAAAAATACAAAAATTAGCTGGGCGTGGTGGCACATGTCTGTAGTGCCAGCTACTTGGGAGGCTGAGGCGGGAGAATCACTTGAACCCAGGAGGTGGAGGTTGCAGTGAGCCGAGAGTTCACCACTGCACTCCAGACTGGACAGAGCGAGATCCCGTCTCAAAAAAGGCCAGGCACGGTGGCTCATGCCTGTAATCCTAGCACTTTGGGAGGCAGAAGCGGGTGGACTGCCTGAGCTCAGGAGTTCGAGACCAGCCTGGGCCATGTGGTGAAACCTTGTCTGCTAAAAATACAGAAAATTAGCTGGGCATGGTGGCGCACGCCTGTAATCCCAGCTACTCAGGAGGCTGAGGCACAAGAATCGCTTGAACCCGGGAGGTGGAGTTTGCAGTCAGCCGAGATGGCACCATTGCACTTCTGCCTGGGTGACAAAGCAAGACTTGGTCTCAAATAAATAAATAAATAAATACAATACAATAAAAATAAAAAAAATACAAAAAAGAAGGAGACAGGAGCTTGAGGGGCTCTCATGGGTCAAACCTGAGATGATGAATATCAAATAAAATCATGGTAAAAGGATAATAACCGAATTAACTAGGGAAACCATGAGCCAATACTGATATAAGTAAATTGAACTCTGATTAAAGTTGAGATAGTTGAGATAACTGAAAGTTTGATTTTATTTCAAAAGTATCTCCCTACGATATACTTAACAATTACAAAGATTTCACAGTGGAGAAGCCTGGAAGGCAGCACCTGAATCAAGCAAGTAAAGTGCACATCACCAGGAAGAGGACTAACTGAATTCTGCACCACCTGATAGGATGCAGAGAAGAACCCAGCCTCCTCCTTGTACTACTCCAGCCAGAGGCGCAAAACCTAGATCCAATCAAAAGGAAACACCAAACAAACCCACAATAAGGGACCCCACAAAATAACTGCCAATGACCATTAGAAGTGTCAGGCTCAGGCAGAGGAACCATTCCGTCCTCCCAGCTTGAAGGAGACCACGGAGATCCGACAGTCAACTGGGATTCTGAGCTACATCCTTGCAATGGAATGCGAATGTGCTGCCTGATCAGAAGGTGGCAACACATTCATGTTAATTTCCTGACTTTGATGGCTGTATTGCGATTAAGGAGGACGGTGTCTTGTCTATAAGTAAACATACCAAAATATCCCAGGGTAAGGAGGTCTCATGGTCCCAACTTACCCTCAGGTGGTTCGGATGAAGAGCTGTACAGTACCTGTACCTCCTCTGTAAATTCAAGATCGTTTTAAAAAAAAATTAATGGAGGATATGTACTACTTCTGTGATTAGAAAAACTAAACACCCTAGGCCAGGCATGGTGGCTCACGCCTGTAATCCCAGCACTTTGGGGGGCCGAGGCGGGTGGATCACAAGGTCAGGAGATCGAGACCATCCTGGCTAACACGGTGAAACCCCATCTCTACTAAAAACACAAAAAATTAGCCAGGTGCGGTGGCGGGCGCTTTTAGTCCCAGCTACTTGGGAGGCTGAGGCAGGAGAATGGCGTGAACCTGGGAGGCGGAGCTTGCAGTGATTGGAGATAGCGCCACTGCACTCTAGCCTAGGTGGCAGAGCGAAACTCTGCCTCAAAAAAAATAAAATAAAATCTAAACACCCTAAGGCCAGGCGCGGTGGCTCACGCCTGTAATCCCAGTGCTTTGGGAGGCCGAGGCAGGCAGATCACAAGATCAGGAGTTCAAGACCAGCCTGACCAATATGGTGAAACCCTGTCTCTACTAAAAATACAAAAATTAGCAGGGCATGGTGGCATGCATCTGTAGTACCCGCTACTCGGGAGGCTGAGGCAGGAGAATCACTTGAACCCAGGAGGTGGAGATTGCAGTGAGCTGAGATCATGCCACTGCACTCCAGCCTGGCTCTATCTCAAAAAAAACAAAAAAGAAAAACTAAGCACCCTAATTTGGAAATAAACATCAATATAGGAGAGGGATAACACTGACTATTCCAGTTCAAAGTCAAAACCCAAATTTTGGGCCGGGTGTGGTGGCTCATGCCTGTAATCCCAGCACTTTGGGAGGCCGAGGCGGGTGGATCACGAGGTCAGGAGATCGAGACGATCCTGGCTAACACGGTAAAACCCTGTCTCTACTAAAAACACAAAAAAGTAGCCAGGCACGATGGCGGGCGCCTGTAGTCCCAGCTACTAGGGAGGCTGAGGCAGGAGAATGGCGTGAACCCGGGAGGCAGAGCTTGCAGTGAGCTGAGATCCTGCCACTGCACTCCAGTCTGGGGGACACAGCAAGACTCCGTCTCAAACAAACAAACAAAAAACAAATTTTGACTATATCTGTTTAATCACGAGTTCAACTACAAGATGAATGCACACTTCACCCAAACTTTATATACCAAAGCATAAAGATATTATTATACTAAAGATATTGTCATGATACTAAAGTCTGTCACCCAATCATTTTCTCAAACTTCATAAAAGATTTTTTTTTCCTGGTTCACGTTCTTTCACAAGAAAGTAGATTTTTAAACCACCAGGAAGTGTCAAGAAAGCCACAGCACAACCCAGATATGCACAGCAGCACATCCCAAGCAACTTCAAGGTCCACGTGGGGAACTCCCCCACCCCCGCCCTAGAAAGCTGGCGTCCTGGTGCTCCATCTGGGCCAGCCACCAGCACTGCTGAGCCCCAATCGCACACTGCCCTAAAAGACGAACAAGAGGCAGAACTCGGACACTAGGCAAATGAGAGTAACCCACGACGTGTAACAGGAACCCTGCCCAACGAGAGTTAGGAATATTTAGGCAGGGTGAAAGGCAAGTGACTGCATCAATCAGCAAGGGCTTAAGGAAAATACACACACATGCACACACACACACATTCCCACCACTTCAAGACTGGGGGCAGGTAGAGAAGACAAGCATAAGTACATACTGAATTAAAACACCCTAAGAAGAAGAATCCTAATGCATGCCAAATAAGTTCTAAATATCCTAAAACAGCCTTCAATACAACCATATGGCCAACTGAGAACAACAATCTAAATACTACACAAGGTAACTGGGGCAAGATTTGACGGAAGAGAAAAGACCCTCACGTCACCACCTCAGTTCTTCACAGGCCAGGTCCTCCTCTGAGACTGCAGGGCTGAGCCGGGGGACACCCGGGAGCCCTGTACACAGGCAGCCAGCAGTCTGCTGAGCTTGTTGTGCAGACGACAAAGGGAACACAGAACTTGGGTCTCAGAGGCTGGTCAGGCAGCTCCAAGCATGAGCAATTAGATCAAAATAGAAGCCTTGTTTCAAAATAAAAAAATTGTATTTTTCAAACTGAATTGATTTCGTGCACACATACTGGTTTAAGCCAATGCTACAAGACCACCTAATCTTCTACTTATCAGCAAATGTTTAAAAAGTAACTATAATTAAATCAGCAATATCATTTGAAACACTCAAATGAGCTAGGTATTAATAAAATTAAAAGCATATAACATAAGAAGAGTGAAATTAAGAGTAATATACACATTGCTACAGAATAAAACACATTCAGATGATGCAGTGTATTTCATTTTGTTCACACTAGCCAGCAAATACTGGGGTGAAGAGTACACACTTGTATTCATCTAATAAAACACACTCTGGAGTCAGCCAACTCCAACATAAAGACGACAAAGCAAAGGAAAAGTGAATGTTAAGGTTCTATTCACACACACTTCAGAGTCTTCTATTTACAGGCTACAAGACACCGAGTAACATGGTTCTCAACTGTCGAATGGTTATAGCAGACAGGCAGAAAAAATCCCAAATGGCCATCCTTTCCTTTTTTTTTTTTTTTTAATTTTTAAAGAAAAAGAGTTAAGCAGGGCAAAAAGTTTTCCATTCTAATTAATAAATCAGAAACCACACACCTTATAATATTGAAAAGGAAGCCCTAAGAGGGAGAACTGTTTCTGAGCAAGTCACTTGCTTCAAAACCTCAATTTCAAAAATGGTAAAAGAGGCCGAGGGCCAGGCACAGTGGCGCACACCTGTAATCCCAACACTTCAGGGAGGCCAAGGTGGGAGGACTGCTTGAGACCAGAAGTTCAAGATCAGCTTGGGCCATATAGCAGAGTGAGACCCCCCCACAACTCCCATCTCTACAAAAAACAAAAAAATTTAATTAGCCAGGTACAGTGCCTGTAGTATGCCTCCCAGCTACTCAGGAGGCGTCCCCAGGAGTTCGAGACTGCAGTGAGCTATGATAGCGTCACTGTACTCCAGTTAGAGTGCCTGAGCAAGACCCTGTCTCAAGCAAACAAACTAGAGGCCAAGTTAGGTGGTTCACACCTGTAATCCCAGCACTTCGCACTTGCGGAGGCTGAAGCTGAAGGACTGCTTGAGTCCAGGAGTTCAAGACCAGCCTGGGCAACGTAGCAAAACTCCATTTCCACAAAAAAATAAAAATTAGCCAGGCACCCCTATAGTCCTAGCTACTTGGCAGAAGCAGGAGGATTACTTGAGCCCAGGAGTTGGAAGCTGCAGTGAGTTGTGATCACAGCACTGCACTCCAGCCTGGGTGACAGACTGAGACTCTGTTTCAAAACAACTTGGTAAAAGTGCCAAATAAACGACCCCCTTTCAAAAACTATTTCTCCCAATTTTACCCTTGTACTGTTGTTTTCTCTTTGCTTCCTTACCTCTATTTGTTCCAGTGGGTCTGGTCCTTTTGGGACAAGAGCCCTTCTCTCTAGTTTTCCCATTTCCCCTAAGGCTGTCTGTTGTGGCAACCTCTAGAAGCGCAGCTCTCTCCAGAGTCTCCACATGTAAATCTCCTAATAGGCCAGGAGCGGTTGCTATGCAGGTAGCTGCTGTCTTGGCACCTACGAGTCGGCTGCTTTCTCTCCCCGAGGAATCATCCACACTCAGAGGTTTGAAGGATGACCAAGGAGCAGGTGAGCTCAGCCACTGTGTCCTTCTCTGCCCGGCCTGAGGTGAGGAAGTCTTTGCTCACAGTACCCTACCAATGCCCAACGACTGAATCTAGCTGCCTGGGCCTAGTGCTGGACAGGTCTAACACGCAGCACAACCACTGAATTCACACTGCAACAGTTCCCTAGAAGGGCATTTAGAACAGCTTCTGCAGCTGAAGTAATAATACACACGGACTGCACCTGGTTGAAGTTATTTCCCCACTCCAGAAAGAAACAAGTAGCACTTGGTCCAGCCAGCCCAACGAGCCGTGGTAAGAAAGTCAGCCTGCACTGTGTTTAGAGGCTGACAGCAGGGCCAGGAAGAGGTGCATCCTGCTGGTGCGGGGTGCCACTTCAGGAGCCCCAGATGGTGGAGGGTCCTCTTTCACAGGACAGGGCAAGGCCAAGAACGTCACTGTTCCAACTCATTTATGCAATGCCCAGTGCACCCACACCATACAACAGGACGCTGGAAGATCAGACAAAGGAATCATGCAAAGAAAGGTGACACATTACAGAAAACAAGCAAGAACAGAGAGGCAGCACTTAACCTGCTACACAAGACCGCTGTACACAAGAACACTTGGCTGCCTCAGGACAGGAGGACCCTCAATACTGAGCTTGGTCACAGAAGGCACCTGCTCAGCATACCTGGGTCGCAAGTTTGTTGATCCAAGCACGTGGAAATTTCTGGAGAAAGCTGCTCCACAAAGTCATTCGTCGAGACCACACATTAACAGTCATCCAAGAATACAGAAGTGACACCTTGAGACCTGGCCTTCAGACTGGATTATTTCTACATTAGGCATATCCCTCAGAGCCTAAAAAGCTGATCGAGATTCTGGCAGCCCATTATAATTCACCAAAAAGTCAAGAAAAGGCAAGTTCAGAATATTACTTCTTTTTTTTTGAGACAGGATCTCACTCTGTCACCCAGAATGGAGTGCAGTGGTGTGACTACAGCTCACTGCAGCCTCAACCTCCTGGGCGCAAACGAGCCCCCACCTCAGCCTCCTGAGTAGCTGAGACCACAGAGGCATGCCACTAGGCCCAGCTAATTTTTCTCTATATTTTGTAGAGATGTGGGTCTCACTTTGTTACCCAGACTGGTCTCAAACTCCTAGGCTCAAGTGATCCTCCTGCCTCGGCTTCCCAGAATGCTGGGATTACAAAGTGCATGTGTATGTATCACAGGCATAAGCCACCATGCCCAACCAGATCATTACCTTTTTAGCAATCAACACTATCCTATCTGTTCATCCCTCAAAATATGTATACGGCATCTGCCACGATCAAGTTAGTCTGCTAAGCCACAGGGATCCAAACCAAGTAAAAGCATCATCAATACATTAATAGCACATCACCGGCTTAACGTGTAACCCAGGCTTGGAAGCAGTAAAATGAAGAGGGGAGTTAGTCCAAGAGGCTTGTGCATCCATCACATGAATTCAGGGAGGTGGCTGTCGGCCTTAGAGCTGGATTCTTGACAGAATGATGGAAACACTAACCCAGCAAGAGTCTAGACTAGAGGCCAATCCCCCGAAGGCAGCCGCAGACGGACTTGGTCCCAGTGCTAAGCAGCAGCACGTTACTGCAGAGACAGGTCCCGAATGCATAAATGGCTTTAGGGCTGGGACTTCAATTTGTTCAGTTTTTCCAAAACATACTTAATGAATATGTACTTGGTGAAAAATAAATGCCGATTGAATCAATGAAAGATACTCAAAATTCCAAGAAACACAGGACAACTTTACAGCCTGTATTTCAGCACAGAATACCTACCTTGCTGCAAAGGCCTGGTTGGTCCCACTCCCAAACTAGAAAGAGTTGTGTGGGGAGGATATCCCCTTTGACCCTGCGCTTTAGAGAACCCCCACACACACTCAAACACTGGGTAAATCTGTCAAGATGAAATGTTTAAATGTGTGAACTTCTAAAAGTTAAGGGCCAAGATAACAAAAAGAAATAATTACAGATCTTAATTTCTCTGGGCCTGTCTCCTCTCCTGTAAAAAGGAGTTGATATTAATGCCTTTTGTGTTACCATGAGGTTATATATGGAGAAAGCTTAACCCGAGTTGGCACACAGTAAACAGGTGTGTTTTTTATTACTATTATCATCTGTGAGGACACCAGCACTGTAAGGCAACATAGCCCTAACTCACTCCTGCAAGTGGCTTCACTCTACCAGGCTCTACTTTTTAATTTTTGAGACAGAGTCTTGCTCTGTCTCTCCCAGGCTGGAGTGCAGTGGCTCAATCTTGGCTCACTGCACCTCCTGGGTTAAAGTTATTTTGCTGTCTCAGCCTCCCGAGTAGCTGCGACTACAGGCATGTGCCACTACACCCAGCTAATTTTGCATTTTTAGGAGAGATGGGGTTTCACCATGTTGGCCAGGCCAGTCTCGAACTCCTGAACTCAGGTGATCCACCCGCCTTCGCCTCCCAAAGTGCTGGGATTACAGGCGTGAACCACCGGACCTGGACAGGCTCTACTCTTTCCAACCAAAAACACGGGGCCTGTGATGGCTATACCCTAGAGCCCTTTCAAGGACCGACCCTTTACAGCAGGGCTCGTCAGCCTCAGTGCTGCTGACATTTTGAGTCGAATACTTCGGTTGCAGGGGCTGCCCTGTGCACTACAGGATGTAAGCATCTCTGGCCGCAACCACTAGACAATTGTAGGTCACGACAACCACAAAGGTCTCTGGACACTGCCAGATGTGCCCTGGGTAACAAAAATCACCCCAGTGATAACCACTGCTAGAAATAAATAGCGTGATGACTGGTATATAGGAAGCAAAGAATAAAAAGTTCTAATAGGTGAGGATTTTTAAATAACAAAAGGATTTTTAAAAGGGACCACAAAATCAGATGTTTTATGAGTGACTGTCAGCTCCAAGTGTTATCCTTCCAAACTTGAAAACTGAATTTCTGATAAACTGAGTTATCCAGGTTCTGAGGCATCTGTTTTAAAAAAAAAAACAAAATGAAAATGAAAAATGAAAAACCCACTCAGAGATTTAGCTTTCTTTCTCTCTCTCTTTTTTTTTTTTTTTTTTTTTTTTTGAGACAGAGTCTTGCTCTTGTTGCCCAGGCTGGAGTGCAAAGACGTGATCTCGGCTCACTGCAACCTCTGCCTCCCAGGTTCAAGCAATTCTCCTGCCTCAGCCTCACATAGCTAGAATTACAGGCATGAGTCACCACACCCAGCTAATTTTGTATTTTTAGTAGGGACGGGGTTTCTCCATGTTGCTCAGGCTGGTCTCGAACTCCCGACCTCAGGTGATCTGCCTGCCTCAGCCTCCCAAAGTGCTGGGATTACAGACGTGCCCAGCCTCAGCTTTCTTATGTTTAAAAGGAAGGAGCTTAAGTCCTATAGGTCTAAAAGTACCCCAAGTCAGGCTGGGAGCAGTGGCTCATGCCTATAATCACAGCAATCTGGGAGGCCGAGGCTGGCAGATCATTTGAGGTCAGGAATTCAAGACCAGCCTGGCCAACACAGCAAAACTCCGTCTCTACTAAAAATACAAAAATTAGCCAGGCATGGTGGTGCATGCCTATAGTCCCAGCTACTCAGGAGGCTGAGGCAGGAGAATTGCTTGAACCTGGGAGGCGGAAGTTGCAGTGAGCCGAGATTGTGCCACTGCACTCCAACCTGGGTGACAGGGTGAGACTCCGTCTCAATAAACTTAAAAAAAAAAAAAAAAAAAAAAAGTATCCCAAGTCCCCAAGTCATAAGGCTGATAAGAACAGGTCCAGGGAGTAGCTCTAAACCTATTAAAAAAAAAAAAGAAAAGCCCAAAATTGAAGTGAGGTCTCCTGACTCCCATCCAGTCAAAGACACTATCCTTTCATTTCTTTTTTTTTTTTTTTTCCAGGGGGACGGGGGGGCAGTGCCATCCTAACCTGGATAAACATCTCAACTCTTTGTTGAGGCAGGGAGAAAGAATCACTGTCGTACCTTCTGTACCTAAGACGGCAAGTACTGCTGCAGGTCTCACAAGGTCCACCCCAGGAACTTCTGAGACTACAGAGGGAAAAGGCAAGCCCTAGAGTAGGTCTGAAAAATGCTGATCTGAAGGAATTCATCAAGACTGCTCACCCCGTTTGCTGACTGCTGACTTTGGCATCAGTCGCTTCTTACCTCTTCTTGCCCCAGGAGAGATCTGCAGCCACAGCACAGGGGTCTCTGGGACACAGCTAAGCCTCCTGAGAGACTGAAATGGGACAGGTAGGGGCTACATGAATAATGGTTTAATGAACATAGGCAGTATTAATAGATTAACACTGCAGTGGGCCTGCTGTAGGGATAGTCTACCAACGAATTTGATTTTTTAGCTTTAAAAGTATTATAAAATATAACTCAACAAAACAATGTAAAAACTGGTAACCCCCCATGAGGCTTTCCCAAGAAATATATTCTAAAGTGTATCTTCAAAACTGTAATTTTATCATCCTTTAATTATAATTTTAATACATGATTTAAATAAAGATAGGATCTTATACCCATTCTTTCACCATTTGCTACACTTCTTTTCATTTGAAAAGACATCATGATCATCTTTCCAAGTATCAAATACAAATGTACCTCATTTGTTAACAACTACATGTTGAGTGGAGTAAACATACCTTCCTTAATAAATCCCCTCCTGACAGGACCCTTGAACTAATTTTTTTTTTTTTTTCGATTATAAACAATGCTAAAAAGAACATCGTCTGCTCGCTTGGGCCTGTACCTCCGTAGAATAAACTGAACTGGAAATGGAATTACATGATTACAGGGAATGCATTAATAGATATCGCCAAGGTAAAACCTCTCAAAGACTTTAGTTACACTCACAACACCTGATTACAGAACACCTGTCCTCTTCTCCTTTGAGGACAACTAAAATGATGAAGTTTATTTTGTTTTCCAGCCTGATGTTGGGGAAATACGATTTTAATGGCAACTCTGATCATCAGTGAGACAAAATCCTTGTTGAGCTTACTGACCATTTGAATTTCTCTACTGTGAAGATCAAACTAATCACAACCAATCCATCCACCTTTCTACCAGTGTTTCAGCAATGCTCGTAAGACAAAGCAAAATCCACTTCTGGGCAGCAGAGCAGTAGGAATGAACAGAAAGAATTACAAATTTAAGTGAAACTCAAGTTGTATGCCAAAAATAACATTCCTAAAGGGCACTCAGGCAAAAGTGATGAGAAAATACTATTAAAAAGGACATCTTTTGCCTCAATTAGTCACACAGTAGACAACATAAGCTGATGACCTGAGACACCTCAGCCTGCCAAATTCCATTTCATTCACAAACATTAACCTATCCTGCTTTAAGAGAAGGGCTCCCCAAAAAAGTAATTGTGCTTGCAGAAAAGCGTCAAAGTGTATACTGTTTTAGGGGGTACGCAGACCTGGGTAGATGGTAGACTGAGGCTAACTGACAAGGCCAGGATAGGGAAGCAGTGAAGTAGTTGAAGGCACGAACTAGAGCCAAACCACTAACTCTAGTCTTTGCCTCAGGGTCTGCCTCGACCTGTGATGACAACAATACTTGCCTCTCACAGGGGATGGGAAAAGTGAGAAATGTCATGAATGGTGTGGCCCGTGGTCACTTCACCATGATCCACCACCAGTACTGGGTCACTCTGCTCCAGCTCTCCAAAGGCATCAAGATGCAACCGCGAGGAGCCCCGCCTCCTCCCCGACCTGCCCATCTCCTACCTCTCCAGCCCTGCCCCACACTGGTCTAGTAACTGGCGTTCCACATTCCTCCAACGTGCTCAACACAGGCCTGCCCCTGTGCTTTTCACCTCCTGTCCGCTCCTCTTAGAAAGTTCTTCCCCAGATCGCTGCCCACAGCTTGTTTGCTCACCGCAAGTTTGAATCGACTGTCGCTCAATCAGCAAGGCCTCCCCACTACGCCAAACTGCCGCTGTGTCCCCCACTCCCCTCCCCTCAATACTCCATTTTCCTCCTTCCTTCTTGTCCACATTGGACATACTGCATATCTGCTGTGTGCTGACTGCCTGACACCCCCACCAAAACGTGACCTCCATGAAAGCACAGGAGAACACACCCGCTTCTTCCTTATTGTAGCCCACTTCCTAGAACAGTGTCTCTAGCATGGGCAGCTGTCAGATCAATACATTTACACTACCTCCTGAAGCACCACTAAAATGAGAGTAAAGGATTTTTTTTTTTAAGATACAAATCACAACAACGAAGAATAGGACTAGAGATAAGAACATCAAAATATTGGAGGCTAGAAACTGGAAATGGACCTACAAGGGCTGAATCCCATATCGGCAATGGGGAAGGCCAACTAGCAATATGACTGGAAGCCAGGAGACCGGAATCAAAACCAGAGGTGGCTGATAGGTTTAAAAGGAAGATACTAAGATGCACCCCACAGCTCTGCACAGCCACACAGACCCAACCTGCACGGTCCCTCTCCTATCCTGGCAAAATGGTATCGTTTTTCTGTCTACAAAGAGAAGCAGAATCTTTGGACTACAGACACCAGTTACAGAGGAGGGAAACAATTCTGCAAAGACGGAAGTAAGCTCTTCTATGCCTACTGCTGCGCTCCTAGGCCTCTCTCCTCAGGGCCACGTAGCCAGGCAAACGGCTACCAGATATTTTTCTGGGGCATCTGAAGAAACACAAAGAAGCTGTAAGGAAATGGCCCGGCCAGGTGCCTCTGCAGTGAAAGCCACAGTCAGCAAGCCACAGACACAGGCTCTGAGGCCCTCTGACTCACGAGCAGGCACAAGAACACCACTGCATAGCCGAGAAAAGGCTCTGACAAAAGCCAAAAACCCCAAAACAAACCAAAGCAGCCTCAATAGTGGCTTAAGGAAAATGAAACTAGGAAACAAAAAAAAAACAACTTCATTAATATCTTCAAACAGTTAAGGGAAGATACCACATTCATGAAACAAAAATAGGTTATAAAATAGTAATAAAGGAAACAAGAAAAAGCTCTTAGAAATGAGAAAAACCTCAGTAGAAGGGCTGGAAGATAAACTTGAGAATAACTTCCAGAAAGAAAATGAAAAACCAAAGGGTACAAAACATCAGTTAGACAGGAGGAATGTGGTTTTCTTTTTTGAGATATATTGTACAGCATGGTGAATATAGTAAATAATAATGCCGATTTCAAAAGAGTAAATTTCAAATGGCTTTCACAACAAAAAACTTAAAGTATTTGAAGTGATGAATTATGTTAACTTGATTTTATTATTTACAGTATTCATAAATCATAACATCGCTTTGTACCCCATAAATACGTACAAGTATAAATTGTCAATTTACGATTTATAAGATAAAAACAAAAACAAAAATCTTAGATGGGGGGAAAAAAAGAAAAAAACTTAAGAAAATTATGAGTGCCAATCCAGAAGGTCCAAGAGTAGAAGTCTAGAAAGAGAGAGCAAATAGGAAGAAATCAAAGCAATAAATCAACAAAAATGCCCAGCATTGAAGAACAAGAGTTGCAAAGAAACAGGACCAAAGAGTAGGCAAGACGTTGGATGAAAACAGTCTCCACGGGACATCATTGTTCTGGGAGTTCTGAATTTCGCAGAAAGAAAAGACTCTGAGACCAGGTGCAAAGCCTTCACTCCCAGCACTTTGGGAGTCTGAGGCAGGAGAATCACTCGAGGCCAGGAGTTCAAGACCAGCCTGGGCAACATGGAGAGCTCATGTCTACAAAAAGTTTTTTAAATTATCCGGGTGTGGTGGTGCATGCCTGTAGTCCCAGGTACTTGGGAGGCTGAGGCAGGAGCATCACTCAAGCCCCAGAGATCGCAGTCGCAGTGAGCTATGACAGCGCCACTGCACTCCAGCCTGGGCAACAGAGCAAGACGCTGTGTCTCAAAAAAACAAAAGAAAAGAAACAGAAAGAAAGAAGGAATAAAAAGAAAGAAAAGCCTTCAGGTTTCATGGAGGAAAACGTAGTCACACACAAAGGCTCTAAAAATGTTATGTATCAATAGAAAGAAAAAAGAATCAGAACAGCTTAAGACTTCAATAACACTGGAAGCTTAAAGACAGCAGAGCAAAATGATGTCCAAACTCCTACTCAGGATAAGAGCAGAATGAAGCACTTTCGTACATACACATTCTCAAAACTTCATCTGCCATGCACCTCTTAGGCAACTAGTGAAGGCAAGTGAGAGAGTAAAATCAAGAGAATAACATAGGTTCCAGAAAAGTAAGGCTCCAACACAAGAGGCAGTGATGAGTTTTACAAGAAGATTCCAGGCACAGACAAGCCTGCAGCAGATTGGAGGCGCTGGAAGAGATTTATTCAAGATAAAATGATAGGAATACTAATTTTCATCAAAAGAAATCAGATAATTTCTTGAAAGATTTAGACAACTGGTTCAGAATTTGGGGTTGAATTGTAGTGATAAAATACAGAAAACTGAGCAAGCAGCAAGCAAACAAAAACAAGTAACACTTGTAATAACCCAGGAAAACACAAAGTTATCCAGAAAAGGGAAAACAATCCTATTATACCACTTCGTCCAGCTGTAAATGGCAGTATGTAGTCATAATATAAACAATCAATACTGAACTAACCAAATCAAGCATATATCACTTTGGGCAGCCATGGATCTGTTTGCACTGAGAAGGCAGAGGGTGAAAGAAAGCTAGGAACTTCCTACCTATTCTTAGTGTCAAGCGAAGAGACATCACATGAAACAGGGGTAGGGGGACACAAATATAGATGTCGAGCAAATACACTCTTCAGAGTTGGAGGCAAAGATCAAGGAAATCTACTAAGGCTAAAGTAGATACTCTGCAGGGGAGGAAACACGATTAGGGGAAGGACGTTGGCACTTCTTCCTTACAAGCCTTTCTAGGATTATCTGACTCTATAAATTACATGAAGACGTAACCTTGATTTGAAATAAGATTAATATGAATGCTAATAAAAAGTAGTAAGGGAGAGTATGTAGTCAACTCATTGTTACCAAATTAACAGCAAGTATCAACAAGATGATTAACACAACCACATGATGTCCAGACACGTGTCAGAACGAGTGTCTGGCTCCTCTTCAACGGTATTCGAGGAACTTCAGTGTGCTTTGGTACAACAATAGCCTACGAGGGATTTCACTTCTAAAATGTCTCTGACTTTAGAAAGACCAAAAAATAACATGTAACTGATTTTTAACATATACACACGAAAAAAGGTTCTTTTCATTATTTTCCTGGTTTCCAAATGTTGAACACTGTGGTGCTTTTACAATTTAAGGGGAAAAGCATTCTGACACAGTATACTGGTTGGGGTTCTCTGCTTTTCTACTTGGTGAAAAACCTTTACATGCATTTTGGACTTTGTGCCATCATAACTTGGCAACGGGGAAAGCTGTATGGTATGCTTCTTCCAGAACTTGGTTACTGCTTACCAGAAGAGGGAAAAGCTTCGTATCACCATTTGCCTATGGGATGGATGCACAATGAACGGGCCATACCAAATAAAACTACCACTTTGTACTCTAAAAAGCATGTTCTCTGCTTCAGCCCTTTCTGTAAGTTTCAGTGGGGACGCACTAATGGAGAATCCATAAGACCCATGAAGGATCGTAAGTGACCCCAGTGGACCCAGCGCAATCATCTCCAATTCTGTTCAAGTCAGAGTATCTCAGATAAAACTCACTGAAGGGCATCAAGTCCTTCAGCGCACAGCCTGAGCCAAGCCCTCTACCATTTGCAATGGCAAGAGTATACCAAATTCTCAACCTGTTGCCCACGTATGCCACCAACTATAAATGTCGGCCTCCTCTTTCCCAGTCTTCCTGTACACTCAACACCACCTGGAAAAACTCTTACTCGTCTTTTACCAGTTCAAGGACCACATTCTATAGGAAGACTTTCCAACAGGTAATCACAGCCTGTTTCCTATGTCCACACCTTATATATATTTCTATCATTGAACTTATGACACTATAATGTAATCACTCTTCTATAAACGAGTTTCTCACACTAGACCACAAGCTGCTTGAGGAAAAGAAAAATCTATATCCTTTTTTGTTGGTTTTTTGAGACGCAGTCTCACTCTGTCGTCCAGGCTAGAGTGCAGTGGTACAATCTCGGCTCACTGCAATCTCCGCCTCCTGGGTTCAAGAGATTCTCGTGCCTCAGCCTCTTGAGTAGCTGGGATTACAGGCGCGCGCCACCAGGCCCAGCTAATTTTTGTATTCTTAGTAGAGACGGGGTTTCACCATGTTCATCAGGCTGGTCTCGAACTCCTGACCTCAAGTGTCCACCCGCCTTGACCTCCCAAAGTGCTGGGATTACAAGCGTGAGCCACTGTGCCCAGCCGAAAAGTCTATATCCTCTTAACCTCTGTATCTGCAGAACCCTTAACCTTACACAGCAATTTCCAGCAAATATTTTTTTGAATTGAAATGAAGAAGTGAGGCCATGAGGCTGAAGTCAGACAACTGGAAGGCCAAAACAACAAAACCTGGAAAAATACTTAATTACTCAAGAAGAAATTCTCCCACCAGGCCACTGAGAAGTTAGCTTTGCCCACTGCAGAGGACACTGTGACAGGGATTGGATTAAGCCAAATGGCGCTGAGGGACGGGACATAGGTCAACTACGTCTTAGAGGTACTCTCCTGACACTCGATGCACTTTTACCCCAATGACGTTAATTTCACTCATGATAAGATGAGCTAAGTCCCTTAAACAGTGCTTGGTATCAAGCAAAACTAATGGTAGTAACAGGAAAGTTTAATCCTCATGATGAATTATTTAACGGGGTTTCAAATGCTGTCCCTGAGACTTGAGGCAGTATAGGCTCCAGCTCCATTTTCTCCAAGTCTAAAACTCTTGATAGGTTGATGTTTCAGACCCAGAGATTCGGCAATTCAAACGACGGAAATAATTCTTACCCAAACACTTTTTCAACTATTTTTAAATACTGTTGCCAAGTATCCTAATATCATGTGTAATTAATGAATTTAGCCTAGGGATACTTTTAGCTGTCCAAAAATCAAAATGTAAACCTAAGCACTACGTTTCATCCAGTGTTTCAGCATCCCAGATTTGCTTCCCTAAATGAACATTAAGCTTATTATGCAATGTGCCGCTACCAGGAGCCTTAGACAAAATCCTAATTGTGACTTAACCTATCTTAATAGGGTTTTAAGGAAGTTACCTGCTAAGAAAGTGACTGATTATCCTTAAGCAGACACCAAATAAATGTGAAGTCATTGCTTGAGGGCTTAGGGTATAAGGCAGCTATGAATCTGAGAACATAAAACGCAAAACTGAGGGGCAAATCGTCATGTTCCTGAAGATTACGACTCATTCACATTCCTTCAGACGTTTCATTTGACCACAAGCACTGTTTAATAAGCAAAGTCCAAGTCGACTTCTTTCGATTTTACATGGCGTTCAAACACCATGTCAAGTCTGACCCTCTCATTTTCTAAGTCGAATGGAGAGGATATGTAGCAGCTAGCCCTGAGCACCTAATCCCTTTTCAAAGGAGCTACGCACAAAAATACCCTAGCAACATGCCACAGTGTCAGAAAGGCTCAGGTTCCCAACACCATGCGGGGCAGCCATTAGGAACTCAGGAAGTACTTCCTCTAAGCGGGGGAAACCTAGGAAGGCTTCCTGAACGAGGGGTATTTGCGCCGAGCCTTGACGTGAGTCTCGGACAGTGGCAGTGCCTCCAGGCCACGCGGGAGGGAGGGAAGGACACCCCGGGCCGGGGCACAACCCGCGGGCCGGAGCCGCCCGCGCCCATCCCGCTCAGGCCGCAGCCAGGCACGGCACCCTCCCGTCCCCGAGCCACGTCGCTGCTCGTGGGCTTGCGGGGTACTCCCCAGGTCTCACCTCGGGCCCCACACCAGAAGGAGAAAGCTAGGGGCCGCGCCAGCTCCGCCCTCCCCCGCGGGGCGGCGGGCCCCAGCCCGGGCACAGGAAGGCCACGTCCCCGGGGAGGGACGCCCGACTCGATGGTCTGCGCAGGGCCCGTCGGCCCCACGTGACGTGCGCGCAGCCAATCCCGGAGAGGCCCCGCGACCATCGAGACGGCGGCGGTGGTGGGCTAGACCAGTTTCGCGCGGCCGCTCGCCGTCCCCCACCCAGTCGTCCTCGGCGGCCCAGCTCGGTGCTGCCGCCATCTTCCTGGAGGACAGGAGCAGAGGCGAAAGCTCCCCCTCCCCGTGATCGCTCCGCACTCCCGCCACCACCTGCCCTCCCCCGACAGCCTCTCTCCTCCTAAGTAGGCACCTGTCTCCTTCTAACAAACGGCTTTCCCCCGACTCCAGTTACCCACCGCAAGGCGAAGATTCTCATTACCTGTTCCACTCTTATTAGCATAAGAAAACCGAGCTCATAAGGTAGGAACTGTGGCGAAACAGGGACAAGCCGCCATCTTGGTAAAGGAGAAGAGGCTACGCTTGACCTCCCCCCCACCCCCAGCCTCTATATGGCCAACCGCCGTGGGAGGAGCACGGCGCTTGCGCAGAGGCGGACAACGCGAACGAGTCTGGGCTTGCGCACTCGGAAGCCGGCCGCATGGGGGAGGGGAAGAAGGCCGGGCCGCGCTGAGCCAGGAAGGAGTTGGCAAAGGGGCGGGGTGACGCGGTGACGCAATCCGCCTGCGCGCTGGGCGGGACGGGGTGTGAGCCGGCCGCGGGCTCTGGGCGGGTCCGCGGCGCGGTCGGTCGGCGCCTATTCTCGGGCTGTTTGGCGGGTGAGTGTCTCGCCAGTGTACGCCGCCGTGGCGGGGGCACAAGTTGCGGGCCGGCCCTCCCGAGGAGGTGCGGAGGACGCCCCGCTCGTCCCATACCCTCCGGGGGTGGTCGGCCCGCCCTGGGGTGCCGGCGGGGCGGGGTGGGGGAGGGGCGGCCGGGCCCGGGCTCTTCGGCCCCTATCGTGGGCTTCGCTGTCCCGGGCGGTCCTAGTGCCGGTGACAGTGGCTCCGACACGGGCAGGGCCGGGCGCGGGAGTAGGGATTCCGGTGACCCCCTGGCGACCCTAAGGGAATTCCACTGCGCGGTTGTCGGTACTGGGCCTCGGGGCGTCGAGTGCCGCCGAGGTCGGGAGGTTTGGTGCTTGGAAGGAGGATACAGGTTTAGGCCCGACGAACACTTAGCGCTTGTGTGGCCATCTTGTCTTTCTAACGGTGCCATTTCCTCCCGGAGGCGTGGAGGACTGGCCAGCTCCCAAACGTCCAAGCCCATCGACTGGATGCGGCGGATAAGCGGGGAGAGAGCCACTAGGCCCTGCCTGCGGGTACCTTCGGCGAGGAGAGGCGATGAAGGGCCGCACCAGCGAGGCACGGACAGGCAGCAGGGGGTAGGGGATGGGGTTGGAGGCCGCCGCGTTTGTCCGGGGCGGAGAAGCAAACCTGTGGTCTCCACAATCTCAGTGAAGTCCCAGCTGTGACCTGGCCTTCGGGCCCAGAAACACCTGCTTGGTTTTTTACCTCTTCGGTCTAGTTCTTGTCGGTACCCCCAGACCCTCTCCTCTGTCCACGCAAACACATGACCCAACTGTACTGAACGTCTTGTAGTTCAAACTTCCACACCTCTGGCTATGGCCCAAACTCTTAAATCTGGTTACCTCCCACCTTGACTGCCTTCTTCTTACCTAGTCCCTGCTTGTGGGATTCCACCCAAATTAGATTTCCTCCAGACAGGCTTAGGTGTTTGCCTGATGTTCCAGATACTGTTTGTCCACTGGACTGTTGGTACCGCGAGGGGCAGGGCACATGTTAATATTGTCACCCATACCCATTGCCTCGGTTGGTGTCTATCACCTAGTAGATAGTCAGGTACTTTTCGAATGACTTAAATCACAGTGCTTGGCGACATATTTGGTGTTTCAAAGTAGTTTTGCCGTCATAAAGAAAAATATGATGGTGTAGGGGTCATGAAAGCTGATTCTTGATACTTCTGATTTGAGCTTCATTGTTTTCACTGATTTTTTGATAGCTCCCATTAGTGGATTCTTTGCACCACCCACCATCCTAACTCACGATGTGTACTGTTACGTCTAATCTTGGCATTGATCTCATTAGCTATAAAGGTTGTCCTGATTTTTTTTCCCCCAACTTCCACCTTGATCTCTCACCAGTGCCACAGCCCAGAATAAAGAACAAGAGCGTTTTAATTAGATTCACATTCTGACTGACTTTTAAACTACCAGTGTGACCTAGGGAAAGGGGCCAGGGGTTCCCTCTATCATTCATAAATGTAACTGAGGGCTCCTTTTTATTTTCAGTACCAGCATACGGAAACTGCTGTAAAAGGAAAAGTTGTGGTTTTTTGTTGCTGTTGTTTTGTTTTGTTTTGTGTGTGTGTGTGTGTGCGCGCGTGTGGAGGAAAGGGAACACCGAAACTCATTTGGCAGCAGAATTGAGGTGAGGCCATTTGTATAGTCTGTTCTGTTAGTGGTCATACATGCCACTTATCCCTGTCCCAGTCCCTGTTAGGAGTGTTATGTGATTATGCTGAACGTGGACCTTCCCCAAACCCAAAGAATCCAGATGCTTTGAATAAGAGATCATGGACCTTCCGAGTTCTACATCGCGGGATGTTCTTCATCTTGTATCTTTTGTTTTGGGAAAAGTGCTTTTTTATATGCATTGGGATGCGCGTGTTCTGTGGAAGAAATAAGCTGTGGGTCAAGATTAAAGAACTTTAACTTCTGGCATGTGGAATAAACACCATCTGAAGAAATAAAATTTTCATTTGACTACATTTTTGATCCAATTTGCATCCAGTGTTTAAGTTAATCACAGTGGTTGGCAGTTTGTGTTGCTGGATCAAGGCTTTCTCACTGAAAACCATGTGCTTCAAAGGTTCATTATTCGTCTTTCACCTTCCATTTCACATTAGTTAATAAATTATGAGAGAAAACATTGTGGATCCAAGTTACGTTTCTGAAAAAAATAGCAGGAGAAACTTGGTGAAGTCAAAGCAAAGTTGAAATGTCAGTTTAAGACAAATGGTTTCTCCATTTTCCCATATGTGTGCACAGAGTTCAGTGAGGCTGAGGGGGTTCTGTGGAGGTGTGGGAGAGGTGCTCTATGGTATTTTTATGTTGCACTGTGTGGGTTTGAAATCAGATACATGTAATAGGTAGTAAGGCAAGTGCCTGATCTTTTCTGTCCTCAGAATTGGCATTTAATCCTTCCATGTGAACTTGAAGCTCATTTTATCCAATCGTTTAAGAAAAAAAGCCACCCATTAGGGATTCCAGTTAGAAATGGACTAAATAATATGCTGATTTGGGGAAAATAAAAATGATTTGATTTATGTAGGACCTGTTTTCTAGTTTGGTCCCTACTTGTTTGGATTTTTAAAAACTCTGTTGTAAATAATGTGCCCCCTTTTCTATTCCTTGATATTCATTGCTGGTACTTGACTTACTTGAGGTCTTATATTCAACTACCTTACTAAATTATCTTATTCTAGAATTTTTTTAACCAGAATATTTGTATTTTCTTTTTTTTTTTTTTTGAGACGGAGTCTTGCTCTCACCAGGCTGGTGCAGTGGTGTGATCTCAGCTCACTGCAAGCTCCGCCTCCCGGATTCAGGCGATTCTGCCTCAGCCTCCTGAGTAGCTGGGACTACAGGCATGCGCCACCACACCTGGCTAATTTTTGTGTTTTTAGTAGAGATGAGGTTTCACCATGTTGGCCAGGATGGTGTCAATCTCTTGACCTCGTGATCTGCCCGCCTCGGCCTCCCAAAGTACTGGGATTACAGGCATGAGTTACCGCGCCCAGCCGAGTATTTGTATTTTCTGTGTATTCAGTCCAATCAGCAAAAAAGTGTTTTGTTTTCATTTTCTTGTTTCATTATATTCAGTAAACTCACCAAGGTAGTAGTAAATAATCATGGTGAAATTGCAGTGTCTACATCTTACTTGGATCTTGATTCACATGAAAAAAAATGAGAGAATGGGGAATATGAATACTGATTGGATATTTGATTGCATTAAGGAACTAGCTATGGGTGATGGTTTGTCATTTTTAGGAGCCCTTGTTTTTAGATATGCATAGTGGAATATAAATGAAATGTTGTATCTCGTATTTGCTTCATAATCATCCAGGCAGTGGCAGTGGTGATTGTGGAAATAGATGAAACATTATTGACCTTGAGTTGCTAATTGTTGAAGCTGGATAATGGACAGCACATGAGGGTTTTGTTCGCTTTTTGTATAGGTCTTCATGTAAAAGTTTTCAGGTAAGTGTTTTAAAATAATTATGGAAAGGCATTCCTGCCTAATTATCGGTGGTCATTTAAATAGATTTAATTTTCTGTTTAGAGAATAGCATTTGCCATTGGTTTTCAGAAATATCCTGATTAGATTTAAGCAGTTTTCCTTTTTTTTTTTGAGACGGTCTCACTCTGTCACCCAGACTGGAAGGCAGGAGCACCATCTCGGCTCACTACAGCCTTCACCTCCTGGGCTCAAGGGATCCTCCCACCTCAGTCTCCCACTTAGTTGGGACTACAGGTGCCCGCCACCACACCCACCTAATTTTTTTGTATTTTTTGTAGAGACACTGTTTCACCATATTGCCCAGGCTGGTCTTGAACTCCTGAGCTCGAGCGCTTCTTCTGCCTCAGCTTCCCAAAGTGCTGGTGTTACAGGCATGAGCCACCACACTTTGCCAGCAGTTTTCTTAGTGTTTTCATTACGTTTGGTTGCTGAATTTTATATGTCTCATCAACATCTATTAATGCATGATTTTTTTTTTCCCAGTATTGTGTTGTTGGATTAATATTGATAGATGCTTTTGATACATTCCTGGAATCTAATTGCTAGCAAATATTTTATTCAGGATTTTAGCATTTTTATTTGTGAGTGAGATTGACCTATGGTGTTCATTCATTCCTTTGTTCCTTTCTTATGTCTCCGTCTGGGTTGGTTACTGAAACTGTGCTGTCTTCATAGAACAAACGGTTTTCCCTTTTTTTGGTAGAGGCTTGGAATAGTTAAATGACTTTGGTCTTGTCCAAGGTTAGATGGAGTTCAACTCTTACGTCAAGTCTTGGTCCTTTTCACCGGTATGTCTTTAATCAGCTGCTCAGTGATACTCGTTTCCTGCAGATTTTCCAGTTTTTGGTTCTGTGTTGGTAATTTACGGTGCCCTTTTTTTTACATTTTCAGATTTGTGGCCATTTTGCTACGTGTGGACTCCTCTGTCATTATTTTAGCTCTTTTCTGTATTTGCTATTTTTTCCTTAATTGGGCTTGTGAGGAATTTGTTTTAGAAAACCAGCTTTTGAGGCCGGGCATGATGGCTCCCGCCTGTAATCCCAGCACTTTGGGAAACCAGGATGGGTGGATCACCTGAGGTCAGGAGGTTTCACCTGGCCAACATGGTAAAATCCCATCTCTACTAAAAACACAAAAATTAGCTGGGTGTGGTGGCGGACACCTATAATCCCAGCTGTTCCGGAGGCTGAGGCAGGAGAATTGCGTGAATCCGGGAGACAGAGGTTGTAGTGAGCTAAGATCGCGCCAGTGCACTCCAGCCTGGGCGACAAGAGTGAAACTCCGTCTCCAAAAAACGAAAACCAACTTTTGGATTTGTTTACTTTTCTTTTTCCCCCCCTCATAATTCATTTTTTCTCTTTATTGATTTCCTGTTTTATCTTGTAAGTTTTGCTTCTATCTTCCTTCCATTGCTTTCTAGAGATTGCTTGTGGCTTTGCTTTTGTTACTCTCCTTGATCCCGGGGATATCCAGTAATGTTACAAATTACTGGGAGTTACTTTTCATCTTTTTCCCCCCAATTTAAGCAGATCAATTATTTGAGAACTTTGACTGTAAAAATGTTTTTCAAATTTTGGTTAGGCTTTTTTTTTTATGGTAGATACATGACTTTAAACATCTTTTAAGTTATTGATTCAAGTTTCTCTGTGTCTGCTAAATCAGATTTATTTGTTGTAGTACTCAATTCTTCTCTGTCCTTGCACATACTGTGTTTACTGAATCTGTCCAGTTCTCGTAGAACTATTAAAGTTTCTCACTTGAATTGTGTTTTTCTTAAGTTAACTTTGTATTTTTCCTGGTCCTTGCTTTTATGTGTTTATCTACAGTGATTATTTGAACATATAGGCTTATGAATATTGTATCTTCCCTATAAATTGTTGCTTTTATCATTATAACTTGTTATCCCTGTTACTCTGCTTAGTTATTTTTACTCTGATTCCCACCTTGGCTGATAATAGTGTTGTGGCTCCTCCATGTTTGTACTAGCCTGCTATTTTTTACCTTGTCCCTTTATTTTCAGCCTTTCTTTGTTCCTTTGTTTTAAGCGTATACCTTATAGCTGGACTATTTTTTTGTTTTTTTAGGCCAATCTGTCTCCTCCTTTAAGCAGATAATTTGGTTATTTCACATTTGTACTGATGACTGATGTTCTTGAATTTTGTCCCCATTGTGCTGATTTAGGATTACTTCTGATTTTGTTTCTTCTTGTTCCTTTTCCGTATTTTTGCTGGTTTAATGAAGTTGCTATTTCCTCCATATTTTTCTCTTAATTTGTTATTTTCTTTAACAATTAATTTTTTTAACTTTCATAATCAGATACTTAACTGTATATTATTTGAAAAGATGCCAACTCCTGCCAAAACTGTCTATATTCCATCTGACCGTTCTGTTTCCCTTTAGGAAGTTCTACTCCACACTCACACTTGCCCTCAATTCTTAGGTTTTGCTGAGGTTAAAGGCTCCTGAATCTTTCTGCTACCATCCTTCGGTTAACCAAGCCAAATAACACTGGGGATGCAGGGATCTCATTTCTTCCAAGGGAGTTGGGAACATTTCCAGTCAAAGGGGAAACAGAGTACACAGTATTCAGGAAGTTAAGATTTGGGGGAGGGGAATCGAGAGGCAAAGTGAGAGAAGCTTTTTAATAAGTTTCTAAGCTCCAGAGGGAATAAAATTTGACAGCAGTCCTCTTTCTTGGTATTGTTACTAAAAGTGAGCCGACAGACTCCATGCTTTCCAAAGCTTCAGGGTTTCTAACATTTGTATAAAAATTCCACTATCTCTGGCCGGGTGCGGTGGCTCACACCTGCAATCCCAGCACTATGGGAGACCGAGGCAGGCAGATCACGAGGTCAGGAGATCGAGACCATCCTGGTTAACACGGTGAAACCCCATCTCTACTAAAAATACAAAAAAAAAAAAATTAGCCAGACGTGGTGGTGGGTGCCTGTAGTCCCAGCTACTCGGAAGGCTGAGGCAGGGGAATGACGTGAACCCAGGAGGCAGAGGTTGCAGTGAGCTGAGATCACCCACTGTCCTCCAGCCCAGGAGACTGTGCGAGATTCCGTCTCAGAAAGAAAAAAAAAAATTCCACGTATCTTTAAAACTACTGTCACATTTCTCAAACACTCAGATGCCTTCAGTCCTATTTCCTTTCCTCATAAATGTAGTTCACATTGCTCCCTGTACCCCAGTGTCAAAATCTAGTTCTCAGGTAGCTCTAGGAAACTCAGATGGGTGGCAAACATGTTCAGGTTACAGTCTGTATGTAATGGCGTCCCTTACTTCTTGAAAGGTTTCAAAGAGAGAGGGGAAATGATATAATTCCAGAGGTCAGGGAAGTGTGTATACGTGTGTATCCCATTTGTGTCCCTAGTGTTTAACATATAATCAGTACTGAAAAAAATTGGAATATTATTGAAAATATGGAATATATGTGTACATGTATAGATACAGTTGTTTTTATCAACTTAAAATTCATTTTAATTTTTTAATTTTTTTGTAGAGGTAGGGTTTTGCTATGTTGCCCAGACTGGTGTTGAATTTCTGGCTTCAATCAATCCTGCCACTGCACCCAGCCACCATCTAATTTTTTTTTTTTTTTTTTTTTTTTTTTTTTTTTTTTGATATGGAGTCTCGCTCTGTAGCCCAGGTTGGAGTGCAGTGGCATGATCTCAGCTCACTGCAACCTCTGCCTCCCAGGTTCAAGTGATTCTCCTGTCTCAGCCTCCTGAGTAGCTGGGATCACAAGCACATGCCGCCGTGCCTGGCTGAATCAATATGTTTAGTAGAGATGGGGTTTCACCATGTTGGCCAGGCTGATCTCGAACTCCTGACCTCAAGTGGTCTGCCTACCTTGGCCTCCCAAAGTGCTGGAATTACAGGCGGGAGCGCCACACCTAGCCTATTTTTTTTAATCGAATTTAACCCTTGTAATGATCGATGCTTGTTTTATTCCTAGGGAAATAATTGAAGTAATTGAGATGCTGTCACCTAAAATAATCAAAAGGCTCCTGATTCAGTTAAAAGAACTCATTTAAGTACATAGTATAAGCAGAGCTACACCAAAGAATGGTGATTAGTGCTCCCAGGGTGGGGTAAAATGAGGATTGTTTATATAGGCAAAATGAAGGTGCCAAACAGAATTACAACATTTTCTGTACTAAGGCTCGTTTAAAGTTATAAATTTGATTGGCTACTATTGATTACACTTGAAGGGATTTGTTTAACTTCCTTTTGTAAAGAAATAACAGTCATAAGGATCTCTTATCTCCCAGTCATTTAGTCTAGGTTTCAATAAAGAATAGGGAGTCTGGTTAATGTGTATATCTAAACACAAAAGTCAGAAAGAATGAAGGTAGTAATATTACATGAGCCCGCTGTCAGCGCCTAACTTTTCCCTTTGACAAAATAAATTTGGAAGGTTCTGAAATTGTATTTTCTTTTTACATTGCCTGTGTGTAAGTGTTTTTACAGGTCAGTTCATTCTGTTAAATATACGTGTGTATACATGCATACTATGTATGTGCGTTTATGTGTGTCTGTGTGTTTTTCTTTTTAACAGACGAAGCTTCACAAAAGATGTCTAAGGTAAGATCATGCTTCATGTATCTACAGCATAAGGAGAAATTGCTTTATGTTTTCAGACTGTTGGATTTATACGATTCATTATTTTTAATACAACTGATGTATTTGATTCATTAAGACAAAGAGTTCTAATTTAGTTGTCTTTTTTTAATTATTATAATTTCTTTTTTTTTTATTTTTTATTTTTTTTGAGACAGAGTCTTGCTCTGTCACCCAGGCTGGAGTGCAGTGGCACGATCTCGGCTCACTGCAAGCTCCTCCTCCCGGGTTTACACCATTCTCCTGCCTCAGCCTCCCGAGTAGCTGGGACTACAGGCACCCACCACCTCGCCTGGCTAGTTTTTTGTTTTTTTGTTTTAGTACAGACGGGATTTTACCGTATGAGCCAGGATGGTCTCGATCTCCTGACCTCGTGATCTGCCCGTCTCAGTCTCCCAAAGTGCTGGGATTACAGGCTTGAGCCACCACGCCCGGCCTCATTATTATTATTTTTTAAGACGGGAGTCTTGCTCTGTCACCAGGCTGGAGTGCAGTGGCATGATCTCAACTCACTGCAACTTCAACCTCCTACGTTCAAGTGATTCCCCTGGCTCAGCCTCCAGCCTCTGGAGTAGCTGGGACTGCAGATGCGTGCCACCACGCTGGCTAATTTTTTGTATTTTAGTAGATATGGGGTTTCACTATGTTGACCAGGATGGTCTTGATCTCTCGACCTCGTGATCCACCTGCCCTGGCCTCCCAAAGTGTTGGGATTATAGGCATGAGCCACTGCGCTCGGCCTGGTTGTCATCTTGAAAGCTTGGAGCTTTCTCTTTTTTTTCAGGCTTCTACTTTTTTTTTTTTTCACACACATCAGTAACAGTCCTTTTAGCCCCCTTAGTACATTCCCAGCAGACCAAATAATTTAGAATTCTAATAATTTATTATGATGAAATTGATGGGGCTCTTAGACTTGATAAATTGGTTTAAATCAGCCCTTGCAAGTTAGTTCAGAGAGAAATTAGTTCTAAAGAACATTCTGAGAAAAGCAGAACTTGTGGTTAACGTTGCAAGATTATTATTTCTCTGGTTTTTTATCTTTGAGTCCTATGGGTGTTCATTACTATCCAGTGCAAAATCATCATACCAGTTTTTGCATTTTATACCAGTGTTAGCGTGGAATACGGATAAGCAAAAAAAAAAAAAAAAAGTCATTTTTTCACCACTCAGAAATAACCACTGTTAATATGCTACATATATTCTTTTCACCCGTGTGTGCATTTGACTATACATTTGCAAAATATAGTCCTAAAGGAAATACTATTTTATATCTTGCCTTTTTCAATTAATTAATTGATTTTTAAAATTTCTTCTCATTTTCAGTGTGCCACAGTCTAGATTCTGGTTTTACTTCTGCTATTCTTGCCTTCTCATATCTCTGTCCTCTCTCTCATCAGATATTCTACCAAGAAATATCGATGCTTCAGTGTAGTCAGCTGTGATCTTCTCACTCTGTCTGTTCTTTCTTGGTCTTTGACGCTAGATACTCAACATCCCACCTCGAATTTGCCTGCCTCACCCTCGGTGAAACTATTCTATACAGCTAGAATCACAGCAAGAGAGATGCCTTTTTCGTGGATACTTTTCAGAAATGCATCACGAACCTAATACCTGGGGGAAGCTATTCTTTAGCCAAGTTTGTTGAATGAAACCATTCATTCAAAGTACTGTCGGCTGTCGCAGTACTTTGTAAGCTTCACTGATTTTCCTGGAACTCCATAGTCTCTCAAGTCAAAATTTGAAATTGCGTTAACATGTATTAAGCATGTGTCTTCTATGTATTGTTAAATTCCTAAACAATACTGATTAACACAGTGTTAATTTTCAGTCAGCATATAACTAAGGAGTTACACTAGATTAGTTTTTCTTTTTATAATGCTCCTGATTGAATACTGCTGGTTTTCTGATAGAAGTATGACTTTCTGGAAGTGTTTGTTTATACTTTTAAAACAATTTGTGAAAACTACTGATAACCTATGTTTCATGTCTGTTTATATCTTAAAAGCAACTACTAAGGTGTGTGTTTGTTTGTTTTTAATCTTGTTTAGCAACAGCCAACTCAGTTTATAAATCCAGAAACTCCTGGCTATGTTGGATTTGCAAATCTCCCCAATCAAGTTCACCGAAAATCAGTGAAAAAAGGTTTTGAGTTCACACTGATGGTGGTCGGTAAGAAATTAATTTATAGTCTCCAACTTACTAAATAAGTATCTCCCCCTTCCAATCTCTGGAGTATAATAACATCTATAAAGTAAGAGGCAGAGTCAAATAACTTGGGAATTTGAGCAAATATATGTATGTTCATTCGAAAATTTTCCTGAGAAGCAAAATTATTTTTCTCTCCCTGCCTTATTTACATGTAGTGAAAGTTCACTCGTTGTGTCAGCTCAGCTCCAGGGTGGCCTCCAGTGATTCCTGTCTCCTGGTATTCGCAACCTTTTCTTAACCCTTCCTGCACTGAATAGGGTTTTACCTGTGTAGCCAGCGGGACATTGTGGAAATGAAAGTGTGTGGTTTTCTCAGACTAGGTCATGAAAGACATTGTGGCCCCCACCTTGCCTTTTCCCAAATTACTCACTCTGGAGGAAGCCGGCTGCCACGTCTAGAGAGCACTCAAGCAGCTTACAGGGAAGCCCACCAAGTAAGGAACCAAGGCCTGCCAATGGCTATGTAAGTGACCCATTTCAGAAATATCCTCCAGGCCAGGCATGGTGGCTCTCACCTGTAATCTTAGCACTTTGGGAGGTCAAGGCAGGCAGAGGATTAAGCTCAGGAGTTGAAGACCAGGCTGGGCAACATGGTGAAACCCTGTCTCTACAGAAAATACGAAAACTAGCCAGGCATGGTGGCATGTACCTGTAATTCCTCTCACCTGAGCCCAGGAGGTTGAGGCTGCCGTAAGCTGAGATCATGCCACTGCACTCAAGCCTCCAGCCTGGGTGACAGAATGAAACCCTGTCTCAAAAAAAAAAAAAAAAAAAAAAACCTCCAGGCATTTACAGTGTAACATTCACAATATCTAATAGAAAATTGTGTGGCATCAAAGAAGCAAAACCTGAACATAATCAGGAGAAAAATCAGGCAATAGAAACAGATCCAGAAATGACAGAGACAGTAGAATGGCGAAGAAGAACTCTTATTACTTAAATGAAAACATGAATATAATAAGATAAATGAAAGATACAACAGAGAACCAAGTGGAACTTCAAGAGATTAAAATACAACCGAAATAATAAATTTTCATCATAAGCCCGACAGCACATTATACACTGCAGAAGTGAAAGGACAGTAGAAGCACAGTAAGGGAAAAGCTGGAAAGAAAAAAGAAATTGAATGTGTCCTCAATGTCCTTTAGTACCCTGTAAACAGTCTAATATATGGATTATATTCACAGAGAAGACAGGAAAACAAAAATCATGAAAAAATAATGCCTGGGAATTGTCCAATTTCAGCAAAGTTATAAATGCACAGATCCAAGCTTGACAAATAGCAGGCAAAATAAATATAAAGAAAACTATACCAGGATGCATCATAACAAGCTACCAGAAACTACTGATGAAACAACAAGCAGAAGATGTAATAGAGAAAAGCACACCAAAGCACGTAGTAAGCAAATAGACCATAGATAAACAGAGGTCTTTAAAAGTAGCCGGAACAGGCCTGTTGTGGTGGCTCACGCCTGTAATCCCAGCACTCTGGGAGGCCAAGGTGGGTGGATCACTGCAGCCCTGGAGTTCAAGAGCAGTTCAAGAGCAACATGGTGAAACCCTGTCTTTACAAAAGATAGGGAAATTAGCCGGGCTTGCTGGGGGGTGCCTGTAATCACAGCTACCTGAGAGGCTCAGGTAGGAGGATCACCTCGGCCTGAGACGTGAAGCCTGTGGTGAACTGTGATCATGCCACTGCGCTCCAGCCTGGGTGACAGAGTAAGACCCCGTCTCGAGGAAAGAAGAAAAAAAAAAGGTAGCCAGAACAAAGAAATTCATTACATACAGGGGATTGAAGGTAAGAGGAGTGACCACTGAATTGTCATTAGGAATAATGTAACTGGCCGGGCGTGATGGCTCACGCCTGTAATCCCAGCACTTTGGGAGGCCAAAGCGGGAGGATCACTTGAGGTCAGGAGTTCGAGACCAACCTGGCCAACACGGTGAAACCCCAGCTCTGCTAAAAATGGAAAAATCTGGGCATGGTGGTGCATGCCTGTGACCCAGCTACTTGGGAGGCTGAGGCAGGAGAATCACTTGAACCCGGGAGGCAGAGGTTGCAGTAAGCTGAGATCGCACCACAACACTTCAGCCTAGGGACAGAGCAAGACTCCATCTCAAAAACTAAGTAGAAATTGGCTGGATGCGGTGGCTCACACCTGTAATCCCAGCACCTTGGGAGGCTGAGATGGGCAGATCACCTGAAGTTGGAAGTTGGAGACCAGCCTGATGAACATGGAGAAATCCCACCTTTACTAAAAAAAATACTAAATTAGCTGGACGTGTTGGTACATGCCTGTAATCCCAGCTACTCGGGAGGCTGAGGCAGGAGAATCGCTTGAACCTGGGAGGTGGAAGTTGCAGTGAGTTGAGATTCCATCATTGCACTGCAGGCTGGGCAACAAGAGCGAAACTCCATCTCAAAACACGATGGATCAAGCCTGTAATCCCAGCACTTTGGGAGGCTAGGCGGATCACCTGAGGTGGGAAGTTCGAGACCAGCCTGACCAACATGGAGAAACCCCGTCTCTAATAAAAATACAAAATTAGCCGGGCGTGGTGGCGCAGGCCTGTAATCCTAGCTACTTGGGAGGCTGAGGCAGGAGAATCACTGGAACCTGGGAGGTGGAGGTTGTGGTGAGCCAAGATTGACCATTGCACTACAGTCTGGTCAGCAAGAGTGAAACTCCATCTCACCAAAAAAAAAAAGAAAACTGAAATTAAAAAATGAGAAAAGGTGTATGTGGCAGGCAGTAGAAGTAATATAAATCTTTTTTTTTTTTTTTTTTTAAAGATGGAGTCTCGTTCTGCCGCCCAGGCTGGAGTGCAGTGGTACGATCGCGGCTCACTGCAAGCTCCACCTCCCGGATTCACACCATTCTCCCACCTCAGCCTCCCAAGTAGCTGGGATTACGGGCGCCTGCCAGCATGCCCAGCTAATTTTGTTTTTGTATTTTTAGTATAGATGGGGTTTCACCGTGTTAGCCAGGATGGTCTCAATCTCCTGCCTTTGCGATCCACTCACCTCGGCCTCCCAAAGTGCTGGGATTAATATAAATCTTATACAAACTTCTTGACAAAATAGATGAGTAGGAAACACCTACCAGCCTATTTTATTAAGCCAGCATTATCCTGTTATAAATGACAAGAAAACTACAGACTAATACATGTTAGAAATGCTTGTTTCGGCCGGGTGCAGTGGCTCACGCCTGTAATCCCAGCACTTTGGGAGGCTGAGGCGGGAGGATCACAAGGTCAGGAGATCAAGACCATCCTGGCTAACATGGTGAAACCTCGTCTCTACTAAAAATACAAAAAATTAGCCAGGCATGGTGGCGGGCGCCTGTAGTCCCAGCTACTCGGGAGGCTGAGGCAGGAGAATGGCGTGAACGCGGGAGGCGGAGCTTGCAGTGAGCCAAGCCCGTGCCACTGCACTCCAGTCTGGGCGACAGAGCGAGACTCCGTCTTAAGAAAAAAAAAAATGCGGCCGGGCGCGGTGGCTCAAGCCTGTAATCCCAGCACTTTGGGAGGCCGAGACGGGCGGATCACGAGGTCAGAAGATTGAGACCATCCTGGCTAACACGGTGAAGCCCCGTCTCTACTAAAACTACAAAAAAACTAGCCGGGCGAGGTGGCGGGCGCCTGTAGTCGCAGCTACCCGGGAGGCTGAGGCAGGAGAATGGCATGAACCCGGGAGGCGGAGCTTGCAGTGAGCTGAGATCCGGCCACTGCACTCCAGCCTGGGCAACAGAGCGAGACTCCGTCTCAAAAAAAAAAAAAAAAAAAAAATGCTTGTTCCTCGGTGCCATAAAGAAATAGCACTTGAACATAAATTCAGTTTCCTCAGCAAGGCCATTTTTACTTTACAGAATGGGTGCACTCGCCATCAGTTTTGTCACGAGAGTACACCGAACAAAGAGGATCATTTATAACCTGATGCATCTACCTTACTGCTGTTTCCGTTGGCTGGAACGGGACCTCACGTTCCTTATTTGTCCTGATTGACTAGCAACTTAGAACTTTTTAAAAGAGGCAAAGGCAGAGAGGAGAACAAAGGAAGGAGGAATGTTGAGAAAGGTAAAATCACCTTCAAATAAGGAAGAGCAGCAGGTTATGCCCTAATGCTTGCTTGGACCACTATAAGCATGCCAGGGCAAATTCAGGCTAAATTGTGGGCACTGAGAACATAAAGTACGTTGATTTCCTCATCACAGCTAGCAGATTATTTAAGAATGTTAGCACATGTCTTTGAAAAAAAGTTTTGCTTCTAAGAGAAGTTACTATTTATTCCTAATTAGATGAGGAGGAAAGTCTTTGAAGAAGAACTTCTACTTTACTTTTGATGTATACGTGAACTAGACATGGACATCTTAATTAAATCTTACTAAGTCCAGCAATATATCTAAATAAAAAGACAATGCACTTAGTTCTGCTATGATGCAACCTGTGTGTTTCTAAAACAATCCCCATACCATCCAACATGATGAATAAACACCACAGAGCTTATCAGAGCTTATGGAGAAGATAGGTACACAATACTTAGAACCTTCATCAGTGACACAGTGGGAGAAAAGATAGGAACACAAGAGGTATACCAGTCCACATGTAAATGGCTGAAAAATAATCACTACACCATATAAGCCTTGAGGTTTGGTTTGTGCAAGTGGACATCAGGAGGGTTGCAACTTGTATGCTTTTGTGTAGCTGTGGAAGGAGGATTTTCTAAAGTTGGAAAGTCATAACATTAAGTGTAAATTGGGTGTGGCTCATAACAGGCAGTAAAGAAAGATAGCTGATAGGTATTTAGGGGTGTGTGTTGGGAATATCTCCAAGTGGTTTGATTCTGTTGGATGCAGAATTAAACACGGTTTTCTGTGTTCACCTAGTTTTTCACCAACGAGATCATATATAAGCAAATAGGAAATTTGTGTTACGCTGCTATTGTTCCCTAATATGTCAATCCCATTGGAACAAATTCTCATTTTCAAATTAGAACCAACTAAACAAATGGAGTTTATCTCAGGAATACATGGTGTAACATTCAAAGTCAGTGTCATTCACTGTAGTTATCAAAGAGGAAGATGATGTTAGCTGAAAAATGAATTGTAAAAATCCAGGACCCACTAAAGGTAAGATAGTAGGCTGGGTGTGGTGGCTCATACCTGTAATCCCAGCACTTTTGGAGTCCAGGGCTGGTGGATCACCTGAGGTCAGGAGTTTTAAGACCAGCCCCGCCAACATGGTAAAACTTTGTCTCTTTAGTACTTTTGTAAGGTACTGAAATAAGCCGAGCATGATGGTGGATGCTTGTAATTTCAGCTACTGTGGAGGCTGAGGCAGGAGAATCGCTTGAAGCTGGGAGGGGGAGGTTTCAGTGAGCCGAGGTCATGCCATTGCACTCCAGCCTGCGTGACAGAGTGAGACTCCGTCTCAAAAAAAAAAATCACAAACAAGAGTATTAATAATTTTAAGACAGTACCACTTAACAGTCACAAAAAATATTGTTTAGGGATAAATTTAACAAAATGTGCAAGACCTATACACTGAAAACTACAAAACACTACTGAGAGAAAACCTAAATAAATTGTGTAAGATCTGCCCCATTTGTGGATTGGAACTGTTATTCCCTTTCTCCCCCAAATTGTCCCATATTTTTTCTGAGACAGTGTTGCTCTGTTATCCAGGGTAGAGTGCAATGGTATGATTTTGGAAACCTCCACCTCCCAGGTTCAAGTGATTTTCATTCCTCAGCCTCCCCAAGTAGCTAGGATTACAGGCACGCGCCACCATGCCCATCTAATTTTTGTATTTTTAGTAGAAATGGCATTTTGTCATGTTGGCCAGGCTGGTCTTGAACTACTAGCGTAAAGTGATCCACCTGTCTCAGCCTCCCAGAGTGCAAGGATTACTACTGGTGTGAACCACAGTGTCCAGCCCCAATTTTCAGAAATAAAAATTAACAAGCTGATTCTAAAGTTTAAATGTAAATGTAGAGGGCCTAGAACAGACAAAAACAGTTTAGAAAAAGAGCAAAGTTGGAGGATTACAGTCTCTGATTTCAAGACTTAACAGCAGTAATCAAGACAGTGTGGTAAGGGTAGATACACAGATCTGTTGAGCAGAGCAACAGCCAAGAAGTAGATCAGTCGATTTGATAAGTTCAATTTTTTTGTTTTGTTTTGTTTTTGGAGAAAAAAGCCAAGTTGATTCAGTGGGGGCAAGGTTAGTCTTTTTGCAGTCTGTAACAACTAGATGATTATGTGTGAAAAAATGAACTTCAACTCCTGCTTCACACTGTATGTCAAAATTAACCTGAAATGATAGTTGATTTAAATGTAAAGCTATAAAAATTCTACAAGAAAATGGGCAAAAAATTTTTTGACTTTGTAGTAAGCAGATTTTTAGGACATGGAGAATAAAAATTGTAAAAATATTTGTGCATTATTAAAAGTTGGCCTTCTTCAAAAGACATCAATAGGAAAATAAAATGTGAGGAACTCAAAGTATTCATATCTGACAAAGGATATGTGTCCAGAATATATAAAAATCTTTCACAGATCAGTGAGACAAATGACCCACTTACACAAAGGGGGCCAAAGATCTAAATAGACATTCCACTAAGGAAGATAAACAGATAGCCGGTAAACCCACGTAAACATGTCCACATCTTTGGTCATCAGGGGACCATGCATTGAAACCACCACATGCCACCACAGATCCACTAAAACGCAGGCACTCCAGGTGTCAGCAAGGATGTGAAACAACTGGAACTTGTATTAGTGAGTGTGTAAAAATGCCACAACCAGTATGGAAGCGAGTTTGGTACTTCTTTAACAGTTAAGACCCAGCAATACCGCTTGTAAGTGTTTCCCCATAAGAAATGAAAACATGTCCATAAAGACTTGTATGTGAGTGTTCATAGCTGCTTTTCTCAAAATAGCCCCAAACTGGGGAGAGCAGAGAGATCTAGAGAGTGGGTTAACAAATTGTGGTGTAGCCATACAATGGAATATTGCCGAGCACTACAAAGAAACGAACTACTCATAGATGCAACAGCATGCGTCAGTCTCAGAGCTGTGTTGAGCAAAAGCAGCCAGACACAAAACAGGCCATGCTGTATGATGCCATTTAAAAGTTTTAGAATAAGCAAAGCTGATACGTAGTGACAGAAAGTAGATTGGCGTTCGCCTGCAGTGGGGACTGGAGAGGGTAGACTTCACAGGTACACGAAGGAACTCTAGGGTTACGCAAATAATCTTTTATCTTGAGTGGAGTTTGGTTATCTGAGTATCTACTTTTGTCAAAACTGTACAGTTTAAATGGGTGTATTTTAGTATTTACAAATTGTGCCTCCATAAAGTGGATTTAAAAGAAAACAGGTAGGGGGTTGAGGGTGAGTAGTGAAAAGAACTAGAAAGCCACAAGAACCCTCAACTTTCAAATTGTTGTATTAATAGCTCAAGAAAAATGGGTATATCAGGAAAACCCTAGCACACGTAATTGGTAAAAGAGAAACTATTGAAGAGGAAAGGCATAGTTTTTAAAATTGTGTCAGACTTCTAAAGAAGTAGGCAAGTTCACAAAATAACAGATGAAATGCAAATGAAAGACTACAGATATTGGGGCAACAGTCTGCAAGGGATTCTAAAATCACAAATGACTTATTCAGCGACATCAAGCAAGGAAGCCAGGTTGCAGATTGTCCATGAGACAATTTGGTGACTATATTGCTGTAGATTCTAGTTAGAGTGATAAATAATTATATTTAGTTACTCTCGGCCAGGTGCGGTGGCTCACGCCTGCAATCCCAGCACTTTGGGAGGCCGAGGCGGGCAGATCACGAGGTCAGGAGATGGAGACCATCCTGGCTAACACGGTGAAACCCCATCTCTACTAAAAAATACAAAAAATTAGCCCAGCATGGTGGCAGGCGCCTGTAGTCCCAGCTACTCGGGAGGCTGAGGCAGGAGAATGGTGTGAACCCGGGAGGTAGAGCTTGCAGTGAGCTGAGATCGTGCCACTGCAGTCCAGCCTGGGCACCGGGTGCGGTGGCTCAAGCCTGTAATCCCAGCACTTTGGGAGGCCAAGACGGGCAGATCACGAGGTCAGGAGATCGACACCAGCCTGGCTAACACGGTGAAACCCCATCTCTACCAAAAAAATACAAAAAAAAACTGGCCAGGCAAGGTGGCAGGCGCCTGTAGTCCCAGCTACACAGGAGGCTGAGGCAGGAGAATGGCGTAGACCCGGGAGGCGGAGCTTGCAGTGAGCTGAGATCCGGCCACTGCACTCCAGCCTGGGCGACAGAGCAAGACTCCATCTCAAAAAAAAAAAAAAAAGTTATTACCCTGGCTACATTTATATGCGATGGTGGCTTAATTATATGAAAAGCATGTTTAAGAATAAAGCCTGTTGCCAAATATGTTACCTAATAGAAATCTAATGTAAAGATGTTTGTGTCTGAAAAAGAGGAAAGTAGGTTGTTACTGTGATCAAATTTACAGGAGGGTTGGAGCAAGCACTTGAGTACTAAAAGCTGAAGTATTAATTCCAGGTGCTCACACATGTTATAGGCGTTCCATCCTGAGGGTGCAGGAGTCTGGGATGGGCAGGCCAGACCTTTTTGAGACCTTCGTGAGCTGCCCGCTCCCACAGAGTCCAGCCTCACGCAGCTCTCAGTGCCGTCCTGCTCTTGCACAGCTCTGGTGGGAGTTGTTTGAATGAGCAAAAAAGCTGATCACTTAGATTACCGCTGTTCAGGGGTCTCCCGAGAAAGGCCGTTGATGCATAGTGTTTGAGAAAGCAGTTTCATTTTCGTGTTGGTTAAAAAATTTAAAATTGAAGAGAAATTTCCTCAGATTTGAAAGCTACTTCCTAATATTCCTGGAGTAGGCTGTTTTGCCGTTGTATTTTTTTAGCCTAGGATTTAAAAAAAACTTCTAACTCAAGCCTAAAACTTCGGTGACAAATTTGCCTGATGGGATTTCAGAATAGTATTGTACAGTGAAGCTTCACTTTCTCACCCCATATGTATGTTTCCTTCCATGGTTCCACTGTGCCTAATACTGTTTTCTTTCTAATTACGGAAAACGTGCCATATTTTAAACTCTGAATACTTCCCATTCCAGTCTTCTTTGTCACTACTGTTAGAGAAAAACTATATTAATTCTGGCACTTTAAAAAATACTTTGTTACTTTTGTAACAAGTGAAACTTCTGGACCCAGTGCATTTGGCATAGATTTACGGGCCCGGATCTCTGTGTGTCTTGTTCTCTCATTTGCTGACACGTATGTGAAAGACGCCTGGCCAGAATGGAGATACTAAAGAAAGTGGGGCAGAGCAGAGCTGGGTGCCTGCGCTGCAGTGATTCAGCCCAAGTGTAGCCTCATGTTCTGAGTTCCTTAAGCAAACCATTTGTTGATGTTACTCAAAAGCTATTCCAAGTAAAATAATCACATATACCCTTAAAATTAAGATCTATAATTTAGAAGTAGCCAGTGGGATATTCTAACTGCTTTTTTAAAAACTGTCTCTGATGACTTTCTCAGCTGTTCCCCACAGCTGTTGCTACTCTAGTCAGAAAGGGATTTCATCAGTTTATCCTCTCCCTGCTGGGCTGCAGAGCTCCAGGGAGCAGGGACTTGGTTCTTCCTTGTTTTTGTTTGTTTGTTTGTTTGTTTTGAGGCGGAGTCTTGCTCTGTCGCCCAGTCTGGAGTGCAGTGGCACTATCTCGGCTCACTGCAAGCTCCGCCTCCTGGGTTCACGCCATTCTCCTGCCTCAGCCTCCCGAGTAGCTGGGACTACAGGCGCCTGCCACCGTGCCCGGCTAATTTTTTGTATTTTTAGTAGAGATGGGGTTTCACTGTGTTAGCCAGGATGGTTTCGATCTCCTGACCTCGTGATCCACCCATCTCGGCCTCCCAAAGTGCTGGGATACAGGCTTGAGCCACCGCGCCCGGCCGGTTCCTTCTTGTTCTATGTCGTGTCTCTGCTCCTAGACCTCTGCCAGCCATGCAGAAAGGACTTAGCAATTATTGGTAAAATCTTCTTTAAATGGAACAAAAATGTAAAGGGGCATTGCACCACAGTTCATTAAAAGGATGACTTAATGGGATAATAGGCACTTCGTCAAATTTTTACAATCATTTTTAGGCATGTGCAACACATTGTTTTGTTCTTCTCGTGTGAAAATTGCAGTTCACTTAAAATGCAGTCCTAATTTTGTATATCTGCACATTTCAAATTCACTTTTTTGTTCTTGATTTTCCCAGAATTGTTTTTTTCTGTAAGGGACAGGGTCTCACGCTGTACCCAGGCTGAAGTGCAGTGGCATGATCATAGCCTGCTGTAACCTCTAACTCCTGGGCTCAAGCAATCTTCCTGCCCTCGCCTCCCAAGTAGCTGGGATTCTAGGTACATGCCACCACACCTGGCTAAGGTTTTGGAGTTTTTTATTTTCTTTGGTTTTTTGGGAGATGGGAGTCTCACTTTTTTGCCCAGCTAGGGTCTTAAATTCTTAGCCTCAAGTGATCCTCCAGCCTTGGTCTTCTAAAGTCCCGGGATTATAGGTGTGAACCACTGTGCCCAGCCAGAAATAATTTTTCAAGAGATGTGTACTCCTTCCTCAGGCTTTGCAGAACTTAACAGAGGGTGGTTTAGGGTGCCTAGGGGACAGTCCAGCACCAAGTGCTATGTAGTACCAAGATCAGAAGCGCTTCTCCATGCAAAATTAAGACTTAGATGATAACCTGCAATGAAGCAGTGGAATTTGTGCTTCCTTCAAATGTAAAATTTAATTTTTGGTGTTTTACATCTTTTTTGAAGTTAAATTTCAAATATTCAGAATATGTGGTCACAGTAGTTGAAGAGAGATTCTCACCTCGTTGAAAGCTTACATGGATATGTGTCGCTGAATTGGTCATGTGAACTCAGCAAAGGGAGCAGGAAAGTTGCCTGACACATGGCAGTTGCCAGTGCTGGGAAACGGGGATGGGTTTAAAGCAGGAAGAAGACAAGGTGGCAGAAGGGGGAGGTTGCAGAGTGAGGGTTCAAGAAGTGAGCCCACCAGACCAAGGCCCTGTCATGCTCACCCGTTCCTGCAGCTCGGGAAGCACAAGTGTTCTTGACCCTACAGGATAGATATGTTCAGTTTTCTGAAAATGTGGTAAGTTTAGTGACTAGCAGAACTGATCATTGAAAACCTGCTTTACATTCTGTTTGTCAAAAATAAAAACCAACCTCTAAAGTACATTCCTCACGTTTGTGAACTGTCGTGTTTCTGATCGTATGATGTTCAAGGTCTTTAGTCTCATAGACCTGGATTCAATCTTGGCCCTGCTCCGGATAGTACTCCGACCTTGGGCAAATTAGAGTTCCTTTGAGTACACTCGAAGATCATACTCCAGACATAATGGAGCTATAGGTACTAAACACAGAATGATGTTTGCGAGGTGCTTAGCCCAGTCCAGGCCACATGTAAACACTTAACAGATTGAATGGTGTCATATGGATAAGGTCATGACAAGGTTTTTCTTTTTATTTAAAGGTGAATCAGGTCTAGGAAAATCGACTCTCATAAACAGCCTTTTCCTAACTGATCTCTACCCAGAAAGAGTCATACCTGGAGCTGCAGGTAAAAACATTCCTATGTTACTGTAAGTGTAATTCCACATGAAAGGTGCTGAAGACTGCCTAATGAATGTTTTATGTCTTAGCTCTGTTCTGTTTGTTCTTGTTCAACTTTGAACACAAGGAAAACACTTATGGGGCAGGTGCTGCACCGAGGTCCTTGGATTTGGGCTGTAGACTTTCTTTGACACGTATCCATGGATCTGTCCTCTCCGAGTTTGTTTTGTCTGTAAAATGTAATGAGTAGTTTCTGCCCATATTAAACATTTGATGAATTAAGTGAGAATGTTGTACATCAAAAATGCTGTGTGACTAGAAGATTGCTGGGATAGATGTTCTAATTCATCTACTGTTGGAAAGTTCCAGCACAGGACACCAGCATCCACAAATGCCTGTTGAATGAATTAGGCACACACAGTGAGAACCCAGGACTGGGGCTGCTGCAAGAATATGTAGTCCTTTCAGGATATTTTTGAATTCAGTTTTTAAATGAATTCGTAAATTCCTTTCTTTTCCCAGGAACAGAAATTATGATTTTTAATATTTGTGTTTTTAACCTTCCCAAGTAGCACAATAATCTTAGCTTTAACCTTCCCCTTTCTGACTCCTCTGGGATCATTTTTGCGTAATCCCCATGGTAACTTTGGAGAACCTACCTCTGCGGAGAGGTAGTGGACTCTGAAGTCACTAGTTGGGAGAATGTTGTTAATACGAGCTTTCCTCTTCGCATGCTGCTTATATTCCCTATTAAGTTTGTTTCTTTTCTAGAAAAAATTGAAAGAACTGTCCAGATTGAGGCTTCAACTGTTGAAATTGAAGAGCGAGGGGTCAAGCTACGCCTGACAGTGGTAGATACCCCTGGCTATGGTGACGCTATCAACTGCAGAGATTGGTATGCACCCGGGTGCCCAGGGATCTGCATTTGTTTATTTAATGTACTTAAATTTATAGATAGTGTTAATGAGTGATTAAGTTTGGGGTCGCTGTATATAATAAAACAGCTAGATAATTTAAAGTGTGTTAATGTTGACTTTTTAAATAATTTAAGGAATTTTATAGAGGAATTTTTCTCTGGTACTCTAGTAGGATTTGAGATCGCAAAGCCGGTCGTCCATAGATTGCTAGTGTAAATGAAACAGCTGGATTTGAGCCGTGGCTGGTGAATGAAATACTGTAGTACATCCTTTCCACGTGGAAGGAAGTGAACGAAATACTGTAGTACATCCTTTCCACATGGAAGGAAGTGAACGAAATACTGTAGTACATCCTTTCCACGTGGAAGGAAGTGAAGGAAATACTGTAGTACATCCTTTCCACGTGGAAGGAAGTGAATGAAATACTGTAGTACATCCTTTCCACGTGGAAGGAAGTGAACGAAATACTGTAGTACATCCTTTCCACGTGGAAGGAAGTGAAACCTGTTAGAGTGGATTGAGTCGTCGTGTCTGTAAATGACTGCTCATTGGCATCATTTTCACAAATAAGGAAATCAAGAAGTAGAAGATAGAGCAGTCTGTCACCTGTACTGGGCAAAAAATGCCACTTTCACTGTACAAACTCCCTCCTTGTTCTAATCCTGTCAACATAAAGCATTAGCTTTCCACTACTAGATGAAAAGGGGAAGGTTCTTTTGTCTTTCTCCTACATTTAGGAATTTCTCCCTTACATGTGAAAGTGCTGTGCTGTTTCCCAGCTCAGATAAACCTGTTCTTGACCCATGTTCTCTACCATCCTGTTCCTCTGCCCCTCTTCACAGTCACATTCCTGAAAAGAATTGGCAGCCCTGGCCAGGTGCGGTGGCTCACGCCTGTAATCCCAGCACTTTGGGAGGCTGGTTGGGGGGGTGGGGAGGGGCTGGTCACAAGGTCAGAAGTTTGAGACCAGCCTGGCCAACATAGTGAAACCCTGTCTCTACTAAAAACACAAAAATTAGCTGGGCGTGGTGGCATATGCCTATAATCCCAGCTACTCGGGAGGCTGAGGCAGGAGAATCGCTTGAACCCTGGAAGCGGAGGTTGCAGTGAGCTGAGATCACGCCACTGCACTCCAACCTGGGCGACAGAGCAAGACTCAGTTTCTCTAAAAAAAGAAAAACTTGGCCGGGCGCAGTGGCTCAAGCCTGTAATCCCAGCACTTTGGGAGGCCGAGACGGGCGGATCACGAGGTCAGGAGATCGAGACCATCCTGGCTAACACAGTGAAACCCCGTCTCTACTAAAAATACAAAAAATAGCCGGGCGAAGTGGCGGGCGCCTGTAGTCCCTGCGACTCGGGAGGCTGAGGCAGGAGAATGGCGCAAACCTGGGAGGTGGAGATTGCAGTGAGCTGAGATCCGGCCACTGCACTCCACTCCAGCCTGGGCGACAGCGTGAGACTCTGTCTCAAAAAAAAAAAAAAAAAAGAAAAACTTGGCAGCCCTGTCTACACTGGCCCTCTCTCAGGTGCATCAAAACTTATTCCATTCAAGCTTTTTTTGACTCCCAGCACTTGGGGCAATTATGC
Organism: Chlorocebus sabaeus; assembly: GCF_047675955.1. NCBI lineage: Eukaryota > Metazoa > Chordata > Mammalia > Primates > Cercopithecidae > Chlorocebus > Chlorocebus sabaeus. The sequence continues at coordinate 128,893,897 of NC_132913.1, forward strand.
TTGGCATAGTTTCCGAAAACTTCCATTTGCCAAATTTAGGAGTCAGTCTTCTGTTCTCATCTTGAAAATGAATTATTAAATTGTATATATTTGGGCAGAGGCACTTGTTTTCCCTTTGAAGTCAGGGACCCCCTGTTTTGTACCCTATGATTATTGTTAATGTTTCTATTTCTCTCAGTTTTAAGACAATTATCTCCTATATTGATGAGCAGTTTGAGAGGTACCTGCATGACGAGAGCGGCTTGAACAGGCGGCACATCATTGATAATAGGGTGCATTGTTGCTTTTACTTTATTTCACCTTTTGGACATGGGTAAGTAATTGTTTACTGTGGAGAAATGCTTTACTACATAGGTTTGTAACTTTTACCCAGACTCTGTGTTTTAATGTAAGAATTAAGATAATTTGAGAGAGAGGAGTTTTGTATGTGTTTTTTTTAAATAAGTGACACTTCTAAAATTAATTTTAGACTTAAGCCCTTAGATGTGGCGTTTATGAAGGCAATACACAACAAGGTGAACATTGTGCCTGTCATTGCAAAAGCTGACACTCTCACCCTGAAGGAACGGGAGCGGCTGAAGAAAAGGGTGAGTGAGGCTGGCCTCCTGCTCTCCCTCAGGGTGCAACTAGGGGGCATGGGGATGAAGAAAGGAGGGTGTTAGCACACTCAGTCTACTCAGGTGTCTGCTCAGGTGTCAGGAGGCAGGGCAGGAGAATTTTTCCTGCATTTTAATGGTGGTTTTCAAGGAGAACCTAATAGTTATAAATTTTAATTTTTGCCTTCATGAAGGTATCAAATTTCTGTTCTTTAAATTCTCCTTATATTTAAAATGCCCTCTCTGAGTAGCAGTTGGTTACACACAAGTGCATTCCATAGGAGTTCAGTGACTCAAATACAGAAATGTGATCTCTTCATGAAGTTTGTTACTTTACCTAAATTGTTTACTGCAGATGACCTATACAAGGGTGTGTCTGAGTAGACTGGTTCTCTGTTCTGTTTGGGACATAGCAGTTGTCAGCCAGCAAACCGTCTCTCACCCCCGGCAGCTCCTGTGGTGCGCCCGTTTCAGTGCCCTCTTCTGTGTGTTTCTGTAAAGCCTCTTTATTGATTCTCTGCTATGTATGTTTAAATCGCTTGGTTTTTTTCTGATTATATGCTCCTTAAGAAAGTCCAAATAGTTTGTATATGCCAAACTCTAAAAATACGAATACGTCACTGAACATACTGGTATGTGCACGTAATCCCAGTTGCGGGGCAGGGTCGCGGGGTACAGCAGGGGGTTGAGGCAGAAGGATCACTTGAGCCCAGAAGTTGGAGGACTTCAGCAACATTGCAATACCCTGTCTCTTAAAAAAAAAATATATATATTTTTTAACAGAAGAATTTCTAAGCCGGGCATGGTGGCTCACGCCTGTAATCCCAGCACTTTGGGAAGCTGAGGCAGGCAGATCACCAGAGGTCAGGAGGTAGAGACCAGCCTGACCAACATACAAAACTCCACACATCTCTAAAAAATTACAAAAATTAGCTGGGCGTGGTGGTGGGCGCCTGTGGTCCCAGCTACTTGGGAGGTTGAAGCAAAAGAATCGCTTCAACCCAGGAGGCGGGGTTTGTTTGCAGTCCAGCCTGGGTGACGGAGCAAGACTCCGTCTCAAGAAAAAAAAAAAAAAAGAATTTCTTTAATTACCCACAGAAAGAACAACTGTTAAGTATATATCCTTCTAGAACATGGCTTATGTTTTTGGTTTTACAGAGTGAAATCACATAGTAATACTATTCTGCCATTTGATTTTTCTGTTTAAAAATATTTGGAAGCAGGCCGGGCGCAGTGGCTCAAGCCTGTAATCCCAGCACTTTGGGAGGCCGAGACGGGCGGATCACGAGGTCAGGAGATCGAGACCATCCTGGCTAACCCGGTGAAACCCCGTCTCTACTAAAAAATACAAAAAACTAGCCAGGCGAGGTGGCGGGCGCCTGTAGTCCCAGCTACTCGGGAGGCTGAGGCAGGAGAATGGCGTAAACCTGGGAGGCGGAGCTTGCAGTGAGCTGAGATCCGGCCACTGCACTCCAGCCTGGGCGACAGAGCGAGACTCCGTCTCAAAAAAAAAAAGAAATATTTGGAAGCAGCCTCATATTTATACTATATCCTGATACTGGATGCACAGCATTCCACTGTATGAATATACTCTATGTTGTCCAGTTTCCTGTTGATGAATAATTGGCTTACTTTTTGTTTTGCTCTGGCCCCTTTTCTTCTTTGACCAAATTTACTATTTCTTTGCCCCTTGCTATTTCTTTGTGCTAGTGATACCCTCTGTCTGGACCAGTCTTCCCTCAGATACCTGTGTGGGCAACTCTGTCACTGAGCCCAGCGCTACACACACAATTTCACATCTCCATCCCCTGCTCTGCTGGTAGCACTCCCCCCACACTGCATAAAGTATTTCTCCAGTGTATTTGTTGGCTTTTCCTGACCACTGACCCCGGGTCCTGAGATCAGGAATCTGCTTTGTTCACTTATGTATTACCAGGCTTCCGAATGATGTCTGGCACATAATAGATTTGTTGCATAATTGTTGTAATGAACATTGGTGCACATCTATCTTTTCACAATTGTGTGAGCCAAACGAATTCTTAGTAGGAAATAAAATTTAAATAACATTTAAATTTTTGAAGGATGACTAAATTTGCTCTAAAGTAAGTTCGTAACAATTTACATTTCCAAAGTGTACTCTTCTCTCCACCCCCTAAAATTGTCCTGGTTATGCTGCCAGTTTTTGTAATGTGTTTCCTATCTGAGAAATTGTATCTCATTTGAATTTGCATTTCCTTGATTGCCGAAGTGAGTATCTGTCCTGGTGTTGATGCCCGTTGGTGTATTCTCTCAAGTTGCAGGGGCTTGGCTCTTGCTTTTTTATTGATTTAACAGATATACTTCTTATTTTTAGGTGTTGACTATCACGTTGCAGATGATTTCACCTGGTTTGACTTTCATTTTTTCTGGTGTTTTTTTCCAAAGCAGTTTTTAAGCAGCACGTAGTCGTGTTTGGCAGCCTGTTCCTAAATTGTCTCAAGTGCCTGCCAGTGTTTTAGGAAGTATTTGAACCTTTGAAGAACCCCTCGAAGTGTAGACGTTTTTATGCTAATAAATACTTTAGCAATTCCCACTTAGGGGAACTTTACCTTTTGTACTCTGCTACATTAGATTTCTTTGAGATAGAAATGGGGGTGGTGTCAGGGTTAGAATGCTCTAATTCTCATCTCTAATCCTGTATGCAAAACACTTAGTGCTTGATTACAACATCTGAGGTGAATCAAAATACTTCGAGCTTTTATCCCTTCCTTCTTGGGCCTCTTTAATTACTTCTCTTTCTCCAGTTTCTCCTTGATGCCTACCAGTTTGTTCATTCTGCTGTATCTGAAAGAACCTCTTGCCTCCTGCCAGCCTCTACTAGCCTCTTGCCTTCACCAGCCTTTCTTTTAGTCAGACACTTACTGGTAGCTGTTACCTGCCTTCCCCATGATCCTGTTCACTCAGGCTTCCTGTCATCCACCTGCAGTTGCTCTCTCGTGGGCTTGGCCAACAGTTCAGTTCCCAGATGTGGGCCCCACCCGTGGGGTTGGTGTGATTGGCAGTTCTACTCCTGAAACCTCCCTTCCTTGGCTGCTGAGCCACTGTGTTTGCTTTTCTCTCTGCTGCTTTTTACCACCTACCTTCCTGAGCCCTGGAGGTCAGTATTCCTTAATATTATTTTGATCACATTATTTCTGTGGCTTCTGATTTGCCCTTCCAAGTATCTTATTTCTTGTTGTGAACCACACGTGCCCACAGGAGTCCTCTTTTGACCACTGATGAACTCGTGTCCTTCCAACTTCCCTGTCTCTTTAAATGGTCCCACAATTCTTGAAATCTTCCAGATTGAGAAATGTGTACATTATTTTTTATTCATCACTTTCTGACTCCTCTCCTTACTTTTAAATAGCTTACTAAATGTTTCCAAACTCTTCTCTCCTCCAAAGTATAAGCTCCATCTTTATGAGGCCAGCATAGGACAAAAGATGAGGTTGGCATAGATGGGTAATAGACCAGGAGAACGGCCATGAGATGAGGACAAGTGAACAAGTTCATGCTTCTTATTGCTCAGTTTCTCCCAGAGGTAAGATAGTTCCTCCCATTTAGGAATAGGATTTATGTAAAGACTGAAGGTCGAGTTACAGAATCAAGGATGTAGAGAGGAGGGCCTTTTCTGGAGTTCCGAATTAGTGCAGACATTGTGCTAAGACCAAATCTCTGATCCATTCAAGCCCTTTTTAGGTCACATTAAGGCTTTCCATTCTTAAAACCAGAGAGCAAATCCAGTGCACAGTTTGAGGTCGGGATATTTTCTGCTCACGTTGCTTTTGTTCTCTCTTCCCTGGATGGCTCGGGTACTGGGGTGAGACGAAACAAAGCTGTGGCCTGCCTGGTGCCTGTTAGGAATGCCCACCATCTAGTGGGCATTTGAGTGCTGGGGTTTTAATTGATTGACTGATGAATGAGTTCGTATTTCAATGTCAGCCCAGTTCTTTCTCCCCTCAAGCCCCATCCCCCACACTATGCCTGCTTGATAGGTCGGACTGTGGGATTTTGCTGCTGGCTGCTGGCTACCTGTTGAATGAAATACAGATCCCCAGGTCGCTAGTCTGGTGTTCATGGAACTCTCTACTTTGTAACTCCAATTTTTGTTCCCTTATCCAACTGAATGTCTTAGATTCCAACCTTTTGAATTTCTTGTTGTTCTCAAAATCCACTCCATGTGTCTTCTCTGTACCTTTGACAAGGTTTTGTTTGTTTTTTGTGTTTTTTTTCCCCATCTGGGGTACATCTTCCTTCTCTCTGCTTTTAAGACTCCTGCCTGTTCTCCAGGGTCTTCTCATGCCTATAGCTTCTCTGCGGCAGTTGCCCTTCTTGAGGCTAATTGTGATATGATTTCCATTTTAGCTGTTGTGCTGGGGCTATCGTTAGTCTTCCTACTGCTTTGTACATTGAGGGTAGTGGTGCATTATTGCTAATGTTTTTTTTTTTTTTTTGAGACGGAGTCTCGCTGTGTCACCTAGGATGGAGTGCAGTGGCACAAGCTCGGCTCCCTGCAAGCTCCGCCTCCCGGGTTCATGCCATTCTCCTGCCTCAGCCTCCCCAGTAACTGGGACTACAGGCGCCCACTGCCACGCCTGGCTAATTTTGTGTATATTTAGTAGAGACAGAGTTTCACCGTGTTAGCCAGGATGGTCTTGATCTCCTGACCTTGTGATCCGCCCACCTCAGCCTCCCAGAGTGTTGGGATTACAGGCGTGAGCCACCGTGCCTGGCCGCAGTTTTATAAATTTATTTGACAGTAACTTGCATAATCAGTTTGATTATTGACGTTTGAATGATTCTGATGTATTTCTTACACAGTGAGTTAGAATTGGCTATAATAACATAGGCAGTTTGTTAAAATTGATCCTGGTTTTGTCATTCTCTCAGATTCTGGATGAAATTGAAGAACATAACATCAAAATCTATCACTTACCTGATGCAGAATCAGATGAAGATGAAGATTTTAAAGAGCAGACTAGACTTCTCAAGGTAAGAACTGGCTTCAAATGCACAACATAAATAACTCCTGTTTACTGTTGTCCATGTTAAGATGAGAGCGATTGTCTGGGTATGTTGCTTTAAATATATTTTAAGGCCTCGCAGTGGCTCATGCCTATAATCCCAGCAGTTTGAGAGGCCAAGGCAGATGGATCAGTTGAGGCCAGGAGTTCCAGACCATCCTGGCCAACATGGTGAAATCTCATCTCCATCAAAAATACAAAAATTAGGTGGGTGTGGTGGTGCACACCTGTAGTCGCAGCCACACGGGAGGCTAAGGCGGGAGAATCACTTGAACCCAGGAGGCAGAGGTTGCAGTGAGCTGAGATCGTGCCACTGTACTCCATCCTGGCGACAGAGCAAGAGTCTGTCTCCCAAAAAAAAATATTGTACAGCTATCACCTAAAGCTTAGAAATTTTATTGTAGGTTTAATTTGTTTTCATACAGTTTGTCCCATGTGGAACGTATCTGACAGTTCTCAAGAAAATGTTACGTACCCCCAGATTTCCAATTAAATTTTGTAGTCAGTAGCAATGTGTTAAGTCTGTGCTGATGTTCTCGTGTTCACAGTGAACTCTGGAGTTCCCTGTGTGGAGCCTGTCTACTCTGTGTGTCTCTTTCTAGGCTAGCATCCCGTTCTCTGTGGTTGGCTCCAATCAGTTGATTGAAGCCAAAGGAAAGAAGGTCAGAGGCCGCCTCTACCCCTGGGGTGTTGTGGAGGTGGAGAACCCAGAGCACAACGACTTTCTGAAGCTGAGAACCATGCTCATGTAAGACATTTGGTGTGTTCCTTCTGGCAGAATTTGGCATGAAGAATATGGATTTTAAACGGGGTGTACACTTGACCTCCAAGGTAGTTGCAGCCAGCAGCTTCATTGCCATACTCAGTGTTTCTCACATTGCAGAAGTGGTGTGGGGCTGTTGCAGCTTGGTGCTGAGAACCCTCACCCAGGGGCCCTCTGTGGCACTACTAAACTAGCTCTTCTGCCTGTGGCCTGTAACCTGTAGTACCTTTCCTTCCTGCTAAGATCTTATATCTTTGATGTTAAAAGGAGACTAGAACCTAAACTGGGGTCTGAGAGGTCCCTGGTGCTAGTAAGGAAATGGTCAGACTGTGTAGGCCCCTGGTCCGCTGCTCCAGGCTGAGCCACACCTGGGCCCTGCTCACCAGTCTGAGACTCATTGGATGGCCCTGGTTAGCTTTTTGTGTCTTCCATTTATTATTAATAACAATTACAGACCTGACTACAAAAATAGACGTCTTTTCCTTTAAAAATAAATTTCATGGCTGGGCGTGGTGGCTCACGCCTGTAATTCCAACACTTTGGGAGGCCGAGGCTGGCGGATCTCGAGGTCAGGAGTTCGAGACCAGCCTGACCGACATGGTGAAACCCCATCTCTACTAAAATTACAAAAACAAAATTAGCCAAGCGTGATGGCACGCACCTGTAATCCCAGCTACTCAGGAGGCTGAGGCAGGAGAATCACTTGAACCTGGGAGGCAGAGGTTGCAGTGAGCTGAGATTGCACCACTGCACTCCAGCCTGGAAGATGGAGTGAGACTCCGTCTCAAAATAATAAAAATAAATAAATTAGTTAATTAATTAATTTCACATACAGTAGCATGCATACATTGCTTTTACTTTTGAAAAAAGAGGCTGAGGCCGGGTGCGGTGGCTCACACCTGTACTCCTAGCACTTTGGGAGGCCAAGGCGGGAGGATCACTTGAGGTCAGGAGTTTGAAACCAGCCTGGCCAACATGGTGAAACCCTGTCTCTACTAAAAATAAAAAAAAATTAACCAGGCGTGGTGGTGGGTGCCTATAAGTCCCAGCTACTTGGGAGACCGAGGCAGGAGAATCTCCTGAACCTGGAGGCAGAGGTTGCAGTGAGCCGAGATTGCGCCACTGCACTCCAGACTGGGCAACAAGAGCGAGACTTCATCTCAACAAAAAGAACAGGCTGAGAGTATCGCTTAAACTATACCTCTTTTATCAGAGGACTTCAAAGAATGACCCATACGGAGAAATCAACGTTTTGATTAGCTGAAAGTTGCTATATATTTGCCACATGTCTCACTTAGTTTAGCAATTTGTAGTAAGTTAAAATCAGTAACATGTTAAAACATCCAAGCTTTGTCAAACACAATTTAATGGTCGTGTAAGAAGTTAAGTGCACTCAGCTCCTCCAGGGCTGCATCCTTGGCTGTCCCGATCCCCATTATTGAGGGGGGTGTAGAGGTTGAAGACAGGGTTTGGGGACTTCACTTTAGTGTCAGTTGTGTGTTTCTCACAATGAGGTAGAGTGAGCCCCTCCTTGGCTATCTCAATCCATTTCCCTGGATCCTGAATAAATAGGAGTGTGTTACAATGTTTTGCTCATTCTGGACTGCTTAAGTATTTTGAGTAAGCTAGGCAATTAAAAAGTCATAAGATGAATGGAAGGTTGAGTTGTTGACTAATATTCTTGGATCCAGAATATTAGTCCTTCACTTTATAGTCTTCTGCATAGCTTAAGCTAACCAACTCTCTTCTTATATGAGAGTAATATATAAATTTTGAGTTATAGGAGGCATGAATATTTTCATTACATTTTCTGTAAGTCCTGTTAGAAGAGTGTCTTCTATTTCAGACATTGTTGACCTAAAAATCTCTTAAAATCTGTCTATCTGCCATCCTGTGGTAGAGATGGCCTCATACGGGGTGGCATTGCCTCTGGCAGAAATCCTGCTGAGAGACTCAGTCCAGACCTGTGTTTGTGTATCATTGATTGGGGAACAAAGGGAGAGCTATACCTCATTAGACGTTTCCACGGCCATACTCCTTATCCTGAAATCCCAGCAGCTTTATGTACAATTTACCAAGTAATTTTAATTACTGCTATTTCTTCTATGTACTTGATGGGTGGTTTTTTTTCTCGTGAGAATGTCACATGCATGAGGCCACCTTAGTGTATTCCTCTTCTCTTTCAGCACACACATGCAGGATCTCCAGGAGGTGACCCAGGACCTTCATTATGAAAACTTCCGTTCTGAGAGACTTAAGAGAGGCGGCAGGTCATCATCACACTGTGCCCCTTCCTCTGTATTGTGTCCCCCTGAGCCATGATGTTCCTCTTCCTCTGTGTGTTCAGCTCAGCCTTCTTGACCATTAAGCAACATGGTTTGGTTTCCTACTCAAAAGTTACTATAAAAGAGTTGTTAATTTAATCAAATTATGCTCTTTTAGCCTTTAAAAAAAAAAAGTACATTTAATGATACGCACATAAAAACTTTAGGCCAGGCATGGTGGCTCATGCCTTAATCCCGGCACCTTGGGAGACCAAGGCGAGGTAGATTGCTTGAGCTCAGGAGTTTTGAGACCATAGGATTACATGGTGAAATCCCATCTCTACAAAAATTTAAAAAAAAAAAAATTAGCCGAGCATGGTAGCACATACTACTCAGGAGGCTGAGTTGGGAGGAGCAGTTGAGCCTGGGAGGTGCAGTGAGCTGTAATTGTACCACTACACTTCATCCTGGGCAATAAAACAAGACCCTGTCTCAAAAAACAAACAAACAAAGACTTTAGACCTTTAGGACAGGCCAGAGGCTTGTGTCGAGTCCTCTTTCAAAAGCATCACTCTGTGCATGAGGACAAACTTGTTGCCATTAAGAAACTGCAGCGCCTGAGTTAAGGGTGAGGCCAGGATGAGTGACTTCCAAGCAGCCAGTGGCCACTGAAGCAGCAGCTTCAATCCTTGTAAAGTCCTGCAGCCAGCCTCACTCATCTTTTCTTTTTAGCCATGCTAATATGTCTTTATGTAAGTTATACATAACGTTGTACACAGTGAAGTCTAATTATGAGTTTGGAAACCACATTAAGAAAGATTTTAGAGGCAGCTAGAAAATTCCACCCTCTGGAAGCTGAGCAGGTGCTGGCCCTGAGACGGGGATTAGTGTGCTCTGCAGAGCATGATTCTCAGGTGTGCTTGCAGAGCTCGCCCTCTGCCCCTCACTCACACAGATCCTGCTCCTTCCTTAAGTGTGGTGACTACATTCGTATTAATAAAGAGTAGCTCATCTCAAAGCGAATTCTTCAGATAATACCTGTTTTTTGAGTGGGTAACAGCAAGTGTTGTCACTCAAGCTTAAGAGTAAGAAAAGTCTCTTCAATGTTCCATTTCATGTTGTTTGAACTTTTTAAAAAAATCATTCTGTTTCCTTTTTATTCATTATATCTAATTGGAAAAATGATAGGCCGGGCGTGGTGGCACACGCCTGTATTCCCAGCAATTTGGGAGGCCAAGGCGGGCGGATCACTTGAGGTTCGGACGAGCCTGGCCAACATGGCGAAACCCCGTCTCTACTAAACATAAAAAAATTAGCCGGGCGTGGTAGCGCGCATCTGTAATCCCAGCTACCTGGGAGGCTAAGGTGGGAGGATTGCTTGAACCTAGGGGGTGGGGGTTGCAGTGAACCAAGCTCATGCCACTACACTCCAGCCTGTGCAACAGAGCAAGACACCATCTCAGTAAAAAAAAGAAAAAGGATGAATACATGTCATTTTAAATTTTAAAGTAGAATTTGGTGGGGGGGTATCAAATAACTATTTGTTGCAGCATTATAATTCTGATTTCTTTCAATTCTTAGGAAAGTGGAGAATGAGGACATGAATAAAGACCAGATCTTGCTGGAAAAAGAAGCTGAGGTAAGTAGAAAAGTATTATTGATTGGTTGGTGGTTTTGTTTGTTTTGAGACAAGGGTTTTGCACTGTTGCCCAGGCTGGAGTGCAGTGGTGTGATCTCGGCTCACTGCAACCTCTGCCTCCCGGGTTCAAGCCATTCTCCTGCCTCAGCCTCCTGGGTAGCTGGGACTACAGGTGCCCGCCACCATGCCTGGCTAGGTCTTTTTTTATTTATAGTAAAGATGGGGTTTCGCCATGTTGGCCAGGCTGGTCTCAAACTTCTGACCTCTTGTGATCTGCCCACCTTGGCCTCCCAAAGTGCTGGGATTACAGGTATGAGCCACTGCGCGCAGCCGAAAAGTACTGTTCTTATGACTAAAGCTGTTTCGTGTTTACATCGATAGATACCATTGGTAATTAACTTGTAATTTATAGTTTTTCTTTTTTAATTTGTTGAGGAGGATACATACAACTATTTTATTACTATATATACACATGTATAATAATAAACATGGATACTTACATAGCATACATAATGCTTCATATATTTAGCTGAAAGACTTCGGAGACAATTTAGTAATGTCACTGATTTTTGTAAGTAGATCATAGATATGGAAATATGCGCTGTTGTAAAGCTGGCATTCAGATCTGCCGGAGTTTTGGAAGGCAAACACATTATTCAGTAAACAATAGGATCATAATGGGCTAGCCTGTTGGAAACAGAAAGAAAATACTTCTTTCGTCAAATTAATTCAGTATTGATCAAATATTTTAATGTTAAAAATAACCGCAAAGTTACCTGAAGAAAATTTAGTTGAACGTTTTATAATACTTTCCTGGAGGCATTTCTGAATACATACAAATCATAATGATAAGGATAAAGATGAATTAACGTTCACTCTTTTTGGCCAGGCATTGTGGGTTACACTTATAGTCCCAGCACTTTAGGCGGCCAAGGTAGGAGAATCACTTCATGCCAGGAGTTCAAGACTAGCTAGGGCAACAGAGTGAGGCCCCCCGTCTCTACAAAAAAATTAAAAAATAATTAGCCATGCATGTTGGTATGTACTTGTAGTCCCAGCTACTCGGGAGGCTGAGGCAGAAGGATCCCCTGAGCCCAGGAGTTCAAGGATGCAGTGAGCTATGTTTGCGCCACTGCAGTCTAGCCTACGCGAAAGAGCAAGATCCCATCCCTTTAAAAACAAATATATATATATATGTATGTATATCTATTATTTTTATTGTGAGGCCTTCGTTGCCCTCCAGAAAAGCTGACTCATTCCCATTCCCCTTTACTTTGCATTTCCCACTGTCATCAGTCTCTTTCCCTCCTTTTAGGTTAGAAAATTTCTCATATTGGCCGGGTGCAGTGGCTCACACTTGTAATCCCAGCACTTTGGGAGGCGGAGGCGGGCAGATCATGAGGTCAGGAGTTTGAGACCAGCCTGACCAACATGGTGAAACCCCGTCTCTACTAAAAATACAAAAATTAGCTGGGCGTGGTGGTGTGTGCCTGTAATCCCAGCTACTCAGGAGGCTGAGGCAGGAGAATCGCTTGAACCCGGGAGGTGGAGGTAGCAGTGAGCTAAGCTTGTGCCGCTGCACTCTAGCCTAGGCGACAGAGTGAGACTCTGTCTTAAGAAAATTTATCATATTGTCTTATCTTTCTTTGGTTATTGTTTCTGTTTGACTTGCATATTCATATCATTTACTTGGTTTTCTCTTTAGCTGTTGGCTTTTTAATCGATTGGTAAGAAGTCTTTATATAATAACTCTGTCATGTTTTGGGAAAGTATAGAAGTTGAAATTTTAGGAGTCACAGAACACCCAGAAGTAATGTTCAAAGACAGCAAACCTCGAAAACCTATGTGTGTGTTCACAGCTCCGCCGCATGCAAGAGATGATTGCAAGGATGCAGGCGCAGATGCAGATGCAGATGCAGGGCGGGGATGGCGATGGTGGGGCTCTCGGGCACCACGTGTAAGGCCATGTGCACATATCAAGAAGTCACAGGTAGGCCCTGTTGTCCCTTAGCCTGGAAGACAGGCAGTTGTTACTAACATTGTTGTAGCAGCTTAAATATGACAGGTTCCTCCTTAAGCCTCATTAATGTTTTGCATTTTGAAGTAACTCCATCACTAATCTTAAACGAGAAGAGATTGCTCCTGAAAAACAGAAGCCGCTACTTTGCCACCTACTTTCTAGTAAAGATTTCTCACATTTTTGTCTCTTTTTTTTTTAATAATTACAACTTTTATTTTATTGGGGTACATTTGCAGGTTATTTTCTAAGCTTGCAAATATCAACATTAGAAGGAAATTATGTATTAAAGCACCTTTATTAGTTGTATTATTGGAAATTTGTTAATTGTTAAAACATCTCTTTAAAGGGAATACAAATGTATTATTAAAACAGCTTGTACAGATTAAAAGTGAAGATGACACAAGGAGGAAGAATTATGCCAGGTAGATAAGGGTTCCCTGGATGGAGACCGCTGACCTCCTGTTCCTCAGATAGCTTTGTCCCGACTGACGGTCATTAGTGTGTGCTGGTCTGCCTGCTTGAAAAGAATCTGCAGACTCTAGACACTGAGGACCAGGAAGAGGCGCATGTCCACTCCCTTGTGTCTTATGGACAGGCAGGCTCTGCGAACTGGCCAGGTGGCCTCTCCCATCACTTGCCAGAGGAAAAGCATGAAAGGTAAAGTCAGGTAACGACCTAAGAGTCCAAAGAAGAGGGTAGGTCACATGATGCTGGGGTAAAGGCAAACCTTATACAAGAGATGTGATTAGAGCTTGAAAGAGAGTTTGAGTTGGCCAAGATGTGAGGAAGAAGCGTTGGGAATTTTGTAGATGGTCTCCCCTACAATTCAGGGACCTCATTCTGGAAGCATGAGTGTGTTCATGAAAACGGGGAAGGGACTTGAACCTTCACCGACTTATGGCAGGGTGGGTGGGCAGAAGGCAGGGAGTCTTGAGGCCTCTATGACATAGGGACGAGTGGCTGAGGAAGGACCCGGAGTGTCTTGCTGGAGCCTTAGTCACCAAGCCGTCTTGCAGCTACTGGGAAAGGTGTTCCTGTAAAATACAGTGTTTACACAAAATGCACAAAATATGTTCATGTAAAAGACAGCGTTTACACAGAATGCACAAAATCTGTATGTACAGTTCGATACGTTACTGTGCAGCTCACTGGGAAAGGTGTTCATGTAAAATACAGCATTTACACAGAATGCACAAAATCTGTATGTACAGTTTGGTACGTTACTGTAAAGAAAACACCCATGTCACCCCCAGCTGGGTCCAAGTTGGTTGCTTTAGTTTCATCATCACATTGACACCTTAGAATAGTCCTGAGGGTATGTGCTCAGTTCACACTTTACTGATAAGGAAATTGTTGCTGCTCTGAGAGTTTAACATTATTTGCTGATGGTCCCGTAACTTTTAAACGATGGCCTGCTGACTCTAGAGGCGGGTCCTGCATCACCCGTGCTGGCATGTGACTGGGGAAGTGAGGGCACAGTGGAAGGAGACAAGGATGCCTCCGCGATGCAGCTCATTTGAAGCAGGAAGCAGTGACAGGTGTTTGCTCATTTTCTCTGAGCTTCTGGTTTCAACCTTATGGAATGAAAATTTTACTTTTAGATAGATAAAATTTCATTTCTGTATACTTTTTAGTTTTGCGGCATTTCCAGTTTCCAAGAGCCTTATGAGTGGTGTTTTGATTCAGTTAACTTTGTGGTCATGTAAGCCCTGCCTTTTGTTCAGTTTATGAGAAAAGTAGAAGTTAATGATCAATGCAGCAGACATTGCCTCACTCACACCTAAGTGTGTTTTGTTTTCTTTTTTCTAGAAGACACTTTCCTGGATAAAAAAGAAAACATTCCAGATGCGTGATCCAGCTGTGTGTTTTCAATCCTTGGGAGGGTGCCATCCACATTTTAACAGTACCTGTGCCTGAGAATTTAATTTTTAAAAGACTTTTGATGTGTTTTTTGTATGAAGTACTTTTAACATATGTATTTCGTTGCTATGTTACACTCTGTATTTTGTGAGGTGAATGTTTTCCTTTTCTTTCTCCCTAACCACTAATGTTAGAATTGATTTCCAAGAATTGGCATGTATGCTTAATACTGAATTTCTTTGATTTAACTGACTTAACAACTGACTAACCATTGATGAGCACTCTTGATTTATATCTAGAACATTCAGATTTACCCATAATCTGAGTGGTAGAGGTGTGAGCCTAGTGATGTAGAAAGATGCACTGACTTGGTGCAAGGCCATCTGCTTACCACATCATACCATTTGGAGACTCTTTGCTTCCTTGCTTTTATGCTTGTACACAACACCTAAAACCAGTTTTGCTGCTATAATTCTATACTGTTGATTCGTCTGTGATTTTATCTCTTAACCAAATAAAACAGAATAGAATTTCCTAATGAGATACATCTTTATACTTAAACAGCTTTTTTAGAGGTGAGTTTTAAAGAAGTCTCTTAATTCTGATCTAGGTCATTTTTAAAACCCCTATGCAAAGAACTCACCGCAAGCCACTTTTTGTAGTGTTCTCCACTAATACTGGTTATCCTGTGCTACAGAGAAAATCAAAGTAGTCATGAGCTCCAGTTTTTGTATTGCAATTAAGACTCTTACCTACAAAACGAGATTCAGTAAACTTTTTACTCAACCAAATTAAAATTTTTAAGGAAAATTAGCAGTTGGTCTATTCAGAATCCAACCTTTTTATATTTTATATTGCACTTTAGTGTATTTTCTGTAACTGTAGTAGATCTGCCTCCCCTATGGAAATTGGGGTCTGTTGGTGGGCGTGCTCCTGAAGCACAGCTTCATTGAAAAGTGTTTCCTCCCTAAGGCCTTGGTGCCCGGAACCTCTGATGCCTACGGGTGTTCCTGATTTGGGTTTCCTTTAAATACCCCCTTTTTGAGTGACTTTCTGATGGGAGGAAAATAGCAGTAATCATTTTTTTGTGTGCAGACTGTCTCATTTATTTTTAGCCATTGTCGTTTTCATTCATTTTGTGTAATATAAACCATGTGTCTTGTCAAAGTGAAAGACATTTTAAATCTGTAGCATGGGCTACGGGGCAGGTGCGCACAGTCGAAGCCACACCTGATCCGTTTTCTGTGCACTGTAGCCTTAGTGTCACCTTTCCTCCTGTGTCTCCCTGTGGTACACTCCAGCGGTTGCCTTTTTTATCATTTCTACTGAAGTTGGGAAATTCAGCCCGAGAAAGTGACAGATGAAAGGAGACAATGGTTGTGTAGGGAGATGGAGAAAATGCTTAATCTGAGGATGAGACAGGGTTTTTTGGTTTTTGTGGGGGCTAGAAAAAAACATAAAATGAGACAGTTAAATAATAATACGAAGGTGTGCTACAGAAAATCTGGTATTCTTGCTAACATTGCCCCTTCACTGTTGCTTAATTGTGAATAGCCAAAAGCTATATGTTATGGCTTGTTGTGTGAAGGTAACTAAGCAAAAGTGTTCCATGACTTTCGAGTACATCCATGCAGAGTCCATTATTTGAGTTTGCCATTTAATAACTTTGTTGGAAAATCTATAAAAAAGAAAAACAAGTTTGCAAGTGACTAAGCCCCGCATATGTTTGAGTGAAAGTACTTCAGGCACGCTGCCTCCTGGTAACAGCTGTGCAGGGAGGGAGGATCCACACTGCTACACTTCTCATCCCCTTTGGTTTTACTACCCAAATCTAAATAGATACTTTTGATTATAGATAACTGCTCTTTTACTAAGAGATAGTCTCTACCTGTAGAAATGTATTTTGAAAACACTTATTTTACACAGCAATTTTGTATCCATTTATACTAACCTTTTATCAATAAAGTACTATTGTTTAGATATTAAATGAGTATTTCTCTTGGTTATTTGCAAGGGAAAGTTGTGAGGTTTTCTGGGAAAATTCAAAGTCTTGAGAACATCTGTGTATAAAATGAAGAAAAATTACTTGCATCAATAGCATCAGTACTGAACAACTGTGTATGTATTGGAGATCGAGCCCAAAAGAAAGCGCAAAAGATTGAAAAGGAATTATTTACAGGTGATCAGATCATATACTTAGAAAGTATAAGACATCTGGTGAAAATTAACACTAAGAGGTCAGTGATACCTATTTACTAATTAGAAATTAGTGAGAAAAGAAAGATCGCATTGATAATAGCAACTACTAAATTGCTGGAAATGTAAGTGAATGATTGAAATATAGGAAGAAATTTCTAACCTATAAATTTTCAAGAGTAGGTTAAGAAGACTCTATTGCTTGAGTAAAGGAAACTGGAAACCTGAACCGATCTGGGTGGCTGGACGCCTACACTCCAAGGCCTCTAGCCTTCTTGCTGCCCACTGGACTGACCATCCTGGGACCCACCTGGGCCCCTTTTACCTTGCTATCAGTGTTTTCTGAACTTCTTCCTTATAGACTCCTGGGTACTAGAACTCTTGCTGTCTCTCCTTCCTCAGCTGACAGCTGCCACGCCTGCTGCCTTCCCTCCAGACTGCCAGCCTCGGGTCCCCAGCACACACCCTGCAGCCTGCCAGGGGTCAGTACCACTCTCTGGCCAGGCTCTCACCTGCACTATCCCCACCTGGCCCTGTCTGCCTGCAGGCAGGGTCCTCTGTTCTGGGGCGTGTGCACCGCTCTGGCCTGGAGCTGTCATTGGAGGCTGGTTAGAGGAAAAGCCCCAGAGGAGGATGACACATGAGAGGGAGCATCCCGCAGGGCTGAGCCCAGTCTTGCTGTGCCCGGTTCTGGGGCGTGTGCACCACTTGGGGCCTGGTGGTATCACTGGGGGCTGGTTAGAGGAAAAGCCCCAGAGGTGGGTGACATGAGGGGAGCATCCCACACAGCTGAGCCCAGTCTTGGTGTGCCCAGGTCTCAGACCCCATAGTTGTCTCAGGAGAAGCAGAGGTTCCCCTGAGCCAGCTTTTCTCCTGTCTGGGCTTTTGGGAAACGAAGGGTCAGGCTTCACTCTGGAATCCACAGCACCATGGGAGAAGTCTCGTAAGTGCCTGGGTTATTTCCTGAACTATTATTACCTCAACAGCCACATGGTGACAGTGGGTTCCAGGGGCGGGCTAGGAGGGCACGATGGGTAAGGTCTTGAAGAACACATGAAGCCCTCGAGAGAAGGGAAGTATGGTACAGCAAGTCAGGTTTCCATTCTCTAGTGGGGGTCCCTAGGCGAGAGGAAGACCGTCCTGGCCGCCTCTGCGGAGCAGCCTGTCTCAGCCTTAGCAGACACACGGGTGATCCTTCGATGATCCCCTTCGGTCCCTGTAACCCCACGAGGGATGCAATGCGGAGGGGTAAGGAGGAGGCCGGCGGTCAGGGACTGAGCCTGAGGGTGTGCAAGGAGAGCCGCCAAGACCTCCCCCCCGCCCACCGAACCTAAGCCTCGCCCAGGACCGAGCCCCGCCCAACCAACCGAGGCCCCGCCCAGCGAGCCTAGGCCTCGCCTAGGACACTGCCTCGCTCCGCACGCCGACGCCCCGCCCAACGAGCCGAGCTCAGCACAGATTTAGATTCTAAGTCGCTGCCCGCCTGGTCCCGCCCCTTCTCCGTCCGTTCACCAATCAGAACTCGATCTTGCTCTTTCAGGCCGCGGGCTGGGGAGGCTCCGCCTTGGCGCCGCGCAGGCCAATCGACTGCGCGTCCGCGGCGCGGGGGCGGGGTCAGGGCGGGGCGCGCGGCGCGGGGGCTGCCGGCGGGCAGTCGGGAGCAGGCGACGCGGACGCGAGTTTGGAGGCTGGAACTGGCGACTGAGGAGGCCGGGCCAGGCCGGTGAGGACGAGGCGGGCGAGCGAGAGGGCGAGGGTGAGGACGTGGAGCGGCCTGGGCGCGAGGGGCCGGGGTGGGCCTCTCCAGGTGGGCGGTGAAGCCCGAGGCCCGTGGCGAGAGGCCCAGGCGGGGCGGGCGCTGAGGCCTTGGTCCACCAGAGGTGGTCCCGCCCGGCCTCTGAAGGCCTTCGTGAGGCGGCTGGAGCTCCTAGGCGGGTCCCGGTTAGAGGAGCTCCGTCTGTAGGGAGCCTGCCCGGTGGGGGCAGGCGGGGCGGTGGGCCGGGGAGTGTCGCGCGTGAACTCCCGGGTTGAGGGGTGCCGCGTGGAGGAGGCCGGTGGGGCTGTAGACCGGGGAGTGTCGCGCGTGGGCTCGCGGGTTGAGGAGTGCCCCGTGGAGGCCGGCAGGGCCGTGGGCCAGGGAGTGCCCCACCCCGGAGGAACACCCCAGAGTGGGCCATAGGGACCCGCACGGTGTGGGCCTGGAGGTGCCTGGTGGAGGCATTTTGAGCCGTTTGCCTTTTTAGTGTTTCTTTAAATTGTGTCTTAATTTAGGGGGGAATCAAGTGTTAGGTGTTCATATTTTTACTCCACTGAGGGCTGGAAATACTTCTAAGCCAGTGGGTAGCCTACCATGGGAAACCCGTGAAAAATGGGGACCAGAGTATGGCCCAGTACATTACACACCCAGATTATAGGCACCTTTTCCATTTACGCTATGGCAGCAACCCGCGGGCCTATCATGTGCCACTAATGGATGTGAAAAACAGAAATTAGAACAAGGCATCACTGAAGGAAAGATTGTCAATTCATAGTGTTAAAAAAGGATGGGCAGATTTAAAACCCAAGGCCAAATCTTTAAAGGGTAGTTTTTCTCTCTGGGTTTGGTTTTTTGTTTGTTTGTTTGTTTTGGTTTTTTCCATGAGGTTTTTTTGTCTCGGCCACTGTGGAAATGTTTGATAACCCTGACGTGCCAGTGAGCGTGTTGGTCTTGTGTAGACTGCCTTGTAACAGGCGACACAGATTTTCTCAGTACCAGAGAGATGGGAGAGGACATTTGAGATAGGCAAGCATGGAGTAACCTTTACTTGTAGGCCAAATATAATTTAAATTTTCTACACCTGCTTGTTGAAAGTTGTTTTTTGTTTTTGTTTTTGTTTTTGAGGTCCTTAAAAGTTTGGGAAGGACTTCATGGTCGTTATTTATTCAGGTTTCCAAAACTCTTCAGAGACATGACCAAGTTGCACAGCCCCATTTTAAAGCACAGGAAAGGGAGGTTGAGAGAGATGGAATGACCAGTTTAGGGTCACACCTAGGGTACTTGCAGATACCGTCTGTACTTCTCATTTTAAAGTACAGGAAAGGGAGGTTGAGAGAGATGGAATGACCAGTTTAGGGTCACACCTAGGGTACTTGCAGATACCGTCTGTACTTCTCATGTGCCCTACCTTGTTGCAGATTCTCATTAGATGGTTCACTATTAACAAACTAAATGCTGATGATGCAGTTTCCTGGACTGCAGAAGTTTGCTGGCTTATTTACATACAGGACTATCAGTTGTTAGTAGATTTCCAGGTTCCTTCTATACTAATTCCTTTCCCAAAGAGGAAGTCGATAGAAGGTGAATTCATTTATCTCTGCCTCAGGTTCCTTATTCAAAAAATGAGTTTAAAATGTACTTACCTTGGCCAGGCACAGTGGCTGTAATCCCAGCACTTTGGGAGGCTGAGGCAGGCAGATTACTTGAACTTAGAGGTTCCAGACCAGCCTGGTCAACAGGGTGAAACCCCATCTCTACTAAAAATACAAAAATTAGCTAGGCTGGTGGCGCACGCCTGTAATAACAGCTACTTGAGAGGCTGAGGCACGAGAATCACTTGAACCCAGGAGGTGGAGGTTGCATTGAGCCAAGATTGTGCCACTGCACTCCATCCTGGGCGACAGAGTGAGACTCTGTCTCAAAAAAAATAAAATAAAAGCTATGTTAACAAGATGCCTGACATAAGGTAAGCACTTAATAAATGTTAGCCATTATTATTATCAGGTGGACAAATAATCTGAGTAGAAAGTAAAACAAGCTACCCCTGGATATTTACAAAAAACAGTTGAGAAAAAATTAGGCAATAATTAAGCAACTTTATCCTGTTTGGAGGGAATGATATGAACTGGATTGCCAAAGCAAAGATCAATGCATGGGCAATTCCATGTGAGCTCATTTAAATCCATTTGGCCCAAGGAATTCAGTTGCTTCCTTCCTTCCCAAACAACCCTGCTTCTAGTCACATCAATACCTCTTCTATATTCAGACAGTAACAGATTTTTCTTGCTGCTGCTTACCCTTTCAGTTTTGTTCTTATTTTTCCTTCACCCACTTTCATATCAGCTTGCCAGCTTCCCCTTTACTCAGTGCTAGATACGCAGGCAAAACCCCATTGTAGTGGTGGGTGCTGAAATGAGGTAATTCCAGTCGTGTTCTTTGAAATCAGAATATAGAGTG
Organism: Chlorocebus sabaeus; assembly: GCF_047675955.1. Lineage (NCBI taxonomy): Eukaryota > Metazoa > Chordata > Mammalia > Primates > Cercopithecidae > Chlorocebus > Chlorocebus sabaeus. The sequence continues at coordinate 128,914,493 of NC_132913.1, forward strand.
CTTTGTCAACGTCACAGGGAGTTGAAAAGTTGAGGATCCTACAAAGCATTATGATAAAGCCCAGTCTTTGGTGATTTTCTGGGGAGCGTTTAGTTGACAGTCATTCTGTAAATTGGTCTAATCTTTTTGGAAAGTAACTAGCAGTATGTGGTGAAGGTTTTGATTTTGGAATCACACTCTTCAAAACAATCTGATAAACTTTGCTGTGTCAGTATGGTAGAGTAGTCCATAGCAAGTAAACATGCTTCAGCAAGCCAAATCCCATCCTCCCATCCAAGGAAAATTTGAACCATTTTGATCCATGGAAATATGCTTTAAAATGTGAATTAACTGAAAAGTCGAAATGGTGTGTACACAGCAATTATAGTGTTGTAAAAATACTTGAGGACGTGAATAGGATCAGGAGGGTAGTTAGAGTGATGTAAGTGGTTTTATTTTAAGAGTCATGAATTGTTTTCCCCTAAACTGGTGTTTTAGTTTATTGCCATTTTAAAATTCAAAAACAAAAAGGCCTTATAGTGTTATAGGATGCAGTGATGAATTTTGCTTAATCCCATCTTTCCCCTCCCCAGCCCATCCTCCTGATTGCTTCCCAAAACGAAAATTTGGTCATGTCCTATCCAGCTGCAAAACCTACTTAGGTATGGGATTCCATCCATTTGGCCCACTGGAGTTCGCACAGCACAACCCCAGGCCACCTCCCTGCCTCCCCTCGGGTGTCTCGGCCCAACTATCCTCATCCTTTCCCAGCTGCTCCTGCAGTTTCTATGTATTCCCCTGCCTGTGCACACACTATGCCCTTTGTCCACCTGGTCTCCTGTTCCCCTGTGAGGGAAGCTGCTCCGGGTCAAGCTAGCCAGCGGTGCTGCCTCTTACTTTCTGCTCTCTCTGACTGCAGTGGGCAGGTCGTACTGGTTACTTTCTCAGTCGTCTCCCTTTCTGAATTAAACTTCTGTATCTTTGTGTGCTCTGTGCGCACCATGAAATCAAGGGGGTGGAGGCCGCTTGTGGAGCTGAGGGACTGCTGACAAGTCACTAACCTTTCTGAACCTGAGTTCCTTGATGCCAGCTGCACATGGTCATTGTGAGGATTAAATGAGATGACATAAGTGAAGGGCTTGAAGTGCATCTCCCTGCAGTGGTGGTCATACAGGACATGGTAGCTGTTGTAATATGTACCAGGGCATTTTCGAGGCCTTGTCTTGGACCTTGTCCTCTTGATGAAGCCTCCTCCTTGTCTCCCTCCACCTGCCAACTTCCTCTCTACCATCCTCACTTTACTCACTCCAGGGCACTTAATCACCATTTAATATATGTTAGGTACTGTCGTCTTTGTATTTGTCCACTATGTAGGGGGGGATTTTTCTCTCTTACGAACTCCTGTATCCCTAAGCATTTAGACTTGCCTGAAACAGAATAGAGCTCAATAAATATTTGAATGAATTAATCGAATTTCATCTGTGGCAGAGGCAGATGCCAGGTTTTATGGAGCTTGAAGGTATACAATTTGGGGGAAGGGGAGAACTCTTTAAGAAAAAGAATGCAAAGTTACAAATAAAAACTAATTTAGAAAGTGAGGCTGGGCGTGATGTCTCACGCCTGTAATCCCAGCACTTTGGGAGGCCGAGGTGGGTAGATCACGAGGTCAAGAGATCGAGACCATCCTGGCTAACATGGTGAAACCCATCTATACTAAAAATATAAAAGATTAGCTGGGTGTGGTGGCACGTGCCTGTAGTCCCAGCTACTCAGGAGGCTGAGGCAGGAGAATCGCTTGAACCTGAGAGGCGGAGGTTGCAGTGAGCCAGGATCTTGCCACTGCACTCCAGCCTGGGTCACAGAGCGAGACTCTGTCTCCAAAAAAAAAAAAAAAAAAGTGAATATTTAGAATGAGAAAGAACAAATTTGAAAAAGCTGATCAATAATGCAAATGGCTAAGTGAGAAAAGTTACGTTTGTTAATTATCTAATACACCTGTGTAATATTTTTCCTTTGGCTGTGTACTTTTTAATCACATTTTCATATGACAGGGTATAGAAAGAACTCAGTGATTCCTCTAGCACAGTTGATAAATTTTTATTGTTGATAGGGTATATAAAACTTATGGTTTCACATATAGACGTATTTGCTGTTTCTAGTACTGCTTCAGGTTGGTGTCCCAGAAAAACAGGTGTTCAGGTAAATCCTGTTTTGCACAATTCCATTCAAAAAAGAAAAAAAAAAACACATCTAAGGCACACAGAATTGTACTGCTATATTGATTATTTTTCTGGTAACTGATCTGTTTGCTTATATTTTAGCACATCTGATGGTAAATTCCCCACAAATGAGCATCTGGCTCCCTCTATTTCAAACCGTGTTTCCTTTCCACTGCCCACACACTTCCCTGAGTCAGGCCCCATCAGACCTATTCACATTGCCACGGGATCCCTGGCCCTTCACCTTTATTTCATAAAAGCCTGGGTGAACCAGCGCAGTGGGTGATAGCAGCATTTCTGGAAGCAATACCTGCATTGAGATGGCTGGTAATCACCTAAGTTTGCATAGTAGAAGTAACTGTAAACAGCATAAATGTGTCCTGTTAAACCCAAACTAAATGTCTTTCTCCAACTTAATGTACCCTTAGGTGGATTTCAAAAATGCCAACAGCCCCTCCCAAGCTACCTGACATGAAAGGGAAGAGGAACAGAGGCAGAGTTGCAGTGGGAAAAGGCAGTAGTCTTAATCGATTGCCATTAGAGTATTTTGGGGGTAAATTTTACAAAAGTGTATGACCATAGGGACACTCTGCTTAGGGCCTTTCTCGGGACGTTGGAAGGAGTTGGTGCAAGTGAGGGCCGAGAAACCTGAGCCAGACTAGCTCTATAGTGAAACTGCTTTTGTGGGGGTAGTTTCCTGGTCCCTGGCTTGATGCCAGATAACCCAGTAGGGGAAGGTGGGGTGAGGATGCTAAGTGAATCTCCCAGGAGCTAGTGGGAATATGTTTGGGAAGGAGGAACTATTTTTAGAAATTGTCTAAATTACTAGACTTTATTAAATCTCTTGTCCCCTTTATGATTATGATTATGATTTTTTTCCACCCAGGCTGGAGTGCAGTGGCTCAATCTTGGCTCACTGCAACCTCCACCTCCCACATTCAAGCGATTCTCTTGCCTCAGCCTCCCAAGTAGCTGGGATTACAGGTACACGCTACCACGCCCAGCTAATTTTTTTGTATTTTTAGTAGAGACAGGGTTTCACCATGTTGACCAGGCTGGTCTCGAACTCCTGACCTCAAGTAAACCACCCGCCTCCGCCTCCCAAAGTGTTGGGATTATAGGCATGAGCCATCGCGCCCAGTCCCCCTTTATGATTAAAATCTCAGTTGCTTTGTTAGTATAGTAGTTAATAAGATGAATGTTGGAAAACAAGTACCAGTATCTGAACAAAAAATGTAACCCAGAGAGTGTTTAAAAATATTAATTTTTAATTGAACTATTTTTGAAAGAAGAGCAAATACAACTCTAAGGGGAAAGACAGTTATTCCAGCTTTCTCTTGGAAGGTAAGTAGTGGCATACTGTAGGTAGCCCCTATCAGTTAAGACTTTTAAAGCCGGTAGTACTTCTGCAGGATTCTGTAGAGAAACCATCTGACTTCAAAGATAATGTATACTTATCACTGTAGACGATTTGACAAATACATAAAATTAGGAAGAAGAAAATAAAAATCAGTCCTCTTACCCCTCCCAGTGATAACCACCGTAAATATGTTTTAAAATGCATGGATGTGGAGCTGTGGTTCTGGGAGGTGGAGGGAGCATACTCCATCCTGCCTCTACCACTGTCTGTAGCTATAAGACCTGGACATGTGCATGGAGCAGCTGTTGAGGACTCCGACAAGTAAACCATAACAGGCGGATGGGGGAGAAGGCCAGAATTTGAAGCCCCTCTTTGCACCAGTAGTGAGTTTCCTGTCTTCCCTTCAACATCCCCTGCCCTGGACTCCAGCTGTCTGAAACCTGGAGGCGGGTACCCAGTGTGAACAGGGAGAGCTACAGGGTAGTTTTGTAGTTGGGCCCCAAGACAGAAAGTGGGAGAAAGCCATCGTTTTTTTCCCTCTTGCTTCCTCTCCTCCGGTCAGCCCTGCAGTGGCACGAGTGTGTGAACACCTAAAACGCTTAGGAAATGGGGAAAACCCCCAGTTGCCTTTTTATTCTCTTCCTCCTGCAGCTCAGTCCCAGGCAAGATGCACGCAAAAGAAGAGCATGGCTAAACGGAGTAATTAAAGCCGTAAGTTTCTGGTTGGAGTCTGAAAGGGGGAGCCCAGGTAACTGGAAATGATACTAGGGAGATTCCAGAAAGGGAAGAACTCAGGAAAGTGGCCCCATAAAATTGTTAGTTAACTTACGGGCTCAACACTGAGCTATGCATGTGTAATGTGACCCACAACAGGTTGCCAAAGACAGAACTCAACTATGGGATAGACCATCATCGCCTGGGAGGCAGGCTGGCCACCAAGCAAGTAGGGACCTGCAGGACATTGCTGAGGAACACTGCAAAGGCTTTGAAAGTGAAAGTGACACTAAGACCATGTTCTACAGAAGGCTGATCAGCACTTGGGGACTGAATCCAGCCAGGCCAGTGCCTGCTCAGCAAAATACCAGCATTCCCCATAGGATTTAAACAAGATAAAGGGTCTCTAAGAGCATAAGGTTAAAAATGTCCAGAATACAATACAAAATTTACTCAGCATGTGAAGAACCAGGAAAATATCAACTCATGAAAAAAGACACAGGCTAAAGCTGAGATGGTGCCTATGTTGGAATTATCTGATACACTGTGGTCTGCAGATTTGTGGCCTCCATGAGCTTGACCTCCTAGTGTTTATCCTGGGAATATGCGACTTACTTGGCAAAAGCACGTTGCAGATATAAGGAAGGGTGCGAATCAACTAGCCTGGATTCGTTATCTAGATTATCCAGGTGGGCCTTAGGTAATTATATGAGCCTTTAAAAGCAGGGATCTTCCTCCAGCTGGTAGCAGATGGGGAAGGCAGAGAGACTGGAAGTGTAAGAAGTTTTCAACGTAACATTTCTGGCATGGAAGGTGGAAGGGGCCATGAGCCAAGGAATGAGAATGACAAACAGCTGACAGCCAGCAAGAACTAGGGACCTCAGTCCTATACCCACACAGACTTGAATGAGCCTAGAAGTGTATTCTGCCCCCAAAAAATCCAGGTAAGACCCTGGGTCATCTAACACCTTGACTTAGACCTTTTGAGACCCTAAGCAGAGAATTCTGGTGAGTTACATTACACCCAAACTTCTAACCCATAGACACTGTGAGTTAATAAAGGCTTATTTTAAGCTGCTAAGTTTGTGGAAATTTGTTAGGGCTACAGTTAAAAAAAAAAAAAAAAGTTAAACTTTATAAAGCCCCTATTATTAAAATAGTCCAAGAAGTAAAGCTACTCTTGAAACAGATGGAAATATAGAAAGTCTTGGCAAGAAAATAGAAGATATAAAGAAGTGGGAATTTTAGTGAAAAATACAATAACTGAAATAAAATGAAGGTGATAAAGGAAAGAGTGAATTCATAATGCATGAATTTACAATTCTTTAAATCAATTTTTTTGGTTTGTTTTTAATCTTTTTAATACTTTTTGTTTTTTGTTGACAATTATTCCTTCACAATCATTCTTAATATATCTTTTTTGCTCTACATCCTGAGAGAAACTTCTCTAGTAATGAACTATAGAAATCATCCCTGTGAATATAGTCTTAGTTTTTTAATCTTGAAGAATTTGTGCTGTAGTCTATTGGACTGGAAGCCATGCCAGATGTTAGTCTCACCCCTGCACAAATCAGGTCTGTGGCCTTGAGCAAGCAGCTTTGTTTTCTAGGCTATAGTTTCTTATGGAAAGTAGAGACTGGGCCAGGATTTCATAAAGTAGGAGCTTCTCTCTCCCTCACTGTCAGCTTGAACTCTTGCATGGGTTCCTTGAATCCTTATGTACATCAAAAATTATTGCTAGATTTGTTTTTTGTTTTGACTTGTGGAAAATTCCAAACATTCAGAAAAGTGGAGAAAATAATAAAGCCCATGTATCCAGCTTCAGTAATCAACACATGGACAATCTTCTTTTCCTATACCCACCTCCACTGATCCCCAGCTCGTTGGATTATTTTAAAGTAAATGCTAGATATTATTTCGTTTTATCCGTAAATACTTTAGTATGCATCTCTAAGAGAGAGGGACTTTTTTCCTCTTCCTGTACCCACAATACCACTAAAACACTAGAAAATAATATTAACCTCTTAATATCATCTGATACTTAGGATTCACATTTCTCTGATCTGTAAATATTCGATTCAGGATTCAAATGAGGTCCTGTATATAGCATTTGATAACATCAAACCTTATAGATAACATGTCTTAGCAGTCTGTATTTGCACACATACACCGTTTCCTTTTTTTGTTGCCATTTATCAAAGAAACAAGGTCATTTATCCTGTAGGATTTCTTTGTAGCCCTTTTATTCCTTAGGATATATTTTACTGGTGATGTAGAATGGAGTTACTGGGCTTTAAAGTCACTTGAAGTAATTTTCTTTAGTTTAGCTGATGTCTTGATTTACAGTTAAGACAATTTGTTTCATTTTGTTTGGGTTTTTACGACTTGCTTTTCTAAAATATTGATTTAATTTTGCTTTCTAATTATGTGAAACCATTTATGAAGTTCCCATATCAAAACTGCTAAACACCGTGTACAGCTTCCAACATTGTTTACCCCTTTCACTTCCTCCCTCATAGGTAATGATTTTCATTAGTTTTTGGTTTATGCTCTATTTTTTTTTTTAATATAAACAAATACATACCACTTTGGGAGACTAAAGCAGTGGGATCCCTTGAGCCTGAGAGTTCGAGACCAGCCTGGGAAACCTAGTGAGACATCATCACTACTAAAAAAAAATTATATATATTTTCCTCTTTTAACAGAAGTTAGCATGCCATGCACCTGGTGTTGCACCTTTTATTCACTTTTACACCAAAGCAGCATATACAGATCTGGCTTTTTTCTATAAAGATTTTGATGTTAAATTGGATGACTTCATACCACCCCCCACAGAAGTACAGAGAATCAGTTATCCAGATTCACTTCAGCTCCTAAAACTTCTATTTTTCAGTTTGTAGAGTTTTAACGTAAAATCAGAATACCAGGTTGTGGAGGATCTAAAATACACTCTAAAGGAAATAATACATCTGTTTAGTGTTCAGGCGATTAAAAAAAATAACCTAGGAAGTAAAAGTAAGATTTTCAAATATTGGTTATGTACGAAGAAGTCTGTTTGGAACAATTAGTCTGTGTCTATGCTGTTGTTGAATTTGACTGAAAGTGATCTTCCTTTTCTTACACACATTTAGCCACTATTGCATTATGCTAAGGTAGGAAGATTGTGATAACATGATTTTATGAGGTATATTTAATTTGTGGCTATCAAACACTATAAATTAGTAGAAATCAAGAACACATTTTCTTTCCATTTGTTCTCACATTGAGCTGCCTTATCACAGAATTGTGGATTCTTAGAGCTGAAAAAGATCTGATTAACCCTTCCCTTCCTCTGTCATTTTCCAGTTGAAAAAGCTGGGGCTGGGAGTGGTGCCACGACTGAGTTTGTCGTGTAATGGCAGAGTTGAAATTGAAACCTAAGTGTGCTGGCCCTGGATTTCCACCACCCCCAGCTGCTGCTGCCTCCTTCCTTGTTCCCCATTAGCGCCTGCCTTTTTATTTGGTCTTTTTAAAATCACAGCTTGGTAGATACGTTTCTGTGTCAGTAAGCGCTCTTCTGTCAGCAGAGGTTCTTGAGTTGTTGACTGCCCCTCCTGGTGTTTGAGGGACAGTGTTGCCCGCATATGGATCCTCCTCAGTGGTCAGCTCTGTGCAAGTGACACAGCCATCCTGAAGCGCCTGCCAGAGAAGTGTGTGCAGGTGATTTCTGCAGCACCCTTCTCCCCAAGCTTCTGGTGCCAACCATGGTTTCTGTGATGCTCGGGCCACATTGCCTTCAGACAACACCGTAGCAGTGTTGGTGTGTGTTTATGCAGCAGCGTTCTGGGGAGGGTGTGCAAGCCTTGCTGGCCCACCCACCTGCCCAGCTAGCCGTTTCTCATTAGCACTTTGAAGGCCTTACTTTACAGCAGAGGTCTTGACATTTTTCTCTGCTTCCTCACATTGACTATTTAGTTCCTTATTCTAAAAGTTAGTAATGCTTTAGAAAGGGAATAAAGAAGGATCCATCTCTTGCTGTGCTGCAGTAAAGAGGTAATGCACCCCAGGGTCGAGGGATTGAGGAAGAATTCCATTTGAACATCATCAGCAGTGAAGTTTGTTCCCAGTGCTTCAGTGGACTTTCCTATTAGATGAGTGTAGTGAAATATCAAGTTCATGTTCTGCTTTCTTGGGTTGGTCATAGAGAAGTTTGGTTTTTGATTTTCCCAAAGCAGACAGTAAAAAATATTTTAGGAAAAGTGATTTTTTTTTTTAATTGCAAAATAGAAATGTTAGCCCCTACCCTTTACTGTGGATGGTGGACTATGTTTTTGCCTAAAGAGCCATGTGCTGATTTTCCAGCAGGAGAAGAGTTTTGGTAGCCAAGTCTGGGCCCAAGTCCTAGCTCTGTCACTTCTGAGTTATATGTTCCTTGGCAGGCCCTTTTTTTTTGTTGTTTTTTTTAATAGATTTTATTTTTTAGAGCAGTTTTAGGTTAGTAGCAAAATTAAGCAGGAGGTAAAGAGATTTTCCATATACCCTCCACCCCCACATACACACAGCATCCCCTACTGTCAACATCTGTCACTAGAGTGGTCCATTTGTTACAAGCTTACTCAATACATCATTATGACCCAAAGCTTTGTCAGACTTTTGAGCTGAATTTTCCAACTTTAAAATGGAAATGACATGTCACAGGGTTTTCTGTTGTTAAATGAGACTATACCCACAAGAGCCGAGTTTGTAGTAGGCGGGACCAAGTGTCAGTAGTGCAAATTGTATCCGGCCACCAGAAATGTTTTTAGGAATGAAGACTGCAAAGCATTTCATTCACATTGAAAGAAGATGGCACAATAAACTGAGTCCCCCATGGATTCCTGGTTGTTTACGCTGCCACTTTCCTCTGGGCATCTGGGAGGTTTCGCTGGCAGGAGCAGGGATGGGCAGAGGTTGACACCAGGTTTCTAGGACCACAGAACATGGTACACCAAGGCTTGTTTGTGGCCTTGCCATGTTTCAAGTCTAGCTTGTGTGTTCTTGCCTCTTTAATACTTATTTATAAGCACACAAAGCAAAACAAAGATAATTTTCATTAGTCAAAATTTATGTAAAACAGCCTCAGCCTCACGAGTAGCTGGGATTACAGGCACCCGCCACCACACCCAACTAATTTTTATATTTTTAGTAGAGACAAGGTTTCACCATGTTGGCCAGGCTGGTTTCAAACTCCTGACAGATGAACCACCTGCCTTGGCCTCCCAAAGTGCTGGGATTACAGGCATGAGCCACCATACCCAGCCCTGGTGCATACCTAAAAAAAAGATTTTTTTCCCGTTGTCAGGCTGGGGGAAGTAATCCCACTATAGCAAATGATGTTGAATGAGCAACCTGCAGGTTCTGCAGTAGATTGAGAGGCTTTGACACCGAGTTTAACTGGCAATCACAGCAATGGGGTTACCTGCCAGTTTTCTATTAATGTATTTTTTTACATTTCTTTAAAGATAGTCTCACTGTGTTGCCCAGGCTGGTTTCAAACTGCTAGCCTCAAGTGACCCTCCCACCTCAGTCTCCTGAGTAGCTGGGATTATAGGTGTACGCCACTATTCCTGGCTTTATTAAGGTCTTTTTAAGCTTTCAGAAGCTTAGTAATAAACTTAAAGTTTTAAACTTAAGTCTTAGTCTTAAATTTAGTGTTAAAATCTTAAATGTAAGTCTTAATCTTAAAGCTGAGTAATTATTAAATGGATAGTTTATGCCACGTTGCTATTATGTGACAACAAACAGATTTTTCTTTGGGATATCAGCAACAGAGTACCGCAGGGTTATCTCCTCTGAAGTGAATCTGTCTTCTTAAGATCAGTCTCATGAACAAGGGTATCTTGTTGTGGCCTACATCTCAGCTGCAGCCATGTCGGCGTCTCTCTGGGCTGGATGAAAATTAGGATGTAAGTCGCTGCTTGGAAAGTGTGAAACGTGAAGATTTCCTCTGTGAGCTGCATATTTGAGAAGAGAGTTTGATATTCCTTGAACTAAGAAAAGTGTTATTTGTCTGATACGTCATGTTCTCCTGAAAGAAGCAGCAATGTTAAAAAGCTTGTTGTTTTAAACATATTTTTATTATAAAATAAACACATATAAAAATATGAATCAGGTGTATGGCTTAATGAATTATAAAATGAACACTGTCCAGGTCAAGAAATAAAACTGTGCCCCGCCAGCCTAAGAACTCCTTCCCTGTGTGCCCTCCCAGTGACAGTCCCTCTCTCCCATCAAGAAGGGACTGCTTCTCTAGTAATAACTTCCTTGTGTTTTCTTTTTACAGTTTTCTTGGTGGAATGTACACCTAGACATTACAGGTTAGCCGTGTCTATTTTTTTTAGCAGTAGATGTTTAGACATGACTTTATTATTTACTTATTATTATTATACTTTAAGTTCTAGGGTACATGTGCATAACGTGCAGGTTTGTTACATATGTATACTTGTGCCATGTTGGTGTGCTGCACCCATCAACTCGTCAGCACCCATCAACTCGTCATTTACATCAGGTATAACTCCCAATGCAATCCCTCCCCCCTCCCCCCTCCCCATGATAGGCCCCGGTGTGTGATGTCCCCCTTCCCGAGTCCAAGTGATCTCATTGTTCAGTTCCCACCTATGAGTGAGAACATGCGGTGTTTGGTTTTCTGTTCTTGTGATAGTTTGCTAAGAATGATGGTTTCCAGCTGCATCCATGTCCCTACAAAGGACACAAACTCATCCTTTTTTATGGCTGCATAGTATTCCATGGTGTATATGTGCCACATTTTCTTAATCCAGTCTGTCACGGATGGACATTTGGGTTGATTCCAAGTCTTTGCTATTGTGAATAGTGCCGCAATAAACATACGTGTGCATGTGTCTTTATAGCAGCATGAATTATAATCCTTTGGGTATATACCCAGTAATGGGATGGCTGGGTCATATGGTACATCTAGTTCTAGATCCTTGAGGAATCGCCATACTGTTTTCCATAATGGCTGAACTAGTTTACAGTCCCACCAACAGTGTAAAAGTGTTCCTGTTTCTCCACATCCTCTCCAGCACCTGTTGTTTCCTGACTTTTTAATGATCGCCATTCTAACTGGTGTGAGATGGTATCTCATTGTGGTTTTGATTTGCATTTCTCTGATGGCCAGTGATGATGAGCATTTTTTCATGTGTCTGTTGGCTGTATGAATGTCTTCTTTTGAGAAATGTCTGTTCATATCCTTTGCCCACTTTTTGATGGGGTTATTTGTTTTTTTCTTGTAAATTTGTTTGAGTTCTTTATAGGTTCTGGATATTAGCCCTTTGTCAGATGAGTAGATTGCAAAAATTTTCTCCCATTCTGTAGGTTGCCTGTTCACTCTGATGGTAGTTTCTTTTGCTGGGCAGAAGCTCTTTAGTTTAATTAGATCCCATTTGTCAATTTTGGCTTTTGCTGCCGTTGCTTTTGGTGTTTTAGACATGAAGTCTTTGCCCATGCCTATGTCCTGAATGGTACTACCTAGGTTTTCCTCTAGGGTTTTTATGGTATTAGGTCTAACATTTAAGTCTCTAATCCATCTTGAATTAATTTTCATATAAGGAGTAAGGAAAGGATCCAGTTTCAGCTTTCTACTTATGGCTAGCCAATTTTCCCAGCACCATTTATTAAATAGGGCATCCTTTCCCCATTTCTTGTGTTTCTCAGGTTTGTCAAAGATCAGATGGCTGTAGATGTGTGGTATTATTTCTGAGGACTCGGTTCTGTTCCATTGGTCTATATCTCTGTTTTGGTACCAGTACCATGCTGTTTTGGTTACTGTAGCCTTATAGTATAGTTTGAAGTCAGGTAGCGTGATGCCTCCAGCTTTGTTCTTTTGACTTAGGATTGTCTTGGAGATGCGGGCTCTTTTTTGGTTCCATATGAACTTTAAAGCAGTTTTTTTCCAATTCTGTGAAGAAACTCATTGGTAGCTTGATGGGGGTGACATTGAATCTATAAATTCCTTGGGCAGTATGGCCATTTTCACGATATTGATTCTTCCTATCCATGAGCATGGTATGTTCTTCCATTTGTTTGTGTCCTCTTTTATTTCACTGAGCAGTGGTTTGTAGTTCTCCTTGAAGAGGTCCTTTACATCCCTTGTAAGTTGGATTCCTAGGTGTTTTATTCTCTTTGAAGCAATTGTGAATGGAAGTTCATTCATGATTTGGCTCTCTGTTTGTCTGTTACTGGTGTATAAGAATGCTTGTGATTTTTGCACATTAATTTTGTATCCTGAGACTTTGCTGAAGTTGCTTATCAGCTTAAGGAGATTTTGGGCTGAGACAATGGGGTTTCCTAAATATACAATCATGTCATCTGCAAAGAGGGACAATTTGACTTCTTTTTTTCCTAACTGAATACCCTTGATTTCTTTCTCTTGCCTGATTGCCCTAGCCAGAACTTCCAACATTATGTTGAATAGGAGTGGTGAGAGAGGGCATCCCTGTCTTGTGCCAGTTTTCAAAGGGAATTTTTCCAGTTTTTGCCCATTCAGTATGATATTGACTGTGGGTTTGTCATAAATATCTCTGATTATTTTGAGGGACATTCCATCAATACCGAATTTATTGAGCGTTTTTAGCATGAAGGGCTGTTGAATTTTGTCAAAAGCCTTTTCTGCATCTATTGAGATAATCATGTGGTTCTTGTCTTTGGTTCTGTTTATATGCTGGATTATGTTTATTGATTTGCGAATGTTGAACCAGCCTTGCATCCCAGGGATGAAGCCCACTTGATCATGGTGGATAAGCTTTTTGATGTGCTGCTGAATCCGGTTTGCCAGTATTTTATTGAGGATTTTTGCATCGATGTTCATCAGGGATATTGGTCTAAAATTCTCTTTTTTTGTTGTGTCTCTGCCAGGCTTTGGTATCAGGATGATGTTGGCCTCATAAAATGAGTTAGGGAAGATTCTCTCTTTTTCTATTGATTGGAATAGTTTCAGAAGGAATGGTACCAGCTCCTCCTTGTACCTCTGGTAGAATTCAGCTGTGAATCCATCTGGTCCTGGACTTTTTTTGGTTGGTAGGCTATTAATTATTGCCTCAATTTCAGAGCCTGCTATTGGTCTATTCAGGGATTCAACTTCTTCCTGGTTTAGTCTTGGAAGAGTGTAAGTGTCCAGGAAATTATCCATTTCTTCTAGATTTTCTAGTTTATTTGCGTAGAGGTGTTTATAGTATTCTCTGATGGTAGTTTGTATTTCTGTGGGGTCGGTGGTAATATCCCCTTTATCATTTTTTATTGCGTCTATTTGATTCTTCTCTCTTTTCTTTATTAGTCTTGCTAGCGGTCTGTCAATTTTGTTGATCTTTTCAAAAAACCAACTCCTGGATTCATTGATTTTTTGGAGGGTTTTTTGTGTCTCTATCTCCTTCAGTTCTGCTCTGATCTTAGTTATTTCTTGCCTTCTGCTAGCTTTCGAATGTGTTTGCTCTTGCTTCTCTAGTTCTTTTAATTGTGATGTTAGAGTGTCAATTTTAGATCTTTCCTGCTTTCTCTTGCGGGCATTTAGTGCTATAAAGTTCCCTCTACACACTGCTTTAAATGTGTCCCAGAGATTCTGGTATGTTGTATCTTTGTTCTCATTGGTTTCAAAGAACATCTTTATTTCTGCCTTCATTTCGTTATGTACCCAGTAGTCATTCAGGAGCAGGTTGTTCAGTTTCCATGTAGTTGAGCGGTTTTGATTGAGTTTCTTAGTCCTGAGTTCTAGTTTGATTGCAGTGTGGTCTGAGAGACAGTTTGTTATAATTTCTGTTCTTGTACATTTGCTGAGGAGTGCTTTACTTCCAATTATGTGGTCAATTTTGGAATAAGTGCGATGTGGTGCTGAGAAGAATGTATATTCTGTTAATTTGGGGTAGAGAGTTCTATAGATGTCTATTAGGTCTGCTTGCTGCAGAGATGAGTTCAATTCCTGGATATCCTTGTTAACTTTATGTCTTGTTGATCTGTCTAATGTTGACAGTGGAGTGTTGAAGTCTCTCATTATTATTGTATGGGAGTCTAAGTCTCTTTGTAAGTCTCTAAGGACTTGCTTTATGAATCTGGGTGCTCCTGTATTGGGTGCATATATATTTAGGATAGTTAGCTCTTCCTGTTGAATTGATCCCTTTACCATTATGTAATGGCCTTGTCTCTTTTGATCTTTGATGGTTTAAAGTCTGTTTTATCAGAGACTAGTATTGCAACCCCTGCTTTTTTTTGTTCTCCATTTGCTTGGTAAATCTTCCTCCATCCTTTTATTTTGAGCCTATGTATGTCTCTGCGTGTGAGATGGGTCTCCTGAATACAGCAGACTGATGGGTCTTGACTCTTTATCCAGTTTGCCAGTCTGTGTCTTTTAATTGGAGCATTTAGTCCATTTACATTTAAAGTTAATATTGTTATGTGTGAACTTGATCCTGCCATTATGATATTAACTGGTTATTTTGCTCGTTAGTTGATGCAGTTTCTTCCTAGCCTCGATGGTCTTTACATTTTGGCATGTTTTTGCAATGGCTGGTACCGGTTGTTCCTTTCCATGTTTAGTGCTTCCTTCAGGGTCTCTTGTAAGGCAGGCCTAGTGGTGACAAAATCTCTAAGCATTTGCTTATCTGTAAAGGATTTTATTTCTCCTTCACTTATGAAACTTAGTTTGGCTGGATATGAAATTCTGGGTTTAAAATTCTTTTCTTTAAGAATGTTGAATATTGGCCCCCACTCTCTTCTGGCTTGTAGAGTTTCTGCCGAGAGATCTGCTGTTAGTCTGATGGGCTTCCGTTTGTGGGTAACCCGACCTTTCTCTCTGGCTGCCCTTAAGATTTTTTCCTTCATTTCAACTTTGGTGAATCTGGCAATTATGTGTCTTGGAGTTGCTCTTCTCGAGGAGTATCTTTGTGGTGTTCTCTGTATTTCCTGGATTTGAATGTTGGCCTGCCCTACTAGGTTGGGGAAGTTCTCCTGGATGATATCCTGCAGAGTGTTTTCCAACTTGGTTCCATTTTCCCCCTCACTTTCAGGCATCCCAATCAGACGTAGATTTGGTCTTTTTACATAATCCCATACTTCTTGCAGGCTTTGTTCATTTCTTTTTCTTCTTTTTTCTTTTGGTTTCTCTTCTCGCTTCATTTCATTCATTTGATCCTCAATCGCTGATACTCTTTCTTCCAGTTGATCCAGTCGGTTACTGAAGCTTGTGTATTTGTCACGTATTTCTCGTGTCATGGTTTTCATCTCTTTCATTTCGTTTATGACCTTCTCTGCATTAATTACTCTAGCTATCAATTCTTCCACTTTTTTTTCAAGATTTTTAGTTTCTTTGCGCTGGGTACATAATTCCTCCTTTAGCTCTGAGAAGTTTGATGGACTGAAGCCTTCTTCTCTCATCTCATCAAAGTCATTCTCCGTCCAGCTTTGATCCCTTGCTGGCGATGAGCTGCGCTCCTTTGCCGGGGGAGATGCGCTCTTATTTTTTGAATTTCCAGCTTTTCTGCCCTGCTTTTTCCCCATCTTTGTGGTTTTATCTGCCTCTGGTGTTTGATGATGGTGACGTACTGATGGGGTTTTGGTGTAGGTGTCCTTCCTGTTTGATAGTTTTCCTTCTAACAGTCAGGGCCCTCAGCTGTAGGTCTGTTGGAGATTGCTTGAGGTCCACTCCAGACCCTGTTTGCCTGGGTATCCCGGCCCGCGGGATCATCGAAGCAGGCCCTGGAGGAGGGAGTGGGAATTTGGGGAACAAGAGACACGAGAAATGGAGACAAGACAGTGCTCTGATCAAGTCTCGTTTAATGGCAGTAATGCAGTGCCTTATATACACTTGGAGAGGAAGGGGTTGGGCCAAGGCGGAAATGATCTCATTTCAGAGGGCGCGGCCAGGCAGGTTTCGGTTTCAACGGTCGGTCGTCATGTTGCGCCTGCGCTAGGAAGTAACAATTTTGCTACGAAGTAACAATTTTCGCGCGCAGGAAAGATGGGTGAAGAAGAAGCAGGAAGAGCGCCATCTTGTGCGAGGTATTTAATACAGGGAAAAGACAAATCTGGGAAGGAGGTGAGAGGTGGAAATGAATAGAGCTCAGGCATCTAATCGTCAATAATTACTCGCTATGGCCGGGGCGCGCAGCTCCGGACACCTGGGTATCAGCAGCAGAGGCTGCAGAAGATAGAATATTGCTGAACAGCGAGTGTACCTGTCTGATTCTTGCTTTGGAAGCTTCCTCTCAGGGGTGTACTCCACCCTGTGAGGTGTGAGGTGTCAGACTGCCCCTAGTGGGGGATGTCTCCCAGTTAGGCTACTCAGGGGTCAGGGACCCACTTGAGCAGGCAGTCTGTCCCTTCTCAGATCTCAACCTCCATGTTGGGAGATCCACTGCTCTCTTCAAAGCTGT
Source organism: Chlorocebus sabaeus (assembly GCF_047675955.1). Taxonomy (NCBI): domain Eukaryota; kingdom Metazoa; phylum Chordata; class Mammalia; order Primates; family Cercopithecidae; genus Chlorocebus; species Chlorocebus sabaeus. The sequence goes on from NC_132913.1 coordinate 128,931,163, forward strand.
CAGAGTCGTTTGCGTCTGCAGAGGTTTCTGCTGCTTTTGTTGTTTAGCTGTGCCCTGTCCCCAGAGGTGGAGTCTACAGAGACAGGCAGGTTTCCTTGAGCTGCTGTGAGCTCCACCCAGTTCGAGCTTCCCAGCGGCTTTGTTTACCTACTTAAGCCTCAGCAATGACGGGCGCCCCTCCCCCAGCCTCGCTGCTGCCTTGCGGTTAGATCGCAGACTGCTGTGCTAGCAATGAGGGAGGCTCCATGGGCGTGGGACCCTTCTGGCCAGGTGTGGGATGTAATCTCCTGGTGTGCCCGTTTGCTTTAAGCGCAGTATTGGGGTGGGAGTTACCCGATTTTCCAGGTGTTGTGTGTCTCAGTTCCCCTGGCTAGGAAAAGGGATTCCCTTCCCCCTTGTGCTTCCCAGGTGAGGCGATGCCTCGCCCTGCTTCAGCTCTCACTGGTCGGGCTGCAGCAGCTGACCAGCACCGATTGTCCAGCACTCCCTAGTGAGATGAACCCAGTACCTCAGTTGAAAATGCAGATATCACCGGTCTTCTGTGTCGCTCGCTCTGGGAGTTGGAGACTGGAGCTGTTCCTATTCGGCCATCTTGCTCCGCCCCCCCGACAAATTTTCGACTTTGTTATAATGAATAGAAGAGAAAGAACCTGAAGAAATTTTTCAAGCTATACTTACAAAAACATAAATGAGAATTATACAGTAGAATAAATAGGAGAAATGACTTCTAAAAATGTATTTCAGTTATATAAATGTTTACAGATTTGTAGCATTACTTAAGGGAAATAATGCCTTTGATAACCAAAGTAAAACATCCTATCCCTTGTTTCAGAAGAACCCACTTTTGATGGTTCTACATTTGATAAATGTTGTGAGCTGACCAAGAACATGTAGATCATTTATTTTTATTTTCATGTTTTCATGTTGGAGGTACCTTCAAAGTGGAAGTCTTCTTCATTTGCATTCTCTTACTTTTGCATTAACTGCTCAATAAATAAAAGTTTGTGAAAGGACAAATATCATATATTCTCACTCGTGGGAACTGAAAAAAACTGACGTTTATCAGAGGTTGGGAAGGGTAGTGGGGGTGGGGGGTTAAGAAGGATTAATTAATGGGTACAAAAATGCAGTAAGAAGAAATAAGATCTATTGTTCGGTAGCACAATAGGGCAACTGTAGTTAATACGTTATTGTATATTTCAAAATAACTAGAGGAGTGGATTTGGAATGTTCCCAACAGAAAGAATTTGTAAATGTTTGAGGTGGAGGATGTCCCAAATACCCTAATTTGACCATTACACATTGTTTGCTTGTGTAAGAATACAAAACTTGAGTTAGACAGCAGTTAAGTTTAGGAGATCTATTATATAGCATGGTGACTTTAGTTAGTAACAACATATTGTATTTCTGAAAGTTGCTAAGATACACATTGTATTTCTGAAAACTACTATTTTTGTGGATTTTAAGTGTTCTCTCCACAAAAAATGTTAAGTTTGTGAGGTCATGCATATGTTAATTGCCTCAATTTGGCCATCCCATAGTGTAGACATATTTCAGGGCATCATGTTGTACATGATAAGTTTATACAATTTTTGTCAATAAAAAAATAAGAAAAAAATCACATACCCCATAAATACGTACAATTATGCACTCATAAAAATTAAGTAAAAGTTTATGGAATTGAAATGAAAAGGCTTGTTTATGATTCTCAGAACTTCATGTATCTCATGTTTAATATTAGTTTTGCAAAAACAGTAATTCATTACAGTGTCGTTCTGTTTGTGGTTGTAGTCTTGTCTTTTGCTGTTGTCATCTTTACAGTGCATTGCATGATGTACCACTTCGTGTTTTTTGATGCCAGTGACATTAAGTAAATACTTAGCAAATGTTTACAGTAAGAATTTAGTTCCTGCCCTCAAGGAGCATCCGGCATGAAGAATGACAGCTGAAGATGGTAGGTAACTGCCAACCTGTGCCAACCGTGCAGCTCAGGTAATAAATGTGTCAGTCAGTGGCTTTGTTCAGGAATTAGGATGGGACTTGCACTGCCTTGTCATTTTGTTCATACTACTCACATTTTGCTTGTCCCAGAGGATTTAGCTCTTCATTTTTTGCTTTCTTGTTTGATAAACTGGACGTGTGCAGAAGCTTAGAAGGTTGTCTTTGTGGGTAAGGTTTAAGTGTACAGTAGGAGATGCTTGGCAGTAAGTCACTGAGAGCCTATTTGAAATTAAGAAATAGAAAGGTTCTTTTCTAGGTGTGGTGGCTCTCGCCTGTAATCCCAGCACTTTGGGAGGCTGAGGTGGGAGGATCACTTGAGGCCAGGAGTTCACAACCAGCCTTGCCAACGTGGTGAAACCCCATCTCTACTAAAAATACAAAAAATTAGCTGGGTATGATGACTCACGCCTGTGGTGCCAGCTACTCCAGAGGCTGAGGTGGGAGAATTGCTTGAGCCCTGGAGCTGGAGGTTGCAGTGAACCAAGATGGCACCACTGCACTTTAGCCTGGGCAACAGAGCAAGACTCTGCCTCCAAAAAAAGTGGGGAGTTCTTGATTTGCTTGTCTTGATGACAAAACAAGCATGAAAAAGAGGAAAGGGCCGGGAGACTCGGAGCAATTAAGTTGGCACGCGAGGAGACTGGACTAGAAATTGAGTGAGACTAACTCTTTAAAAGGTTACGGATTAGTGGAAGACTCTGAGAGTGATTGGGTGAGATAAAATAATGGGTGCAGTGCTGCATTCTTTGTTGATTAAACACCCAGCATTTGTATCTCACCTCCACCAGTTTTGCCGTATTTTTTGCCGTACTATGTTTTATTGTATTAAATATGTAAAAATTGATTTTTAATCATAAATAAGACATTTCACAAGGGAAGTTCCCATAAATAATAGATAATAAACACAATTAAAAACAAGCTAGTATTATTCTAGCTGATACTTAATACTAAATATTTAGTAGTTAATACTAGGCTGATCTTCGTTAAAAACAATGAAGACGCATTTTACTATCTTTGTGTGTCCCATACCATCATGTTGCAGACTTCAAATATATACAATAAAATCTGTTTTTAAAAATATATACCCAATTTTAATGGAAAAATAAAATCTACAGTGCATTAAACAAATAATGACGAGAATAGCCCTGTTAGACTTAATAGCTTGCAAGCAGAGACCTTCCCCTTGGCACAAAGGAGAGTTGAAAAGGACATGAGCTCTTCCCTGGGCCAGGTGTTTGACCTGCTTGGGCCCTCATTGTCATCTGTTAAGTAGGCTGTGGATAGTGATGAGGGGGTTATTGTGAGGGTGGGCGTTGTTGTGAGAATAGGCAGGAGCTGGGAAGGGCCTGACCAAGGGCAGGTGCCTCCTGCTACCAGGCATGTAGTCCTTGTTACCCTTATCCAAACTGTCATTCAGTGCCATACATGAAATTACTTCCCAGACTACCAGTGGCACCCGCTCTACCCTGGCAAGACACGTTAGAAAAATCGAGGAGTACAAGGCTGGCAAAGACAAACCTGGCTGTTTTCGTCTCCTTTATTGGCATTTGTCCTCAGCTGGAGTAGTCTTCTACTCCACATAAAGTCAGCAGAGGGGAAGAACAGTTGCACGAATGCCTCAGATCTTGCTGTGCACTGCCTGACACGCATTAAAGCTATCTATGCTTTGTGGAGCCCATTTACGTTTGGTAGAAATGGCACTATCTAGTACTTAAAAAGGATCATCACCCCAATAACTGTTTGGGCTGGTGGAGAAAGGTGTGCTAAGGGAGTGGACAGCCTAGGGTTGGTGTGGCAGCCCTGGGCTCTCTTGCTTCTGCTAGGTGGGTGGTGGTGATGTCACTCGTTCGTGAGGTCTAACAGGTTAAATGAGTTAATGGGTATGACTGGCTCATAGAGCATTCAGAAATATTGTTATTGAGGGTGGTGCTTGTTATTTTATGCTCCACCTATGAGTGCCTGAGAGAAAATAATCTTTTGTAACGCTTTCTTTTGAAGTGATTAAGACTTACAGAAGTTGCAGAAATAATACAGAGGATTCCCTTGTCTCCGATAATTCTTTTTTTACCTTGTTTTAATACCTAAATAATGTGATAATTCCTTCATGTGTGTGTGTTTTTTTTTTTTTTTTCATTTTAGTGTTTTCTTCACTCAGATGGTGAAGAATGGGAGAGATAGAAGGAACATACAGAGTCCTGCAGACTGCAGGGACACGCTTGGGTGCCCAGACCCCTGTGGGAGTTAGCACCCTTGAGCCTGGGCAGACTCTGTTGCCCAGAATGCAAGAGAAGCACCTGCACCTCAGAGTAAAGCTGCTGGACGACACCGTGGAAATATTTGACACTGAGGTAAGAAGCATGATTTTTGGAGGCGTATTTTGTTATCTCTTCTAACAGTCAAATTATATACCAAGTTCCATTTTGCTGGTTAGACTTTGCATATTAAGTTGACCAAAAGTGACTTTGGTAACACATGAGAAAATCTTTAGAAATGGTAAATCTGAATTTCTCCTTTTATTTGGAAAGTGGTATTGTCATATCTTTTGTTTAAAATTGTAGTATAATTTGGTCTTTCTACTCTTCTTTCAAAGTGAGAGGCTGGCTAAGAGACTGCTGGAAGGTGCAGACTGGAGCCAGATGGTACACCCAGACCTTCCCAGCTTAGCCACCTGGTCTCAACGAGGCCCGGGCCACCTGGATGAGAGGATGCCACTTAGCCTCCATGTGTGTCAGCTTCCTATTCTGAAACGTGGGGACAATTATAATCCCTCTTTCCCAGAGCTGCTGGTGTGAGGATTGAGCAGACACCACACACAGAGCCTGTCATGCAGGAAGTGTTGTATGGTGTTAACATATAACTTACTTTTCTAGGTCAATGATAATACAGTTTTTATTTTGAAAATTCCCTTGGCTGGGCGCGGTGGCTCAAGCCTGTAATCCCAGCACTTTGGGAGGCCGAGACGGGTGGATCACGAGGTCAGGAGATCGAGACCATCCTGGCTAACACGGTGAAACCCCGCCTCTACTAAAAAATACAAAAAAAAAAAAAGAAAATTCCCTTATAGAAGATTGCACTGGTAATATTAGCAAGAACAATTAAATATACTAAGAATATATGCATATATCAATATTTAAGTAACACTATTTTTTAGGTCCATGTAATGTATTAGAAAACTTTTTTTGTTTTTCTACATGTTATTAGCATGAAAGTTCTTTTTATTTATTCATTTTTTACTTTTTTTTTTTTTCTTTTTTTGAGAAAGGGTCTTCTGTCACCCAGGCTGGAATGCAGTGGCGCGATCATGGCTCACTGCAGCCTGGACCTCCTGGGCTCAAGCGATCCGCCCTCCTCAACCCCTGAAGTAGCTGGGATTACAAGCATACACCACCACGCCTGTCTAATTTTTGTATTTTTAGTAGAAACAGGGTTTTGTCATGTTGTCCAGGCTGGCCTCAATCTCCTGGGCTCAATAGATCCTCCCGCTTCAGCCTCCCAAGTGCTAGGATTATAGGTGTCAGCCACCGTGCCCAGCCAAAAGTTCTTTTTAAAATTATTTATTTTCATATGTAATACACAAATGCATTCTCTTTTTTTCTAATTTTTTCTGGCTTTCAAGTAACATCTTTAGAAGCTTTTCTTGCTCTTAATGACACAAAAGTAAGGACAAGAGAATGAATTTAAACTCTCGCAGGAGGTTTATTTACACTTGGGAATTTATTTTGAGGAGTCAAGATGCTACACAGAAAGTAAAACTATTATTGAGCTGTGGACCTTTTTGCAGAATGCATTGCATGGGGTGGGAAGGAAGGAAGAGGGAACACAGAGGAGGGGTGCTTGGTGGGTGGGGCAATGAAGCTCTGAGCAAGGTGGTCTCTGGCCTTTAGTGTTGTTTGAAGGCAAGTATGGAGGGTGTGAGAACTCAGGGGACCCGGATACTTTTCTGAAGCTGTTATCTGAGGAGGAAGTGAAAGATAATTTCATCAGGGCCATGGTAACTGAAACCGGTAGGACCTGTCTGTCCAACTTCCCACATCACTTCTGGTGCAGGGAAGGAGGTCTGAAGCTGGGCAACCTTTGAACCCTGAAGAGTAGCAGTCGGCTGCACTTTCACCAGCTCTTGGATGACTTTCCTGTAGGAAATAGGTTAAAGTCTGGAAACTTAATTGGGCTCCCAAATCTTTTTCAATCAAGTGTTTGGAGGAATTTCCACCATGTAGCCATCCTCCAATAAACACGTTTACCGTAGTCTAGGCTTATAACAGGTGCAAAATTTAAGAGGAAAAAAAGTAAAAGAAAAATAATTGTACTAATAGTTTTACTTTTAGAGTGTGTCTTTTTTTTCTCTCTCTCTTTTTTTTTGTTCTGCCTACTGAACTTTATCAACTAAAACTAGGACCTAGAAGAAAAAAGCACACATTTGTTGTTGAGCTATAAATAAGATGTAAATTCTTCTCAGATAAATTCACCTTTACTGAGTATGAGTCATTTTATACCTAAGGAAATCAGAGATGCCATTTTGTGAAAGTTTTGCAATATTTAGAGCTTGTCAGTTTTAATAAATTGAGATTATTATTTCAGTTAAGTATAACTGTTGTATTTGGTTTTTGATATATCTGGCAGAGTTACCAGAAATTAAAGAACTTTTATTTGAAGAAAAAGAAAATGGTCTTGCATATTCTGAATATCCTGTGTTGGATGGGGTACTTTTTTTTGTTGTTGTTAAGGACAGGATCTTGCTATGTTCCCCAGGCCAGCCTCTAACTCTTGGATTCAAGTGATCCTCCTGCCTCAGCCTCCCAAGTAGCTAGGATTACAGATGTGAGCCACTGTGCCAGCTTGGGGTATTTTTTACATTGTGTTGCCTGCTGATACACACCTTTAGGGAGAGCTAAAATTCAATATATTATAAGTTGGTTGTATTCTGCTTCCAAGTACCCTGTCCTCCACAACTGCATCAGTTAGCTTTGTTAAGTAACAAACCATCCCAAACGTGGAGCTTAAATCACAGGTCTATGTGTTGGTTTGGAGGCTCTAGTAGGCTGACTCAGAGGGTTGGGCAATCTGGGATTGCCTTACCCACACATTTGGCACCCTGGTTGGAACCTCACATGCAGAATCTCATTCTCCCTCCAGCCCACTTGGCCTCATTTTCGTGGTCACAGAAATGTTCTCAGTCCAGAAGTGGGCACTGCAGTGTCCCTTGGGCTCTTGGCTTGGAATTTGTCCATTGTCACTTCTGCCACGTTTTATTAATCAAAGCAGGCTACCAGGCTAGCTCTGATTCAAGGGGTGGAGAAGTAGAGGCACCTTGGTGGGAGAGCGGCGAGGAATCGGTGAGCATTTTTTGTAATCTACCCTGACAAGTATTGCCAGTATACCAGGATACAGCCTCTGGAAGTGCAACTGTCTGTGCCACTCTAAGGTTTGGTGTCGATGGGCTGGTAAGTGGGGCCTGCCCTTAGTGGGCAGTGTCCCCTCCTGGGGAAGTCCCCCCTGCATAGCCCCACAGAGGCAGGCTTGTCCCACCCCCTCTTCCTTGTTGTTTTTGGATCAAGGCTGGTTGTCTGACCCAAGCTCACCCTCACTGTCTTGCTGTCATTCGTTCACTTGTCTCATTCGTATTCTGTCTCTCTGCCTCTTGCCTTTACATTGGAACCAAGAGACATACTGTGGTCAGGTGGTTTTTGCTGTTGGACCTGTAGGCTGAGGCAGACACTCGGCTACCAGGTGTCGGGTGCACTAAGCAGTGAGACCCCGGCTGGGCAGATCTGTCTTGGTGAAGACACCACATCCTGGTGCCTGCTTGCTGTCTCCCTGCTCCTGAAATGCAAGTTCTGGGAAGGAAAGGCTGTATTATGTCTACTGCTCCTCTGGTGTTTGGAACAGGGCCTTGCTGAGTAAATGTGTTAAATGAATGAAATCAAAAGTTAGATTTGGTTAACAGACTTTAAGAATGTTTTGAATTTTTCCCTCTGTTGCAGTGTTTTCTAACCTCAGGGATTCAATTTTGTTTTGTTTTGGGGTTTTCTGGCCATATGCACCTATCTTATTTGTCTGTTTACTACATTATCTTTTCACTTAAGTCTTAAGCAGCGGTGTTCTTCCAGGGAGATGTGCTGATGCTAAACTTGAAAGGCACGCGCTGCTTCTGTGTTCGCATGGCCAAAAAACTCTGGCATCGTGTGGTGCTGTGCAGATTCCCCAAGCTGATGCTGGAAGTTCACATTTCAGGAACCTTTTTAACACAGGAGAAGTTCTGACATTTCATTGTTTTTAAAATGTTTATTTTTTGCTTTGCTGAAAATACAGACCCACTTGGCCTGAAGACCTCAGTGCTCATGGCTGTCTGTCCATGTATAATCTGTGGTGAGTGGTTTTATGTATGTCTGCAACAAATAAGCCCTGGCTGTCTTCCTTATATTTTCTTCAGAAAGTTGAGCTCTATAAGTCTCCAGTTCTGTTTATATCTCCCATCTCCCAGAGTGTACAAATGAAAATCTGTTTTCTGTCAAGGCAGACTGCCACAGGAATGACAAATGATTCTAGAGCAAAAACTGCTGACAGAAGCTAGTGGAGGTGATTGAGCACAGGGTTGTATTTTGTTCCTGTTCTTTCCTTCTAGATCTAGAAATGCGTACGTGTTTATTCTTGCAGCGCTTTTCCCTAGATCTAGAAACACATACTTGTTTATTCTTGCAGCTCGTTCTTTCTAGATCTAGAAATACATGCATATTTATTCTTGCAATGCTTTCTCTCTACATCTAGAAATGCGTGCTTGTTTATTGTTGCCACCGATAAGTCAAGATGATTTGAAGCTAGAAGCTGTTCAGTATGTAATAGTGTTGGTGGATAAAATGGGGCTGAAATGTTTTAACAGCTTTATAGAGATGTAATTCACATGCCAGACGATTTACCCATTTAAAGTGTAAAATTCACTGGTATTTAATATTCACAGAAATGTACAACTATCACCACAGTCAATTTTAGACCATTTTAATCACCCCACATCTTTTAGCTGTCACCTCCTCAACCTCCGTCTCCCTTCCCCTCAGCTCTAAGCAAACAGTAACCTACTTTCTATCCCTATCGATTTCCTTGTTCTGGATATTTCATATGATTAGGATCGTATACTATGTAGTCTTGTATGACTGGCTTTTTTCACTTAGTGTATGTTTTGGAGGTTCATCCATGCTGTAACATGTAGCAGTACTTCATTCTTTTTCATGGCTGAATAATATTTCATTGTATGGACATACTACATTTTATCTGTTCCTCAGTTGATGGACATTTGGATTGTTTCCATCTTTTGGCTATTATGAATAATTCTGCTGTAAACATTCATGTACAAGTTTTTGTGTGGATGTATGTTTTCATTTTTGAGAGGATAAAGTTGTCTCGGTATCTTAGCGGGAGTGGGTGGGTCTAGGACCCTTGAGGATACCAATATCCGTAGATGTTCAAATTCCTTATATAAAAAATGGTATAGTATTTGCATATACACATCTTCTGGTGTACTTTATTTTATTTAATTAATTAATTTTTTTATTTTGAGATGGAGTCTTACTCTGTCACCCAGACTGGAGTGCAGTGGCGTGATCTCAGCTCACTGCAACCTCTGCCTCCTGGGTTCAAGTGATTCTCCTGCCTCAGCCTCCCAAGTAGCTGGGATTATAGGTGCCCGCCACTACATCCAGCTAATTTTTTGTATTTTTAGTAGAGACAGGGTTTCACCACGTTGGCCAGGCTGGTCTCGAACTCCTGACCTCAGGTGATCCACCCACCTTAGCCTCCCATAGTGCTGGGATTACAGGCGTGAGCCACTGCGTCTGGCCATCTGGTGTACTTTAACTCATCTCTAGATTACTTATAATACCTCATACAATGGAAACACTGTGTGAATATTTGTTCTACTGTATTGACTATTATCTCTCGTTGTACTATTACTTTTTATCATTTTGGTGGGGTTGTTTTTAGCAGTTTTGATCATCAGTTGGTTAATCACATCTGTAGATGCCAAACCTGTGGATGCACAGGAGTGACAGAATACCTAGAAGTAGAATTGCTGGGTCACATGGGAACTCTAGGTCTAATCATTAGAGGAACTGCGAGACTGTTTTCCAAAGTAGCTGTGCCATTTTACATTCCTGCCAGCAATGTTATGTATTCCAGTTTCTCCACATGTTTGCCAACACTTAACTGTTTTCTGACTTTTTTATTCTAGCCATCCTAGTAGATGTGTAGTAGTATCTCATTGTGGTTTGAGATGATATTTTTATTTTTATTTTTGAGGCAGAATTTCGCTCTGTCACTCAGGCTGGAGTGCAATGGTGTGATTTCAGCCCACTACAACCTCTGTCTCTGGCTCAAGTGATTCTCCTGCCTTAGCCTCCTGAGTAGTTGGGATTACAGGTGCCCACGACCATGCCCAGCTAATTTTTTTTTGTATTTTTAGTAGAGACGGAGTTTCATCATGTTGGCCAGGCTGGTTTTGAACTCTTGACCTTAAGTGATCCACCCCACTTGGCCTCCCAAAATGCTGGGATTACAGGTGTGAGCTGCTGCGCCCGGCTTATCTTTTTTTTTTTTTTTTTTTTTTTTTTTTTTTGAGACAGGGTCTCGCTCTGTCACCCAGACTGGAGTGCAGTGGCATAGTCAAAACTCACTGCAGCCTCGACCTCCCCATGCTCAGCTGATCCTCCTGCCTCAGCCTCCCGAATAGCTGGGACTACAGGTGTGCACCACCATGTTGGCTAATTTGTTAAATTTTTGTAGAGATGGGGTCTCCCCACGTTGCCCAGGTTGTCTCAAACTCTTGGTCTCTAGCAGTCCTCCTGCCTCAGCCTCCCAAAGTGTTGGGATTATAGGTGTGAGCTACTACACCTAGCCAGAAGCCAACTTGTAAACTGATTTTTGGTCAGGAGAGAAATCTGTATGATGTATTTAGGGCGAAGGCCTATTTGTGGATATTGACTTCAATTATATTTTATTTTAAGCCGCTTTTGACATTTATTAATGGGATATTTAGCTAATCAAAGGTCAGTGACTAGTTTTTTTTATCTAGTAAAGTCTTGATTTGTTTTTATGATTAAACAAATTCTGTGGTTTTGAACATAGAAATCTGGCCTCGGCTCTAAAGAATCTTGTTTTTGAGTCATAAATTGTTTTAAAACCATCTGAAAGTTGTGTGTCAGCTTGCCTTGTCTTGTGTGCTAAGTCATGGGGTAGAAATACTTTCAGCTCCAGACCACGCCAGGTGTGAAAAGTGTCTAACTCCATTGCTGGATGCAGTGGAAGGAGAGTTGAGGTGCATAATTGAGACCCCCATTCCAGAAAGTCTTCCCAGGCTCTTTAGAGGGTAAGATGTCTAGAACAATTATACTCTCATTAATTCATAATTAACTCTCAGGTTTAGGAGTTAATGCGATTTAAAGGTTTTCTATTATCTGAAAGTTAGTATTATGGAGAAGAGATATGTAATGATTAAAAGAACAGCCTGGGATGCAGTTTAAGGGTGTGAGGCCTTGCCCCGGCAGCAGATGTCCTTTGCCTTTGCTGACAAGTGGGGATTGCTTCTAATGAGCACGAGGGTTTTATTTATTACTGTTCATCTACTTTCTCATGTTCCCCTTTTCTTTAACATATTCACAGTTTTTAGGATGGACTTTCTTTTTCTTTTCTTCTTTAGAATTGCAGAGGCTTTAGGTTAAATATGTGACAAGTAGGAAGACAAATTCTCAGTCACGAAGTTCCATGCTAGAAGATTTTAACTTGCTATTCCAGTAAAAACTTAATGTTTTCATTCTGGCAGGAAGAAATAGTCAAAATTCCAGAAAGTATTGTAGCCAGATGTTTGTCATTGCTCCCACATGAACATCCTAAATATGGCAAATAAACTGCCTTAGAACTTATTTTGGTCTGACCTCAGAAGAAGAAGTAACTCAGCTTCTGAAATTTGGGGATGATAGAGGTTTTATACAAAAGCTCTTATGTGTTTCTGGGATACCAAGCTATTATGTGACTCTACCCTAGCTTTTAAAACCTGTTATTTTGTCTTGGAAAGTCGATCTATTCCTTTGACCCTGATGCTCAGGAATGTGGTAGGGTGGCGCATGGCAGAGACGTGGACATTTTTATTCTTACTTACCCAGTGGTGATGTTGGCACTCCCAGAGCCAGTTCCCCCACCAAGCCCTAACACACATACACAAGCAAGGCTGGTAAGTCACAGTGTGTGTTAGAACACACAGCAAGGGCGACTGATGAAGAAGTTAGGCCAGCAAATGGAAAAGAGTAGGGAAATGTCATCCTGTTGATCTCTGTACCAGTGAAGACGCCCTGACCGTGGTTGTATAGCAGAGAATAACCAAGTTACTTCAGGATCTCAGCAGAGGCTTGTGGGAGTGAAGCTTGCTGACTGGTCACTGGACTTGCACACCATTTCTTGAGTACCTGAGAGTTCTAGCACCTGATGTGGTTAATCGCATATCAGGTGACACAGGCAGTGGCTGTCCCATGTGAGCTGCGAGCCCCAACTCAGAAACCCCTCGATCTACTCGCACCCATGTGACTCCCCCATTTTTGATCAGGAAAGAATTTGATTCTATTGTTATTTGATTTGTGGGAGGCTAGAAAAACTGAGTTTGTACAGGTTGAGTATCCCTTATCTAACATGCTTAGGACCAGAAGAGTTTCGAATTTTTTTCAGATTTTGGAATATTTGCATTATGCTTATTAGTCAAGCATCCGGAATCTGAAAATCCAAAACCTGAATTGTTCCATGAGCATTTCCTTTGAACATCATGTTGGCACTAAAATTTTTTGAATTTTGAAGCATTTCAGATTTCAGCTTATTATATTAGGGATGCTCAACCCATACTGTATTTTACTTGACTGCCCCTGAATTGCCACTACCCTTCAGTTCTTCGCATCGCTCCCCTGAAACTTCAAATGCCTGCATTCTTGGCCCAACTCCCCACAAAGAGGTCAGAACCAGGAGGAGGAGAGGGTGGGTAGTGTGTGTTGAACGTGCCCTGCCTCCACTGAGCAGGCTCTTCTGGGCCTTCATGACCAGTGTGCCTATCCCTACTCTGTAGCTGGCTTCCACCTGGGGCAGGTTAGGACTAGGTTTTAAATCTCAACCCTTACCCCCCTGATGGAGTGTGGACATGAGCCTTTTCCAGGGCTGGCGATTAGGAGAAGGGATTCTTTGAAGCAGTTTGGTCAGGTGCCCTACCTGGACCTGTGGCCAGAGGATGGGATGACATGGGTGCCCATCTGCTCCTGCTGAGGCTGTGTAGATTGCAGGTCAGGGCAGTCCCCAGAGGACAGAAGGGCCTACAGTTCTCCTCTACAGACCTTCCCTCAGCTGCCCGGCACACACCCTCTGGTCACGTCGTACTTTCAGAAATCCCTGACATTATTGGCCTGTTCTGCTTGGCCACACTGAAATGTCTAGCTCCGGGTCATTCTGCTGCTTCCCACATATCCTAGAATTGACTCTTGTTCCTGTTGGTGAGCATTGTATTTGTTCCCAGTGTTTGGATGTGACCAGCTGTGTAGCTGTGTGCGTTCTCATGGGTGTCAGCACGTGCATGTGTGTGAATCAGCCCTCACTAGGTGCTGTGAGATTGCTCTGGAAAGTGGTCATGCCATCTTACATTCCCTTCCCCAACACGGGCCCATCCTAGGGGATTGCCTCGTGCCCCTGGTGTTCTGCCAGTCCCTTTCCCTATTCTGGAAACCCCACTCTGCTGTGGGCACTGTACCTGGCCTGTTGTGGGCTGTAAGTAGCGGCACTCCTGGCCTCTTCGATTGCCACCACCAGCCACTTTGTCCTGGGGTGCCACTCCCCTCTGGTGCCCAAAACTTTTCAAACTCAGCTGTACCCCGGCCTGCTGCTGGTTGTTGTATTGTTGAGAAATTCCTCAAGGTGCTCTAGGCAGGATTGAGGACCACTGACTTTGAGAAGAGTTCACAGGCTCTGGGGTGTGGACTTCCCACCTGAGCTCCCATCAGCCTGCCCCATCCGTCAGGCACCTTTTGCTGATGCCATTTGTTTCTCACCCTCATTTCTTCCCCTGTTCGTCCTTGAACAAAACAGACCTCGGAGCCCTCTCTTCCACAGCTAGAAGGTACAGTGCTTTTCAAGGTTCTGTTGGCGCTTCACTTCTAGGGAGCATTTTTCGGTCATATCAGCCTCACGTAAAGAAGCTAATTCTACATTATCGTTCATTTTTAGGTATAGAAAGTAATCATGAATCTCCAGAGAGCTGATGCTAGAATTATAGTGATCTCTGTTCTTTGAAAGAGTGCATTCTGCTTTTTTACCTTACAGAGTGTTACAAGTATATTTTTCAAGTTATATGATTATTTCACAAATTATGTGTTCACAGTGGTTTAACACTTGCACTGCAGCACCTCAGCTTTCTGGGGATGAAGCTGCCTCTAGTGAGGCCCCCCAAGTCCTTTCCTGCCTCTAGTGAGGCCCATTGGGTTACATGCTTCACCTGGAAGACCAATCAACGCATCTCTCAAGCTTCCTCTTGCTGCTTTTTTTAGAGGGAATTCATCCAAAATGTAATTCAGTTTTCATTATACAGTTAATACTTGTTCACTGCAGAAAAACAGAAACTCACAGTGGCCCACAGCCAAGGATAACTACCCAGAGAGAACAACCATTCACATTTTTCTGAATACCCTTCTGGCCTTTTATATATTCACCTATATTAAACAAAACTGGGACTGAACTGTATGCATTTTTGTAGTCTTTGTAGTCTTTTCAAAAATTAAACATTATATTCTGAACTTTTTTTGTATGATCTTTTTAAAAGTTTTTAATGGCTATATAGTTTTCTATTTTCAGTTTCTCTGTACAGAATCTTTTTTTTTTTTTTTTTTTTTTTGAGGCAGGGTTTCATTCTGTTGCCCAGGCTGGAGTGCAGTGGCGCAATTCAACCTCCGCCTCCTGGGCTCAAGGGATCCTCACACCTCAGCCTCTCAAGTAGCTGGGACTACAGATGTATGCCACCATGCCCAGCTAATTTTGCGTTTTTTGGAGAGATGGAGTTTCCCCACATTGCTCAGACTGGTCTTGAACTCCTGGGCTCAAGCCATCTACCAGCCTCAGCCTCCCAAAGTGCTAGGATTACAGGTGTGAGCCACCGCACCCAGCCTATAGAAAATTTTATATGCATTTTTGTTTGTCTCCTTGGGGTAAACGTATAGACATGGAGGTTCTTCATCAAAGTGTATGTATAGTTTTGAGGTCTTTGATACGTATTGTGAAATTGTATTCCAGAAACAGCAGAAGCACCTCATGCCCCTGCCAGTGGTATATGCAGGTGTTCATTTCTCTCACCTTTATGAACATTTCATATTATAATTTTTAGTAACATCTCCTGTTTAATAGACAAAAATTAGGATTTTTAGACACATTTTCATCAAACTTGTCTGTTTTATTTTTTGTTTTGTGCAGTTTTTGGTGTTTTGGGTCTACATCATGTTTGAAGTTTAAAAATAACAAGAGTTGCGAAGATATTTAATACATTGTATTGGAAATAAAAAAGGAAATAAGAATCAGGGAGTGCTGGAGACTTCACAGAAAGTGACTAATTATGGTGAAGGAAAGGATAGAAAAATTACGGAAAGCCACATAGACGGGATGTGGGTTTGGGCCGTGCTCACTCCAACAGCCTTAGGCCAGCACATGTTCAGCAGGTGTTTGCTGAGCCTCGGTGTGCACCAACCTCTGCCGTCGGAGCTGTGAGTGCCAAAGTGAATGTGGCGGACAGGAGCTCTGCCTCCTTGCACTTCTTCGGCAGTGGGGAGCTCAACGATAGACAAGGTACAGTGCGAAGTGCTTAGTGCCCGGGAGAGAAATAAAGCACGGAGGGAGCAGGAGACATGGGGCTGTGCTCAGATGGGATCCGCATCCCACACTCCCACACCCCTGTTCCTGTGGTGGGAGGGGCTGGCATGGATCTCTGTTCTTGAGAACAGTGTTTAGGTGGATGGAATAGCACATGCGGGTGCCATTAGGTGACCCCCATCTGGCATGTTTGGGGATTAGCAAGAGACCATGTGGTGGGAGTGGAGCAGATGGCATCCAGGAGGGTTTCTGCTCACATGGAGGGAAATGGAATTCCACCCAGGACGTGATGACTTGGTCCAGACCAGGCCAGGGCAAGAGGGGAGCCTTTGGGTGACATTTGCAGTCACCCAGGACATGGCTTGGGTAGAGGTAGCAAGGGAGGTAGTGAGAACCAGTTGCATCCTGGAGAGATTTTGAAGGTGGAGCCTGCAGAATTTGCTTGTGCTGATGTGGAGGATCAGAAACCCAGGAGCCAACATGGTGCAGGGACTGGGCCTGAGCTCCCATGTTCTGCACTAGGGAGCCCGTCGGAGAGCTGCTTTGGTTTGGGGCCGTGTGAAGTTTAAGAGGCTCATTAGGCATCTGAGTAGAGGGTTCTCAGGCACTGGGCTTGGTGGGAAAAATTATTGTTGCTATGTCCTCAAGGAATGTGAGCTCTTTTCAGTGCACCGGGTGCAAGGGGGCCATTGCTGTGACCTTCCAGAAGGTGCTAACATTGCCCTTCTGTGAAGCCACCACTGTTATCACACTAGGTCATGGTGAATGCCAAGTATCAGAATATCTCTGACAAATACCCAGGTGTCAGAATATCTTTGACACATGGCATTCACCATGACCTAGTGGAAGCCTTTGGGTGACATTGCAGTCACCCAAAGACTGCTTTTCTAAACTGTCATCAGTCTTCAACTTCTGGGCTTTTATTCTTAGAGAAATTTAGACTGGTCATTAAAGAGAAACATAAAAAGTATCTGTTGGCGCTTCCAAACTGTTGTTACTGGAGGGCTCTGAATGTTCTATGCACATGAGTGATGTTTTGCATGTACAGTTTTGCACTTTATATAGCAACTTCTTTTTGCCACAGTGGCAGAGGAGATCCCAGTCCTACTTAAGGCTTTTTCTGGTTTCTAGGAAAGTCAGAAAGATATTCTTTCCTCCTTAATCCACAGTCTTAAACACTTGCCTGGAACTAATCAACTTCTCAAAAGCTAGCGGTGAGAATCAGTTGGATCCTGGAAGTGCAACTGATAAGTTCATGGATTAATTAAATATTTCTCTGAAATAAATCTAATATTCCTGATTATGAAAAATGCATTCCTTCTTAATCTTCTTTAGATATTCATGGTGTTTTCTCATAATTACACTTTTTAGATTTTTTTGGTTCTTGCTAATATGCATCCTTATGCCTTTTGCATGTATTGATATTTGAAACTGGTCAAATCAGATCTTTGTAGCAAAAGAAAAGCCTCTTTTTTATTAAAGCAAATTTCAATTAAGACAACTCAAACATGGTTTAAAGGCTCTAGACATTACTATCCTAGGGAAAATGTTGGAACATACATGCTAAAAATACACAGTGAGCTCTTTTAAAGTAAACATGTTAAATCAAGTTTATTCAGTCTTATATTGTTTGCTTTTGGCTTTACATCAATTTTAAATTTCTTAAAAACATGTAAAGTAATAGAAACGTCCTAAATTTAGTTATGAATATTAATTGTATTAAATGAAATTATAAATTATACATAAGTCCTAACATCATATAAAATTGGACTTGTTAGTATATCAACATAAACAAAAACAACCATCTTGCAAGTGTTTCATCAGCTCTTAGTAAAACACAGGGTTTCATAATGAGTCTTCAGATTTTACTAATTTAGAGGAATCAAATTTGGAGAAAACTGAGAACACTAGAGGAGGGCAAACTTGTTTTGGAAATGGTTGCTATAAAGTAAGTTATAAAAACTAAAACTCTTTTATTGCTGTTAATTTTCCTCAGTTAAGAGATTGATGCTGCTTTTTAAATCATTCAAGTCAAGTAGTTTATAAAATAATAGTATTTTGTTGTATATTGTACATTTTCTACCTTAGAAAAAATTTTAATATATTTCTTAAATTATAAAATTTATACATCCAACAAAAAATTCAGGCAATATAAATGAATAGGATGGGTACAGTGGCTCACACCTATAATCCCAGCACTTTTGGAGGCCAAGGCAAGTGGATCATTTGAGCTCACAAGCTCAAGACAAGCCTGGGCAACATAGCGAAACTGTCTCTACTGAAAATACAAAAATTAGCCAGGCGTGGTGGCTCACGCCTGTAGTCCCAGCTACTCAGGAGGCTAAGGTGGGAGGATCATCTGAGCCCTGAAGGTGGAGGTTGCAGTGAGCCGTGATTGCACCACTGCACTCCAGCCTGGGTGACAGAGCCAGACCTTGTTTCCAAAAAAGAGGAAAAAAATTTAAATTACCTATTTACCCACACCTGGAATTAACGTCTTCAACATTTACGTCATATCATCCATTTAACTCTTCTAGACATTTTTTGCACTTGTTTATGCACTTTTATATACACACACCCCATCTATTTCACTACTTGTCCTTTTGATTAAGTACTGAGAAGAATTAGCTTCCTATTGTGAATGTGCTTATATATATTTCTCTCTTTGCCTCCTGTAATTTTTATTTTATGAATGTCAATACTTTGGTTAGTTGTCCAAACATATACATAACTGTTAGATCTTAATGGGCATGATGTTACTGAGCAAAGGGGCTGGCTGCCTGACACGCATATGGTACCATCTTGTTTTCATTTGTTTTTTTAGAGATGGGGTCTTGCTCTGTCACCCAGGCTGGAGTGCAGTAGCATGATCATAGCTCACTGCATCCTTGAACTCCAAGACTCAAGTGATCCGCCCATCTCAGCCTTCCAAGTAGCTGGGACTACAGATGTGCCCCACCACACCCAGCCAATTAAGAAATAATTTTTTTTTAATTTTGGAGATGGGGTCCTGCTGTTGTTGCTCAGGCTGGCTTCAAACTCCTGGCCCCAAGTGACCCTCCGGCCTGATTCTCTTGATTAGCTGGGATTACAGGCACGAGTCATTGCACCCCACTCAGCACTGGGTTTTGAGAAAAGAAAAGCTTTATTGCCAGTCAGCCAACAAGGAGACAGGAGGTCGGCTCACATCTGTCTCCCCATTCTGTCCTTAAGACAGTATATTTAAGGGAGAGATTTTGGGGGAAGCATTTAAAGGTGGGTTAGTGATTGTCAAAGGGAAAGTGGAGGTTTGGAAAGTCCCCTGGGCATGTGCAGCTATCTCTTCGTGCTTCTTCATGCGTTGCATGTACAGATTCAGGGGGATTATGAAATGTGGTAGAAATTCCAGCTGTGATGTCAGCAAGCTCCTTCTGTGCAGGCTCCAATTGGCCACCTTGGTTCCCACCAATTTCAGCCGGGTTTGTTATCTTACAAGCAGAGGGAGTTTCAGCTAATTGCTGTTTTTCTTATCTGCCATGCTGTAGGTTCAAGCATTTCTGTTAGTCACTGGTGTCTTTAACCATTTGGAACATGGTTTCAGTAACACTTTTTCCTCTAATAAGTGTTCTTTTATTGTCTCACTTGTGCCTTTTTGACCTAAGTTCAACCTTGTATTCAACCATATAACCAAGGTCCCCTTGCTTTTTTGTTTGTTTGTTTAGAATATGCTTGGGATACCCATGTCATTCTTTTATTTTCAGCCTTTCTGAATCATTTGTTTTAAATGTGTTTCTTATATACAACCTAATGGCTAATATTGAGTGTTCGCCACATTCTAGTTGCTCTTCTAAAACACCTTGTATGCATTATTTTATTTGGTCCTATTAGCACTATTATTCTCTTTTATACTTGGGAAAACAGAGGTACAGAGATTTTTTTGAAAAACTTACCCAGTACTAGAGGTTCCAGCCAGAGCAATTAGGAAAAAAGAAAAGGAGGGAGGAAAAAAGAAAGGAAGAAAGGGAGGACGTCCACATTGGAAAGGAAGTAAAAACTATTTACAGATGACATTACCTTGTATATAGAAAATTTTAAGATACCTGCTTCTTTTTAAAAAAAAAATAAATAAATAAATAAAAATAAAATAAAATTAAATTAAAAAAAAGCTATTAGAACTAATAAACAGTTTCAGGAAGGTTGCAGGATACAAGATTAATATACAAAGGTCAGTTGTATTTCTATGCACTAGCAGTGAACAATTCCAAAATAAAATTAAGAAATTTGTTTTATTTACAGTAGCATTAAAAATAATAAAATACTTTGGATTCAATTTAACAAAAGAACCTTAAAACTTGTACACAGAAAATCATAAAAGTATTGAAAAAAAATCAAAGATCATCTAAATAAGTTGAAAGACAATGTTCATGGATCAGAAAACAATATTGTTAAGATGGCAATACTCTCAAACTGCTCTACAGATTCAATGTGATTTCCATCAAAATCCCAACTAGCTTTTTAGTAGAAATTGACATCAGATCTTACAATGTATATAGAAATAGAAGGGATAGCCAAAAACGTAAAATATACAAAAACAATCTCACAAAAGAAGAAAGTTGGAGAACTCACACTTTTCTATAGCAAAACTTGCTGTAAAGCTGCAATAATCAAGACAATGTGGTATGGCATAAGGATAGACTTATAGATCAATGAAATAGACTTGAGAGTCCATAAATAAGCCCTTAAATTTATGGTTAATTGATATTTTCAAAAAGAGTATCAAGACAGTTCAATGGGAGAGCTAACAGTCTTCAACAGGTGGTGCCTAGATAAGTGAGTATCCACATGCAAAGAATGAATTTGGACCCCTACTTCACACCATACTCAAAAACTAATTTAAAATGGATCATTAATGTAAATGTCAGAGTTGAGACTATAAAACTCTTAGAAGAAACCCTAGGAGTAGATATGATACCAAATTCCAAAGTGATAAAAGAACAGATAAATTGGTCTTCATTAAAATAAAAAACATTTGTGCTACAAATGATGCTATCAAGAAGGTAAAAATAATGAGAGAAAATATTTGCAAAAGTTACATTCGCAAAAGATAAGGAACTTACATCTAGAATATATTTTTTAAAATAACTCTTACAGCCTGGGCAACATAGCAAGAGCCCATCACTACAAAAAAAAAAAAAAAAAGAAATTAACCAAGTGTGGTGGCACATTCCTAGAGTCCTAGTTACTTGGGAGGATTGCTTGAGCCCAGGAGATCGAGGCTGCAGTAAGCCGTGATCATGCCACTGCACTCCAGCCTGGGTAACAGAGTGAGATCCTGTCTCAAAAAAATAACTCTAATGCTATGGACTAGGTGTTTGTGTTCTCCCAAAAGTTTTATATTGAAGCCTTACCCCCAGTATGATGGTATGTGGAGATAGGACCTTTGGGGTGATTATGTCATGAGGGTGGAACCCTCACAAGTGTGGATTAGTGCTCTTACAAGAATTGACATGAGGCAGGGTGAGGTGGCTCATGCCTGTAA
This sequence comes from Chlorocebus sabaeus, assembly GCF_047675955.1. NCBI lineage: Eukaryota > Metazoa > Chordata > Mammalia > Primates > Cercopithecidae > Chlorocebus > Chlorocebus sabaeus. Next base: position 128,952,548 of record NC_132913.1, read on the forward strand.
TCCCAGCACTTTGGGAGGCCAAGGTGGGAGGATCACTTGAGGTCAAGAGTTAGAAACCAGCCTGGCCAACATGGTAAAGCCTCATCTCTACTAAAAATACAAAAATCAGCTGGGCATTTTGGTGGGTAATTCCAGCTACTTGGGAGGCTGAGGCAGGAGAATTGCTTGAACCTGGGAGGCAGAGGTTACAGTGAGCCAAGTGTGCCACTGCACTCCAGCCTGGATGACAGAGCAAGACTTCGTCTCAAAAAAACAATCAAACAAACAAAAATTCTTTGGACTTAAAAAGAAAAAAAGAAGAGACATGAGGGAATTTTCTTCCTCTCTCTCTGCTCTACTCCACTTGTGAATACAAGAAAATGGCCGTCTATTAACCAAGCCTTATACATCACCAGAAACTTTATCTACTGCCAGTTTGACTGCAGACTTCCAGTCTCCAGAACTGTGAGAAATAAATGTTTGTTGTTGAAACTACCCAGTCTATGGGGTATTTATTATAGCAGGCTGAATCAACCAAGACATCTTACAACTCTATAAGACAATCCAATTTAAAATCTTACTCAGGGCTACACAGGAGCTCAAGAATTCTCACCCAGGTGATCCACTTTCTTTGAATAGCTGTTGTCTTTCCTTCTCTTTCTAGAGCTCTGATATTGTAGTTTTGTGCTCTTGTATTATAGAGGCAGTTGTATCATCTATTTCTGTCCTCTTTTATCTTGAATACCTTTGAATATTTGTAGTGCTTATTCTATTTTAATCACCGATCTTTGAAGCAGACAAGTTATTCACAGGTAGGCTATTTTAAGGAGGTTCTCTTGGGGATTGGCTGGTCATAGACTAGTTGAAATGTAAAGTTCATGCCATGACTCGAGGTGTGTGGGTTTGGATGTGACTTGCTTGAGATTTCTTCTTTAGTCTGTCACCTCTGCTCTTCCAGCCAAACTTGGCCCACAGTTGGACCCTGCGACCCAAGTCTTTTCCCATCCTTGCTCTCACAAGCAGGGGACTTAAGTTTTGCAGCTCAGTGTGCCCTTCACCTTTGATAAGTGTTCTTGGGGCTTCTGCTGAAGTTGGCTCCGTGGCATCGTGCTTGTGCCCCCCCCCACAGATGCCCACACCCCTTGCTCTCTCCCTATTGCTAGTGGTGCTCCTCCCTGCAGTTTTGTGATGCAGGATTTGAGAGTTCCTAGTTTTGCTGAAAGTAGAGTTTCTTATTTACCTTTTTGATTTTGAATGAGTTCAGCAAATGACTAAGGAAATGACAGCTGACACTGCCGTCTTCAGGACAGGAGTCACCAGGTATCTTCTGGATTATTACACCCACATTCTGCTACAGCCCCCTCTCGTAGGTTCCTCATAGACACATTAGTGATTCCTAAATTTGGATTTTCTTTCAACATTTTTATCTCTAGAAGAATGCATCTGTTTATTTTTCCACACCACTGATTCCAATTCAAGTCTTGTCCATCTGTTTTGTCCTCCTGTTGAGGTTTGGTTTCTGGAGTCATCTTTATAATATCCCCTTTTCATTATTTAGTTGGATTCTTTTTCTAGTCTCCTCTCATTTTATGAATTACCTTTACCTCTAACACTGACCTTTGTGAGGATCTTATTTTTTTCTTTATTTTTAATTTTTTCTCATTTTTATTAATTTTTATACAAAGGCAGTAGTTGTACATAGGATCTTATTTTTTGAGATTATGTTTTCTTTGGTACACAATGTTTACTCATGCTTTGGTGGCTAATTTCTCTGCTTTGCAGGCAGGTCTCTGTAGTTCAAGTTTGGTTTAAATGTCTAACCATTCTTAGTGTCTGTGTATTTTTGCAAATGAGGTTCAGATTGATCAATAATGGTCTTGTTGGCCTTTTCTAAAGGCTGCTATTTGATTTCCCAGGCAGGCTTCCCTTCTGAAAATGATAGCCACCTGGCCACAGGGCCGTGGGAGTGAGCTGCGTCCTGACCATAGTGAGTGGGTGGGGACGCTGACAGACACGTTTCCTTTTTGGGAGTTTTCACAAGTACACACAAGTAAGGACAGGCAAGCTACTGGAACCATTTTGGTTGATGAAGAAGAAAGAAAGGAATTACTTAGAGCCTGCTGTGAGAGATCCTACTGCTGAACTAAGCTACTCTTCTGCTTTGCTTTTTCCCAGATGCTAAGTGAAACACAATAAAGAAGAAAATAATTATATGTTGTGTGCCCAACTCCTAAAACAAGCCAGTTAGTAGCAGGTTGCTTCTTTGGCTGCTGGTGTTCAGCGTACACCGTCTGCAAATGTGTTGGGAAAATGGGGTTGTGTAGTGAAATGGGGTCTCCTTCACCTTGGGGTATGTCCTTCTTGATGTGCCCTTGCTCACATGGAAGACTTTAATAGACATAAAACACTAGTGGGCGAGTGTTCTACATCACCTCCTTTTGTGCTCAGATGGCAATCCCCTTCACATTTCCACTGGTTTCTCTGTGAGGAAGCTCATTGCAGGTTCTGTATTCTCGGGCCCACCTTCCCCCACTTCTGAGAGCACTAGAAGGCACAATTTTCTTCTCCTGATGAATTTGGGAATTCAGGTAGGCAGCTAGCAGAATAGATGCCAAGTGAACCTCCATTTAATGATGATTCTTCCAGGTTTCAACCTCATCTGGTCGTGCAGAGCTTCTGCTACCCCACTACATTGCAGTAGTTAGGAGGACCGCTGTGGATTTGGCTTTTCTTCCTCCCCACTCTTGGGGAAGAACCCTTTTTCCCAAGCTCAAAATGTTAAAGCTGTATAGTCATTTTCCAGAGAATACCACTGAATCGTTCAAGGTCCAGTCAGGAGACAGAAACTGTACCAGTAATTTGAACAGGGAAATTTAGTAGAAATAATGATTAACCAGCAACAGAGGATTAACTGCTAAGACAGGAGGGAGATACTAAAGAATAGGACCAGGAGATGTGGTGAGCAGCTGCCACCCCAGTGCTGAGGGAGGGAATATCCAAAGAAGCAGCAAACTTGAAAGAGGCCTTCTCCCACAAGGCTGACATGCAGACCCATTGGATGGTGAAGTTCATTAAGGTGTCATAGGAACCGGCTGGCAGGGAGGACACTGCTCACCAGTGGGACTGGAGTGCCAGTGAGACTCACAGGATGGTGTGAGCCGCTGGCTCTCCTGCACACAGCTAGCAGGAAAGCCAAAAGCCCCGGAAATGGGGAGAGAAGGCCCTTCTTCTTGTCGTGTCTCCCCAGAGCCCTCTGCTGTCAAAGCCAGCTGGTGTAGAAGGAATGTCTATAGGGTCCCACTCCAGTGTCACAAAGCAGGGTAAAGAAGGGTGGGTTTGGAATGGAAAGGCAATAAATAAGTAACTGAGTCACCAGTATTAACAGGTTCAAATTGGGGGATTTCATGTTGTACTGTTTCCTTGAGTAGTTTAAGAGAAGCGATTGTAGAAGAGCTAGGGTATGAATGAATCCAATGATAAATAAGCTCATTTTTTGCCCACATCTTATGGTAGAGATGATTTATCTGCCAGTTGGTCTCTTTAGTCTAGAAAGATGAAGTGCCTGGGGATTCATTTGTCCCTCTATGATACAGAACCCTTCCCTTAGAAGCAGAAGTAGTCTGGGCTTGGTGGCTCATACTTGTAATCGCAGCACTCTGGGAGGCTGAGGTGGATGGATTACCTGAGGTTAGGAGTTCGACGCCAGCCCAACCAACACAGTGAAGCCCTATCTCTACTAAAAATCCAAAAACTATTATCTGGGCCTGGTGGTGTGCGCCTGTAATCCCAACTACTCAGGAGGCTGAGGCAGGAGAATCACTTGAACCCAGGAGGCAGAGGTTGCAGTGAGCTGAGATGGTACCACTGCGCTGGGCAATAGAGTGAGACTCCATCTCAAAAAAGAAACAGAAGTAACAGTTAACATCTTTATGCTGTCAGATTTAGTACTACTCCTTATGGTTCGTAGCTGGGACTACAGGCACCTGCCACCACACCCGGCTAATTTTTGTATTTTTAGTAGAGTCGGGGTTTCACCTTGTTGGTAAGGCTGGTCTCAAACTCCTGACCTCAGGTAATCCACCCACCTTGGCCTCCCAAAGCGCTGGGATGAAAGACGTGAGCCACCACGCCCAGCCTTCTTATGGTTCTTAGTGCAATTTGGAGTAGAAGTTTGGTGTACAGTATTTTAAGAATATGTGAGAACCCAAGATTTGAAAATGTGCCAAAATGAGAGTGAAGTGCCTATCAAAAATGTTGGTGACCTTTCAAAGAATGTAGCTACAGTTTCCTTCTGAGCTCTCAAGATTATTTTCATTGTACAGTATAATATTATAAAAGGAAATTTGGGATTGATCTAATTATTAGACAATAAAAATCTTAAGTAATGAAACTTCCAGTACAGATATGAATTATGTAACAGGAGTGGCCATCTAGATAGATAGAGGAGTTATAATTTGGCAAATGAACTGTAAATGAGTACTTGAAACAAGTTAAAGGACAAAATCAAGCTGTTTCAAGAAGAATTTTCCCACAGAGCTTAAGACAAAGAATAAAGAAGTACTTTGTTAGCCAGGCCTTTGTCACCCATTTTCATCTAGACAAAATCTTTAATAGTTTTGTAAATGTAAATTTTTAACAATATTCTTTATACCTAAGCCTGGAAAAGGACTTTAACACCGTGACCAACTAGAAAACTGGAAACATTGAACAAAAAGTTTTGCTTTTTAACTTGTATTTTTTATACTGTGTTCTTAATACTGTTTCTCCTCCAGCCTAGTATTTGAAACACAGTTCTGATTTGAGTCGCTGTTGAGTTCAGCAGGAAACACGGTGTGATGGCGATGGGATTTTCTTCCATTTTGAGCATCTGGATGATGCCAGTGCTCTAAGTTTCTGTGAGGCCCTTCCAACCTAGTGCAGGGAGAGTCTTGTTTCATCTGATCATTTGGTACTTTGGGAACATGCGGTGATTATTGTAGTCCACCTGATAGTGAATTTCTGTATTTTTAGGACCAGAAGGTATGTTTTAAGTCGAGAAGATTTGAAAGGATAAAAATGGACATGTGGGCTTGGTGCGGTGGCTCACGCCTGTAATCCCAGCACTTTGGGAGGCTGAGGCAGGCAGATCACAAGGTCAGGAGATTGAGACCACTCTGACTAACACGGTGAAACCCCATCTGTACTAAAAATACAAAAAATTAGCCGGGCGTGGTGTCGGGCACCTGTATTCCCAGCTACTCGTGAGGCTGAGGCAGGAGAATGGCATGAATCCGGGAGGCGGAGCTTGCAGTGAGCCGAGATCACGCCACTGCACTCCAGCCTGGGTGACAGAGCAAGACTCTATCTCAAAAAAAAGGACATAAGACTGATACAGGTGACACTGAAAATAGAACTGATTGTGACACTTTATGAGCTACTGTCCAGGTCATAAGGCATCTATACAAATTATGGAGAGTGACTCTGTGAAAAATTACTTTCACAAGAATTCTTGAAAAATATTCTGAAAGTTTGGTTTCTTTAAAGTACATTATGGAAAATACTGTGATTTTTAAAATATGTTTTACATATTGGCAGGAAAAAAATTATTGGATGCTGTGTTGAGTAAATGCACCCATCATGGAATCAAAGGGCTCTTCCCCTCATCTGAGGTCTTACTTTTGTAGACCTTATTTAGAAGCTGCTTTGCACCCTTGAGGACCTATCCTGAAGGAACCCTACTCCCTACTCAGGAGGGGCATGAGCCCTTGCTGTGTATGATGTTTTCTGGTGATGCTCACTCTGTTCTGTGTGGGCAGACAGCGAGCTGCAGTATTGGACTTGGAGATGTCGTGTGCCAGGCATGGTGCTGAGCAGCTTTCCTGTGCTACCTTATTACATTCCCACAAAACCCATTCAGGGTAAGAGTTGTGTTTGTTCTTCAACTGAGCAAGTATACTCACCAAGTAGAAACGAGGATTCCCACTCCAAAGCCTCTGCCCTTAGGACAGTGTGAGGAAACCCATTCCTGTTGATAAACTCAGGAGCCACAAAGGGCCTGGAGAATACCTGCTCCTGTCCTACTTAGAGCAGAGGATTCCTGACCCTTGGCTCAGATGGCTGTTGGTACTGTTTTGGAGATGATTATACAATACACTAAAAAGTTCAAAGAGCTGAAAATATATCTCTGTACCTTATTTTATATTTATCATCTTGACCATCAATTCTTACATTTAGCTGTAAAGTCTAAACTGTTCACATTAAACCTGTTTCTTCTATTTTGGTCTTCTTTAGGTTTGAAAAATAACAGGTCAACGTCTTCCCAGATTTCTTGACATCCTTGGAAACTATGCATTTATGCCATTGCAGGGCAGCTTAAGAATGGCTGGGAACCCTATGGTCACCTGGCTGGTTTGCAGAGCCTTTCTTTTTTTTTTTTTTTTTTTTTTTTTTTTTTTTTTTTTTTTTTTTTTTTTGAGACGGAGTCTCGCTCTGTCGCCCAGGCCGGAGTGCAGTGGCGTGATCTCGGCTCACTGCAAGCTCCGCCTCCCGGGTTTACGCCATTCTCCTGCCTCAGCCTCCCGAGTAGCTGGGACTACAGGCGCCCGCCACCACGCCCGGCTTATTTTTTTTTTGCATTTTTAGTAGAGATGGGGTTTCACCGTGTTAGCCAGGATGGTCTCGATCTCCTGACCTCGTGATCCGCCTGCCTTGGCCTCCCAAAGTGCTGGGATTACAGGCGTGAGCCACCGGCGCCCAGCCTGCAGAGCCTTTCTTTGTGGCCTGCATTGCACCTCACACACTGCCTACTACTTCTGGTCATGTTGAATTGCCCACCTTTTAATCGTTTATGTCAGGTTGGACTTCAGTATTTATGGTCATAACAAATGTTTCTTCCAGTTATTAAGGGATTTGTTTATTCATTAATAGACATCTGAGTGCCTACTATGTGGAGGAAAAAAGGGGCTCTCCTGACAGTTGGTTTTTGTTTGTTTGTTTGTTTGTTTTCCAGTAATTTGAGTTGAAGTATCAGGAACTACCTGGGATTCTGTCCTCAGGGATAATTCTTTCTGTTGAAAGTCTCCAAGAGTGTGATGATCTAATTATTGAACAAAGTTCATAATATGGTTTCTTCCCTCCTGAAACATATGGCCTACAAAATTATCTCTTTTTATGTTTAGTACTTTAAAAATGATATATTAAAAAATTAAACTAGATTGATGTATGTTTTGGTGTAGTCTCCTTAGAAAATTTGTTCTCGCCGGGCGCGGTGGCTCAAGCCTGTAATCCCAGCACTTTGGGAGGCCGAGACGGGCGGATCACGAGGTCAGGAGATCGAGACCATCCTGGCTAACACAGTGAAACCCCGTCTCTACTAAAAAATACAAAAAACTAGCCGGGCGAGGTGGCAGGCACCTGTAGTCCCAGCTACTCGGGAGGCTGAGGCAGGAGAATGGCGTAAACCCGGGAGGTGGAGCTTGCAGTGAGCTGAGATCCGGCCACTGCACTCCAGCCTGGGCGACAGAGCGAGACTCCGTCTCAAAAAAAAAAAAAAAAAAAAAAAAGAAAATTTGTTCTCATGAAGTGTACAGTCCTTGTTCTCTGAATAACTGATCTGCACGCAGTGATCTGTGGGAAGTGATCAGACTTCATAGTGTGGGCACTGCACCAAGCTTGTCTTGTTTCGGGTGATTTCTGTGATGCGTGTTCTGTTCTGTGGGCGATTTCTGTGATGCGTGTTCTGTTCTGTGGGCGATTTCTGTGATATGTGTTCTGTTCTGGGACCATTTTCAAAGGGACCTTAGTAAGCTGAACGGTGTCTAGAAAAGATTGATTAGGTGAGGATTTAGGGAGGTAGAGGTTGGAGAGACATTTAGACGAAAAGGCTTGGAATTATTTTCAAGCCGAACTGTCCAACGGTAGAATCAGCTGCTTCATTGAGTTGTGAGTTCTTGGTATATCAAGCAGAGGCGAAGTTTACAGCTCAGAGACTTTTGCAGAAAGGATTATTATAAAATGTAAAAGATCGATTTTCATGAACTCCAAGAGTTTTTCCTTTTAATTACATTTTTTTGGAGACAGGGTCACACTCTGTCGCCCAGGCTAGAGTGCAGTGGAGCAATCTCAGCTCACTGCAAGCTCCGCCTCCTCAGTTCACACCATTCTCCTGCCTCAGCCTCCTGAGTAGCTGGGACTACAAGCGCCCGCCACCACACCTGGCTAATTGTTGGTGTTTTTAGTAGAGACCCCCGTTCACTGTGTTCACTGTGTTAGCCAGGATGGTCTCAATCTGACCTCGTGATCCGCCCGCCTCGGCCTCCCAGAGTGCTGGCATTACAGGCGTGAGCCACCGCAGCTGGCCCTTTTTTCGTTTTAATTACATTCTTATTGAGATATAACTTACATAAGAAAGTGCATGTATCTTATGTGTGCAGCTTGATATTTTTTAATATGTATACACTTATGTATCGCCACCCAGAGAATGGAGTAGAACAGGCTCCCTGTGTCTGTCTCAATTATGACCCCCAAAAGTAGCCACTGTTTTGATCTTTAGCATTATAAATTAGTTTTGCCAGATCATGAATTTCATATAAGTATGTATGTATTTATCATGTGCATGAATAGAATATGTACTATGTGGAAATTATCAGTGTTGTTGGTATAGCTATGGTTTGCTTGTTTGTTCGTTGCTGGGTAGTATTCCGTTGTAAAAACAAATCACTGTTTATCTATTCTGCTGTTTAATTGACATTTTTGGTAGTTTCCAGTTTTGAGGTCCTATGAATAAAGCTTCTGTGAACATTCCTTTTCTTTCTTTCTTTCTTTCTTCCTTTCTTTTTTTTTTTTTTTTTTTTTTGGAGGCAGTCTTGCTTTGTCTCCCAGGCTGGAGTGCAGTGGCACAATCTTGGCTCGCTGCAACCTCCGCCTCCCAGGTTCAACCAATTCTCTTGCCTCAGTCTCACAAGTAGCTTGGATTACAGGCGTGTGCCACCACGCCTGGCTAAGTTTTGTATTTTTAATAGAGATGGGGTTTCACCATGTTGACCAGGCTGGTCTTGAACTCCTGACCTCAGGTGATCTGCCTGCCTCAGCTTCCCAAAGCACTAGGATTACAGGCATGAGCCACTGCACCCAGCCATACATTCTTGAATTTGTCTTTAGGTCTCTGTAAACTGGTATTTCTATTGGGTTTATACCCAGTACTGGAATTGCTAGGTTATAGGGTATACTTCCGTGTACCTTTAGTAGATACTGTCAGTTTTTCAAAGAGATCATACAAATTTACAGTGTTTGAGACTCCAGATGTTCCACTTTCTTGCCAACATTAGGGTTATCCATTTTTATATTCTCAGCTATTCTAGTGAGGGTCTAGTGGTATCTTATTGTGGTTTTAGTGTACGTTTCCTTGATGTAATATTGTCCAACTTTTCTCATTGTTCATTGGCCATTTGAATATCCTCTTTTGTGAAGTGCCTATTTAAGTCTTTCGGCCTATTTGTCATTAATTGGGTTGTCTGGTTTTCCTTATGATTTGTAGATCTTTATATATGTTGGCTACAAGACCTTTATTGGGTTTTTTTTGGTTTGTTTTGAGACGGAGTCTCGCTCTGTCGTGCAGACTGGAATGCAGTGGCACAATCCTAGCTCACTGCAACCTCTGCCTCCCAGGTTCAAGCAGTTCTCCTGTCTCAGCCTCCCAAGTAGCTGGAACTACAGGCAAACGCCGCCACACCCAGCTAATTTTTGTATTTTTAGTAGAGAGTAGTGAAAGTTTTGTATTTTTAGTCAAGCTGGTCTCTAAAAGTCCTGACCTCACATGATCCGTCTGCCTCGGCCTCCCAAAGTGCTGGGATTACAGGTGTGAGCCACCACGCCCAGCCCCTTTGTTGGGTTTTTGTATTGCAACTATCATCTATTTTGTGGCTTGCCTTTTTCCTATCTTAACAGTGTCTTTTGATGTACAGAAGGTTGTAATACTCAGCTAGTCAATGTCAGTCTTTTGGTGGTGGGGGAGCTAGTGCTGTTTGTGTCCTGTTTGAGAAATATTTGCCTACCCAAGCTTTATTGTTGTGCCTTTCCGTGATTCATATTGAATTAATTTTGTGCATGGTGTGAGGTTGGAGTCAGTGCTTATTTTTACCTGTATGGATATGCCGTTCCCCTGGCACCGTCATGAAAAGATCGTTGTCCCTGCACTGAAGGTTAAACACACGCACATATGTTTGTGTGTGTATATATACAAATACACATATAACTGTGAATTTTTGTGCCCATATTTACAAAGCCTGTCCTGAGTGTTGGACATTGCTGGTTAACAGGTGCCTTGTGAATGTGCTTGCACCTGCATAGTTAGTGTGTGTTGCTTTCATCGGTGTGGTGGGGCAGAACTCCTGGAGCAAACCCTGACTGCACTACCCTAGGAAGTGGAGGGGCTCAGGTAAGACTGTGAACCCTGAGCTTCCCAGTGACTCACAGGGGGCAGCCAGGTAGTTGAAGAAGAGGGGAGAGCTAAGAGAATTTCCTATTCTCTGTGCCACCTGACATGCACACTCAACCTCCCACAAGAGCCATCAGAATCAGGAGCAGTGGTGGACAGTCCGGGAAAATGGACATGTGTGGTGCCTCTCCTGTGAGCCAGAGCTGGAGCTACTAGGATGGAGAAGATGCAGTCCCTGCCCTTTAAACTTGCCACTGGTAGGAGGAACACACCTAAACAAATAAATGGGTCACGGTCAGCAGCAATGCCAAAGGGCAGTTCTAGAGTTGAGTGTGTTCTACCAGCTGGTGTGGTAATTAGGTAGAATTTAGTGAATTTAGAGAGCCCACAAATGAGCTGACTTTTTATCAGATTCTCAAAGCATTCACTGGAGACTGATAGAATTATTCTCTAAGGGAATAGCCTGAGCATGTCATTACCCCTGCACTCAGGTGAAGCCAGGTAGTGTGAGGCTGTATCAGGGTGAGGGACTTGGGTGTATGTAGCCTCCCCACCCCAAGTCCTGACTCAGGAAGAGCCATGAGGAGGACTGCCCTGGTGATCCTGGTGAGAGGGGATGGAGGTGTGGACAGACAGTATGGCTTTGAGAGAACTTCATAGAGTTGTTTGGGCCCACAGTGAATTAGCGCAGCATACTCCGCAGCTCCTAATTTCTGACTGGTTAGCAGTCTCAGAAACCCTCGTCTAGCTGCATTCTCCCTGTCTTGATGGACCACATGGGGAGCACTGGCATGCCTCCTCCTAGATGCCCACAGGCATCAGAGTAAGTTCTTACTGGAGAAGGCCCTAAGAGATTATATCAGAGCAAGTTCAACACAGATTTGCCCTTTTGTTATTTAGAAATTGTATTTACAATGTCAGGTCACTTTGTAGCTCACCTTTCCATTTTAAAGAGGCGTTCCTTGTACTTTTGTTCTGCATGCTGCTTTGTTACAATGGATTTGCAAGGTTTTATTTCTTACACAGTGAGAATCTGGTGACTAAACCTCAAGGGCCATAATGTCCTTTGGAACATTGAGATTTGCCTCCCCCAGTTTGCACATATTGCTTGTTAATTGCAAAGATGATATATGCCTATTGGTTAAAAATTGAGGCGTTATAGAAGTGAAGAAGTGAGAATGCCCTTGCCCCCACCTCCACCTCTGCTCAGTTCTTTAATGACGGTTACTTTTAAAGATTTAGTGAACAGCCTTCCAAACTTATTTTTATTACATATAAATGTATCCATGGGGCATGTGTGTTTTTAATAAAATGGAATCGTTATATACACTGTATAGAAATGGAGTCCTTTTTTTGTTTTTCCTTTTAATTTTTATTTTTTTGTAGAGACAAGGTCTCTCTTTGTCGTGCAGTCTGATCTTGAACTCCAGACCTCAAGCAATCCTCCTCCCTCAGCTTGCGAGTTCACAGGCGCGAGCCACCGTGCCCGGTGCCTTTTTTTTTTTTTCCCTTAATTAAACTGTGTGTTGTAGACTTTTTTCAATAAGACATAGAGAGTTCTGTGTTCTTTTTAAGGGTTGCATAGTTGCCCATTATGGATATGTCATTATTTATTTTACCAATTCTTTTTTTTTTTTTTGAGACGGAGTTTCGTTCTTGTTGCACAGGCTGGAGTGCAATGGCGCAGTCTTGGCTCATGGCTCACTGCAACCTCCTCCTCCCAAGCTATTCACCTGCCTTAGCCTCCTGAGTAGCTGGGATTATAGGCGTGCACCACCACACCTGGCTAATTTTTCTATTTTTAGTAGAGACAAGGTTTTGCCATGTTGGCCAGGCTGGTCTTGACCTCCTGACCTCAGGTGATCCACCCACCTTGGCCTCCCAAAGTGCTGGGATTACAGGCATGAGCCACTGCGCCTGGCCTATTTTACCAATTCTTTACTGAATTTGTCCTTAACATGTTTAGGTCTGTACAGTTGTATGAAAATGTCTGTAGGAAAAAGTTGTAGAAGTAGAATTGCTGGGGCAAAGGTAAACGCACACTTTACATTTTGAAAGGTATTTTCACATGATCCCCCGACAGGTCACATGAACTTACATTCTTCCCGGTACTCTGTGAAAGTGGCTATTTCGAGAAATTTAGTGTCTTTTTAAATGCATAATAGCCATTTGTACATCTTCATCTAATAAGAGCAAAAGAAAACATTATAACTTTTTCCAGTGTGATTCTAAATAACTTCATTAAATGTGTTTCTGTTCAGATGTTTTTCACTTTTATTTGAGTTAAGTCTGTCCATCTTTCCTTTTTGCTATGCTTAGGAAGACTTTACCTTTCCCAAGATTATAGAGATTCTTCTCTTGTTTAATTCTGGTCTTGAGGTCCACTGGAATTTATTTTTGTGAGTGATGTACAATAAAACTCTATTTCCATTTTTCTTCTTCTGTTTTTTTGAAACAGAGTTTTACTCTGTCACCCAAGCTGGAATGCAGTGGCACAATCTCGGCTCACTGCAACCTCTGCCTCCTGGACTCAGGTGATCCTCTCACCTCAGCCTCCTGAGTAACTGGGACTACAGGCGCACGCCACTATACCCAGCTTTTTTTTAAATTTTTTTTGGTGGAGACAGTGTTTTGCCATATTGCCCAGGCTTATCCTGAACTCCTGTACTCAAGAAATTCTCCCATCTCAGCCTCGCAAAGGGCTGGGATTACAGGCGTGAGCCACTGTGCTCAGCCCATTCTCTTCCTTAATGGGAAAGTCAGTTGCCCCACCTCCTTTATGAACAGTTCTTCTCATTGATGTGAAATACTACCAAATAATATGGTTTTTTTACTCTTTGTAATTTCCGATTGATCAAATAACTGTTTACTGGGGTCTTACATAAACGAAGACTCTAAGACTTTAGCTTTTTAGTAAATATTAAAATTATGTTTTTTTGAAAAGGTCTCACTCTGTCACCCAGGCTGGAGTGCAGTGGCATGATCATGGCTCACTGCAGCCTCCTTCTCCCAGGTTCAAGCAATCCTCACACCTCAGCCACCTGAGTAGCTGGGAATACAGGTGGGCACCGCTGTGCTCGGCTAATTTTTTAATTTGGGTAGAGGTGAGGTGTCACTGTATTGCCCAGGTTGGTCTCAAACTCCTGGGCTCAAGCAATCCACCCACCTCAGCCTCAAATTAGTGGGATTATAGGTATGAGCCACCACACCTGATGTAAATATCAAAATTATTTGATAAAATATTTACTAAAACTAGAAATGGTTTCTATAGCCTAAAGTTACAAAGAAATAGGACTGAAAACACACTAAATGTAAAATGGAAGAAATTTTTTAGCTTTATTTTGTTGCCAGTTTCTGTGCACAAATGCTTCAGACTTTTTTTTTTAATATAGCTTATAAATCTTAGTTATACACTGGAAGACAAAGTGAAGCAACAAATAAAGTTTTGTGTGTGGGAAAGTAGTTTTGTGCACAGTTTTCATAAACCCTTGCTGTTTAGTCATTCGGTCCTTGTTATTTTTCCCACCTCTCTCTACACAGCCTAAATGTGATGGCCAGATATTACTGACAGAAGTGTGGAAGCGTTTGAATCTGGTAGAATGTGACTACTTCGGGTTGGAGTTTCAAAATACTCAGTCCTACTGGGTAAGTGCTTTGATTTGTTAGGGAAACAGGCCCTAGGCATGCAGTAGGGTGCTTATGATGTGCCCAGGCATGGAGCCTTCGGGCCTGCTGTGATGATACGCACAAGATCTTTTATAATTGTCATATCATCAGTATCAAATATTTTTGCTATTAAAATATATTATTGTTAGCTGTAGATAATATATTTGCCTTTAATCCAAGCCTGAATTCACACCCTCCCTAAATTTGTTCTGTCGTTAGCACATGTGCCAAGGAAACTCTCTTAAAAGTTATAAAAGCAACTTCTAATACATCCTGTATGAAAATCATTTTGAAAGTGGATTTGTAGCAAACAACCAGTTATGCCTCATTTTACTTAATAGATGCAACCTTAAAAAGTGTGGAGTTTTAATATTTATAGATAGAACTGTTTTAAAGAACTATACATACATCTACCCTTTAGTTCAAAAAGCATGTCAGCGTTATTAAGTTCTCTCCAGCCTTTCAGATACCCTTGACAGTGCAACCGGATTTATCCAAGTTTCCTGTTCTGGTGACATGACGTACCTCTTTTTTACAGAAGCCCTCTCATCAGTTTGTTCATAAATGCAGTAGTACCAAATATTTGTTTGGTGTTAACAAATTCCCGCAAATAATTATTGGGACCCATTCTGTGCATGGCAGCAACTGAATGGAGGGATCCAGTATAATACAGCAATTTTAATGTCTTCCCAGGTTTCCCAAAGCAGGCATTGCTGTGCTTCTTGTACAGTTTGTTTTATCAGGATTCAACTTTTAAGAGGGGGGTAGAGTCAAAATTTTCCTGACATAAAAATTTATCTAATTATAACCATTTTTGTTTTTATAGCATATTTGTTAAATAGAGACATTATTTAATAGATTGGATTTCTTCTGTTAACCCTTCTTTAGATTTGGCTTGAACCTATGAAACCCATCATTAGGCAAATACGAAGTAAGTCCTTGGTTTAACTCTTTAAAATCTGTTTGTTTAAGATGCTTTGTCCTGGAATGTTTAAAAGACATGTTCAAATGTTCATTGTCACCACCGTGTATGGTTAGCAGGAAGTGATCACCAACAGCAGATAAACTTGGAAGTCATTTTGCTGTTTAGTTTTAGTAAATTTAACTCAGAAGATTCTAGGTGACTTGCTTCACATTTGGAAATAAGAGCATATGCTGTTTGGTGTCATCTTAATTTTTGGCCAATGTGCAAAATAACTGCAGTTTCTCCGGTGATCGTGAAAAGACATTGAGATTCTCCTTTTAAATAGCTGTTAACAAAACAGTTGATACTATTGTACAGTTATAAACACAATTGTAACTGAATATAATAATAACAATTACATTATTACTATTGTACAGTTATAAACGTAACTGTAACTGTGAATATAATAACAACAATTACATTATTACTATTGTACAGTTATAAACACAATTGTAACTGTGAATATAACAACAACAATTACATTATTATTTTTGAGACAGGGTCTCACTATTTGTTGCCCAGGCTGGAGTGTAGTGGTGCGAACACAGTTCTCTGCAGCCTCAACCTCCTGGGTTCAAGCTGTCTTCCCACCTCAGTCTCAAAATAATTATTTTCATTTGTCTACTTATTAAATTTTTAAAATTAAATAGTAACACTTCTCAGTTCTTCTATAATTGTGTCAGATGAAGTCTATAGTTGAGTCACCCATAATTTTTTGTATTACTATTATAAATTGAAGAAAAAGGTGTGGAAATAACTTTGTTATATCAGAACAAGGATCTCTGAGGAAAGAAAACAAAATAAGTTGTTTTATACTGATAAACTAAGATAATGTACCTTTACAGTAATCAGATTTCAAAAATAATTTTTTTTATTACTACTACTAATACTGGCCCTTTGTGGTGGCTAATGCCTATAATTCTAGCAATTTGGGAGGCCCAAGCGGGCAGATCACCAGAGGTCAGGGGTTCGAGACCAGCCTGACCAACATGGCGAAACCCTGTCTCTACTAAAAATACAAAAGTTAGCTGGACATGATGGCACATGCCTCTAATCTCAGCTACTCAGGAGGCTGAGGCAGGAGAATCGCTTGAGCCTGGAAGGTTGCAATGAGCCGAGATCGTGCCGCTGCACTCCAACCTAGGCAACAGAGTGAGACTGCATCTCAAAAAAAAAAAAATAGTGTAAACACATAAACTTTTTTTTAAAAACTTTTTCATTTATCATTTTTTTCCCTAAAACATAAACTGGGGGCTGGACGTGGTGGCTCACACCTGTAATCCCAGCACTTTGGGAGGCCAAGGTGGGCAGATCACGAGGTCAGGAGATCGAGACCATCCTAGCTAACACGGTGAAACTCCGCCTCTACTAAAAGTATAAATTAGTCAGACGTGGTGGCAGGCACTTGTAGTCCCAGCTACTCGGGAGCCTGAGGCAGGAGAATGGCATGAACCTGGGAGGCAGAGCTTGCAGTGAGCCGAGATCGCGTGCCTACACTCCAGCCTGGGTGACAGAGTGAGACTCTGTCTCAAAAAAATAAATAAATAAACTAGGGAAAAAAATGTATCTCTGTCTCTATATATATGTATGTGTGTGTGTGTATATATATAGAAAGAGAGAGAGCGCGCGCAAGCATGTTTGTGTGTGGAGGGGTGGGCGGAGTCTCGTTCTGTCACCCAGCCTGGAGTGCAGTGGTGTGATCTCAGCTCACTGCAGCCTCTGCCTTCTGAGCTCAAGCAGTCCTCCCACCTTGGCCTCCCAAGTAGTTGGGACTTCAGGCATGTGCCACCACATCTGGCTGATTTGGGGTTTTTTTGGTGGGAAGAGGGGAGCGGATAGAAATGGGATTTCACCATGTTGCCCAGGCTGGTCTGAGACTCCTGGGCTCAAGTGATCCACCAGCCTCAGCCTCCCAAAGTGCTGGGATTACAGATGTGAACCACTGCACCCAGCCTATTTAAATATTTTAATGTGCAACTTCCTACTTGTTTTTAAGGCTTCCTTGAGTAATCCCTGCTTAATGCAAAAGATTTTAAAATTCTGTACATATGTGATTGGTACTTGGGACTCAAATTCATATACAGGAAATGCTTCTTTGTTTTTTCTTTTTTCTTTTGTTCAGAGACAGGGTCTCACTCTCCTGCCCAGGCTGGAGTGCAGTGGTGCAATTATACACTGCAGCCTCAGACTACTGGCCTCAAGCCTTCTTTTCACCTCAGCCTCCCAAAGGGCTGGGATTACAGGCGCACACCACCACACCTGGGCAGAAATTTCTTAATATCATATTATTTGAAAAGATTTGCTGTAACAGTCCACTTGGTGGAAGCATGACCTCAGTTATGTAGTAATATATGAAAAGAGAATAAATGCAAAGATTGACCTTATTTGTGAAGTTTAAATTTTTTTTTTCATAGGGCCAAAGAATGTGGTGCTTCGCCTAGCTGTGAAATTTTTCCCACCTGATCCTGGTCAGCTACAAGAAGAATATACAAGGTAAAGAGCTTGCAGAGCTGAAGCTGTTGTCAGCAGGAATCTTGTATTCACCTGTTATCTCCCACAGCACCTGGCTGATTGAAAGAATGAGTGAGCCTAATATACACAGAAAAGTGGTCATGAATGTAGAGTGGTTAAAGGAAGCATGTTAGCAACTGACCCGTGCACAGACATGTGAATAAGAGTTCAATGTAAGGTTTACAGTACAAATCTGAAAATGACAAATGGAATGGGATGTCAGGGTCATGTTGAACTTACATTTTCCAAATGAACATAGACTTATGCATGTTCAGAAGGTTCTCAGGGATGGATTTTACTCATATGTACTCTTCTTTATCACAAAATATACTTAATGGGTAGAAGTACCCAGTGTGTTAGTCCTTAGGAATTTATGGAGCAGAAATATTTTGGGTCACTTCTTTTGTGATACTATTTTGAATTAAAGATCGATTCTTTATAGGAATGATCTAAAGATGGCAGGGTGTGATGGCTCACGCCTGTAATCCCAGACTTTGGGAGACCAAGGCAGGCAGATCACCTGAGGTCAGGAGTTCAATACCAGCCTGGCCAATGTGGCAAAACCCCATCTCTACTAAAAATGCAAAGAAAATTGGCCAGGCACGATGGCTTATGCCTGTAATCCCAGCACTCTGGGAGTCCAAGGCAGGCGGATCACGGGGTCAGGAGATCGAGACCATCCTGGCTAACACAGTTTTGAAACCCCATCTCTAGTGAAAATACAAAAAATTAGCCAAGCGTGGTGGCGGGCCCCTGTAGTCCCAGCTACTCAGAAGGCTAAGGCAGGAGAATGGCGTGAACCTGCGAGGCGAAGTTTGCAGTGAGCCAAGATCACACCACTGCATTCTAGCCTGGGCAGCAGAGTGAGACTCCGTCTCCAAAAAAAAAAAAAATTATCTAGACATGGTGGCAGGCACCTTTAATCCCAGCTAATTGGGAGGCCGAGGCAGGAGAATCTGTTGAACCCAGGAGGCAGAGGTTGCAGGGTTGCAGTGAGCTGAGGTCACGCATTGCACTCCAGCCTGGGCAACAAGAGTGAAACTCTGTCTCAAAAAAAAAGAAAATGTTAACAGTTGTTTCATCTGGACAGTAAGGTTATGCAAGGTTTTTCTTTGTTTTTTTTTTTTTTTGTATTTGTTTGCGTATCAATTATATTATGAAGAATAGAGGAATAATCTAAAAATCAACTGAAAACCCAAGGTGAGATATAAAAGAGAACGATGATGTTGTAGTGGTATCAATAACTTTTTTGCCTTCTGGCTAAACGTGTACTCATAAATGAATCAGATGTCTTATGAACTCTCTTGTAAAGGTTTCTGCATATCATTTTAACAGCACAAAATCATAGCATGTCAACTGCAAGGAAATGGAGAGACCATATTAGTTCAGCCTCTTATTTTTAAAGGTTTAGGAAACTAAACTCCAGAGACGGCAAAAAGTATTTTTATGCGTGACCATAGATCTTAATAGTGTATTAAATGCCTGACATTTACCCAGAAAAGTCTCTTTTGGGGGAATCACTTTTAAATATATATAGAGATCTAGATAGATAGACAGACAGATGGATAGATAGACAGACGGATAGACAGACAGACAGATAGATAGACAGACAGATGGATAGATAGACAGATAGACAGACAGATAGATAGACAGACAGATAGACAGACAGACAGATGGACAGACAGACAGACAGACGGACGGACGGACGGACGGACAGACAGACGGATAGACAGACAGACGGATAGACAGACGGATAGACAGACAGACAGATAGACAGACGGATAGACAGACAGACAGATAGACAGACAGACGGATAGACAGAGACAGACAGACGGACAGACAGACGGACGGACGGACGGACGGACGGATAGACAGACGGATAGACAGACAGATAGATAGACAGACAGATGGATAGACAGACAGACAGATAGATAGATATCTGAAAATGATGGATAACAAAGTGTCCCCTAATTCAGGATCCTAGGTCTCAAGTTCTGGGACTCATGCTGGTAACTCAGTGTTATAGTTACTCCCTTCTCCCCCGTATTTATGTAGAGGATTCTTTTTTCTGTTATAAAAACATACATGTTTGTGGTAAAAGAATTTTTTTTCCAAATAAAACTAAGGGCCAGTTGCAATGGCTTACACTTGTAATCCCAGCACTTCAGGAGGCCAAGGTGGGAAGATCGAGTTCAAGACCAGCCTAGGCAACATGGGGAGACCTCATCTCTACAAAATATCAAAAAATAAGCCAGGCGTGGTGGTGTACACCTGTGGTCCCAGCTACTCTGGAGGCTGAGGCAGGAGTATCACTTGAGCCCAGGAGGCCAAGGCTGCAGTCAGCTGTGGTAGTGCCACTGCACTCCAGCCTGGGCAATAGAGTGAGAGTCTGTCTCAAAAAAATAAGTAAACGAAGAGAAGTAAAAAGTAGAAGTTCTCCACCTACCCAGCACCTTATTCTCCGCGTAAGTACGTGTCTTTCAGATGAAAGCAGAGATGTACAATAAACACACAGCTGTAAGAACTTTAAAGAAATTACAAATATTATAAAACAATATCAAATGATACATATTGAACTGTAGGTTGATTTTTTCCCCCACTTATTAAGCATGCTGTGGACATTTTTCCATATTGGATATAAAAATATACTAAATTAGGCTGTAACAGAATTTAATCATTCTCATATTCATCCATATTTCCAATTTTTCTCTAATGCTGCAAAGAAATATTGTTCACATACCTTTGAGAACTATGGGAATATTACTCTAGGAAAGTTTGTAGAAATGGAATTGTTGTTACAGGGTATGTACAACATCCTGAATTTTAAGAGAATGTAGTAAATTTTAATAGTGCGCACTGGGGCATGAATTCCACTGGGGGGCGGGGAGTTAGTCTTGCTTACCGTTGCATTTCCAGCTCCCAGAACAGTGCCTAGAACATAATTCACGCTCAGTAATTATTTGCTGATGGAATAAATGAACATATAGATATTTTCAATTGCCTTCTCTCATTACATTCTCACTAATGATATTCAAAAGTGCCTGTTTCTCAGATCCTAGCCAAGACCAGATATTATCAATCTGTTAAAAAATTTTACAACCGGGCCGGGCGCGGTGGCTCAAGCCTGTAATCCCAGCACTTTGGGAGGCCGAGACGGGCGGATCACGAGGTCAGGAGATCGAAACCATCCTGGCTAACTCGGTGAAACCCCGTCTCTACTAAAAAATACAAAAAACTGGCCGGGTGTGGTGGCGGGCGCCTGTAGTCCCAGCTACTCGGGAGGCTGAGGCAGGAGAATGGCGAGAACCCGGGAGGCGGAGCTTACAGTGAGCCGAGATCCGGCCACTGCACTCCAGCCTGGGCGACAGAGCGAGACTCCATCTCAAAAAAAAAAAAAAAAAAAAAATTTACAACCTTGCTTTAAGCTGTGTTTTCATTGGATAGTTCTCCTGTTTCATCCAAAATTGTGAGTGCAGTTTTGTGTGACTAACAGAAGAATTGTGAATTTGTGACCTTCCCTCCTTGAAGGTACGGCTGCAGATGTGTAATTATATGGGTAGATGGTATGCCTGAGAAAGCTATCTTTTTTTTTTCCAGACAGAGTTTTGCTCTTGTTGCCTAACCTGGAGTGCAGTGGTGTGATCTCAGCTCACTGCAACGTCTACCTCCAGGTTCAGGCGATTCTCCTGCCTCAGCCTCCCGCGTAGCTGGGATTACAGGCGTGAACCACCATGCCCAGCTGGTTTTTGCACTTTTCGTAGAGACAGGGTTTCACAATGTTGGTCAGGCTGGTCTCGAACTCCTGACCTCAGGTGATCCACCCACCCCAGCCTCCCAAAGTGCTGGGATTACAGGAGTAAGCCACCGCCCCTGGCCAGTTTCTTTTTTTTATTGTTTGCATCAGAGTGCCTCAGTGTGTTCAGCACTTTCTGTGCACTCTCCCATGTGTGTGACTCAGTCTGCTGAGTTGGTTTGTCATCTGACCTTTGCTTGGTGACTGTTTGTTTCATGAAAGGCCTTTTGTGACTTTGCTGTTTCGTGGCTGCCTTGCATTTTGCTCACTGTTGGGTCACTGCCACTTCCCAGGGCTCTTTGCTGTCTTGCTGTGGAGACATGTCCGTGTTACATTCAGAGAACATTTGGAGTTGATCTCTGTCTTATTTTGAACTCTCTTCTAGATACTTGTTTGCCTTGCAACTTAAGAGGGACCTGCTGGAAGAGCGTTTGACCTGTGCTGACACCACAGCGGCCCTTCTCACGTCCCATCTTCTGCAGTGTGAGTATCTCCCTGCTAGCAGGGAGCATGCACTGACCATGGCACAGATGTACCCACGCTCAGAACTACAATTAGTTGCTGATGTACGTGCCTAGTTAATGAGCCTGACCATAGAATGCAGTGTTTCAATTTCAATATTTTTTATAAGCAAAAGGTTAACTTCTGTAAAATGGAATTCCTTGAGGCAAATAGTTTCCACATAGCAAACAGGCCAAGGCCAAAATCTGTAGCCACATTCCTTCTTTTAGGTTGTCTGTCATTTATGCTTTTGTGCATTTTACCAGCAATGCATATTCAGTCTTTAAGAGTCAGAATATAAACCAAACTCTCAGCAAACCCTGGAAAGGGCCTCACTGGGATAAAAGTTACAGCCCTCTCAGATTAGTTAAGCGTTAGCCATGAAGGAAAAAGAAGACATTTCTTCAGTATCTCACACAGATGAAGAGATGGTTCAGAACTGTGTGAAGAATTACAGTTACTTCAAAAATAAACCATGAGAAGTGTAAGAGGAGGTTCTGGAACCTTGCGGAGCCCCCAGCGATGGGAATAGAAAAACAAATACCCACATTGCTCCTGGACTAGGGGTGGGACCACAGCTTCCTAGCATAGAACTAATGTTTCTGAAATTTGAATGCAGGAAATATGACATAGAAAGTGTCCAAAATTTTAGTAATTAATAAGTATATAGGTTATTTGCAGCTTCCTTGGTCCTTCCCCAGACATACCTTCTTCAAATAATAAATTTTATTGTGGGTTTGCCGTCCTCCACCAGGGGACATGTTGATTAATAAAAGTTTTCAAAGTGACTTTGGTTCTTATTCATTTGGCTGAAAGACTTATCAGGTAGACACATGGCAACAAATGCAACGTATGACTGAACCAGATCTTTTTGCTGTAAAAAACATAATTGGGCAGTTGGTAAAATATGACTAGGGTCCACATCTGGGATGGAGCCTCAGCTCATGGCCCTGTTCCTGATCTGGGCAGTTTTACAAGGCTGCAGGTAAGAATATTGGATTAGTCCGTTTCACACTGCTGATAGAGGCATGTGGTAGCAGCAAGAGAGAGCTTGTACAGGGAAACTGCTCCTTATAAAGCCATCAGATCTCACGAGACTTATTCACTATCACGAGAACAGCACGGAAAAGATCCGCCCCCATGGTTCCGTTACCTCCCACTGGGTTCCTTGCACAATTTGTGGGACTTGTGGGAGTTGCAATTCAAGATAAGATTTGGGTGGGAACACAGCCAAGCCATATCAAATGTCCTAGCTTCTAGAAAGTCCATACTGAAGTATGGCAAGTAACATGTTAGCAACTCACTCTCAGATGGCTCAAAGGAGGAAAAACTCTTGTACTGTGCTGGTAACTTCTCTGTGAATATGAGATTGTCTAAAAATAAAAGCATATTGCTTTAAATTATTGGACTTTGTGTTATTAAGACATTGTGGCCTTAAAATACATGAAATTAGAAAGAGACATTATTCATCAAGAAATTTGAGAAGGTCTGAAGGAAAAAATCACTTAAAATACATTATCCTAAAATAAATAAAATACCTCATCCTGATCATGATAATCTTGAGACAACTTAGGTTTAAGGTGTGGTTTAAAAATAATAATACTCCAGGTGCAGTGGCTCGTGCCATACTCCCAGCACATTTGGGAGGCCAAGGCAGGAGGATTGCTTAAGTCCAGGAGTTTGAGACCAGCCTGGGCAATGTGGCAAAACCTTATCTCTACAAAAAATACAAAAATTAGCTGGGTATGGTGATGCTTACCTACAGTCCCAGCTACTTAGGAGGCTGAGGCGGGCAGATTGCTCGAGCCCGGGAGGTTGAGGCTGCATTGAGTGGTGATCGCACATTGCACTCCAGCCTGGGCAACAGAACGAGACCTTGTGTCAAAATAATAATAAACACATTAAACTCATCATTCAATGTTTGCCTCCCTGGAGGTACTCATCAGGCCTTTGTTCTTCAAGAAATCCTCTTCACTTCCCATTATATTTGCCTTTTAACAGCATAAAATATTTGGAAAAATAAAATACAAAATATTGCTTTTTTAGGGATGTATTATTTTGCTACAAATTTGGGATAATTTTTTTTTTTTTTTTACTTTTAATGTATGCAGTGACATGTACAAATGCTTGTAGTTTATTTAAACATTAGAATTACTGACTTTTATCCTATCTCAGCGGAAATAGGAGATTACGATGAAATCCTGGACCGAGAGCACCTCAAAGCCAACGAGTATTTGCCTGGCCAGCAGCACTGCCTTGAGAAGATACTAGAATTCCATCAGAAGCACGTGTAAGTCATCACAATTGTCTATCGACACGTTGTCACCACAGTAATGACTAAAGAGTGTGTAACAAGAAAGGACTGTTGTCGTGACTTTTGCAAGATTCTAACATAAGGACCATTGCTCCCAGCCTCAGGATGTGCAGCTGCCGCCATAGACAGCTTGGCAGACACATAGAAGCTGCAGCCCTGGTCTGAAGCACCTTCACACCTGCATGATGTGCTGCTTTAGAAGGTGCTGGAAGAAGCTGGGCATGGTGGCTCACACCTGTTATCCCAGCACCTTGGAAGACTGAGGCAGGTGGATTGCCTGAGGTCAGGAGTTTGAGACCAGTCTGGCCAACATAGTGAAACCCCATCTCTACTAAAAATACAAAAAAATTAGCCGAGCTAATGGAAGGCGCCTGTAATCCCAGCTACTCGGGAGGCTGAGGCAGGAGAATCGCTTGGACCCAGGAGGTGGAGGTTGCAGTGCGACAAGATCGCACCACTGCACACTCCAGCCTGGCAACAGAGCGAGACTCCGTCTCAAAAAAATAAATGGTGCTGAAAAAGACATCAGGGCCTAGGGGAGGAGGATGCTACTGAGCAGGATGGGGTGGCTGTTGTGGGGGTCTCAGCTGCTGCCGTGTCTCTGCAGCGTGGCAGGAAGAGTCCTCTGCGAGGAAGACACTGTGCTGTGGAGGAGGAGGGGACTGTGAGGCTGACAGTGTCGCCTGTGTTGTGAGGCTGACAGTGTCGGCCTGTGTCAGGGCGTTGGGAATCACCTGGCACCCATGTCCTTCATCTTGTCTTGTTTTGATTTCTCTGAGACTTGACACTGGTGGGTTTTTCTGGATGGAAGTGGTAGAGACCTAGAGAAAGAGTGCTAGCTAAGGGGAAAAGGATGGAAGAACAGTATGGGAAAGCGCTGTGGGCTCTGGCCCAGGTGGGTGGGAGCTTTAGTCACCAAAGGGGAGTACTCAGCTGGCGAAAGTGAGTCAGGAGGACTTAGCCTTGCCTTTGTGACACGTCCTTTTGAGATGCAGGTTTGTCAGATCGTGTGTGTTCATGTGTGTCGTTAACGCTCTACTGGGACCTGCTGGCAGCTGCCCTTTCACACCTTCAGAGTATGAGTGCCAACGATGCATCCACCAGTGCTGTCAGCACTGGGGAGTTGGTTTGAACAGCACAGACTGAGATGCCTACCCGTACAGATTTTACCTTACCCTGTAAGATGGTGTGCATTTCATGCACCTCACCACTCCCAGTGTGGGGATCTCTTGTGTGTGCAGGGGAGTGCCTTGTGTGTGCCCGACAGCATGGCAGTCATGAGATATACAAATCCATTTCTACAGATGAGAATGTGTGCAGTGTAGCAGGAGCATAGCTCATACACTATGAGCTGAAAGAAGGCTGAGGCGAGGCTCAAGGAGACTCGTGGGAGGACCTAGGCGGGCAAAGCCAGGAAGCAAGCATTCCAAGCAAAGCACCAGCCTGGGAAGGGAGGGAGGAGAGGGAGGTTCCAGCGTGGCATAGACACGTTGGGTTCAAGGGCTGGAGGTGGAAGTGCCAACTAATACTGGAGAGGCCATGGTGGCGATTACGGACAGCTCTTACAAGCATTTGTGTGTAATCCTCAAATCCGCCTCATGGCATGCACGGTTTTACCCCATCGTACGTACGGTGAGACCGTGCGTGCAGAGTTCCCTCTCAGACATGACGGTGTGGGGCATCTTGTGTGCATAAGTCGTTGCTTTTCCTCCATTCACCTGATCTGACCTTGAGGAGGCCTCCATGCAGGGCAGTGCGGGTAGAGCTCCTGCTCTGTTCTCCCGGGTACCCTTGGCTTTGCCTCTTTCAAGTGTTGCCATTATTCTGGCTGGTAGCGAGGAAGGTACAGCTATTCTGATTGTCACATCCAGACCTTGACCCATGGAGCCAAGGGCCCTCTCCTAGTGTTACGTGCCATCCCAGCAGGAAATGGTCACTGGTTCAGTCTGTGTTCCTAGGGTTGGGGACAGTCTCTCCCTGCTGAGACACACAGCAGGGGCTGGACATGAGGAAGGGAGAACTGAGCATTGTGCTGTGAACTGTCCAACCTGAAGGACAGTCCCTAGTGGATGGGTGGGTTTGGGATGCTGGGGAGAGTGTCATCAGCACGTAGGCCAGGTTAACCTGTGCAATGGGTGAAATCAGCTAGGCAGAGGACAGATACAGGTCAGAAAGGGAGAAGAGCCCAGGATGAACCCCTGAAGAATTGACATTTGAGAGGCCGAGTGCAGGAGGAGGCACCCACAGGAGCCTTCAGCAGCCAGAGGCATGGAAGGGCACAGATGCCAAGAGAGCATGTTTTAGGGTAGTGGCCACAGCCCCTTGTGTGGAGACTACCAGGCCTGGGGAGGTAGGCACAGGAGCAGGTTTCTGAGCTTGGCAGTGTGGCAGTGCGTCACCTTCAGCATTTTCAGTGAGTGTTGAGGGTGAATTCTAGGTTCAAGTACACTGAAAGTACAGTGAGGAGACAGTGACAACATTTTGGGGCACTTATGTTGAGAAGCCTGCTTGTGGAAGAAAGAACTGGACCCTCAGGGTAGTTCTGTGTGTGTGTGTCTGGGTGTGTTCTGTGTATACATGTGTGGCTGTGTGGTCATATGTGCATGTGTGTTATATGTGTTCCTATGCATGCATTGTGTGTCTGTGTGTGGCTCCTATGTTCCTGTGTGTTGATGTGTGTTACTGTGTACGTTGTATACTGTGGTTATGTGTACTTGAACATGTGCGTGTGTCTCTGCATGTGTGTGTGCTTACATGTGCACATGTATCTGCTAAAAACCCTACAAAATCAGTAAGAGAAGGGTGAGTCATGTGGTCTGCTTCATATGGGAATACAGTTGAGCTCTTCCCGAATAAGCCGGGAAGCAGGAAGCTCTGCTCCACATCGTAGGCCTTCACTGTGTTAATTTGAGAGTTTGTCTATCACAATCATCACAGCTTCATTGCACATCTGATTTCTTTTAATAGTTCTTTAGAGTTTTTACGACAATATTGTACCTTTAATTATTATACAATATTTACATTGTCTTGTGATTCTAATGGTTCTTCAGTGATCCACTGAAAACACCTTTATAATCACTGAATACGATATTAAAGAAGGGCTTTTCTTGACTGTATCACATTGCTTTTAGATCTTTGAAACTGCAGAAAAAAGCCAGGCACAGTGGCTCACACCTGTAATCCCAACACTTTGAGAGGCCGACTGGTTTTGAGTCCAGGAGTTCAAGACCACCCTGGGCAACATGACAGAATCCTGTCTGTACAAAAAATTAGCCAACTGTGGTGGTGTGTGCCTGTGGTCTCAGCTACTTGGGAGACTGAGGCGGAAGGATCACTTGAGCCTGGGAGGTGGAGCTTGCAGTGAGCCAAGATTATGCCACTACACTCCAGCCTGGGCAACAGAGCGAGACCCTGTCTCTAAATGAGTGAGCGAGCGAGCAAGTGAGTGAGTGAGTGAGTGAGTGATAAAACGGGTTTACAAGACACAAATGTTTCAGATAGTAAAAAATATTTTTTAAAATGGAAAGGAGTTGGCCAGGCGCAGTGGCTCATGCCCGTAATCCCAGCACTTTGGGAGGCCAAGGTGGGTGGATCACCTGAGGTCAGGAGTTTGAGACCAGCCCGGCCAACATGGCAAACCCCATCTCTACTAAAAATACAAAAAGTTAGCTGGGCATGGTGGGTCACGCCTGTCATCACAGCTACTCCGGAGGCTGAGGCAGGAGAATCCACTTGAACCTGGGTGGCAGAGGTTGCAGTGAGCCGAGATTGCACCATTACACTCCAGCCTGAGCTGCAGAGTGAGACTCTATCAAAAAAAAAAAAAAAAAAAAGAGGCCGGGCGCGGTGGCTCAAGCCTGTAATCCCAGCACTTTGGGAGGCCGAGACGGGCGGATCACGAGGTCAGGAGATCGAGACCATCCTGGCTAACACGGTGAAACCCCGTCTCTACTAAAAAATACAAAAAAAAACTAGCCGGGCGAGGTGGCGGCGCCTGTAGTCCCAGCTACTCGGGAGGCTGAGGCAGGAGAATGGCGTGAACCCGGGAAGCGGAGCTTGCAGTGAGCTGAGATCCGGCCACTGCACTCCAGCCTGGGCGACAGAGACTCCGTCTCAAAAAAGAAAAAAAAAGAAAAAGAAAGAAAGAAAAGAAATACTGTAGGTAACACTACTATCTCATCACACTCATTTTCTTTCTTTTTCATTTTATTTTATTATTGTTGTTGTTATTATTTGATATTGAGTCTCGCTCTGTCACCCATTCTGAAGTGCAGTTGCATGATCTCAGCTCACTGCAAACTCCACCACCGTGCCTGGCTAATTTTTGTATTTTTAGTAGAGACAGGGTTTCACCGTGTTGTCCAGGCTGGTCTCGAACTGCTGACCTCAGGTGATCCACCCACCTCGGCCTCCCATGGTGCTGGGATTACAGGCGTCAGCCACTGTGCCCAGCCCTTTGTAGTATTTCTTCTGATTTAAAATTTGTCTCTGCCAGTAGTGTTTGTGTATAACCTTGTCACTATAGAGCAGATGTAAGGCTGGCTGAGTAGCTAGTGTATGCAAAAAAAGCATTCTACCCGTTCCAAAGTAGTTACAGAATAGAAGAAAACTGAGAATGTCTTTGGTCTGCACATATGGTATAGTGTTTTTGTAGTGGGTAAACATATAGACAGTGAACGATCTGTCCTCTAGACACGTAAAGCCTTCATTGTTGGTTTTCCTGATCACTTCCATGACGCATTTTGGCTCTTTCAGAAATCAAGTGTTTGTAGTGTGTGGTTCTCCTGTTTTTCATTACAGGGGCCAGACACCTGCTGAGTCGGATTTCCAGGTGCTCGAAATTGCTCGAAAGTTGGAAATGTATGGCATCAGATTTCACATGGCTTCTGACAGGGAAGGAACCAAGATTCAACTGGCGGTTTCCCACATGGGTGTACTCGTGTTTCAGGTAGGCCAGTGGGGAAGGGAGGGGTGAGAACAGGGCAGGGGAGGTATTCTGCAACCTGGTGGGGTTTGTTCTTATAGATGTTGGTAAATTTTTGTCCTGATGAGTAAGGTCCTCGATTTGGAAGAGGGGCTTTGCATATCATCCAATCCAACCTCTTACTCAGTGGGGAAATTATTCTTTTGTCCTTCTCTGACACAGATGTGAATATCCTCCATATCATGGAGCCCACTGCTTCCTGGGACTGCCTCCCGCCTCCCTGGATTCCCCACTGCCTCCTGCCCCACCAGGGCTGCCCACTGCCTCTGGGACTTCCCATTCCCTCCTGGGATTCCACCTACCCCCTTAGAATCCTAAAACACAACCTGTTTTTTTTTCCAGTGGAGCAGTCTCTGTGCTGTGGGTGTGATCTGTGCTGGACTGTGAACACTTTAGAGTGGGTCACAGTAATCATTGAAGTAAACAAACTAGAATAGAGTAGGAAATAGCAGAGGGATTGCTTGTGATAAGAGTCAGTGTTGTCTTCTGAGGTGTTTGTATTAGTTGTGATGCATAGGTAAATAATTACATCAATGGTGAGCACGGCCTGCTCAGTTCCATTTGTGGTCATGTGTGTGTGTGCTGGGGTTTGTGATGTCCAAGAAGCTTAAGTGTGACTGCTGGTGCCAACTAGAAGGAGCTTTTCTTCTTATTCAGGCCCTTCACATATCTGAAAACTCTTGTTGGGGCTCCCTACGTCCTCTTGCACCCAGACTAAATATTTCCAACTTGTCTGGGCCCCTCCTTTTGGGGGCACTCCAGTCACTGGCCCTTGTAAAATTTAGCACCTCTGATAGACTATGGTAATCCCGAAAAGGTCTCCTCGATGCTGAATGTTGTAGGAATTGTCGCTGTTGCAGTCTGGGAGCCCATTGCCTGTGTGACCTGCTGTTTTTTTATGGGCTTGTTTTAACCTGTGACTATCAAAAAGAGCTTGGTCTGATTCAGACCTCCCTCATCAAGCCATGTTTATTATTGTTTCCTTTTCCTTATTTTTTTCTTTTAACCTAGCTGTCAAGTTTCAATTTCCTGTCAGAAAAAAAAAATTAATTTTGAATTTAGAATATTGTGTTACATTTCATACTAAATGTGATTAGAGAACAGTAAAACTTCATGATAGAGACCAACCTTAGCAATCCATGCCTTCAAGTGGAGGGTCTGAGCATCCCCTGCCTACATCTGCTGATGAGTGTTCCCCCATTGCACAGAGATGAAAACCTCACATCCAAACTGAGCCATTGTCACATTTCCGGAAAAAAAACAAATAATACAACCTAAAGAAGTTGTAAAAGCAAGGGATTAGAAACTTCAGATTGAAGATAGCAGACTGAATATATGTATTTATTTTTATTCCCTGAAAACCCTGAACACAATGACAGTGAAGGCATTTTTTAAACATTTAAATCCATAAGAACAAAGAATGGGAAAACAGCCCATGAAAGATGAGGGATAGCAGCAATGTTTAGAAGCTGGGAAATGACACAGTGAGTGGGACCTGACTGTAGAGTAGGGAAGGCTGAAATCTCACAGCCTGCAGTGGCAAAGTCACAGTGCAAGCCAGCGTGTTCCAGGAGCCCCAGGAAGGGCTCCCAGTTCATGCTCAGGAGAAATAGGAATGCTCCTTCCTCAGAAATGTAAAATGTTATCTTGTAATTTTTTATATCAGCCTTGTTTGTGATAGTAAAATTTTGTGAATTAACCATTGGAAAGCCAGTTAAATAGCCTGGCACAGTGGTTCACACCTGTAATCTCAGCACTTTGGGAGGCTACGGTGGGCAGATTGGCACATTGCTTGAGTCCAGGAGTTTGAGGCCAGCTGGAGCAACATGGTGAAACCTCATCTCTACTAAAAATACCAAAAATTCACTGGGTGTAGTGGCATGTACCTGTAGTCCCAGCTACTCAGGAGGCTGAGGTGGGAGAATCACCTGAGCCCAGGAGGTCGAGGCTACAGTGAGCCAAGATCGTGCCACTACACACCAGCCTGGGCACCTAAATAAGTAAATAAATAAAAGCCAGCTAAATAAATGGTGGTGCATTCATGTGAACAGAATATTGGGCAACTGTACAAACAAGGAAGCAGTTCTTTATATCCCAATAATGAGACATCCTTCAGGATGCATCATTACATGGAGAAAAGATTCAAAACTCTATATAGTAGCTACTGCTTGTGGGGAAAAGAGAGAAAATTATATGTGCACTATATTCCACACTACAAAATGAACTGGTGACATTAATGGCCCCAGGGAAGGGTGGCCAAACTGGCAGGCTTTGGAACAATGCTGAGAGGGAGACTTGCACTATGGACTCATTTTTGAACCTTCAGAATTTGAGCCTTGTGAATATATCACCGTATTACATTTTCACAAAACCTTCACAGAAATGAAACACTGCGTCTCTGAAACCAACAGGATGCCATGACAGAAACAAATGGAGAACATAAAAACATTTGCAAATTAAAATATAGGCTGCCCCAG
Source organism: Chlorocebus sabaeus (assembly GCF_047675955.1). Lineage (NCBI taxonomy): Eukaryota > Metazoa > Chordata > Mammalia > Primates > Cercopithecidae > Chlorocebus > Chlorocebus sabaeus. The sequence continues at coordinate 128,984,151 of NC_132913.1, forward strand.
TCCATCACCACCCCGTGCCGCCTACCTGGTCTGCACGCCAGGCAGGGTCATCGAGCCTCTTGGTCCTGCAGAATTGTGCTGGCAGATGCTCTGCTACTTTTTAGCAGGTTTTCAGCCTGGCCCCACGTGCAACAATAGGAACCCAACCCCAGCAGACCTTGGGCTCTCCAATTTCATCTCCATCATCCGCAGAGGTATGGCAGCCTCAGTTCTAAGTGCAGATATTTAAAATTGTAATGGAGGAGGATCCAAGATGGCTGATTAGAAGCAGCTGAGGTCCACGCCACTCACGAAGAGGAAAGAAAAGGGGTGAGTGAATTCACCTTCAACTGAAATATTCAGGTTCTCACACTGGAACTAACTAGGCAAACAACTCAACCCACAGAGGATGAAGAAAAGCGAGGGTCGGGGTTAATGGCCCACCGAGGAGCAGCGTGGAGCCAAAGGAACCCCACCCCCAGGCAAGGGAAATGGTGAGTGATTGTGCAAGCTCACCCGGGAAACCACACTTCTCCCGCAGATCTTTGCAACCCACTATCAGGAGATCCCCTCATGAACCATGCCACTAGGGCCTGGGGTCCAGTACACAGAGTTGTGTTCAGTCTCAGCAGAGCAGCCGCTGAGTCACACACAGAGACCCAGGAGTTTCACACACTTCAGCCCCAGGACCCCCAGCAAAGTGGGAAATCTGTTTGTACAAATCCCTAGGAAGAGGGCTGAATCCAGGGTGCCAAGCAGTGTCATTCTGTGAGGCCCACTTCCACAGCACCTCACAAGTTAAGACCCACTGGCTTGGAATTCTAGCCAGCCAACAGCAGCAGGCTGGAAATCTGCCTGAGATGGATCCGAGTTCCTGGCGGGGAGCGGGGTGGCCACCATCTCTGTAGTTCAGTTGACTCAGCCATTTCAGCCTGCTGGCTTTGGAGAATATAAACAGCCTGGATAAGGCAGAGTTCCCCCAAATGCAGCATACCTACTCTGCAAAAAGCAGCCAGGCTGCTGCTTTAAGTGGGTCCCTGACCCTGTTCCTCCTGACTGGGTGAGCCACCCCCTACAGGTGCATTTGGGCCAGCAACAAGTCAGTACCCTCCTGGCACAAAGCTTTTAGAGAAGGAAGCTGGCTGCCATCTTTTCTGTTTCACAGACTGTGCTGGTGATACCTCCAGGTACAGGAAAAACCAAGGCAACTAGGGTCTGCTCCAGGCTCCCAGCAAACCTCAGAGGCCCTGTGGTAGAGTGGCCTGACTAGTAAAAGAAAAATAACAGGCCAGGTGCGATGGCTCACACCTGTAATCCCAGCACTTTGGGAGGCTGAGGTGGTTGAATCACTTGAGGTCAGGAGTTCAAGACCAGCCTGGCCAACATGGTGAAATCCCATCTCTACTAAAAATACAAAAATTAGCTGAATGTAGTGGTGGACACCTGTAGTCCCAGCTATTTAGGAGGCTGAAACAGGAGAATCACTTGAACCCGGGGAGGCAGAGGTTGCAGTGAGCTGAGATCGCATCACTGCACTCCACACTGGGCAGCAGAGTGAGACTGTCTCAAAAAACAAACACCTGTAATCCCAGCACTGTGGGAGGCTGAAACAAATCACCTGAGGTCAGGAGTTCAGGACCAGCCTGGCCATCGTGGTGAAACCCCATCTCTACTAATAATACAAAAAAAAAAAAAAAAAACTTAGCCAGGCATGGTGGCAGGCTGAGGAGGGAAAACTGCTTGAATCTGTGTGGCAGAGGTTGTAGTGAGCTGAGATTGTGCCACTGCACTCCACCCTGGGTGACAAAGTGAGACCCTATATCAAAGAAAAAAAAAAAAACAGAAAACAACAACAACATGAACCAAAAAAAACACATAAAAACCCCATTCAAAAGTCAGCAACCTCAAAGATCAAAGTTTGATAAACCCACAGAGATGAGAAAATCAACACGAAAAATGCTGAACACTCAAAAAGTTAAAGTGCCTCTTCTCCTCCAAATGACCACAACACCTCTCCAGCAAGGGAGAAATAGAAATGGGCTGAGGCGGAGATGGCGTTATTGACAGAAGCAGGCTTCGGAAGGTGGGTAATAATGAACTTTGCTGAGCTAAAGGAGCATGTTGTAACCCAATGCAAAGAAGCTAAGGACCGTGATAAAACAACACAGGAGCTTATAGCCAGTTTTGAGAGAAACATAACCAACTTGATGGAGCTGAAAAACACAACATGAGAACCTCACATTGCAATCACAAGTATCAATAGCAGAATAGGCCAAGCAGAGGAAAGAATCTCAGAGCATTTAAGACTATCTTTCTGAAATAGGCAGACAAGAATAGAGAGAAAAGAATGAAAAGGAACCTCCGAGAAATATGGGATTATGTGAAGAGACCAAACCTACAACTAATTGGGTTACCCAAAAAAGACAGGGAGAGTGGAACCAAGTTGGAAGATGTACTTCAGGATATCATCCAGGAGAATTTCCCCAACCTAACAAGACAGGCTAATATTCAAATGCAGGAAATGCAGAGAACTCCAATAAGATACTCCATAAGAAGATCTACCCCAAGACATATAATCATCAGATTCTCCAAGGTTGAAATGAAAGAAAAAATATTAAAGGCAGCCAGAGAGAAAGGCCAGGTCACCTACAAAGGGAATCCCTTCAGACTAACAGGGGACCTCTCAGCAGAAACCCTACAAGCCAGAAGAGATTGGGGGCCAATATTCAACATTTTTAGGAAAAAAATTCCAACCCAGAATTTCATATCTGGCCAAACTAAACTTCATAAGCAAAACAGAAATAAGATTCGTTTCAGACAAGCAAATGCTTAGGGAATTCATCACCACCAGACCTGCCTTGCAAGAGCTCCTGAAGGAAGCACTAAATACAGAAAGGAAAAACTGTCACCAGCCACTGCAAAAACACACTGAAATACATAGACCGGTGACACTGTAAAGCAACCACATAAATAAGTCTGCAAAATAACCAGCTAGCACCTTGATGACAGGATGAAATTCGCACATAATAATATTAACCTTAAATGTAAATGGGCTAAATGCCCCAATTAAAAGACACAGAATGACAAGCTGGATAAAGAGCCAAGACCTTTGGGTGTGCTGTCTTCAAGAGACCCGTCTCATGTGCAAAGGCACACATAGGTTTAAAATAAAGAGATAGAATAAAATTTGCCAAGCAAATGGAAAACAGAAAAAAACAAGGCTTGCAATCCTAGTTTCTGACAAAACAGACTTTAAAGCAATAAAGATTTTAAAAGACAAAGAAGGGGATTATATAATGGTAAAGGGTTCAGCAAGAAGAGCTAATTATCCTAAATATATATGCACCCAATACAGGAGCCCCTAGAGTCATAAAGCAAGTTCTTAGAGGTCTACAAAGAGACTTAGACTCCCACACAATAATAGTAGGAGACTTTAACACCCCACTGACAGTATTAGACAGATCAAGACAGAAAGTTAACAAAAATATTCAGGACCTGAACTCAGCCCTGGATCAAGTGACCTTATAGATAGCTACAGAACTCTACACCCAAAAACAACAAAATGTACATTCTTCTCATCACCACATGGCACTTTCTCTAAAACCGATCACGTAATCGGAAGCAAAACACTCCTCAGCAAATGCGTAAGAACTGAAATAATAACAAACAGTCTCTTACACCACAGCACAATCAAATTAGAACTCAAGATTTAAACATTCACTGAAAACCACACAACTGTATGGAAATTGAACAACCTGCTCCTGAATGACTCTTGGGTAAATAATGAAATTAAGGTAGAAATCAAGAAGTTATTTGAAACTAATGAGAACAAAGAGATAACTTACCAGAATCTCTTAACGCAGCTAAAGCAGTGTTAAGAGGGAAATTTATAGCACTAAATGCCCACATCAGAAAGCTAGAAAGATCTCAGGTTCACAACCTAACATCTCAATTAAAAGAACTAGAGAATCAAGAGCAAACAAACCCCAAATCTAACAGAAGACAAGAAATAGCCAATATCAGAGCTGAACTGAAGAGATAGAGACACAAAAAAACCCTTCAAAAAATCAAATCCAGGAGCTGGTTTTTTGGAAAAATTAATAAAATAGACCGCTAGCTAGACTAATAAAGAAGATAATAGAGAATAATCAAATGAACAATCGGAAATGATAGGGGACTATCACCACTGACCCCACAGAAATACAAACGATTATCAGAGACTACTATGAACACCTCTATGCACATAAACTGGAAAATCTAAAAAAAAATTGATAAATTCCTCATACACCCTCCCAAGGCTGAACCAAGAAGAAATTGAATCCCTGAATAGCCCAATAATGAGTTCTGAAATTGAGGCAGTAGTAAATATCCTACCAAGCAAAAAAAAAAAAAAGTAGCCCAGGACCAGATGGATTCACAGCTGAATTCGACCAGAGGTACAAAGAAGAGCTGGTATAATTTCTCCTTTTTTTTTTTTTTTTTTTTTTTTTTTGAGATGAAGTTTCATTCTTGTTGCCCAGGCTGGAGTGCAATGGCACAATCATGGCTCACCACAACCTCTGCCTCCAGGGTTCAAGCAATTCTCCTGCCTCAGCCTTCCAAGTAGCTGGGATTATAGGCATGTGCCACCACACCCAGCTAATTTTGTGTTTTTAGTAGAGACAGGGTTTCTCCATGTTGGTCAGGCTGCTCTCGAACTCCCAACCTCAGGTGATCTGCCCACCTCGGCCTCCCAAAGTGCTGGGAATTTCAGGCATGAGCCACCACACCTGGCCAAGAGCTGGTACAATTTCTACTGAAACTATTCCAAAAAAAAACTGAAAAGGAGGGATTCCTCCCTAACTCATTTTATGAGGCCAGCATCATCCTGATACCAAAACCTGGTAGAGATACAACAAAAAAAAGAAAACTTCAGGCCAGTATCCTTAATGAGCATTGATATAAAAATCCTGAATAAAATACCGGAAAACTGAATTCAGAGGCATATCAAAAAGCTTATCCACTATGACCAAGTTGGCTTCATCCCCAGAATGCAAGGTTGGTTCAACATACACAAATCAATAAATGTGATTGATCACATAAACAGAATAAAGACAAAAACCACATAGTTATGTCAACAGATGCAGACAAGGCCTTCAATAAAATTTAGTGTTCCTTTATGTTAAAAACTAGGTATCAAAGGAGCATACCTCAAAATAATAAGAGCTATATATGACAAACCCACAGCCAGTATCATATTGAATGGGCAAAAGCTGGAAGCATTCCCCTTAAAAACTGACACAAGACAAGGATGCCCTCTTTCACCACTCTTACTCAACATGATATTGGAAGTTCTGGCCAGGGCAATCAGGAAAGAGAAGGAAATAAAGGATATTAAAAAAGGAAAAGAGGAAGTCAAATTTATCTTTCTTTGTAGATGACATGATCCTATATCTAGAAAACCCCATCATCTCAGCCCAAAATCTTTTTTTTTTTTTTTTTTTTTTTTTTGACATGGAGTCTTACCCTGTCACTCAAGCTGGAATGCAGTGACACGATCTTGGCTCACTGCAACCCCCTGCCTCCCGGGTTCAAGCTATTCTCCTGCCTCAGCCTCCTGAGTAGCTGGGATTACAGGTGCCCGCCACCACACCCAGCTAATTTTTATATTTTTAGTAGAGACGGGGTTTCACCATGTTGGCCAGACTGGTCTCAAACTCCTGACCTTGTGATCTGCCCACCTCAGCCTCCCAAAGTGCTGGGATTACAGGCATGAGCCACTGCACCTGGCCCCACAGCTTCTTAAGCTGATAAGCAACTTCAGCAAAGTCTCAGGATACAAAATCAATGTGCAAAAATCACAAGCATTCTTATACACCAATAAAAGGCAATCAGCCAAATTATGAATGACCTCCTATCCACAGTTGCCAGAAAAAGAATAAAATACCTAGGAATACAGCTAACAAGGGATGTGAAGGACCTCTTCAAGGAGAACTACATTCCACTGCTCAAAGAAATCAGAGAGGGCACAAACAGATGGAGAAGTATTCCATGCTCATGGATAGGAAGAATCAATATCATGAAAATGGCCATACTGCCCAAAGTAATTTATCGATTCAATGCCATTCCCATTAAACTACCATTGATATTCTTCAGAGTTAGAAAAACCTTTTTTTTTGAGACGGAGTCTCACTCTGTCACCAGGCTGGAGTGCAGTGGCACAATCTCGGCTCACTGCAACCTCTACCTCCCAGGTTCAAGTGATTCTCCTGCCTCAGCCTCTCAAGTAGCTGGGACTACAGGTGCCTGCCATCATGCCCGGCTAATTTTGTGTATTTTTAGTAGAGATGGGGTTTCACCATCTTGGCCAGGATGGTCTCGATCTCTTGACCTTGTGATCCACCCACCTCGGCCTCCCAAAGTGCTGGGATTACAGGCCTGAGCCACTGCGCTCAGCCAGAAAAAACTAGTTTAAAATTCATATGGAACTAAAATAGAGCCTGAATAGCCAAGACAGTTCTAAGCACAAAGAACAAAGCAGGAGGCATCACACTACCCAATTTTAAACTGTACTATGAGGCTACAGTAACCAAAACAGCATGGCACTGGTACAAGAACAGACACGTAGACCAATTAAACAGAACAGAGAACTCAGAAATAAGACCACCTACAACCATGTGATCTTTGACAACCCTGACAAAAGCAATGGGGAAAGGACTCCCTATTTAATAAATGATGCTGGGAGAGATGGCCAACCATATGCAGAAAATTGAAACCGGACCCTTTCCTTACACCATATCCAAAAATTAACTCAAAATGGATTAAAGACTTAAATGTAAGGCCAGGCGGTAAGGCCAGGCGTGGTGGCTCATGCCTGTAATCCCAGCACTTTGGGAGGCCAAGGTAGGCGGATCACCTTAAGGCAGGAGTTTGAAACCACCCTGCCCAACATGGCAAAACTTTGTCTCTACTAAAAATATTTTAAAAATTAGCCAGGCATGGTGGCAGGCACCTGTAATCCCAGCTACTCAGGAGGCTGAGGCAGGAGAATCAGTTGAACCAAGGAGGTGGAGCTACAGTGAGCCAAGATCATACCATTGCACTCCAGCCTGGACAACAAGAGTGAAATTCCATCTCAAAACAAAAAAAAATACTTAAATATAAAACCCGAAACTATAAAAACCCTAGAAGAGGGCCAGGCACAGTGGCTGACGTCTGAATCCCAGCACTTTGGGAGGCCAACAGGGGCAGATCTCTTGATGTCAGAAGTTGAAGACCAACCTGGCCAACGTGGTGAAGCCCCGTCTCTACTAATATAATAATAAATTGGGCATGATAGTGGGTGCCTATAACCCCAGCTACTCGATAGACTGAGGCAGGAGAACCACTTGAACCTGGGAGGCGGAGGTTGCAGTGAGCCAAGATCAAGCCACTATACTCCAGTCTGGGCGATGAAGTGAGACCCTGTCTCAAAAACAAAAACAAAAACAAAGCAAAACAAAAAAACCCTGGAAGAAAATCTAGGCAATACCATTCAGGACATAGGCACAGCCAAAGATTTCATGACCAAAATGCCAAAAGCAATTGCAACAAAAGCAAAAATTGATAAATGAGATTTAATTAAACTGAAAAGTTTATGCACAGCAAAAGAAACTATCATCGGAGTGAACAGACAACCCTACAGAATGGGAGAAAAATTTTGCAGTCTATCCGTCCAACAAAGGACAATAGTGGAGAAGACCCAAGAACTCCCAGGAAGGAGGGAGAAAGAAGTGTGATTTAAAATGGCCTCAAACTATTCAGTAGCAATACTGGAAGCTAGAAAGCAATGGGGCAGGCAGTAGTTCAAAAATTAAAAGGAAATTATTTCCAAACTAATTCTTTCTTTCTTTCTTTTTTTTTTTTTTTTGAGACTGCAGTTTTATTATTACTCAAATCAGTTTCCCCGAGCATTTGGCGATAGTTTTTTAAGAACAGTTTGGTGTGGGGGGCTCCAGACTAGAATTCTGTGCTGTGCCCACATGACTTCTGTACGGAGAAAGGCTTCTTTCAGATATGTAGAGTTTGTAAAAATTTGACTGCTGCTCGCCCTTTGTAAGGAAAAACTAGAGGAGAGAATAAACTAAAAATGAGAAAGAAGGAAATAGGGTGCTCCACATCCGAGATAGGCAAAGGAAGACACAGGCTGTGCCTGCCGAGAGCATCCACCAACGCCAGAGCAGAGGGCAGGCCCCGGGAGAGAGGGTAGACCAGGGACTCAGTTCTTGTGCTGGACCATGTGGAGGAGTTAACTAGTGATGGGTACATGCCAATGAAGCAGATGAAAAGAGGCAATTAGGATTCTCAAGGAAATTTTGAAGAAGGAAGCTTTACTTTATAATATAAAAAATGTAGTTAAATTCACCTTGGCTGAGTGTGTAAGCAATACTTACATGACCATTAACATAAATACTGAATTTAAAATTTACCAACAATTAGGAGAGTGTGGGGACGGGCAGGTGTGAGGTATTGGTGGTGACAGAAGCTGAGGGGGCAAGATTTCAAAGTGGAAAATGTGCTTGCTGTCATCAACGTGCTTTTCAGAAACACGGGCTAATGAATAGACGCCTAAGAGTAAATCCCAGACAGGCAGCCAATACAGGTGCAGCTGGTTCTGTCTGAGGAAGAAGACTTGATGTGGAGTGGGTGACCCTGAGCTGGCTGGGTTTGTTTCCAGTCTTGTAGTCTATTTGGTATTTTCAGATATGCCCTGGGTTGTTGAATGAATATGAAAATGAAAGCAGTAGATTTTAGCATTCGACAGCTAACTGTGCAGCTTTAAAAGTGTTGTCTTAGTCTGTCAAGTCAGGGTGCAGTAGATGAAAGCTGTGATTGTCCTTGGATTTTCTGTTTATTTCTCCTTTAAGGACAGTGGTTAAGACCCTGGGATATACACTTGGCCCTCCATATCCACAGGAAAATAAACAATAAAAAACAATACAGGCTGGGCACGGTAGCTCACATCTGTAATCCCAGCACTTTGGGAGGCCAAGGCTGGTGGATCACCTGAGGTCGGGAGTTCGAGACTAGCCTGGCCAACATGGTGAAACCCCATTCTCTACTAAAAATACAAAAATTAGCCAGGTATGGTGGCAGGTGCCTGTAATGCTAGCTACTCAGGTGGCTGAGGCAGGCGAATCGCTTGAATCCAGGAGGCCGAGGTTGCAGTGAGCCAAGATCGCGCCATTGCACTCCAGCCTGGGCAACAAGAGTGAAACTGTCTCAAAACACACACATATGTGTGTGTATGTAATTTTTTAAAAAATATTTAACACAGTACAGTAAAACTATTTACGTGACATTTACATTGTATTAGGTACGTAAGTAATCTAGAAATGATATTATTAAAGTGTACAGGAAGCCCAGCATGGTAGCTCAAGCCTGTAATCCCAGCACTTTGGAAGGTCAAGGCAAGAGAATCACCACAGCTCAGGAGACCAGCCTTAGCAACAAAGCAAGACCTCATCTCTACAAAAATAAAAATAAAGTACACAAGAGGGTGTGCATAGGTTATATGCAAATACTACACCATTTTCTATCAGAGACTATTTGGGTACTGGGGTAGGGGGTCCTGGAACCAATTCCCTACAGATACCAAAAGACAGCTGTAGAAATTTCTTATTTTGACCAGAAGGAATTGAACAAGCAGCTGGAGCAGTTATGTGGGGACCTCTGAGCTATTGTCAGCCTCCTTCCTGGGAGGGCTTCATCTCTTACCTCCGTGGCAGGCCCTCACTCTCTTTTTTTTTTTTTTTTTTTTTTGAGACGGAGTCTCACTGTGTCGCCCAGGCGGGAATGCAGTGGCGCGATCTCAGCTCATTGCACCCTCCGCCTCCCAGGTTCAAGCGATTCTCCTACCTCAGCCTCCCGAGCAGCTGGGACTTACAGGCAGGTGCCACCACATCCAGCTAATTTTTTTGTATTTTTAGTAGAGGTGGGATTTCACTGTGCTAGCCAGGGTGGTTTGATCTCCTGACCTCATGATCCTCCTGCCTCGGCCTCCCAAAGTGCTGGGATTACAGGCATGAGCCACCACGCCCAGCCTAGGCCCTCGGTTTTTTAGACTCTGTCCTAGATATATAAATAATATCTAGAGCTGGGGCTGTGGGGATTTTGTTTCCTGTGTTGATGTTTTGTTTTGCTTTGTTTTTGAGAATACAATTTAGGAGAGGAACTTTGAGAATGTAGTTGAAAATCCTCCAATATTTTACTTTTTTTTTTTTTTGAAACAGAGTCTCCCTCTGTCGCCCAGGCTGGAGTACGGTGGCGCAGTCTCTGCTCGCTGCATCCTCCACCTCCTGGGCTCAAACGATTTTCCTGCCTCAGCCTCCTGAGTAGCTGGGATTACAGGCACCGGCCACCATGTCCAGCTAATTTTTTTTTTTTTTTAATTCCTGACCTCAGGTGATCCGCTCACCTCAGCCTCCCAAAGTGCTGGGATCACAGGCATGAGCCACCACACCTGGCCTTCAATATTTTACTTTCAGTAGAAATTAGAGTGACTTAGTGTTTGGGCAATATTTTGGGAACTAGGAAGCTTAAGTCCTCATTTAGACCCTAACATTTGTATCTTGGCTTTGAGAACATCTCACTCAGGATTTTTTTTTTTTAATTGAGATAAAATGTATATGCCATAAAATTCACCATGTTGAAGTATGCAGTTCAGTTGTTTTAGGATACTTACACAGTTATATGACCATCACTACTATCTAATTTCAGAACATTTTCTTCAACCCAAAAAGAGACCCTCATACTCTTTAGCAGTTACTCCGCCAGTCCCCAGCAACCACTGATATCCAAAACAGGCAACCATCAGGACATTCCCTCTATGGATTTACCTATTCTAGGTATTTCATATAAATGGGATCATATAAACATGTCTATTGTGTGTAGTGTTTCCTTGTTTCCAGGTTCACTCATGTGGTCGCATGTATCAGTGTTTTACTCCTTCTTATGACTAAAGGGGTTTGTTTTTTTCTTTGGAGCTGTCTCTGAGGGGACTGTGTCCCTCACTTTGCTGCCTCTTACATTGAGTTTGCAGACAAGAGTAAATGTTGGTAATATCAAACGTATAGTCGCTGAAATTCCCAAGCAGTGTCTCAGACGTTTTTTAAATTTTATTTTGAAACCATTTCAAGCTTATAGAAAAGCTACACAAACAGCACAGAAAGGTCCTGCTGGCCTTTACCTGAGATGCCCATCTGCCTTTAACTGGTTGTCCCAGTATTATTTACTACAGAAGGTCCAATCTGGGAGCAAATGCTGTACCCAGGCATTATGTCTCTCTGGTCTCTGCAATCTGGAACATTCTTCTTCCCTTGGTTTTCATGACCTTGACATTTTGGAAGATTACAGGGCGGTCATTTTGTAGAATGTTTATGATATGGGATTGTCCAGTGCTTCCTCAGGATCAGACCCTGGGCTCACTGCCTAGGTGAGAAACTCCCAGAGTGGTGATGTATCCTGATTCATGTAGTACATAGGGTCCATCTGTCCCATTGGTGGTGGTGGTAACATTGATCACTTGGTCAAGATGATGTTTGCCAGCTTTTCTGTATACAAAGTTACTTTTGACTAGATAGTGGCTCATGCCTATAGTCCCAACAGAGGCTGAAGCAAGAGGATCACTTGAGGCCAGGTGTTTGAGACCAGCCTGGGCAACATAGCAAGACCTCATCTCTACAAAAGGTCCTACTGGCCATTTCCTGAGATGCCCATCTGCCTTTAACCAGTTAAACAAAAAAAATTAAAAAAAGAAAATTAGCCAGGATTGGTATCAGGTGCCCATAGTCCCAGCTGCTCCAGAGGCTGAGACAGGATGATTGCTTGAGCCCAAGAGTTTGAGGCTCCTTATCTCTTAAGGAAAGAAAAGTTACTTTTTGTCCTTTGTAACTAAGTATGTTATGAAGAGATACTTTGAGACTAAATAAATATCTCGTACCTCATCCCACTCATCTTCTAGTTAGATCACTGTGATGGTTGCCCGATGATGACTCTTTAAATCCCGTTCTTCCTACTACTGGAAGGAAGAGTTTTCTCTCCATTTATTTAGTTTATGTCACTGTGGATTCATAGATTCGAATCTGATACTTGATAATCTGTAGGTTTCATTATTTATTTTTATCTTTAACTTTCCCGCATTTGGCCCAAGGGAGGCTCTTCAAGCTGCCTCTCGTGTCCTTTTTTTTTTTTTTTTTTTTTTTGAGACGGAGTCTTGCTCCGTCACCCAGGCTGGAGTGCGGTGGCCGGATCTCAGCTCACTGCAAGCTCCGCCTCCCGGGTTTACGCCATTCTCCTGCCTCAGCCTCCTGAGTAGCTGGGACTACAGGTGCCCGCCACCTCGCCCGACTAGTTTTTTGTATTTTTTTAGTAGAGACGGGGTTTCACTATGTTAGCCAGGATGGTCTTGATCTCCTGACCTCGTGATCCACCCGTCTTGGCCTCCCAAAGTGCTGGGATTACAGGCTTGAGCCACCGCGCCCAGCCTCATGTCCTTCTTATATGTCCTTTTATTTCATGAGCACTTCTTTGCTTTCTTACAAAATAAGACATGCCAGCCTTGTTTTGTACTTTGCCTGCTTCACCGTGGAGTCAGCCATTTCCCCACAGAGCCCAACCGTTTTAGTGAAGACTGGTATTAGAGACCAAGATCCATGCACTCAGTGTGCCCATTGCTTTGTGGGGTGTCACCACTCCTGGCCCTCTCAATAGACAATGCTATACATATCTATATTTACCTCTGTATCTGTGTCTGTATCTGCTGAGACCAGGAATTCCCATCATTTGCTCCTGTTACACTCTAGCACTATGTTCTAGCTTCAGTGAGAAACCTGACTCTACTCCCAGCCCTGCCTGGCCACTATCACTACCCCTTCCAGACCACCCTCCTTGCAGGAGCGAACTTTAAACAATGTATAATATTAACACTGATTTTAAAATTTTGCAATAAAACCTTATCAAAGAAATTAAAATTAGCCAGGTGCGGTGGATCATGCCTGTAATCCCAGCACTTTGGGAGGCCAAGGTGGATGGATCACCTGGGGTCAGGAGTTCAAGACCAGCCTGGCCAACATGGTGAAACCCCATCTCTACTAAAAAACAAAAATTAGCCAGGTGTGGTGGCACACACCTGTAGTCCCAGCTGCTCAGGAGACTGAGGCAGGAGAATTGCTTGAACCCAGAAGGCGGAGGTTACAGTGAATGGAAATTATACCACTGCACTCTAGCCTGGGTGATAGAGTGAGACTCTGTCTCAAAAAAAAAAAAAAGCACAAATCTTTCCATTTCTTCTTTTAATTGTCTATTTCCTATAAATATTTGAAACAATATGGGGAGAGATACAAGTCCAAGTGTATCTTCCTGGTGAATTGCTTTTAAATTATGTAAGGCCTCTTTCTCATGCATTGTATCTGATGATAATATTGCTCCACCAGCTTTCTTTTGGTCAGTTGTTGAGTATATCTTTTCCATCTCTTTGAACCTTTCAGTGTTCTTATGTTCCAGATGTACCTTGAGTTTGAGACCAGTCTGAACAACATAGCCAAGACCTCATCTCTACAAAAAAAAATTAAAAATAGAAAATTAGGCAGGATTGGTGTCTGGTGTCTGTAGTCCCAGCTGCTCCAGAGGCTGAGGCAGGATGATTGCTTGAGCCCAGGAGTTTGAGGCTGCAGTGAGCAGAGATTGCACCACTGCACTCTAGTCTAGGCAACAGAGCAAGACTCCCTCTCAAAAAAAAAAAATTAATTATCTTTCTAGAACAGATAGATTAGTTATTGACATTTTAAGTCAGAGCCATTTCAGGTATAATGGTAAAATGCCAAGTAGATTACTGTGTTGGCAAAGATGTAATTTAAGCATTCCCTATTTCATGAGAAAGGGGTTATGTGTTAGATTACAAATGTAATCTGTCTCTTGAATTTCAGGGCACCACCAAAATCAACACTTTCAATTGGTCCAAGGTCCGTAAACTAAGCTTCAAGAGGAAAAGATTTCTTATCAAACTTCATCCAGAGGTTCATGTAAGTATTATTTTTAGCTTTTTGTTTTGTTTTGTTTTGTTTTGTTTTGAGACAGAGTTTCACTCTTATTGCCCAGGCTGGAGTGCAATGGCATGATCTCAGCTCACCGCAACCTCCGCCTCCTGGGTTCAAGCGATTCTCCTGCCTTAACCTCCCAAGTAGCTGTAATTACAGGCATGTACCACCACACCTGGCTAATTTTGTATTTTTAGTAGAAACAGGGTTTCTCCATGTTGGTCAAGCTGGTCTTGAACTCCTGACCTCAGGTGATCCACCCGCCTTGGCCTCCCAAAGTGCTGGGATTATAGGTGTGAGCCACCGCGCCCAGCCTATTTTGACCATTTTTTAACTCATAATTTATTCTGCTAAAACATAACTATGTTGTAAATCATTTCAGCATAATGCACACAAGAACTCAAGGACAGGATTCGGGACTTAGGTCTGGAGGGGCTGAGGGCAGTCTGCCTAGCTGGTCTCACACTTACCTCTCCCAGGAACCTTGTCACTCACATGTTGCTGGCTCAGAACCCCAGGGTTTCACATTCAGTGGGTCTGGGATGAACCCAAGAAGGTACACATCTGACAAGCTCCCAGGGGCTGCTGAGAACCATGGTTATGGCAACCTCTTTGTCCTCTAGGTAATGAAGCTAAAGAACAAAGTGTTAAAAATGATCTAAAGCCCTACAGCAATTGAGAGCTTCAGAATGAATTGAGGAGTGCCCCGGTGTTCTCTTGTGTCCTTCATTCAGAAATTGATCTTTGAATAGCTCTAACTGAAGAAGCATTGATTATCAGGAAGTAAATATTCCTTTCTTTACTGACTGCTCATTAATAAAGTAATAGTTACATGTGAATTTACTGAAATGAGTAAAAATGGAAAAAATAAATGCCTGTGCAGTGTATTTGGTAAAACCCAGTACTTCCAGTTATTCAAAGATGTTCCAGTTGCTGCATTTCCGTTGTACAAAAGGAGTTAGAAAATAAAAAGATTTGCCAAGCTACCGTGGGGTTTGAAGCTTAAGAGAGAGCCATGCCTGTGTCAGCCCAGACACATTTTGGGTTATGGGAGATTTACAGCCCTTGGGCCAGTCAGAAGAAAAGTTTTGCCTACGCCTTTACAAGGCACTTGAGTAGTGGGGCTTCTGTCACTCACTGGGTTCCCGTGCGATATGTAAGTGTGTTTGCTTTTGGTAGAAGGCTTGAAGGTGGCTTTAATTGGTGCACAAATATCTCTTCTGTGGATGAAAGGAAAGTAGAAGGAATGCCAGACACACATACAAAACACAAGTAAAAGCTGTTTTACTCTGTGAGTAAAAAAAAAAAAAAAAAAGTTTCTTGCAGTTATTCTGAGATGATAGGGAAAGTTCACCAAAGCAGCTATTAACTTGAATAGGGCGATAAGTGAAAGCCCAGAACTGTTTGCATCTGCATTTAGCAAAGTTACACTTTACATACCTGAGCACTTTTTTAAAGACTAAATGTTAGATTCAAAGTGTTACAGTCTTTGTGGAAGGTAACTGGGTAACATACATCAGCAGGTTCAAAGATGTGCAGCCTTTGAGCTCAGAGTTCCATTTCCAGGAATTTATCCTAAGGAATAACTGAGAGTGAATGCAGTTTCTTCAGGGCGATATTTGTGGGCCTGAAAACTGCATGTCCTGAACATCTAAAACATTCTAGATTTTAAAAATATATACCATGTAGAAACAATTCAGTAATAACATATAAATATGTCAACTGGCATGAAAAATGCCGTCCTTTGCTAGGTGGGAAAAGTGTTTACAAAGATATAATTCAGAATGTTGATAGTTGTGTGATTGTGGGTGACTTAATTTTCCTGCTGTTTCTACTGTGAATATAAATACTGTTTCTCTTTTCTTAATTAAGCAAATGGAACCAGAAGACTTTGTATACAATTTTTAGAAAATCCTTCCTGGGCTGGGTGCAGTAGTGCACACCTGTAATCCCAGTACTTTGGGAGGCTGAGGTGGGCAGATCGCTTGGGCTCAGGAGTTCAAGACCAGCCTAGCCAACATGACAAAACCCTTTTTCTACAAAAAAATACAAAAATCATCTAGGCCTGGTGTCATGCACCTGTAGTCCCTCCTGAGGGGTTGGAGGGGAGCGACTGAGGTGGGAGAATTGTTTGAGCCTGGGAGGTTGAAGTTACAGTGAGCCAAGATCACACCATTGCACTCCAGCCTGGGCGCAGAGCAAGATCCTGTCTCAAAAAAATCCTTACTAATTTTTAATTTTGGAATTGCCTATTGTGTGATCTGCTTCCTAAATGTACTTTCTCTTGTCCAATACTTCATTCTTGAATTAATTAACCTTTATGTTTTGTTTCTAGGGACCTTACCAGGACACATTAGAATTTTTGTTGGGTAGTAGAGATGAATGTAAGAACTTCTGGAAGATATGTGTGGAGTATCACACCTTTTTTAGACTTCTGGACCAACCTAAGCCAAAAGCGAAAGCTGTCTTCTTCAGCCGGGGCTCCTCCTTCAGATACAGGTAGGGGCCATGCCACGACTTGCATGGGCCCCTCACTGGTTTGTAAAGCTGAGAAAATAGGTAATTCTTAGTCAAGAAAGAAATGTTATAAAATATTTCAGAGAATTACACACAAAGTGGAGGTATTGTGAAAGAATAACTAGAGGAAGCATATGAAATAAAATAGTGGAAAAAAAATAGGTTTAATAAAAACTTTGCTTACAAATTCAGTTACGCTTACTACAAAGTATAACTTTAAAATATATATGTGGGCCAGGCCCAGTGGCTCACACCTGTAATCCCAGCACTTTGGAAGGCCAAGGTGGGTGGATCATTTGAGGTCAGGAACTCGATGTCAACCTGGCCAACATGGTGAAAACCCATCTCTACTAAAAATACAAAAATTAGCTGGACGTGTTGGCGGGCACCTGTAATCCCAGCTACTCGGGAGGCTGAGGCATGAGAATCACTTAAACCCAGGAGGCAGAGATCTCGCCACTACACTCCACCCTGGCCAATAGAGCAAGAGTCAGTCTTAAAAAATAAAATATAGGCCGGGCGCAGTGGCTCATGCCTGTAATCCCAGCACTTGGGAGGCCGAGGCGGGCGGATCACAAGGTCAGAAGATCGAAACCATCCTGGCTAACACGGTGAAACCCTGTCTCTTACTAAAAATACAAAAAAAAAAAAAAAAAATTAGCTGGGCATGGTGGCGGGCACCTGTAGTCCCAGCTACTTGGGAGGCTGAGGCAGGAGAATGGCGGGAACCCGGGAGGCGGAGCTTGCAGTGAGCCGAGATCACACCACTGCTCTCCAGCCTATTTTTTTTTTTGAGACTCCGTCTCAAAAAAAAAAAATAGAAAAAAAATTAAAAAATAAAATATATATGTGTATATTTATGAGAGAGGATGGGTAAATCTTTTCTTTTGTCTTTTACTCTAAAATTAATGCTGACTTACTGTTCTTTATTAAAAATCTGAATCTTTATTCACAGTGGAAGAACTCAGAAGCAACTAGTAGATTATTTCAAAGACAGTGGAATGAAGAGAATTCCATATGAAAGGTAAGCTCTGGCCTTTACGATGTAAAGTGTGTGCCTTTAAAATTAATATTTAAATATATATATATGGAGAGAGAGAGCGAGAAGAGTGACTGAGTGTTTCTCTGTCACCTAAGCTGAAGTACAGTGGCACGATCACAGCTCACTGCAGCTTCAGACTCCCGGGCTCAAGCAATCCTCTTACCTCAGCCTCCCGAGTAGCTGGGACTATAGGCACACACCACCATCTCCTGGCTAGTTTGTTTTTTTGTTTTTTTTTCTGTAGAGACAGGGTCTTGCTATGTTGCCCAGGCTGGTCTCAAACATGTGGGCTCAAGTAATCCTTCATCCTCAGCCTCCCAAAGTGCTGGGATTATAGGTGTGAGCCACCATGCCCAGCCTATTTTAAATATTAATCTTTACTTGACTAAAAGTCACTTCAAATACATGAACGTGTATTTTTACAGGAGTTTAGTTTCAATGTTTTAAAGAAAGTAGATTTGTAATTTTTTTTCTTTTGAGACAGAGTCTCGCTCTGTCGCCCAGGCTGGAGTGCAGTGGTGCAATCTCGGCTCACTGCAAGTTCCGCCTCCCAGGTTCATGCCATTCTTCTGCCTCAGCCTCCCAAGTAGCTGGGACTACAGGCGCCCGCCACCACGCCTGCAAATTTTTTGTACTTTTAGTAGAGATGGGGTTTCACCTTGTTAGCCAGGATGGTCTCGATCTCCTGACCTCATGATCCACCCACCTCAGTCTCCCAAAGTGCTGGGATTACAGGTGTGAGCCACCGCGCCCGGCCTATAGTAAACTTTTAATCTGAAAATTCTTGTTGTTTCTCTGCATGTGGAATTTTTTCCTTTAGTGTGAGTGTGTAATCTTACCTCTCTTGGGACCTCTGTTTTTTATTTGAATTCTTATTTTCCATTATCTTGCCCCTTTCTAGTTAGATGCCTCTTAGCTACATTTTCATGGGAGGTTTTCTTCATGGATACAGTACATGCTTGCTGCTTTAAAAACAGGCGCTGAGTAAGGGAGGGTTTGGTTTCTCACAGCTTGTTCTCTGTTTTGCAGAAGGCACAGCAAGACTCACATGTCCATTCGTGCTCTGACTGCAGACCTACCAAAACAGGTTAGTCTTTTCTGGTTAAAAATGTAGACAATAGTAGTTACCTGTACTCTTTTGGAAAATAATCTGTCATTATTGTAACAAGAGTCTTAAAATTAATGATATTATTTAATTCAGCAATTCTAATTCTGGGACTCTGTTTTCAGAAAGGAGTCCTAAATAGAAAACCAGCAGGGCAGTGGCTCATGCCTGTAATCCCAGCACCTTGGGAGGCCAAGGCAGGAGGATTGCTTAAGTCCAGGAATTCGAGACCAGCCTGGGCAACATGGCAAAATCTCGTCTCTACAAAAAATACAAAAATTAGCCAAGCACGATGGTGGCTCACAGGTAGTCTCAGCTACTCAGGGAACTGAGGTAGAAGAATGGCTTGAGCCCAGGAATTTGGGGCTACAGTGAGCCAAGATAGTGCCACTACACTCCAGCCTGGATGACAGAGCAAGATCTCATCTCAGAGAGAGAGAGAAAGCCTGTATGTTGAGATGTGCATTGTAATGTTGTATATAATACACTACAAAACCCTGACAACTCTCATCTGTGCCAGATGACTTACTAACTACGTTTTTAGCTATATTCACTTAGTAGGATTTTTTGTTAACCACTAAAAGCATGGCTTAAAAAAGAGTATGTGGTAACATGGGGAAGTTCTTGCTGTTATGTTACAAATGAAAAGCAGGAAACAAATTTATATCTCTATGTCTTTGTCATGATTGCAACTATATCAGAACAAAGATACACCAACTCACACAGACACTTCACACAAAAACATTTGACAAGAATGTCCCAGAATGTGACAACAGCTGTTCCATGCCACTGTGATGGGACATCAGCGACCTTCTCATGTTTCAGGTCTACTTCACTACAATCCCTTCCCAATTTTATGGTGGCGTGTTAACTTCCACGTGCAAGCATATTTTTACGTTGCATCTTGCTTGTTTTGTTTTGTTTTCCCAGACAGAGTCTTACTCTCTTGCCCAGGCTGGAGTGCAGTGGCATGATCTAGGCTCAATGAAACCTCTGCCTCCTGGGTTCAAGTAATTCTCGTTCCTTAGCCTCTCAAGTAGCTGTGATTACAGGCACACACCACCATGCCTGGCTGACTTTTTTGGTTTTTTTTGTTGTTGTTTTTTTTGAGATGGAGTCTTGCTCTGTCGCCCAGGCTGGAGTGCAGTGGTGCGATCTCGGCTCACTGCAAGCTCTGCTTCCCGGGTTCACACCATTCACCTGCCTCAGCCTCCTGAGTAGCTGGGACTACAGACGCCTGCCACCACGCGTGGCTAATTTTTTTGTATTTTTAGTAGAGACGAGGTTTCACTGTGTTAGCCAGGATGGTCTCGATTTCCTGACCTCATGATCTGCCCTCCTTGGCCTCCCAAAGTGCTGGGATTGCAGGCGTGAGCCACCGCGCCTGGCCGCCTGACTGATTCTTGTGTTTTTTAGTAGAGATATGGTTTCACCATGTTGGCGAGACTGGTCTCGAACTCCTGGCCTCAAGTGATACACCTGCCTTGGCTTCCCAAAGTGCTGGGAATATAGGTAGGAGCCACCGTGCCCAGCCAGAATCTTGATTTTTTTTTTTTTTTTTTTTTTTTTTTTTGAGACGGAGTCTGGCTCTGTTGCCCAGGCTGGAGTGCAGTGGCCGGATCTCAGCTCACTGCAAGCCCCGCCTCCTGGGTTCACGCCATTCTCCTGCCTCAGCCTCCCAAGTAGCTGGTAGTACAGGCACCCGCCACCTCGCCCAGCTAATTTTTTTTGTATTTTAGTAGAGACGGGGTTTCACCGTGTTAGCCAGGATGGTCTCGATCTCCTGACCTCGTGATCCGCCCGTCTCGGCCTCCCAAAGTGCTGGGATTACAGGCTTGAGCCACCGCGCCCGGCCAGAATCTTGATATTTTTATATAACATATCATAAGTTTTTCTTCATGGTGCTACAATTTCGTATTTATAACCTTTATCTCTGTTCAATGTTAATTTTTAATGGTTTGTCATTTATGCTGTCATAGCACTTCAGAAGCTACACTTGCACCTCATTATATTAAAAGTTATGTGAACTGGGCACAGTGGCTCACACCCTTATTTCCAGCTACTTGAGAGGTGAGGCTGGAGGATTGCTTGAAGCCAGGAGTTCAAGACCTGCCTGGACAACATCATGAGACCCATCTATCTGAAGATTTTTTTTAATTAGTCAGGTGTAGTGGCACCAACTATAGTCCCAGCTACTTGGGAGGCTGAGGTATGAGGATCACTTGAGCCCGGGAGTTCAAGGCTGCAGTGAGCCACAGTTGTACCACTGCACTCCAGACTAGGCAACAGGGTGAGAATGTCTCAAAAAATAAAAGCTCATGGTGTCCCAGTTTTTTTTCATGGGTACATGAAAACCTTAAACTCTTTTAGATATGTTTCCTCTTTAGAAATTTCTTGTTATCAGGAGGCTGAGGCAGGAGAATGGCATGAACCTGGGAGGCAGAGCTTGCAGTGAGCCGAGACCACACCACTGCCCTCCAGCCCGGGAGACAAAGCAAGACTCTGTCTCAAAAACAAAAAAAAAAAAGAAATTTCTTGTTAATTTAATTCAGTTGAAATGAAAAGGAAATGTATTTTTTAATTGTTCCTTTACAAAGTTTCTTTTTTTTTTTTTTTTTTTTTTTTTTTTTTTGGAGACAGAGTGTCACTCTATCATCTAGGCTGCATGATTACAGCTCATTGCAGCCTCGACCTCCCAGGCTCCGGTGATCCTTCCACCTCAGCCTCCCAAGTAGCTGAGACTATGGGTGCATGCCACCACACCCAACTAATTTTGTAGTTTTTTTTTTTGTAGAGACGGGATCTCACCATGTTGCCTGGGCTCAAACTCCTGGGCTCAAGTGATCCTTCTGCTTCAGCCTCCCAAATGTTGGGATTATAGGCATGAGCCACCATACCCAACCACAAAGTTAAGAGTTTTTTTGGCCGGGCGTGGTGGCTCACGCCTGTAATCCCAGCACTTTGGGAGGCCGAGGCGGGCGGATCACGAGGTCAGGAGATCGAGACCATCCTGGCTAACCCGGTGAAACCCCGTCTCTACTAAAAAAATACAAAAAACTAGCCGGGTGAGGTGGCGGGCGCCTGTAGTCCCAGCTACTCGGGAGGCTGAGGCAGGAGAATGGCGTGAACCCGGGAGGCGGAGCTTGCAGTGAGCGAGACTCCGTCTCAAAAAAAAAAAAAAAAAGAGTTTTTTTTTCTTTTTTCTTTTTTTTTTTTTTTTTTTTTTTTTTTTTTTGAGACGGAGTCTCGCTCTGTCGCCCAGGCTGGAGTGCAGTGGCCGGATCTCTGCTCACTGCAAGCTCCGCCTCCCGGGTTCACGCCATTCTCCTGCCTCAGCCTCCCGAGTAGCTGGGACTACAGGCGCCCGCCACCTCACCCGGCTAGTTTTTTGTATTTTTTTAGTAGAGACGGGGTTTCACCGGGTTAGCCAGGATGGTCTCGATCTCCTGACCTCGTGATCCGCCCGTCTCGGCCTCCCAAAGTGCTGGGATTACAGGCTTGAGCCACCGCGCCCGGCCTCTTTTTTCTTGAGATGGAGTCTCGCTCTGTCACCCAGTCTGGAGTGCAGTGGGGCGATCTCAGTTCATTGTAACCTCCACCTCCCGGGTTCAAGTGATTCTCCTGCCTCAGCTTCCCAAGTGGCTGGGACTACAGCTGCATGCCACCACGCCTGGCTGATTTTTTGTATTTTTGGGGGAGACGGGGTTTCACTGTGTTAGCCCGGATGGTCTCCATCTCCTGACCTCCTGATCCACCCGCCTTGGCCTCCCAAAGTGCTGGGATTACAGGCGTGAGCCACCGCGCCCGGTCTTCGAACGAATTTAATGTCACAATAAGAATCATCTGAAAGTTACCTTTAAGGACGGGTGCAGTGACTCAACGGCTGTAATACCAGCACTTTGGGAGGCTGAGATGGGCAGATAACCTGAGGTCAAGAGTTCGAGACCAGTTGGGCCAACATAGTGAAACCCCGGGTTTAATAAAGTACAAAAATTAATGAGGCATGGTGGTAGGCACCTATAATCCCAGCTACTCGGGAGGCTGAGGCAGGAGAATTGCTTGAACCTGGGAGGTGGAGGTTGCAGTGAGCCGAGATGGTACATTGCACTCCAGCCTGAGCGACAAGAGTGAAACTTCATCTCAAAAATAAATAAATAAAACCTTTACACTTTCAATTATCTTCCATTCCATTTTAAAAGCCACACGAGAATATTGAATATGGTTGAATAATTGAGACATGATATGATCAGCATTTGAAAATAGGTTAATCTTATGGACTATGACCTACTATTTTGTTCCTGAAAGCCTAGTAACTAAGCCTTCTGCAGTTACATTTGCACCTTTTGCATATGGTAACACATGCCTGTGTGCATTGCCTGGGTGGTAACACGTGCATGTGTGCATTGCCTGTGTACATATTGCACAAAAAGTTACTCAGTTGTGTTTGGTTGTATTTTGGTCTGACCATGGTCTTAACGATGTGGCATGTGTATATATAGTAAGGGATGTTCTCGAAGCGAGACTGCATCCCGTGATAGCACGCGAGGAGGGACACTTAGCGAGTAGAGGGGGCTCAGCTGTGTCCCTGTGTGTGGAACCATGAGAGGAGGATGTGTTAGGGCGCCCATGGAGTAGTGGGTGATGCAACATAGCCACTTGACAGCTAGTCCTGGCCCCTCAGTATTTCCTCATCCTGCTTGGGAGCCGCTTCTCCCTCAGACTTGCGGCCACTCCAGTGCTTTTGGAAGGCCCCAAGGCTCTTGGGCCACTCTCATTGGCAAAGCGCATCCTAGGCAGTGACCCTCAACCTTCTGTTACGTGTATGAGTGGATTGGTGTGTGTCCTAACTCCCTGGTGATGATACATCTCTGACAGATGAGCGCACATTACTGTAGAACTTGGACTTTTTACTTACCTGTCAGTACTGTGGTTTAGGGTTCTGTTGGCTGAGTGGAATCGCTCACTCCCTCTCCTGCTGTATTTTATCCCTCAACAAAACTATGAATCTCCTGGTAACGGGATTCCAGGGAGACATGGACCACGTGTCATTAGGTTCTGCAAGATGGAGGTTTTCTTGGCCGGGCATGGTGGCATGTACCTGTAATCCCAGCATGTTGGAAGGCCAAGATGGGTGGATCACTTGAGGCCAGGAGTTTGAGCTATGATGGCACCACTGCACTCCACCCTGGGCAACAGAGCAACACCCTGTCTCTAATAAAAATTAAAAATTGTAATTTATTTTAAAAACTTTTCTTTATTGTGGATATTTCATGTCGTAAGAGAAAAAATGGAATTGTAAGGGTTTGTAAACAGACAATCTGGGGTTGATTTGCAATGCTACTTTTACAAATCTTCAGTTCTACAAGGGAAAGTCTGGTGAATTGCCCATTTTCATAAAAGCTGTGATAGAAATATGTGGATGCCCTAAGTTAGGCCAGGTGGCTTTGCAACTTCTAGTGGTAATTTGTAACTTTATATCCTTTTTTTCTTTTCTGAATTTTGATCCCCAGAGCATCTCATTCCCTGAGGGATTGAGGACTCCTGCCTCCCCATCTTCAGCGAATGCCTCCTTTTACTCGCTCTCTCCCTCCACTCTGGTGCCCCCTGGCCTGCCAGAGTTTAAGGACAGCAGCAGCTCCCTCACAGAGCCCCAGGTTTCCTACATCAAGAGTCCAGCTGCAGAGAGGAGCAGTGGAGCAGTGGCTGGAGGCCCTGACACACCATCGGCCCAGTCCGTCGGGCCCCCCGCACTCCAGCCTGGTCCAGGTGTCAGGTTTTGTCATGTTGTGAGCAGCTGTGGTTCTGTCTGTGCTGGGGGGCAGAGTTTCGGTGCCTTAGACCTAGACACAGGGAGGGCCGGGAGGGAGCTCAGAGCTGCTTGTAAAAATGACAATGGTGGGGATGACTTTACCATAGGCTCATTTCCTTCCAGTGGGGAGCACCGGTGTGACCGGCAGTGCCGTGGGGGAGCCCCTGCTTTCACATTGACAAATGCCCAGCTGCAGGTGTCTGAGGAGTTCATAGACGATGACCCAGCAGACATCTCTTTCTTTGCTGGAGGCTCTGAGGCATTTTCTTTTCCTTATGGCTCTGTAGTTCCACAGGAACCTCAGGCCTCTGCCCAGCCTCTGGTGGCCCCTCCTTTGTGTGAACTTCCAGGGTCTGCTCAGTCCAGCCCAGACAGGTACTCCACTGAGGCAGTAGACATGAACACAGAAGACGATTTTGCATTTGAGGAAGAAAGTGACTTCAGTGGGAGCGCACACCCCTCAGACACCTCGGAGCTGTTTGAGGTGAAGGCGCAGGCCAGCCGGATGCAGCGCCTGCTGGGTCCCTCTGAGACCAGCTCACTGAGGAACAGCCAGTCTGAAAACAGCTCCCTCAATAACATGCCGCTGCGTGGTGGGCTGTCTGTGCACACATGCAGCTCAGCCAATCAATCTGAGGCCAGCTCCATGGTCAACTTCCCCGCCTACTCAGTCCGCTCTGAGTCCAGCTCGGCCTTCCAGTTCTCTGACATCATCGACCAGTTAGAGCAGCTCAGCTACCCGCCCACGACAGCCGAGGACTCCAGCAGCACAGGGTCAGACTCGTGGGACTCTGAAACTGAGGCCCCCCTAGACATAAGCCTTTTCTTCAGCAACCCTTTTGCACAGACAAGTGGAGAAAGAGTCCCTTTTGATTTACAGAACAATTTAAAGAATTTAACTCCAGGAGAGCAAATAGATAAAAACCCATCTTGACCACTCTGGGTTGCTTTACAAGGCAGCCCACTCACCCACACTATGTAGTTTAGAGCTCAGAATTGTTTGGTTTAAACATAGAAAGTGACTTTCATTTCATGGCTACATATTCAATTTTTTTTAAATTTCCTGATTTATTATACTTCTTTGAATGTCAGAAAATTTGACCTCCAGCCAGTCCTCCTAGAGAGCCAATAAATTGGTCTTTATAGCTTGGTTTTTGGCATATGCTTTGATTCAAGTAAAAACTGGTGCTATGCATTCTGAATGTTACACAGTTCTGTTAATGTTGATCTTCAATAGAATATGTGTGTTGCACTATTCGTGCTGCTTTTCAAGATGAGCCCTGCTGCCTATAATTAACTAGGACACAGGTTTTGTCTCAATTGTCCAGCCACTGTGCTACTCAGAACCTTGAGTATGCCTCTACAGCCCTAACCCTGGGAAAGATGGACATAGGCCATGGCCTCCTGTGTGCTGTGATCAAACTCCTGGGACTCTGAGACCGTAAAGGCCCCTGTGGACATTAGCCTTTTCTTCAGCAGCCCTTTTGCACAGACAAGTGGAGAAAAAAGGGTCCCACTGGGAGTCTGGGGGGACAGTCATCCACTGCACTGGGGTTGGGAGTGAGGGGGTGCCTGGAACTATCCCAGTGCCAAAGGCACCTTGTCATTTTTTTTTTAATTTTTTTTTTAAAGGTGTCAAAGGGCCACTGCCTCATTATTGACTTGAGACCCAGAAATAGTGCTATATGTAGATAGTGGTCTTGGAGAGGCATTGGTTTAAAATGGACTTGTGTAAGCGTGAGCTGTTTTCTTTTCTTTGGCTTAATTGGGAATATAGAAGATACATGGTTGCAAAAAAAGCAGAACCAGACACACCATGGGCATCATTCTGTCCCAGGACAGTGGGAAGGGTCCCAAGGGCAGGTGGGCTGAGGTGGCCCTGCCCACCCATCCAGCGTACCTGTACACACACACCAGGTGCCATGGGCCCTGCTGGGTACCACATGCAGAGCTTCTCAGTCTTAACCACCATGAAAGTCAAGGCTGATGTTCGTGGCACAGAGTGGGTGGGTCCATCCAGGGACGTCATGGGGAAACCACTGCCGTGCAGCTCAGCACCGACAAGCGCCGGGCTCAGGCCAGCCCTGGACGACACTGTTGAGTGTGTCAGGTCCACAGCTAGGGTTTGGGGTTTTTGTTGTCTTTGCTTTCTGATCTTACCTAGTAGTGCAATACCACATTTACCGTGTAATTCTCTTCCCAGAATGTCTTGTGGAAACTTCACATTTCATTCCTGTTCACATTGTGAGATCTCTGATCTCTGATGTTTTGCCTGGATGGATTTACTGTGATTGATTGCACAGGGACCACATGGCTCAGGTGTCTGAGCCATCGAGGGCATCTTGTAAGGGCTGGTTTTCCTTTTCTCATCAGTGTTGGCTGGATGCCAGCAGGGGTTTTGTGGCTAACCACATCAGGCGGTTTCCTGTTTTTGTAGCTTTGTTATACCTAAACCGCAGTCTCATCATTTTGCTTATGCAGTTAGAACTTTCATTCTGTCTAGTTGTTATTCATTCTGTCCCTGGTAATTTAACCTGCCGTCTTAGTGCTTTAGGGGCCATTGGGCACAACTTTCTACGTTGGCAAATACCTGCGACAATGTTGTGACAGACAGAAGCGCAGCAGTGAACCTGAGGTCAGGACAGGACTGTTTGGGAGGTTCTGCTTTTCTTACTGTCTCACCAAAGATAAACCTTGTGTTTGTGTGGTGGGGAGAAATGAGCATAGATTACGTTTAAAACGTTTTCCTAAGCCTTCGTATTCATATGGCAGCTGATGGTTCCTCTCTCCTTCATCAGTGTTGCCTGACGACTGTCCTTGCTGATGCTGGGAACTAACAAAGTTGTCTTTTTGTTTTTAAGGGAACCCACCTGGCGTCTGGACGGCAGGTTAGGTTTGGGTGGTTTGGAGCTAGCACTGCTGTGGGGCAGGGGTGGCCGCTCCCTGGTGAAGCTAATGCTGCGGAAGCTGGAATGTTCCTTCCTAAGGAGTGGGATCGTGCTCCCGCCCCCCCGGCAGAGGTATCTCATCACTCCCTCGTGTGCGAGATTCTAAATAAATTTTGTTCTCAGGCATCTTCTACTAGGCCTCCTATAGAATAGATCCTGTTGTTTTTGGTTTGTGTTAATGGAACCTCACTTTCTAGAGATAATTTTTTAGTTTTTTATTTAGGAAATTTTCAAAAGATACAAAGCAGGAATATAAGGAACCCACATCACCTCCAATTCAGTGTTACCCACACTTGACCATGCTTGCCCCAGCTGTGCCTTTCTTCTTTCCTTGGGTATTTTGTTGCTCTAAAGTATTTTATTATTACTTTTTTAGAGACAGGGTCTCACTCCTGTCACCCAGGCTGGAGTATGATGACGCAATCACATCCCACTGCAGCCTCTACCTCCTGGGCTCAAGCCATCCTCCCACCTCAGCCTCAGAGTACCTGGGACTGCAGGGTCTCACCACTGCACCCAGCTCATTTTTAAAAAACTTTTGTGGAGACAGATTCTCTCCATGTTGCCCAGGATGGTCTTGAACTCCTGGGCCCAAGCAGTCCTCCTGTCTCAGCCTCCCGAAGTGCTGGAATTGCAGGCATGAGCCTGGCTGCAAAAAAAAAAAAAAAAAAATCAATCAAGACTTTCTTCCAAGTTACTGCTCACAGCCCTCCTACCACTTTCTCTTTCGAGTGGGTTGTAATGTCCACCCAGAGGGGTTTAGAAACGGAAGGGAAGGCAAGCGTGTAGGCACCATGGCTTTAGAACCATAAGGAAGACATTTCCCAGTACAGATTCTGTCTTTCCACTTGTAACAGTTAGTGAGGCACTGACATTGCTTTTTTCCGCCTTAACAAGACAGTTTACAGTGGTTAAATAGCAAAACACCCAGAGCAGTTCAGCCTGAGGCCATAGTGCCCTGCGGCAGCACTGGGCCCTGCTTTTCTTTCTGCTTTGTGCTGCGTGGCTCCTCTTCAAGCCAGTGTTGGGTAATGCACAGCCTGAGAGGTGTGGCCTGATAAACCCTGAAATTGAAAAAAGTATGCAGATTTGACCCAACACTCCTGGAAGTGTCTGGATACAGCTCACTGAGAGTGTGGAAGTGAAAGTGCCTGCAAAATGTTGACAGTACTCTCAATCTATTGATCTCCTCAGTTACATCCAGAACCTTAAAGCTGCACAGTTGTCATGCTCCGCCTGCAGTCTCAGGCAGGGCGCATCAGGGGCTGCACTGGTAGCTCCCAGGAGGACTTACCCGTGGGTCACCGTCATAGCCAGGTGTGTCCACTCAGAGGGGACACGATCCTGCAGCAATCCCCTCCAATGAGAGGCCACCAGCAGACAGTGCCTGTTGTACCTATGAAGTCCACCACTAATTATATACTCTGCTTTAGGTAGAATATTTATTTTTATTAGCTGTCAATCTGTTTTTGTATTTGTTTCCAAAAGTCCAGGTACTTTATGTAGGCCAATGGATAAATATTTCAAGTCTAACAGTAGCACAGTTATATGTTAATACAACTGACTACATGAAAAATATGTAACAGCATATGCTATGTAATTTTTCAAATCACTAGGTATTGATATGTGCCTTTTTTATATTACCAAGAGATTCTCTAAATATGGAATTAGATTAGGATTCTCTGCTCCAGTTAACACACATTTTTAAATTAGTACTGATG
The DNA here is from genome assembly GCF_047675955.1 of Chlorocebus sabaeus. Classification (NCBI taxonomy): domain Eukaryota; kingdom Metazoa; phylum Chordata; class Mammalia; order Primates; family Cercopithecidae; genus Chlorocebus; species Chlorocebus sabaeus. The sequence continues at coordinate 129,013,326 of NC_132913.1, forward strand.
ATTGAGGGACGGACAATAGCACACCAAAAAGAGTTTAGTATGAAAAACTTAAACCTGTTGGTTAAGTCATTCCCATTATTGTCATTTTGCTGAGGGTGACTTGGTCCTTTTGAATTGCTTTGGTGTACGGGTATGTTCTGATTTTTCATGCAAACTCCTTGGCCATTCCACGGCTCTGAGGGGTAATTGTAGCACTTCACATGTGCTGTGGTTGTGATCACATGGAGACATGTATAGCATGTGTGTTCCTAGCTGGTGTGTGTTTATGTGACATTTGATGCCAATACATATGTCTTTAAGGTACGCTTGTTCCCTCCCAGCTCGTGGAATATCAAAAAAATTCATTGCTGGAAAAAGTATTTCATAGACAAAAATGTTAATGTTCTCTTGGGGACTTAGAGTTGAAAATATTTATGTAGATTTGGTTCTAAAGTCCACAGAATCATATCTGCTGTGGTCTCCCTTTGGTGCTCATCTGGGGGCCACGTGTATGGAACATCCTGTCACAGGCGGCTGGAATGTGGGCAGATGCTGTTAGCCTCCCTCTCCGCTGGTGGTCCATGCCTGACGTGTCCCCTAGTTCAAGGAGGCACCATCTTTTGCATGAAAACAATTGCGTTCCCCTAGGAAATGAAGAAAAAATGAGCTGGGATTTCCTTATACATTTGAACTTGTTCCTTTTTTAAAGAGACATTTTTGTTGTCTGCTTGGTGGTACTTATACAATTTGTTTTCCATTGAAATTGCCATTTATAAATTTACAGATCTGTACTAATTTAGAATTTTTTAATTGTTCAATAAAATAAGGAAATATTTACTGTGAATTTTTAAATGGGCTTTTTAGCTTTCTTTCCCTCTACTTCTAGTTTTGATTTATATAAGTTAAAGATTATTTTACATATTAATCCCTGAAGCAGCTGCGTATTTTTTATAACAGTGTCACTGACATCTTCATAGGCTTCTGAGCAACAAACAGGCAGCAGGCACCATGACTCTTGTGCAGATTGTCTTATTTTAATACGTACGGATGGTGATGTCTGTGGAAGGCCAGCGGGGAAAGGTGCCTTGCTTCTTCTCAGTCTTAGCTCTGTCAGTGCTTCCTGGCCTCACCTGGTGTGGCCTGCACAGCGGAGCTGGGTGTCAGGGAGGACGTGCCATGCAGGCCCCCACCACACCCCACGGGGCAGGCCTGGTGTCCTTGCGCTTTTACCGTTCACAGAACAGTTGTTGTTGGCTTCTTAATTCTGAAAATGAGGTTATTATTGCCTGTTTTTCCTGCAGTCAGCCAAAACCCACCCTGTAAATTACAGGGGAGAACGTGAACAAGAGACCTCTGCCCCAGAGCGCGGCAGCTCTGCGGGTTCTGGTCAAGGCTTTATTCCACTCTGAGCTTGAGCTTCCCTTTCGGCCAACACGAGTTTCTGCTGCCTCTGTGGAGTGTCCATGCCTCTCTAGCCCCACACGAGCCTGAGGGGGCGGGGGCTTTGGACACTGCCTTCTGCTTTTGAGCCCTTTGAGGATAGGCTCCTCCTCACTTACCCTTTTGGGACCTTAGAGCAGCACAGAGCTGCAGCCACTGATGTCAGGCGCCTTTGGGAAGGTGGTGGTGCCTCCCCGGGGCTCTAAGGCACCTGCTGCCCAGTGGGCAGGGTGGCCAGTGAGCACCTGAGGCCAGGAAGGGAGGCACCTGGTGGTAAGCCCTTCCTGGAGCTTAGAATTGTACCTGCCACACCAGAGCAGAGGGGCTGTGGCAGCAGCATGTTCTAGAAAGGCACTTTTCCTTTTTTTTTTTTTTTTTTTGAGACGGAGTCTTGCTCTGTCGCCCAGGCTGGAGGGCAGTGGCCGGATCTCGGCTCACTGCAAGCTCCGCCTCCCGGGTTCACGCCATTCTCCTGCCTCAGCCTCCCGAGTAGCTGGGACTACAGGCGCCCGCCACCTCGCCCGGCTAGTTTTATGTATTTTTTAGTAGAGACAGGGTTTCACCATGTTAGCTAGGATGGTCTTGATCTCCCGACCTCGTGATCCGCCTGTCTCGGCCTCCCAAAGTGCTGGGATTACAGGCTTGAGCCACCGCGCCCGGCCGAAAGGCACTTTTCAGAACAAACTCATGGGTCTCCTCAGAGCCCACGGATGGATAGTTACTTCCCACTTAGAGGAGTGGGGAATGAGTCCCAGGGGCCTCACTTAGCCCCTGACATTATGCCGGCCATCCTCCCTAACCATCACCCTCCTGGTCCTTGGGCCACCCCTGCCCAGCACCCGCTGCCTAAGGATGAAGTGGGAGGCACCTGGGTGCATAAATCCTGATTTCAAGAAACTGCTCAAAAGCATTTCTGTATTAGGTCTATAAGTTGACTGATTTAGACGGTAAGAACCGTGTGGCCCTTATGTTCTTGAAATATGTCAATTCAGATTATATTTCTTTCCTAATCCTAATAACCACCACCCTTTATTCAGTTTACTTTAATAGTTTGTTTTCAGGACCTTGCCTCCATTGTTCCAATAAAAAGATTCAAAAGCCAGAGCATGCTTCTCAAAGTTTTGGACACAATGTATTAGAACAAAAACATAGAGGCTCTGGAGCACCTTCACACATTCAAGAGGAGACCGTACACCTGGCAGACAGCAGATCGGGACAAATGGCCCAAAGCACAACTTGCTGTTACAGGTTAGAACACCTGCTTTTCTTAGGAAGGAAAATATCTCGTTTATTTAGCGCAAAACAGGAAAGAAATAAAGATTATTGGGAGCACTTTGTGTGTTGATACAGCTCTCTGAACCATGTGAGAGCAGCAGCGGTGGTTCCACTGTGTGCTGCCTACCAAGCCGTGGCCCAGGGCTTTGTGTGTCAGCTCGTTAAAACCCCAAATGGCCCTTTGGAAAGCTGTGCCACGTATCACATCTTCACGTCCTGTCCTGTGGGCAGTGATGCCGGGTAGGGAGGTGAACTAAATGCACAGTAAGAGATGAACCAATACCTGGACCCCTCGCCATTGACCATTTTTCTATCTCCCACTTGTATTCTTTGAGCCAGATTTTGTGTGAAAGCGACTCATGACATCCTCTTCCAATAGTGAAGCCAGAAATAATTTTGGGCTAACTCATCAGGTTCACGTTTACTTGGATCCCTTGGACAGTTCCACATTTTCCTTTTCTTCTGGAATTAACAATTCATTGATCGAGCCTCAGTTTCCTGTACCTCCTCTGAAGTTAACCTTCGACTTGACCTTGAATTTTGCCAACAGGAGCTGATTCTTCCTCCACTAATAGGCAAATATTTTCAAGAATCATTTGTTAGAGTTTTAAAGAGGAAAGTTGAAAAGAATGAAATAAAACTAACTTTACCTTTTTCTCTAAATGTGATATTTCTCTTTCATCACCTAGTTAGAAGAATAAAAACAGTGTCTTGAAGGAAAAAGTGAAGGTAAGCACAAAAGTTTAACATTGTGGTTTTTAAATGACATTTCAGAAATCATGTGTTGAATATTGAGAAAATTCTGGAAGTAAAGAAACTGCCACAAAGAAAATCACCTGCCAGACCTGGTGCAGTGGCTCCTGCCTGTAATCCCAGCACTTTGGGAGGTGAAGGACGGCAGATCACAAGGTCAGGAGTTCGAGACTGGCCTGGCCAACATAGTGAAACCCCATCTCTACTAAAAATACAAAAAAAAAAAAAAAAATTAGCTAGGCGTGGTGGCAGGCACCTGTAATCCCAGCTATTCAGGAGGCTGAGGCAGGAGAATCACTTGAACCCAGGAGACAGAGGTTGGAGTGAGCTGAGATCATGCCAGTGCACTCCAGCCTGGGTGACAGCTTGGGTAAAGTTAGTTTTATTTATTTTTTCCGTCTCAAAAAAAAAAAGAAAATCATCTGCCAGAGATGCTCACTGCCGACAGTCTGAAATAACAGTTTTAAATTTTATGCCTTTTGGCCGGGAATCAGAACACTTTGGGAGGCCAAGGTGGGAGGATCATTTTAGCCCAGGGAGGGAGTCAGGAGTTCAAGACCAGTCTGAGCAACATAGGAAGACCCCATCTCTACAAAAAAACTAAAATACTAGCTGGGCACAGTGATGTGTGCCTGTGATTCCAGCTACTTGGAAGGCTGTGGTGGGAGGATCGAGCCCTGGAGGTCAAGGCAAAGCTGCAGTGAGCCATGATTGTGCCACTGCACTCCAGCCTGGGCAACAGTGCAAGACCCTGTCTCAAAAAAAAAAAAAAAAAAAAGGCCAGGCGCAGTGGCTCACGCCTGTAGTTCCAGCACTTTGGGAGGCTGAGGTGGGCGGATCACTAGGTCAGGAGTTCAAGACCAGCCTGGCCAACATGGTGAAACCCCGTCTCTACTAAAAATACAAAAATTAGCTGGGCGTGGTGGTATGCACTTGTAATCCCAGCTACTCAGGAGGCTGAGGCAGGAGAATCACCTGAACCCAGGAGATAGAGGCTGCAGTGAGCTGAGATTGTGCCACTGCAACTCCAGTCCAGCCTGGGAGACAGAGCAAGACTCAGTCTCAAAAAAAGAAAAGAAAAAGCTGGGCATGGTGGCTCACACCTGTAATCCCAGCACTTGGGGAGGCTGAGGTGGGCCAGTCACTTGAGGCCAGGAGTTTGAGACCACCATGACAAAAACTGTCTCTACTAAAAATACAATAACAATTAGCCAGGCACAGTGGCACATACCTGTAATCCTAGCTACTTGGGAGGCCAAGGCCTGAGAATCATTTGAATACAGGAAGCAGAGGTTGTAGTGAGCTGAGATTGTGCCACTGCACTCCAGCCTGGGCAACAGAGCAAGACTGTCTAAACAAAAATAAGTAAATATGTATCTTTTGAAGATGATCAAACTTTGTTATTTGCTGGAGTGTGGTGGCCTGATGACGGCTCACTGCAGCCTTGACTTCCCGGGCTCAGGCATTTCTCCCATGTCCACCTCCTGAGTAGCTGGGACTACAGGTGTGCGCACCACCACGCCTGGCTGAATTTTTGATAATTTTATTAATTTTTTTTGTTTTTGTAGAGATTGGATTTCACCATGTTACCAAGGCTGGTCTCAAACTCCTGGACTCAAGTAATCCGCCCACTTCAGCTTCCCGAAGTGCTGAGATTACAGGCATGAGCCACCGCGCCCGGCCAATCGGCAGCTTTGAGGATATTTCAGATGTTATTCTCTTCCCAAAGTGCAGTCTAGGCAATGAAGCCTGACAGTGAACAGCCAGTGGACAGTTTGTGATCCATCCCAGCAAAAGTGTAGAGCTCAGTAAAACCTAACTACTGTTTTTATCTCTCAATTTAAAGTCTCTTAATGTTGACAATTGAAGTCTTGTCTACGGGTAAAGAAGTCAGTCCTTCTTGAGGATATCGTGGGATAGCTGGGCCTCATCTTTGTGTGTAGTAGGTGTGTCCTCCTATGAGTTGTGTATGATATGAATTTTATACAAGGGACTCCTGTAACTCAGAACAAGACTGATTCTTACTGGCTGTTTTTTAGTAGAAGACCTTGGATTTAGAGTTTGTTTTTTTACAGATACCTAAGATTAATTCTTTACCATGTCAGGTAAAACTAAACATATTCCGTGGCACCTAAAACTTGATATTTAGCATTTTAAAACTTCTCTGCCTTTTTTTCTTTTTCTGAGACATAGTCTCACTCTGTTTCCCAGGCTGGAGTGCAGTGGTACGATCTTGGCTCACGGCACCCTCCACCTCCCGAGTTCAAGCGATTCTCCCACCTCAGCCTCCAGAGTAGCTGGAATTGCAGGCATGCACCACCACACCCCGCTAATTTTTGTATTTTTAGTAGAGAGGGAGTTTCACCATGCTGGCCAGGCTTCTCTCGAACTCCTGACCTCACGTGATTCACCCGCCTCAGCCTCCCAAAGTGCTGGGATTACAGGCGTGAGCCACCCCGCCCGGCCAACATCTGATTTTAACCCTGCATTCTGATGTGCATTGTCAGTGTCAAAAAGATTTTCTAAGACGGAGGAGCACTATGGCCAAGTGTCCTTTTATGATATCCACAGAATTCAAAATAGCAGAGCCTGAAAGACACTACCTTTATCCTATCGTATGTGACTGTGGAAAGCACCCTTCACAGCCATGGTCCCACCCTTGTCTTCTTACTGTGGAGTACGTCTGTGTTGGTGACTTCAGCTAAACGTGTTCCCCAGGGATAAATGCAACAGCCCATACAAAATCAGGCATGAGGACACAGTCCAACAACTTCGTGTGTAAATGAAGTTACACATTCATCATCAGTTGCTTGTAAAAAAAAAAAAAAAAAAAAAAGTCTCCTCACAGATTTATTGACTTTATCATGTAGGATCTGTGTCTGTGTTTGTGTAATTTGAAGTAGGCTTGATTTATAAGGTTTGCTATAGCTAACATTTAAAGAAATGTTTAAACTAGGCACAGTGGTGCACGCCTGTAGTCCTAGCTACACAGAAGGCTAAGGCAAGAGGACTGTTTGAGGCCAGGAGTTCAAGTTCAGTTTGGACTTCATAAGATCCCATCCATGTAAACAAAAGAAAAAGAAAAAGGGTCTGGGCGCAGTGGCTCACACCTGTAATCCCAGCACTTTGGGAGGCCAAGGCAAGTGGATCACCTGAAGTCAGGAGTTCGAGACCAGCCTAGCCAACATGGTGAAACCCCATCTCTACTAAAAATACAAAAATTCGCTGGGCGTGGTGGCGGGCGCCTGTAGTCCCAGCTACTCGGGAGGCTGAGGCACGAGAATCGCTTGAACCCAGGAGGCCAAGATCGCACCACTGCACTCCAGCCTGGGCAACAGAGTGAGAGACTAGGTCTCAAAAAAATTTTAAAAAAAGAAAAAAATGTTTAATGGTAGTTTGTGGTACTTTTTAATGTATTTACTAAATTATGAGTTGACCATTTTTTGTTAAATAGAAAGTATTTATAATAGGGCAGGAGCAGTGGTTCCCACCTGTATTCCCAGCACTTTGGGAGGCCAAGGCGGACAGATCACTTGAGGTCAGGAGTTCAAGACCAGCCTGGCCAACATGGCGAAACCCCATCTCTACTAAAAATACAAAAATTAGCCAGGCATGGTGGTGTGCACCTGTAGTCCCAGCTACTCAGGAGGCTGAGGCACAAGAATGACTTGAACCCAAGAGACAGAGGTTGCAGTGAGCTGAGATTGTGCCACTACACTCCAACCTGGGCAACAGAGACTTTGTCTCAAAAAAAATGTATTTATGGCCTTGTGCGGTGGCTCATGCCTGGAATCCCAGCACTTTGGGAGGCCGAGACGGGCGAATCACGAGGTCAGGAGATCGAGACTATCCTGGCTAACACGGTGAAACCCCATCTCTACTAAAATTACAAAAAATTAGCCGGGCGAGGTGGCGGGCACCTGTAGTCCCACCTACTCGGGAGGCTCAGGCGAGAGAATGGCATGAACCCAGGAGGTGGAGCTTGCAGTGAGCAGAGATCGCACCAGTGCACTCAAGCCTGGGCGACAGAGCAAGACTCTGTCTCAAAAAAAAAAGTATTCATAATATTATCAAATGATGACTTTTAACCTCCATAGAACCAAAAATAGTTTATTCCAAATGAGCAGTCTGTCCTAAAGGGGAGTGTCCTTCCTTTATGAGGTATTTATTGAGGGGTTGTTTACTGGGATTGGCATTTTCCTTTTTTTTTTTTTTTTTTTTTGAAACGGAGTCTTCCTCTGTTGCCCAGGCTGTAGTGCAGTGGCGCGATCTCGGCTCACTGCAGCCTCCACCTCCCAGGTTCAAGCGATTCTCCTGCCTCAACCTCCCGAGTAGGTGGTATTACAAGCACGTGCCACCACACCTGGCTAATTTTTGTGTTTTCAGTAGAGACAGGGTTTCACCATCTTGACCAGGCTGGTCTCAAACTCCTGACCCCGTGATCCACCCACCTCAGCCTCCCAAAGTGCTGGGATTACAGCCATCAGCCACCACGCCTGGCCGGGAGTGGCCCTTTCTAATTTACAGCCCTGTTAACCCACATTGGCCATGGCCTGTTTGCAACCCCAACAGCGTCATAGCAGCACACGTTATGATGTGTCTTGTGATTATGCCATTTCCTCAAGTTTTACCTCCTGCAACTTAAAGGCAGGTTTTGCAGCAACTTTTTGGTAAACTGTCAACTAGTAACTTGCTGTTGGACTGTACTCCAAGTGAGGTGCTATGAGGACCCCTGGAAGGACCCAAGGGCAGAGTAGTGAAGGCCGACTTCCAGAAGCAATGAGTGGAAAACATCTTCCTGCTACACCCTGAACAATACAGTTATGAAGAATAAATAGATATTAGCAGCTTCTAGACTTTTCTCTGAATTTTCATCACGTAAAATATCTCCTTGTGAAATTCTGGCTTATTGAGGACAAAGAAGATTCTGGAACACAAACCCCAAACAGCACATCTTTGGAAACATGCCTCTTTTCAACATAAGAAGTAATCCACGCTTCAGGGGCTAGCACAGAGCCACAGTTCCACTTTGAGCCCTTCAGAAGTGACGAAGACCAAATGTGGCCCAGTATGTGAGGCAAGGAGGAAGTAGGAATTTCATGCTATTTTCAGGTTGCTTAGTGTACTTTAACTGAATGTGTAATAAAAGCAAATTCTAATAAATTGGTTGTTAATAATTTCCTATAGTGATGTTACCTAGGTTTTCTGTAGCAATGAATGTTTCATCGTGTTTTAAATGTATCTTGTGAAAAATTCCAGAGGAAAGCTCTGCTGTCATGAGCACTGATATTTCATCTTAAGAATCCTAATAAGTAGAATTCCTAGCAGCAGACAAGATCTTTCCAGGGCTCCTGATTTGTCAATGTGAAAATAAGGACTTCCTCCCCTCCATCTCCCATGTCCCACTGGAGGGTTAACCTGTTGAGTTGCTTATGCCAGCCCAGCAAACAGGGAATCATGATGTCAGCTGCTCTCAAGAAGCTACTCTATACTAATGTGCCTATACACTTACATGTTTTAGGTCAAGTGAACCAAGTCTGGGTTTTATAAACTGGTCACTACAGGCAACTGCATCTGAAGATGCCAACAATAGTGTAAGAGAATCTTGCTTTGAAACCAGTTGTGGGTGGAGTAAAGAGGCACCAAGGTGTGGCATTTATGCAATCAGGGGTTCAAATCGAGTTACTTCTGTTGCAACATTTGGTAAGCCGATTCACTAATCATCATTAGAAATCATGATGGTTTCAGTGTTCAAACACTATACACTTGGAAACATAAATGTCCATCTTTGATAGTTTTGTTTGTTTGTTTGTTTTGAGACGGAGTCTTGCTCTTGTTGCCCAGGCTGGAGTGCAATGGCACCACCTCAGCTCACTGCAACCTCCGCCGTTCAAGCGATTCTGCTGCCTCAACCTCCCAAGTATCTGGGATTACAGGCACCCGCCACCACACCGGCTAATGTTTTATATTTTTAGTAGAGATGGGGTTTCACCATGTTGGCCAGGCTGGTCTCTAACTCCTGACATCAGGTGATCCACCCACCTTGGCCTCCCAAAGTGCTGGGATTACAGGTATGAGCTACCACACCTGGCCTTTGGTGCTTTTGGGTTCACGCCATTCTCCTGCCTCAGCCTTCCGAGTAGCTGGGATTACAGGCGCCCACCATCACAACCGGCTAATTTTTTGTATTTTTAGTAAAGACGGGGTTTCACCGTGTTAGCCAGGTAAAGTTATCTTTAAAATTTGGCACTTAGGGCGAGGTGGCGGGCGCGTGTAGTCCCAGCTACTCGGGAGGCTGAGGCAGGAGAATGGCGTGAACCCGGGAGGCAGAGCTTGCAGTGAGCCGAGATCACACCACTGCACTCCAGCCTGGGCGACAGGGCGAGACTCCGTCTCAAAAAAAAAAAAAATTGGCACTTAATAGTTACTGGTTTCCCATAGAAAAACATTAGGAATTAACTGTTGTGAATTTTTTTTAAATAGAAAAGGATTTTTTTTTATTATAAAATTCACAATGAAATATACATCACCATCCTCTTTAGAATTGGGCTGCAAATTTGGGACCTATTTATTCAAAAACAAGCATTGTTTTTTTTTTTTTTTTTTTTTTTTTTTTGAGTCGGAGTCTCGCTCTGTCCCCCAGGCTGGAGTGAGTGGCGCGATCTCGGCTCACTGCAAGCTCCGCCTCCCGGGTTCCCGCCATTCTCCTGCCTCAGCCTCCCGAGTAGCTGGGACCACAGGCGCTGCCACCACGCCCGGCTAGTTTTTTGTATTTTTTAGTAGAGACGGGGTTTCACCGTGTTAGCCAGGATGGTCTCGATCTCCTGACCTCGTGATCCGCCCGTCTCGGCCTCCCAAAGTGCTGGGATTACAGGCTTGAGCCACCGCGCCCGGCACAAGCATTGTTTTAAGGAGAAAATTATTACTGTATTTTAGAAAACCAAAATAAAATCCCCATTAATGAAAAACGGAACTGGAAAACAGTGTCATGAATTGAGCAGTTTTATATGATCCGTTTTTTAATGAATAATAAGTTTGGCCTTAAAATAAACATTGCTTTTTCAGATGTTAGCACTGGTTTGACATCTTAAGTCTCTAACCTCTAGCAATGCACATAGAAAGTGTTCCCCCTTCCTGGTGGTGCCTTTTGCTTTTACACACTTTGTGGTGCTTGATTTTATCATAGTTACATATTCTGCAGAGCAAAAAGAAGCCCCCTGGAAACAAGGATGGTATCCAGGCCCCCCTAGATTCCTGGGGGATCCACAGTCTGTGGATTGCTCTCTGAAATTGGGTAGATGAACCATCAACCCTCATTTTCAGTTTATGTCATGTTTAGTATCGTGTGTAATAGAGGCTTTACCTAAACACGTTTTCCAGGAAGTGCCTGGCACTGCGTGAGTCTGGCGGCTGAGTGGTCAGGAGTGTAGTAGTGGCTCTAAGCCTGCCTCACAGCCCTTTCTCATTTCTCGCTCCATCCCCCACCCCATTCATTTCCAGGCCTTTCCACGAAGAGTCCTCAGCCTTCTCCCTCCAGCCGGAAGAGCCCCCTGAGTCTGAGCCCTGCATTTCAGGTGCCTTTGGGCCCAGCTGAACAGGGCTCCTCCCCACTCCTGAGCCCTGTCCTCAGTGATGCTGGCGGAGCTGGGATGGACTACGAGGAGCCGAGACACAAGGTGGGCCCCTCGAGGCTTGAGAAGCTAGCAGAGGGTTGCCGGGTGGATGGACCTGTGCTCACTGTTCCTTGGGGTGGTGCTGGTGGGGACCCCGGGGTGGGGCAGAGAAGGGCCCTGCACTCACAGCCGCCCTACCAGCCTCCTGAGCAGAGAGGAGGTGCTGGGCCACCTTCCCTAGCAAAACCTTCCTGAGACTTTCCTCTTATCTCTGGGACTCCAGGTTCCTTCATACAAAAACAAGTTTCCTTGTTCATTTAGCAAACAGTTTCCTGGCACCCACAGGCTCCATGTGTCAGGCTGGATCCTGGGACTGAGTAGGCACTTCTAGCCTCCCCCATTCTTCCTTCCTTCCTCCCTTCCTCATTTCTCCCTCCCTTCCTCCCTCCTTGACTCCTTTCTTCCCTCCTTGCTTGGTCAAGCTTCTACTTTTAACAATTGAGTAACCAGGAGGAAAGATCTGGGTGCTAAGGGAGGGTCCACCAGGGACCCCTTTGGGTTCTGGAGAGGCTCTTGGGTGGGATACCCTGTGGACAAGGAGGTGCCCTGGGCCAGACGTTGGAGACAGTGGAGGAGCCACCTGTGGGGAGGGGACAGTCCTCTGCTGTTGTGGCAAGGCGAGGGGTACATGGGCCACAGGCAGGACTGAGGGTTTATGACAAAGTTGAGGCAGTGTCCCCTGTGGGTCTCCTTTTATCGAAGATGATAGGAATAAGGGCACAAACTGAGAGTCTGCAAGGAGAAAGTGACCCAGCAGAGAAGCTTGCTGCTGGCAGACACAGGGCAGCCAGGGCAGGGAGGCTGTGGCCTCAGGTGGCCTCCACTCTCCCAGCCCAGTGGAGTCTGCCTACAGCTACGGTTTTGCAGATGGGCCCTAAAAGAAAAGACTCAGGGTCCAGGGAGTTTGCGGAGTATATTGGGCCTGGAGTCCACAGAGAAGGGAGACACAGGGTCCCTGAGTGGCAGCTGGATGGAAAGCGGCCATGGGGCCTCCAGGAGGGAGGCAGTCAGTGCTGGTACACGGGGAGGCGTGTCATTGTGACACCTCAGCACTCCTGCTTTGGCCTGAATTGGCCAGAGGATATTCTGTCCAAGGCCTGCCTTCCAGATGGCAGGGCTACCCGTGGGATGCTGGGACTCTCAGCAGGTGGGATGGCACAGGCAGGGCAGGCTCTTCCTTCCCTGTGCCCTGGGGGTCCCTGGATCCCACTGGAATGGAAGGAGCCCCCTGGTCTGGAGGCAGCAAAGGGTATTAAACGTGCTGCTGCGTGAGGCCTGAAGGTGAGGACTGGTTCTGGGTCCTGGCAGCAGACTGTTTCCAAGAGAGAGGTCTTTTTATTTTATTTTGGAAACCTAATGACTATCTCTTTAGTTCACTATTTCTTCGGTACAAAAACAAAAAATGGCTACCAGGCAGTCTGTTATTAAGAATAAATTTTAATTTGTAACTTTTTATATTATGAAAATCAATTGATTCTTTAGATGGTTCTATAGGGTGACAGCTTGTCACATCTGAGGATAATTGGGCTGGTGGCAAGTGACCCTGGAAGAAGCCTGTTAGTCACGACGTGGCATAGGGCCAGCAGCATGACAAGGCCCTCTGGGATAGGGGCACCTCAGGGTCCTCATAGAGCCACGCCCTTGAGGAGTTGGTGGCTGAGTCACTGCAGAGAAAGATTCAGCAGCCCTTGGGCCCAGCCCCTGCGTGTGGGCACCTTCAGCCCTGGCGTGGTGTCTCCTGTTACCTCTCCTCAACACCTGGGCTCTGGAGGGAGGGCTCTGGGCTCTGCTTCAATTCTGTGTGTGTGAGCTGACATAGCAAGGCTAGTGCCCAGCACAGGTGGGCTCTGAGATGGCAAGGATGGCCCCTTCATCACCATGCAGGGGCTGCTGGTTTGACCCGGAGGTAGGTTTCCACCAGAGTACCCCTCTGTGCTGACCTTATGAACCAGTGTCTCCAGCCAGGCTGCAACAGGTTCTGGGGAGACCCCGGCCCCAGATTCACTGACGGCTCTGCTGGCAGAGCCTGGCAGACCACTCTCCTGGGGGAACCAGGGTGACACAGGGGTCTGAGAACCACGTGCTGCCATTGAGGCCGCCCGTCAAGCTTTTGCACTTGCACCCAGTTGCTTGGTTGTGCTGGGAGGGGCAAAGAGCTTCCCACCCTCCAGCCCACCCACGCCAGCTTGTGCCCTCCTCCCCAGTGTCTCCCACTTGATGCACCATTTGTCTCCTTTTTAATAGAGATTTGTGAGGATCAGCAATAGTCGAAAGGTAGGAAAGCCAAAGGTGGCAGAAGCCTCTTCCATGCTCTGCATGGGCACACAGACCCTTCCTGTGGGGACAGGTGGCAGAGTTCACAGGAATTGCACGCTCCTCTGGGGCTGTCCCTGGCCGCCCTCTCATCTCTGGCCTGTAGCCCAGCTTACTGGGGCCTCAGGTTGGACATAGATCTGGAGGTGGGGGCAGAGTGGCAGCTGCTGTATCTTCTGTCCCTGAGAGTCTCCTTATGGTATTCCTTGGGCTGATGAGGCGGGGGCGGGGGCGGGGGCAGGATGGACGGCCCTTCTCTTGGCCACTCTGCTCCCCTGACTCCCCTGTGGCCCACTGGTGGCACCTGTGATGAGCAGTCTCATCAGCGACTGCTGCGGCTTTCTGCTGGTGTGTGTGTCTGTGAGCCTCGCCCCTGGAGGAGTAGAGCTGCTCCGGGACTCGCGCATCCTGTTCCTACAGAACAACATTCAGAGTTAGGACATTGCTTTTGGACTCCATGCCAAGGTGACTGTGGCTAGGAAGTCGTCCTACCTATGCCAGACTCTCCCCCAGGGCCCAAGGCCAACAGTTTGTGGGGCATTAACATGCAACATCCCTGTCCCTCAGCTGTGTGGGGAAGGCTGGGGCCTCTCAGACCATAAGCATGGGCCTCTGGGGACGGGACCAGCTCTGACCCCAGAGAATTCACTGGGCATATCAAGCTCAGGTGGAGAAAGGACTTCTTTCTCTCTTTTTTTTTTTTTTTTTGAGACGGAGTCTCGCTCTGTCGCCCAGGCTGGAGTGCAGTAGCACAGTCTTGGCTTATTGCAAGCTCCGCCTCCCAGGTTTCACGTCATTCTCCTGCCTCAGCCTCCCGAGTAGCTGGGACTACAGACGCCCGCCACCACACCCGGCTAATTTTTTGTATTTTTAGTAGAGACAGGGTTTCACCATGTTAGCCAGGATGGTCTCAATCTCCTGACCTCGTGATCCGCCCGCCTTGGCCTCCCAAAGTGCTGGGATTACAGGCATGAGCCACCACGCCCGGCCAAAAAAGTCATTTTTAATATCAGGAAGCTCAAAAAGAAAAAATTGAAAAAGCCTAAAGGCTAGAAAGGTGGTTCAGCTTCTCTGTGGTGAGGAGGCCATTGCACCAAGAGGTGGGGACTGAGCTGGTACACAGTGGCAGGACTGTGGGAGCCAGGCAGGCTGCCAGCCATGGGGAAGAGCTGAGAGAACAGCAGTGGATGTGTGCAGGACTCTGGCGGGGGAGGCACAGCACCTGGGCACTGGAAGGCTCCAGGCAGTAGCATCTCGGCGGGCTGTCCCTTCACAGCTGGCTATATCCATGGGCTCAGCACTCACAGGATAAATGTGCCTCTGTCCTCTCATCCACGAGGGGTGGACAACCCTGCAGGCTGTGCTGAACTTCACAGCAGTACAGGGAGGAAGACATGACCCCACATGCCACCTCAGCTGCTTGCTCACTTGCAAACCCAGCTCCTGATATTCCTCCCAAACCTCCAGTCATGGCAGCTGGTCTTTCCCTTGGCTTAGGCCAAAAACTGCGGCAGTCACCCCTCCTGCCTCCAACCCTCACACCTTAACTCCACACTGGAATCAGGTTGGCTCAACCTTCAGAATGTGTCCAGGATCTCACCTCTCACCCCTCTGGGTCCCCCAGCAAGGGCTGTCTCACCAGCTGGTGCCGAGGTCCTCTGGGAGCCTCTCTGCCCTCCTGATCTACTCTCATCCTGGGGCCCAAGTGCGTCACAGCACATTCAGGTAGACCCCAAAGGGTCCAGAAGGCCCACATGGCCTACCTTCCCCACCAGTAGCCTGTCTATTCCCTCTTCCCTCCCCACCTTGCTCCAGCCACTTGACCTCTGAGCTGCCCCACGGGCTGACCTGTCCGCTCTGAGTTAGGCTGCGGCCTGCCACATCCCCCAGCCTCCAGTCCCTCCTCTGCTCTGCGTCGTGTCTTGTACAGCCCTCTGTGCTGCAATGTGTGACTGTGTGTGTTGCTTCTTGCCTGTCTTCTCCTGGTAGGACACCCTCACAGGGGCAGGGGGCAGTGTCCAGGCCCCTGTTGAGAGGCCCCTGACACCTGCTCCATGGATATTTGCACGGCCCACCTGCCCTGAAGCTGGCCACAGTCTGGTGGTGGGGCAGGCAAGCTGCCAGGGTAGAGCAGGATCATGGTTTCTGGGCAGTGGGAGAGGACGAAGAAGAGGCTGTTAAGTTGCACCTCAACAGAGGGTGGCTCTTGGAGGGTTCAGGGTGGGAAGAGGCCCTCCAGGGACAGGACCCAGTGCCTGCCGAGGCCATCATGAGGCATGTGCTTTGCCAGGAACACTGTATTGGGTGAGGTGTACAGGGTCCCCCACAGCCAGCTTGCCTGCTCGGCGCCAGCACCTTGGGCAAAGATAGCCCTGCCGGCTGTAGGAGTGCTCAGGGCTGGGCTGTCTCCAGCAAGGCACAGAAAACAGCCTGGGGTATGGTCCACATCTGCATCAGGAAGTGCACCGGCAAGCCTGGCGCTCTGACGCAGGCACACTTCGAATGCACACTGTTTGCTCTTTTTAATGACTTTTGTATGGGTTAGGTTTAGTAATTTATAAGCACAGACACACTCATGGACCTGCGTCTGCTGACCAGCTATGCCACTGGCAGTGATAGATAAAAAATGATTTTATCACAAAACCAATAATAAATGTCAGCCCTGTTTACATATGGTGATATTTGAACAGCAATTCTTTTCTCCAAAAGAATAACAGGATTATGTTTTTACTCAGGGATAAATCCCTTCAGAAGTTGAAAATGAAAACCCCATGACGATGTTAACTTGAGCAGAAGAAAGCAAACATTACAAACTTCAGGCTGCCTGAACATGGGAGGGTCCCATGTCCCATGGATGCACACTTACAGCTCTCTGCTTCTTTCAGCGCATGCCTGCAGATGAGGCCTACTTCATAGTCAAGGAGATTCTCGCTACAGAACGAACATACCTGAAGGATTTAGAAGTTATTACCGTGGTACGAAAGTCCTTGATTACTTTTTTTTAAAATAAAGATCTCATCTGAACACAGAGAAATCTTTTTTTTGTTTGTTTGTTTTTTTGAGATGGAGCCTCACTCTGTCACCCAGGCTGGCGTGCAGTGGCGTGATCTCAGCTCACTGCAACCTCTGCCTCTTGGATTCAAGTGATTCTTCTGCCTCAGCCTCTCTAGTAGCTGGGATTACAGGTGCCCACCACCACACCCAGCTAATTTTGTTTATTTAGTAGAAGTGGGGTTTCACCATGTTGGCCAGGCTGGTCCCAAACTCCTGACCTCAAGTGATCCGCCCAACGTGCTGGGATTACAGGCATGAGCCACTGCGCCCAGCCAAGAAATATCTCTTGATAATCGTGAGACTTGGTATGTATATATTTTTGTGAAATATATCTGCCTTAAAACATTTATTCTAAGTCCAGTCAGAACATTGGATCCAAGTTTTTGTGAAGCTATAAAGCTGCAAAGTGTCCATTTGAAACTTTTGATGTAGGATAGTTTCATTATATTTGATCAACAAAGAGGATAGCTGTAGGGCTGATCTGAACCCTCTTTGTAGGCGGTGACTGGAGGGTCATTGCAGGGTGTCCTATGGCTACAGGCCCTCAGAGGCACAGTTTCTCAGTCCCCAACAAGAGAGCCTTGCCTCCTGTCACACCGCACTCTTCCCACAGTGGTTCCGCAGCGCAGTGGTGAAGGAGGACGCCATGCCTGCGACTCTGATGGCACTGCTCTTCTCCAACATCGATCCCATCTATGAGTTCCACAGAGGCTTCCTGCGCGAGGTGGAGCAGAGGCTGGCACTCTGGTAACACCCCTTCGGCCCCCAGGTCTTGGACCCCCACACGGGAGACTCCACACCAACTCATCATCACAGCTCTTAGGAGCTTCCCAGCTTCAGAAACTAATTCAGAAGAGCCATTTTTTCAGTGGAGTATGTTTTTAGGAGCCTGCGGAGAGGTACAGATATAATAATACCCTTTATTCACCCTCTTCCAGAAAAGAGAGTGCAAGGAGCAAGTTAAAAATAGAAGATCCCTTTTTGCCTGGTTACCGTCTGTTTTAGAGAAAGGCCAGACACATAATAGTAGCTTCCATCCAGGGCAGGCCCTGCCCTGCGGCCTCTTCCACCTCAGAGCTTCACAACCTTCTTCCAGCTCGAACCAGCAACGGTCACCCTGCATCAGATTACAGTGCCTTCTGCAAGCTTTCACCATGTTTAGAACGACTTTGTTTGTTTTTACTCAGGGAAGGGCCCTCCAAAGCCCACACAAAAGGCGGCCATCAACGAATCGGGGACATCCTGCTCAGGAACATGCTCCAGTTAAAGGTAGGCTGCATGGTGACTGCTGCCTACACGAGTGCTGTTAATGGGAGCAAAACCACAGTCCCGAAGCTGAGGCCCCTCAGAACAACATCCCCTCAGAAAAGGGTCGCCTCAGAACACGATCCCTTTCAGAGTAGGGTCTCCTCAGAACAGGGTCCCCTCAAAGCAGGGTCCCCCCAGACCAAGGTCCCCCTCAGAGCAGGGTCTCCTCAAAACAGGATCCCCCCAGACCAGGGTCCCCTTCAGAGCAGGGTCTCCTCAAAACAAGGTTTCCTTAGAGCAGGGTCCCCCTCAGAGTGGGTTCTGCTCAAAACAGGGTCCCCTCAGAGCAGGGTCCCCCAGAGCAGGGTCCCCCTAAGAGCAGGGTCTCCTCAGAACAGGGAACCCCTCAGAGCAAGGTCCCCTCAGAAAAGGGGTTTCACAGAACAGGTTCCCCTCAGACCAAGATTCCCCTCAGAGCGGGCTCCCCTCAGAGCAGGGTCCCCTCAGAACAGGGGATCCACAGAGCGGGGTCCCCTCAGACCAGGGGCCCCCTCAGAGTGGAGTCTTCTCAAAACAGGGGCCCCCTCAGAGCTGGGTTCCCCCTCAGAGCAGGGGCCCCCTCAGGGCAGGGTATCCTCAGAACAGCATCCCCTCAGAGCAGGGGACCCCCCAAAACAGGGGCCCCCTCAGAAAAGGATCTCCTCAGAACAGGGTCCATCTCAGAACAGGATCCTACTCAAAGCAGGGTGCCCCCAGAGCAGGGTTTCCCCAGAGCAGGGCCCTCTCAGAACAGAGTCTTCTCAGAATAGCATCCCCCTGAGGCTCTCAGAAGAGGGTTCCCTCAGAGTAAAGTTCCCTCAAAACAGAGTCATTCTCAGAGCAGCAGCCCCCTCAGAACAGGGTCCCCTTTGAGCATCATTCCCATTAGAACAAGGTTCCTCCAGAACAGCATCACCCTCCGAACAGGGTCTCCTCAGAACTGCATCTTCCTCAGAACAGGATCCTACTCAGGGCAGGTCCTGCTCTGGATGGGGTCTCCCTCAGAATCTTGTTTCCCTCAGAAAAGAGTCTGGCTCAGGGCAATGTCCAGGGCCCCATCAGGACACTGATTCCCTCATAACAAGTTCCCTCCTCACCACATCCCCCTCAATAAGGGCTCTCCAAGAATGGAATGCCCCTGGAAACAGCATACCCCTCACAACAGGGTCCCCCAGAACATGGTCTCCCTCCAATCAGAACTACCCCCAAAACAGACTCCGCCTTAAAACATGGTTTGCCTTAGATCACGGCCCTTACCAGCCCCAGAACATCATTCCCTTCAGAACCTTTTTATCTGCTGATGAGCATTCCCTTGAGGACAGTGTCCCCATTTCCATCAGGACAGGACTCCCCCAGAACAGTGTTCACCTCAGGGCAGGATTCTCCCCCAGAACATTGTCCTCCTCAGAATGGGTCCCCCGAGAACAGCATGCTTTTGAGAACAGGGCCTCCCTCAGATCAGGGTTCCCCACAGAACAGAGTCTTCCTCAGAACATCATTCTCAGGACAGAGTCTCCCTCCCCAGGACAGGGCTCTCACTGTGTCCCACATAGCCAACTGCAGCCCTCCTATCCTCAGTTCTTCCTCTGTCCAGTGAGGAGACGGCCCTGATCCACTCAGTGCATGTAATATGAGGCCAGTTAGTGATGCACATAGCAGTGACTCTAGTTGGAATGAGGTACAGGTCACATGGCATCTGAGACGGGTTGAGATGCATTCCGTGGAGGCTAGAAAGCCCCCACTGGCACACACTGGGCCACCGGTCAGTTTGCCCTGTGGGGATTTCCAGCCGGCGCCTGCCATCAAGGAAAACAGGCCAGTCTCCCCCTGGACCCCTACGTCTCCTCACCTAAAGGCCCCACTCTTGCGCCTCCACAGGAGTTTACCAGCTACTTCCAAAGACATGATGAGGTCCTAACAGAACTGGAAAAGGCTACCAAACGCTTTAAGAAGTTGGAGGCGGTGTACAAGGAGTTCGAGCTGCAGAAGGTCTGCTACTTGCCTCTCAACACGTTCCTGCTGAAGCCCATCCAGCGGCTGCTGCACTACCGCCTGCTGCTGCGACGCCTGTGTGGACACTACACTCCCGGCCACCATGACTACGCCGACTGCCGTGGTGAGTGTGGGTGCGGCCCTGCATCTCGGAGATCAGATCAGTGGCTGGGAGGCAGGGGCGGCTTTGCTAGACCTGAAGACTTCCTTCACTGGGAAGCGCAGGAGTCCACCCCATTAGGGCCTGGACCACAGTGGTCAGCACTGGCCCTGGCCTTGCCTCCTGTCTCCTCTGGCTGCTGGCAGAGGGCAGGTCCCAGGCTACACCAGGTCTCTGCCTATTCTGCTCCTCCACCCGCAGGCAAGGCCCTGCCCATCTCCACTTCTGAGCAGTGTAGGGAATGACTCTGATTGCCCTGCAGGGGTCACAGGGCAGGCTTTTGCTGGGGACCGCAAAGCCCCCACAAGTACACTGGGGAATGGGGTGCAACCCCCAGAGCAACCTGCTGCCTATGGATGTTTCTGTCCTGGAGGCCATGGCTCTAAAACATACAAAAGATTGGGCCAAGATGACCTGTTAGAAGTTTTCAACATAGACAGCCTTTGTAATTTTTGATGTTTATTAAAGGGACAAAAGAGTAAACTCTGATCTTTTTAATCTAAAAATATGATTTCTAATTTTATTGTAAATTTAGTCCCCTTTTCTGAGGTAACTCAGTCATGAGGGGGACACTGCTCTAATGGGGACCTATTCTGATGGGGATGTGGTCTGATGGGAACTTAATGCTCATCAGGAAGTTTTTTGTTTTTGTTTATATTTTTTTGTTTTTTTGTTTTTTGAGATGGAGTCTCCCTCTGTCGCCCAGTGATGTGATCTTGGCTCACTGCAAGCTCCGCCTCCCAAATTCCCGCCATTCTCCTGCCTCAGCCTCCTGAGTAGCTGGGACTACAGGCGCCCGCCACCACGCCAGGCTAATTTTTTTGCATTTTTAGTAGAGACGGGGTTTCACTGTGTTAGCCAGGATGGTCTTGATCTCCTGACCTCGTGATCTTCCCTCCTCAGCCTCCCAAAGTGCTGGGATTACAGGTGTGAGCCACCGCACCCAGACCTTTTTTTTTTTTTTTTTGAGATTTAGTTTCACTCTTGTCGCCCAGGCTGGAGTTCAATGGCACAATCTTGGCTTACTGCAATCTCCTCTTCCCAGGTTCAAGTGATTCTCCTGCCTCAGCCTCCTGAGTAGCCAGGATTATAGGCGCCCGCCACCACACCCAGCTAATTTTTGTATTTTTAGTAGAAACAGGGTTTCACCATGTTGGCCAGGCTGGTCTTGAACTCCTGACCTCGTAATCCGCCTGCCTCAGCCTCCCAAAGTGCTGGGATTACAGGTGTGAGCCACCACATCAGGATGTTTTTACAAGTAAATTTTATCATTGTCATTAAAAATAGATGAAAAAATACTTAGCATTTCCTCTAGCTGGTTTCCCATAGCCATGAATGGATATAAATAAGGATGCTTTCTAATTAGCAAGAAATAGAATGGATCATAAAGTGTTGATGATTCTCTTTCTTTTCATTCTAGAAGAAAATGTTTCATGTTTGCTAAAAAGAAGAAGTACAAAATTATAGAAAACATTTTCAAACATTTTAAGGGAAACATGAAATAACCACACCATGTTTAAAATATTTCTTGTTGTCAGTCATTATACCACAGTAGTTAGGTAGGCAGAGTGCTGGAGCAGAGGGTGTCCTGGACCCCAGGCGACCAGGGAAGACATGCCATGGAGAAGACTGGGGCCCGGGTTCTGGCCACGTCTACCATGTGCTTCAGGGACATAGGATTTTGGAGGGATTCCTGTACCTCACAACATGACAGGTTTCTCATCAGTAAAATTTATAGACTGGTGCAAAACCTCTGTGAAGCTGTGTTTGTGAAAGTGCTTTGAGGTTGTCAATTCAACAGAACATTGATAACCATCAGCCTCCCTAGGTTTGCTTCAGACCTCAGCCATCTCTGGAGAGCAGTGAGAGCCCAGTTGATGAAACATTCTTAGCTGACACTATGGCAGGCTCCTTTCCCTCCATGACCCCACTCCCCAAATGTGGGACACAGGAATGCTTGTCAAGAAGGGCCTTCTTCAAAAATGGCCTTTGGTGTGCAAATGTTACCAGCCTCTTGGTCTTTCTGAAAACTTGAATAGAACTCTCTTGGACAAAAGGGAGTACATTTGTTGGGGCTGACAGAAGCCAGCCTTGCAATTTTATCTACCCTTCATTTTGATGAGAGTTTCCAAGGGTGCTGGATGTTAAGTGTATGTTGTTGATTTGTTCTATCACGCACCTGCTCTGCCTGCTGCTGTGGGGGAACCTGTTCTGAGGGGGACCCTTTTCTGAGGTACTCAGTTACAAGGGGATGTGGCTCTCAGGGGGTTCTGTTCTGATGGGGATGTGTTCTGAAGGGATCTTGGACTGAGGGGAACCCAGTTCTGAGGGGACCCAGTTCTAAGGAGGACACTGCTCTGAGGAGATTCTATTCTAAGGGGACCATGGTTGGAGGTGGACTCTGTTCTGAAGAGGACAGTGTTCTGAGGGGGGACTCTGTTTTGAGGGAAACACTACTCTAAGAGAACCTTCTTCTGAGGGGTACCCTTTTTTGAGGGGAACACTGTTCTGAGGGGGACCCTTTTCTGAGGGGACTCAGTTATGAGGGAGACACTGCTCTCTGGGGGTCCTGTTCTGATGGGGATGTGCTCTGAGGGGATCGTGGACTGAGGGGGACCCTGCTCTGAGGGGTCCATACTCTGAGGAGACTCTATTCTGTGGGGACTCTGTTCTTAGGAGGATACTGCTCTGTGGGGACTCTGCTCTCAGGTGAATGCTGCTCTCAGGGGACCCTGTTCTGAAGAGATGCTGTTCACAGGGGATGCTCTGAGAGGACCTTGTTTTGAGGAGACCCTATTCAGAGGGGAACCCTGTTCTGGGTGCTCATTACCCTGATGGGACTCTTATGTGAGGGGAATGTTATTCTGAGGGGAACACTACCCTGAGAGGATCTTGTTCTAAGGGGGGAATAGTGTCATGAGAGCACATGTTCTGAGGAGGATGCTGTTCTGAAGAGGACCCTGTTCTGTGGGGGATTCTGCTCTGACAAGGACCCTGTTCTGAAGAGACCCTGTTCTGAGGAGGATTCTATTCTGAGGGGTCTCTGTTCTGAGGGGGGATCCTGTTCTGAGGGGGATGCTTTTCTGAGGGGACCCTGTTATAAAGGGATACTGTTCTGAGGGGACCCTGTTCCGAGCGGGATGCCATTCTGAGGGGACCCTGTTCTGAGGGGGATGCTGTTGTGAGGGGACCCTGTTCTGTGGGGGATTTTATTCTGTGAGGACCCTGTTCTAAGTTCTGCGGGAGATACTGTTCTGAGGGGGATGGTGTTGTGAGGGGACCCTGTTTTGTGGGGATCCTGTTCTGTAGAAACCCTGTTCTGAGGGGGATGCTGTTCTAATGGGACCTTGTTCTATGGAGGATTTGATTCTGTGAGGACCCTGTTCTGTGGGGACCCTGTTCCCCTGTTCTGAGGGGGTTGCTGGTTCTTTT
This sequence comes from Chlorocebus sabaeus, assembly GCF_047675955.1. Classification (NCBI taxonomy): domain Eukaryota; kingdom Metazoa; phylum Chordata; class Mammalia; order Primates; family Cercopithecidae; genus Chlorocebus; species Chlorocebus sabaeus. The sequence goes on from NC_132913.1 coordinate 129,036,684, forward strand.
GTTTTGTTTTGTTTTGTTTTGTTTTTTGAGACGGAGTCTCGCTCTGTAGCCCAAGCTGGAGTGCAGTGGTGCGATCTCAGCTCACTGCAAGCTCTGCCTGCCGGGTTCCCGCCATTCTCCTGCCTCAACCTCCTGAGTACCTGGGAATACAGGCGCCCGCCACCTCGCCTGGCTAATTTTTTTGTATTTTTAATAGAGACAGGGTTTTACCGTGTTAGCCAGGGTGGTCTCGATCTCCTGACCTCATGATCCGCCCGCCTCAGCCTCCCAAAGTGCTGGGATTACAGGCTTGAGCCACCGCGCCCAGCCGGGGTTGCTATTCTAAGGTAACCCTGTTTTGTGGGGCATCTTGTTTTGTGAGGATGCTGTTCTGAAGGGAACCCGTTCTGTCGGGATCCTGTTCTGAGAGGACCATGTTCTGTGGGGACTCTGTTCTGAGGGAACCCTGTTCTGAAGGTATCCTGTTCTGAGGTGCCCCTGTTCTGTGGGGATTCTGTTCTGTGGAGGCCCTATTCTGAGGGTAATGCTGTTTTGAGGGGACTGTTTTCTGAGGGGACCTTGTTCTTAGGGGGATCCTGTTCTGAGGGGGATGCTGTTCCATGGGAACGCTGTTCTGAGGGGACCATGTTCTGTGGGGAATCTCTTCTGTGGGGACTCTGTTCTGAGGGGATTCTGTTCTGTGGTGATCCTGTTCTGAAGGAATCCTGCTTGGATTCCTTGAGATACTGTTCTCAGGGGAACCTGTTCTGTGGGGATTCTCTTGTGTGGGGGATGCTGTTCTGAGGGGGATTCTGTTCTGAGGAGGGTGCTGTTTTGAGGGGACCCTGTTCTGAGGGAGATTCTTTTCTGTGGGGACCCTGTTCTGAAGGGACCCTGTTCTGTGGGGCATCTCATTCTGTGAGGACCCTGTTTTGTGGGGAACCTGTTCTGGGAGGACCCTGTTCTGAAGGGAATGCTATTCTGAGGAGACCATGTTGTGTAGAGATTTTGTTCTGTGTAGATGCTGTTCTGAGAGTGATGCTGTTTTGAGGGGACTGTGTTCTGAGGGGACCCTATTCTGAGGGGAATGCTATTCTGAGGAGACCATGTTGTGTAGAGATTTTGTTCTGTGTAGATGCTGTTCTGAGAGTGATGCTGTTTTGAGGGGACTGTGTTCTGAGGGGACCCTATTCTGAGGGGGATGCTGTTCTGAGAGGACTCTGTTCTGTGGGAATCCTGTTCTGAGGGGACCCTTTTCTGTGGGGACCCTGTTTTGAGGGAAATCCTGTTGTGAGGGGAAACTATTCTGAGGGAGATGCTATTCTGAGGGGACCCTGTTCTGTGGGGGATGCAGTTCTTTGAGGACCCTGTTCTGAGGGAGATTCTCTTCTGTGGGGACCCTGTTCTGTGGGGATTCTGTTCTGAAGGGACCCTGTTCTGTGGGGCATCTCATTCTGTGAGGACCCTGTTCTGTGAGGATTCTGTTCTGAGGGGACCCTGTTGTGAAGGGAATGCTATTGTGAAGAGACTGTTCTGTGGGGTTTTGTTCTGTGTAGACCCTGTTCTAAGGAGACCCTGATCTGAGAGTGATCCTGTTTTGAGGGGACTCTGTTCTGAGGGGGATGCTGTTCTTAGGGGACCCTGTTCTGTGGGGATCCTATTCTGAGAGGACCCTGTTCTAAAGGGATCCTGTTCTGAGGGAAACCTGTTCTGTGGGGATTGCTGTTCTGAAGGGACCCTGTTCTGTGCAGCATCCTGTTCTGTGAGGACCATTCTGTTGAGAACCTGTTTTGTAGTGAGCATGTTTTGATGGGGCTCTTGTTCTAAGGGGACCCTATTCTGAAGGGATCCTGTTCTGAGGGGCCCCGGTTCTATGGGGATTCTGTTTTGTGGAGACCTTATTCTGAGAGGAGTGATGTTTTGAGGGGACCCTGTTTTCAGGGGGATCCTGTTCTGAGGGGGGTGCTGTTCTGTGGGGACCCTGTTCTGAGGGGGACCCTGTTCTGAGTGGGATCCTGTTCTGAGAGGACACTTCTGAGGAGAATGCTGTTCTGAGGGGATTCTGTTCTGTGGGGATCCTGTTCTGAAGGGACTCTGGTCTGAGGGAGATGCTGTTCTCAGGGGACCCAGTTCTGTGGGGATTCTGCTCTGAAGGGATCCGTTCTGAGGGCACCGTGTTCTGTGGGGGATGCTATTCTCAAGGGACCCTGTTCTATGGGTACCTTGTTCTAAGAAGACCCTGTTCTGAGGGGGATGCTGTTCTGAGGGGACCCTGTTCTGAGAGGATCCTATTCTGAGGGGGATGCCATTGTGAGGGGATCCTGTTCTGTGGGGATTCTGTTCTATGGAGTCCTGGTAATGAGGGGACCCTGTTTTGTGCAGATTCTGTTTGGAAGGGATCTTTTTCCAAGGAGGATACTATTCTGAAGAGAACCTGTTCTGTGGGGCATCCTTTTCTGTGGGGATTCTGTTCTGTAGAAGTTGTTTGTGGGGACCCTGTTCTGTGGGGATTCTGTTCTGAGGGAGACCCTGTTTTGAGGGGGATGCTGTTGTGAGGGGACCCTATTCTGAGGGGGATGCTATTCTGAGAGGTCCCTGTTCTGTGGGGACCCTGTTCTGAAGGGATCGTTTTCTGTGGGGACCCTGTTCTCAGGGGGATTTTGCTCTATGTGGCCTCTGTTCTGAGGGTGATGCAGTTCTGAGGGGACCCTGTTCTGAGGGCATTATATTCTCTGGGGACCCTGTTCTGAGGTAGATGCTGTTCTCTGGGGATCCTGTTCTGTGAGGACCCTTTTTCTGAGGGGACCCTGTTCTACGGGGGATTCTGTTTGGTGGGCATCCTATGCTATGTGGATTCTGTTCTGTGAGGACCCTTTTCTAATGCTGATACTGCTCTATAGTGACCCTGTTCTGAGGGGACCCTTTTCTGAGTGAGATGCTGTTCTGAAGGGACCCTCTTCTGAGGGGACCATGTTCTGAGGGGACCCTGTTCTGTGGGGGATGCTATTCTATGGGGTCCCTGTTCTGAGGGGGACCCTTTTCTGAGGGGACCCTGTTTTGCAGGGGATACTGCTCTGTGGAGACCCTGTTCTGTGGGTTCTGTGGAGAATATCAAGGCAGATCAGGTGATGTATAGGATCATTATCATGCCATCAGGTCCAAAATGTGTCCTGAGCTTCCAGCAGCTGCCAGTCCCTACCGATGTGCAGCACAGCGTCCATGTGGCAGTCAGGCTCCCAGCCCTGCACTCTGTGGAGTCAGCATTTGAGGGCAGGGTGGCACTGGTGCTTGTTTGAGTGGACTCAAGCAGCCATGCAGCGAATGGGCATGGCATGATGAGTCTCTGCCTGACATGGTGTCTGGAAGGAGGGGCTCAGACCCAAGTGCTTGCGGGATAGCCAGCCTGGGAGAGCCAGGGGTTGGGGTCAGGAGCTTAGAAATCTGCACAGAGCAATAGGGTTGGTAGCTGCCAAGACCTATGCTGGATTCACTGAAGTTCTTCCTTGTTTTCAGTGTCATGCAGGTGTCTTTGACAGAAAGTGAATTTTGTCAGTCAATTTTGTTTGTCAATGATGATCTCTTCACGTACTTCATTCTTTTCTGACTTTATATTCTGAAAGCTGTAAGGGACTGTTGTCACCCCCACTGGAAAGGATAGAGCTGGAACAGTCAGGTGACTTCATGCTAACAAATCTTCCCAGGGCTAGAGCTGAGCACTGGGCAGTGCTGGGTGAGGGGTGTGGACCTTGTCATGGAGAAGCTTTGTGGCCAGGAAGTAAGAGGGAGTCATGATAGAAACAAGGCAGAAGGTGGCCGGGCATGGTGGGTCACGCCTATAATCCCAGCATTTTGGAAGGCCAAGGCGAGTAGATCATCTGATGTCAGGAGTGGGAGAATAGCCTGGCCAACATGGTGAAACCCTGTCTCTACTAAAAATGCAAAAAATTAGCCAGGTGTTGTGGTGGGCATCTGTAGTCCCAGCTACTTGGGAGGCTGAGGCACAAGAATTGCTTGAACTTGAGAGGTGGAGGTTTCAGTGAGCCAAGATCGTGCCACTGCACTCCAGCCTGGGAGACAGACCCTGTCTCAAAAAATAATAATTAATTAATTAATTAATTAATTAAAAGAAGGGGGAAGGTGGTCCCCATGAGTGATTCCAGCAAGGAGGATGCAGACCCTGTGCTCCAGGCATCATCAGAGGTGGGAGCAGGCTCAGCTACGCTACACCACCACTCTCAGCATGGCCTCAGAGCTGGGCAGACTACTCTTGGTATAACTTTGTGTTTTAAGTTTCCTGTCCAGATTATAAACTTTCTCTTACCTTTGCTTGAACTATAAGATTAGCATCTGTTCCTGGTTAACAGAGAAAATTACAATTGCTTTGAAGGTGCAAATCATTTAACCTTTAAAGTACAATAAATCATTTTCCTTTAAGAGCAAATACTGCCTTACCCATAACATTAAATCATTATTTACAAAGCCTATCCTTTTTGCCAAACCAGAATATGGGCTGGCCAACAGTTTGGGTTGAACAACCTGAAGGCCTCAGGGGTATCTGCCGGAGTAGGCACCTGGTGGCTGCACATAGTAGGCAGCAGTCCTATAAGTCCTATAAGGCAGGGATCCCCAGCACCCCTGGCCATGGACTAGTACCAGTCCAGTCCATAGCCTATTAGGAACCAGGCCACACACGAGGAAGTGAGTTACCAGCAAGTGAAGCTTCTCTTTATTTACAGCCACTCCCCATTGCTTGCATTACCACCTGAGCTCCTCCTCCTGTCAGATCAGCAACATTAGATTCTCATGGGAGCACAAACCCTATTGTGAACTGCGCGTTTGGGAGATCTAGTTTGTGTGCTCCTTATGAGAATCTAACAAATGCCTGATGATCTGAGGTGGAACAGTTTCATCCCCAAACCATTCCCACCACCCCTGGTCTGTGGAAAAATAGTCTTCCATGAAACCCATCCCTGGTACCAAAAAGGTTAGGGACCACTGCTATAAGGAGTCAAGTAGGATGTACCTCTAATTAGAACTGCCTTTTAGAATGCTGGTTTCTGTCACAAGGTGGTGGGTAGAGGGTGCTGTGCACACCACTGCCTGTACACCTATACTGAGGGATCTCTCCACACAGATGCCCTGAAGGCCGTCACAGAGGTGACTACCACACTACAGCACATTCTCATCCGGCTGGAGAACCTGCAGAAGCTGACAGAGCTGCAGCGGGACCTGGTGGGCGTAGAGAACCTCATTGCTCCTGGCAGGGTGAGTCACCTGACTCTGGGAATGTTTTTTGAGCTACTTTGTTTTTTTAATTGAGATATAATTTACATACCACAAAAGTCACCCTTTTAAAACGTATAATTTTGGCCAGGCACAGTGGCTCATACCTGTAATCCCAACACTGGGAGGCTGAGGTGGGAGGATTGCTTGAGCCCAGGAGTTCAAGACCAGACTGAGCAACATGGGGAAACCCTGTTTCTATGAGAATTAAAAAAAAAAAAAAAAGAATTGCTGGGTGTGGTGGCACACACCTGTGGTCCTAGCTACTCAGGAGACTGAGATGGGAGGATTGCTTGAGCCAAGGAGGTCGAGGCTGGAGTAAGCCCTGATCACACCACTGCACTCCAGCCTGACAACAGAGCAAGACCCTGTCTACGTTAAAAATAGGTAAATACGGCCAGGCGCAGTGGCTCACACCTATAATCCCAGCACTTTGGGAGGCCAAGGCAGGCGGATCACCTGAGGTTGGGAGTTCGAGACCAGCCTGACCAACATGGAGAAACCCTGTCTCTAAGAAAAATACAAAAAATTAGCAGGGCGTGGTGGCGCATGCCTGTAATCCCAGCTACTCAGGAGGCTGAGGTAGGAGAATCGCTTGAACCCAGGAGGTGGAAGTTGCAGTGAGCCAAGATCACACCATTGCACTCTAGCCTGGGTAACAAGAGCGAAACTCTGTCTCAAAATAAAATAAAATAAAATACATACGTATATACATACATACACACATACATACATATAAAAAATGTATAATTGAGTGGGTTTTAGTATCTTCACAAGGTTATGCAGCCATCAATATCTAATTCAGAACATTTTCATCACCCCAAAGTGAAACCCCCACACCGATTAACAGTCACTTCCCATCACTATTTTGAAGGGGACCCTGTTCTCAGGGGACTCTGTTCTGAGGTAATCCTATCTGGGTGGGGATGCTGTTCTGTGGGACCTCGTTCTGCTCCCTAACCCCTGGCAACCACTGATCTACTCTCTGTCTCTAAGGAGTTAACCTGTCTGGGCATTTCATAGAAATGGTATCATACATTAATGTGGCCTCTTGTAACTGTCTTCTTTCACTCAGAATAATCTTTTCAAAGTTCATTCATGTTCCTTTTTTTTTTTTTTTTTTTAAATTTGAGACAGTCTCTCTCTGTCACCAGGCTGGGGTGCAGTGGCGCGATCTTGGCTCACTGCAACCTCCACCTCCCAGGTTCAAGTGATTCTCCTGCCTCAGCCTCCCAAGTAGCTGGGACTGCAGGCACATACCACTACGCCCAGCTAATTTTTGTGTTTTTAGTAGAGACAGGGTTTCACCATCTTGGCCAGGATGGTCTCAAGCTCTTGACCTTGTGATCCACCTTCCTTGGCCTCCCAAAGTGCTGGGATTACAGGCATGAGCCACCATGCCCAGCCTCATGTTCCTTTTTGTGGCTGAATCATATTCCATCATGCATGTATCACATGTCTCTCCACTCATCTGATGGACACTGGGTTATTTCCACTTCTTGGCTGTTATGAATAGTGCTGCTGTGAACATTCATGTACAAGTTTTGTGTGGACTTATGTTTTCAGTTTTGAGTATATACCATATGCAGGGTCATATGGTAATTCCATGTTTAACATTTTGAGGAGCTGCCAAACTGTTTTCCAAAGTGACTGAACCATTTTTCATTCCCACCAACTTGTATGAGACTTCTAGTTTCTCCACATCGTGTGTCACTTTTTGGTTCTAGCCATTTTAGTGAGTGTGTAATGCTGTCTTGTGTGGTTACAATTTGTATTTCCCTGCCGGGCGTGGTGGCTCAAGCCTGTAATCCCAGCACTTTGGGAGGCCAAGACGGGCGGATCACGAGGTCAGGAGATCGAGACCATCCTGGCTAACACGGTGAAACCCCGTCTCTACTAAAAAATACAAAAAAACTAGCCAGGCGAGGTGGCGGGCGCCTGTAGTCCCAGCTACTCGGGAGGCTGAGGCAGGAGAATGGCGTAAACCTGGGAGGTGGAGCTTGCAGTGAGCTGAGATCCGGCCACTGCACTCCAGCCTGGGCAACAGAGCGAGACTCCGTCTCAAAAAAAAAAAAAACAAAAAAACAAAAACCATTTGTATTTCCCTGATGGCTAATGACATTGAGCATCTTTTCATGTGCTTATTGGCCATTTGTAGGCCTTTTTTGGAGAAATGTCTGTTCAGATCCTTTGCCTACCTTTTATTTTATTCACAATTTGCTAGGAACTCTTAAAACCCAAAAGTAAAAGACAACTTGTTGAGTTTTAAGGGTTCTTTATATTCTGAATGCTATAGACTTTTTTTTTTTTTTTTTTTTTTTTTTTTTTTTTTTTTTTTTTTTTTGAGGCGGAGTCTTGCTCTGTCACCCAGGCTGGAGTGCAGTGGCACTATCTCGGCTCACTGCAAGCTCCGCCTCCTGGGTTCACGCCATTCTCCTGCCTCAGCCTCCCGAGTAGCAGGGACTACAGGCGCCTGCCACCACGCCCGGCTAATTTTTTTTTTTTTTGTATTTTTAGTAGAGATGGGGTTTCACCATGTTAGCCAGGATGGTCTCGATCTCCTGACCTCGTGATCCACCCATCTCGGCCTCCCAAAGTGCTGGGATTACAGGCTTGAGCCACCGCGCCCGGCCAATATAGACCTTTATCAGACTATGATTTGCAAACATTTTCTCCCATTGTGTGGGTTGTCCTTTCACTTTCTTGATGGTGGCCTTCATTTACAACATGAAAGGTTTTAATTTATCTATTTTTTTCTTTAGTTGCTTGTGTGTTAGATGTTATATCTAAGAAACTATTGTCAGCCAAGTGTAGTGGTACACACCTGTAGTCCTAGCTACTCGGGAGGCTAAGGTAGGAGCATTGCTTGATGCTTTGCTCAAGCAAAGTTCAAGGTTGCAGTAAGCTATGATCCCACCACTGCACTTTAGCCTGGACAACAGAGTGAGACCCTGTCTCAGAAAAAAAGGAATTACTGCGAGTACTGCCACCTGCCCAGTGCAGCCTTGGGGCAGGGCTGGTGGGGTCGACCTGTGCTGCTGCAGTGCAGGACTCAGAGCACCCTGGCCCAGCACCCGGCAGCATGTCCAAATGGGTCTGGCTCAGCGTTGGCGGCACCTACTTCCTCACCACCCAGCAGATGCTGTGCCAGGACCTGAAATACTTCCTGTACTGCTTATACCAGGCTAACCCCGACAAGGATGAAACTGTTGCCTATTTAATGGTCAGAGACCCCACCTATTTCGGGCCTGTGCTGAGCTACCTGAGACATGGCATGCTGGTGATTAACAAAGATCTTGCGGAGGAAAGAGTGTTGGAGAAAGCAGAATTTTACAATATCACCTCATTAATAAAACTTGTAAAGGATAAAATTAGAGAACAAGAGAACAAAACATCACAGGTGCCCATGAAGCATGTGTACCACGTACTTCAGTGCCAGGAGGAGGAACTCACACAGATGGTGTCCACCATGTCCGACAGTCGGAAGTTTGAACAACTGGTTAGCATTGGCTCCTCTTACAACTATGGAAATGAAGATCAGTCCAAGTTCCTCTATGTGATGTCCAAGGAACTTCACAACACCCCATACAGTATGGCCAGTGAACCCAGCAAGAAGACCAAGATTTTGCAAGAACAAGGTTCAAGGATGTGAGGGACACAGTATGAAAAAATGATTTACTCTTTCCCAAGATGCAATGAACTACCATGCCCAGGAAGCTTGGCTGCGAGAAGGAACCTGCTTTTGATCATTTTTCTAGAGATCTGTGTGTGAATCCTTTTTTGCCTCTGAGGTGGGTGGTGAGAGACAGGTCCAGCTGTCCAAGGCCAGGTGTCCCCAAGGGGAGGAGCATGGCAGCCAGGTGGGTGCTGTCTCTTGAGGGGGGCTAGAGACTGAGACAGATGCTCCCAGTGAGCCCACTCAATCCCTGAAGATCATGTAAAGGACAGAGTTCTTGGTGCTACACAGTCTGTAAAAGCAGCCTGGGCTTCACTGGCAGGAAGTGGCCACAGCGTCATCGGCGTCCAGCAGGTCATGGCCTCTGGTCTGGCTGCCAGGCCCTAGACTCAGTCGGGAGCTCTGCCTCCCAGGTGGGATCGCTGGTTGCTCTCAGCCTCACAGAGCTCCTGACGAAGGCGGCTTCTGTGTCATCACTACTTCCTGGCACCGTTTCGAGGACAGGCCTCTTTCCGACACAGGCTATGATCCTGCCTGACTCAGTCCGGGACAGTCAAGGCTTTTCAATTTGTGTTTTCTAGGCAAGAGAACTTTATGCCCCTTTTCAGTGTGGATAGACTCCCCAGGGTTTATACTCTGGAAATGCCCACAAGGATTGCTGCGTTGAGACTGATGTGTTCAACCCGTTATCATGAGGTAGCAGTGTTGCCTTGTCCCCCACTCTGCCGGCTCATGGGGGAGCTGGTGCCTGTCAGTGCCATGTCACACCTGGCATAGAGGTTGGGCTGGAGGCCTGTCTGCTGGCTTCTGGAGCTGAAGGTCTGGGTCACGGTGAAAATTTGGGATGTTTATGGAGCATCACAAATGCCTTTCTCTCACCACTCTGTCATTTTCTTTGTATAACTGTGCAGCCTTTCTGGGATGTTTGGGACTTCAGTCGACCTTCATGGGCTCCACCCAACATGACATGGGAGCTGATGGGATTCTTTTAGAAACCACTGCCCACATCCTTTGAAAACAGACCTTTCTCAGCTGGTTGTGGGGACCTGTCAGAGTCTGGGGACCTGGAATGCAGGGCAGGCTCCAAGCTCTTTGTTTCTGGAACTCCAGCTTCCCAAGGAGCACTGTGCAGACTGACCGCCAGCTGCCCATGTGCAGGTCAGAGGCTCTGACACTGTCTGGTTTCCAGTGCTTCTGGAGACTTCTTGCCTAGGCCTCATCTTCTTCTTTGCCAATAACCTGATTAACCAAGTTCTCGAGCATTAGGAATTAGCACCTCCTTTTTGTAAGGTCTCTTGTATGCTGTTAAATGTTTGGCTTAGACAATTTATAAAAGCCTTTCTAGAGGGCAGACTTAGCCATGGGATGACCCTGTCCTCCCTAGCAGAGCTCAGGAGGAAGGCAACCACTGTGGGCCCTCAGGGTGTACTCTCTAGGTAGCTGCTGGCCCCTTTAGCATTGTTTGATTTTTGACTTTGATATAATAGATAGGCTTGTGGGGTTTTTTTAATTTAAAGATATTAAGATTTAATTCACTAAAATCACTAAGATTTAATTCACTAAAATTTGGGTATAGTATTTTATCAGCTTACAGTTTAATGCCTAAGTTTCCCCTGAAAATAGCAAACAAAATTGTGTATTTATTAAAAAAAGAAATGAAAAAAAGAAAGAAAGCCTAACCCAGGGTATGAAGATTTACCCTTGTGTTTCTTTTCTTTTTTTTTTTTTTTTTTTGAGACAGAGTCTCGCTCTGTTACCCGGGCTGGAGTGCAGTGGCCAGATCTCAGCTCACTGCAAGCTCCGCCTCCCGGGTTCACGCCATTCTCCTGCCTCAGCCTCCCGAGTAGCTGGGACTACAGGCGCCCACCACCTCGCCCGGCTAGTTTTTGTATTTTTTAGTAGAGACGGGGTTTCACCGTGTTAGCCAGGATGGTCTCGATCTCCTGACCTCATGATCCGCCCGTCTCGGCCTCCCAAAGTGCTGGGATTACAGGCTTGAGCCACCGTGCCCGGCCGTTTCTTTTCTTCTAATAGTTTTATGTTTTACCTCTTTCATTTAGATCTTTGATCCATTTTGGGTTAGTTTTTGTGTGTACTGGAACATAGGAGTCCAACTTTATTATTTTGCATGTGGATGTCCAGTTTTCCTGGCACCATTTATTGAATTGTCTGTCTTTTAATCCTTGTAGAAGATCAGTGGGGGCTAGGCATAGTGGCTTAAGCCTGTATTCCTAGCACTTTGGGAGGCCATGGCAGAAGGATCACTTGAAGCCAGGAGATTGAGACTAGCCTGGGCAACATACTGATACCCTGTATCTACCAAAAAAAAAGAAAAAAAATTTGCCTGGCATGGTGGCACACACCTATGGTCCCAGCTTCCCCTGAGGCTGAGGCAGGTGGATCCCTTGAGCCTAGAAGGTCAAGGCTACAGTGAGCTGTGATCACACCACTGCACTCCAGCCTGGGTAACAGAGTGAGACCCTGTCTCAGAAACAAAAACAAATAAATCAATGAACTGTAAACATGGATTTATTTCTGGACTCTTGATTCTATCCCATGATCTATATGTCTATTGGGCCAGTTACTTTCTGTCACTAGTGCTTTTTGCTTTGAACTCAATACTCAACATAAAAAATTGTTTTAAAAATTATATGGAGATGTTTCCTGTCTCAGCACACACATGTGCATTGAAGCATGTATATGAATCATGTTCTGTGTTAGCTTTGTTAGAAGAAGGTATTGAAAATGTGGAACTGCAAGCTTGGAGAAATGAATTAGCCTGGAATACACAGGAAACTTTCCTTCCCCACTTCAGGAGTCTGGGCTTTGATCGGGTGCTAGGACCACCACTCTTTTGTTTCTCTCCTTGGCTGCATAGCGTTGAGCTGTTGCTGCTGGCTGGGAACTCCTGGAAGTAGGGCTCATGTTACATACCATTATTTCTCCTAGTAATCTCTGTGCAGGGTCTTATAGATGGTGGCCCAGGGAACTGTCACTGGGTCTTATAGATGGTGGCCCAGGGAACTGTCGCTGAAAAGACAATTGAGAGTAGCTACATAGGACAGTGGCAAAGGTGTAGGCTCTTGAGCCATGCATCAAACTCAGTCTCCCCACACTTCCTGTGTGTCCTGGGCAGGCTGCACCGCCTCTCTGAGGCAGGAGGTCTTGAGGATAAATAAGGAATCTATGTCGGCTGCTCAGCCCTGGGCCTTGCATGAAGTAGATGCTGTGCAAATTCAAATAATAATTTGTTATTATTAGTCAAAATCTCTAAAGTCATGTCTGTATAGCCCAGAGTTTCTTGTCTTCCTGAGTTAAATATGTGTGTCAGTCAGGAGACAGAAACCATGCCAGTTATTTGAGCAGAGGATGTAACAGCAAGGATTGTTAACCAGGTATAAAGTTGATGAGGTGCCAAAGGGTAAAAAGAACTGTGAAGTGTCAGGGAGGTGGCACAACTGTGAGCCACAGGTACTACCCTAGGGCTGGGGAACAAATTTGACAGCTTGGTCAAAGGCCCATCGCACTGAGCCTCACAACTGGCAGCGGGGCCAGTGCATGGTGGAGAAGGCGCCCCGTGGGTCTGGGACGTACATCCTGTGCGGGGGCTCTGGAGAGGGGGCTGCTGCTCAGCCAGTGCTGGGGTCTCTGAGTGTGATGCTGCTGCCTGTGGCTGGAAGGAACTGCCACTCCCAGGGCCAAGCAATTGCCAGCAGCTCACAGGGACCTCAGCGTGTGGTCTCCAGGGCTCCCTGTCATGCCCCTGTGGCCTCTCAGAGTAGGGCTGGGAGGCAGGTTTGGAGTGAGAGCCACAAGCTTAGTTACCAACCTCATCCAGTTACACAAATGCATCCATATGACCACCTTCCTCATTGTGTGGGGTGGACGTTTCTGTTTGGGCTGGTTTTTCATCCTACATGTCTGTGAGGATTATCTGTGTAGTGTGCTCCTCCTTGCACCTTCACGCAGTATGTTGGGGCTGCTCATACTAGCGGGCCCCTGACACATTCTCTGGACACCTGCTGCTCCTCCTGTTTGTCTGAAAGGAACAGACGGTGGAAGGGCTCCAGAGCAGTCCAGGTTAGGAATTCGAGGGGCTCCCAGGACTCTCGCTTACCCTATCTGCACAGGTGTCTGACGCTGGCAGGATTCTTTTTTCTTATTTAATGCCCTGTGGGGAGGGGCTAATTTGAATACCTAGGAGAACCCTCCTTTCCTCCTTCCATTCTCAAACCTGCTCCTGTCCAGTTTTTTCAAAGCGGATCTCAGACGACATCTTTGTGGCAGAACCCTCCAGCAGCTTCTCCTCAGCAAGAACAATACCCCGGGCTCTACCTCTTGGTTGTGTCAGGGCTCCAGGGCTCCTAGTCCAGGGCAGGTGCTCAGCAGATGATTTGAAGACTGAATTTGTTGGCACCAAGACAGGACCTAGTGATTATGGGCACTGCTGAGGGTAGAGGAGCCCCATTGGGAGGCCCCACTAGAGGACCCTCATTGGGAGGAGCCAGAGGAGCACAAGCGGCCACAAGGCTATTCCTGACCCTCAGCCCGGCTAGTGCACATCCGCCAGCTGCCCTCAGCCAGCTCAAAGGAGACTGTCTCTGTCTTTCAGGAGTTCATCCGTGAGGGCTGCCTTCACAAGCTCACCAAGAAGGGCCTGCAGCAGAGGATGTTCTTTCTGGTAGGTTTTCTCCCCACTCAAGCTGTGCTTCCCCCCCAAGAGGGATGGGCAGCAGTTCTGTTAGGGATACCACGTGCAGTGGCAGTCCCTTGGCCTCTGTGTAGTTTAGCACTTGGAGGCTTTGGTCCAGGTGGGTAGTGTTGAAGTCAGACGAGGCCAGGGGAAGGTCACAGAGTGGGAAGAAGCAGAAAACAGCTTCTCCACCCACCCCGGGGCCAGCCTCCCTCCTCATTCCAGGTTCTGAGCACCTGACTATGGGACAAACAGAAGCCAAAAGGTTGTAAAGTCCACATACATGTGGCTGCAAGAAGGTGCTACTGACTGCCCAATGTCCAGTCGGGACAGGCTCACTGTTGGCCCAGAAGCCCCTCCCAGCATGTCCTTGTTCCTACTAGTTAGTGGGTTCCAGCCTGAACCATGTGGATGAGGAGGTAACTGAGTCAGCACCAGCCAGAATTCCTTACTGCCTCCAGCTTCTCAGCCAAGCTAGCTGGGAGCCGACCCAGCAGATGTACTGGTTCCTGTGGCCACTTCCTGCCTCTGGTCAAAAATGACCAAATGAATGAATAAAAGTCCCCTTTTTGCCAGAAATCTCCAGCAAGCCGAATAGATCTGATGTCCACATGATGAGCAGCCAGAGTCTAAGTTGGTCTGACTATTAAGACCCTTGTTTGTGAAGTTCATGGATGTAAAGCTTGCTACTTCTCAGTTCTCAGACATGTTGCTGTACACAAGCAAAGGAGTCGCAGGGACTAGCCACTTCCGGATCCGGGGCCTCCTTCCCCTCCGAGGCATGCTGGTGAGTGGTCTTGCACCCTGCCTGGGGTTTCCACGTGGTGCTGGGCTGGGCCCCACCCACCTCTCTCCTGCAGAGGTGAATCCTAACCCAGCAGCACTGAGAGCAGCACCTGCTGAGTATTTGGCCGCACTGGGAGCAGCACCTGCTGGGCATTCCTTGTTGGTTGTCTCTGTCCCCCATGGTCATTGTTCTTATTGATGCTCAAAGTGCCCTGTCTCTAGTCCATCGTTCCCTTCTAGGAAAACCTGGACTCAGCCTGTGGTCTCTGTCAGCACCTGGCAGGACAAGGCCTGCTCCCTGCAAGCTTAGAGTCAGCCTCTGCAGCAGCATCTTCCTCAGGCTGTGTGACATCCACACCAGCCCTCTGTCCCACATAGGCACATGCCTGGGATGGGAGCAAAGATTCCTCATTTTAGCGTGATCCAGTTCATTAACTTTGTCCTTTGTGGTTGGCTTCTTGTGTTCGATGGAAATACTGTTCTCAGGTCATGGGGAGACTTTCATGCAGCTCTAGAGGCTCTGTCCACTTGCCCTGAGTGTGTCCCTGCACTAGGCCTGGAACAGTACAGACGGGTAGCCAAGGATGTGCCATCGGTCCAGGACACCTCATCACAGTGACTGTCTCTCCCCATGGCTCTGCCAGGCCTCCTGCCTAGGGTGCCATGGACCTAGGGGCTCTAATCCCCAACTCTGCCCTATCCCTTTTGGCTTATTTGCCTTGACTACAATGCTAAAGTAGTCCTCCCTCCCTCTTCGTGGTCCTCCCTCTCAGTGATGCTCCCTCCCTGAGATCCTCCCTTGTAATCTTCCCTCCCTGGGGTCCTCCCTCCCTCCCTGAGGTCCTTCTTCACTCCCTGTGGTCTTCCCTCTCTGGTATCTTCCCTCCCTATGGTCCTCCCTCCCTGGGGTCCTCCTTTCCTAGGATCTTCCCTCCCTAGAGTCCTCCTTCCCTCCTTGGGATCTTCCCTCCCTTGGCTCCTTCCTCCCTCCCTGAGGTCCTCCCTCACTCCCTGTGATCTTCCCTTCCTGGGATCTTCCCTCCCTCTCTGGGATCTTCCTTCCCTGGGGTCCTCCCTTGCTCCCTGTAGTCCTCCCTCCCTGGGATATTCCCTCCCTGGAGTCCTCCTTCCCTAGGATCATCCCTTCCTGGGGTCCTACCTTGCTCCCTGTGGTCCTCCCTTCCTGGGATATTCCCTCCCTGTGGTCCTCCCTTCCTGGGATTTTCCCTCCCTGTGGTCTTCCTCCCCCAGGGCCCTCCCCCAGTAGGGTCCTCCTTCCCTGAGGTCCTGCCTCCCTGGGATCCTTCCTCCCTAGAGTCCTTCCTTTACTAGTGGGGTCCTCCCTCCCTGGGGTCCTCTTTCCCTGTTCTTTCTTCAGGGGTTTTGTCCACTCTCATCCCTCTGCACTGCCTCCTCCTGACAGTGAGCACCAAAACCCTCAGGGAAGTGTTTGTAAATTTTTTTTTCTTTTTCTTTTTTTTTTTTTTTTTTTGAGAGGAGTCTCGCTCTATAGCCACTGGAGTGCAGTGGCGCAATCTCGGCTCACTGCAAGCTCTGCCTCCTGGGTTCACGCCATTCTCCTGACTCAGCCTCCTGAGTAGCTGGGACTACAGGCGCCGCCACCACGCCTAGCTAATTTTTTTGTATTTTTAGTAGAGACGGGGTTTCACTGTGTTAGCCAGGGTGGTCTTGATCTCCTGACCTCGTGATCCGCCTGCCTCGGCCTCCCAAAGTGCTGGGATTACAGGCGTGAGCCACCCCACCCGGCCAAGTGTTTGTAAAATGTAATTCCACTTTTCAGGCAAGAGGAGGTCAGATTGAATTAGCTCATCTGCCACCACTGGAAGCAGACCCCATTGGTTTTAAAGTATACTTTTAAAAATTACACCTTTATTATAGAAAAAATAATTGAAAATATAAGATAGAAATCACTCATCACTGACCAGGTGCGGTGGCTCACACCTGTAATGCCAGCACTTTAGGAGGTCAAGATGGTAGGATCGCTTGAAGCTGAGAGTTTGAGACCTGCCTGGGAAACATGGCGAAGCCAAATCTCTAAAAATCTTTTTTTTTTTTTAAATTAGCCAGGCATAGTGGTGTATGCCTGTAGTCCCAGCTACTTGGGAGGCTGAGGTGGGAGAATCACTTAAGCCCAGGAGGTCAAGGCTGTAGTGAGCTGTGATTGCACCACTGCACTCCAGTCCCAGTGACAGAGTGAGACCTTGTCTCAAAGAAAAAAAAAAAACCCACAGGAAAAAAAAAAGAACTCCCTCATAATTGTACCGCTCAGCAGTGATGGCTGTAGGCATCTGCTGCACAGCTGCCATCACCCACAAGCTGTTTTGTCAGGGCACTGATTTTCCTTTCCTTTCATGGCAGCCCCAGTTCACTTAACTAGTCACCTGTCATTGGATGCTTGGCTGTGGCTGGTTGTTGAGGACTGTAACATTTTTGGGTCTCTGTCTTTCTGCACATCCTTAATTATGTCCTTCAGATCAATTCCAAAATGTAGATTTGTCTGAGCAAAGGTGTTTACGGCCTTGGGCACTCCTGCTAAACTGCTTTTGGAGCACCTGTGCCAGCTGACTTGCCCACCGGCAGGAGCTAGGTCTAAACATGCATCTTTCCCTCCACCATGGAAAGTGCTAGACACCCATCTCTCTTACTCTTCCCAAGTGGGTAAGGCGAGCAGCCCCATCAAGCAGCCCCGTCGTCTCACTTTTCGTCCCTGTGGACTGTCAGGGAGGCCAGCCTGGTCCCTGTGTCCTGGCATTCCGTGCTTTTTCTCTTGGGAATCACTCAGCTTGCTGGTCACTCTGGTCTCCATTGGTCTGTGAGTTTTTTGTGCATATTAGTGAAATATTTATATGGTAAAAATGCTCACCAACCCTATTAAGTCACAAATTATTTTCTCAGTTAGTAACTGCCTTTTTACTTTGCTTGCAATTTGGTTTTACCTTGTAGAATTTAAACTCCATCTTGATGGGTTGTGTTTCTCTTACTCTAGAATGGCATCTGGCACATATAGGGAACCCAGCAAATGCTTGTTGAAGGTGTGAATTGAAACAGACGCTCCTCAACTTACGATAGGGTTATGTCCTGATAAACCCATTATAAGAGGAAAATATCATAGTCAAAAATGCATTTAACAGGGCACAGTTGCTCACGCCTGTAATCCCAGCACTTTGGGAGGCTGAGGTGGGCGAACCACCTGAGGTCAGGAGTTTGAGACCAGCCTGGCCAACATGGCGAAACCCTGTCTCTACTAAAAAGACAAAAATTAGTCAGGTGTGGTGGTGGGCACCCGTAGTCCCAGCTACTCGGGAGGCTGAGCACAAGAATCACTTGAACCCGGGAGGCGGAGGTTGCAGTGAGCCAAGGTCACGCCACTGCGCTCTAGCCTGGGTGACAGAGCAAGACTCTGCCTCAAATAAAAAAAAGAAAAGAAAAGAAATGAAAATGCATTTAATACACTTAACCTATCTGATATCATAGGTTAGTCTAGCCTACTCCTTTTTTTTTTTTTTTTTTTTTTTTTGAGGTAGAGTCTCACTCTGTTGCCCAGGCTGGAGTGCCGTGGTGCCATCTTGGCTCACTGCAAGCTCCGCCTCCCGGGTTTACGCCATTCTCCTGCCTCAGCCTCCCGAGTAACTGGGACTACAGGCACCCACCACCACTCCTGGCTAATTTTTTGTATTTTTTAGTAGAGACGGGGTTTCACCGTGTTAGCCAGGATGGTCTCAATCTCCTGACCTTGTGATCCGCCCACTTCCGCCTCCCAAAGTGCTGGGATTACAGGCGTGAGCCACCGCGCCCGGCCAGCCTAGCCTACTTTAAATGTGCTCAGAACATACATTAGCTTACAGTTGGGTAAAATCATCTAACATGAAGCCTGTTTTGTAACAAAGTGTTGAATATCTCACATAATTTATTGAATACCATACTGGAAGTGAAAAACAGAATGGTTGTATGGGCACTTGAAGTTCAGTTTCTACTGAATGCTTATCACTTTCACACCATCATAAAGTTGAAAAATCAGGGCCTATCAGGGTCAGCTCTGGCTGTCTTTTCCTTGAGGGTTTCTATCCTTTGTATGGGCTCAGGAAGTTCTTCCCCATGCCAATATTATATTAGCAACTTTTTATGGTTTCATTTTTCTCATTTAATTAATCTCCCTAGAATTTGTTTTTTGTTTTTTGGGTTTTTGTTTTGTTTTGTTTTTGGTTTTGAGATGGAGTCTCGCTCTGTTGCCCAGGCTGGAGTGCAGTGGTGTGATCTCGGCTCACTGCAAGCTCTGCCTCCCGGGTTCACGCCATTCTCCCGCCTCAGCCTCCCGAGTAGCTGGGACTACAGGTGGCAAATTTTTTGTATTTTTAGTAGAGATGGGGTTTCACCATAGTAGCCAGGATGGTCTCGATCTCCTGACCTTGTGATCTGCCCGCCTCAGCCTCCCAAAGTGCTGGGATTACAGTTGTGAGCCACCGTGCCCAGCCTAGAATTTGTTTTGATAGATATTAGATTGGGATGTAACATTTCTCCCCATTATTTGTTGAATCCTTCATTTTCTCAGTGATGTCAAAGACTCTTTATCAAATGGAAGCCTTTGTCTTTGCACTCGTTCTTTCTGGGCGTTCTGCTCCATTCCTGTCTGCCCAGCATCTGTCCACTCTCTCTAGGAGAGTTAGTGGTGTCATATGAGATAGTCACTGTTTGGGTGAACACATTCCATCCCTTATTCTGCCTCCTTTTAAAAAAATGTTCTTTGCTATTCTCAAGCATTTAATTCTTCCAAGTAATCTTTTAAGTCATTGGACAAATTCCTTCCAAAAACACCGTGGAGATTTCAGTTGAAATTGCAATAAATTTTTGTGTTAACTTAGGGGAAGACTGACATCTGGACAATGTTTTGCCTGCCCTTGCTTATGCTGATTCAGATTTTTGATGTCCAGTGAGAGGCTTGGTTGGTGTATCAGGCTCTGCACAGGGAAGCTGTCCATTCTGTGGAGTTGTTGGTAACTGGCTGGTCCTGGGGACAGAGAACTGGCCCTTGTTCCTGACTGTTAAGGGGAGGATGATGGCTCTTGGCTTGAAAAGATCATCTTTATCATGTTAACACAGTTTCCTTCTGTTTCTAAGAGGTATTATCAGAAATAACACCTTGGATTTTGGCAAAGGCATTTTCAGCATGTAGAGAATTGATCTCCCTTTTTCTCTCTGACTTCTGATAGGATGAATGTTATCAATCAGCTTTCTGATGCCAAACCATCCTTGCATTCCCAAAACAACCTTACTTGATCATGGGACAATTCCTTGTGTGTGCTTTTAGATTAGATTTGGTAATATTTTATTTTGGAATTATTTCATCTAACCACTTATAATTAAAATTAATCCCCAGTGGGTTTTCTTTGAATCTAGCTCTGTTAGGTTTTGGTCTTTGGTTCATAAATGAATTGTCCAACTCCCTTTTGGATAATGAAAATGCTCAATGTTTTTTCCTTTGCTTGATTTTCAGCTAATAGTGCTGGACCCCCCGGTGAGTATTTGGGTGCCCTCTGGCCCATGGCTCACTCCCTGGGGTGCAGCTGCCATGGCGCAAGGATGCCAGTGTCCTCCTTGGCCTCTTGTAGAGTCTGTGTGCACTTGGACAGCACTGGGCTTCCAAGCCCCACCTAGCATTGCCAGCAGTCACCTTGTGTCCTGCTCAGGCTTAGGCTGTCAGTTCCTTCTTGGCCACAAGATTTGGACCTTTTCTCTCACCCACAGGTGGAAGAAAGTGAGAATGAGTGGTCTGTTCCACACTGTTTCACCATCTACGCGGCTCAGAAAACAATCGTGGTGGCAGCCAGGTAAGGGTCTTCCATATCTCCATCCTGAGCAGCCCTGGATGGAGGGGTGGGGACTTCCTTGCCATGAGCCTCTGAGTCCTCTGAGCTGTGAAGGGCCATGGAGCCTCATGGGGTTGTGCCCCCTTTGACTCTGAGCTCTGCTTCCAAGTTATGCAACCAAAGGAGCAGCCTTGCCCTTGTCAGGGGCAGGGCTGCTTGCTGACCCTGACAACATCCCACAAGTGGCAGACTCCAGTGCTGTGGAGCTGCCTCTGCCCTCTGCCCTCTGGTTCATAGTGCCTCCAAAGACGGGGTGGGTGAGTGGGCAGGCTCCTGTGGTCTCCCAGGGCACAGGTGCTTCCCCAGCCCTCACATCAAGAAGTGCCAGCAGCTAGTGGTGAAAGCCCCAGCAGGGCAGCTTACACCCAGCCCAGCCAAACATCGCCTCCCAGGCCCAGTGTGGTATAGACTCGCGTGAGACAGACCAGGCTATGGCACAGAAGCAAGTGGAAACAGCTCCCTCCTCCCCAAATAAGATCAACAGAAGGATGACACTGAGCTCATTTGGTGGCCGGGATGCAGGGACCCCTGCAAGGTCACCAGCACCACACTGTGCTCTGTGAGGAGTCTCAGCTCTGACTCTGCAGCGCCCTGGCCAGCATCAGAGGGTACAGGGCACTCAATTCCTACCAGGAAATGTTCACTTAATCATGAACCAGGGCTACTCTTGCATTTCAGCATCAGAGATGTAGAGAACACTGTTTCAGGAACAGACACCCCTGCAGACCCCCGTTCTAAGACCGGAGCCCTGCCTTGGCTCCCCCAACCCTGTCACAGCACGCTGGGGGTCAGGCTGATGCAGGGCCCTCCCAGCTCTCCTCCCTGCTGTTCTCGCTGGAAGGGACACGTTTCCCAGTCCTCTCCAGCCATCAGGCAGGACAAAGCAGAAGGTGGGAGAACAGGTGACGTGAAGGCTCGCCCTCCCCTGAGGGCTGGGGCCCTACACAAAGGAGAACAGAGCCACTGAGCCTCGCCTTCCCCTCCTCCCCGCAGCACTCGGCTGGAGAAAGAGAAGTGGATGCTGGACCTGAACAACGCGATCCAAGCAGCCAAGAGTGGCGGTGACACGGCCCCTGCACTGCCAGGCAGCACCATGTGCACTCGTCCCCCCAGTGAGTACTGGCCACGACCCCCCAGGAGACCTCCACTACACCTAAGGAGGCTTTTTCTGGAAGTCGTTTGCCTTGGTCCCCATTGGTCCGCTAAGCTCCCACACAAGCCCCTTCCACAAGGAATGTTCCAGGCTACGCCTCATGCCTGGGTGGGAAGAGGGGTTAATCGGGCTGCTCTGGCAGAAGCACCTGTGGTTTTGCTCTCAGCCAGCAGCTGGCCTAGCACCAAGGGCTCCCCATTTCCTCAGGGCCACCCGAGAGGAACCCAAGGGGTGGAAGTATCTGGCAAGCAGAGGCCACAGGGGGTCCCCCCTGAGACACTGACTTCTCCCCAGGATCCCCCAACGAGGTATCTCTGGAACAGGAGTCAGAAGATGACGCTTGGGGTGCCCGCAGCTCCCTAGAGGGGCATGGCCAGCATCGGGCCAACACCACAATGCATGTGTGCTGGTACCGGAACACCAGCGTGTCCAGGGCAGACCACAGTGCAGCTGTTGAGGTACGACCATGTGAGCACCGCCTCAGTGCATCTGGAAGCTTCCCAGCCCTCTCTGCACTTGGTTGCTGAGGAGGGGACCTCAGGAGGGTACCAACAGGCAGGCTTGGTCCCAGAGAGCTGCCTCTTACTCTCCCCTTGGTAGAAGGTGGTATGGGAAGTCCCCCTCATCCAGTCAAACCCTCTTTGAAAGGGTGTTTCAGGTCTGGTGTCTCTGATGAAGTCCAGCAGGCAGGGCATGTCCTCAGGGTCTGGAGCTGGTGTGGAGCTGAGAAAAGCCCTCCTAGACATATCCTCCTGCAGCCCCCACTCCCAGCGCCTCTGAAACCCTTCACCTTGGGCTTGGAGCTTGAGGCTCTGCCCAGGCACCCTGCCATAGAGGGTGGTCCGCCCTATCCCACTGCATGGGCCCCGTCTGCCATTGTGGGTCGCCAGGTTCCTCAGCCTGGTGCCCCCGCACCCTTCCCTAAGTCTGCTTTCTTACTCCACCCAGAGCTCTTGTCCTTCTTGCTGTTTCCCCAGAATTCCCCCCCAGCCACAATCTGCTGGGCAGGGGTTCAGGAGCTACCCCAGCCCAAGCCTCTCCCCTGATGACCCTGGGTAGGTCAGGGTGCAGCAGGTCCCTGACATGAGCCCGCCAGCTTGTGGCCAGCCCAGGACACCTGAGATCTGAGCAGGGTCCTAGCCAGGCCGCCCCCACCATCTTAGACAGAGTGCAACCCCTGAGCACCGCCCTGAAGGCGGGAGGCTCATGTGAGCCCCGTGAGCCCAGCCACTCCAGCGCCAAAGCCATGCCTAATCCTCGCAAAACAGATGCCACACGCTTAGGGATGGGGCTGCAGTGGGGCATCTTGTGTGTGCCTTTACTTGCCTCTCCCCCACCCATCATTTTAAAGAACCTTCCAGACTTGGCTCAATGCACTATCTCTTAAGGTGTCTTCTCTCTGCTTGCTGTTGGATGGGTTTGTGGATGATTGGTTACTGAATGCTAACTTTATTATGCACAGGGAAAAGGAATTCATTTTACTTGGTGCCTGGAATGTCACTCTAGGTTTTTAACATGCTTCTGTTGGATTTAAGTACTGATAAAGCTGCTGTCCATAGCAGTCCAGAGGTAAAATCAAGGCCTCAGCCGGAGAAAGCATGCAGGTAGTTAGTCTTGGGGAGTAAACCCACTCCCACAAGGCCCCAGGGAGATGGAGCTGGGGGTTCTGGGTGCTGGTTAATGCACCTGCACTTTTCCTTTATTGACAGAACCAGCTTTCAGGATATCTGCTAAGAAAGTTCAAAAACAGTCATGGCTGGCAGAAGCTCTGGGTCGTCTTTACCAATTTCTGTTTGTTCTTCTACAAAACTCATCAGGTACTGGGGTTTCACTGGAGCCCGACGCAAGTGATGCTGGCAGACACTCACCCTCCCCACCTGTGTCCCTTTTGTGTTTTGGTTCTGCCCTCCCATGCTTTGCCCACACACCCTGTGCTCCCTTGGCCCGTGAGCATTTGTATGTGCCACCGTTGTGCAGGCAGCAGAGGAATGGGTGCTCCCTGCTGCAACCCAGTCCCTGGAACCCCTGTGTCCCTGTGCTGTCTTCCAGGATGACTACCCACTGGCCAGCCTCCCGCTGCTGGGCTACAGCGTAAGCATCCCCCAGGAGGCCGATGGCATACACAAAGACTACGTTTTCAAGCTCCAGTTCAAATCCCATGTCTACTTCTTCCGGGCTGAGAGCAAGTACACATTTGAAAGGTAATTTTGTAGGAGGCAGCCTTGGTCAGTTGCCCAGGTCTGACTGGGACCCCAAGGAACACTGGTATCTCCTCAGCTCCCATTTCTACTCATGGTGTTGGAGGCAAGTTTTCTGGGCCCTGGAAAGGAAGGGCTGAGCAGTGCTTCCAGCATTTCCAAACAAACAGCAATGCTTTTTTTTTTTTTTTTTTTTGAGATGGAGTCTCCCTCTGTCACTTAGGCTGGAGTGCAGTGGTACAATCTTGGCTCACTATAACCTGCACCTCCAGGGTCAAGCGATTCTTCTGCCTCAGCCTCCTGAGTAACTGAGATTACAGGCATGTGCCATGCCGCCCGGCTAATTTTTGTATTTTTAGTAGAGACAGGGTTTCACCATGTTGGCCAGGCTGGTCTCGAACTCCTGACCTCAAGTGATCCATCTGCCTCAGCCTCCCAAAGTGCTGGGATTACAGGTGTGAGCCACCGCACCCGGCCCCAGGTTTTTAACCCTTCTTCTGTCCTGCTTGTCCCGTAACCTGGGTTGTTCTTGGGACGGTGTCTGAGCACAAGCTGGCTTACTGGTCTGACTGCCGCCCTCTCCTCCAGGTGGATGGAGGTGATCCAGGGAGCCGGCAGCTCGGCTGGGAGGGCCCCGAGCATCGTGCAGGATGGCCCCCAACCCTCCTCAGGGCTGGAGGGGATGGTCAGGGGAAAGGAGGAATGACGCTCAACCTGCCCAGGTCTGGACACAACTACAAAGAACAGCAGGACACAGAGGTGGCCTCTGTCCTGAGGCTTCTCAACAAATGGGAAGTGGCTGTAGTCTCATCGGATCCCCACTGGCACCAACAGTGTGGGTGGGCCTCATGTAACATCTGGGAGGGGCTTCATCCCCCCACCCAAGGCCTAGTGCATGCCGCCCGCTATCTGGGGCCCTGGGAAAAATGTGCGGGTCTCGAGCGCGGAGCCGCTCACGCCTTGGCCCCCAGGCCCCTGGCTCATAGACACAGACAGGGCTTGAGCAGTGCTCTGGGCATCGGACCAAAGCCTGGGCATACCCTGCCTCTCTCCCCAGAGCAGGGTCCCTGCTGAGGACTGGCCTAGAGCAAGCACTGGAAAAGAGACCCTGCCATACACCCTGCATACCCACTGCCAGGACCCTCTCAGACAAGTGTGGCACAGCCATGCTGACCTTCCATCTGGTGAACCAAGTGGCAGCCCCAGGGGCCCGCCCTGCAGGTCACAGCTCAGCAAGTCTAGCAGAAGCCATGCTTGTTCCCCATGTACCTCTGGAGAAGCAGAAAGCAAAGTCCCCCTGTGCCCTGGGAGGCTGGGGTCCTCTAATTTATTAGTGCCCAGCATTCCTTCCAGCGGGAAGTAGACGGCTGACTGCTTTGTTCACACACATTTGATTAAAAATAAACAGCATCTCCCCACCTGCATACTCCTCTGCCTGCTCTGTTCTCCTTCCAGTGGGCCAAGCAGAGCCCAGGAATCAGTCGCAGGGAAGTTTTGAAGGGGGGACTGGGCTGCAGTCTGTGTGTGCCGTGATGAGGACTCGGGACCAGGGATGCTACAGCCCTGCATGGTCCAGGCCCACCCCCCCCTACACACCTGTATGTCTCCAAGTCAGGTCTTTATTGAAAGTGGCAGGGGCCTCTCAATGTTCTATGAAAACTAACATATTAACCTCAGAATATTTAAGGAAACAAGTAAATTCAATTTTCTTAAAAAACAAAACATTCTGGATGACACAAGTACTTATGAGCAGACACAGTACCTGATCCAACACCACAAGGCAAATCTATGGCCATCATGGGTCCTGGGAGGACAGCGGCCAGGACACTCCTCTGGGGGCTGTCCTGTTGCCTCTCCCCACCTCATGGGAGGAGGAGGCAGAGCTGCCCTGATAGTTGCTCTGCGCCTTGGTCTGAGCGGCCATAGGGCTGCGTGAGTCTGCAGAAGACCCAGGCATAGCTCATGAGGACCACGCTGGCTGCTGGAGCCCCCGTGAGCTCTACTGCTGGGCCAGGAGAGGAAGGAGGGCAGTGGACATGTGGAACGGCATCCCCTGACGTGCAGAACAGCACACTGCAGGGGTGGAAGGAGACGGTGACCTGGCATGTGAGGCCCACAGGATCTGACGTGTCCCTGCAGGCACGAAACAGCACGGGGCACCTTCCAAGTCAGCACAGTTCTTATGGAGCTCAGAACAAAAACAAAGGACCTTCTGTCCCCTATCTGAACAGCAGCGCATTTCAGCGGGTGGATGTCATGTGGTTTCTGTTGTGTGAAAACCTGCAGAGAGAAGAGCCCACCGCTGTGTGCATGCACCTCTGTGCCCAGGCTCCTGACGGCCTCTTGGGTGTGCAGTCTGCGGTGGCAGCCCTGACAAGCCCCCGCACCACGTGGGTCTGAAGTGTCCCCAATGCACAGGGTCTCAGGAGCAGCACTGATTGGCCCAGACCCCACCCCCAGAGCTGCTGCCCAGGGGTGCCAGGAAGGGGTCCCTGGGTGTGGACCAGGACTTAGGGCATCTGCCGGCGGCATGGCGGTTGGACCCTAAATCCACTGGGCGGTAGAGGGCCCAGTATCTGTCCTGCCCTGTCTCTTTGCGAAGGACTCAGGTCAGCACAGGGGCAGCTCTGATGTTTTGCCGCCAGCGTGTCAGAGCAGCTCCTGGGAGCCACTAGGTGGCAGAGGTCAGCTGAGGACAGCCGTGTGGCCACTGAGGCCGGGACCCTGAGACACTCCTCAGACACTTAGACTGGAAAGGCCCTGCCCACTCTCTCCAGCCCCAGAATCTCCATGGCCCTGTGAGCTGGGTCCGAACAAGGAAGAGGACGCCACGCCACCCCTTCCCGGAGTGAAGCGAACCCATGTAGTTCTAAGCGCAGCCACACCCACGAGTGAGCACTGGACCTCACCCCACGTCCAGCTGCTGCTTGGCGGGGGTGCTCTCCCCAACCCTATGGCCCGGCCACCCTCACCTCTGCACTCGCTCCACCAGATGCACCATCAGCTTGTCTGAGATGCCGGGGCAGGACTCCTCGGCCAGGCTGAAGGCGTTCTCCAGCTCCTCCAGAGCACCCACGCTCCCGCCGCTCTGCTTGTGCTTCTCTTTGAGCTATGGAGAGACCACCTCGCCTGACCCTGGACCCCAGGACAGGCCCTCGGGGAGCCCGCTCCTTTGCTCGGCCAGAGTCATGCTGGAGGCCTTCAGGGCCTTCGCCTAGGACCCAGGAGCCCTTCAGCAAGCCAGGAAGTGAGGTGGCCCAAGGAAGCCTGCCCTGCCAATGGGGACACTCCAGTGGTCCTTCCCCACAGCCCCTACCCTCCCTCTACACTCCAGGGAATCTCGGGCCTCGGTTCTCAGGAGGGGACCAGATGGCTTCCTCCCAGCTGAGGGTCATGGAAGCCACTGAATGGGTCCGATCAGACCCAAAAACACGAAGCCCAGAAACTCCCAAAGCACACTGCACGACCAGGCCCAGATCTGACCTCCATCAAGACACCAGCTCTGAGCCTCCTGTCACCAGGTGTCACCCACCCTCGGGGGGCTGTGGCTAGGTCAGCAGGCTGCCCGGGACCTGGGCCTGAGTGGCTGCTTCACTGGGGCCTCCACATGGGCTGGGGTCAGTGTCCCTCGACTGCTCCACCCTCTGCCATCCTCAGGCAGGCTCTCCTGTCACCACCTCTCACCCACATCCTCCATTCTCCCCAGGCTCCAGGTGGGGCTCCTGGAGGGCACACATGGGCTCAAGCCCACTGGCCACGCCCTGGGCACAGAGCTCCTGGCTGCATCACATTTCTGAGAATGGTGCTGACTGCCCATTAGCAGGTGACATTGATGCAGGGTCATGTGACTAACCAGGGAGGCACCTGCCCTGGATGGACCCCGACTATATCTTCTCTGCTTTCTCTATAGAAGGGTCATCTGTGTTTGCACTTGAAGAAAAAAAAAGTCACTCTGGGAACCCAGAGAATCTTGGCAGGTCTGGGAGTACAAAAGGAGTCATCACAGCAGATTCTGCTCCTTCCACTCAGAAAACCCAGCCCATAATCAGCTGCAGGAAACCTAGAAGCTGAAACTGCCCCACGGCACTGTGAGGGGGACATCTCCGCGGAACAGCGCCACAGCCTTGTCCCTGGCGGGACTCCAGGCCCAGCCCCAGCCCCATTCTCACCTCTCCGAAGACAGGCCGGACCAGCGTGGACAGGCACTGGGACCTTGGCTGCCTCTTGACAGGCTCTGCGGGCTGCAAAGGAAGTGGAGGCCCAGGGTGAGGAGGGCAGTGAAGGCAACAGGCAGGGCACTCCCATCCCTGCCCAGGCTCTAGTCTTGAAGGGATGGAGACTGGGAGCAGCCTGTCGGGGCACATGCCCAGGGCTGGCCCCAAAACCATCAAGCCACCCAGATGGCCTGACTCTGAGGGCCTGCGACTCCCACCCACCCTCTCCTCACAAATTTGGCTCCTAACAGGCCCTCATCTTCCCAGCACATGCTGGGGCTTGGGGTCTCCACACCAGGCCCAGTGCCACAGTGGGCTTCAGACCACCCCTGCCTTTCCCAGGCTCCTTGTCCAAGCCCCAGACACTGGGTGGACAAAGCTGGGTCCCGCACCCAGCCCCCCCGCGGCCCCAGGGGTGCACAGCAGGCAGAGGCCAGGCCGGGAACAGACCTTCTGTGAGCTGTGCAGGGCCGTCCCCTTGTGAAGCTTGCTGTGTGGACTTGGCCGGATGGTGGGGGGGAACGTCCAGATGGGGCCCTGCTCCCCGTCCTCCGCCTCGCCATCACTGAAGAGGATGAAGAGTTGCCAGGGTCAGTGGGGAGAGGGCCAGGAGGCACAAGGGCCTCAGGGCACACCTAACGGCCAGGGGAAACACGAGGTACTGGGCGGCGCTCTGCCAGGCCACGGAGTCCAACTGATGCCTCAGCAGGCCCTGTCCTGCAGCCTTAAGGGGGTCCCTGCCCAACACTATATCTGGTCACCCTCATCCCTAGGGCCCACGCCCCTGCTTCTGGAATGGGGACCACCCACGTCACAGCACCTAGGGTCACCATGAGGATAAACCAGGCCCCTACATGTCAGAGTCCTCGGAGCTAGACTCCTCGCCATGTCCCTCGGACTTCCAGCGCTTATAGCGGTCGATGAGCTCCGTGAGGAAGGAGGTCTTCTTGGTGTAGCGTGTGATGAACTTGTGCTTCAGGAGCTCCTTGGCCGTGGGCCGCTGTGCGGGGTCAGGGGAACACCGGTCACTGGGCCCAGCCAAGCTCTGCCTCAGGAAAGCAAATGTGAGGCAGCCTGGACTGGGGCAGGTCCTCACGGCTACAAGGCTGGGGGGCCTAGGCCTCCGGGCTGTGCTGCCCACCCCAAGCAAATGCCCTCCCTCCATATGCCCATCCAGAAGGGGCCAGGCCAGAGGCGGGCCTTACGAATCGGGGGTCCTTGTTGAGGCAGGCCTCCACGAACTCCTTGAAGGGCTTGCTGTGCTGGCCCTCCAGTGTGGGAGGGCTGTTCTTGGGAATCAGGAACAGGACGCGCATGGGATGGAGGTCAGAGTTTGGAGGCTCCCCCTTGGCCAGCTCGATGGCCGTGATCCCCAGGGACCAGATGTCGGCCTGGACAGAACACAAGGACTGTCGCTGCCCTGAGCACCCCAGTCAGGCGTGGTGCCCGCACCCGCCCACCCACCCACCGCACCCACCTTGAAGTCATAGGCTGACTGCTTGATGACTTCAGGCGCCATCCAGAAGGGGGTGCCCACGAACGTGTTCCTCTTAATCTGTGTGTCTGTGAGCTGCCCTGCTACCCCAAAGTCCGCCAGCTTCACATCCCCCTGCTCCGAGAGTAGCACGTTGGCAGCTGCTTGACACAGGACAGGCAGACGTCATCCCAGGCTCCACGTGGCTCCACCCAGGGCCCCCTGAGAAGGGCCAGGGTATCATCCACCTGGCCTCCTAGGGCACAGCAGGGCTGTCCTCAGGACCTCAGCCCTCCTTGCCACTCTCAAACCCAGGGCCACCTAGGGCCACAGGGGCACTGCCAGAAGGAGCCTAAGGTCTCCACTCCGAGCCCCAGGGCTCTCCCTGCATTTAGCTTTTACAACAAATCCCAACGACAGGCGACTTCACCACTGGGGGCTACCACAGAGGTGACCCTGACCAAGGGTGTGGCCAACATGGGGCTGCCAGGAAGCCCCTTGCTCCACCAGACTTGTTCCCTACATGAGAGAGATGATTCGGTGCCGGTGGCAAGTCCCTCCCCACGGGCTGGCCCAACCTCATGTCCGCACTTAGCAGGGCCAGACCACACGCTGGGGCTACTCAAGCCTACACCTGCTGTTGTGCTGTGAGCCACCGGGAACCAACAACTCTGGCTAAGCGTGGCCGTTCCTACACTCGGTCCACAGCTGGTTTCCTCAGCGTACAAGGAAACTGTTACAAACAGTATCTTCTGGAAATGGAGCAAGACAGAACTGCTCAGCTGCAGGGTGGCCACAGGGTTCTCTATACCCCAGACGCTGGGCACCACTAGCCACTTGCCCCTCACAGGCCCCAGCCTCTCTAAGGTCAGTGGGGCTCAGGACATTACAAGAGCCACATCCACCCCCAGCAGGACCTTTGATGTCTCGGTGGATCTTGCGTTCGGAGTGCAGATAATCCAGGCCCTTCAGAATTTCCCGCAGGATCGTGGCAATGTACGTCTCCTCCAGGGGACCTGGTTTAAGCTGGAGAGGAAGGTGGGACAGCAGGGCCTCAGCTCCTGTCCCAGGCCCAATGCCTGAGTTCTCCTGTCTCTCTGACAGGGGAGGGCTGTGCCTGCAGATAGCTGGGGGCTTCATGTTCCTTTACTTCTCAAACACAACTAACTTTCAGATGGGAGTGGGGTGGTGGAGGCTCTTTCTAAAGCATATAAACCAGCTTCGCTTTACTGTCATGTAACAGAAAAACAGGCTCCCAGCCATCTCCCAGCGTGCCTGCCCCCGCCCACTCCTACAGGCCAGGACCCCTTTCAGCACCAACTGGGCAGACGTGCGGATGGCAGTTCATTTTTGCTTTAGACGATTCATAATTAACACCTAATGTGCCATGACACCAAACGAGAGGTGGCCCCTGGAGCCCATGAGTCTGAGGAGCAGGGGACTCGGACACTGCATGACCCCCCACTGCCACGGCCTATGCCTCACCAAGTCCAGTGCCGAGCCGCCGCCCAGGTACTCCATGATGATCCATAGCTTGGTGCTCTGGGACCGGAGACAAACCCATCAGCATTTGGCAGCAGGAGGAAGGGCGTGCTCCAGGGTGGGAGTCAGGCCGGAGTCAGCCAGGGCCCAGGCCCCACCGGGCCCATCCCTGCCAAGAACCCTAAACAGGAAAGGGCTCCCTCGGCCTTGCCCATCTCCCCTCCTGCCACACTGCTGCTACAGATGCTCAGAGGACGGATTGAGTACACAGAGCAGTGGCTGAGTCTACTTCACCAAGACCCCGTCAAAAGCCAGGCTGCTGAGCCAGTCCTACAGGGCTGGGAAGAGGGCATGGCTGGCAAGCACATGGCCCAACACACCCATCATCCTCCCGGGCAGGAAGGCCACAGCGTTCCCTACACCCCAGACCCTGGCACCACCAAAAACCTGCTCCTCACAGGCCCTCACCACTGCCAGCAGGGGTGCCCCAGAGTGCTCCTGGCAGCGCCCTCACTGCATTACCACAGGCAGGCGAGTGGGTCCCAATGGCCACTCAGAGCCAAATGACCCTCGTGGACCCTGCTCGCACCCTGCCTGCCCAGGGCAATTTCCTGGAGGGCATGCACTTAACTGTCAAGGCCGCCTTGCACCCTCTGGCATGTCACTTAGTCCCCCTGACATGGAAGAGAGGGCCAGGCATAGCACCAGCAGGGCCGCCGCCTCCCCCCAACAGGCACCTTTAGGTAGGAGCCAAAGTAGCGGGTGATGTAGGGGCTGTCGCACTGGCTGAGGACGGTGATCTCCTGCTGGATGTCCTCAATCTCATCCTCGGCCTCCTCCAAGTCGATGATCTTGATGGCCACCACCTCCTTGGTGTGGTTATCGATGCCCTTGTAGACCTCCCCAAACGAGCCCTTGCCGATGCGGTCGAGCTTGGTGAAGAGCTCTTCAGGGTCCACTCGAGAGTGCTGCGGAGCCGGTGGGGACAGAGGGCAGACAGTGCCGGTCACGAGAGGCTGGGACAGGCAGAGGCTGCCCTGCTGGGGAGGAAGGGACCTGTAGGGAAGGGGGAGTCCGAGCGAATGCGCCTCAATTCTTCTCTGGTTTCTTCCTTTACCCCTTTTTGTTTAAAACCTAAACTTGGCTGGGTGCGGTGGCTCACGCCTGTAATCCCAACACTTTGGGAGGTCAAGGCAGGTGGATCACTTGAGGTCAGGAGTTCGAGACTAGCCTGGCCAACATGGTGAAACCCCATCTCTAATAAAAATACAAAAAAATTAGTTGGGCGTGGTGGCTCATGCCTGTAATCCCAGCTACTCGGGAGGCTGAGGCAGGAGAATTGCTTGAACCCAGGAGGCAGAGGCTGCAGTGAGCCGAGACCGCACCATTGCACTCCAACGTGGGCAAGAAGAATCAAACTCCGTTTCCGGAAAAAAAAAAGCCTAAACCTAAACTCAACTTTCCATGAGTTGGGAAAAAGTCCCCAGAAAGTATAAAGAGGCCAGGCCAACTCAGTGAACCTGCTGGAAACAGGAACCTTAGGTGATGACAAGGCATGAAGGTTGCCTCATCTAACCCTACCATGCAGCCCTATGAGAGATGTTAATAGGTTAACAGCCCCTGGGGGTTAGGGGATTGGGAGCTCTTACTTAATTTGCTATAAATCTGAAACTACTAAAAGATAAACTCAACAGGCCGGGCTTGGTGGTGCACACCTGAGATCCCAGCACTCTGGGAGGCCAAGGCGGGTGGATCACCTGAGGTCGGAAGTTCACAACCAGCCTGACCAACATGGTAAAACCCCATCTCTACTAAATACAAAAAAATTAGGCGGGTGTGGTTGCGCATGCCTGTGATCCGAGCTACTTGGGAGTCCAAGACAGGAGAAGCGCTTGAACCAAGGAGGCGGAGGTTGTGGTGAACTGAGATCAGGCCATCGCACTCCAGCCTGGGCAACAAGAGTGAAACTCTGTCTCAAAAAAAATTTTTAAATTAAAAAAAAAAAAAAAACGCATCAAAAACAAAAAACTCTCGGTATGTGTTAACCAAGCTCTCCTGCACTCCTGAAAGCCACATGTTTAGAAAGGGCTTCCCTCACCCCTACGTAATCCTGACAGCGACACCAGCACGGGGCCATCCCTCACCCCTACGTAATCCTGACAGCGACACCAGCACGGGGCCATCCCTCACCCTGCGTAAGTCCTGACAGCGACACCAGCACGGGGCCATCCCTCACCCCTACGTAATCCTGACAGCGACACCAGCACGGGGCCATCCCTCACCCCTACGTAATCCTGACAGCGACACCAGCACGGGGCCATCCCTCACCCTGCGTAAGTCCTGACAGCGACACCAGCACGGGGCCAGAGACTGATGCTCTCCTGATGCAGAAAAGCTGCCTCCCACAGTCCTCAGACTTAAAAGAGCAACGCCTGAAAGTTTCTGAGCCACTGGTGTGGAAGGTGCCCGGTCTGTGACACAGGCCCAGAGTCCAGGGGAAGCCAGGAGAGGTGTGTTCTCAGGCCTTGATACTTTTCTTTACCTATTTGAGATGGTGTCTCAATCTGTCACCCAGGCTGGAGTGCAGTGGCACGATCTCAGCTCGCTGCAACCTCTGCCTCCTGAGTTCAAGCGAATCTTCTGCCTCAGCCTCCCGAGTAGCTGGAATTACAGGCATGCACCACCACCCCCAGCTAATATTTTGTATTTTTAGTAGAGATAAGGTTTCACCATCTTGGCCAGGCTGGTCTTGAACTCCTGACTTCAGGTGATCTGCCCACCTCAGCCTCCCAAAGTGCTGGGATTACAGGCGTGAGCCACCATGCACGGCCCCTCCCCCCACATCATCAAGGGTCTTGATGCCAATTTAGTGTGGCAGAGCATAAAAAGGCAAAACGGGCTGGACGCGGTGGCTCACGCCTGTAATCCCAGCACTCTGGGAGGCCGAGGCGGGCGGATCACAAGGTCAGCAGATCAAGACCACCCTGGCTAACACGGTGAAACCCCATCTCTACTAAAAAATACAAAAAATTAGCCAGATGTGGCAGCGGGCGCCCATAGTCCCAGCTACTTGGGAGGCTGAGGCAGGAGAATGGCGTGAATCCGGGAGGTGAAGATGGTGCCACTGTACTCCAGCCTGGGTGACAGAGCAAGACTCCGTCTCAAAAAAAAAAAAAGGCAAAACGACTAATTATGCCCCCAAAACACTGAGGCCCAACTCATTCTGGTGCTGAAGACAGGACGGGTCCTTGGATGGGGGTGCCCTCCACGTTCCTGGGCCTGGGGAGACCGTGCCCTCCAAGAAGGACGGGGTACACCACATACAGCCCCCACGCGCACCCCCTGGACACCTGTGTGCAGGGTCCATCCCAGACCTAAGCCCAGCAGAGGAGTTGGTTGAAGCCAACTGGACATTGCACCAGCCCAAGGCGACATTTCCTTGTGAAACTGCCAATTAGCTGACCTCCCAGGGTTTGCAACCAGGAGGGTGGAAGGGGCAGCACGCAGGCCCCCACCTTGAAACATGCTGCTACACATCCCTTTCTGAGCCCCAGACCCTGAGGTGACAGGAACTCTGGGGAAGGAAAAGGCAGTTAGGGGAGGGCCAGAGGCCACCTAACCCTTCCCTGCAAGGCTGACTTGTCAAGGCCTGGGGGTGTGCAGGTGGCCTCCATGCAGCAGCTACAGCAGGCCACTGCAGTGTACACACAGACCCTCGCTCAGCCCAAAGGTCTGGCCAGTTGAGACAGTTGGTCCAGTCAAAAGTGACCTTTCTCATTCCCTCATCAGTACCAGCAGCCCAGTCCTAAAGCCAGTACCACTGGAGGAAACAGCAGGGGGTACCTTGAGCCCACCTGCTACCAGGAGTCCCCAAAGCCAAGGTCAAGAAACTCGGCCAGATAGAGAGCTAAGTGCTGCCTGGGGTCTCTCCGGTCATGCTGGCCAAGGTAAGCTGTGTCTGCCCCCAGCCCCACCACTACTGCTGACCATGTGTTCTAAAGAGAAGCCAAGAAAAATTCAGAGCTGACAAGTCACAGATGCTCAGCGTCTCCAGGCTGGGGGTGGGTGGCACAGATGAAATCAGTACCAGCCCCCATCTGAAAGGAAAGTCAGCCCAGAACATGCAATCTTTTCTTTAAGATGGGGGGGGTCTTGCTGTGTGCCCAGGCTGGTCTCCTCAGCCTCCTGAGTAGCTGGGACCACAGGTGCATGTCAAAGCATCAGCTCATCAGCCCACAGGCTGTCATGGGTAAGCAGTCAGTGTTAAAATATTGCCCTCCTGCCATGGAGAGCATCATCTCCGTTTCCTCCTCCCTGTTTGCTCCATTTCTGGTGGAGAACCACCCATTCCTGGCCCAGTCCTGGATGCCAGGTGCAGGACAAGGTTAAGAAGCAGCTCCTCTTTTTTTTTTAAGCTAGAGTCTCGCTCTGTCGCCCAGGCTGGAGTGCAGTGGCGTGATCTCGGCTCACTGCAACCTCCGCCTCCCAGGTTCCAGTGATTCTTCCACCTCAGCCTCCTGAGTAGCTGGGCTTACAGGCACCCACAATCATGCCTGGCTAATTTTTTTTTTTTTTGTAGAGACGGGTTTTCACCATGTTGGCCAGGCTGGTCTTGAACTCCTGACCTCCAGTGATCCGCAGAAGCAGCCCCTCTTCTGCCTGCTCCTCCTCCAGCAGGCCCAGCGCCACCTTGCCAAATCCTCCATTGCTCAGTCCATCAGCGCTTACTCAGGGCCCTGGGACACCGCTCCACCAAGTCATTAGCCTGCAGGCCTGGCCTCGGCCTCAACCCAACCCTGCCCAGGCACCCGGAAAGACCCCAAGGGAGTCCTCCAGGGGACTCCAGGAGGTCTGGTTGGCGCCCTGAGCTTGGGTCCCCCTGTCTACTCCTGTCTAAGGTGGCCTAAGAGAGGGCCTGGAGAAGGCAGGGCCACGGCCTGGCAGCTTTACCCAGCACCACCAGGCCTCTGACCCCCAGGGATCTCTCCCACTCTTCAGGCCTCTATGGATGATGCGTCCTCCTGCTTCGCTCTGTTCCCTGCTGAGGCCATGCTGCTCTCCACACAGGGCCTGGAGTTGAGTCTGCTCCATCACAGCAGCCCAAGAAGGGAAACCCCTGGGTGGGCACTCAGACCTCTACTGCTTCAGAGCAGGAGAGCACAGTGGACCCCCAAGCCAGAGCCAGGGCTCATGAGTCCAAGCAGAAACTGTGTGACAGGAACCCTCTTGGCTGTGATCCTGGCCCTACAATGACATCGCAGGCCAAGCCAAGGCAAGCCATCCCCACCCCCACCTGGAGAAGAAAGGGTAAGTGGGCCCCTGGCCTGCAGCCTGCGGATCCTCTTTTGGATGTAGCAGCAGCTGTGGCCTGGACGATCACTCAGGCCACTCCAATGACTCTGGCGGTGGACACCTGCTCTCCACATCAGCCCTGGGGCTGCTAGGTCTGGGGCCTGCACTTGTCAATGTGTCTGCTATCAGTGTTGCCCCACAAAACAAAGCGAACAACCCAGCACACACAGCTGAGACACCCCCAGCTGCCACCTGACAGGCAGCAGCTGAGTGACGATACAGTACCCTGGCACCCCACAGCCATTCGGGCCCTCCAGGGCCAGGCAGGAACTGGCCAGGTAGAGGGGAGAAGCCTAAGGCAGGAGCACAGGCTGTGGGGGGAATGCACCCCACTCTCCCACAAAGGGGCTGCCCACAGGTCCACGGACACCACGGCAACCATCTCAGGAGAAAACCACAGCCCCTCAGGTTTCCTGCCACTATATGAAGTCAAGTCTCTCATCATCCAGGCTGGGACGAAGGACCCCTAAAAGGACAAAAGGTGCTTCCTACCTTTGGAGTCCCTTCCCCAGTGCGCCCACTCCCTTCCCCAGTGCGCCCACACTCCCTTCCCCAGTGCCCACACTCCCTTCCCCAGTGCCCACACTCCCTCCCCAGTGCCCACACTCCCTTCCCCAGTGTGCCCACACTCCCTCCCCAGTGCGCCCACACTCCCTCCCCAGTGCCCACACTCCCTCCCCAGTGCGCCCACACTCCCTCCCCAGTGCCCACACTCCCTCCCCAGTGCGCCCACACTCCCTTCCCCAGTGCCCACACTCCCTCCCCAGTGCCCACACTCCCTTCCCCAGTGCCCACACTCCCTCCCCAGTGCCCACACTCCCTCCCCAGTGCGCCCACACTCCCTTCCCCAGTGCCCACACTCCCTTCCCCAGTGCCCACACTCCCTCCCCAGTGCGCCCACACTCCCTTCCCCAGTGCCCACACTCCCTTCCCCAGTGCCCACACTCCCTTCCCCAGTGCCCACACTCCCTCCCCCAGTGCCCCCACTCCCTTCCCCAGTGCCCCCACTCCCTTCCCCAGTGCCCCCACTCCCTTCCCCAGTGCGCCCACACTCCCTTCCCTGGGTCTCATCGCACCAAGAACCAACAGCACACAGTCACAGGGCACCTCAGAGCTCCAATTTCTCATCCCGTGACCCAAAGGAGCTATTTCTGCAGTTCTTAAAAATAAACTGGTGGCCGGGCGCGGTGGCTCACGCCTGTAATCCCAGCACTTTGGGAGGCCACGGCAAGCAGATCACCTGAGATCAGGAGTTTGAGACCAGCTTGACCAACATGGTGAAACTCCGTCTCTACTAAAAATACAAAATAAGCTGGGCGTGATGGCACACGCCTGTAATCCGAGCTACTTGGGAGGCCAAGACAGGAGAATCGCTTGTACCTGGGAGGCAGAGGTTGCAGTGAGCTGAGATTGCGCCATTGCACTCCAGCCTGGGCAACAAAAGTGAAACTCTGTCTCTAAAAAATAAAAATAAAATAAACTGGTGACAGATTTTTCTCCCAGCACCTTAGTCATGTAAGTTACCAGATACAGAAAGTCAAAAGCAAATCAAAAATCTGTTAGCTTAATTCAGCATCAGTCAGCAAGCCCCAGCCCCGTGTGCGACCGCGCAGGTCCAGGCTGCCTGGCCCAACGGCTGCACACGGTGTTCCGGGTCTCTAGGCTGGTCCAGTTTCCTCCAAAGCAGCCCTGACTCCAGTTCCTGCCCCTAAGCGGACAGACGCCCTTCCTGTTCCACTGCACACCCAACTCTCAAGAATTCAGCACAGAGGAGTGAACAAGGAGGGCCACACATTTTAGCGGCGATTCCAACACCTTAGGCAGAGCCAAGGCATCAAGGAGAGCAAAACCAAACGCTAAGATGTAAAAACACCCAGCAGCCAGGGTCAAAAAAATGGGGAGGGGTACACAGTGCAAGTCCCCAGGTCCCAGGCTGGCTGTCCCCACCCTCCTTCCCTGGCATGCCCTGTGGCAGCAGCAGCTGGTCCTCATTCCAGACTAAGGGCTCGCTGTAGTGGTTCCCTCCGAGGCTGTCCCCCCACACGCTTCAAGGTGGTTCCATAGTGGAAACGACTTCTTCAAAGAGGAATGATGGGCCTCCTTCGGGCAACCGCCCTTAGCAGGGGTTAAACGGTTCTGAACAGAGCAGCCTTTTCACCTTCCCCTGGGCCAAAGCACACACGCGTTCTCTGCTTTCCCTGCACACCGGCCGCTCAGATGGGCTTCTCCACATTCCCAGCCCCTCAGTGCCCATCAGGGTTCCCTCTGCAGCCCCTGCCCAGCCCGACACGGCCAGAACGGCCGGAACGACCCGTGGCCCAGGCTCAGGCCGCAGTGTGGCCCCTGACCTTCCACTGCCTTCAGAGGCCGACACGAGGTTCCCGCCCCACGCTGGGGGCAGCGTCCTGTCCCGGAGCCGGTGTCTCTTCACGCACCTCCACCGCCCTCGCACAGGCGGAGCCACCCGGGGCTCGGTGTCAAGAGGTCTGCGAGCTCCTACCACGCAAAACGCCACAAGCACACGGCAGAGCCCGGGGGCCGCCCCGCGCCCACCTCGGGACGGCTCCGCTGGTCGCACGACGCGCGCTCCTTCCCCCACCCCACTGCCCGCTCCGGCGCGGCGCCCCTCTGAGCCCCCGGAAAGCTCTGGCGCCCCTCGCTGAGAGGCCGCTAGTCTTCCTGAACTGCACCCTCCTCACCTGGTTGGCAAATCCCCGGAGGTGAGCCATGGCCGGGCCGCCTCAGACCCTCCGCCGACAGCCCCGAGAGGCGTCTGGATCCCGCGGAGAGGCGTGGAGCCGGCTCGCTCGCCCCTGCGGCGTCAGTCCACTGCGAGGGACAGCAGCAGCGGTCGGCGCCCAGTTCAGTCATCTGAGACCGAGCTCCGGGGCGGCGGGCTGGAGGGGGGCCCCAGGAGACCCCCAGGCCATCGGGGCCCCGCCGCGCCCGGGCCTACAGCCCAGGCTCCCGGGGACTCACCGCCCCTCCCGTCCCCGCCCCCCCACCTCTTCCGAGGCAGCTTCCTCCCGGTGCCCCCGCCCCGGAGTCCCCGCCACCGAGCCCCGCCCCGGGCCCCTCCCTCCGCCCCCTCCCCAATCGCCGCTAGCGCGCGCCCGGCAGCGCGCCCACCTCCGCGGGGCTCCATCCCGGCCTCCCCCGGCCCGCTCTGCAGCGCCCGCGAAGGCTCCCACCCGCAGCCTCTGTTCGCCGGGGGACCCCGGGCCTCCCAGCCCGCGAAGCAACGGCGGTGGCGGCAGCGACAGCAGAAAGCCCGGAGGAGGCGACGGCGAGGGCGGTACTCGGCGTCGCGGCCCGCGCACAGCTCTCTGGGACCCCGAGTCCCACCGCCCATTCCGGGCCCGGAAGCCTGCTGGCGTTGGACTACAAGTCCCGGCAGGCCGCGAGAGAGGGGCGGGGCTCACATGCGCGCCGCGAGGCTCTCTGGGACCCCGAGTTCGGCTCCCGGAAGGCTTGGACTGCGTCTCCCGGCAGGCCGCGCGGCGGGGCGGGCGGGGCACGTGGTCGTTGTCGCGTCGCGCCTTCCGTGCCTCGCCCTCGCTGGCCCTCTGCGTCTGCTGGCGCCTGCAGGGCGTCGTCTCCGACGTGACGGCGGCCGCGCGGCGTTTCCCTTGGGCTCTGCCCTGCGCAGCCCTGGTCCGAGCTGGCCAGTAAGGTCCCGCGCCCTCCCCGCCTCGCCCCGAGGATCCACCGCGGCCGCCCAGGCTGCTGGCCTTGTCCTCACGGCGAACCCCTGTTCGCACTGAGACCCTGCCCGGGATCATGCGCACAGGCCAGGGCGTAGCAAGCCTTGGAGAAGCTACCTGCACAGCCCATTCCTTGGGCGAGCTTCGCATCTTCTGCCTCAGTTTCCTTACCTGTAAAGGGGTGATCATAGGACATCCTTGGTCACACCGTTGTGGGACCCACCTGGGCTAGAGCGCGGTACGCGCCCAGGACAGTGACTGCTGCTGGAAACCGTCGTGGCACTGGGGTCACCTCCCCAAGGTCAGGGAGGGACTTGCAGAGCCCAAGGCTACCTGGTGCGCCCCCCTGCCCCGTGGGCCGCCAGGTCATAGTGCCCCCTGTGTGCATTCCCCTGGTGCACCGCAGGGATCCCCACCTGTCCGGTGAGGAAGATTTGTCTCTCCTCCACTCTGTGTCCACCCTTACAGGCCCTCAGTTTCCATGATGGCTCAGCACAGATGACTATCCTGACCACCTCACACCCCTCCTTCCTCAAGAGGGTTCTGGGGTTTCTCTTTGCTCCCTGGTGCCTGTTTTCTCATGGTGCGTTGCCAAGTCCTTTAAGAAGCCATGTTTCCCTGTCATGCCTCCAGGACAGCCCCTTGAACTTGGGTCCCCATCTCATCACCCCTGCTTGTTTACATACTGACTTGGTTTTGTTTGTGCTTTGACTCCCCAGGAGGAAGTGGGCTTCCTGCAAGCAGAGCTGTGCCCAGGACCATGCCAGCCCATGACAGGCACTAAGTTTGTTGAATGAATGTGTAATATATGAAGGTAATATATGTATTGAATGTGTGTAAATAGATGCCTGCTGCATCTCTGGCCTTCATGCGGTCAGTAATTGCTGCACTTTTCAGAAGTGTCTAGAAGAGGCTGGGAGCTGCGTGAACCACCGCGCCCGGCCCGAGACAAAATTTAAAAATAGATTAATTCGAATTCACCAAATTGAAAACTTGTATGCTTCAAAGGACACCATCAAGAAAGTGAAAAGGCAGTCTACCCAATGGGAGAAAGTATCTGCAAATCATCTATCTGATAAGAGACGTGTATCCAAGATAGATATTTTAACAAGTTCTTACCATGCAATAATACAAATACAAATAATCCAATTTAAAAATGGGGAGGGGGCCGGGCGCGGTGGCTCAAGCCTGTAATCCCAGCACTTTGGGAGGCCGAGACGGGCGGATCACGAGGTCAGGAGATCGAGACCATCCTGGCTAACACGGTGAAACCCTGTCTCTACTAAAAAATACAAAAAACTAGCTGGGCGAGGTGGCGGGCGCCTGTAATCCCAGCTACTCGGGAGGCTGAGGCAGGAGAATGGCGTAAACCCGGGAGGCGGAGCTTGCAGTGAGCTGAGATCCGGCCACTGCACTCCAACCCGGGCGACAGAGCCAGACTCCGTCTCAAAAAAAAAAAAAAAAAATGGGGAGGGCCAGGCATGGTGGCTCATGCCTCTAATCCCAGCACTTTGGGAAGCTGAGGTGGGAGGATAGCTTGAGCCCAGGAGTGTGAGACCAGCCTGGGCAACAGAGCAAGATCTCGTCTCTACAGATAATTAAGAAAATGAGCCAGGCGTGGTTGTACATGCCTGTGGTCCCAGTTAGGAGGCTGAGGTGAGAGGATCACTTGAGCTTGGGAGGTAGAGGCAGCAGTGAGCTGTGAGCTTGCTCTACTCCAGCCTGGGGAGTAGAGCAAGACCCTGTCTCAAAAAAAAAAAAAAAAAAAAAAAAAAAAAAAAAAATTGCAGGGATATATTAATATTTGTGTTACAACATTGTTGTTTATCTGAAATTAAAATTCCACTGTGTGTTCTGTATTTTATCTAGCACCCTAAAGGAACAATTATCCCTCAACTGAAAACTACTCTGTTCCTGCATAACAAATCTTAGACCAAGACCTGAAGAGATTCAACCATTTCCAAGTAACTTAATTGCATCCAAGAACAAAGCTCAGGAATATTTATAGGAATACAAAAATATGCAGCACCCAACCAAGTAAATTACATGACAATGATAATCTCATGGAAAGTTACCAAGCACACAAACAGCAGGAAAATACTAGCCTTGGCCGGGCACAGTGGCTTACACCTGTAACCCCCGCACTTTGGGAGGCCAAGCAGGAGGATCACAAAGTCAAGAGATCAAGACCATCCTGGCCAAAATGGTGAAACCTCGTCTCTACTAAAAATACAAAAATTAGCTGGGCGTGGTGGCGTGCACCTGTAGTCCCAGCTACTCAGGGGGCTGAGGCAGGAGAATCTCTTGAACCCCGTAGGCGGAGGTTGCAGTGAGCCGAGTTCTTGCCACTGCACTCCATCCTGGCAACACAGCGAGACTCTATCTCAAAATATATATATATATATATATTAGCCTTGAGGAGAAAAATCAACCAATCAAAAACAACTCGTAGTTAACACAAATGTTAGAATTAACAGACAAGTATATTAAGTTATTATAACTGTATTTTACGTATGAGAAAAGTTAAGTAGAAACATGGACCTTATAAAAATGCCTGAAAGTAATTTTCCAGAGTTGAAACTATAATGTGTGATATGAAAGATACACAGGACGGGATTTGCAGCAGACAAGACGCTGCAGAGGAAGAGCCTGGTGAGTGTGGCTCTCACCCGTGATCCCAGCACTCTGGGAGGCCAAGGCGGGAGGAGAATTTGAGGCCAGGAGTTTGAGACCAACCTGGGCAACATAATGAGACCCCATCTCAATAAAAAAAAATTTTTTTAAGTTTAGATAATTTGAAAACATAGTGATAGAAATATGCAAAATGAAACAGAATAATTACTTTTTTATTTTTATTTTTTGAGACAGAGTTTCGCTCTGTCACCTAGTCTGGAGTGCAATGGCATGATCTCGGCTTACCGCAACCTCCACCTCCCAGGTTCAAGCGAGTCTCTTGCCTCAGCCTCCTGAGTAGCTAGAATTACAGGTGTGTGCCACCACACCCGGCTAATTTTTGTATTTTTAATAGGGATGGGGTTTCACCATATTGGTCAGGCTGGTCTTGAACTCCTGACTTCGTGATCTGCGTGCCCCAACCTCCCAAAGTGTTGGGATTACAGGCGTGAGCCACCGCGCCTGGCAGAGAGAAGAATTTCTATAAACAAAGAGTGCCATTGAGCCATGGGACAAACTAGGACGTGTGCACATGGAGTGAGTGAAAAACCGAAGGTAGCTGCACTTAGAACATAAACCCTCCCTGGCGAAAAGCGGCACATCTGAGCCTCCAGCAGCCCTTCCTGGCCTCAGGCAGAAGGGAGGCTTCAGCCACAGCTGCCTGGACTCTGAGTTTAACTCACGGGGGTTGGTTGCTCCAGGTTCCCCAGCACAACGTAGCTAAAATCCAAGTCCCCAGACTGCTGCCTCCTATTCCCACATACTCACTTCTCCCCAGGAAGAAGGATGTGCGTGGTAGCATCAGGCACCGATCTCTCTGTGGCCTTGGCAAGTTACTTAACCTTTTTGAATTAAAATTTCTTTATTTCTAAATAGGAGTGATACACCCTTGTGGGGGCTGTTTATTTGGGGTATGTGGGAGTAAAATAATTCAATGAAAAGATGAAGAAAACTTGCTGAAGAAGGGCCATGCGGGGCATGGTGGCCCACACCTGTAACCCTGGCTACTCAGGGGGCTGACGTGGGAGGACTGCTCAAGGCCAGGAGTTAAAGACCAGCCCTGGGCAACATAGCCAGACCCAGTCTCTACAAAAAATT
Source organism: Chlorocebus sabaeus (assembly GCF_047675955.1). NCBI lineage: Eukaryota > Metazoa > Chordata > Mammalia > Primates > Cercopithecidae > Chlorocebus > Chlorocebus sabaeus. The sequence continues at coordinate 129,080,334 of NC_132913.1, forward strand.
CCAAAAATTAGCCAGGCATGGTGGTATGCCTGTAACTCCAGCTACTTAGGTGGCTGAGGTGGGAGGATTGCTTGAACCCACAAAAAAAATTAAAAAAAAAAAAGACTGGGTATGGTAGCTCATGCCTATGATCTCAGCCCTTGGGGAGGTCAAGGTAGGAGAACTGTTTGAGCCCAGGAGTTTGAGACCAACCTGGGCAACATAAGGAGACCCTGCCTTTACACAAAATTTAAAAATTAACTGGGCATGGTGGCAGCTGCCTGTGGTCCCAGTTACTTAGAAGACTGAGGTGGGGGGATCACTTAAGCCCATGAGGCCGAGGATGCAGTGAGCTGTGATTGCGCCACTGCACTCCAGCCTGGGTGACAGAGTGAGGCTCCCTCACAAAAAAAATAAAATAGTTACAAAGTAAGAGAAGATACTTGGTGAAAACTGAGTTGCCCTCGCATATGTCCTGTCTCCAGCTCTCCTCTCTGAGGGGCGCCACTGCTGCACCCTCGGGGGCCTTTGTGGAGCATCTGTGCATGGAGAGGCAGGCACACTTACATGTGTATTATTCTATCTTTATACACATGGTGGCCGGCAGTGCCCTTCCCTCTGCACCACAACATAGACAGACCTAGCTTCCCACAACAGAACAGTAGACGTCTGCATAGGACTCTACTCTAAACAAATTAGCGCTGAGCCGTAATGGAGCGTGTCCCTGTAGGTGAGTATTTAGGGCCCTCCTGACCTTTGCTGTTACCGTGAACCCTGAAGTGGGCTCCCTGTGAGAGCATATAGGAACAATTCCTAGAAGGAGAGTTGCTGAGTCAACAGGTACAAGTGTTGAAAATGCTGACACAGGAGACTGCCCTCCATGGTGCTGCACCCTTCGGATCCTTCTCCCCACCCCTGGGGTAATTAACAGCTCAGATTCACTTCGCAGGTTCTAAGTGCTTCCGCCTTTCAACTCATTTTGTCCACCCCACACCCTGGGAGAAGGGTTTATGACTGTCCCCATTACAGCTGAGGGAGGCTAGCGGCAGCTCGGCAGCTCAAGGCCACGTTTGTGAAGGTGAGGGGCTGGGGTTGGAACCCAGGAAGGCTCGCTGCGGTGGCCACACGACCGCCTCTTGCTGCCTTTCCATTAACAAACTTCTTTATCCTTGCTAATCTGACATTTTTTTAAAAATAGTTCTCACTGTGGCTTAAAAAAATAATTTAATCCAGGCTGGGCACAGTGGCTCATGCCTATAATCCCAGTACTTTGGGAGGCCAAGGCAGGCGGATTACTAGAGTTTAGGAGTTCAAGACCAGCCTACCCAGCACAGTGAAACCCCATCTGTACTAACAATACAAAAATTAGCAGGGCATGGTGGTGAGTGCCTGTAATCTCAGCTACTTGGGAGGCTGAGGCAGGAGAATCGCTTGTACCCAGAGGTGGAGGTTGCAATGAGCCGATCGCGCTACTGCACTCCTGCCTGGTGACAGGACAAGACTCCGTCTCAAAAAAATAAAACTAAATAAATAAATAAATAAATAAATATGTAATCCATATATATTTCTGTTTGCATCTCTAAAACATAAGGGCTTTAAAAATATAACTACAATGCCATTTTCACACTATTAAAAATTAACAAGAGGGTTTCGATTCCAGGTAAGATGGAGTAAGCAAGTTCCACCTGCCTCTCCTGTGGAATGCAGCTATAAAATCTGGATGCAACTTGTGGAGCAGATACTTGAGTTTTCTGAGCAGTAAACAGCAGCAGATGGATTAGGAAAGACCAAATCTCATCTTGAATTGTAGCTCCCATAATTCCCACGTATTGTGGGAGGGACCTGGTGGGAGATAATTGAATCACGGGGGCTGTTCCTCCCATACTGTTCTCATGGTAATGAATAAGTCTTGCGAGATCTAATGGTTTTATGACGGGAAACCACTTTTGCTTGGTTCTCATTTTCTCTCTTGCCTGTTGCCACGTAAGACGTGTCTTCGCCTTCTGCCATGATTGTGAGGCCTCCCCAGCCATTAAACCTCTTTTTCTTTATAAATTACCCAGTCTCAGGTATGTCTTGATCAGCAGTGTGAAATGGACTAATACAACCAGAATTCAAAGTACCACTGAATGGCTGTGATACCCACTGGTTGGCCCATATGTCTCTTGGTCTGGACAAGCTATGACAAGACATAGACAAGCTGATTCTAAAAATGTGTATGAAAAGCAAAGACACTATAATAGTCTAAACAATTTTGAAAGAGAAAAATAATGTTAAATCATACTCCCCACTTTTAAGCCTTCCTATAAGCAGTGTAGTTCGGGTAAAGGGGTATATACACAGGTCATTTGAACAATAGGATCCAGCAGTAGGCCACACACATACGGTTAACTGATTTCTGACATGGTGCAAAAGCAAGTCAACAGAGAGGAGAATAGTCTTTTCAACAAAGGGCACTGGAACAATCGGACATTCATATACCAAAAAAAGGCAATTTCGAACCACATGCTTTATACAAAAATTTTTTTTTTTTTTTTTTTTTTTTTTGAGACGGAGTCTCGCTCTGTCGCCCAGGCCGGAGTGCAGTGGCCAGATCTCAGCTCACTGCAAGCTCCGCCTCCTGGGTTCAAGCGATTCTCCTGCCTCAGCCTCCCAAGTAGCTGGGACTACAGGCGCCCGCCACCACGCCTGGCTAGTTTTTTGTATTTTTTAGTAGAGACGGGGTTTCACCATGTTAGCCAGGATGGTCTTGATCTCCTGACCTCATGATCCGCCCGTCTCGGCCTCCCAAAGTGCAGGGATTATAGGCTTGAGCCACCGCGCCCGGCCACAAAAATTTATATAAATGGGTCATAGGTCTAAATGTAAAAAAGTAACACTATAAAATTTTTAGGTGAAAACATCTAAAATTCTTGTGACCTGGGAATAGAGTTCTTAGATATAATACCAAAGCACAATCCATAGAACCAAACCCATCCTTAAGCTATAAAACTCCCAGAAGAAAACATAGGAAAAAATCTTCATGATCTTGGATTTGGCGATGGTTTCTGAAATGTGACACCAAAAGCACAAGCAACAAAAGAAAAATTAAATTGAACTTCATCAAAATTAAAACTTGTGCACATCAAAGGATACTCTCAAGAGAGTGAAAAGAGAATCCATGGAAGAAAATACTTGCAAATTATATATCTAATAAGAGTTTAATATCTAGAATATATAAGGAACTCCTACAACTCAGCAACAACAAACAACCCAGTTGAAGAACAGACAACTTTAATAGAAAATTTCCCAAAGAAAACATATGAATGGCCAAGAAGCACACAAAAAGATGCCCACTATCACTAATCATTAGGGAAACATAGAACAAAATCCCACTAAGATACCTCTTTAGACCCATCAGGATGGCTACTATCAAAGAAACATAAAATAACCAATGTTGGCACAGTTGTGGGAAAATTGGAACCTGTGCACTGTTGGTGGGATTATAAAATGGTTTAGCTGCTGTGGAAAACAGAATGGTGGTTCCTCAGAAAACTAAAAACAGAATTCCCATATGTCATAGCTCATTGTGTGTTGCTATAGCAGAATACCTGAGACTGGGTGTTGCAGGAAGTCGGGGACCCCAAACGGAGGGACCAGCTGGAGCTGTTGCAGAGGAACATAAATTGTGAAGATTTCATGGACATTTATTACTTCCCAAATAATACTCATAATTTTTTTACTCCTGTCTTACTTTAATCTCTTGATCCTGTTATCTTCGTAAGCTGGGAATGTACGTCTCTTCAGAACCCTGTGATAATTGTGTTAACTGTACAAATTGATTGTAAACGAGGTCAGGAGATCGAGACCATCCTGGCTAACATGGTGAAACCCCATCTCTACTAAAAATACAAAAAAACTAGCTGGGTGTGGTGGCAGGCGCCTGTAGTCCCAGCTACTCGGAGGCTGAGGCAGGAGAATGGTGTAAACCCAGGAGGCGGAGCTTGCAGTGAGCCGAGATCATGCCACTGCACTCCAGCCTGGGTGACACAGCGAGACTCCGTCTCAAAAAAAAAAAAAAAAACAAATTGATTGTAAAACGTGCTTGAACAATGTGAAATCAGTGCACCTTGAAAAAAAACAGAATAACAGCGCTTTTAGGGAACAAGGGAAGAAAACCATAAGGTCTGACTGCTTGCAGGATTGGGCAAAAAGAGCCATATTTTTTCCTTGCAGAGAGCCTATAAACAGATGTGCAAGTAGGAGAGATATCACTAAATTATTTTCCTAGCAGGTAATATTAATATTAATGCCCTGGGAAAGGAATGCATTCCCGGGGGGAGGTCTATAAACAGCCGCTCTGGGAGTGTCTGTCTTAAGCAGTTGTGATGAGGATTGAGATACGCCCTGGTCTCCTGCAGTACCCTCAGGCTTACTAGGGTGGGGAAAAACGCCACCCTGGTAAATTTGAGGTCAGACTGGTTCTCTGCTCTCAAACCCTGTTTTCTGTTAAGATGTTTATCAAGACAATATGTGCACAGCTGAACATAGACCCTTATCAGTAGTTCTGTTTTGCCTTGTCGTGTTTCCTCAGAAGCATGTGATCTTTGTTCTGCTTTTTGCCCTTTGAAGCATGTGATCTTTGTGACCTACTCCCTGTTCTTGCACCCCTTCCCTTTTTGAAATCTGTAATAAAACTTGCTGGTTTTGCAGCTCAGGTAGGCATCACAGCCCTACCGATATGTGATGTCACAACCAGCAGCCCAGCTGCAAAATTCCTCTCTTTGTACTGTTTCTCTTTATTTCTCAGACCAGCCAACACTTATGGAAAATAGAAAGAACCTGCATTTAAATATTGGGGACGGGTTTCCCTGATAACTGGGTAATTGATAAACAATAGACGTTTGACTCATGGTTCTGGAGGCTGAGAAGTCCAAGGGCAGGGCACCAGCATCTGGTGAGGGCCTTCCTGCATCATCTGTAGTGGAAGGTGGAAGGGCAAGAGAGAGAGACAGTGAAAGGGAACAAGAGCAAGAGGGGGCCACATTCACTTAAAGCCACTTGTGAGCTAACTAATGCACTCACACGCAATAACAGCATGCAACCATTCATGTTGGCAGAGCTCTCATGCCCTAAATGGCTCTTATAAGGCCCCACCTCCTGACACCATTGCATTGGGGATTAAGTTTTCAACACAGGAACTTTGTTGCACACATTCAAATCATAGCACTGTATGATTCAGGAATCCCACTTCTGGGCATATACTCCCCACAAATGAAAAACAGAATCTTAAGGAGACATTTGTTTTTCTTTTTTTTTTGGAGACAGAGTCTTGTTCTGTCACCCAGGACAGAGTGCAGTGGTCCAATCTCTGCTCAGTGCAGCCTGTGCCTCCTGGGTTCAAGCAATTCTCCTGCCTCAGGCTCCTGAATAGCTTGGACTACAGGCACATGCCACCACGCCCAGCTAATTTTTGTATTTTTAGTAGAGATAGGGTTTCTCCATGTTGGCCAGGATGGTCTTGATCTTCTGACCTCATGATCCACCCGCCTCAGCCAGAGTGCAGTGGCACCATCTCGGTTCACTGCAACCTCCGCCTCCTGGGTTCAAGCGATTCTTCTGCCTCAACCTGCCAAGTAGCTGCGACTACAGGTGCTAGCCACCATGCCCAGCTAATTTTTGTATTTTTGGTAGAGACGGGGTGTCACCATATTGGCCAGGCTGGTCTCGAATTCCTAGACCTCGTGATCCACCTGCCTCAGCCTCCCAAAGTGATGGGATTACAGGCATGAGCCTCAGCACCTGGCCCTCTTCTCTATTTTTTTTTTTTTTTTTTTTGAGATGGAGTTTCACTCTTGTTGCCCAGGCTGGAGTGCAATGATGCCATCTCAGCTCACCAAAACCTCCGCCTCCTGGGTAAAAGTGATTCTCCTGCCTCAGCCTCCCGAGTAGCTGGGATTACAGGCATGCGCTACCACGCCGGGCTAATTTTGAATTTTTAGTAGAGACAGGGTTTCTCCATGTTTGTCAGGCTGGTCTCGAACTCCCAACCTCAGGTGATCCACCCACCTTGGCTTCCCAAAGTGCTGGGATTACAGGCCCAGCCTGTTATTTTTTAAATTAGAGATGAGGTCTCACTGTGTTGCTCAGGCTGGTCTCAAACTCCTGGACTCAAGCAATACTCCTGCCTTGGACTCCCAAAGTGCTGGCATTGCAGACATGAGACACTGCACCCAGCCCCTTTAAAGAGATATTTATATGCCATGTTCATGGCAGCATTATGCGCAATAGCCAAGAGGTGGGAAAAACCCGAAGTCCCTCAACAAATGAATGGATATGTAAAATGTGGCGTATCCATGCAGTGGAATATTTTTAGCCTTAAAAGGACAGAACTCCTGACCACAACATGGATAAACCAAAAGGACATTATGCTCAGTGAAATAAGCCAGTCACAAAGGGACAAATGCTGCCTGATTCCTTTTATATGAGGAAATCTAGTCACATGCATAGAAATAAAAAGCAGAAAGGTGGTTGCCAGGGGCTGGGAGGGGACTGGGAAGCTGTTCTTTAATGGATAAAGGGTTTCATCTCCACAAGATGAAAAGACTTGTGGAGATGGTTGCACAACAATGTAAACATAATGCCATTGAACTGTAAAAAAATGATGAAGATGGGAACATTTATGTTATGTGTACTTTACCACAGTTAAATATAAAAGGCCGGCACGGTGACTCACACCTGTAATCCCAGCACTTTGGGAGGTCAAAGTGGGCAGACCACTTGAGGTCAGGAGTTCAAGACCAGCCTGGCCAACATGGTGAAACCCCATCTCTACCCAAAACACAAAAATTAGCCGGACGTGGTAGCACACGCCTGTAATCCCAGCGACTAGGGAGGCTGAGGCAGGAGAATCTCTTGAGCTTGAGAGGTGGAGGTTGTGGTGAGCTGAGATCATGCCACTGTACTCCAGTCTGGGCAACAGAATGAGACACTGTCTCAACAAACAAACAAAAATTAGCCGGACATGGAGGCACACGCCTGTGGTCCCAGCTACTCGGGAGGCTGAAGCAGGAAAAATCACTCCAACCCGGGAGGTGGAGGTTGCAGTGAGCTGAGATGGTGCCACTGCACTCCAGCCTGGGTGATAAAGCGAGACTCCATCTCAAAATAAATACATACATAATAATATATAACATAATATAATAAATATATAACTAATGATGCTCTGATGCATGCTACAGCACGGATGAACCTTGGAAACATCATGCTGAGTGAAATAAGCCAAACACAAAAGGCCAAATGTTGTGCAATTCCACTTGTACTAGCATCAGGAATAGGCAAGTTCATAGCAACAGAAAGTGGAATCCAAGTTACTTGGGGAGGGACCAGCAGATGTTGCTTAATGAGTACGGAGCTTCTGTTTGGGGTAGTGAAAAAGTTAGGGAACTAGATAGCGGTGATAGTTACACAACATTATGAATTTACTTAACGCCACTGTACACTTAAAAATGATTGACGCAGGTTGGGCGCGGTGACTCACGCCTGTAATCCCAGCACTTTGGGAGGCCGAGGCAGGCGGATCACGAGGTCAGGAGTTCAAGACCAACCTGGCCAACAAGGCGAAACCCCGTCTCTACTAAAAATACACAAAGTAACCGGGTGTGGTGGTGGGCGGGTGAGTGGAGATTGCACCACTGCATCCCAGCCTGGGCGACAGAGCAAGACTCCATCTCAAAAACAAAGCTGAACATGGTACATTTTATATTATGTCTATTTTACCATAAAAAAAGTAGTGATAAATTGGACTTTATGAACATTTTAAAGTTTTGTTTTGAGAAAGACACTGTTCAGACAAAAGACAAACTAGTCCAGGTGCGGTGGCTCATGCCTGCAACCCCAGCACTTTGGGAGGCTGAGGCAGGCGGGTCACTTGAGGTCAGGAGTTCGAGACCAGCCTGGCCAACATGATAAAACCACATCTCTACTAAAAAAAAAAAAAAAAATTAGCTAGGCCTGGTGGTATGCACCTGTAGTCTCAGCTACTTGAGAGGCTGAGGCAGAAGAATCACTTGAACCTGGGAGGCAGAGGTTGCAGTGAGCTGAGATTGTGCCACTGTACTTCACCCTGGGTGACAGAGTGAGACTGTCTCAAAAAAAATTAAAGACTGGGGAAAAAAAAATGACACGCCACATATCCATCAAAGGATATGTCTCAAGAATGTATAAAGAACTCCCAAAACTCAACAGTAAGAAAATCAAGGCCAGACACGATGGCTTATGCCTGTAATCCCAGCACTTTGGGAGGCCAAGGCGGGTGGATCACCTGAGGTCAGGAGTTCAAGACCAGCCTGGCCAACATGGTGAAACCCTGTCTCTACTAAAAATACAAAAATTAGCAAAAATTAGCCAGGCGTGGTGGCACGTGCCTGTAATCCCAGCTACTCGGGGGCTGAGGCAGGAGCTCACTTGAACCTGGGAGGCGGAGTTTGCAGTGAGCCGAGATTGAGCCACTGCACTCCAGCCTAGATGACAGAGACAAGACTCTGTCTCGAAGAAAAAAAAAAAAGAAAACCAACAACCCAATAAAAAATTGAGAAAAGACTGGAATAGATACTTCATCAAAGGAGGCCTACAAGTGGCCAAGAGGCACATGAACATCATCAGCCACTAGGGAAATGCAAACTAAAACCAAGATGAGATCCCAACTACACAACAATTAGAATGGCTAAAATTTAAAAAGCCACTGATAATAGCAAGTGTTGGCAAGTCAGGATTCTCCACAGAAACTGACCAATAGGAGATGTATCTGTATCTATCATCTATGTATCCATCTCTCTGTATCTGTATCTATATGGGGTGGAGAGAGAGAGGTTATAGGAACTGACTCATCCAAATGGAGGCTGAGAAGTCCCGCAGTGTTGTCTGCAAGCTGGAGCACCAGGAAAGCCAGCAGTCTGACCCAGTCCAGGTCCAAAGGCCCAGGAACCGGTGGACTGATGCCTGCGGGCAGGAGAAGATGGAGGTCCCAGCTCAGAAAATTCACCCTTCCTTGCCTTATTTTTCTACCCAGGCGCTGAGTGGATTGGATGCTGGCTGCCTACATGGTGAGGGCAGATCTACTTTAGTCAGTAGGACGCTCCAATGCTCGTCTCCTCCAGAAACCCCTTCACAGACACCCTCAGGAACAGTGTTTCCCCAGCATCCGGGCATCCCTCAGCTCAGCTGAGCTGACATAAAATTAACTATCAAAGATAAAGGTGAGCCATGTCCTAGTTTGTTCGGGAGTTTCCTGATTTTTGCATGGAAAGTCTCAAATCCCAGGAAACCCCTCAGACCTGGACAAAGTGCAGTGACTGGTCACTGTGGGTGAGCACAGGCAGCATCTGGAGCTCACACGCTGGACGGTGGCCACGCGAGATACTGTGGCCACTCTGGACAACAGCCAGGCAGTTACCTACAAACTGAGTACTAAGCATTCTCACTCCTAGATGGAGTAATGGAAACCCATCCTCACACGAAAACCCGTACATAAATGTCTAGAGCATGCCTGCTTGTGACAGCTAAAACCTAGAAATGACACAGATGTCCTTCAAGATCTGATAAAGTGAGCAGTGGCCAGGCTGCGGGGCACGCATGCGGCAGATCACGCTCCCGAGTGGAAGGGGTGAGTCTCAGCAGCATGTTGGAGAGAAAGAAGCCAGTCTCAAACATTACATACCGTAGGATTCCGTTGATTTATTAATACGTATTATTAGCTTTTTGAGACAGGGTCTCACTGCGTTGCCCAGGCTGGTCTCCAACCCCTGGACTGAAGTGATCCTCCTGCCTCAACCTCCGGAGTGGCTGGGATTCCAGGCTCTAGCCACCACATCTGGCTGTGATTCCATTTGTCCGATGTTGTCAAAAGGACACAAGCCATGGAGAACCAGCAGCTTCCAGGGGTTGGCAAGCCTGGTCCCGCAGAGGAGCGCCACGAGGGGCTTTCTGGGGTGATAGGACCACACTGCATGTGGGTGGTGTGTGTGCAGAGGGGAGCACCGCACAAATCCATACAGGCAGGAACACTGCTAGAACTCAACACTAGTCAGTTCTGCTGTATGTTAATTTTGTTTTATATATTTATTTTTGAGACAGAGTCTCACTCTGTCACCCAGAATGGAGCACAGTGGCATGATCTCAGCTCACTGCAGCCTCCATCTCCCAGGTTCAAGCGATTCTCCCATCTCAGCCTCCCGAGTAGCTGGGATTACAGGCAAGTGCCACCACACTCGCTAATTTTTATATTTTTAGTAGAGATGGGGTCTCACAAAAAAAAAGAAAAGAAAAGAAAAAAAAAAAACCAAAAAATAAATAAATAAATAAAAGAGATGGGGTCTCACCATGTTGGCCAGGCTGGTCTCAAACTCCTGACCTCAAATGATCTGCCCTCCTCAGCCTTCCAAAGTGCTGGGATTACAGGCATGAGCCACCATGCCTGGCCCTGTTTGTTAATTTTAAAATGAAAGCTTTTAAATTAATAATAATTCCTAAATGTCATCCCATATGGAGTCAGTGTCCAGATTTCCTATCTATACATATGACTTCCCAAGTGCAACTGCATACCATTTGTTCACACTTCCATCCCAGTAAGGTCTATCCCTCCACACCTGTTTCCTTGTCTCTTAAGTCTCTTTTTGCCCCTGCAACTGAGCTGCAGAGGACATCGAGCCTCCAGTCTGTGGTGGCCACAAACTGGACTTTGGACCCTGTGCCACCTCCCCTGTTCCTCAGCACCCTTCTCCTGGGCTTGGCCGTAGGTGGTAAGGCTCGTGGGCTTCTTGGCTTCCGTGGGGAGCCCACCTCCTCTCCCGCAAGCCCAGGTGGTCTTTATCAGACTGCACACTCCCTCAAGTTAGGGTACAGTGGCAAGACGGTGGCACATCTTCCTGGAAAGTCCCATACCCCAGGGTGTCTAAGGACGCCCCACCAGGCCCCCAGGCCCCTCCCCTGCAGAAGCTGCAGCTTGGCCTGGGGGAGGGGCTGGAGGAGGGCACAGCCCCCAGGATGGGTGGGCACCACCCTCCAACAAGGGGCCATGGAAACTGAGGGAAGAGGAGATGTGGAGACAAGAGGCAGGGCTGCCTCGCCGCTGGGGGAGCGGAGGGCCCAGGGCCAGCTGACCCACCACGCCAAAGCGAGCTCAGCCTCAGGCCCACCGGAGTGCCACGACTGGACAAGCTGCCCCTCCAGTACTAACCCCCAAGTCAGAGGGGCACGGCCACAGGGTGGCAGCAGCTCTGCCCCTGCCCTGGGCGGCACATTTGGCTGTTGGCCTCACAGATGAGGACCTTGCCCTTTTGCAGACCTCCAGGTGCGACTCCAGTCAGGGCCCCATGACGGAGCCTCCAGTGGGTCCCGCAGGTCCGTCCACTTAGCAGCTGCTTCTGGAAGGCCACCAGCAGCCCCCTAGCCCCTTCACTCACTGTCCCTCGAGGGGTCCCAGGAGGCCATGGCTGAGAGGTGCTGCAGCCAGGAGTGCAGACCTCATCTCAGCGAGGACAAATCACTCCCCCACGACACAAGGAAGGTCTGGGGGCAGGCCTGGGGGTCTCACTTCTGGGACTACTGCCATGCTCTTCCTCCAGGTCACCCACCCTCCTCCTTGGCACAGGGGCCCAGATCACAGAATGACTCAGGCCTGGGAGCTGGGTGAGGGCGAGGACTTCCCCAGGACTGCTCCAGACCTGGGTTTTCTCAGCCCACTGCCCTCACCAGTTGCTACCTTAGTGGCTGCCCTTTGTGTGGTCCAGCGGACCCCACAACCACCGGAAGGCACCAGGGATCTCTGCAGGCCCCGCCCCAGCCCCTGCCACCTCTCTCTCTTGCTGCCAGTCAGGGAGTGGCTACTCACCCCACCTGCTTCATCAAGGCCTCTATGCCAGCTGCAGAGTCCCCCTGTGCACCTTCTGTCCTCAACAGCTGGCCCAGGGTGGCGTCCCCCCACCAGAGTATGTTTTTTTTTTTTTTTTGAGACAGAGTCTTGCTCTGTTGCCCAGGCTGGAGTGCAGTGGCTGGATCTCAGCTCACTGCAAGCTCCGCCCCCCAGGTTCACACCATTCTCCTGCCTCAGCCTCCCAAGTAGCTGGGACTACAGGTGCCCGCCACCTCGCCTGGCTAATTTTTTGTATTTTCAGTAGAGATGAGGTTTCACCTTTTTAGCCAGGATGGTCTCAATCTCCTGACCTCGTGATCCACCCACCTCAGCCTCCCAAACTGCTGGGATTACAGGCGTGAACCACCCTGCCCGGTCCCACCAGAGTATTTCTAAGCCCCTTGGGAAGGGAGGGTCTTTGGGTCCCTCTGGGTAGTGAAGGGTGCAGTGTCATCTGCTATAATATGCTTGTCTCTCTCAGTCTTTGCATTCCTTCTCTGCATCATACCATGGCATTTTAGCCATTCTGACCTCATTTAGAATGTGCCACCTTGGAATCCAGGTGCCAGCAGCAACAGGGCAGATGATGGGAATCCCTCCCCAGCACCTGGTTAAGAGCCCCAGCCCACCCAATGTAACCTTCTATTCTTTAATCTCAGCCCCAAATGACTGCAAATTCACAGGGCATTCTTCTAGCTCCAACTACGTCAACTAGAAAGAAGACATGGCTGGACTCTGTGGTCTAGAAATGGGCGAGGAGCTAAAAGCAGTGTGCTGGGATTGCTGTGGTCTGTGTCTAGAAGCAGGCAACAGTGGCCTGGGGCCCAGCCTCGGCCAGCGGGGACCAATGCCCCACAGGGGGACGTGGTCCGAGCCCCACTGCAGAGATGACTGAAAATCCAAGCAATGAATGAAGGCATTAAGTCAGAGCCTAGCAGGAACTGGAATTGAAATTGCTTCACAGTCTTGGTGAGCTCAGCGGTGGGACTTGCTCCCTGGGCAGGGCCAGAAGGGACCAGGTGGACATTCCCTGGTGGGGTCTGCAGGGTAGAATGAGGGGCAGGGCTCTGGGAAAGGTGGCAGGAGCCAATGGGTGCAGCTCCAGAGGTTCTGAGTGGGTGTCTCTCAGTGCACAGACTGAGACCCCAGGGATGCTGGGACCAGATCCAGGTGAGCTGGTGCGGGCCAGGGCTGCTTCCCACCCACCTTGTAATGCTGTGAACTTCACTCTGCCCTGGCTGGATCCTGAGTCCACATCCTCCTCCAGAGAGTGCTCTCAGGCCACCTCGGGTCGCTCAAGCCCGTCAGCCTGGACTGGCTTTAAATGGCAGGGTCCTGACCTCGCTTCACCCAGGGAGGGTCACTGACCTCAGGATGGAACCAGAAGCACTTCTGGGCCCCTCTCTTCCTCTGTGGAAGTGGCCACAGCTGGGAGACTGACCCCAAATCCAAGGCCTGTGCCTGGGTAACTGGCTCAGAGAATCACCATTACCCCCAGGCACTGGGAGGCCCACGGTGGTTTACAGGCGGTCTCATCTCACTCCAGGACAGACGTACAGAGGCTACTAGGGGGCACTTCCTGAGATACTCAGCAACCCATCCTTAAACTTACAGGAACTCTGAGCTGGTTGTTAAAACACAGTCATTATTAAAAATTAATTAAATTATAGGCCGGGCGCAGTGGCTCACACCTGTAATCCCAGCACTTTGGGAGGCCGAGGCGGACGGATCACAAGGTCAGGAGGTCGAGACCATCCTGGCTAACATGGTGAAACCCCGTCTCTACCAAAAATACACAAAATTAGCCGGGCGTGGTGGCGGCGCCTGTAGTCCCAGCTACTCGGGAGGCTGAGGCAGGAGAATGGCGTGAACCCGGGAGGCGGAGCTTGCAGTGAGCTGAGATCCAGCCACTGTACTCCAGCCTGGGCGACAGAGCGAGACTCCGTCTCAAAAAAAAAAAAAATTAATTGTAAACACTTACAACCAAATGAGTTATATTTTTAAAACACAGACAATAAGGGGTGGGGGCAGTGACTCATACCTGTAATCCCAGCACTTTGGGAGGCCAACGTGAATGGATCACTTGAGCCCAGGAGTTTGAGGCCAGCCTGGACAACATAGTAAAACCCCATCTCTAAAAAAAAAAAAAAATTATCTGAGCATAGCAGTTCACGCCTGTAGTCCCCGCTACTCGGGAGGCTGAGGTGGGAGGATCACTTGAACCCAGGAGTTGGAGATTGCAGTGAGCCGTGATGGGGTCTCTGCCTTCCAGCCTGGGAGTCCAGTTGAGTCAGCTGAGACACTGTCTCAAACACACACACAAACAAACACAAACATGGAAAATAAATACTGGAAACTCATCACTTTCTAATTATTTTACTACATTTTTCTACTCTTGTTGTGTTTTATTCTAATTTGGTCTGGGGTTGCTGTCTCTGGAGAGTGGATATAAGACGTAGCTCCAGGGGAGCTGGTGGTGGTGGGTGCGCACAGTGAGCTTTCAGGGACACTTCTTTATCCTGGCAGACAGTTTAATGCCTAGGGGCCTGGCCTGTGACCAGGAGCTTGTTTATACCAGCAGGTACCCTTGTGGCTCTGGTCTGACCTGTGTTGGGTTTATTCCTACCAAGTTATCCACTCTCTGGGAGAGCCCTAACTGGGAAAGAAGTTAGGCTCAGGTGTGTCAGTCAGGTGAGACGCAGAGGAGCCAGCCCCACAGACACATGAAGCTACAGAAGCAGTTTCATTACTCACAGATCCGAGAGGGAAGAGGGCAGCAAACCCCGCAGGGCCAGTGGGAAGAAGGAAGCCTTCCAGGACACACGTGTCAGCCAGCAGGTGGGAGCCGGACAGCACGGGAGGGGCTGTGGCTGAGCCTTTTCCTGGGCCCCAGGGTGCTACCCAGGCAGGCTCCCCTTGGGGAGTTCCCACCGGCAGGTTTAACCCTTTTCCCATTTGCCCCAAGAATACTCAGCAGCGGCGCTTACAGCTGCAGCATTTACCCAGAGATAGCTTTGCCACACACTATCTCACTTTCATTATTTTCACATCACTCTGGTATACTGACTTTGGAAACAAAAGACATCACTATTCATAGCATTCTGGTTTTACCTGGTTTAGTATGGGTGTTTCCATTCACAAAATACAGTGATTCTCTATCACTGAAAATGAAAACGTCAAGTCCTAGAAAGCGCAGCATTCCTACACGTGATGTTAATATTGTTCTCAAACAGTTGTTGGCTGAAGATTCATTTGATAAATTTTTCACAAATAGATGACCCTTTTTTTTTTTTTTTTTTTTTTTTTTTTTGAGATGGAGTCTCACTCTGTCACCCAGGCTGGAATGCAGTGGCACCATCTTGGCTCACTGCAGCCTCCACCTCCCAGGTTCAAGCAATTCTCCTGCCTCAGCCTCCTGAGTAGCTGGGACTGCAGGTGTGCACCACCACACCTGGCCAATTTTTGTATTTTTAGTTGAGATGGGGTTTCACAACGTTGGCCAGGCTGGTCTTCAACTCCTGACCTCAAGTGATCTGCCCGTCTCGGCCTCCCAAAGTGCTGGGATTACAGACGTGAGCCACTGCACCCAGCCCCAAATAGATTATTCTAATGATTCAGATGATTCTGATGTTAGTTCTGTTTAGAAATAACTCTAAGAACAGTTTTTTTCTTTTCTTTTTTTCGAGGCAGGGTCTTGCTCTGTCACCTAGGCTGGAGTGCGGTGGCACGAACACGGCTCACTGCCACCTTGACCCGCTAGGCTCAAGCAATCCTCCCACCTCAGCCCCCCGAGGAGCTGGGACCACAGGTGTGCACCACCACTCCTGGCCTCCAAGAACAGATTTATATTTTATTTTCACACTGAAAATTAGTCAGATTTGCTTCAGCCTCAGAGTATGTTTATGTAAAATTAAATGAGCACTGGCAGGGAGCTGATTTTTTTCTTCTAAACTGGAAAAAGGTTAAAGCAAGCACCTGAGTTCCATGAACAGTCGGGACTAAGTCCTGCTTCAGATACGAGACAGTTCAACTCATACAGAGAGTATCCGACTTAACAGTGGTTCAATTTAGGAATTTTCAACTTTACAATGATGCTAAAGCAGTATGCATTCCGTAAAACCGTGCTTTGACTTTTGATCCTTCCCTGGGCTAGCCACACGCCCTACCACACCCACGGCAGGGAGCCGAAGCTCCAGGTCAGCTGCACCAGGAGGAGGGTGAGCAACTCACTCTACAGGCCACTGTGTCCCCAGGTGAGTCTGCCTGCTGCAGGCTGATGCTAACGTTCTGAGCACGTTTAAGGAAGGCCGGGCTAAGCTACAACGGGTGGTAGGTTCTGTGTATTCACTGCATTTTTGACTTGCGATATTTTCAACTTAATGATGGGTTTATTGGGATGCAGCTTCATCATAAGTCCAGGAGCATCTGTATTCAAAATGGATGCTTTATAATTAACACTAATATCTCCTATAGTTTCAAATAGCTAGAAGGAGGATACTGAATGTTTCCAACATGAAAAAATGATAAATGTTTGAGATGATAAGCTAATTACCCGGATCTGATCACTACACATACGTATGGAAACATCATTATGTACCCCATAAATATGTACAATTATTGTATCAGTTAAAAAATAAAGTAAAATAGGCCAGGCACGATAGCTCACGCCTGTAATCCCATCACTTTGGGAGGCCAAGGCAGGTGGATCACCTGAGGTCATGAGTTCAAGACCAGCCGGGTCAACAGGGTAAAACTCCATTTCTACTAAACATACAAAAATTACCTGGGCATGGTGGCGCACGCCTGTAGTCTCAGCTACTTGGGAGGTTGCGGCAGGAGAATTGCTTGAACCTGGGAGGTGGAGGTTGCAGTGAGCCAAGATGGCACCATGCACTCCAGCCTGGATGACAGAGCAAGACTCTGTCTCCAAAAAAAAAAAAAAGTAAAATAAAAGTATTTAAAATTGAATGCTGAGGCAACATAAAATTATACAAATTCACCGCAATTACATCTGTGTCCCTAAAGGGGAGTCCTGGCTGTGGATCTGATGGGGGACACCCCTGGAAGGATGGGGGTCAACTGCCTGGGGAGTAGGGAGGGCAGTATGCTTCAGTGTGGAAGTTGTTGGCAGATGCAGAATCAGTGATGTGATACGAGACTCACTGAAGGAACACGCCAGAAACACACGTCAGGCCCGGAGGCAAAGGAAAAGCAAAGCCAATGTGCAGACACTGGGCCGGCAAGGAGAGAGGTGAAAGCCAGGAGGTCCCGGGTGAGCCTCCTGGCGAGAGTGGTGGCCAAGCCAGAGGCGAGAAAGATGTCCCATGGGGAGAGAAAACCTTTCCACCAAATTTAAAGGAGTCAGAAATGCGCTGCTGATTTAGGCTGCAAGGTTCAATGTAAAGGAAGGTGCAATTTCAGTGTTGTCAGAAACACCCCGAGGTGTGGAGTGGCAGCCACTTCCAGCTTAGCCAGAGGCCCACCCAGAAGCTAAGGTTGGGGGTCACCACACAGGGCAGAGGCCACTTCAACGGAGGGGCAGGGGGAGAGGCGCAGAGACTGGGCATTGTTCTGAGATTTGAGTCACAGCCTGCAGCCAAACGTAACATGCATTTCAACTGAGCGCTCAAGCACTCTGAGGAATTAGGAGAGTGGGTGAGAGATTTAAAAATTCATGGTTGTGAGAGGATTCATATTTGTACAAAAATCATGCACGGCTCCGAAACATGAGTTTTCACCAAACGTCGTGCCCTGGATGTGTTCCCAGGTGTTTCTTCATGTTTCTAAAGGCCGTGTGATGTCCCCCATACCTGGAACAGAAAGGAAGTGGCCATAGCCAGGCCCTGAATGTGCTGAGAAAGGTGCTGGGAGGGGAGGACCTGGACTTCACACTTAACAAGAAGGCTGGGATGTAGCCCACACCTCTCTCCATGCAAGGCCATGCTGTGTGAGGGCAAGGGCCACTCAGGTGGGTAGATGATTAGGCCAAAGACAGAGGCTTATCTGCTAAAGTTCAGATTCTCCCCTGGGGTTCCAGGGGCAAAAGTGATGCTATGACCTGGGTGCTGGGAATAGAATTCTGCCAGCGACCCCTGCTCTGGGCCTAGGCTGGAGGCCTCTGTGCCACCCGGTGGGCTCTTCCCACTTTGGGAGGGTCAGAGAAGCACCCTCTTCCGGGGGGCTCCCTCATGGAGAACACCAGGGGTGGGAGGTGGGTGGTGAGCGGCTCAGGCTCTTTGGGCTTCACCTTCCTGGCCAGGTACTTTGGTTTCTCCCTGGGAGTGGGTTCCAGAAGGGAATCCCCAGGTTCCATGGACCCTGAAAGAGGGGTGGGGTAGACTGTTGACTCTCCCCCAGGAGACCCCCAAGTCACAAAGTGGGCCCGCCCATCTTGGCCATGAAACCTGGTGGATCAAGAGAAGTGGGGGAGCTGAGGACAACGTTGCGGGCTACAGGAGGTCCTTTTGGGGAAAGTGACTCTGATAGCGGGTGTCAGAGCCCCTGGGGGTGTCCCTGCCATGCTCTGGCAGCTTTGCATCATCAAGGAGGATCCCCCAGCAAGGAGGTCTCACCGCCCCCTGGGTTGTCAGGTAAGCTCCTGGGGCAGAGGTGGCACTGGGTCCTCCAATCATCCTGGTGGGGGCTCAGTCTGGATCCCTGGGGGTCTTCCCCACCCCCAGACTTTCATCCACCTCCCCATGGAGTCCTCTGTGCAGGCAAGCACTCCCCTTGCTGGGCCTGCTTCTCCTCTGTCCAGTGCTGAGTGGGATTCTCCTTCAGCTTGTGAGGGGGAACTGTCCCCAAACAGGGACACCCTGGGGGTCCTCTGGAACTGGAAATGCTGGAGGAGAAACTGGCTTTCTCCTCTGAGCCAAAGGGCAATGTTCCTCCAGCAGCTGGGAGTCCACACCCCAGGCAGGCCCCGCCTTCCGCTTGTGATGCGGGGTCCTACCTCTGCAGCTTTGGGTGTCTGAGTCCGAGGCAGCGCTAAGGATGAGGTCACTCTGGAGGGCGGCCCGGGGTTCCAGGTGTGGGGGCATTACCAGGCCTTGAGGAACGTGAAGGATCGCCTGGGCACATGCCCAGGGCGCGACGTTAGTGAAAAGTCATGTTTCAGAGCCACACACGAATCACATTTCCTTATCTCTCTGCACAGTGACCGTGGATTTTTAAATCTCTCATCCGCTCCCCTAATTCCCCAGAGTGCCGGAGCGCTCCGTTGAAATGTGCGTTGCGTTTGGCTGCGGGCCGCGACTGCAATCTCAGAACAATGCCCAGTGTTTCAAAACAACATATTTGTGCAAAAAGAGGCCTCCAGATCTCAGGAAGCGGGAAACAGCTGAAGAAAAAGAACGCCGGCGAAGGGAAAGGACAGGTGTTCCCGTGGGAGGACCGGGGGACCGGGCCCACCGTCCGCCGCTCGGCTGCAGGTGGGGCCCGGCCGCCCCCGATGAGCCCCGCGCCGCGCCCGCCCCGCCTGCACCCAACGGGCGAGTCCACCGCTCGCCCCCTGCGCCAAGGAAAGCTGCAGCCCCGCGCCCACGGAGGACGACCCGTACCGCGGCCAGGGCGGGGCGCGGTCATGAAGGGCGGGGCCAGGCGAGGGGCGGGGCCGCGTGGGTGTGGTCGTGCGGGGCGGGGCCAGGCGAGGGGCGGGGCCGGCCGGGGGCGGGGCCGCGGTGGGTGTGGTCGTGTGGGGCGGGGCCGCGGTGGGGGGCGGGGCCTGTCGCCAAGGACGGGGAGAGAAGGGCAGTGGTCGAGAGAGGACCGAAGAGAGGGGCGGGGCTACCTCCGAGGCGAAGACCAAGAGGGCGGGACGTGCTCACGCGGGGCGGGGCCACGTGTGGGTGCGTGGTTGTTGGGGGCGGGGCCACGGGACGGGCG
This sequence comes from Chlorocebus sabaeus, assembly GCF_047675955.1. Classification (NCBI taxonomy): domain Eukaryota; kingdom Metazoa; phylum Chordata; class Mammalia; order Primates; family Cercopithecidae; genus Chlorocebus; species Chlorocebus sabaeus. Next base: position 129,100,087 of record NC_132913.1, read on the forward strand.
GGTCCCGGCTTCCAGAGCCCGCTGGGCAGCCGTGCCCTTGCTGGAGACCGGTGCCTGGGGCAGGCGGGGGTCCCCGGGGGTTTCCAGCCACAAGGAGGGGTGTGGACAGTTGGGGAATTGGGGCCAGCGCGCGGTCTGCGCAGCCCTCCGCCCCCCAGCAGCAGATCCCTGCCCCTCGCCCGGTCCAGCATCTCGCTCTCCCGCCCCACTCTCTCCACCGGTAGAAGCTTCAGGATGTGCCGCGGAAGGGAAGGGGCGCGGCCGGAGGGACCCCCACCCCGCGATTCTGGCGCCACCTGACCTGCGGGCACCCCTGTCCTCCTGCTTCATCGGCCCCAATATTTCTCGGGTCGGGACTCTGGCCCCCGCTCCCAGGGCGCCAGGCACCGACAGCGGGGAGGCGGCCCCAGGGAAGCCCGGAACGCAGGCTGAGACGCACTGACCAGCTGGGGCGCCACGGGCCGGAGCCTCCGTTTCCCTCTCTGCAAAGCAGGCTCGGCCAAGGAGTAAGCGGGGCTGCTGCGGAGGGTTTGGCAGTGGGGCCAGGGCTGCGCCCGGTGTGTGCGTGAACACCTCCCGCCCGCCCTCAGCGCCCGGTAGCCTCAGGCCCCAGCTCCAACCAGCGCGCCCTGGCCTGTCCTGCCTTGCACGAGACGTCCGCCCCAACCCCACCCAGCCCCCGGTGCTGTGTAACCCAGGGACAAGGGACTGCCCCTCCCAGGGGACGCCCAGCTCGATCCAGTGTGCCCACCACTGTCTCCGGCGACAGGCCAGCCAGGCATAGAGTGGGCATCCTATTCAGGGGGGAGATGGGTGAAGCACACAGGAAAGGGGCATGCGGTGTGGCAGCCTGGGCCTCCCGGCCTTGCCGGACTATGGAGACGGCTGCTGGGACGGGCGGGAGTCAGGCTCCTCAGTGCCAGGACTGGACGCTGTGTCTGCCACTCTGGGGCACTCAGCATTTCCAGGTGGATGGCAGCAACGTCCCTCAGTGTCCTTCACAAAACCCTCCTGAGCCGGGCCTCACTCCGTGCCCACCTGGACTGGGGTCAAGCATCCTGGCCTACATATCTCAAGAGGTTGCAGTGCTGGGCAGCACCCCAGGGATTCAGTCACTTCTGTCCTCACCAGAGGCAGCTCTTCACCTGATGAAGCTGATTTTTTTCTATTTTTAGAGACAGTCTTGCTTTGTCACCCAGGCTGGAGTGCCTCAGTGGTGTGTCCTCAGCTCACTGCAACCTCTGCTTTCCGGGTCAAGCAATCCTCCTGCCTCAGCCTCCTGAGTAGCTGGGACTACAGGCATGCACCACCACGCCTGGCTTATTTTTCTGGTATTTTTAGTAGAGACAGGGTTTCATCCTGTTGGCCAGGCTGGTCTCAAACTCCTGACCTTGGCCTCCGAAAGTGCCGGGGTTACAGGCATGAGCCACCACGCCCAGCCCTGAAGTTGAATTTAAGTTTTGGGAACATTCAAACCCGTTTTGGTGACGCCCAGGTGCCTTCGGGTGCCTCCTAACTGGCTACCCAGCCTCTGGCTCTCACCCAGCCTCCTGGAGGCAGCCAACACCAACCCTGGTCACCGACTGGACCACATCAGACCCCAGACCAAACATTGGCTTTACCTTCAGAGCCTAAACTCCTTGGCCCTCTGGCACGTAGACTCTGGGCAGCAGCTTCCACGGGATGGCACTCTCCTTCATAACTTGTTCCAAATGCAGAGCTTTGAAAACTCCCCTTCCCACTGACCAGCGGCTCCACTTCTGAGCGTTAGTGCTGAGAAAATGTCAGATATGCACAATGATGTAGCTCACACGTCACTGGGCTACGTCTCAACTTAAATACGCAATGACATGAACAATTTATAGAAGACATCCTTCCGATGGAGTATGGCGCAGCCATCAAACCATTGTGCATAAAACATGGTAATGGCTTAGCAAGGTGCTCACAAGCTACAATGCAAGAGGGGAAAACAGAAGAAGTGCTCCTACTAGGTCCTAACTTCCCCCTTCCCCTCTTCCCTCTCTCTCTCCCCTCCTGTAGTTGTATAAAAACATTTCAAATATTTGGCCGGGCGTGGTGGCTCATGCCTGCGATCCCAGCACTTTGGGAGGCCGAGGCCGGTGGATCACCTGAGGTCAGGAGTTCGAGACCAGCTTGGCCAACATGGTGAAACCCCGTCTCTACTAAAAATACAAAAAGTTAGCCAGGCGTGGTGGCGGGTGACTGTAATCCCAGCTACTTGGGAGGCCGAGGCAGGAGAATCGCTTGAACCTGGGAAGCGGAGGTTGCAGTGAGCCAAGATTACATCATTGCACTCCAGCTTGGGCAACAAGAGTGAAACAGTCTTAAAAAAAAAAAAATTCAAATATTTATAATGGTTGCCTGTGAACCAGATTATGAGTCTTATGTTAATTCTTTATATTTTTCTGTATTTTCCAACTTTTATAAAATGAACATATTATTTTCATGAATAGGTTGCCTCTTGGGGACCCAGAAGACCAGCTTCCACTGTGTCCCCCAGCAGCCCTTCCCTCCACCCACCAAGAAGGCTGAGTCACTGACGCAGCCGGGAGTACAGCAATGCCCCTTATCCGTGGTTTTGCTTTTTCATAGTTTCGGTTACCCACAGTCGACCATGGTTCGAAAATATCAGTAAAATAAGTTCAGTAAGTTTGTTTTTTGTTTGGTTTTAGAAACAGGGTCTCACTCTGTTGCCCAGGCTGGTGTGCAATGGCGCAGTCTTGGCTCACTGCAGCCTCCACCTCCCGAGGCTTAAGCGATCCTCCCTTCTCAGACTCCCGAGTAGCTGGGACTACAGGCACACACCACCATGGCCAGCTAATTTTACAGTAAGATGTTTTGAGAGAGGAGAGAGATCATATTCACAAAACTTTTATTACATTATATTGTCATCATTGTCCTATTTTACTATTAGTTATTGTTGTTAATCTCTTACTGTGCCTCATTTGTAAATTAGACTGTATCATAGATATATACATACAGGAAAAAACACAGTATATATAAGATTCAGTACTCTCCGCGGTTTCAGGCATCCAATGGGGGTCATGGAATTTGTCCCCTGTGGATAAGGGGATTTGTGTGTAAAGGAATCTCCAACATAAAGATGGGCTCACAATCAGAACTGCCAAGCACACGAGCTTCCCACTGCGGCTGAAACAGATCGCCACAAATGTGGTGGCTTCAGCCGCACAATTTGCTCTCTTACAGTTCTGGGGTGCAGAAATCCAAAATGGGCCTCAGTGGGCTAGAATCAAGGAGTCGGCAGCGCTGGTGCCTCTGGAGGCCCTAGGAGAGAATCTGTTTCCTTGTCTTTTTCAGCTTCCAGAAGCCACCTGCATCCCTCAGCTCACGGCCCCCTCTCCACCTACAAAGCCAGCGGCAGAGCCTCTCTCTGACCCTCTTGCTTCCTTTTTTTTTTTTTTTTTTTGAGACAGAGCCTCCCTCTGTGGCCCAGGCTGGAGTGAGTGGCGTGATCTCGGCTCACTGCAAGCTCTGGTTCCCGGGTTCACGCCACTCTCCTGCCTCAGCCTCCCGAGTAGCTGGGACTACAGGCACCACCACCTTGCCCAGCTAATTTTTTGTATTTTTTAGTAGAGACGGGGTTTCGCCGTGTTAGCCAGGATGGTCTCGATCTCCCGACCTCATGATCCGCCCACCTCGGCCTCCCAAAGTGCTGGGATTACAGGTGTGATTTTCTTTTTTTAACGCATTCCCATCGTTAAGCACTTGCTTCCATATTATAAGGAGTCTGTGATGATATTAGGGCCACCTAGATAATCCGAGATAATCTCCCATCTCAAGAGTCTCAGCTTACTCATATCATCACTGTCCCTTTTTGCCACATAAGGTCCCATATTCACAGGTGCTGGAGATCAGGACCAGGACATCTTTGGAGGCCATTATTCAGCTACCACATCAAGCATGGAAGACGGCCAAGGCAGAAAGGAAACGCCAGCGCAATCAAGGGAAGGAGTCACCCCACTCCCGCCCCTGGGAAACATAACTGAGAAAGCAATTAGGAGACTCTGGAATGTGTGTAGACATCTTGGAGAGCGCCAGGAAATGCTGGTGTGTGCAGAGAGGGATTCACTGGAGAAAGAAAAGGAACAGTACAAACATGACTTCAAATAAAACGCCACAGTGAAGGGACTGAGTAGCAAAATGGATGAAGATGAAAACATTGATAGGATGAAGACTGAGCCCAGGAAGGAGACTCTGCAGATTGTGGACCTAGAAATAAATTGTCAAGGAAAAGCTGAGAAACTGGTGGCGAGATCCACAAGTTGTTGTAGCCATCCAGCAGGCATTCCAGAAGGGCAGAGAGGGAGGAGGGCAGAGAGGAGGCCCCACCCACAAACAGACACACAGGCGCACACAGACAGATGCACACCACACACACACACACCACACAGACACATACATACCACACACACACAGACGCACACACCAGACACACACTATACATACACACACCACACACACACCCCACGTACACACCACAGACCCACAGATGCACACACACACCAGACACACACACCACACACACAGATGCACACACCACACAGATGCACATAGATGCACTCACCCACCACCCATACACACACATACAAACCACATAGACACACCCCCACATACACACCACACATACACACAGATGAACACACACACACACCACATAGACACTACCCACCTATACATAAACACACACAGATACAGACACACAGACATACACACACAGGAAAATTTTCCCCAAACTGAAGAGAAATGTAAGTTTTCAGGTTAAAAGTGGAAAACAAAATATTGACCTGACACATGATAGTTAGTCTTTAAAACTGTAATGATAAAGACAAATCTTAAAATCTGAGAGGGGAATTGTGTCCCCACAAAAAATATGTTCAAGCCCTGCCCCCAGCAGCTGGGAGTGTGGCTTGACTTGGAAATAGTCTTTGCAGATGTGATCAGGTTGACAATAGGTCACCCTGGATTAGGATGGGTCCCGTGGCCAGTGACTGGTGTCCTTAGAGCAGGAGATCTGGACACAGAGACACCGGGAGGAGGCCACGTGGTGGGAGAGGTGGACGTTGGAGCCATGCAGCAGCGAGCCGAGGACTGCCGGGGACCGCTGGCAGGTGCCCGAGCGAGGAGATGGGCATGAGGCTGGCCCTGCCCTGGAGGCCTCAGAAGAGCACATCCCGCCAGCACCCCGACTTCTGGACTTCCAGCCTCAGGGACAGTGAGAGAATAAGTGTCTGCTGTGCTAAGCTACCAGGTTCGTGTCAGGAAACTAATGCAGGAGGCAGGGAGGGAGGGAAGGGAGGAGGAGGAGAGGAAGGCTATGAGGCAAAAAAGGAACACAAATCAGATTGACATGTACAACTGGAGTATAAAGACCAAGGGGTGACGGCTTCACATCTGTCCGCAGTCATCATCTTTCAAGCACGAGAGGAATTCCAGGCATTTGCCTGGACTCCCACCCTGACTCAGGGAGTTTGCCCCCACAAGCCCGCTTAAGGGAAGGAATGATGGGACAACACTGTCCACGAGAAAACAAAAGGCCCTGGAATGAAGCCGCACAGCAGGCAGAGGCCAGCGAAGTGTGCACCGGAGTCCACAGGCGCTGATTGTAAACCTAAGAGCGCAGGGCAGCCACCATCCCTGTTATCTATGTCTCCTTAGCCCTCTCTCCCTCCCAAATCCTTCTACAATAATAGGAAAGGAATTGTAAAAACTTCCCCCTAAAGGGGAAAAGTCCACAAGAAAAAAAAAAAAAAAAGCTGGGGAGGAGACAACAGTAGAAGAGAGGTTTGCTTTTTTTTTTGGTGGGGGACTGAGTCTCTCTCTGTCACCCAGGCAGAGCGAACCTTTGCTTCCCGGGTTCACAAGATTCTGCTGCCTCAGCCTCCTGAGTAGCTGGGATTACAGGCGTGTGCCACCACGCCCGGCTAATTTTTGTATTTTTAGTAGAGATGGGATTTCACCATGTTGCCCAAGCTGGCCTTGAACTCCTGACCTCAAGTGGTCCACCCACCTCGGCCTCCCAAAGTGTTGGGATCATAGGTGTGAGCCACTGCGCTTGGCAAGATGAGAGGTTTTGATGTCCCCCACATTTTAACCCAAAGCCGAGGAGGGTGACTGACTTAGCAGGTGTAGCTGTCAGCCTCAGGGGAGCTCTGCTGTGGCAACAAACAGCCCTGGAATCCCAGTGGCTCCGGCAGCCCAGGCTGCTTCCTCACGCAGGCACACGCCTATCCCGGATGCTCTGCCGCTGTCTCACACTCCATCCTCCTCCCACTTTACCCCAGGAGCCAGCAGCCCTCCCTGAGACAGAGCTGTCCTGCGCTGGAAAGGGGCACAGCTCCTCAAACGTCTGCTGGGAGGGGATGGTCATCACCTGCTCATGCCCCACTGGCTGAGGTACATCAGGAGGCCCAGCCTCAGGCCCACTGGAGGACACCATCCTCCTCCCACAGGCGCGGACGACAAGCACTGTGACCATGGCATGGATGAACAGCGGGGTTGGGGCTGGGAGCACAGGTTGCTGTGGAAGACCCCACACCCCTTCCCCACCTCCCAAGGCCAGGCCCGATGGCCCTTCCAAAGCTGACAAAACAAGGTCTTCTCTGGAGAAACTGGATCTAAGGGGTTATAGCTGAGGGACACGGGATGGCTAAGACTTGGGGAGAAGGTAGAGGAGGGGCTGCCTCCTGACTTGTAGCCCCTGGAACCCTTCTTGCACTTGGCTCAGACTGCCATTAGCTAGACAGGGACCCCCAACCCCAAGCAGGAGACCTCACGGGCTGTGCTGGGGGATGCTGAACTGCCTGGGAAAAAGACCTCCTTTTGGGGTCCCCAAGAAAGAAGCAGGCCAGTCCCCAGGCTCCACCTGGACACCCAACAAGGAGTTGCTAGGTATGCTCCTTCTACGGAAGGGCAGGCCTTCCCCCACAAAAAGGAAGGACCAAAGCACACAGAGGAGCACCTGGGGGAAACTGAGGTGCAGCAAGGAGCAGTGAAAATGCCACCTACCAAAAAAAAGTCCCTCAACATGACAATCCTCAGAGAGATAAGAGATGACACCTTGGACCCACAGCCAAGCCAATCTGGGGAAGAAAAAAAAAAAAGGTAAATTCTTTCTCACATTCACAAAAATAGTTCTGAAAACCACTTCAAGCTGGGTGTGGTGGCTCATGCCTGTAGTCCCAGCTGCTCAGGAGGCTGACGCAAGAGGACTGCTTGAGCCCAGGAGCTTGAGGCTGCAGTGAGCTGTGATGGTACCAATGCACTTTAGCCAGGGTGATAGAGCAAGACTCTGTCTCTAAAATAAATAAATACAGAAATAAAATAAAAATAAAAACCACTTCAGTTCCTGGCCGGGCACAATGACTCATACCTGTAATCCCAGCACTTTGGGAGGCCGAGGCGGGTGGATCACCTGAGGTCAGGATTTTGAGACCAGCCTGGCCAACATGGTGAAACCCCATCTCTACTAAAAATACAAAAAGTAGCTGGGTGTGGTGGTGGGCACCTGTAGTCCAGCTACTTGGAGGCTGAGGCAGGAGAATTGCTTGAACCTGGGAGGCAGAGTTGCAGTGAGCTGAGATCACACCACTGCACTCCCGCCTGGGTGGCAGAGAGAGACCCCGTCTCAAAAACAAAAAACAAAAAAAAAAAAACTTCAGTTCCTGAGTCCTGACGTCCTTTCCAAATACCACATAAAAGTAAAATGAGGCCAACATGAAAAATCAAAACTACAAAACATCCTTTCCAAATACCACATAAAAGTAAAATGAGGCCAACATGAAAAACCAAAACAACAAAACACCCGAGAAGGTCAGGAACAAAGCCTGGGCGAGCGGGGCGTGGTCTCTGGGTGGGGAAGCCCCGTTCAAACCGAGGCTGGAGAGAGAGGATGGGTACATTTGACTCAGAAAATGTGCAATCTCTGCACAGGAAAAGAAAGAATCTGAAGGGAAAGCCTGGTGAGAAATATCTGCAGCATTTACAACCAACTAAAGCAATAATCCCAGAGAAATGGGCAAATTCTCTACCTAGAGATCCCAAGAGTCCAATGAGGAACAGGGGATGAAACACGCTTGGCCTTACAGGCAGCCTGGGATGTGCACAGCGAAGCTACCTGGTGTCACCATTCATCTGCCGGGTCAGCAATACTTAAAGATTTTGTAATATCAAGGGTTGGCAGGGTGCTGCCAGAGGGGGTAGGTTCCAGCCAGGGCAGCTCTGTCCACAGTGGGAGAGGATGTGGCTGGCCTGGTTGAGCCTGGACATGAGGCTGCATCAGGACCCCCTGGCCTGGCTGAAGCCCACTCTTTCAGACCCCTACTGGGGAGGGAAGGGGATAGGTGTATGGGGGGTGCTAAAAGCATGAGACTGCAGCCCCTGCTTGGCCTGTGGTCACTTGCCCATGCCTGGCTGCAAGGCTAGTGGACAAACTCTCCAGCCGCGCGGGTTCCCGGCTGTTTACTTAGCACTCATCTGAGTTTATACAAAACCCTTCTGGTCCAAGCTCTGATCCTTCATTAGTAAGAGGAATGAACTTCTGGGAAAAGTGAATGGGGAGGGGCTGTTTGCTCAGGGAGCTGTCTGGGCAAATGGAGCAACAGGCCCACAGACCTCGGCGCAGAAAGTGTATGGTGCCCCCTCAGTCAGGTACATCCCATCTGATCATCTCCTATCACCACAGATCCCTGCATGAGTGACAGACCAGTGGCATGTCCCCCTTTCCAGATGGGGAAGGGGCTCCAGGCAGCTTGTGGGAGGAGAGCCTCCAGCCCAGGAGGCTCCTGTCCGTCTGTCTCTGCACCACACACCTCTCCCAAGGGGGCCGCTCGGGTCACCTGCCCTGACAACCGCTCTCACGGTACCTCGTTCAGCCTGTGCAAAGTGTAGGGGCTTGGTGTACAATGCTGAGCCTCCTGGGGTGTGAACAGTCCCTGGCTCCATGCCCAGGGTAGGATGGGGTGCTCGCAGAAGCATCCGAGAGACCCTCCCTGGAACTGGCCCACTGCAGACTCTGCCCATCACCTCGAGGCCTCTCCTTGGAGGGTCCTGATATGGAAACCAGGGGAATGATCTCATCCAGGGGCCTGGGCCAAGCTGAGAGGGTTTGCGAACTGATGCCCACTTGACCACTTTATTAGCTTCTGCTGCTGGTTCTCTTAAAACGTCTCCAGGGCTGGAGGATGCTATAAATTTTTGGTCAAGGATCCTCTGGCAGCCTCACCGTGCCAGCATCGGTCACATGGCCCAGCCCTAGACCTCCCAGAGAGAGGCCGGGGCCTGGGGTGCCTTTTCTGGAGGGGCAGATCACACATTCCCTTCCTTCTAGAAGCAGTGTGAGGGCTGCTTTTCTGTGACTCAGAACCAGCACATCCCACCACTCACTGCAGACAGGAAATATTTAGTTGCTTCATGAAGAAGTAGACATTCTGGACCATGAGAGAGAAGGGCAAGGAAGGACCCTGAGGTTTAGAATAAGCTGGTCTCACTGCCGCAGATGACTTGGGGGACCCACTAACGGGGTGGGGGGCACAATAGCAGCAGCCCCTGCTGTTGGCTCAGTCCACTCGGGGCTTACCACAGCCCGTCTGCCTCCCAGGCCCAGGGAAACCCCCCAGGAGGTGGGAAGACCTGGGGGGGTGTCCCTCTGCCCAGGAGGAAGGCTTGCACTGGCCAAGTGAAAACACAGGAATCCCGTTCTAGTCCTAGTGAGAAGGTTCTGACCGCCCTACCCACCCAGTATTCGCCTCGGCCATGTGCACCAGAGTGGGGGTGACTTGTGGGGTGGGGCAGGGGGTGCTCTGTGAGGAATGCTGGGTGGCAGAGTTTGAAGATGGGGGAAGAATGTTCCAGGAAGAAGGAAAGTGATCTTTGAGGAGCAGGGGAGGAGGCTGCAGAGGCAGGAGGGGCTCTGGGCTCACTGAGGGTGCCAGGGCTGACCGGAGGGAGGAGGGGTGGCTGGGACGGGGCAGCAGTGGCGAAGTAGCCAGGCAGCTACCCCAGGATGCATTTTGAAAGGAGAACAGGAGGTGTGGCCCACCCACAAGTGGCTTCCTCCATGCGGCCTGGGTCACCCCATGCGCAGGGAACTGGCCGATGGGAATGTCCTGGCCCCAGCAGAGACACCAGGCTCTGATCCAACTCAGAACGCCAGACTCCCTCAGAGCGCCGTAGCCCATCTCTTGCACCCGCAGCACGCCCTGCACTCCAGAGGCTTCCTGCGAGCTGCATGTGTTCGGCCCCACCTAGTTCCTCTGGCCTGTCCACGCCGTGCCGGTCCACACCCCTGTACACACTGACAGCTCAGTATCCCTTAGGGGCTGGGCTCAGAACAGACCCTCTAAAGGAGGAGGCCAGAGTGACCGGGCACGGTGGCTCATGCCTGGAATCCCAGCACTTTGGGAGGCCAAGGCAGGGAGATTATGAGGTCAGGAGATCGAGACCATCCTGATTAACACAGTGAAATCTCGTCTCCACTAAAAAAAAAAAAAAAAAAAAAAAGCTGGGAGTGGTGGCAGGCACCTATAGTCCCAGCTACTTGGGAGGCTGAGGCAGGAGAATGGCGTGAACCCAGGAGGCGGAGCTTGCAGTGAGCTGAGGTCACACCACTGCACGCCAGCCTGGGTGACAGAGCGAGACTCTGTCTCAAAAAAAAAGAAAAAAGAAAAAAAGAATAAGGCCGGAGTGGTGGCTCATGCCTGTAATCCCAGCACTTTTGGAGGCTAAGGTGGGAAAATCCCAGCACTTTTGGAGGCTAAGGTGGGAAAATCGCTTGAGCCCAGGAGTTCAAGACCAGCCTGGGCAACATGGTGAGACTTCGTCTCTGAAGATAAGTTGTTTTTGTTCGTTTGTTTTGTTTTGTTTGAGACAGCGTTTCGCACTTGTTGCCTAGGCTGGAGTGCAATGGCACGATCTTGGCTCACCGCAACCTCTGTCTCCCGGGTTCAAGCGATTCTCCTGCCTCATCCTCCTGAGTAGCTGGAATTACAGGCACGCGCCACCATGCCCGGCTGTTGTATTTTTAGTAGAGACAGGGTTTCACCATGTTAGCCAGGCTGGTCTCGAACTCCTGACGTCAGGTGATCCACCTGCCTTGGCCTCCCAAAGTGCTGGGATTACAGCCGTGAGCCACCACGCCTGACCCTAAAAAAAAGTTTTTTAAACTTCGCCAGGTGTGGTGAAGTTTAATTCAGTTACTCAGGAGGCTGAGGCATGAGAATCACTTGAACAGGTGTGGTTAAGTTTCCTCAGCTACGCAGGAGGCTGAGGCACGAGAATCGCTTGAACAGAGGAGACCGACCTGAACAAGCCACTTCAGCCTGGGTGACAGAGAGAGATCCTGACTCAAAAAAAAAAAAAAAGAGCAGGGCCAGGCAGGACCCACCTATGCCTGAAGCTGCAGCTCAACCCCCCGTTCCCCGCCCCCATCTCCTGCATGACTTTTTCCCTGCAAGTATGTACTTTCCTCTGCAATGCCAGCGCGTTCAGAAACTCACATCCCACTTTTAAACGCTGACACCTATGACAAGCTCTTCCTTGATGGTAAGGAGCCCTCGGCCACGAGCAGCAAGCCCAGCTTATAAAGGACAAGGGGTTCGGTCACCTTCCAGCCCATCAAGGATCACTGCTGGGTAGAAACCACGGCTCTGTGGGGCTTGTGGGCGGGTCCTGCCCTCCTCAGAGGCAGCCTGCAGTGACCAGGAGGTGATGGGGGTTGTCAGCCTGGGGCATGTCCAGACACACACCACCCAGCAGATAGATTCTGGGCAGCTCACCACACAGCCCTCTGCCTGGTTTCGAAAAAAAGGGACCATCTGAAGGCCACGGGGTGGTGGGTGGAGAGGCCAGTCCAGAGTGAGACGGCCGGCACAAAGTCCAAGGGCTCTGCTGTCACTGACCCCAGTGGCCTACAGGCTGAATGCCCACCCAGTCCCATCCTCCCCTGCGTCACTGACCCCAGTGGCCTGCAGGCTGAACGCCCATCCATCCCCGGCATGGCATCCCCACTGTACCTGAGACAGGGTTATTTATTTATTTTGAGACGGAGTTTCACCCTTGTAGCCCAGGCTGGAGTGCAGTGGCACGATCTTGGTTCACTGCAACCTCTGCCTCCTGGGTTCAAGCAATTCTGCCTCAGCCTCCTGAGTAGCTGGGACTACAGGTGCCCACTACCACACCCAGCAAATTTTTTGTATTTTTAGTAGAGACGAGGTTTCACCATGTTGGCCAGACTGGTCTCCAACTCCTGACCTCAGGTAATCCACCCACCTCACCTCCAAAGTGCTGGGATTACAGGTGTAAGCCACTGCAACCGGCTGAGACTGGGTTATTTACAAAGAAAAGAGATTTGGGCCGGGCGTGGTAGCTCACGCCTTTAATCCCAGCACTTCAGGAGGCTGAGGAGGGTGGATCACAAGGTCAGGAGATGGAAACCATCCTGGCCAACACGGTGAAACCCCGTCTCCACTAAAAAATACAAAAAAGTACTCGGGCGTGGTGGTGGGCGCCTGTAGTCCCAGCTACACAGGAGGCTGAGGCAGGAGAATGGCGTGAACCCAGGAGGCAGAGCTTGCAGTGAGCCAAGATCACGCCACTGTACTCCAGCCTGGGTGACAGAGCGAGACTCCGTCTCAAAAAAAAAAAAAAAAAAAAAAGGAAAGAAAAAGAAAAGTTATTTAATTGGCTTACCATTCCATAGGCTATACAGGAAGCATGGCTGGGAGGCCTCAGGAAACTTACAATCATGGCGGAGGGCGAAGAGGAAGGAGGCACGCCCTGTGTGGCCAGAGGAGGAGGACGAGCGTGAAGGGGGAGGTGCCACACACTTTTAAACAGGCAGATCTCGTAAGTACTTACTCACTATCACGAGAACCGCAAATTCGCCCCCGTCATCCAATCACCTCCCACTAGGCCCCTCCCCCAACACTGGGGTTTACAATTTGACACGAGATTTGGGGTGGGACACAGATCCAAGCTGTATCACCCACACAACTCACTTCAGGGTCTAGCATTGGCAAGGGCAGTTGCCTCTACCCCGAGGGGTACCCCTCAGTGAGGGAAGTCTCTGGACACAGGGAGGGAGGCTCTGGAAGCCTTCTAAGACGGGCAGACCTCCCTCCCCACTCCATGATAGGAGAGTCTCAGATCTGCCTCAGACTCATCAGGCAAAGGAAATGGATGACAGATCCATGCACAGCATCTGGGATTTGCAGCCAGCTGGAGCAGGTGGCTGCACAGAGGAAGGTGCCCTGCTGCTGGGGGGCATCACACATTTGCCACCATGGGAGGGAGGGCTTAGCTCGGTCTCCAAGGTGGCACAAGGCCACAGCAGCCTTCCAGGAGGACAACCAGGATGCCCCTGTTCTGTGCCGTCAGGGGCTGGCTCTGTATGGCAGGGCCCGAGCCAAGGGGGGGAGAGGACCAGGGTGGGGGAGGCAAGCAGCCATCGCATGAGTGATGAGACAGAGAGGAGCCATGAGGAGGTGAATGGCTAGGCTGGGAGAAGCCCAAGGCTGAGGGGCTGGCTTGAATTTGGAATGCTGAATGTGGGCATCACTGGGTTATGGACCCCTCCGTGCCCTACTCTGTGACCACACAGCAGCCTTGAGTGAGCAGGCTCTTACGGAAATCCATCATCCTCCAGGTCACATTCCACAGGAGCTGATGGGGGCCCACCTGCTTCCATGCCACCCAGGGCCAGGTATGAGACCCAGGCCTGACCGCTTAGCACCTTCCCCATGTCCAGCCATAGCTGGCTTGGAAACGGGCAGAGTACAGGAGCTGCCCACCACAGGGGATCTCCCAGAGCTACCTGGACAGCCTGACCTTTTTCCACTGGCAAAGCCTGAACTTGTGAGGTATAGACAGGGAGCTGTGAGCTTTATCCCGCAATTACACCAGGACAGTCTAAGAGTGGAGCCATCACAGAGGAACACAGATGGAAAGTGACTCCTGGATCCAGCTATGCCTGAAACCAACAGACCTCTCTCTCTGGTCACACAGATCAACAAACTGCCCGTGCTTAAGCCAGTCTGGTGGGCTGGTATCAGCACTCAGAAGCCTACTCACCAACCAGGGACCGAGTTCCATGCTAGGTCAACACTGGGGCAGAGAGACGAGTCAGATGCATGGCAAGAGTGCATGCAAGAATTCTGCAGAGACAGAAAATCAGGGACAAAGGTGACCAGAGAATTGTAGGCTCCCAAGAAGTCAAAGCACTCTTGGGAAATTGAGGGCTGGGACTGGGCCTCCTCCAGGTCTCAATGGACAGGAAGACCTCAGCTGACTCCAAGCTTTTTAAGGTCTGAATAAGGGTTTGCGGTCTAGGTACTCCAGATTGCTTAATCTAATCTGCTCTCTTTTTAAAATTTGTTTTAGAAACGAGTCTTTGCTAAGTTACCCAGGCTGAGTGCAGTGGCTATTCACAGGCACTACAGCCCTGAACTCCTGGGCTCAAGCAATCCTCTTGCCTCAGTCTCCAAAGTAGCTGGGACTACTAGTGCGGTGTCACTGTGCTGGACTTGATCTCCTCTTCATAAACACTTAGGTCATTTTCAGTTCCTTACTGCTAGCAACGTTCCGTATCGAACATCCAGAGCACAGCTTTACCTGGTTTCTGCAGCTCCTGGGGTACAGAACATGTCTATCAATTATGCCCAGTGACCCACTATCCCCATGTCAGTGCCCAAGAGACAGCTCCAACAGGAGACAGGAAGCAGGAAGTATGAGTTCATTTTGCACAGGAGGAAACTGAGCCTGTGAATGGGGCAGGAAGTTGCCTGAGGCTACACAGCGGGAAGGTTGCAGGTGTGAGCTTCCTGGTCTCCTCCCTGCAATTATAGGCTCTTCCCCTGACAGAAGTACTTCAGGAACCATGGAGTCAGACCCCAAGGTTTACGGTCTGGCCATGCCCAGTCTTGCAGTGACTCCTTGGGAGAACTCTTTTCCCTCTCTGCATTTTTATAATGCTAGCTATAAAATACAGGGAATCCCAAAACTGACTGCTCTTCAGAAATTCGAGGCACACACTGTCCAAGGAGCTCTAGACTCTGCATGAAAGAGTACATTAAAATGCACCCTCAGATTTTACAGTATTATAGCTTTTCTGAAAAAGCAGTTAACAATGACTGAGCACTTATTACATGACATGGATTAAGAATTCGGTCCTCCCAACAATCCTGGGAAATAGGTATTATTATTCTCCCTACTCCCCAGTTAGGAAAGTCATAGCAGATAGAGGTTCCACAGCTTTCGTATCTTCTGGTAATGTTCCTTACAGGTTTTGGTATTAATGTTACATTGACCTCATAAAATGAGTTGGGAAATACTCCCTCATTTTTAGTCTCTGTGCAGGTTTGTATGAGACTGGTGGTATTTTTTTTAACTGCTGAGAATTTCTCAATGAAACCATCTGAACCTAGAATTGTTTTTGTGGGAAGATTTTAAATTACAGATTCAATGTATTTAATTGGTGTAGGACTATCCAGATTTTCTATTTCTTTTAGCATCAGTTTTGGTAAGTTGTGTATCATCTACAATTTCAAATGTACTGTTGAAAAGTCCTCCATACTATCTTCTTATCCCTTTAATGCTTGTAGTATCTATAGTGATGTCCTCTTTTTCATTCTTGATAGTGAAATTTGTGTTATCTTTGTTCTTACTCAATCTTTCCAGTGGTTTATCAGTTCTATTAATCTCTTCAAAGAACCAATTTTTGGCTTTATTGATTTTCTCATTTTTTGCTTTATTCCATTAATTTCTGCTCTTATTTTTATTATTTCATCTTTAGTTTTTTCTTCTTCTAGCTTCTTGAGTGGAAGCTTAAGAGCAGTAATTTTCTTTTTTTTCTTTTTTTTTTTTTTTGAGATGGAATCGCACTCTGTTGTCCAGGCTAGAGTGCAGCGGCATGATCTTGGTTCACTGCAACCTTCACCTCCCAGGTTCAAGCAATTCTCCTGCCTCAGCCTCCTTAGTAGCTGGGATTACAGACACCTGTCACCACACCCAGCTCATTTTCTTGTATCTCTAGTAGAGATGGGGTTTTCACCATGTTGACCGGGCTGGTCTCGAACTCCTGAGCTCAGGTGATCTGCCCACCTTGGCCTCCCAAAATGCTGGGATTACAGGCGTGAGTCCCTTTGGCCTAATTTTCAATCTTTCTTCTAAAGCTATCCAATTTTCTCTAAGCAGTGTTTTAGTTGTACTGCACAGCATTTGATATGTCTTATTTTTCACTGTTCTTGTCTACATATTTTACCCCTTCCACTGTGATTATTGACCCATTGATTATTTATAAGTGTGACATGTAAGCCGGCATGGTGGCTCACGTCTGGAATCCCAGCACTTCGGGAGGCCGAGACGGGCGGATCACGAGGTCAGGAGACGGAGACCATCCTGGCTAACACGGTGAAACTTCGTCTCTACTAAAAATACAAAAAATTAGCCGGGCGTGGTGGCGGGCGCCTGTAGTCCCAGCTACTGGGGAGGCTGAAGCAGGAGAATGGCGTGAACCCAGGAGGCGGAGGTTGCAGTGAGCTGAGATCGCCCCACTGAGCTCTAGCCTGGGCGACAGAGGGAGACTCCGTCTCAAAAAAAAAAAAAAAAAAAGTGTGACATGTAATTTCCAAACATTTGCAGATTTTCCAGTTATTGACTTTTAATTCAGAGAGGACACACTGTATGATTTCAATCCTTTGAAATCTGCTGAGACTTGTATAAGGTCCATGGTCTATTTCGATAAACATCCTATGTGCACATGCGAAGAGTATGTTTTAGTGTTATAAATGTGAATTAGGTCACGTTGGTTAATCCTATTGTTCAAACTGTGTGAGGCTGATTCAAAGATAAACCAGTGGGATACAGTTCCGAAAGACACACACACACACACACACACACACACTCTCTCTCTCTTCAATGATGTTGAGATGTTGGGGACTCCTCCAATTCGGTGAAAAAAAAATTATGCTTTTCAATAAATGATGCCAGGTCAATTAGATATCCACACGGAAAAAAATGAGCTCTGGCCCCGTACCACACCATTCACAATAATTAATATGTAATCAATCATAGATCTAAATATGAGCCCTAAAACAAGCTTCTAAAACACAGGAGGATATCCTAATAAAAGGTTACTAACTATAAAGAAAATATTGATAAATTGGACATCACTAAGAGTAACTCCTGTTCATCCAAAGCAAAAGTAAACCACAAAATAGAAGAAGCTATTTGCGATAACGTCAATCAACGGGAATCCAAGAATCCGTCTACAATACGAAGGGCATGCGTCGGACCAAGAACTCGTAACCAGACTATGGAAAGAACCTCTACGAACGAAGCAGACAGACAACCCGATTTTCAAACGGACCCGGGCGAACACCCAGGCGGCCGGGGCTGGTTCTAGGTCCCCACCGCTCCGCCTTGCAGGGGCCGCTCCGGCCTGGTCGCCTTCTCCGGGCGCATCCAGGGAACTCGCTCGGTCCTCCTTAAGCGGGGAGGCGGTCGGAGGAGCTCGGGCCGCGTCTCCCCGACTCCGCCCCCGGGGGTTGCCTTTCCCTTAGAAGGCCAAGCCCTAAGCCCAGCCTCTCGCCGGCTGGGAGTCGCGCGGTGCCCCCCTCGCTGCCCAGGACCCCGACGCCGCGGCCGCAGCCCCCAGCGAGCGCGGGAAGCCCCGCGGACCTCGCGCTCCCGACTCGGGCGCGGACGGGGCGGGCGCCGGGGCGGGGCGCGCGTCCTCGCGGGTCTGAATGGAAGGGTCGAGGTCGTCGGCGGCGGCGAGCAGATCCTGAAGCCAGAACTCCACCCCGGCGCCCGCGCCATGCGGCGGGAGAGGTGAGCGCGGCGGGCGTGGCGTCCGTGCCGGGGTGCCCGGGGTGCCACGGGAACGGCGAGGCCGGGGACACGCGCGCAGGACGCGAGCGGCGGAGGTGGGCGGCCCCGGGCGGGGGCGGGGCGGGCCGGGGTCCGGGCAGTCGCCGTGGGGGACGCGCTGGGCTGTGCCCTCCGCCCCCGCCGCCCACGCAGTCGTCTTCGAGGGCGGGCCCGGCGGCCCCGGAGCAACCCGCCGTCTCCCCGCGGCCCCTCCGCTCCCTGCCAGCCGCGGGGAATGTCTGTGGCTGAATCGAGGCTCTGAAAGAACGTGGCGCTGGGTTTTTAAAGATTTGGGGCACAAAAAACGACAGCGGACCGGGCGCCGGCTACGGCCCTTCCCGAGGGCCACGCCCAGCCCGGCGCCCCGCGCGCCCCGTTCCCCGCGCCGCTTCCCTCCACCCGGCTGAGCGCTTGTGCCCGCAGGTGCGGCGCCCCCCACCCGCGTCGCCGCCATGGAGGTGCTGCGGCGCTCCTCGGTCTTCGCCGCCGAGATCATGGATGCCTTTGACCGCTCGCCCACCGACAAGGAGCTGGTGGCCCAGGCCAAGGCGCTGGGCCGGGAGTACGTGCACGCGCGGCTACTGCGCGCCGGCCTCTCCTGGAGCGCGCCCGAGCGCGCCGCGCCTGTCCCGGGACGCCTGGCCGAGGTGTGCGCGGTGCTCCTGCGCCTGGGTGAGTGCGCCCTGGTGGGACCCCCAGCTGCGCCTCCTCCCCTGCTGGGCCGCAGCCTCCCTCCGAGGCCGAGATGGGGGGCTGGCCCAGGGGCGCCCACCCCCTGCCTGGGACGGCCAGGCGCTCGGGACAGGGCCACCCAGGCGGGTGCTCCCAGATCTGCTCTCAGGCCTCCCACGCCACAGGCGCCCCCATCAGCTGCCTGCTCAGCCCAGATTTCAGCCATGCTGGCCATACACAATAGAAAGCTCCAGAAAGAATAATCTATTAGTGGGTGGCTAAGCTCCCACAGTGACCCTTGTTCTCAGCTGGGCACAGAAACCCTTTGTAGGAGCACGTGTCCCGATGTTTATTTTGGAAAACAGATCCTTGCTGTTACTGGCCGAGATCCCGCCCGCTGCCCTCTGGATTCCAAGGCCTCCGAGGCCCCCCACTGGAAACTGCGCCCACCGGGCTGGGTAGCCACAACCTCAGTATTCGTTGGTGCTGTGAGGACATCTGGGGGTGCTCGGTTCTGGGGTCACACAGCCCACTGGCTGCCCCCACTGTCTCCAAGGTCTGGACTGCAGAGGGTGGGACCAGCCGTCCCTCACCACAGCTGGGCTGCCGCAGTCACCTGTGAATGTTTATGAGGTGCCCAAAGAGGGCACATGGGGCGCTTGTGGCCGAGCCCGGGAAGGGGAGGTGACAGCAGCGGTGAAACTCTGAATCGGTGGCTCTTCAGGCAGGGGGTTGGGGTTGGGGTTGGAGGTCACGACCCTGTGAGGGGACATGCTGCCTCCTTTCAGGCTGACGCTGGCATGGGCTGTGGGTGGCCCCTGCCTTTATATGGTGGGCTGGGCCCAGAGAGCAAAGCTGTGTAGAGCTGGCCTGCCCAGGAGTGTGTGTGGGGTACACACAGAATCCATGGGGACCAGCACAGAGCCTCCAGGAGGAGGTGGAGTCCCATGTGAGGCCTAGGTCGGAAGGAGGGAGAGGTCTGTGGGTGGGAGCGAGGCGGTTGGTGGGACTCCGTGAGACCCGCCACCTGCTGCTGCCTCTAGCCAGACTCTGAGAATGACCCTAGGGGATCCTTTAGTGGCCTTCTGAGAAGATGATGCCAGATTCCTGGAATGGCTGAGAGGAAGTCCCAAATGTCCAGGGGGTCCCAGAGGGACACAGCTCAGACCTGCATCTGCCCTCACAGCTACTCAGGGTCAGTCTCCTGAGGCCAGTGCTGTCTCCTTGCCCTCGGGCAGCACAGACAGGAAGAAGCCTGGGTTGTGTCCCCACCTTCAGTCTGGGGCCAGCCTGCAGCAGCCCTGGAGGTCTGTGTTTGGGAGCCGCAGGGTCAGGCCTGGGAATTTCCATGTCACCCCCACCCCCGGTCAGCCTCTCCTGGGCTCTGCTCTGGTTCCAGATCTTAATTAGTGAGATACAGAGCAGCTGGCTCCGGGGATGAGGGTGCCTTTATCGGCGAGAATGGTCCGGTCAGCAGCATACCCTGTTTGCTTTGGCTGGAGAATTGGCTGGGCTGGGGACTCCCAATCCCAGGGCCCTGTGGCATTCCCGGCACCATCTGCCCTGTGCTTGTGCACTGCTGCTGCCAAGGGCGCCACAGGCAGCACTCGGGGCGGTGGGCCTGTAGGGGGCCGTCCTCGGCTGCTAGGGTGGGCTGATGCAGTGCCACCTCCAAGCACGTCCCCTTGGCAGCAAGAGCCCAGGTGGGAGTGTAGCAGTGCGGGTGGCCCAGGACAACGGCTCACCCTCTGCACCTGAGCAGTCCCTGAGCCATGCTAGGGCCTGAGCCAGGCTCTCGGGCTTCCCCCTGCTCTCACCCCGAAGCTTTCTCTGCCCAGCCCCTCTCCACGTCGGGCTCTGGCCGCCTGCCTGGTCCCTCCTGCTCTGGGCAGCTCAGCTGCCTGTCGGCTGTGAGTCACCAGCAGGCACGGCCCACGCTCTCGCAGGATTCCCGCCCCACCGGCTTGGCCGGCTTGGCCTAGGGGCTGGCTCATCAGAGGGGCAGGACGAGGGGCACCCTCAGCACTTCCTTGGTCTCCTGGTCTCTAGGGGCCAAGGTTGGGGGACGGCTCAAGGGAGGTCAGATGGGGTTAAGTGGAGGTGGGAATCAGACAAGTTAAGTCAGGAACAGGCCGGAATTCAAGCAGGGTCAGGTGGGGTCAGGTGCAGGGTGTGCCCCAAGCCAGTTGTGTCCCAGGGAGCTGGGGTGTGGGCTGTCTCTCACTGCCTTTGTGACCACACAGGGGACGAGCTGGAGATGATCCGGCCCAGCGTCTACCGCAACGTGGCTCGTCAGCTGCACATCTCCCTGCAGTCTGAGCCTGTGGTGACCGATGCGTTCCTGGCCGTGGCTGGCCACATCTTCTCTGCAGGTATGCCCAGCCTGCCCGTCCCATGGGACCTCAGGGAGGGATCTAGGGTCTGGCTCAGGCTCACAGGGACCCCACGAGCTGGCCCCCACCCATCCTGACGCTGCCTAGTGCCCACTGGTGCCATCTCGCTGCTGCGGGTGTCAGGAGCTGCCCAGCCACCAGCGTGGGCTCACACCGCAGCATTCAGGGTCTCCTGTGGTTCTGCAGGCTGGTGGGCCTGCTGAGCAGCTGGCACAGGCTTCTTGAGCGGTGGTGGTCGTGGTCCAGCATCAGTGAGGCTGCATGGCCTGCAGTCCTGTGGGGTGGCACGTCCTAGGGCTGCTTGGGTTCCTGCAGGGTCCCTGCGCGGGGCTTGGGCTTCTCGTAGCGTGGTGCTGTGTCCCGAGGAGGAGTGGCCAGGGGCAGGTTTCCCAGACAGCTCCCGAGTAGATGCTGCCAGGCTGTTAGGATAGACCCTCAGAAGTCACGGGTGGCCGGGCGCGGTGGCTCAAGCCTGTAATCCCAGCACTTTGGGAGGCCGAGACGGGCGGATCACGAGGTCAGGAGATCGAGACCATCCTGGCTAACACGGTGAAACCCCGTCTCTACTAAAAAAAAAAATACAAAAAAACTAGCCAGGCGAGGTGGCGGGTGCCTGTGGTCCCAGCTACTCGGGAGGCTGAGGAGTAAACCCGGGAGGCGGAGCTTGCAGTGAGCTGAGATCCGGCCACTGCACTCCAGCCTGGGCGACAGAGCGAGACTCCGTCTCAAAAAAAAAAAAAAAGAAGTCATGGGTAACTGCTGGATTCTGATGGTCAGAGGCAAGGCTTTAGGCTCCAGCGTCCAGGAGAGGGGACAGCATGGGGACAGGAAGTCCAAGCTGACCGGTTCCCGGGGTGTCCGGAGAACAGCAGTGCGTCTCACCTGGCTGTGCCTGCCTCACCTGTGACCCTCCTGGGCACTCCTATCTCTGCCCTGGAGAGGCAACTCCGGGCCCCGCCTGCCTGCTCCTGCTGCTCCCGGCTGCCCACATGCTTCTAGGCCCACAGGAGGCTCCGGGCTTGTCTCCCCTGCTTGGTGCTCTGCTGTCCACTTGTCCAGCTGCCTCAGCCTGGATTTGTCCAGTGTGGCTTCTGTCCGCTTGCCCTGTGTCATCGGGTCTGGCCCTGCAGACCTCAGCCCCTTGCCTTTGACCTCTGTGACCTTGGATCCCGTCCTGGCACCCCGTGCTGTGAGCTGCCCCTGGGTGTGGCAGGCGCTGGGTGCTGCCATAGGGGCGAGTGGTGCGCCGGCCCTGATGTGGCACCTCCCTGATCGGCACATCCCTCAGCTGTTTTCCAAGTGCTGTCCGGGTGCTGGGCATGGCTCTGGGCCAGCAAACCCCGGGTGAGCAGGGTTCCCTGAAGTTTGGAGGAGGGGGAATGCTGTTCACCCGGGGTGGGTTTCTGGAAGACACCTGGCAGCAGGGAGGCCTTGCACACCGTCGTCTGGGAGCTGGTCTGGGTCCGTGGCCAATCAGCTGTGTGACTGTGGCCCTCTGTCATCTCTGTGGCCTCAGCTGCCTTGTCTGCAGGGCAGTCCTGACAGCAGCAGGAGCCGGGCATCAGGCAGAGACGCCAGAGGAAGCCACACCCTCGCTCGCTGTGGGAGATGCATCCCATACCACGGGGGGGACCCTCAGAGCTAGGGGTCTTCAGATGGCCTCAGGACCTCCACCCACCGGAGGGCAAGGGGAAGAGGCCAGAAGTGTGAGGACCACTGCCTGTCAGTCAGGCAGACCCCACCCTTGTGGGGTGACCTCCAGCTCCTCTCCCAGGCATCTCCTCTGACCCCAGGTGGGCCGGCCAGAAGCCTGGGGACAGAGCGGGGCTGACACCCTCAGCTGGAGGCCAAGGCGGCGGGAGCTGCCAGCGTTTGCTGACAGAGTTCGGCCTCTCCAGTGCCACACTTGCTCACTGCTGACCTCCCTGGACAGAAGTGACTTAGGCTGGGACGCAGCGGTGACCCTGCAGGCTGCTGGAGAGGGAAGGCGGAGTCCTGGGGTGGAGTCCAGGCGAGGTCTGGTCCTGCCCCCAGGCTTGTGTTGTTGCCACAGCATGTACTGGAGTGCCTCAGACCACACCTGGGGAGGGGCAGTGGCACAGGCTGTGGTGTGGGGTCAGGAGGCAGAACCGAGCTGGGTTCGGGCGAGACGCCCTGTCTGGCACTCCTTGGGGTGGCCTCAGAGCCTGGATTCTGTCACTGCTCCTGTGTTCCTCTGGGAGATTGTAAATGAATCCTCTTTGGCAGTGTGGCTCCAAGGCCCCCGTATGGCAGCCCGGTGGGGCTGATGGTGGGGGTCGGACCCAGCCAGGCTGAGGCGTGTCATGGGGCAGACCGAGGTTGACTGGGGGTGCTGGGGCCCGGACCCAGCCAGGCTGAGGCGTGTCATGGGGCAGACCGAGGTTGACTGGGGGTGCATATGGCAGCCCGGTGGGGCTGATGGTGGGGGCTGGACCCAGCCAGGCTGAGGCGTGTCATGGGGCAGACCGAGGTTGACTGGGGGTGCATATGGGTAGGGGCTGGGGAGTGGGCGGGTGGTGTGGCTCAGGGGCTGGGTGGGCAGGGGGCAGGGTCCATGGCACAGTGGGCGGCAAAAGCACAGTGGCAGGAGCTGGCGAGCTGGTGCCCGCCCCTCCTTCCCCCAGGGTAGCCCAGGCAGGCACCCGGAGGAGGCAGCGGGTGGGGCCCAGGAAGGAAGCCAGGAGTGGAAGGCGTCCTGGGCTGACGACCCCTCTTGACCCTCCCTGGGCTGACGCTTGTGTGTGGTTGGCCCCCCGGGTGTCTGTCTCGGGGCTGCTGGGTTTACGAGCCGCAGGCTGGCTTTAAAAGGAACAGTCACTTCTGAGAATGCAGCAGCCTGCCCGGGCCCCGGAGGTGGAGCAGGCCCCGGAGGTGGGCCTCCCGCTTTGGCAGGGAGAGAGGATGGGGCCAGGATGCCCCTGCCCGCCCAGTCTTGCCTGAGCAGGGCCTGGCCTGAGGTGGGGGCGGTTTCTAGGAAGGCTCTGGTTGGTTCTGAGAGGGCGCCTGAAGGCCCGGGAGGGCTGAGGGGAAAGGCGATGGCGGGACGAGCGGGCACACAGCTGACAGGGGATGTTGGGGGGCACCGACCAGGTGGTTCGGACCATGTGTAGAGTTCAGTTTAAGTCTTTTTTTTTTTTTTTTTTTTGAGACGGAGTCTCACTCTGTCGCCCAGGCTGGAGTGCAGTGGCGGGATCTCAGCTCACTGCAAGCTCCGCCTCCTGGGCTTACGCCATTCTCCAGCCTCAGCCTCCCGAGTAGCTAGGACTGCAGGCGCCCGCCACCTTGCCCGGCTAGGTTTTTTTTTTTTGTATTTTTTTAGTAGAGACGGGGTTTCACCGTATTATCCAGGATGGTCTCCATCTCTTGACCTCGTGATCCGCCCGTCTCGGCCTCCCAAAGTGCTGGGATTACAGGCTTGAGCCACCGAGCCCGGCCCAGTTTAAGTCTTGTGGGTTTCACTGGAAAACTGGAGCTGACTTCCCTGTGGTCAACATCCCCCACCCCACCTAGCGCCCCAGGCTTGTCCCATGCAGGCCTGGCTCTGGCCACGAGGCAGCCTCCACACCACCACCTGCCTGAGGGGAGCCGAGCAGGTTGAAGCGCAGGGGCTGCGTGACCTGCAACGGGTTTCTGAACCTCGCTGAACCTAGAGCCACCTGACTAGGGAGCTAGGGCAGGGCTGCTCCCTTCTGCCCCTCAGGCCCACTGCCAGCTGCACCCCCAATCCCCTTCACCCTTTGTCCATCCCAGTCCTCTTGGGCCCTTTTGCCTATAGAGTGAGCCTCTAGCCTCCAAGTACTTTACATGTCCTTGCCTCCCTACCTGAGGCCCCTCCTATGCCAGCCACCCCTGCACATCTGACCCTGGGTCTTCGTCCCTCTCTTCCTCTTAGCAGGCACCCCTGAGGGTGTGCGCCCAGCCCAGCCCCTCCACTGCAGGCAGGCAGCACGACCTGCACTGGCTGGGGCTTTGGCTGGTGATGTGAGCCACCTGACGGCCACAGGGCAGGGCTCCGTGGGGGTCTCCAAGTCTCCGGCCCCAGGAGCCTCCCATGAAGGCAGAGGCCAACAAATGTTTTCCGGCTGTTTTCATTTAGGGCTTCAAAGTTCCCACTCAGGACTTTGGAATAACTCATTTCCAAAGTGGTAGAACTCATTTTCCTCCCCATTTAAAAGTCGGCAATAGTTTTTTTTTCTTTGAATTTGAATTGTATTTCTATAACTACATATGTAATTTTATATAATTCTTCTAATTACAGTTTTACTATAAGAAAAATTTAAATGGCCGGGTGCAGTGACTCACGCCTGTAATCCCAGCACTTTGGGAGGCCGAGGTTGTTGGATCACCTGAGATAAGGAGTTCAAGACCAGCCTGACCAAAAAGAAGAAACCCTGTCTCTAATAAAAATACAAAATTAGCTGGGCGTTGTGGCACATGCCTATAATCCCAGCTACTCAGGAGGCTGAGACAGGAGAATTGCTTGAACCTGGGAGGCGGAGGTTGCGGCGAGCCGAGATTGTACCACTGCTCTCCAGCCTGGGTGACAGAGGCAGACCCTATTCTTTCTCTTTTTCTTTCTTTCTTTCTTTTTTTTTTTTTTTTGCGACGGAGTTTTACTCGTCACCCAGGCTGGAGGTGCAGTGGTTCAATTTTGGCTCACTGCAACCTCCATCTCCTGGGTTCAGGCAGTTCTCCTGCCTTAGCCTCTCAAGTAGCTGGGATTACAGGCGTGTGCCACCACACCTGGCTAATTTTTGTATTATTAGTAGAGACAGTTTTACCATGTCGGCCAAGCTGGTCTCGAACTCCTGACCTCAGGTGATCCACCTGCCTCGGCCTCCCAAAGTGCTGGGATTACTGGCATGAGCCACCGCGGCCAGCCAAAGAGACCCTATTAAAAAAAAAAAAAATGTTGGGTGAGGTGTCTCACGCCCGGCCTGCCTTCTGTGGCCGACCACCACATTTATGTATCCATTTATCTGCCGAAGGACACTTGGGTTCTTTCCACCTTTTGGCAATTGTGGATTGGCTGCTGTGAACGTCTGTGACTATTGGTTGGAGCTGGGTTTTGTTTTCGTAAAAGATCCAGGTTTGCTGCTGTATGAGGGACTGGAGAGCAGTGCTTCATCTTTGCATGTGCGGTGTCCTCAGGCTGACTCCCTCCAGGGATCACTGCTGGGCGGCATGTTTTGTGGCCATTCAGATACTGCCAGTGCCCTCCAGCTGGGCTTCCTACCAAGGTTTACAAGGCTTTGCAGTTGCCTGAATCCTCACACTGCCATTTAAAAGCATTTATTTATTTATCTAGAGACGGGGTCTTCCTCTGTCGCTCAGACTGGAGTGCCGTGGTGCAATCTCGGCTCACTGCAACCTCCGCCTCCCCAGGTTCAAGCGATTCTCCTGCTTCAGCCTCCCGAGTAGCTGGGATTACAGGTGCATGCCACCATGCCCAGCTAATTTTTTTGTGTATGTTTTGTAGAGACAGTGTTTCACCATGTTGGTCAGGCTGGTCTTGAACTCCTGACTTTGTGATCTGCCCGCCTTGGCCTCCCAGAGTGCTGGGATTACAGGTGTGAGCCACCGTGCCTCGCCTAAAAGCTTTTAATGCAATAGATCACATCTTGTTTTTTTTTTTTTTGAGACGGAGTCTCGCTCTGTCGCCCAGGCTGGAGTGCAGTGGCCGGATCTCAGCTCACTGCAAGCTCCGCCTCCCGGGTTTACGCCATTCTCCTGGCTTAGCCTCCCGAGTAGCTGGGACTACAGGCGCCCGCTACCTCGCCCAGCTAGTTTTTTTGTATTTTTAGTAGAGACGGGGTTTCACCCGTGTTAACCAGGATGGTCTCGATCTCCTGACCTCGTGATCCGCCCGTCTTGGCCTCCCAAAGTGCTGGGATTACAGGCTTGAGTCACCGCGCCCGGCCGATCACATCTTGTTTTAATTTGCCTTTCTGTGGTTATGAATGAAGGTAAACATGTTTTGTGTCTCATATTTATAATTTTTTTGGGTGAATCAGCTGTTCCAGTTCTGTGCCCATAGTTCTTTTGAAAGCCTCTCTGTTCTCGCTAATATATAAAATGTCTGTCCGTGCTGAGGCGTTGTATCCTGCCTTTTGTTCTTTCCCCCGCTGTCGCCATCTTTTGTCTTCTCTTTCAAGGCGGCTTCCATCTCAGTTCAGCCTCAGCAGGTTAGGGGTCTGGGGAAGGCGGTTTCTCCGCAGGCCTCAGCTTCTTTATATGTAAAATCTGGATGCCAGGCCTGCCGCGGGAACAGGCTGCTGCGGGGTGCTGACTGTGAGGTCACTGGCTGCTCACTGCATCCGGCTGCTGCCCTCAGTTCCCTCGCCTCACCCCGCATTGTAGCTGCGGCCTCCTCCACAGACATGGGCTGGGCAGGTGTGCAGTGGAGTCCGAGAAACCTGCCTGTCCGAGAACTGCCTGAGAAGGTGGACAGGCGGCCAGCTGGCCAGGCGTCCTGTAGGGGAGCGGTCCCCCTTGGGAGGGTCCCTGGTCATTAGCTGGACAGCAACCACGACAGCAGCTCAGAGAGGCCCAGCCCCTTCCTTCAGTGCTCCCGTGGGCAGGATTCAAGTTCTGGTCTTGACCATCTCTCTCCCTGCAGGCATCACGTGGGGCAAGGTGGTGTCCCTGTATGCGGTGGCCGCGGGGCTGGCCGTGGACTGTGTGAGGCAGGCCCAGCCTGCCATGGTCCACGCCCTCGTGGACTGCCTAGGGGAGTTTGTGCGCAAGACCCTGGCAACCTGGCTGCGGAGACGCGGTGGATGGGTGAGCGCCTGAGCGCCTGCGGGGGGTGGGAGAGCTGGGGTGCCAGGGTGCAGAGGTATGGGCGGGAGTGGCGGGTGGGTGATCACCTGAGCACTGCTGGGGGAGACGGGCGAGGCAGGGAGTGCGGCAAAGGCCGAGACCTACAGGCAGGCCCTGGGCGCTCTCCTCTGCCCGGATCCAGCACTGACTGACCCCCTGACCCTACCCCTGTACTAAAGACCCGCTGCCCCCAGCCCCTGCCCACCCGAGTGGGAAAAGCAAGGCCCCGAGGGGTGGGTATCAGAGCCAAACCCTTCATCTGTCTCCATGCCCCCAGCTTCCCGCCCTGCCCTGTCCAGACTGCAGGTGCTGCTGGGGTCTGGGTATGGAGGGCGGCTCCCCTGCCCAGAATCCAGCGTTCTTTTCTGCACAGCGGGTGTTGGGCCCGGTGTGTAAATCAGTGGCCAGAGATGACAGGGCTCAGACCCCTCTGCTGGGGCCTTTGGTTCAACATCTCGAGAGATTGAAGTCAAGTGGTCTGTAGGAGCTGTGGTCTCCCGAAGGCTGAATTGGGGGTGGGGGAGGACACTGTCCTAAGATGACACTCGGCTACGGGCATCCCTCAGCACAGAAACCCCAAGACTTCCGTCCCCTCCTGCCTTCCTCCTGTGGAGTCTGGCATGGGGCTGGGCACTGTGTGCCCTGTGGGCGAGGACACTTTGAGCAACGCCAAGGCCACAGGTCCAGGCTGCAGGGAAAAGACGTCATTTATTAGCAGGAAGTGAAGGGAATAAGAGAATTGGAGTGGATGTTCATTCACTCCTCCAGGAGGAACTTCAGGGTCCAGGGAGTCCTTGGGCTTCTGGAAGCGGAGTTCCTGCTGCTGTTCCAGGCAGAGTCTGAATGAAGCTGGGTTTGCCTCTTCCTGGCAGCCCAGGCTCCAAGGCCCCACAGGAGGACGCTGGGGTACTTGTAGCCCCTGGGGCGCAGCAGGCAGGTGGTTGAGGGCTGGCACCCTGGTCTGGATGTCCGGAGCCCCAGCAAGGGCCACAAAGGCCTCTCTCCTGCTTGGCAGGGGCCCTCCGGCCGGCCTGGCCTGGCTGCTCTCTGTCCCCACCTCCGGTGCCTCCTGGCCCTTCACACTGGCTGAATGTGCACGGTGTTGGGTCTGGTCTTGTGCTGGAGACTTCAGTCCAGGCCGCAGACCTCCTTCCCAAACAGTCTCCTGCATTCCCTCACACAATTTGCTGATATTCTGGTGCACAGCGCTAGGGGGCCTGGCGGTTTCGGGGGGCCTGGTGGTGCTGGGGGTCTGGTGGTGTTGGCTCTCCCTCTCACGTTCTCCCTCTTCCCTCCCAGACTGATGTCCTCAAGTGTGTCGTCAGCACAGACCCTGGCCTCCGTTCCCACTGGCTGGTAGCCGCACTCTGCAGCTTTGGCCGCTTCCTGAAGGCTGCCTTCTTCGTGCTGCTGCCAGAGAGATGAGCTGCCCACCTGGGCAGTGGCCGCAGCCTGGCCCCCTGGGCCCGACGCAGGAGGCCCTTAGCACCCGAACACATCTCCCTCCTCCCCACCCGAGCCTGGAGCACTCTAACCCTTGGAGACCCCCTAAGCCCCGTTCCTCCACAGACCCAGGCCCTCCAGAAGGGGTGAGCAGGGATAGGCTTGCCTGAGCCTGGAGCTGGGCTTTGAGGCAGCCTGCGACCCTCCCCACTTGTGCCCCTTCTCCTGGGATCTCTGTGTCTTCCCTTTTCTTTCTGGGGCCAGGAAGTCAGCGTCAATTCCCAGGCCCCTGATGCAGGGGCCCGGAAACACCTGCTCTCCCCTGAGCCCCAGATGCAGGGGCCTGGGAACACCGTGCTGTCACCTGAGCCTGGGGGTCCCATCCCAGGAAGAGGGGCTGTCTCAGGACCTGAGTCCTCAGGGGCCCCGCACATTCAATCTGAAGGTGACCCTGGCCTGGCTGAAGCTGGAAGAGCCGTGGGGACGCAGCCAGTAAACAGAGCGTAAGGCTCACGTGCTGGTTGCTTAATCCGTTTCTGGAGGAAGAGTATGACCCCCACCTGTGATGGGGTCCTTGTATGGTGGGGACCGGGGCCAGCGGGCTCCAGGCCGCATGCTTAACCCGTGGATGTGGAACCTGCAGCAGAGAAGGAAGGTCACATGAGCCAGATCCCAGTCCAGTTTCATGTCAGTGGAGGGTGAGGGTGGCCCCATCTGCTATTTTTGTGCCCATCCTCAGACAGCCATTTGGGGATGTACCTATTAGGGCTCCCTAAGAACTCAGATGCCCAGGAAGCCCAGCCCCTCAGGACGCACCCACACACAGCCTTCCCTTGACGCCTACGTTTCTGGGCACGTGAGGCATCTTTCCTGGAACCCCGAGCCAGCCCTGTCCCGCCCCAACGCAGCATGGCACTCAGGAGATACAGGCTGGATGTGGGGCGGTCCTGGGGAGGCCTGGCCTAGCAGCCTGCCCTCTGCATGCCGCCCACCTGAGCCCTCCCTGCCAGGCTTCATGCTGGGGTGGGCCACATGCCAGGACAAGAGGACCCCAGCAGAAAGCCAGCCCCGGACTCACATGGCATTCAGATCCCACTGGGGGGTTGGGGTGGTAATAAACTTCTCCAAATGATCATTCTCATTTTACACAGAATGTCACTCGCGTGTGTTAAAATGGCTTCTACCTACATACAACATGGTAAAAGGTGTGGAACGTTTGAAAATAATTGGGGGTGGGGGAGTGGTGAGAGGGTGGGGATGGGAGGGTTCCTGGAATTGGCTCTTTATCCTGATTAGATGTAAAGGCACTAATGCTGATTTCTAGTAGTAAAAAGAGCACCAATAGTCCATAGTGTGATGTACCAACAGAGATATGCATAGTATCACCACTGGGTGCTGCTCATTAAATACTTGCAGAAGGCAGGGTTCTGGTTCTGGTGGCTTTTGTTTTGAACACTTTCGTCAAACTAGAGTATAATGGGCCAGGTGCAGTAGTTCACACCTGTAATCCCAGTACTTTGGGAGGCAGGAGGATGGCTTGAGGCCAGAAGTTCGAGACCAGCCTAGGCAATATATCAAGCTCCCATCTCTACAAAAATAAAATTAGTCAAGCATGGTGGCCTGCACCTGTGGTCCCAGCTATTCTGGAGGCTGACGGGGGAGGATTGGTTGAATCTGAGAGATTGAGGCTGCAGTTAGCTGTGATTGTACCACTGTACTCCAGCCTGGGTAACACAGTGAGACCCTGTCTCAAAAAAAAAAAAAAAAAACAAAAACAGGTGTAGTGGCTGACGCCGGTAATCCCAGCACTTTGGGAGGCCCGAGCAGGCGGATCACCTGAGGTCAGGAGTTCAAGACCAGCCTGGCCAACATGGCAAAACCCCAACTCTACTAAAAATACAAAAATTAGCCAGGTGTGGTGGCAGGCACCTGTAATCCCAGCTACTCGGGAGGCTAAGGCAGGAGAATTACTTGAACCTGGGAGGCAGAGTTTGCCGTGAGCCGGGATCGCCCCACTGCCCTCCAGCCTGCACAGAGTGAGACTCCATCTCAAAAAAGTATGATAGGAGTGAGCTCAGGATTCAAATTCCCAGCTGAAGTGTCACCTGAATAATCTGCAAGTTATGACTATCCCAAGAAAGACTCTTAACTCCTTTAGCTGTGGGTCTGAGACTACTGAAAAACCCAGAATCTCGTCCTTCCAGTGGCTGGATCATAGCACATGTGGAACTCCCAGCCTCACGGTGTCTGCTGTGCAGATGAAGGCACTGGTTGGCAAGGAATGGGATCCTGTCAGTTGGAGCTGGGATGAGGATGTGTGGGGCGACCCTGATGAACAGTGGAGACCCTGAACCCCTAAATCCTGATGAGTCTTCCACAGTGGAAGAGGCCCCCCTAACCCTAGTGGTAGCTTCCCCAACTCCATCTGAGCGGTTAACCCTGTGTGGTCTGAGGAAATGGGACGGCCCTGAGGCTGTGGACTAGCAAGACCAGGCTGTTGCTCCCCAGGACCTGCCCCCACCCCTTTTTGCTTCTAGACATGGAACTAGACTGACGTGGGGCAGGCCCTAGAGCTGAGATACAGGGCATGAGCATTGGGAGATGCACTTACCCAAGAGGATGTGAGTTTTCCAGTTTACACAGAAACCCCAGGAACGTGGGAATGCATACTGAGGGCCTGGGAGAATGGCAGGAGGAACACAGAGTTGGATCAGGCCAAATTTGTTGGTACGGGCTCACTAAGCAGAGAGCCTGCATTTAGAAAGGGTTCTGACTGGTTGGTTGGCTGCTTGGCTGAAACATGGGTCAAAACATGGCCCACCATGGGATAACTGGACATGCCTGGTCACCCATGGTTAGTGTGGAAGGGGTTCAAAGGCTTAGGGAGATTGGAATGCTAGAGTGGGTTTGTCCTCCCCATGCTGCCCTCGTTCCCCTGCTAGAGTGGATTTGTTCTCCCTATTCTCCTCCTCTTCCTCCAGCCCTCCACCCTCCTCCCCTGCAGCGCTACTCCTCTTCCTCCTTCTCTGCAGCCCTCCACCACCCTCCCCCTATAACCCTCCTCCTCTTCCAGTCCTCCACCCTCCCCCTCCCCTGCAACTCTCCACCACTCTCCTCCTCCCACTGTAGTTCTCTTTTCTTTGTAGCCCTCCTCCTCCTCCCCGGCCAGCTCTTCTCTTCCCCCTCACCCACAATACTCCTCCTCCTCCCCTTGCAACCTTCCTCCCTCTCCTCCTCCCCTTGCAGTCCTCCACCCTCCTCCCCTGCAGCGCTACTCCTCTTTTCTTTGTAGCCCTCCTCCTTATCCAGCCCTCCACCCTCCTACCCTCCCTTGGCAGCCCTACTCCCTCCCCTCCCTCCTCCTCCTCCTATACTTCTCTCCCTCATCTTCCCTCAGGACCCAGCCCTAATGCCAGTACCCCAAGCCTTCGCTGACCCTCAGCAGGGAGGCTCCTGACTGGGTGCACGGGGCAGTGCCCAGGAACTCTGGTTCAGGCCTGCCGCAGGGCTCGTTTGCCTCTTCAGTGGTGGCTCTTAGGTGCTGTGGTTCCGTGGCTGAGGAGCCACACAGGAGGGCCCACTACCTGTGTCCCTCAGCTTTGTGCATCTGCTTCTCCAGAACAGGACCCCTTGAGGCCAGGCCTGGTGGACCACCCTGCTTCCCATGCGGCCTTGCACAGGCCTTCCTGTGGACACTGCACACAGGTGACTGAACCTGATAGGACAAAACCTGAAGTGTGAGATGTCTCTAAAATCTCCACGTGGGCCGACCACAACCCTCCTGGTGGAGGCTCTCTGCTACCGTGTGCCACACCAGAGCTCCCCTACCCTGGGAACAAATGCCAAGGTGCCCTGCGGCCCAGTTCTCCTCAGTCCCCTCATCCGTCCAGAGAACAAATGCCAGGGGGCCTTACGACCCGGCTCTCCTCAGTCCCCTGATCCGTCCAGCCCATTTTCATTCCTCTCACTTTGGCCTCCTGTGTGTCCGACTGTGCCTCTGGGCCAGACTCATTGCAGGGCTACGGGCCTGGGCAGGCCCCACCTTCCTGCTTTCTGATGCAGCGATATTCTTCCCTTTTTAGGACCTTGCTCTGTCACCCAGGCTGGAGTGCAGTGGTGCAGTCTCGCCTCTCTGCCACCTCTGCCCCCCAGGTTCAAGTGATTCTTGTGCCTCAGTCTCCTGAGTAGCTGGGATTACAGGTGCCCACCACCATGCCCGGCTAATTTTTCTATTTTTCATAGAGATGGGGTTTTGCCACATTGGCCAGGCTGGTCTCGAAATCCTGACCTCAAGGGATCTACCCACCTCGGCCTCCCAAAGTGCTAGGATTACAGGTGTGAACCACTGCGCCCGGCTGACATTCTCCTCTTAAAGCCTGATGCCAGCTCAGGCCACAGACATTAGCCCTTCTGACAAAGCTGGAGGACAAGGCCCCCTCGCACGCCCCATCCTCTCCTCGCCCCTCCAGGGGGCCCTCCCCCGAGCGTCTCCTTTGAAGCCCTGCCCCCTCTATCATACCCCCCCCCAACCCACACAGTCTCCAGAAACATGAAGGGAGGACCCCTGGGGTGGTCTGGCAACACCTGCCTGGTGGACAGCAGATGGGAGAGAAGGAAAGTGGCCGGTGGGAGAAGGGGCAGAGGAAAGGGGAGGAGGAAGGAGGAAAAGTGAAGCCCACGCTCAAGGTGCCCCCCCTGCCCAGGCTTCCTGCCAGATGCTTCTTGGATCAAACACTTTGTTATATTTCCAGCACAAGAAAGTGATGTTACAAACACTAAGAGAATTCAGAGAAACAGCAGGATTTAAAGTAGCACACAGAGATCTTTGTGTATACTTTCAGTTAAAAGACAGAACGGAAAAGATGACCCATTTTTAACAGCAACAAAAAGATTAAAAAAAATCCTCATGCATGAAAGAAATGTGAAATCCTAAATGGGAAAAACTTTAAATATGCCATAAAGACACCAAAGTAGATTTCAACAATACCATGGTTTGAACGCATTCCCCAAAAGTTCATGCGCTGGAAACCTGGACTCCAATGCAGCAGTGCTGGGATGGGATTCTGGGGAGGTGACTGGCTCTTGAGGACTAATCCATTCATGGACTAATGGGTTCTCAGGGAGTGAAGCAGTTATCACCAGGGGGCTGGTGATAAAAGCCAGCTTTGCCGTCTCTCATGAGACCCTCACATAATGCCTGGCAGCACCTCGAGGCTGCAGAGTCCCGACCAGCAGGAAGGTCCTCACCAGATGCAACTCCTATACCTTGGCTCCCTGCCTCCAGAACTGTAAGAAATAAAATTCTTTTCTTTATAACTTACCCAGTCTGTGGTCTTCAGTCAGAGCAATGGAAAATGAATTAAGACAGACAGAAAGAAATACCATGGTCCTGGATAAGAAAACTCTCCTAAGCAAGACAATTCTACAAAAGTAAATTTATAAATGTAATGTAATCCTTATAAAAACGCCGAATGTTTTTCCCGGATCTAAAAAACTAATTATAAAGTTCATGTGAGACAGAAGATGCACAAGAGTGTAAAAATAGCCAGGAAAACCCTGAAAAAGAAATGGGGAGGTCCTCTGCCATGGAACCATCTCCTGACCTCTGAAATGGAACACATGGCACCAGGACCCACGTAGGCAGGCAGGCCCAGGCACATGAACACCTGGAAACAGATCCCAATGCCTGGAACATGCCGTCTATAAGGCAGCATACGATACCAGTGAGGAAAGGATGGACTTGTCAGTCAACGTTAACCACTTGGAAAAAGACGAGAATGAATCTGCACTTCATACCATACACGAAGACAAATTCCAAATGGGTTAAAAGTACTAGGAAAAGGTGAATTCCTTCATCACGGGGGAGGGAGCAAAATCTTCCTAAATAGGATTTAAAACCCAGGAGCACTAAAAGACAGAAGGTACACTGGGGAAAATGTTTTCTAACAGAGCATTTTCAAAAGTGTTGGTGACTTGAGCGGGAAGCAGGGTAGAGACTGTCAGGGCCGAGGCCGGGGGATGGTGTTGAACAGGTGCGGGGTCTCCTTCCAGGGTGACGCAAGCTTTGGAAGCACAGAGAAGTGACGGTTGTACGTTATGAATGTACTAAATGCCGCTAAATTGTAAACTTTAAGATGGTTAAAATGGTGAATTTTTTAAATCATCTATAGGACTCTGATAAAAATGTTGTTTTATATATATTTTACCTCGATAAAAATTATAACTTAAAATGAGAAATATTAGGATTAATATTCCTTATTCAAAAGAGCTCATGAGTTTGGAAAATCAAGAAAATGATTTAAAAAAAAAGAGAGAGAGAGAAGTGCAAACCAAAACCACCCCAAGACTCCATTTCTCACCTACAAGATTGACCCAAATCCAAATTTGACACCAGATTCGGCTGCTGATGGGGGCAGGTGCCTCCTACAATGCTGTAGGGATGCAGAACACTTGGCCCCTTGGGGACAGCAACAATACCCAGACAAGCCGGATGAGCCTCTCCCTGCTGACTGGTAATCCCATTCCCAGAAATGTATCCTTAAGATACGATGGCCAGAATCCACAAAGATGTGGAAATGCCCTTCTAAACAGACTTAGAAGACAAGCATGCTGCAGTCCCAACGGAGGTGCTGGGTCCAACTCTGACATTTGATTGGCCAAAGACTGGAAACAACCGGAGTGCCCAGCATGAGGGGATCTGTTGCCTAAACCATGGCGAGCTAAACCAAACCACAGCGAGCTGAACCACGGCAAGCTAAACCAAACCACGGCAAGCTAAACCACGGCAAGCTGAACCACGGTGACCTTACCAGGGCACTCGACAGCTGTACCAGAGGCCTGTGTGGAGCAAACATGCCTGGTTTTACAGTTCCAACAAGAAAGCCAGTCAAATGATTTGCATTTGCAAAACAAATTATAACAATTTCTAGAAATTAAACAAATGGACTTGTGTATCAAGTTAGTGACAGAAGCGCAGATTAATTAATCCAATTATGTAATATTTTAACTTTGTGTCTTCAAAGGGAAAAGTCTAAAAAGGCTAGCAGAAAAAACAAACTTTGACCAGTAGCCATTGTTAACAATACCTTTTTTGGTAGAGGTGGGATCTCACTATGTTGCCCAAGCTTATTTTGAAATGATTATATGTATTTGTATGTAGAATAAAGCAAATACTGTTCATGTAATGAATCAAGATTTTCAGCTTAAGAGGTAAAATCAAAGAATATTTAAAAACTCTTATAATCTTAAAATTTGAATGGAAAACAGTATGAATTCATATTTTTCAAAAATACATGTGTATATCCCATGCTAAAGTAGTTAGGGGTGAAGGGTCCTGATCTCTAATATAACCTCACGTGATTCGGAGAAAATAAACCAGAAACTATTTTGAGACACAGTCTCACTCTGTTGCCCAGGCTGGAGTGCAATGGTGCCATCTCGGCTCACTGCAACCTCTGCCTCCTGGGTTCAAGTGATTCTCCTGCCTTAGCCTCCCAAGTAGCTGGGATTACGGGGGCCTGCCACCATGCTCGGCTAATTTTTTGTATTTTTAGTAGAGATGGGGTTTTGTCATGTTGGCCAGGCTCGAACTCCTGACCTCAGGTGATCTACCCACCTTGGCCTCCCAAAGTCCTGGGATCATAGGTGTAAACCACTATGCCTGGCTGAGAAAATAAATTTTAGAACAATTTTCTGGTTTTGTCCATGGAAAGGCTGGGAAGTAGAGCAGCCCAGCCATCAGAAGCAATCAGTGCTCAGTCTGTGGCCTCTAATTCCCACTCCCCAGTAATGAGGACCAGGGCTCTGGAGAAATGGGTAGTTCCAGGTTCCGGGCAGGAAGAGTCAGAGGCAGTCGTGGCCCCAGAGCAAGGAGGCATCAAAGCCCACTGGATGCAGGGGCTCCTCTGGCCAATTACGAGATAATCTGAGCATCTCCTGTTTGCCGAAGACATAGGCAGCACTTGATTAAAATGGTATCAAATACAGTTGGCCCTCCATTTCTGTGGATTCAATTGTGTATAAAAAAATTCCCAAAAAGCCCACAATAGAAACACCCCAAAAATATACGTTTACAGAGCATTTACACTGTATCAGGTATTATAAGCAATCCAGAGATGACTTAACGTTTATGTGAGGATGTGCGTAGGTTGCACGCAAATCCCACGCCATTTTATACAAGGGATTCGAGCATCTGATTGTGGTATCTGTGTGGGTCCTGTAACCCACCCCTGTGGATACTGAGGACAGACTGTATACATGAAAATATGAAGTTCATAACATGAGGAGGGAAGCGGGAAGGGCAACTGCAGCGGAGCGAGGAACTCTCAGTCCTCTGGCACCACTGGAGGGCGCCAGGACATTCTTACTCCAAAAATTGATCATTAAAGGGAAATAATTAAGTGTTTATGCTGCCTTTCTAGTATGAACGAGCTTCAGGGGGACCCGACTTACCGTAATGGATAAAGGGAGGGTCTGAGAGAATTCCAGCCACTAAATGTCCTTCTAATGAGAGACAGAAGACAAACATCTGCAGTCCCAGTGGAGGTTCTGGTTCTAGCAATGGTCACCCACAGGGGGCAAAACTGTCAGGGGAACAGTTGATGGGAAATTGACGATAAAGGGGTCAGGCTTCAACAAAGTGAGACAATCAGACATGAGGCTCCTCATAGGCTGTGACACGAGGAACTGAGCATCGCCCAGGTGTGATTCCAGCCACAACTTTAGATCCAACTTCCAGATGACAGGATATAGAGGGGACAGAGGAACAAGTTAAACACTACAAGGATGATGCTGAGTCCAGACTGGGGACACCTTCGAGGACAAGTGACCAGCTTTACCAACAAGTCAAGGGTACAGGGGAGGGAAGAGGAGGACTTTTAGGATCAAAAGGATCCTAAAAGACTTTGTAGCCAAACACAAACGTAAATAAAGCTTTGATAATCCAATTGTATGAGGATATTTCTCAGGCAGTCAGGGAATGCGAATAGGACTGAGTGTTGGAGAACATTACAGAATTCTTATGCATTTTGAGAAACCACCACCGTGCCATCAGTTACTGACTTCTTGTCTCTTGGCTTGTCTGTGTTCTGCCCTGGGTGCTGCCCTCCCACACTCCCTTCTGGCTGGGCGTGCAGGAGCCCGGGATGCAGGAGTTGTGGCTGGGAGCTTCCTGGCATTCCCAGGTTATTTCAACATTACTCTGGGAGCAGAGACAGCTCGGAGCCCAGCCTCCAGGTCCCCTGGCACCCGCTTGGCCCTTGGAATACCGTCCCAGGCCCTCCTGCCCATCTTGCGAGAACCTCCTCTAAGCTCTGAGGTCCCTGAAACCCCACCCTGGTAACACATTTTATCCCCAAGCCCTGGAGGTGGTACCTGCGGTTGCCACCCTGGATGTTAACCCCACGCAGCCCGAGCGCTACCTCTTCCGACTCTGCTTCCCAACACCCGTGTAGCCTCGTCTCCATCTGCCTGGCGAGATTTCTGACACGGTGAGGAGTTAAGAGAAAGAAAATGGCTTTGGTTGTTTTGGAATGTATACCAAAGGATTTAGGTGCAAGTGACAGTATGTCTGGAATTTGCTTCCATGTATTCCAGCAGAAGTGGGGAGGAAAAATGGAACTGCTGTGGGCAAAATGCTGGCAGGTACTGAAGCTGGGTGACAGGTACAAGGGTTTAGTGTATGTTTGGGAACTTTCATGGTGAAAAAAACCCCACAAAAACGAAAGCTGTATTAGAGAGTTACAAACTAAAACTTACATGACGATGTTAAAAATCACAGCTAGCCTCTTGGGAATGCTCCATCTGTAAGAAAATGTAGACTTGGCTCTTTAAAAGTAATGAAAAAATGACTGCCATCTTTTTTTTTTGGAGACAGGGTCTTGCTCTGTCACACAAGTTGGAGTTCTGTGGTATGACCTTGGTTCACTGCAACCTCCACCTCCCAGGCTCCAGGGGTCCTCCCACCTCAGCCTTCTGAGTAGCTGGGACCACAGGCATGGACCACCACGCTCAGTTAATTTTTTTTTTTTTTTTTTTTTTTGTAGGGATCGGGTTTCGCCATGTTGCCCAGGCTGGTCTCAAACTCCTGGCTTCAAGCCATTTGCTTGCCTTGGCCTCCCAAAGTGCTGGGATTACAGGCGTGAGCCACTGTGCCCGGCCAACTCTACAGAAGATTTACAGATATTTTAGATCTTGTCAAAACTGCAAGAAGAAAGAAAAGGAAAGAGATTCATCCCTTCTTAATTTCTCTTTTACTTTTTTTTTCCCCAGAGTCTCGCTCCTGTCTCCCAGGCTGGAGTGCAGTGGTGCAATCTTGGCTCTCTGCAACCTCCACCTCCTGGGTTCAAGCAATTCTCCTGCCTCAGCCTCCCAAGTGGGTGGGATTACGGGCACGTGCCACCACGCCCGACTAATGTTTTGTATTTTAAGTAGAGATGGGGTTTCACCCTGTTGGCCAGGCTGGTCTTGAACTCCTGATCTCAGATGATCCACCTGCCTTGGTCTCCTATAGTACTGGGATTACAGGCATGAGCCACCACACCCAGCCTCCTTCTTAATTTCTTAGGGAAGACTTTGGAAAACAAACATCAGCAGATAAAAAAAATGTACATCCTACACAAGTGATAATATTCAAAATCCTCAGCCATAAAAATAAAGGCCTTTTATTTGGTTTTTCTATGCCAGTACAGAAACATCTGGACAACACTCTTGAGCCCGCAGAGGCTCCCGGCCACACCCACTTCTGCTGCAGGGACTGTATGCCAAGGAGCCGAACCGTTGAGACACAGTAGCCAGGCCCTCCTGAGGGCTCCAGAAGCTCTAGGTTACGGGGTCACCTTCTTGTAGGTGACATGAAGATGCTGGGTCATTGGCTGTGTGGTGGTTGCCATGGAGACTGTCTGTTCAAGTTTGCCTTCAGAATTCAGCCTGAACTTCCGGGTAATCTGAGCAGGAGAATGAAACAAAAATACCTTAGTTTTATCTCAAAAGATTCAATCAACACCCGTGTGCCCATCACATGCCACGCACTCGTCACGGGCTGTGAGCCAGGCAGTGTCCTTGCCAGGGGATGACAGACACAGCCCAGGGCCCCTGGGCACGTCACAATCCAGGTGCCCCTCAGCTGTCTCCAGAAAACCACCAGGTGAACACAGGGATTGTTTATTTAGAAGTCACTTTTTTTTGTCGACGGCCATACCACCCTGAACACACCCAATCTCATCTGACCTCGGAAGCTAAGGAGAGTTGGGCCTGGTTAGTACTTGGATGGGAAAAGTCACGACCTTTTTTTGGTCTCTACAAATTATATACCTGATCAGACAACACTGAGCTTCCAATGCTTCCCTTCTCCACTGCCTCCCACTTTCACTGTAACTAGAACTGATATCCAGTGTGTTCTTGGAAAGCTCAGAAACACCATCTTTGGAACAGTAATTCATCAGAATAAATTATAGCAGCTGTTTCCAACAAGAATCCAAGCCTATGGCAGCTAAGTCCCGAATGAGTCAGCCCTGTATGCCTGGAACGTTTGCCAGCAGATTGTGAGTGCTCACTGTCAAAAGACAATTCTCTGATGGGCACTCTCTCTCTAGTGTCCCAGACGTGTGGGGTCAGGTGGGGGACACCAGAAGTCGATGAAACGGAGTTCTGCTTATGGCCATGGCTAACTACTCTGTAACTGACCAACCCCCTCGCAGATAACCCAGATTTTAAGAAGTTTCCTTAAATGTGTCAGAGAACCACCAAGTCAGCAAGGACCAGCGCCCCAGAGAAAAGGAAGTGTGGAGGTGAAACCCAATTTGGAGCAACTGGCCCTGATGCTTTTGCTGCCTGGAAGTCAAGAGGTTCAAGGGGTGGAGGCTAAGAGGGATGTGGTAGCTAAGAGGCTGAGAAGCTGAGTGAGGCCTTCTCGGACTCATGGAGCTGGAGGGACAAACACTGGAATTCGGTGTCCGTCTAGGAGGAGAGGCTCAGCCGGGCGTGGTGGCACACGCCTGGAGTCCCAGCTACTCGAGAAGCTGAGGCAGGATAATTGCTTGAACCTGGGAGGTGGAGGTTGCAGTGAGCCGAGATCGTGCCATTGCACCTCAGCCTGGGCGACAGAGCAAGACTCCATTTCTAAAAAAGAAAAAATGAAAAAAAGGAGACACCCAGGAAAGCACCCCAGCTTTGGGTGGGGACCCTGAAGGGTCCCATCCCAGGAGTAAGGGTTAACAGAAACAGGCTGGTAGTCCAGTTTCAAACCAGCTCAGTCTCTTCTGAACACGAGCTGTCCATCCATGACTGACAGGCAGAAGCACAGAACTACTCTTTGGTGAGGATAACATCAAATGAAGCCTCAAGTCATCTATACAATTTTTCATACATAATGTCTAGAATCCAAGAAAAAAAGAAAAACTCCTTAGGTTACTAGGAGATAAGATCAAAAGAAAAAACAGGAAATAGACACCTCCCCCACCCTCACCCAGGGGATGCCAATATTGGCGTTATCAGAAGACAATATGGAGAATTTCTGCAGATAAAATTTATCAAAAAAATTAAAATAGAAATTCTGTAACTGAAAAACAATCACTCAAATAAAGGCCCCAATGATGAAATAAACAGCAGATTAGACACAGATGAAGAAAGGATTAGTAAACTGGAAAAAGATCAGTAGGAAATATCCACATTGAAGCCTAGAGAATAATGGAAACTATGGATGAAAGCATAAGGGATACATTGAAAATTGCAAAAGATTGAACACATGTGTAACCAGAGACTCAGAAGAAGACAGGAAAGAAAATGGAACATGAGCAATATTTGAACAGATGATGGCCAATTTTCTGAGTCTAACAAAATATATCAAGCCACAAATTCTAATTATATCACAGCAAAACTCTGGCTGATAATCAAAGGCAAAACAATAGAAACTTGAAAGCAGCCAGGGATGGGTGTAGGTGTAATGGTTAATTTTAAGTGTCAAATTGACCAGATTAAGGAACACCTAGAAACCTGGTAAAGGATTATTTTAAGTATGTCTGAAAGGATGTTTCCAGAGGTGACTGACCAGGTGAGGAAGATGTGCCCTCCATGAGGGTGGGCACCATCCAATAGGCTGGGGGGCCCAGAGAAAATAAAAACAAAGACAAGGCAAATATATCCATCTGTTTGCTGGAGCTGGGATACACTCTTCCTCCCCTGTCCTTGGACAACTCCAGGCCCCCCGACCTTTGGACTCCCAGATGTCACCAGCACCTCCTCACTCTTCAGGGATCTGAGGCCTTTGGCCCAGGACTGAGAGTGACACCATTGGTTTCCCTGGTTCTGAAGCCTTTGGACTTGGACTGAGCCATGACACTGGCATCCCAGGGTTTCCAGCTTGTGGAGGGGGCTTTTTTTTTTTTTATTTTTTGAGACGGAGTCTCACTCTGTTGCCCAGGCTGGAGTCCAGTGACCGGATCTCAGCTTACTGCAAGCTCCGCCTCCTGGGTTTACGCCATTCTCCTGTCTCAGCCTCCCGAGGAGCTGGGACTACAGACGCCCGCCACCTCGCCTGGCTAGTTTTTTGTATTTTTTTGTAGAGACGGGGTTTCCCCGTGTTAGCCAGGATGGTCTCGACCTCCTGACCTCGTGATCCGCCCGTCTCGGCCTCCCAGAGTGCTGGGATTACAGGCTTGAGCCACCGCGCCCGGCCGTGGAGGGGCTTTTATACTACTGAATGCTACATTCGTTAAGTGTACATGAAATAGTCATGAAGTTAGGCCATATACTAGGGCATAAAATAAGTCTCCAACTTTTTTTTTTTTTTTTTTGAGATGGAGTCTTGCTCTGTTGCCCAGGCTGGAGTGTGCAGTGGCACAATCTCGGCTCACTGCAAGCTCTGCCTCCCTCACACCATTCTCCTGCCTCAGCCTCCCCAGTAGCTGGGAATACAGGCGCCCGCCACCACACCCGGCTAATTTTTTTGTATTTTTAGTAACGACAGGGTTTCACCGTGTTAGCCAGGATGGTCTCGATCTCCTGACCTTGTGATTCGCCCACCTCGGCCTCCCAAAGTGCTGGGATTACAGGTGTAAGCCACCACGCCCGGCATCTCCAACATTTTTTAACAGACTAAAATATTAGATAAAGGGTATGTTGTCTGGGCTTTATAGAATTGAATTAAAAATCCTAAGCAATAGAATCTATTTAAAAAATTCTCAAATGTGTTTGGAAAATAAGTAACATATCTCTAAATAACTCTGTTCAAAGAAAAAAAAAATCATTACAAAATTAGCCCAGTGTGGTGGCACATGCCTGTAATCCCAGGTACTCGGGAGGCGGAGACAGGAGAATCGCTTGAACCCAGGAGGCAGAGGTTGCAGTGAGCCAAGATCGCGCCACTGCACTCCAGCCTGGGCAACAAGAGAGAAACTCCATTTCAAAAAAAAAAGAAAAACAAAAGGAAAAAAATCACTAGAGAATAGCCGCAGTACTCCAGCCTGGGCAACACAGAAGACCTTGTCTTTATT
This sequence comes from Chlorocebus sabaeus, assembly GCF_047675955.1. Lineage (NCBI taxonomy): Eukaryota > Metazoa > Chordata > Mammalia > Primates > Cercopithecidae > Chlorocebus > Chlorocebus sabaeus. The sequence continues at coordinate 129,143,831 of NC_132913.1, forward strand.
GAAAGAAGAAAGAAAAAAGGAGAGAAAGGAAGGGAGGGAAGGAGGGAAGGAAAAGCAGGAAAAGAAAGAAACAAACTACAGAAATGAATGAATTTAACAAAGTCACATGATACAAGATCAATATACAACAGCCAATTGTACTTCTATATGCTTGCAACAAATAACTGGAAAATTAAAAAATCATTTATAATAGCATCCCAAACCACAAAATACTTAGTAATAAATTTAACAAAATGTGTGCAAAACCAATACGTTGAAAACTACAAGAAAGTGTAGGATGAGACTGATCTAAATAAATGGAGCACTTTACCATGGCACTGGATTGGAAGACTCGGTTTGCCTAAGATGGCACTTCTTCCCAAATTAATTTAGAAAGTCAAGTAATTCCAATGAAAATTTTTCTAGAAACTGACAAGCTGATTCTGAAATTCATATGGAAATGCAAACGGTCCTAGGATAGCCAAAACAATTTTGGAAAAAAGAAAAAGAAGAGAAGTTGGGTAACTTCTATCACCTGATTCAATATAAAGCTACAGTGATCGGGACAGCACAGTAACAGTATAAAGACTGAAACAGAGGCCGGGCGCGGTGGCTCACGTCTGTAATCCCAGCACTTTGGGAGGCTGAGGCGAGTGGATCAAGAGGTCAGGAGATTGAGACCATCCTGGCTAACACAGTGAAACTCCATCTCCACTAAAAAAAAATACAGAAAATTAGCCGGGTATGGTGGCGGGTGCCTGTAGACCCGGCTACTCAGGAGGCTGAGGCAGGAAAATGGTGTAAACCCAGGAGGCGGAGCTTGCAGGGAGCTGAGATCGTGCCACTGCACTCCAGCCTGGGTGACAGAGCGAGACTCCATCTCAAAAAAAAAGACTGAAATAGAGAAGAGTGGGACAGAAGAGAGTCCTGGGGAAGCACCACACACACGAAGTGAGCTGACTTTCCACAAAAGCACCGCATACTTCAGTAAGTTAAGGGTTCTCTTTTCAACAAATGGTGCTGGAAACGAGGTATCTGTATGAGGAAAAAACATGACTACTACCTTATACCACCTAAAAATAGTAATTCCAAATAGCATGTATCTTAAAGTAAAATTATGAAACTTTTTGAAGAAAATGCAGGTGAAAATCTTTGCTGCCTGGGCTAGGTGAAAAATGTTAAGACAGGACACAAAAAGCACTAACTAGAGAAGAAAAAATGGTAACAGAATTAAAACATTTGGTTCTAGACTGGGCATGGTGGTTCACACCTGTAACCCCAGTGCTTTGGGAGACCGAGGAGGGTGGACCACCTGACGTCAGGTCGAGACCGGCCTGGCCAACATGGTGAAACCCTGCCTTTACTAAAAATACAAAAAATTAGCTGGCCACGGTGGTGGGCGCCTGTAATCCCAGCTACTTGGGAGGCTGAGGCAGGATAATTGCTGGAACCTTGCAGTGAGCCGAAATCACGCCATTTTACTCCAGCCTGGGCAACAAGAGCAAACTCTGTCTCAAAAAAAAAAAAACAAAACAAAACAAACAAAAAAACATTTGGTTCTTCAAAAGGAACTGTCTAGGAAACAGAAAGGCAAAGCACAGGATAGGAATATGTTGTTGGCAAGTGCACCTGATAAAGGACTTACACCCAGAACAACCAACAGACTCTTACAACTCAGGAATAACACAAACACTCAAACAAACGGGCAAAAGATCTGAATGTGCATTTCACAAAACAAGAAATACAAGTAGCAAATAAGTACAACAAAAAGATGATCAGCATCGTTACGCAGCAGGGAAGTGCAAATTTATATCACAATGAAACACCACCTTGTAGTGGCCAGGATAAAACTCAAAGGCCAACCCTTGGCGAGGCTGTGGGACAACCTTGCTGGGGTGTCAAGGGGGACAGCCACTCTGGAAGAGTTTGGTGCTTACCACAGAACCCAGCAGTTCCAATCCCAGGTATGCACCCAAGAGAGAGAAAAAAAAAAAAACCTGTCCACACAAAGGTCTGCACATGCTTACAGCTTTATTCATAATAGCCTGGAACTGGAAACAAATCAAATAAACATCCATCAATAGAAAGGATATACAAAACTGACACACTCACTGGCGGACCACCACACAGCAACAAGCAGACACGGCACATGCAGCAGAACGCGTCAATCTCGAGAGCATTTCAGTGAGGGAAGGAGACCGGAAACAAATGAGTGCCTGTGCTGTGGCTCCGCTGATGCGGAGGAGCGCTAGGACACCCAGAGCCGCTCGGCGGAGGAGGAGGAGGAGCGCTAGGACACGCAGAGCTGCTCGAGTGACAGTGGGCACTAGGACACGCAGAGCTGCTCAGTCTGCAGTGGCAGAAACCAGGCCAGGGGCTGTGAGAGGGCAGCGGGGGCTGCCTGTGGAGCACAGGCTTTCTAGGGTGCTGGGACTGTTCTCAGTCTTGACTGGGGCAGCATTACAAGATTATAAATGCTTGTCCAAATGTATCAAACTGCACACTTGAAGTGTATGCATTTATTCCATATAAAGTATACCTCAATAGAGATGATTTTTATTTTTATTTATTATTTCTTTGAGACGGAGTCTCGCTCTGTCTCCTAGACTGGAGTGCAGTGGTGCGATCTCGGCTCACTGCAAGCTCTGCCTCCCAGGTTCATGCCATTCTCCTGCCTCAGCCTCCCCAGCAGCTGGGACTAGAGGCGCCCGCCACCACGCCAAGCTAATTTTTTTGTATTTTTAGTAGAGACAGGGTTTCACTGCGTCGGCCCGGATGGTCTGGATCTCCTGACCTCGTAATCCGCCCACCTTGGCCTCCCAGAAGTGCTGGGATTACAGGCGTGAGCCATCGCGCCCGGCCGGAGATGATTTTTAAAAAGTAGAGGCCATGATAATGAAGACAGCGTGATATTGGCATAGGGACTGACAAACAGACCTCCTGGAACCAGAGAGACAGTCAGAAGCAGACCTGATGAAGGATACTGAGGGGCTCGGGGGGCGGGTGCGTGGGTGAATGGGGGGCCAGACTCTTCAGGCAGGGTGCAGGGCAGCTGGCTCTCATCTGAGAACAAGGAGAGGGGGACGGCACCTCACACTATACACACCAACTCAACCCCAGGTGGATTAATGATCTAAAGGAAAGATTTTAGGTTGAACTGTGAAGCTTCCAGAAAAATTCAGAATACATATTTTGACCTGTTAGTAAGGAAAGACTGCTTAACTAGGACACATTAAAAACAGAATCAATAAAAGAAGAGACTGGCAAACTGAACCACATAAAATCCAGAACCTCTGTTCTTCAAAAACAATTTGTAAAACTCAAAAGATAATCGCAAACCGAAAAAGCTATTTGCAACACATTTAGCTAGCAAAGAGCTTTATTCAAATTATATGAAGAACTCTGACACGTGAGCCAGAAAAGGCACAGTGGAAGATGGTCACCAGACCTGAATAGGCACCTCGCTGGAGGATGGCCCAGCAATGACGTGAAAAGATCTCAAGTTCACATCACAGGTCGCCAGCGGCAGCCCCGGCTGCAGTTCGGTCCACAGCCACCCACACAAGGCAGGAAGCTGGGGAGGCTCTGCCAGGCCGGGGGCCTCTCTGTAAAATGGGGCCTGGGCCTGGACCTGCCTCTTCTCAGGGCTGCCGCGAGGCACGTGCTGCACAGACCGCACGGGGCCTGAAGTTCTAAAGCACAGACACACACAGCACGGGGAAGGTGCAGGTCAGTGGGAGCCTGGGGACCCCTCAGGCCCTCCCCCAAAGAGTCACATGAGTCTCTTCAAACACGCTCAGTTCTCCCCTGGGGTCTGCCACCACTGCTCAGTCACCGGACATGAGTGACAAGCTGTCCCCGGGGCAAGCTGGCCCGGGATCCTCGGCAGCCCACAGGTTCCACCACGCTCAGTCCACAGCTCACGAAGGCATTGCCACCCTCTGTGGGGCCTGCAGTCTGGGCCACGCCCACCAACACCCACACAAACAGTAAAGACACTCACACGTCCCATCCCAGCCTGATCCCCAGATGCCACGGAGAAGCTAAGGCAAGGCCTCACTTCCCCAGTACAAGCCTCGCTCTCTTCAAGGGGTTCCAGCCCAGTCCTCCAGAGCGAGGGGGAACAACCGGGTGCCTCTGCATCCACGTGCAGACACCAGGTCTGAGGCTATGGCCGGCAGCATCAATCCTGACAGCCGAGGAGGGGAAATGCCCCAAACCGCAGTCAGCAGGGCCACAGTGCCTAACAAGGGCCTCAGGACATCCGTATGGGGAAAAGGAAAATGGGACTGCTACCTCACACTACAGAGAAACAATAATCCCAAATATCATGTTTCTTAAAAGGAAAAACTGGCCAGGCATGATGGCTCACACTTATAACCACAGCACTTTGGGAAGCCGAGGCAGGTCGATCACTTGAGGCCATGAGTTTGAGACCAGCCTGAGCAACAAAGTGAGACCCCCATCTCTATTAAAAATACAAAAAATTAGCTGGGAGTGGTCCTGCATGCCTGTAGTCTCAGCTACTTGGGAGGGTGATGTGGGAGAATCACTTGAGCCCAGGAGGTGGAGGCTGCAGTGAGCCGAGATCGCACTGCTGCACTCCAGCCTGGGCGACAGTGCAAAGCTCTGTCTAAAAAAAAGTAATAATAAAATAAAAAGTAAAAAAATTTTAAGAAAGATAAAATGTAGATGAAAATCTTGTCACCCAGCAAGCAACCCGGCACAGAGCTCTGAGGTGAGGCCTCCGGGGTGAGGACGGTGCGGTGGCTCCTGCACGGCCCCCTACCAGAATGGCAGTGAAGGAATGCTGTCCACAGCGTGAATCCACAGGAGAAAGAGGAGAGGTGGCACACAGCCACAGAACGCGAGGGGCTGGAAATCAGACGCACATGGGGAACTGACACAGCCGACCGAAGGGCGAGGCTGAACGCAGCACTGGGGACAGGCGAACAGCCTGTCTCACACCCACAAAAGCTCCGTGGCACGGCCTGAGTGTCTCTATGAGTGGCTGTGGATGAAGGCTGAGAACAGCAGGTTTGCTTGAAAATGTGTTTCAGAGGCAATTCAGCATTATTTCATGTATTTATTTTGAGACAGGGTCTCACTCTGTCACCCAGGCTGGAGTGCAGTGGCATGATCACTGCTCACTGCAACCTCCGCCTCCCAGGCTCAAGTGATTCTCCCACCTCACCCTCTCAAGTAGCTGGGACTACAGGCATGCATCCCCAAGCCTGGTTACTTTTTGTATTTTTTGTAGAAACAGGTTTTGCTATGTTGCCCAGGCTGGTCTTGAACTCCTGGGCTCAAGCGATCTCCTGCCTCAGCCGCACAAAGTGTTGGGATTACAGGCGTGAGCCACCACGCGAGGCACAGTATTCTTCTTAACAGCCAAGATTCAGTAACAACCAACCTGCCCATCAATGAGGAATGGATAAACAAAATACAGCACATCATCAATGGAATGATTCAGCCATGAAAAGGAGTGAGGCCTGAGGCATGCTCCAAGTTGGATACACCCTGGAAACCTTACACTAAGCGACAGTCTACGGCCCCAATTCTAGGACATGCTCAGGACGGGACAGGACAGGCAGTCCGAAGAGAAGGTAGATTAGTAGTAGCCAGGGGCTGGGGGAGATGGAAGTTGGGGCCAACAGTTAAAGGGTACCAGGTATCTTTCTGGGGTATAAAAACTGTTCTAGCCAGGGGTTGTGGCTCACGCCTGTAATTCCAGCACTCTGGGAGGCCAAGGCAGGAGGACTGCTTAAGTCCAGGAGTTCGAGACCAGCCTGGGCAACATGGCAAAACCTTGTCTCTACAAAATATACAAATAAATTAGCCGTGTGCGCTGGCTCATGCCTGTAATCCCAGCATTTTGGGAGGCCCAAGTGGGTATATTGCTTGAGTTCAGGAGTTCAAGACCTGCCTGGGTAAGGTGGCAAGAGCCCATCTCTACTAAAAGTACAAAAAAAAAAAAAAAAAAAAAAAAAGGCTGGGGGTGGTGGTGCACACCTGTGGCCCCAGCTACTAGGGAGGGTGAGATGGGAGGATCGCTCGAGCCCGGGAGGCGGAGGTTGCAGTGAGCCAAGATCTTGCTACCGTATTCCAGCCTAGGTGATGGAACGAGACTCTCTCTTAAAAAAAAAAACACACAAAAAAAACCCAAATCAAAAACAAACAAACGAAAAAATTAGCCAGTTGTGGTGGTGTGCATTTGTAGTCCCAGCTACTGAGGAGGCTGAGGTGGGAGGATCACCTGAGTCTAGGGTGGCTGAGGCTGCAGTGAGTCGTGATTGTGCCACAAAAGATAAATGTTCTAAAATTAATTGTAATGATGGGTACACAGTCCTATAAATATACTAAAACCCACAGAATTGCACACTTGGAGTGATTTGAATAGTATATGAATATCTTTTTTTTTCTTTTTTTGTTTTCGATAACGGAGTCTCACTCTGTTGCCAGGCTGGAATGCAGTGGTGTGATCTCAGCTCACCACAACCTCTGCCTCCCAGGTTCAAGCAATTCTTGTGCCTCAGCCTCCTAAGTAGCTGGGATTACAGGCGCCCGCCACCACGCCTGGCTAATTGTTTTGTATTCTTAGTAGAGACAGGGTTTCACCACACTGTCCAGGATGGTCTCAAATTCCTGACCTCAGGTGATACGCCCACCTTGGCCTCCCAAAGAGCTGGGATTACAGGCATGAGCCACTGCGCTCAGCACTGCATTATATATTTAAAAAGCTGTTAAAAATACATAAGACAGTTGGGTGCAGTGGCTCGCACCTATAATCCTAGCACTTTGGGAGGCTGAGCTGGGCGGATCACCTAAGGTCGGGAGTTCAAGACCAGTCTGACCACCATGGAGAAACCTCGTCTTTACTAAAAATATTAAATTAGCCCAGCATAGTGGCACGTGCCTGTAATCCCAGCTACTCAGGAGGCTGAGGCAGGAGAATGGCATGAACCTGGGAGGCGGAGCGTGCAGTGAGCTGAGATCGCACCACTGCACTCCAGCCTGGGCAGCAGAGCGAGACTCCGTCTCAAAAACAACAACAAGAAGTCCACCTGTTTAGGGCAGGCACCGTGAGTGGAGCTGGCGGGACTGGCAGTTGCTCTGGGTAAGTCAGTGACCCAGTGGTGGATGAATGTGAAGGTCTAGGACATGACCACACTACCATAAACTTTATAAACACAGTACAGTTAGGCTGCATTAAATTTATGAAAATATTTTTATTTTTAAAAAGTAACTGTGCTACATTAAATGGCTTCTGTTACTCATGAAGTAACAGAAATTTTTCAGCTCCATTACAATCTTATGGCCCCACCATCATACATGGGGTCAGTCCGTCACTGAGGGAAACTTCTTTTTTCTTTTTCCCTGAGATGGAATTTCGCTCTTGTCACCCAGGCTGGAGTGCAATGGCACGATCTTGGCTCACTGCAACCTCGGCCTACTGGTTTCAAGCGATTCTCCTGCTTCAGCCTCCTAAGTAGCTGGGATTCCAAGCGCCTGCCACCACGCCTGGCTAATTTTTGTATTTTTAGTAGAGACGGGGTTTCACCTGGTTGGCCAGACTGATCTCGAACTCCTGACCTCAGATGATCTACCTGCCTCAGCCTCCCAAAGTGCTGGGATTACAGGCATGAGCCACTGTGCCCAGCTGTAAAACTTCTTGATGCAGCACATAAAGTTACAGAACTCTGAACTTAACAAGGAAGACACATTTCCCCCAATACTCATTGGAAAGGTAAGAAACACTGACTTTGTATTTGGCTACAAAGAAAGTCCCAGGAAACTTCCCCAACACTGTAATAATAGGGACAGCTCCTTTCACGCCCGCACAAGCCTAGTAGGACAGACAGGCCCTCCAAGACCCAGCCCTTGCCTCCTTCTCTCCTTCTGGCCTCAAGGTCCCTGCCTTGTGTGTGTGCTTCCTGGTTTCCTCGGTCCTGCTGATGTCAACCCAATGGGGAGGCCCAGCCCCTCAGGTTGTGCTTCCAGCTTCTGTCCGTTAAGTCACTCTGCAGAGGACCCCAAAGCCTCCGGGGTGCAGGGGCTGCGTGGCACAGAGCCTTCCCCTGAGCACCACGCCCAGGCTTCCTAACTCCGTTGTCTCTCTCCATTCGCAGAAAAAGAGGCACTTTTTAATTAATAAAACCCAAATCTAGTTATTTAGCAAAATAAAACAAGCAAACAAACAAACAAAAATCCTGGCAAAATAGATAACCTTTGGCAAGTATAATCAAGAAAAAGAGAAAACACACACAAAACATCAGTAAAAGAGAAGTGACATAGAATGGCAGATCAAGAGAAAACAGTATCTATTACTTCTTCTAAAAATTCTGAAAATCTCATGAAACAGACACTTTTCCAGGAGAACAATGAATCTGCAGATGAAGCCAAGTAAGAACGTGGAGAGATGAGCAGTCATGGAACAAAGTAAAAGCACAGCTGAGGTCTGGGTCCCAGACATCTTCCCAGAGAGGCCGACCAACTCCCATGGGGCCACCCTTCGCCAGAGAACATTTGCAAAAGCTAAGAAGCTCCCAGCTAGCCTGTGAATAACTCCAATATCAAAATGGACAATGATGTCTAAAACCAACATATCATGACAACTCAGGGTTATCCCCGAAAACAAACATGGCCCAGTACTGATGAGCTATTAATATAATTTATTAGAGCAGTCCCCAAACTTTTTGGCCCCAGGAACTGGTTTCGTGGAAGACAATTTTCCACAGCTGGGGGATAGGGGTGGTTTCGGGATGAAACTGTTCCATCTCAGATCATCAGGCATTAGATTCTCATTAGGAGGGAAACCTAGATCCCTCACATGTGCAATTCACAGCAGGGTTTGCGCTCCTATGAGAATCTAATGCTGCCACCTGATGGACAGGAGGTGGAACTCAGGTGGTCATGCTAACTCACCTGCTGGCCACTCATCTCCTGCAGTGAGGGCTGGTTCTTAAGAGGCCACAGCCAGTCTGGGGGCTGGGGACACCTGATTTACTGTATTAACAGCTTCAAGAGGAAGGCAAGTAGGCAAAACAGACTAATTCCCAAAAGGTTATAAAAGCATTTGATGAAATTCAAAACTCATTCCTGAATACAATTTTTTTTTTTTTTTGAGACGGAGTCTTGCTCTGTCGCCCAGGCTGGAGTGCAGTTGCGCTATCTCAGCTCACTGCAAGCTCCGCCTCCTGGGTTCACGCCATTCTCTTGTCTCAGCCTCCTGAGTAGCTGGGACTACAGGTGCCTGCCACCACAGCGGCTAATTTTTTGTATTTTTTGTAGAGACGGGGTTTCACTGTGTTAGTCAGGATGGTCTTGATCTCCTGACCTCGTGATCCGCCTGCCTTGGCCTCCCAAAGTGCTGGGATTACAAGCATGAGTCACCACGCCTGGCCCCTGAATACAATTCTTAACATACTAGAAACTAAATCTTCTTAACTTGAAAAAGATTGTCTTTTTTTTTTTTTTTTTTTTTTGAGACAGAGTCTCGCTTTGTCACCCAGGCTGGAGTGCAGTGGCCGGATCTCAGCTCACTGCAAGCTCCGCCTCCTGGGTTCACGCCATTCTCCTGCTCAGCCTCCCGAGTAGCTAGGACTACAGGCACCCACCACCACGCCCAGCTAATTTTTTGTATTTTTAGTAGAGACGGGATTTCACCGTGTTAGCCAGGATGGTCTCAATCTCCCGACCTTGTGATCTGCCCGCCTCGGCCTCCCAAAGTGCTGGGATTACAGGCGTGAGCCACCGTGCCCAGCTTCGAAAAAGACTGTCTTAACCAAGATATGCACCTGCACTGGAAAACAAAAAAAGTAGAAAAATTTTACAACTTAAAAAAAAGGCTATCCAGCTGGGCGCTGTGGCTCATGCCCAATCCCAGCACTTTAGGAAGCTGAGGCGGGTGGATTGCTTGAGGTCAGGAATTTGAGACCAGCCTGGCCAACAAGGTGAAACCCTGTCTCTACTAAAAATACAAAAATTAGCTGGGCATGGTGGTGCACGCTTGTAACCCCAGCTACTTGGAAGGCTGAAGCATGAGAATCGCTTGAACTCAGGAGGCGGAGGTTGCAGTGAGCCGAGACTGTGCCACTGCACTCCAGCCTGGGCAACAGAGTGAGACTCCATCTCAAAAATAAAAAGGCTACCTTCTTATCTACCAGCAAGTAATTTACAGTGAGCATCTTACAGGTGGTGGCACACAGATCTATTTCCACTCGAGTCAGGGACAAGCAACATTCATGCCTGCTGTTCTATCCGTGCTGTGCCTAAGATCCTGGCTGTCCCAACGTTACACACAAGTGGCCCAGTTTGACACAGAGAAATCAGAAGTGTCCACACAATGACCAATAATCAATTTGAAGATTAAATGGAAAAAAATGTATTTATAAACAACAAAAATGATAAAGCACTTGAGTTTACCCTAACATGAAATGTACAAGACCTATATGATTAAAACTATGAAGAAATAAAGCTTTTATATATACTATAATACACAAAACATGACCTACAGTCACCATAATACATTGCCATGCTGCTGTATATTGCTATCCACGAAAATATGTTAATTCTTCCCAAATTCACTCATGTATTCAATGCAGTCTTGATGTACATTTTATAAACCTTGAGATGTTTATTCAAAAGTTCATCTAGTGCTTAAGAATGATGAAGAGGAAGTGCTTAAGAACGACTAAGAAAATTTGGAGGAAAAATGTGGGAAACATTCCCTTAGACATTAACATGTAATATACAGCTGTGAGAGCTAAAAATGTGTTACTGGTAATGAAGTGGACAAGCAAAGGAAGAAACAGAAACAAGGCTGGGCACAGTGGCTCACGCCTGTAAATCCCAGCACTTTGGGAGGCTGAGGTAGGCGGATCACTTGAGGTCAGGAGTTTGGGATCAGCCTGGCCAACGTGGCAAAACCCCATCTCTACTAAAAATACAAAAATTAGCCAGGTGTGGTGGCGCGTGCCAGTAATCCCAGCTACTCGGGAGGCTGAAGCAGGAGAATCACTTGAACCCGAGAGGTGGAGGCTTCAGTGAGCTGAGGTCGCACCATTGCACTCCAGCCTGGGCAACAGAGCAAGACTCCTTCTCAAAAAAAGAAGAAAGAAAGAAAGAAACAAACAGACCCCTATATTTATGTGGATGTGGCTTAATATATGTATGACATTCCAAATCCGTGGGGTCAGGATGGAATTCAATGAGTGGTGTTGGGACCACTGGGCCACTCATCTGGAAAAGTTAGAATTATACGCTGCATCACTCAAAAAACAAATGTGAGACAAATTAAAGGTCTAGGTGTTAATGTAAAAAGGAAAGCTGTAAGAATACAAGAAATGAAAGAACAGGCTGGGCGCAGTGACTCATGCCTGTAATCCCAGCACTGTGGGAGGTCGAGGCGGGTGCATCATGAGGTCAGGAGATCGAGATCATCCTGGCTAACACGGTGAAACCCTGTCTCTACTAAAAATACAAAAAAATTAGCTGGTCATGGTGGCGGGCACCTGTAGTCCCAGCAACTCGGGAGGTTGAGGCAGGAGAATGGCGTGAACCCGGGAGGCGGAGCTTGCAGTGAGCCAAGCCCGTGCCACTGCACTCCAGCCTGGGCGACAGAGCGAGACTGTCTCGAAAAAAAAAAAAAAAAACAAAAAAAGAAAATGAGAGAATGTTTTTATCATTTTGGAGTGGACAACAACTTCCTTAGCAAGAACCCAAATCCAAACATTGTAAAGAAAACAGCCCAGAGGCAACGATAGGAAAGCTGAGCATCTGTGGGGTACAACCCATCATGGACCAGGTCACAGACTCTAGGGAAATATGTGTTGCAAATAAAGCAGATGACAGATTAACCCATGGCATATAGAAAGCTCCCACAAATCCTTGAAAAAAAAAAAAAAAGGACAATCTGGCCAGGCGCAGTTGCTCACGCCTGTAATCCCAGCACTTTGGGAGACCAAAGTGGGCGGATCACCTGAGATCGGGAGTTCAAGACCAGCCTGACCAACATGGAGAAACCCTGTCTCTACCAATAATACAAAATTAGCTGGGTATGGTGGCGCACACCTGTAATCCCAGCTATTTGGGAGGCTGAGGCAGGAGAATCGCTTGAACCTGGGAGGCAGAGGTTGTGGTGAGTGGAGATCCTGGCACTGCACTCCAGCCTGGGCAACAAGAGCAAAACTCTGCCTCAAAAAAGGGGCAATGCATAGAAAAACAGGCAAAGACTTTGAACCTCAAGTACACAGAACAAGAAGCACAAACGGCCAGTGAGCATGGGGAATGAGCCCTCCCGCTTCAAAGTGAGATTTAAAACATGAGTAATATTTCATCTTTATTTCTCAGATTTGAAAGGACCGAAATTCTGAAAATATACCACGTTGTTAAGGAGTGGGGAACAAGCTGCCCTCATGCAAGAGATAGTGGGAGGATAATCATGAAGAAATACAATCTGATAGCGTGTAACAAATTTAAAATGTACCTGTCCTTTGATCCAGAAATTTAACTGGAAAAATTTTATCTATAGATACGGATATAGCTGCAGACGTGGACAACCCAAATGTAAAAGGATGTTTGTAACTAACAACAAACCTCAAAAAACCAAACCACCCGCCAGCCGAGGAGCAGGCAACGAAATGAGGGAACATCCACCCTGGGATGGTCCGAGAAGGGAAAAGAATGAGACAGTGAAGACAGGCCTGTGAGACGCGGTGGCAACACACGCACTACCTCACGGAAGAGGAAAAGGCTGACTCCGCAGACCTCTGCACACACAAGACAGGAGGGCGCTGGGGCAGGGCCGGGAGGGGCTCACCTGCTCTACGTGGGGCTCCTTGGCGAAGGAGATCCTGGCGATGGAGTGGGATGCGATGCACAGCTCCTGCCCGTTCACCTCACCCTCCTCCACCTCTACCACACCTGCAAGGGAAAGGTGGTCAGCTCACCCAGCAGCTGCTCGGCTCGCAGAGAGGCAGCCTTGACTCTCCTCGCCTGCAAGCCAGGACTCCACAGGAGACCCCAACTCTGCAGCCATGGAGGCAGTGATCCTTCTCCTCCTCCCTGCTTCACCCTGTGGGTACAGAGGAAAAGCCACAACTCTCCTCACAGCACAGGCAGGTGCTCTATGGAAGGCCCCCTCTTCAGAGGTGCCCAGGGCCCCAGTCCTCCCACCTCCACCCATCAATCAGACTAGCAGAATCACCCCTAGTACATGCAGTGGCAGGTGGGGATGGACGTCCAGGAAGAAACACTGATCTAGAGTCACGCAGGCTGGTTTATTTTTTGAGACAGAATCTCGCTCTACTACCCAGGCTGGAGTGCAGTGGCGTAGTCTTGGCTCACTGCAACCTCTACCTCCCAGGTTCAAGTGATTCTCCTGCCTCAGCCTCCCAAGTGGCTGGGATTACAGGTGTGCACCACCACATCCAGCTAATTTTTGTATTTTTAGTAGAGACGGGATTTCACCATGTTGGCCAGGCTGGTCTTGAACTCCTGACCTCGTGATCCGCCCGCCTCGGCCTCCCAGAGTGCTGGGATTACAGGCGTGAGCCACAGTGGCCGGCTTGTTTTCCAGTGATTCCTAATGAATGCACATAGCACATGACCATTTCTGCCAACACGGCACTGGGCAAACGGGCCCTCTCATGGTCAGGGAGTTGCACGTACACAATCTGTGTGCAGAGGCCTCTGCAGCTACACAGATGGCACCGCAGGCTCCCACGACCGCTGTTATCACTCAGGGCCATCCCCATGGTCCCCACCAGCACATGTCTCAGCAGGGTTGCCAATGGGCGTTCCCGCACCCCTGCTTAGAATGCAGGCAGTGGCCTCCCATGGCCAGCACCCCCACCCCACAGACTGGGCCTCACCTGTGTTCTGGGCACTGACAAAGGCCACCTTGTTGGTGTCGGGCTTGAGGCGGATGAAGCCACACTCTCTGTGCATCGGCTTGCGCGTGTCCGGGTGGAAGGAGTTGAACCTGGATGGGAAGTTGGGGATGGGAAGCCTAGGCACTGGCCTCCAACACGGTGTGGGCTGCGTGGATGCCAGGACTATCCATGCTGCCCTCCAGGCGGCTGTTCCAGCCATGCCCACACACCTGCCTGCCCCCACCACCACTCTGCTCATTTTGGCTGTGTCTGTCTTACCTGCTGACCCTCCACTCCTGAAGATGGGCTGCTCCAGCCACGCCCACACACCTGCCCGCCCCCTCCACCACTGTGCTCATTTTGGCTGGGTCTGTCTTACCTGCTGACCCTCAGCTCCTGAAGACAGGACTTGTTCTTATCACCTCAGGGCATATCCTTGCCCTAGGCCCATTAGCCCAGGCCTCACACAGTGTGAACCCTAAGCATTCCCTTGCAGTAAACTTCACCCTAACACAACCTTTCTCTTTTGAGCTATGTTCTTGTGTAAGAATCTAATCAATTCCTACGGTAAGAAACAGAACAGGTGCTGAGATACGGTATGGCTTCTTATCATCCTTCATCATTAGTGCAAATACTCAACAGTAAAAGACAGGCGTGTGCATCTTGAACTGAGGGCACAAACCCATGGCTTAGAAACTAACTCGCTGGCATGGTGACTCAGGGCTATAATCCCAGCAATTCCAGAGGCCCACTCAGGTAGATTTCTTGAGCCTAGGAATTTGAGACAGGGTTGGGCAACACAGACCCTATTTCTACAAAAATAAAGACAAAAAAAAAAAAAAAGCCTCATTTATCATTTCACCAACTTTATGAGTTTCTACAGGGAATCCATCTCTATGATTCTTAGAGATAATTTTTTTTTTTTTTTTCCTGACACTCAGGGCTGGTGTGCAGTGGCATGATCTCAGCTCACGCAACTCTCCTTTTTGGGTTCAAGTGATTCTCCTGCCTCGGCCTCCCAAGTAGCTGGGATTACAGACATGCACCACCACACCCAGCTTTTTTTTTTTTTTTGAGATGGCATTTCTCTCTTGTTGCCCAGGCCAGAGTGCAATAGTGCGATCTTGGCTCACCGCAACCTCCGCCTTCCAGGATCAAGCGATTCTCCTGCCTCAACCTTCCCGAGTAGCTGGGATTACAGGAATGCGCCACCATACCCAGCTAGTTTTGTATTTTTAGTAGAGATCAGGTTTCTCCATGTTGGTCAGTCTGGTCTCAAACTCCTGACCTCAGGTGACCCGCCTGCCTTGGTCTTCCAAACTGCTGGGATTACAGGCGTGAGCCACCATGCCTGGCCACACACCCAGCTAATTTTTGTATTTTTTTTAGCAGAGACACAATTTCACCACATTGGCCAGGCTGATCTCGGATTCCTGGGCTCAAGTGATCCACCCACCTCGGCCTCCCAAAGTGCTGGGATTACAGGCATGAGCCAATGTGCCTGGCCAAGATAAACTCCTGCTGGGCTAGGGATGGTGCTACACCTTACAGAATGGTGCATGCTCACTAACATAACCCTGACAAAGAAATACATTTATACCATACTCTAGGACACACACACACACACACACACACACATATACCATCACATTTACTGAAATATATTTTCCATTCTGGTTCATTTTTCTTCGAATGCTAGTCACAAAACTGACTTTCTGACCTTTTAGTGGGTTATAATCTAGAGTTTAAAAAAGACTGCCTCAGTTCTGGGGTATTTTGTATTACCCAGAATTCTCACCTTCTGGTTTATGCGCAGATATATTACTTTGACCTCAACCATTCAATCAAGAATAATGTAAAAAGGTATGAGATATTTATAAAAACAATGAGATCTTCTAAAAGGGGACAGAGGGTATCAGAGCTGGGGGTCTGAGAGCCAGGTGCCCAGACCAGTTCTGAAACCGCTAGGCATTATACAAACAGTACCAAGTTGGATTAGTAAGATTCTTTTTTTTGAGACGGAGTCTCTCCCTATCACCCAGAGGCTGGAGTGCAGTGGCGCCATCTCGGCTCACTGCAAGCTCCGCCTCCTGGGTTCACACCATTCTCCTGACTCAGCCTCCCGAGTAGCTGGAACTACAGGCGCCGCCACCATGCCCGGCTAATTTTTTTTTTTAATTTTTAGCAGAGACGGGGTTTCACTGTGTTAGCCAGGATGGTCTTGATCTCCTGACCTCGTGATCCGCCCGCCTCGGCCTCCCAAAGTGCTGGGATTACAGGCTTGAGTCACCAAGCCCGGCCCAGATTCTTAACATACAGTTATGTAATGGAGACTGAGGAGGGAAGAGTTTGCTTTTTATACTTTATTGCTGAAACTGAAAAAAAAAAAACTGTGTATTACTTCTATGATTAGAAAATAAAGATACATCAACCATTCCCCATCCCTGGTGGCTCTCCTCTACTTCAGAGGCCTACATTGCTATCTCCCTAAAAGCAGGCAATTTCTCCAACTGTGGGGTGGAGGTGGTGGGAAGGGACAGCTGAAGTACCTCACGGGGCTTCTGCTTTCTTGTATGGTAAGAATATGAGAACCACATACTAACAGCTTCCTTGTGATCCCAAATAGGTCAGGGTGTATAAAATACAACTATGCACTATTATTTTCAGTAATACTGGGTGACTAATTTTTTCTTTTTTCTGAGACAAGGTTTCACTCTGTCACCCAGGCTGGAGTACAGTGGTATGATCACGGCTCACTGTAGCCTTGGCCCTCCCTGGGTTCAAGCAATCCTCCCACCTCAATTTCTCGAGTAGTTGGGACTACAGGCGTGTGTCACCACACCTGGCTAAATAAATAAATACTCATAGTAGAGACAAGGTATCACTATGTTGCCCAGGCTGGTCTTGGGCAGAATGGTGCTGAGCTCAAGCAGTCCTCCTGACTCGGCCTCCAAACTGCTGGGATTACAGGTATGAGCTACCGCACTGGCCATGGTGATTAATTTTGATACACAAATTAAGTATATGTATTTGTTTTTATCTTTGGATTAATAAGCCTGTAATTTGGTGGTCAGCTTAATATCACCAAAAATATAACAAAACCAGAAAGTACCATTTTTACCAACTCTGTGCCTCAGTTGCACATTCAGGCAAGAGGATGCCTTTCTGAAACAGATAGACAAGTTCCTTTTACACCTTCCTGCTTGGCCTTTGTCTGTCTTTGATCAGTCTGGAATTATTTTCAGAGACCCAGGTGGCCCACGAGTCAAGCAGGGTGGGGTGGAGGGAGACAACTCACGAGAAGTTCAGCATGGGCTGGCCCACATGGGAGATGTGAACCTCTTCCAGGTACTGGAAGGGCTGCAGCGTGGGGTAGGTTCCGGCTCCAGGTGGGTCTGACAGCCAGGTGCCCAGCATCCAAGACAGTGGCTCCACCACTGGGTTCATCTTGGGGGGCTCTGAGGACAAAAGAATGAGACTTATCAGTGGCCTCCCTCCAACAATGCCTTGCTGAGCTTTAAGCAGAATGCATGCTCCATATCGGCACTTGCTTCTGGTGGCCGCAGCTAATCCCGGAGGACCTGTCAAGAGGGGGAGAAAATGGCCAAACAACTGGCAAATGTCATACTGTGAGATCCAGCTTCAGAAGCCTCTACAGTTCCTGCAGAAAAAAGAGAACCAAGAGGGGCCAGGCAGGGCGCAAGCAAAGCCAGAGGCCTCATGCCCCACAGCAAGGCTGAAAACAGCTCACATGGGAGGCACGGTGCCCTGGCGTGAGGAGTGTGTGAAGGAGACAAAGAGCACGAGGGAGAAAATGAAAAAGGGATGCAGGGTCTCAGAGCAGGCAGACCGTGAGGAGCCCAGGGGTAGGCGGGGCTTGAACGGAAAGTAAGATCCCGCTTCCCTGAGGGGCCGGGGCTTCACAGTAGCCTGTGTAGTGGCCAGGAGATCCCTTTAGAAGGTTCCTGGAAGGGTTCAGTCTCTCATCCCACTAAGTGTGAGGGATGACGCCATGGGCCTGGAACTCAAAAGTGAGGGTGCTGAGAGGAACTCAGCAGGGAGGGGGTGCTGGGTTGGCTGTTCTTCTGCACGACCCCCAAAGGGACCCCTGCTTCCTGCCCCACTCAGCAAGGACTGGGTGCTCCCAAGCAGCTTTTCAGGATTCACTCACGTGACCCTCGTCCTGGCTGGATGCGTGGGCCCTGCTCTTACTCATTTTCTAAGGGAGACCTGTGCAGGGACCACAGGAAAGCCCCACTGCGTGCTACCCACCAAGGGCGCTGGAAGAGGAGGGCTGATCCCCACAGGCAATCCCAAAGACCTTCTTCCCAGGCCTGCTTATCCCTCAAGTCTCACTGCTTCAATTGACAGAACGGACACTGAACCCAGGAGCAGCAGCAGGGAGAGAAGCAGCTCTGTCGCGGCAGGAGCCTCATCTACGGAGCCCAAAGACGCCCAAGCACAGAGACTGGCCCACACGTAGGACTGACCCCCGGAGTCTCCTCCAGGCCCGCGCAAGCAGAAGACGGACTGACGGGGACAGGATCAGGACTGACCCCCGGCGTCTCCTCCAGGCCCGCGCAAGCAGAAGACGGACTGACGGGGACAGGATCAGGACTGACCCCTGGCGTCTCCTCCAGGCCCGCGCAAGCAGAAGACGGACTGACAGGGACAGGATCAGGACTGACCCCTGGCGTCTCCTCCAGGCCCGTGCAAGCAGAAGACGGACTGACAGGGACAGGATCAGGACTGGGTGCACAGGCCTGGCCTTGTTGGGGAGGAACAGGAGGCCAGTGTGGCTCGGGGAAGGAGATCCTCGCCCCTTAGGAGGGCCGTGACCTTGATTCTGAGCAAACAGAAGCCCTTGAGAGGGCTGAGTGGGAGGGACGAGGTCTCTGATCATAACCACAGGAAGGCAGGAAGGGCAATGGCAAAAACTCTGGTGGCAGAGGAGGGTGGCCTGGGCCAGGTGGCTGTGGTGGAGGCAGTGGAAAGGACCTAGATTCTGGATCTATCTTGAAGGCAGAGCCACCCGGATGTGCTGATGGTCTGGATGTGAAACACGTAAGAGAGGAAGGTAACTGAGGTTTCTGGCCTGAGCAACTGAGAACACAAGTTACCATCAATGGAGAAAAGGAAGAGTGAAAAGAACCTTGGGAGGTGTGAAGTTTGCTGATTTTCTAACAGCAAAACTCAGTCACCTGGGATAGCCCAAGTCCTAAGATGGGCTAAACAAACACCATAATTTCTCAGACAGCCAGCTACAGCCTTGGAGAACCTTTCAGTTTGGTAGACTTTATCCAGCTCAGCACTGGAAAGAAAGAGGCTTTGGGCCGGGCGCGGTGGCTCACCCCTGTAATCCCAGCACTTTGGGACGCCCAGGCGGGTGGATTACCCGACGTCAGGAATTTGAGACCAGCGTGGTCAACATGGTGAAACCTCGTCTCTACTAAAAACACAAAAATTAGCCAGGCATGGTGGCAGCGCCTGTAATCCAAGCTACCCCGGAGGCTGAGGCACAAGAATCGCTTGAACCCGGGACGCGGAGGTTGCAGTGAGCCGAGATCGCGCCACTGCACTCCAGCCTGGGTGACAGAGTGAGGCTTTGTCTCAACAACAGCAACAAAAAAAGAAAAAAGAAAAGAAAAAGAAAGAGGCTTTGCAAACCTCAGGATTTTGGGCCAGCTCTCTGGCCTGTGCCAAGCGCACCCCACAGCCACGGCCACGGGGCTCTGACTCTCCTGGGACCGAGTAGACCCACTTCCACTGGCGAGCGCAGCCTGCACGGCAGCTGAACCCTGTGGGAAGCGGCACCCCGGGCGCTGTGGAGCAGCGATCTCCACCCCTCACGCCCGAGTCCCCAGCACGGCCGCTACCCGCGCCTGGGTCCCGAGGGCCCCGGGGAGGCCAAGGGACCTGGCGGCGCCCCCCAGGGTCCCAGTGAACAGGGGCGCCAGGGCCGCGGCACCGGGCGTGGCCTTCGCACTCCCCACGGGGCGGGACAGCTCCGGGCCAGGGTGAGGGGTGCGCGCCCCAAGTCCTGCCTCTGCTCCAGGGCTGCCCCCTCCAGACTCCGCCGGCCCCGGCCCGGAAGCGCAGCCACGCCTCAGGCGCCGCAGCTCCGCCCTCTCTTTCGCCGGCGGGACCGGGTGGGCCGCGCTCGCCCCCTAGCGCCAGGGTCGCGCCACTGCGCCCACCTTGGGGAGCGGCGGGGGAGTCGGCGCGGAGGCGGGGCGGAGGCTGGGCGGCGCGGGGCGGTGGGGCGCGCTCACTGGCTGCCACCTCACCTAGCAGGCGTCACAGGGCTCTCTCAAGACCTCCAGCAAGGGCAGAGGCAGGAGCCTCGCCAGCCCCTCCACAGATCACAGCGACTGCGCCCCTCGGCCCGCGAGCCCCACCGCCCCCTCCTGCTTTCCGCCGGGGTCTCCTCCGGGTCCCCCATCTACTTGGCAGACGCCTCTCACCGGCACCCTCTGCCTCCCCACAGTCTTTCCCTCCCACCCACCGTGGAGTCCTCTCCAGGAGGCCCAGTCTGTCCTCCACCCAGCGCTCCTCAGAGGGGCCCGGAGAGGAGGAGCTCCTTAAATGGGGGAGAAAGACGGACAGAGCCAGGGACAGCGAGAGACGGGACAGGGACAGAGACAGAAAGACAGAGACAGAGAAGGACACGGGGATGGGGCCAGAGACAGAGCCAGGGCCGGAGACAGACAGAAAGGGATCTTACTTTCTTTCCTCAAACCTTTCTGGGGGTCTCCGAGGGGGACCCTCAGGTAAGTCACAGCATTATTACCTTTCCCCCAAAAAATTTAAAAAAAAAACAAAAATAACGAAAAAACCTTTTCCCTGAACTTGATTTTCAGGGAAAATAGGTCACAGATGCAATCCACAGCCACCAAAACACACATATGGATGCTGTGAGAAGCGGAGGGTCAGTGCCTCGCTGGAGGACAGGAGGGGCCTCTGGGAGCTGGGGCAGGGGTAGCCCCTGGGGAGAGGCCTCAGGGCCTGGCCTGGCTCAGAGACCTGGGGAGGAGGAGTGGGGAGCCCTGGACTTGGAGGCCTGGAGGCTCTTCTGGCCTCCGCTCTGCCACAGGGAGCTCCTGCAAACAGCAGGCCCAGGGTACCCCACGCGTCTGCCCAGGTGCCAAAGGGCCAGGCTGGCCTCCACGCAGGGCTACCCCCGCCCACCATCAAGAAGTAATGTGCCACTCTGAAAGAAAGGGGTTCTGCTGGCCGGGCGCAGTGGCTCATGCCTGTAATTCCAGCACTTTGGGAGGCCGAGGCGGGTGGATCATCTGAGGTCAGGAGTTCGAGACTGGCCTGGCCAACATGGTGAAACCTCCGTCTCTACTAAAAATACAAAAAATTAGCCGGACGTGGTGGTGTGCACCTGTAGTCCTAGCTACTTGGGACGCTGAGGCAGGAGAATTGCTTGAACCCGGGAGGCAGAGGCTGCAGTGAGCCGAGACTGCGCCACCGCACTCCAGCCTGGGTGACAGGGTGAGACTCTGTCTCCAAAAAAAAAAAAAAAAAAGAAAAAGAAAACGGCGTGCTGCCCCTGAAGACCTTCTGCTTCTCCAGCAATGGACTGTAAGACACTGCTTGAGTTCAGAGATGGACAAAAGGTGACAAGATACAACAAGAGCAATAAAACATACAAACTGCAAAATGTTGCTGGGGCAAAGATGAAACTAAGAGACAGGGTCTTGCTCTGTCACCCAGGCTGGAGGGCAGTGGCATGAATACAGTTCACTGTGGCCTCGACCACTGGGGCTCAAGTGATTCTCCCACCTCAGCCTCCTGAGTAGTTGAATGAAGCTGCTCCATGAAGAAAGACCACTAACTAAACATGCAAGAACTCAGGAGAGAAACAGTAAGGAAAGAGGAGAAGGTGAAACGTGACCTGGCAGAAGTTGAGAAAGTAAAAGAAAAAAAATCAAGCCACCACCCAAATGAAGTGGAGATTGGAAGCAGCGCAGGGAGAAACAAACACTGGGAAACACAGCAGAACACAGAGGACAGAGATGAGTTTAAAGAAAGATAAAAGATAGAGAAATGGAAACAAAGTTAGAAGGACGGGAATGCCTGGCACACTGCTGATGGGAACGTGGACTGGCACAGCCTAGTGAAGGCCATCTGGCATGTGCTTGAGAGGTTAAGCGTGGAAGCAGTGGCCCAGGACTGTCACTCCTGGAGACGTGTACCTAGCAGAAATAACACACCTGTGCCCACAAGACGCTGCCCATGAATGTTTACAGCAGCACCATTCCCAGCAGCCCCAAAGTGGAAACAACGCAGATGTCCGTCAACCAATGAGTAAACAAACTGCAGTAAATCCAATGAAATGTTATTTGGCCATAAAAATGAAGTACTAATATAAGCTGCAATTCAGATGACCCTTGACAACACGACATGTGAAAGCAAGCCGGCTCAAAAGAGCACACATTCTGCAATTCCACTTCTGTGAAAGGTGCAGAACACACACATCTACAGAGACAGAACATGGGCTGGTGTTTCTCCACAGCCGCGTTCTGTGGCAGAAGATGCTAGAGCCACACGTAGAAGGCGCAGGAGGAGGGAAGGTGACTGGCAAGGACATTATATCTGGCCACAAATGGTCCCTCCGGACCGCAGGCGCGTGAGCTGGCTGACACATGCAGTGAGTGCGAGCTACAAACTGGATTCTGAAAACCCAGTCCAAAAAGTCTTCAAATAATTCAATAATCTTATATTATCGGTGGTTGCCTGTTGAAATAATTTTTAGATAATATAGGGTTAAATAAAATACATTATTAAAATTTATTTCACTTGTTTCTTTTTACCTTTTTAGTGTGGCTGTTAGAAAATATTAAACTACATAAGAGACTCACTCTCTAGAGCTTTTAGACAATGCCGGAATGGAGTTTTCAACCCTCAACACTTAGGGAGCTTTGTTTCTATGTCTTCTCCCTGAGGACATTACCAGCAGATAGATGTCATCAGGAGACAACAGGGAAATGATGCGGAAAGAAACCTCTGTAAACACTGAATGTACTCAGCCAAAAAAAAAAAAAAAACAAAACCAAAAAAAAAAAAAAAAAAAAAAACGGTTATAGAAATTTTAAAAACTGGCTATAGGTGGCAGATGTCGGGTCATACAGGCACGACACTCACCTCCCAGGACCCTTGAACAGGGGCAGAACTCCCCACTGGTCTTGTCCCTGACAGCTGACACCACAGAGGCTTACAAAGGAAGTACTAGTGGAAGATTTCATTTTAAAAACTAGGCCACTCACAGTGGTTCACATCTGTAATCCCAGCACTTTGGGAGGCCAAGGAGGGTGGATCACCTGAGCTCAGGAGTTCGAGACCAGCCCAGGCAACATAGCGAAACCCTGTCTCTACCAGAACTACAAACAATTGGCTGGGCGTGGTGGCACGTGCCTGTGGTCCCGGCTACTCAGGAGGCTGAGGTGGAAGGATTGCTTGGGCCTGGGAGGCAGAGGTTGCAATGAGCCAAGATCACATCACTCCACTCCACTCCACTACTTGGGTAACAGAGTGAGACCCTGTCTCAGAGACAAAACAAAACAAAACAAAACAAAACAAAACAAACTAAAACACAACAAGCATAATATAAAATAAGATGACAGAACCAAGACTGAAAATGCTTGAACTCACATATTAAAAAGCTTTTCAGGGCCGGGCATGATGGCTCACACCTATAATCTCAGCTCTTTGAGAGACTGAGGTGGGTGGATTGCTTGAGTCCAGAAGTTTGAGACCAGCCTGGGCAATATACTGAAACCCCATCTCTACTAGAAATACAAAAAAATTACCCAGGCATGGTGGTGCGTGTCTGTAATCCCAGCTACTTGGGAGGGTAAGTGGGAAGAATCACCTGCACCCAGGAGGTTTAGGCTGCAGTGAGCCAAGACTGTGCCACTGCATTCCAGTCTAGGCAACTGGAATGACACCCTGCCTTGGGGGGGAAAAAAAAAAAAAGGGTTTTCAGATTAGACCACAAAGACAGACCCTCCTTTGCTGTAAATGAGAGATGCACCTAAAATAAAGCAATTCAGAGAGACACTCCAGAAAGCTGGGCAATAAGCAATAAGCAATAAGGAAGCAGGCTTCCGATCTTACCATCACATACAATGCATGGAACTAGACAAAGAACGGCTCTTCCGAATGAAGGGCAGAATGCACAATGAAGACATAACCGCAAGGGATACTCATGTACCAAGCATAGCAACATTTATAAAGCAGAAATTACTGATGACACACAAAGATGTCCAGAGAAAGAAACTAAATGAAATCACAGTTCACCTCTCTCTAAGTATGAATACAAATAAAATAAAATTCCCAAATAATATAATTAATCAGGTAGTTCTGATTGATACATATTGAACTCGGTAGCTTAAAACTAGGGAATACCGCCAGGTGCGGTGGCTCACGCCTGTAATCCCAGCACTTTGGGAGGCTGAGGTGGGCGGATCACCTGAGGTCAGGAGTTTGAGACCAGCCTAACCAACATGGTGAAACCCCATCTCTACTAAAAATACAAAAAAAATTAGCCGGACGTGGTGGCGCATGTCTGTAATCTCGGCTACTTGGGAGGCTGAGGCATGAGAATTGCTTGAACCTGGGAGGCGGAGGTTGCGGTGAGCCCAGATTGCACTATTGCACTCCAGCCTGGGTGACAAGAGCGAAGCTCCATCTCAAAAAAAAAAAAAACAAAAACTAGGGAATGCCTTCTTCAAGTTCCTCTGGAACAGTCAGGCAAACTGGCCTTCTGGTCAAAGAAAGCCTGTAAGTTCCAGAAAGCAGAAAGAAGTCTGCTGTCTGATCACAATGCAGTGAGACTA
Source organism: Chlorocebus sabaeus (assembly GCF_047675955.1). Lineage (NCBI taxonomy): Eukaryota > Metazoa > Chordata > Mammalia > Primates > Cercopithecidae > Chlorocebus > Chlorocebus sabaeus. The sequence goes on from NC_132913.1 coordinate 129,168,531, forward strand.
GAAATGAAAGTGAATCTGGTGTCCCTTGAAAACACTGTGCTAAAAGAAAGAAGCCAGCTGGGCACGATGGCTCACGCCTGTAATCCCAGCACTTTGGGAGGCCGAGGCGGGCGGTTCACGAGGTCAGGAGATCGAGACCATCCTGGCTAACACGGTGAAACCCCATCTTTACTAAAAATACAAAATATTAGCCAGGCACGGTGGCAGGTGCCTGTAATCCCAGCTACTCAGGAGGCTGAGGCAGGAGAATGGTGTGAACTCAGGAGGTGGAGCTTGCAGTGAGCCGAGATGGTGCCACTGCACTCCAGCCTGGGCGACAGAGCAAGACTCTGTCTCAAAAAAAAAAAAAAAGAAAAAAAAGAAAAAGAAAGAAGTCAGACAAAAATGTGTATATCCTATGATTCCAACTGGATGAAATTCGAGGCCAGGCAAAATGGATGGAGGGTGGGGGAACCTGCACAACAACAGGGAAGGGCTTGGCGGGGACTGCAGAGGAGAACCTGGACCGTTGGACGTGGGTGTGGCTGCAGAGGCGCCCGCACCTGCCAAAACTCGCTGCAGGAACACCTAGGAGCTTATGTTCCACTCATGCAAATTATCCCTCAATTAAAATGTTATAAAGAAAAACCTCCCCAAACTAGTATCTCAAAAAGCAGAAAACTAAAAGCGTTCCAGCCCTCGAGTGCTCGCCACGCTGCCACCACAGCACAGGGTTCTGGGCAGCCTCAGAGCAGGGGATGCGGCAGGGGTGGGGTCAGCCTCACAGCTCGGGGCCTTGCTCCTGGCCCCAGGGTCTGCCGTCACTCAAGCTGCGGCCTCTACTGCAGATCTAATGTTTCGAGAGAAGCCAGAAGCTGATTTGGGACTAAAATATACCAATTTCTAAACATCTGTTCAAATTAAAACAAACACCACCACTGTGGTGTGAGCTGCATACCTTGGGGCGGGTGCAGAGGGCCAGAGAGGGCTTGGAGTCACACACAGTGCCCTGCCCGGTGCCTCCCGCCTCCCTCCTCTCCTCTCTTCTCCCAGGTGGGAGTGAGGAGGCCACTGGCGGCCAGCCAGCACATCCCCGTGCCCCAAGCCCGCAGCTCCCGACGTATCAGGGGAGCTCTTTGCTGCCCTCAGCCGTGTTTCTGAGCAGGTTTCACGTTCCTCAGGATGCTGGGGAGCTGGTTCTAGACACAGGCCCAGCCCAGCTGGCCCGGCAGCAGGGAGGGCACCCACGGGGACACACTCTGCCCCAGTCCTGCAGGGGGAGCGGCCCAGAGCCCCTGCCATGAGACGCCTGGGGCATGGGCTGGCAAGCACAGGTGAGCACAGCTGGCTCCCGGAAGAACTGGGCTTATCTGAAGTCTGGTCAAGTGGAACTGGACCATCTGTTCCCTCAGGTGGGCCTGGATGGGCCAGCGCCTTTTATCTAGGAGGACATGGCCCGGGCTTTCTGCCTCAACCCTGCCTGGAAGACTACCCCAAGGGAGATGGAAGTGACAGTGAGACTAGGGGGGTGGGTGGGGTGGAGATGCCCAGCAGCTGGCATTGCTGGCAGCCTGGAAGGGGACCAGTGACATCAGTGAGAAGGGCGGGTGCAGGTGCATGAGAGCTGAGGGCGAACCCTGGCGTTGGGACCGGAGAGGCCCACCACAGAGCGGGTGAACAGTGGCGCTGGAGTAGGGGGTGGGAGGGTGTCCCGGTAAGAGCACGTTGGGAAAGGCTGCCTCAAACATGCTGGCTATAAGTGAGCTTTTGAGTGGATTTTGCTACACGCATGCCACGTCAGGGAAGCAAGTCCCGCGGGCCCTGGAGAGGAGCTACCCTGCAGGCGGCCGCTGCTTTGCGTGCGCAGGGCCCACACCACACTTGGGAACAGGAGAGCACGCAGCACTTACGTGGCAATTTCTTTTTAAAAAGACCAGAGAATTCTAAGATGGTTCTGAAATTCAGAAGAAACGCTTTTGAGTAGAAAAAATAACATCTGACTGGAAAGGAAGGAGCATGCGGCTAAACAGCTAGATAGAGGCTGAGGCTGAAGACTGGCCTCAGGAGGGAGCATCTGACGGCTGTGAGAAATACTTCCCATCCTGTCGCCCTCCTGGGTGGTTGTTATTTGCTCTGAATCTTAAAGGAGTTTAATTTGGACAGGGACAACAGGTCGGGCAGTAAACAAGCAGTGGCGGCACCTCCTCCTGGCGGCTGTTCCCCCTACACCCTCCACCACTTTGAGCTGCGCGGAACGTGGCAGCTCCCTAGCCACTGTCCCTCCTTGTTGTCACTGAAGCATGGGTGGGGGTGAGGACGACCAGTAAGAGAATTTTAGAATCCAAACATCAGCTTACATGAATCTAGATATATATTAAGATCCATCAAACTGTGACCTCAATATCTGTGTTTTTTACTCTCTGTAAATTATACTTCATTAGAAAAAAATAAAATTTAAACGTGAAACAAAAAATATTATAAAGGACCTAGTCTATTTGTCACTTTCCAACTCTTTAAATAAACCAGACAGGCTTTTCTAGGCATTTCTTTTCTGATTTCATTTTTCTTTTATTAAAATTTCAACCAAAATGCAAAAACAAAAATTTAAATTTCCTGCAAGAAATTTAAATCTTCATTTTTTGGCCCAAGACACTGAAAGCAGGCTTACCCATCCCTAAGTTTTCTAAACTCCGGACACTCGTCAAGGTTCCTCAAGGTTGTTTTCTGCCAATTGACGGGAAATGTTTGCACCTGGCTCTTAATGGCTCTGCAGGAAGTGAATGCTAACTTTAAAGGGTGCATTCTGGGAACTGTAGTTCCACTATGAAAGAGCTTGTCTCAGAAGAAAGTAAGACAATGACAGCCCAAATCACAGAATTTCAGAGCTGGAAGGAGCTTTGGAGGTCAGGTGAATTTTATGAAAGAGGGACTGGCCAGAGGTCTGGGCGGAGTGAGGAGTGCGGCTTCTACCCTCAGTCTCCTCCACCGGCTACAGCTGAGGAAGGCAACGCCACAGAGCCAGGCACATCCTAAATGCTTTCTCTCTCCAGAGCAGTCCTTCTGGTCACCCCTGGCATGTCCTTTTCTGTCTCCCAGAGGCTGGCTGGCGACTCATCTTCACCTGGATGTGGAGGATCAGAGACTGTTCTGTCTCCTGGCAAGTGGCCCGGGAACCCAGGACAGGAAGTGAGCAAATGCGCCCACTGGGACCTGGGGACGGCTCCTTCCTGGAGCTCCCACCCTCACATCTCTTTGTGTTAGTGACATGGTGTTTCCTGCCAAGGCACACAGAGAAAGGGACACTTACTGCTTAGTACAATAGGGTGCATGGAAGCTGAGGCTCCACGGCCGGCACCAGCTGTCCCAGGTGGGGAGGAGCTGTCTGGGAACACCGTGATATGTTTGGGTCCACTGGAAAGGCACACCAGTAGGGAACTGTTGTTTTAAAGTGACATCAAGGCCCTCAACTCATCAACCATGAAATGGAAGGAGGTGCACGCACAGGGGAAAAACAGAAATCATAATGGAGAGAAAATACAGCAAGTATTTCTATAAAATAAAAAAAGGACACAAAGTGGGTACAAATAATTTGCAGATGTTATGTTTGATTACCTCGTTAATCTGAGTCTCAATTGAAGTACTATTAGAATTTACAAGTGAATTTGATAAGATGGCCGATTACTAAAATGGGTAGCTTTCCCACACGCTAGTAATAACTGAAAAATAATGGTTGGGGAGTAAGCTTCCAGTTTCAACTCTCGCATGTAAAGAGCTTAGGAGTCATATACCATAGCCTTACAACAGCAAAAAAAAAAAAAACAAACAAACACCGAAAGAAATGAAAATCAACAACTTTTCCTGGATCCAAAAGGAAGTGAGGTTACAAACGTCTCTCCTGCCACAGAGAAAAGCAGTGAGATCAGCTCACGTGGAGCAGAATCTACCGTTTACAGGAGACGGAACTGGTGGGAACCTGATTTGGACAAAATGCTGGAGGCTGAACATGGCAGGTGTGAGAATCTCCTGGGGTCCCACATTTTCATGGGTTTTACCCCCAGGAACCCCATCAGGTTCTCCCCATGAAAAGCCAAGAAAAAAAAAAATCACCGCATGTCTCTGGAGGAGAAGGGGGAGGTGACCACCTTGAAATAAGCCCAGAGCATTCTCCAGGCAAAGGCCTGCTCTGCAGTGAAGCCGACTTCACCAGGAACTCATCTCAGCTGGGGAAGGGCATTTCACCACTCCAGCCCTGCCAGTCTCCCGTCTCACCCAAGCAGGAAGGAGAAAGGGAAGGACACATGTGAAGGTCACAGCTCAGGGACACGGGCCACTAACAGGCTTAAATCGAGTCACAAGCTGGAGCCTGCGTCCTCTCCCAGCCCTGCAGGCTCCAGCATTACATCCCGGGTGGGAATGGCAAAGGCCCAGGTGCAGGCTGTGGAAGGCAAGCTCAGAGAAACTCCACAACAACAGGGAGACAGAACAAGGACACTCGAGGAATTTTACAGGCGCTGCAGGATTAAACACAGCTGACTGCCAGCCAGGTTAAGGGGATGCCTTCCAATGAAGGCCACTTACTTCACCTTCAGTCACGCAGCACTTACTGATGGGGCATGCATTGACAAATGCGTCATGAGGCAAGTTCATCATTCTACAGACGTCACAGAGCGCACTTACCGCGTACTGCGCACCTAGGCTGTATGGCAGAGCCTGTGCTCCCAGGTTACACACCACGACGTGTTACTGAATACTGTAGGCAGTTGTAACACAGTGCCAAGTGTGTGTGTACCTAAAACACGTCTAAACATAGAAAACCTACAGTAAAAGTACGGTATAAGAGACAATAAATGGTACACCTGCACAGGGCACTTACCATCGTTGCAGTGTGCAGCGCTGGCAGTTGCTCTGGGTGAGTCGGTGAGTGAGGGGTGAGTCAATGTGAAGGCCTGGGAGATGACTGTACACTATGGTAGATTTTCTGAACACTGCACACTGAGGCTACACTAAATTGATTTTTTAAAAAAATTGTACTACGATGTTACAATGGCTACAAGGCTGAGGCAGGAGAATTGCTTGAACCCGGGAGGTGGAGCTTGTAGTGAGCTGAGATGGCGCCACTGCACTCCAGCTTGGGTGACATAGCGAGACTCCGTCTCAAAAAAAAAAACAAAAACAAAAATTACAGACAAATATCTCTCATGAACACAGATGAAAAATCTTTAACAAAACATTAGCCATTGAATTAAAAAAATGTATAAAAAGAATTATATGCCATGACCCAGTGGGATCTACTCCAGGTATGTAAGGCTGGCTCTGTGCTCTAAAATCGATTAACGTAACCCGTCACATCAACAGGCAAATCATCTGACCATAAATCACAGGATCACATTAATAGGTGCAAAAAAATCATCTGACACATTCCAACATCCTATTCATGATAACAGCTCTCAGCAACAGGAATAAATGGGAATTCTGTCAACTTGATAAAGGACATATAAAAAAAACTACTGCTTGGTGGCTCACGCCTGTAATCCCAGCACTTTGGGAGGCCGAGGCAGGCAGATCACGAGGTCCGGAGATCAAGACCAGCCTGGCCAACATGGTGAAACCCTGTCTCTACTAAAAATACAAAAATTAGCTGGACATGGTGGCACACGCCTGTAATCCCAGCTACTCGGGAGGCTAAGGCAGGAGAATCCCTTTAACCAGGGAGTCGGCGCTTGCAGATCTCGCCATTGCATTCCAGCCTGGGTAACAAAAGCGACACTACGTCCCAAAAAAAAAAAAAAAAAAAAAAAAAAAAAAAAAGCAAAACAAAACAAAAAAACAAAGAACCAAACAACAACAAACAACACTACAGCTAACATCGTAAGAAGGAAAAAAAGTTATTCTTTCTACTATCTCTTAACACTTTTTTTTTTTTTTTGAGACGGAGTCTCACTGTGTCACCCAGGCTGGAGGGCAGTGGCATGATCTCCACTCACTGCAAGCTCTGCCTCCTGGGTTCAAGTGATCCTCCTGCCTCAGCCTCCTGAGAAGCTGGGATTACAGGTGTGAGTCACTGTGCCCAGCCCTTTATTTTTATTTTATTATTATTATTATTATTATTATTATTTTTTGAGGCGGAGTCTTGCTCTGTCACCCAGGCTGGAGTGCAGTGGCACTATCTCGGCTCACTGCAAGCTCCGCCTCCTGGGTTCACGCCATTCTCCTGCCTCAGCCTCCCGAGTAGCTGGGACTACAGGCGCCTGCCACCACGCCCGGCTAATTTTTTTGTATTTTTAGTAGAGATGGGGTTTCACCGTGTTAGCCAGGATGGTCTCGATCTCCTGACCTCGTGATCCACCCATCTCGGCCTCCCAAAGTGCTGGGATTACAGGCTTGAGCCACCGCGCCCGGCCTTTTATTATTATTTTTTGAGATGGAGTCTTACTTTGTCGCCTAGGTGGGAGTGCAATGGTGTAATCTCAGATTACAGGCATGTGCCACCACGCCCAACTAATGTTTGTATTTTTAGTAGAGACGGTGTTTCACCCTGTTGGCCAGGCTGGTCTCAAACTCTTGACCTCAAGTGATCCGCCTGCCTCGGCCTCCCAAAGTGTTGGGATTACAGGCGTGAGTCACTGAGCCTAGCTAATCTGGATTTTTGAACAACTTTTTATTGTGAAAAATCTTGAACATTACAAATTAAACAGAATAGTGTAATAAACCCATACACCTGTCCCTACTTTCACCATTTATCACTTTTCTGATATTCTTGTTTTGTCTGCACTTCTCCCAACTCTTCAGCTTCCATTTATTATTTATTAACAGATTGTTTTTAGGACAGAAAAATCCAGTGGGTAGTACAGAGAATTCACCCTCTCACCCTGTCCTGTTCCCCTACGATTAACGTCTTGCATTAGGGTGGTATGTGTCTCTCAAGTTATGAACCAATACTGATACATTGTTACAAACAGGGTCCACGGTTTACATCAACGTTCACTTGTTTTGTACTTGGATTTTGAAAATCCAGATTTCAAGAATTATCTGTAGATAATGAATCCATAAAGGAATGAAAAGAAAACAGATTTTGAAGCAAGTGTTACATTACTGAACTTAGGAAACAGGTGAATAATATTTAACAGGGGTTGGTATCCTTACTCTATCAAGAACATTTATAACTCAGTGGACAAGCAAGACCACAAACATGTGGTTCATAGAACTGCTAATAATGTATCCTCGCGGAATCCCCGTGGAGAAGAGAACCACGCCCACAGAACGTCAGCGGGCACAGCCTCTGAAGGGTGGCTTGGACCAACCTCTTAAGCCCACTGGCCCAGATCCTTCAGTTTGGGCAACCTGCCCAAAAGTAGGCACTGGCTAAAGACAACGAGCTGAATAGAAGTGTGTAGCCCTTTCCACGTAAATCCCTAAAGAATGACCCACAGTTTCTGTCAGTGAAGAACAAATCCACATGGGCAGCAAGAACCACAGAGAATGCGGACCCTGGGGCCCGCGATACAGGCGGCAAACGGTGTGACAGACTGCAACCCTGGGGAGAGGGCGTCCTCGCCCCACCACACCCTCGCTCCTGACACCCCTGTACCCACGCTGCACACCCAGCCGTGGCCTGGTCTCACCTTTGGAGGGGCACAGGGCATGCGGGGTGGTGCCTGCACCTGTCCCTTGCTCTCAGGGGCCTGGCCCTGCACGGCCCTCCCCACTGACACTCTCTCCCTGGAGCCACACTCCCTCTAGCTACTGTCTACGTGCCTCACTCTTCTTCACTGCCAAACCTGGCCCCGACCCCTCATCACTGGCCCCCTCTCCGCCCAGCTCCACTGGCCTCTCCAGTGAGATTCCAGTCACCAGTGACCCTGGGAGCGCGTCCAGCCCCCTTCTCTCCATTATCCTGGGGCACATTCAGCCCCCTTCTCTCCATTCTGATCAGAGTAGCACCCAGCACAGCGGGCACCCTTCTTTCCTGAATGACCCCTCAGCCTTCCCCTAGACCCACCTCGGCTGCCCCTCTCTCAGCGAGGCCTGCTCCTGGGCCGCGCACTGGAGCCCAGCCTAGAACCACACTAGACCCCATGGCTTCAAACACCTCTGCCCTCCACCCCCACACTCACATGCCCAATTCCCAGAGGCCAGCTGCTGGCCTCGGACTGTTCAAACCCCGGCCTCAGCACCCAAGACCATCTCAAACTCTGTTCCTCACCCCCCTCTCTTGCTCCTCCCCAAAAGTCTCTCCCACTCAGCATCTTCCAGGTATTCAGGCCTAATCCCTGTAGCTGGCCTGCTGCTCTTTCGCTTCTCAACCCCCTGAACCCAGCCAGTCCTCCAGCATTGCCACCACCGCCACTCCCTCTCTAAAGTCTGAGCCATCGCCAGCTACCCTGGGACTGCCACAACAGTCACCAGCGCCCCCCTCAAAATTGTACTGGAATAGGAATTTTTTTTTTAAAAGTCATGGCTGGGTGCGGTGGCTCACCTGGCCAACATGGCGAAACCCCGTCTCTCCAAAAAAAAAAAATCAAAAAATTAGCCGGGTGTGATGGCACACGCCTGTAGTCCCAGCTACTCAGGAGGCTCAGGTGAGAGGATCGCTTGAGCCCAGGGGGTCATGGCCGCCGTAAGCCGAGATCATGCCACTGCACTCCAGTCTGAGATTGTCTCAAAAAAAAAAAAAAACAAAAAAAAAACCAGTCATTAAATATTGCCAAAAAGGAGGGGAAATTTGGATACAATAAACAATAGTAAGTGAAGTAGCCAGTAAAATGTATACTTCAATCTAATAATCATGGTTGCTTGATGGAGGAATAAGAAGTACCTGGAACTAAGATGACATACAGCCTCCACCTAGGGAGGGTGGCACACAGGACCGATCAGCTCTCAACAATGACACAAAGAGGGATTCACATGTTTGTTTTTAAAACTGAAAGATGGGCTCGGCACAGTGGCTCACAATTGTAAACCCAGAGCTTTGGGAGGCTGAGACAGGAAGATCACTTGAAGCCAAGGGTTCAAGATCAGCCCAGGCAACATAGTAAGACTTCATTGCTACAAAAAATTTAAAATATTAGCCGGATGTGGTGGTATGCACCTGTAGTCCCAGTTACTTGGGAGGCTGAGGTGGGAGGATCGCTTGAGCCTAGGAGGTCAAGGCTGCAATGAGCTGTGACAGCACCACTGCACTCCAGCCTGGGTGACAGAGCAAAGCCCTGTCTCTTAAAAAAAAAAAAAAGAAAAAAAAAGAAAAAAAAGAAAAAATTGAAACATACCCACTAGAAGAAGAGTAAGAAAATGGTGAGAAAGTCTAACAAAAAATAAAAAGGTAAGCCCGAATTCTCTCTTACCAATAATCACAATTGTAAATGATTACTCTACAAAAAGACTGGATTGAGTTAAAAACATAACTATAAAATAAGATGAAAAGGTTGAAAATAAGGAAATGAAGAAATAAGACTTTAAATGGGGCAAAAACGGGTTTCTTGTGTTGGTAACAGGAAAACTTACGCATCAAACAGCATGGGCTTGAGGCAGAAAGCAACTCTTGGACATACAAGCAGAAATGGGCACCTCCAGAACCACAGGGGAGGCCTACCTCCCCTTTCTCGGCCATCAGCAGACCGAGGGCCCGGCCTGACAAGAAGCTAGGGAACGCTCTGTCCCCGGCCTGACAAGAAGCTAGGGAACGCTCTGTCCACTGCTTCAAGTGGGAACGATGTAACCAGGGAGTGGTGAGGACCCATTCTTCCAGCCCCACACTGTAACAGCCACAAAAAGGGACTGTGTGAGCCACAGTGAAATCTCAAAGGATTCCAAAAAGCAGACCTCCTTCAGACCTCACCATTAGACCTTAATGCAATCAAATTTTAAAATAACTACACAAAAATTAGCTCCCCTCCCCTAATCTGTGTGCACTTAAAAATCTGTCAACACCCTTTTAAATAGCCATAGGGTTAAAGGGGGCATCAAGGCTGGAATTACAAACGACTCAGAAATGAACAGCAACAAAAGCAGAGAGAGGCAGAGCTATGACGCATAGCCCAAGGAACAGAAGAGCCACAGCCTCCATTGCAGGGTTAAGGAACATGCCAGGAACCAGAACTACAAGGAAAAAACCCAAGAAAGTAAAAAGACGTAAGGATTAATGAGCATAAACAACAACTCAGAGACACAAAGGGCTGGCTGTTTGGAAAAACCTGTAATGGCGACAAACTTCGGTAAGTTTAACCAAAAGGAACAGAGAGAAGGTGTCAAAAGCAACATCACCTCTGATAACTACAAACAGCTTTAAAATTCAGAGAGAAGTTGGGAGGCCGAGGCAGGCAGATCACCTGCGTTTAGGAGTTCGAGACCAGCCTGACCAACCCGTCTCTACTAAAAATACAAAATTAGCTGGGTGTGGTGGCACATGCCTGTAATCAGGGCTACTAGGGAGGTTGAGGCAGGAGAATTGCTTGAACCCAGGATGCGGAGGTTGTGGTGAGCCAAGATCGCACCATTGTACTCTAGCCTGGGCAACAAGAGCAAAACTCCATCTCGGGGAAAAAAAAATTCCAAGGGAAGGCCTGGTGCGGTGGCTCACACTTGTAGCCAACATGGTGAAACCTCATCTCTACTAAAAATACAAAAATTTGCTGGGTGTGGTGATGGGTGCCTGTAATCCCAGCTACTTGGGAGGCTGAGGTAGGAGAATTGCTTGAACCCAGGAGGCAGAGGTTGCAGTCAGCTGAGATCTCACCACTGCACTCCAGCCCAGGCAACAGAGTGAGATGTTGTCTTAAAAAATAAAATAAAATAAAATTCCAAGAGAAAATAGTATACAATTTCAACCTGAGAATCCGAAAATCTAGATTTGACCTGAAAATCTGGGTTAGCAGCACTCAGTGGCTGCGTTCCTCCTCCCGGGACACATCGAGAATGGGCTTTGTTTTTGGTTGTGCTAATGGCTGTTCCCCTGGGGATCCAGGAGGCCCTGAAAATCTTGTCCCACTATCATATACTTATTGACAAACATTGATCCAGATGAAATCAACAATGTGGTAGGAAAATGGTTTTCCTATGTATACGACAGGCAAAGGAAACCATCCGCCATATGTAAGTATCGAGAAACCAATTTTAAGAAGCACTTAACAGTAAAATGAGGAAAAAAACAGAAATAGAGCTAATAGACATATAAAGATTACACAGGAAATTTTGTTTTTTGAGACAGGGTCTCACTGTCACCTAGGCTGGAGTGCAGTGGTGCCATCACAGCTCACTACAGCCTTGACCTCCGAGGCTCGAGCTATCCTTCTGCCTCAGTCTCCCAAGTAGTTGGGTCCACAGGCGTGCACCATGATACTCAGCAAATTTTAAAATTATTTATAGAGATGGGATCTCCCTGACAGAGCCTGCAGTGAGCTGAGATCGTACCACTGAACTCCAGCCTGGGTGACAGAGCAAGACTCGGTCTCAGAAAAAAAAAGAGATGGAGTCTCCCTAGGTTGCCCAGGCTGGTTTGAACTTCTGGACTCAAGTAATCTTCCCTCTTCGGCCTCCCAAAGTGCTGGGATTACAGGCATGAGCTACTGTGCCTGACTTATACACCAAATTTTTAATAACAATAAGCAATAAAACTTGGGAGGTAGGTAAGAAACAAGATTTTTTGCCACTTTTTAGTCTATATTTCTGCAGTTTTAATTTTTGCAATAGAGAATGTATTGTATTTCTTTTTTTTTTTTTGAGACAGAGTTGGGCTTTGTTACCCAGGCCGGAGTGCAGTGGCGCCATCTCGGCTCACTGCAACCTCTGCCTCCCAGGTTTCAAGCTGTTCTCCTGCCTCAGCCTACTGAGTAGCTGGGATTACAGGAGTGTGCACCACGCCCAGCTGAGAATGTATTGTATTTCAATAGATGTGTGTGGTTTTTTTTTTGAGACAGTATCACTCTGTCACCCCGGCCAGAGTGAAGTGGTGCAATCCTGGCTCACAGCAACCTCTGCCTCCCAGGTTCAAGCGATCCACCTGCCCCAGCCTCCCCAATAACTGGGATTACAGGCGTGCACCACCATGTGCAGCTAATTTTTGTATGTTTTACTAGTATCTTTTTCTATGTTTCACTATATTGGCCAGGCTGGTCTCGAACTCCTGACCTCAAGTGATTTGCCCCTCTCAGGCCCGCAAAGTGCTCGGATTACAGATTTGAGCCACCAAACCCAGCCTCAAGAGATGTTTTAATTGAATAGATGTTAAATAATTATTAACGTTCATGCTGATTTAACTTCAAGGATATTCATCAAAACGTAAACGGAAAGAACCTCCTCATGATTTTAACAGTTTCTGATATTTGCTTTTTCTGAGAGTTTACTCTCTTATTTTCCATCTAGCTCCTAACTCATCTGGAATTTCTGTTGTGTAAGGTATGAAACAGAAGCTATCTTTCCCTGTGCACTCTCCACGGAGGCGTTCAGGTGCTCCCAGCTGACGCGCGCTGCCTGCTTCCTTCAGGGCCTACATCCCTATACACACAGATGTCTCTTGTGGGACCGGGTGCAGTGAGGCCTGCTTTCTAACCCGGGTTCCCTCATCTACAAGGCGTGGCTACGACCAGAGCCGCCTCCTGAGAGCGCAGGGAGATTGCGACGCACCCCGCACCCCCCGCCTCCGCCCCAAGAAATGCTCAGGGGACATTGGCCACGTTGCAGAGAAATCCCTCCTAACGGGAAGGGAGCATGGGTACGCGAGGCTCCGGTACTGACCGCGGCTGGGCGACAGCAGGCCACTCGGGTAGGGGACGCTCACTCTCCTCAGCTCGTCCAGCTTCTCCTGTAGCTTCCGCACCTGGCTGTCGGAGCGGCTGACCCTCTGCCGCAGGCTCTTCAGCTCGCCATTCTTCTTCTCCACCTGCTCCCGCAGGCAGCACACCTGGCTTTTGTTCTGCCGGGAGGAGAAGCAGTAGGAGTGCAGTGAGTCGATGAGCTTGCAAGCCCCCGACGCCGACAGGATGACCTCGTTGATGGACATGGGGCTGGCGTCGCTGTGCTGGCTCTGCACGGCTTCCGTGGCTGGCTTTGGGGTGACGTCGGTGGGAGGGGCGGAGGGGCTCTGGGAAGGCTTCTGCGGAGTCGCGGTAAGTGAGGAGCCGGGGGGACTACTCTGGGCCAGGCCCTTATCGGGCCCCAGGCTGCTCCCACTGCAGCTTGGTTCCACATCTTTCTTCGGCCTCTTGCGGTCAATGGGCTCTCGGGGGACAGATGGCCTTTCTCGGGTGTGCTTGGAGGAGAAACTGTACGAATGAAGTGAGCCAATAAATTTGCACGCCCCAGATCCTGGGGGCGTAAAGTCATCCATGGAAATGCCACTCTTATCTGCCACGCCTCCTTCGATGGAGGGGGTGGCGCTCTCATCGCCAGCATCTGTGGCAGACACTTCTGCTTTTCCCTGGCTGCCTGCCACCATGGTGGCCAGTCCGTCTCCTGGAGTTCGTTCCAAGGCTTGCTGGGCCTGCTCCTGGCTGGCGGCCTCCTGGGCCGCCCTGGGTGCGGCTTCACCCTGCAGAGCAGCTCGCTTCAACCTGCGGGACTCTGGCTTGGCCATCGGGTTTCCACTCGAGGATGGTGACCAACCTGTAGCTCCTCTGCCGGTGGCGGCGCTCGAGTGTCCCCTCACACCCCCTGTGGCCTTGCTGGCATCTTTCCTCCGGGTGCGGCCATGGCCTCCAGCCCCCCTCTTCTTCTCAGTCAGGTGAAAGATGGATGGCACAGCTGTGGGCTTCAGCAGGCGATGCTGGTCCTCCAGCCTCTTGGAGAAGCTGTCTTTGGTGAAATGCTCACTACAAAGAAATGAATACTTAGTGGGAGTCCAGTTATCCCTCTGAACAGCTTTTAACCATTGGATTAGACGTTTTGAGTCCTTTAGGGGGAACCTACAGGACAAACGACAAAGTAATTAGAAATAATTAAATGTCTCCCCTTAAAATAATCAACTGTAAAAGCAAAACAAGTATTTTTGCAAGCACCCTAAGCTGTATTGAATTCATCCACTTAAAAAAATGCTTCAAAAAAATTTAAGAAACATCTTCTACTGGAGTAGAAATCTGAAAGACCCATTGTCTATCCATACAGAGCTTATAGTCTGTAGGGCGGATGGGAAAGAAGGTAACTAACTGCTCCCCAGCTGTGGTAAATGCCCTATGGGGACACAGGATGCTGAGAGACAGTGCCAGGATGGCCTCAGGACAGCAGGAAATAGCTCCTAGAAGCTGACTGCTAACTAACCCTCCCAAACTGCCTGGAAGGTAGGACTCTGGGTGCTAAAACCAGGGCCAGCTCCACATAGACTGGGGCGTGAAAGATCAGGACTGCACCAAGGCAGCCCTGGCTGTGCACAAGCAGCTGAGAATCTGGAGACCTCCAGAAGACTCCAGAGCTACAGTTCTGTGTTCCTGCTGCAAGCTCACCTCCAGGACTAAAAATGCTCCTTTTAAAAGTCAGCAGCCCAGGGACAGGCCACAGTGGTGCTCGCCTGCAGTTCCAGCTGCTCGGGAGCCTGAGGCTTGAGGATTCTTTGAGCCCAGAAATTCGAAGTTACCGTGAGCTAAGACTGCACCACTGCTCCCCAGCCTGGGGAACAGAGCGAGACCCAGTCTTCTTCCCTCAAAACAAAATCAACCAACCCAGATGAACCTTGAGGACATTATACTGAATGAAATAGGTTAGTTGCAAAAAGACAAACACTGCATGATACCACTCACATGAGGTACTTAGAGTAATCAAATTCATAGAGACAGGAGAGGCCGGGCGCGGTGGCTCACACCTGTAATCTCAGCACTTTGGGAGGCTGAGGCGGGCGGATCACAAGGTCAGGAGATCGAGACCATCCTGGCCAACAGGGTGAAACCCTGTCTCTACTAAAAATACAAAAAAGCCCGGCGCGGTGGCGGATGCCTGTAGTCCCAGCTACTCGGGAGGCTGAGGCAGGAGAATGGCGTGAACCCGGAAAGCGGAGCTTGCAGTGAGCCAAGATTGCGCCACTGCACTCTAGCCTGGGCAACATAGCGAGACTCCGTCTCAAAAAAAAAAAAGAGACAGGAGAATGGGGGTTACCAGAGCCTAGGGAGAGGAGGACTGGGGTGTTAGTGTTTAACGGGTGCAGAGATTAGGCTTCAGAAAATAAAAATAATTCTGGAGATGGACGGTAGTGACGGTTACACAACAATGTGAAAGTATTTACTGCCATGAACTGTACACTGGAAAACGTGGTAGGAAAGGCTGGGAGCCGCAGCTCATGCCTGTGATCCCAGCTATTCTGGAGGCTGAGGTGACAGCACCACTTGGGTCCAGGAGGTTGAGGCTGCAGTGAGCTATGGTCACACCACTGCACTCCAGCCTGGGTGACAGAGTGGGGCTCTGTCTCCAAAAAAAGTTAGGATGGTAAATTTCATGTTACATGTATTATACCATAATTTAAAAATTGTGGGAGAAAAGCAACCGGTGCAGGAAGAAACTGAATAGGATGCTTAGCCATTTCTTCTTTATTACCTAATAAAGATCCTTCATAACCATTTCTTCATTAAGGCAAGCTGTGTGTTTAAGAAAACAGGCCTGAGCCTGGTGGGGTGGCTTATGCCTGCAATCCCAGGACTTTGGGAGGCCGAGGCAGGTGGATCATTTGAGGTCAGGAGTTTGAGGCCAGAATTCGAGACCAGCCTGGCCAATATGGCGAAACCCTGTCTCTACTAAGAGTACAAAAAAATTAGACGGACGTGGTGGCGCGTGCCTGTAATCCCAGCTACTTGGGAGGCTGAAGCCGGAGAATCGCTTGAACCCAGAAGTGGAGGTTGCAGTGAGCCGAGATCGCACCACTGCACTCCAGCCTGGGCGACAGAGGGAGACTCCGTCTCAAAAAAAAAAAAGAGAAAAAACGGAAAACAAAAACAAAAACAAAAACAAAAACAAAAACTCAGGCCCTAAGGTGCACATAAGGGGCAAGGTGGTCAGTTCTAACTGCTATTTGCTCCACCTGAGGCCAGCGTGGACCAGGACAAACCCTAACAGGATGGACTGGGACGTTCTAAGCAACAGGACCTTCTAACCTCCTTTCTGAATGCTTTGTGAGGCCAACTCCAAAGGTACGCCCCCCACCCCCAATTCCGGTGTCCGTTCCCCCCATACCATGTTAGACCGTTGCAACACGTTGCCTTGTTTTCAAAAAATAGCAACAAAACTTCTAGGACACAAGCTCTGAAGGAAATTGTCATCTGGCTGACTTGTGAAATAATCTAAAGTTACTAATTCTTATAATACATTGTAATGATTTAAGACTGACAGCAAAATACTGTGAACTTTCAATAACACTATAAATAACACGTGCCACTGCCGTCTTTAAAACTTAAATAACACCCTGCAACAAAAAACAGAAACATCTACAAAGTGGTTTTCAAAGTCTGTTCGCGGTTCTGGTGCCTCCCGCGTGTAATCCGCAGAAATCTCACTGAAATAGGCTGAACCCACAAGGCCTTAGGGGGGTTTGGGCCCTGCCGCGGGGGCCCACGTGGGAAGCGGCCGAGAGCCCCGGGCCAGGCTCTAAGGGAGCGCGGGAGGATGCGGTCCCCAGCCGGCCGTCCCGCAGGCTCTCCGCGCGGACCCGCGTCCCGGGCTCGGGGGCCCCGTCCCGGAAAGCCCTCTCGGGGGCTGTCAGCAAAGGAGGCGCAGGTCCCATCTGCCCGGCCGCTCCTGCTCGCAGACATCCAGGCCGACCGCCCGCGGTCCGGAGAGGCAGCAGTCGCCGCCGAGCAGGACAATCGGCCCGGGACCTGCGCTTCCAGAACGTGCGGCTTCTGAAGCCGCGGCGCCGGCCGGATCGATCGCGCGCAGGGCGGACCCGGGCGGCCGGGGTGGGGGCGGCCGCTCTGCCCGAGGCGCCCGGCCCAGAGACGGCGGCCGGGCCAAGGTCACACAGCGCCCACGCCCGCTCCCCCGCGCCCCGGCAGCCGAGGCCCGGCGCCCCCGCCCCCTGCGTTCGGGCCGGCCGCGGGGGCCTCAGTTTCCCCGCAGGGCCGGGCCGGGGCGGGGGCGTGGCGGCCCGGGGCCCCCGTACCTGTGGAAGGAGACGGCGCGCTTCTCGCCCTTGCCCTGCCGATTGGAGCAGTTCACGGCCGCACAGCAGATCACCATTGCGGGCCTTGGCCCAGCCGCGCCGCCAGGCCCCGGCCCTCGCCGCCCGCCCGCCCGCGGACCGCCCCGAGGGAGGGAGCGCGGCGGCGACACGGCTCGGGACGTGGGCCGGCCCGCGGCGTCCGCGCCGTACGGCAAGATGGAGGCGCAGACGCCCGCCGCGGGCCCGCCCCCGCCCCCGCCCCCGCCCGCGTCCTAGCCAGGAGCGGGTTCGGGCGTCTTCTGGACCAGCGGGGCGCAGCCGGCCCCTCGCAGCGTCCGCCGGCAGGCGGGCAGGCGGGCGGAGGAGTCGCCCCAGCGGGGCCAGACCGTACGGCGACATGGGCGCGCCGGGCACGTCCGTACCGCAAGATGGCTGCTCGGACAGGGACAGAGCCCGCCTCTGCCGCCTGGACAACTGCTCCCGGGTCCTCTAAGAGGAGGAAGCGCCACCCATGGCACGCAGTGTCCCGTCGGACAGCAGAGCGAGCCGTCGTCCCGCGACACGACCCCACGCCGCTCGCAGGGCGCCCGGGGCTCGCGTTGGCCCGGCCGTACGCCAAAATGGCGGCTCCCGCGTATTTCCGCTTGCGCGCCGTATCCTCTTTGCCGCCTGCCGCGCGCCCCGATTGGCCCCCGCGGCGTCCCGTCGCCGCGTCGCGCTGCGGGCCCGTCGGAGCGACGCCGCTTGGGTCAGTCGGCGGCCGGACTGGGAAGATGGACGCAGGTGAGGAGTTGCCGGGGGCCTGCCTTTCCGCAGGAGGTGCTCGCCTTATCATCGGCCTCCGCTGCTCGGGGCCGGGCTGCCGCGACTCGCTCCTGGGCACACCGGTGCGGGCCAGGCTGGGCCGGGGCGGCGGGCGCTGCGGGAGCGCGGGGCGGTGTTGGTGGGTGGTGGGCGGTGGGCGCGGGAGGGGGACGGCGGCGCTCTGCGCCGCGGAACCGGCTGTCGGTTGCCCTGGAGCTTCTGCTGCTTTTCTGGTCCCGCCCGGAGCGCTCTGGAGGTTGTGACTGCACAGGCCCTTGAGCCAGGTCGGCCGTGGAGAGCGGCGAAGCCTGCCGGGCGGGGAGTGGCGCGGCGGCGGACGGGGCGGCCGCGGTCCGGACCGGGAACGCCAGCGGCGGGCGAAAGCGTGGCCTTCCCGCAGCTGAGCGTGAAGGGATGGAAATTCTTTAACTTGTATGAAGTTATTGGTAGTTTGGAGGCGAGAAATATGACATATTCATCACAATATACGCATCTTTTTTGTTTTTGTTTTCAATTTAGTAACCAGTAGATCCTCCAAGCTGCTTTTCCGTGACGAGAAAGAGAAACAGTGAATTTGTGTCATCGGGTCTTAGTTTCTTGGGTTCATGAGAGAGAGTGAGTGTGTGTGTGTGTGTTGTGGAGTGTTGGTGTTTTTGCCTATTCTTTCGTGCTTCCGCTCCATTTTTGCTGGCAAGGTAGTTTTAAGTCAGTACCAAACCCATCGCTTGTCCAGTAGCCCTAGAAATATTTTTACACAGAAGTTTTAGCCCATTAATTCTTTTGGGAACTGATTTGCCTTTTATCAAGTATCCCCCGTCTGTAAAGAAAGATTTTCATCTGGTGTAATTCTGTCATTCTGAATGTCATTCTTTACTTATTATTGTTCTGGCAGCTACAACACGAATTTATTAAGATCTGAGTAGGAAAACTGTAATGTGTATTGCCAATATCTGTTTAAATGATTTGTAGCTGCTCCCCGCTTAAATGTGGTAGGTGGTTGGAGGAAACAGGAGCCCTGACTCCCTAAGGAGCATGTGTATCTTGTGAAGTTTGTTTTTTAGAATAACTGTCAGACACGGTTGTACTATTCGCAGCTGTGTGCTATTTGTTGTTTACTAGTTTCCAACTGTTGTATTATATCTTATTAGGTATTATTGTTTGTGATGCAGGATTTTTCTCAGCCACTTTGCCAGCCAGAGACCTCCAGCTGGCGAGGCCCCTGCCCAGGCCTTGCTTGAGTCCGGGCTCGCCGCAGGAGATGCCCTGTCTACTTGGCCCACCGGGTGGCACCTGGTTTGCACTCTGGCATGGATACCATGGCCGCCATGACTTCATGCTCAGCCCCTGGCGGGAGTGGGTGTGTGGGTGAGTGAGTGCTGGGTCCCGCCAGCTGTTTCAAGTGCAGACACCAGAGTGGGATCTGCAGAGCTTACAGCTAGACGTGTGGCAAGCAACTCCCACAGCAGACTCCAGCATCCAGACAAGGGGGCAGTGGATTCTGGTGTCCAGACAAGGGGAAGGTAGTGGCGCCCAAGCAGGGATGCTTGCAACCCTGAAGCCCAAGAGGGGGTGTTGCAAAGTGTCAACAGCCCTGTCACTCCCATTGCCCTGCTCCAGGCTATAGCTCTGGGGCTAGCTCCATCCCCCCAGCTGCTTCCTGTTGCTGTGGGCTGTCACGTAGGGCAACTGCCCTTTCCCAGCAGAGGGACAAGGGCCACAGTGTTACACCTTTCTTTGTACCCGCATTCATTGGGTCCTTAGTTCTTGTCCCACGTCCAAGAAGAATGAGATTACACCGACAATCGAAGAGTGAGGAGGGTGGAGAATAGTTTTATTGAGTGATGAAACAGCTCTCAGCAGAGAGGGGACTCAAGGGTGGTCTTCCACCCAAAGTCGGGTGGTCTCCCTTGGTGTGGCTGGGTCCAGGGCTTTTATGGGCTCAGAATGGGGAGTGTGTGCTGATTTGTTTGTGAGTATGCAAAAAAGGCTAAAACAAAGTCACCACTCAAAGATGGGCACAACAGTGTAATAAACCAATTAGAGAAGGGTAGGGATATATAAAATAGGTGAAGGGTGGGGATTAATTAGAGGAAAGCGCACCAAACAGGAAGAGAGGTTTGCAGTCCAGTCTGTGGATTTATCGGAGACTCGTTGCTTGGCTTTCAGGCTTTAAACTGTGGCTTGAAGGTTGGGTTTCACTGGTGACTCGCCCCTCTCTGCCTAGGATTTGTTTCCCCCCTGCCTCTGTCATTTCGATACCTTGACACTGGAGTATCATATGAGAGACTTGGTTAAGGTCAAAAACAGAGTTCAGGGTCGATCACATGACCTAAAATATGAAAATCATTATGTTCAAGTTAGGAGAACAGTTATGTTGTTACATGGTGATAGTTTATTTTTGTCTTTTATTTTCTCTTGACAACCATATTGACATGATGATACTTTAATAGGACACGGGATGCTGCTGCATGCGGAATCAGAGTAGGAAAGTCGCTTGCATTTAAAGGTCTCTGTTTATGCTGATAAAAACATTTATGATGTTTGTAGGATATCATGGGGAATTTTCCTTCTTACTTGATGCTGTATTTCCTTTCAGGGATGATTAATGATCTGCCCTCCTCTGATCTCTAGAATTCTTGAAGATTCTGCCTTCCTTGACCATGTGTAATACAGTTTCTGTTTGTTCTGATAGTCATTCATTCAATACACTGTTTATTACTGACTGTCAGGTATGTGTTAGGCATTGTTCTAGACGCTAGAACTAGAGAAGGAACAACATAGATGAAAACCGTTGCCCTGGGGTAACTAACGTTCTAGACATGAGACCAGCATTAGCAGCAAAGTGCGTGGCTCCTGGGGGACAGTGACTTGCACCGAGGATGAGGAGGATCAGAATTGTAGCCAGGATGGCCAGGAAGGGCCTCACTCTGAAGGTGAAGTTTTGACCAAGCTTTAAGCAGTGTAGGAGGAAGGGCAGGTAGGAAGAGCCTGGTGTGGCTAGGGTGCAGCGGGTGGTGGAGGGAAAAGCAGGAGCTGAGGATAAAGAGGTGACTTAGGTTCAGTAGCCAGGTCATAGTGAGGACTTCAGTGTTTATTCTGAATAGGATGGCAACCCTTCGGAAGGTTTTGTTCAAGAGGAGGAGTAACATGATAGACTGTTTAACAGGCTCGCTCTGGTATCTCTTTTGAGAATGTACTGCAGAGGGGCAAGGGCAGAGGCAAGGATTCCAGCTAAGAGACTGTTGAACAAGCTAGCAAGGAGATGCCAGTGGCTTACTTAGTTCACGGTGGATAAGAGGTTGACTTCTGCATGTGTTTTGGAGGTTGAGACAATAGAATTCGTTTATAGATTGGAAGTTGGGAGAGGGATGGGTAGAGAGGGAGGAGTTAAGATGTCCCCAAAGTGTATGACCTGAGCTAAGAAACTTGGATGGGGAAGACTTGGGGAGGTCCTGCCTGGTGGGAAGCTTTCTGTTGCGAGTTTGGATTTATGTGTGCTGAATGTGAGGCGCCTGTTAGACATCCTTGTAGCAGTGTCCAGTGGGCTTTTGGGTCTACAGGTTTGGAGCTAAAAGAATAAGCCTGGGCTGGAGGTAGACTGGAGGTCACATCAGATGAGGTTACCCAGGGTCTGAATGTGGGTGGGAAAGAAAAGAGGCCAAGGGCCTCTGCGGGTATGGGGAGGTCCAGGAGGTGGCAGGCAGACCACGGTGTGGCTGTGTTCTCCACCAGTTCCAGCACTGTCCCTAAAAGCACGCTCCCTATTCAGAGGACTGGCAGGTGCCAGCACTTAAATAGCCAGACTGCCATTCCTTGAGGACAGAGCTGATATCTTGTGCTTGCATCACTTGTGTCTGGCATGTGGTTGGTAATAAAAAAAAAAAAACTTGAATTAATGATAACCTACACATTCTCCTATTATAAAAACTTCCAGTGTGTAGAGTTTAACGTAAATCCTGTATGTTAGCGTGACGTGTAATGAATGCAGAGGCTGCTGCGGAGTGGGTTTGAATGTGCACGTTCTGCCCAGTGTGTGCACTGAAACTGTTTTCTAGTTTTCTGATGTAGCTAAATTTGGAGTTCTTTTTTCTCTTTCTGTATTTTCATTCAGGGCTGAACTACTAGCATTCTCATGTAAACTCTTGGGGATTTAAAAAAAAAGGAGTAATCGTATGCAAACTGTTATCTTAAAGCTAACAGTTTTCTAAAGGAAAATAAGAACCCTTTGTTGAATTTATAAAATATAAATCTTTTGGAAAATAACTTCTAAGTGTTTTAGGAAGATTTCTTCGAAATGAAGTGCTTTACAGCAAGCTCTTAAATTTACTTGTATGTTTTTTGTAGTTCTCCCTGTTTGAATGAAGTGTAATTGGTACTAAATGGAGAGAAGTTGGTTAAATTCATTGAGTCCAATTCCCGACATTTCTGCCTGTCAGATTAATAATATTAAGTCACATTTTTTTCTAATGGAATTACTATGTTATTAAAATGCCATCTGCTCTCTTCTGCTTGTAATCGCAGAAGTCCCAGGGAAGAGGTGTGGAAAATCATGTGTCTGGGATCCAGCTGATCAAATGGGAGAACTGCTTCTAAGGGGGACTCTTTCTTAAGGTGTACAGTACCTCTCCGTCTTTTTTTTTTTTTTCAGATGGAGTCTCACTGTCGCCCAGACTGGCTGGAGTGCTGTGGCTCTATCTTGGCTCACTGCAGCCTCTGCCTCTTGGGTTCAAGAGATTCTCCTGCCTCAGCCTCCCAAGTAGCTGGGATTACAGTTGTGTACCACCATGCCCGGCTAATTTTTTAAATATTTTTAGTAGAGATGGGGTTTCACCATGCTGGCCAGGCTGTTCTTGAACTTCTGACCTCAAGTGATCTGCCCACCTCGGCCTCCCAAAGTGCTGAGATTACAGGCGTGAGCCACCACACCCGGCCTACCTCTTCATCTTGTTCCTCCTGCGTGTCATCTTATTTTGATTTTTTGAGGCGGGGTCTCTCTTCATCGCCCAGACTGGAGTACGGTGTGGCAGCCGCAGCTCATTGCAGCCTTGGTCTCCTGGGCTCAAGTGATCTTGCCTCACATTCCTCAGTAGCTAAGACTACAGGTGTCCATGCTTAGCTAATTTTTTTTTTTTTTTTTTTTTTTTTTAAAGAGAGACAGGATCTCCCTGTGTTGTCCAGGCTGGTCTCAAACTCCTGGGCTTAAGTGATCCTCTCATCTTGGCCTCTTAACGTGCTGGGATTACAGGCATGAGCCACCGCACCTGACCTTGCATGTTATCTAATTTCAAATTAAAATCATTACCTGGGAGTCTGGAGATGGGGGTGTGTGTGTGTGTGTGTGTGTGTGTATGTATTTTTCTTCCTCTGTCGTCCAGGCTGGAGTGCGGTGGCATGATCTCGGCTCACTGCAACAGGGTTTTGCCATGTTGGCCAGGCTGGTCTTGAAGCCCTGACCTCAGGCAATCCACCCACCTCGACCTCCTAAAGTTCTGGGATTACAGGTGTGAGCCACTGCACCCGGCCAATGGGTATTTTTTTCGAAGCTTGACCCCTTTTCTGTCAGGGGCTACATGAATTACCTTATAAATCACATGACACGGCATGTGAAGATGGTGAAATTATGACGGGCTGTGAAATAAGGCAAGGGAACCTCTCCATGGAGAATCCCTGAGGCAGCTGGCCTCAGGCCTAAGTGGATCTCATTCATCTGAGAGTCAGTGAAGGAACCTGGCCAGGCGTGGTGGCTCACACTTGTAGTCCCAGCACTTTGGGAGACTGAGGTGGGTGGATCACTGGAGCCCAGGAGTTCGAGACCAGCCTGGTTAACATAGCGAAACCCCACCTCTACAAAAAAATACAAAAATTAGGCATGATGGTGCATGCCTGTAGTCCCAGCTACTCAGGAGGCTGAGGTGGGAGGATCCCTTGAGGCTGGGGGGGGAGGTTGCAGTGAGCTGAGATCACACCACTGCACTCCAGCTTGGGTGACAGAGCCAGACCCTGTGTCAAAAAAAAGAAGGAACGTTTGAGAATGGAATCATCGTGTTGGTCGATCTGCAAATGTTAGTGATTGTGAGCGTTAGTTTTGCACCCATTGTGGGTTCTCACCCCACTGGGAAAACTGGTGGCTGTGCCCCATTTCGTGGGTGAGGAGACTGATGCTGGAAGTAGTCCAGGCTTGTGTCTGTCCTGTAGCTATCGAGCAGGCTCTCAGACTCCAGAAGCAAACCTCAGTAGAAATCAGAAGTGTTGGCCAGGCGCGGAGGCTCACGCCTGTAATCCCAGCAGTTTGGGAGACTGAGGTAGGCTGATCATCTGAGATGAGGAGTTCGAGACCAGCCTGACCAACATGGCAGAAACCCCTCTCTACTAAAAATACAAAATTAGCCAGGCGTGAAGGCACATGCCTGTAATCCCAGCTACCTGGGAGGCTGAGGCAGGAGAAGTGCTTGAACCCGGGAGGCGAAGGTTGCAGTGAGCCAAGATTGCGCCATTGCACTCCAGCCTGGGTGATGAGAGCAAAACTCCATCTCAAAAAAAAAAAAAAAAAAAGAAATTAGAAGTGTTAATTCCAAAGAAGTTCTCCTTCCTCCATCATAAAGTAAGATCTGGAAGGTCAGGGAGCTCTCTGTACTGTTCCGGATGCCTCAGTCCATGGCTCCTTGTTGTGTCTTCCTCTTCAGCTGGAGCTGTGAGGGTGTCCAGGAGGAGTGAGTTCTGCCCGGAGGGCCTGCTTAGCGCATTCCCTCCTGTCCTCCATGAGAGGGACAACGTGGGCCCCCCCAGAGTACAGGGAAGCCGTCCTCATAACTGAAGGGATGCAAGTCTGAGTCTTCGTTGGCTCTGTTGTAGGAATTGCTGCAGGTCTCTCTGGTCCTTGGGGCCAGCCCGTGAAGCGGGGCGGCAGGCTCTCGCTCTCTAAATGCCGTCACTCTCTCGGAGGAAGGTGTGTTATGTTGGATTCAGCGTTAGTAGAGACTCACGTTTGGTTGGGTGTCTGTTGACCTTGTACTCTGCTGCACCTCTGCTTACATAATATGTCCATCCATGCCGGGTCTTGACTGCTCACCCGTTTCAGTGGTTTGAGAAGGCTGGCCTTGAGAGAGCGGTCGCTGCTCCTGTGTGGTTTAGAGCTCTTCCTGCACCTTGTCCGTCTCACAGTGAGGACATCAAGTCACAGGACGGTCACTTGCCTATAAGGCTGCGTGGCTGCTCAGTGGTGGGCTCAGACTTCTGACTCCACAGCTGGTGCTCTGCTGTCAGGAACGTGCTCCAGGTGTGACGTGCAGGCACTCCCCACTCGCAGCGTCCTCCACGGTACAGAGAGGAGGGCGCAGTGTGGTGGAAGAAGCAAGGGATCGTGTTTTCAGTGTGTCCGCAACTAGTCCTAGGGGAATGTGTGACTCACTCCCAACAGAGGGCAGGATTCTGGGGAGGGCTGGAGTGCATTTCTCCAGACGGAGGAGCAGCGCAGCTTGGGGCGCAGTGGTGTGGGAGCCCTCCTTAGGGACCCCATGGGTCATGTTCGCTGCGGCTGTGCTGTTCCTATTCACCACCAAACACTGTGACTGCTCCTTGGTTTTGCTCCCCTCGGGTTTCCTGTCTCCTTGATGGTTTATGCGGTGAGGAAGCTGAGGCCACACACTGGTAATTTTCCCAGTACAGCTGGAGGTGTGGTGGTGTATTTGAACTTAATGGAACACCTCTTATTCTCTTCACTCTGAAGTTGGCTTCCTTGCCTATAAAGTTTACTAATAAATCTAAGAAATACAACGACTTTGCATTTTACTGCTGCCGTGTTGAAAATCTCTCAACTTCACAGCTGCTCAGGCCTCGTTACTTTCAGAGGGAGCCTTTTCACTTTTCTTCCTTATCTACTTCTCTCATTCCTTTATCATTTATATTTTTAATATGGGAAACTAGACATCCTGTTTCTCAGTTTCCAGATTCTGATACTACAGACTGCTATTGATTCAACAATATGGTCCTTTTCCCAATGACATACACCACATTCTTCTGAAATACAGATGGTTTCCAAACTACCATGGTTTGACTTACAATTTTTTGGCTTTACGAGTGTGAAAGCAGTATGCATTCTATAGAAACCATACTTACGTTTTAAACTTTGATCTTTTCCTGGGCCAGCAATATGCCCCCAGGTACTCTGGAGATGCCAGAGAGCTCCTCGTCAGCCAGTGATGAGGGGGAATGACCCCTGCTCTACAGGGCACTGTGTGGCCAGGTGAGTTTGCCCAGTTGTAGGCTAAGGTACGTGTTCTGAGCACATTTAAGGCAGGCCAGGCCACGCTGTGATGTTAGGTAGGTTACATGTATTCAATTTTTTTTTTTTTTTTTGAGATAGAGTTTCACTCTGCCACCCGGGCTGGAATGCAGTGGCGCGATCTCAGCTCACTGCAGCTACACCTCCTGGGTTCAAGCGATTCTCCTGCCTCAGCCTCCTGAGTAGCTGGGACTATAGGCGCCCGCCACCACGCCCGGGTAATTTTTTGTGTTTTTAAAAGAGATGGGATTTCACCATGTTGACCAGGCTGGTCTGGAACTCCTGACCTCAGGTAATTCGTTGGCCTCCCAAAGTGCTGGGATTACAGGCGTGAGCCCCTGTGCCTGGCCTCAGTGCATTTTTGCCTTAAGTATTTTCAACTTACAATGGGTTTATTGGACATGATCCCATCCTGAGTTAAGGAACATCTGTAGTCTACAAAGAGATACTTGCCAAAGTGTTCATTTAGTTCTGCTGTACTTTAAATAAAAGATATGTGTATCTTTAGTTCAAAGCTGATGCCTTGGAACAGTCTCAAACATGAGAAGAATATTCCAACAGCAAGATGGAATCATTGTCCTGCAGCGTTGAAATTAGACCGGTGGTGTTTGCATCCTTTTTCCTTGAGAATAAATTTTCTGGATTTTAGTCTATATACTGAATAAAGCCTAGAGGTCAAAGAATAGCAGGGACTTCTGAAGATTCAGGAGTGGCTTTAGAGAGATAGCGGGGACATCATGATGGTTTTCAGCTCTTTAAAAAGATAGGTGTGGGTCAGGTGCGATGGCTCACACCTGTAATCCCAGCACTTTGGGAGGCCAAGGCGAATGCATCACTTGAGGTCAGGAGATCGAGACCAGCCTGGCCAACATGGTGAAACCCTGTCTCTACTAAAAATACAAAAATTAGCTGGGCATGGTGGCGGGTGTCTGTAATCCTAGCTACTCGGGAAGCTGAGGCGGGAGAATTGCTTGAACCTGGAAGATGGAGGCTGCTTGCAGCCAAGATCATGCCACTGCACTCCAGCCTGGGCAACAGAGTGAAACTCCATCACACACACACAAAAAAAGGCATGGACCTTAATTCATCTCAACTCAGTTTTTGTAATCATGTGCAGAAACAAGTAACCTTATATATATAAAAAGGTGGGAGAGAATGTAAACTTGGACTTTATTTATTCACAGTTACCAAGCAGTTTGGTTGATACTGTCTCTGAAAGCATGGACAAGTGAAATGTGTAAGAGCAGAGCTCTTGGGGGCCAGGTGTAGTGGCTCATGCCTGTAATCCCAGCACTTCAGGAGGCTGAGGCAGGTGGATTGCTTGAGCCTAGGAGTTTGAGAGCAGCTTGACAACATCATGAGACCCCATCTCTACAAAAAATACAAAAATTAGCTGAGTGTGGTGGCACATGCCTGTAGTCTCAGCTGCTCAGGAGACTGAGACTGGAGGATTGATTGAGCTTGGGAGTTTGAGGCTGCAGCAAGCTGTGATTGCACCACTGTACTGCAGCCCGGGTGACCACATGAGACACTGTCTCCGAAAAAAAAAAAAAAGAAAGGAAAAAAAAAGAGCAGAGCTCTTGGACAAAGCCCTGCTGTGGAAAGCTTGCTTCATCTGGCTCCAGCCACTCCACAACGCCTGTCTTCTTGCTCAGGAAGCCACAGCACTGCTCTAGGAAAAGGGCAGAGAGGGACGGGGTCTCCCACAGCTGAGAATCCTTTAAACGATGCCCGTAGGGCCCTCTGCTGTGGATTTGGTAGTTCTGCCTGCACTGAGGGAGATGCTTGCAGGTACTTCCAAACCCTGTGTTTGGGAATTAGCTGCGCAGACAATTCAGGCTTTTAGGTCTAATAAAATGTGTGTGCCTTTGACCCTGTGGTTCTGAGTCCTTGATGTTAATGACAGAGCTGACATTGGAGCCCTTCTGTCTGCCAGCCAGCACCTCATTGGAAGTGTTTCATGGAAACGTCACAGCCACATGCGGAGGCTGTCCTGTTATTATCCCATTTTATGGATGAGGGAACATTCACACCTAGAAGTTAAGTAAGTGGTCCAGGAAACTACAGTTTACCAGTACCCAAGCTGGGCTTTGAATTCTGACTGCCTCCTGCCTCTGTGCACAGCACAGAAGTACACACACGATGCTTTGTAGTATCAGCTTACGTGGAGATCTGTGTTTACGTAGAATGCTGAGGAAACCATGGGCATAGTATGATTTCACCTATGAACCTGTGCATAAAGACTTCTGGAAGGAGTCATTGCTGGGCCACGAGGCTTCACGTGATTTGTGTATTTTTGTAGTCTTCAGTATTGTTTTATAATTAGCGTGTCATTCATGTCGAAGTGTGGGGTTGTTATCAAATAGTAAATTTAGATGTGGGAGAAATTTATAAGTGATTGATTTTCAAAAGATTGCTGTGAAGTTGCTGGTGAAGGATGAGTGATCAGGCACCATCAGAGCTGGAGAGGCAGCAGATGAGAGTTGTGTGTTCCCGGTTGCCTGAAGAGCAGCTGGAGAGAGATGCCTCTGGTGCCAGCCCAGAATACGCGATGTGCATCTTGTCACGTGGGTGTTTGGGCTGGTGCCTTGCTGCTGGCTGGCGCCTTCTTTTCAGGAACATTGTGGGACATGGGTATCCTCAGCCACAGTTTTGTGGACAGGAAGACCCTGGGCCTCTCTGGTTTCTTTTTTTTTTTCTTCTTTTTGAGATGGAGTTTCACTCTTGTCACCCGGGCTGGAGTGCAATGGCGCAATCTCAGGTCACTGCAGCCTCCACCTCTGGATTCAAGTGATTCTCCCGTCTCAGCCTCCCAAGTAGCTGGGATTACAGGCGCCCGCCACCATGCCCGGCTAATTTTTGTACTTTTAGTAGAGACGGAGTTTCACCATACTGACCCAGGCTGGTCTCAAACTCCTGGCCTCAGGTGATCTGCCCACCTCGGCTTCCCGGAGTGCTGGGATTGCAGGCGTGAGCCACTGCGCCTGGCCTAGTTTCTTAACTGAAATAGAACAGAGTAAGGTGGCGTGCAGGGCTCATTAGCGCAGCGGATGAACACCGTGACTCTGCAGCCAGCCGCCTCCTTAGAAAGCGGGGTGTTGCCGGCCGGGCACGGTGGCTCTTGCCTGTCATCCCAGCACTTTGGGAGGCCGAGGCGGGCGGATCTATGGGTCAGAAGATCGAGACCGTCCTGGCTAACATGGTGAAACCCCGTCTCTACTAAAAATACAAAAAATTAGCCGGGCGTGGTGGCGGGTGCCTGTGGTTCCAGCTACTCGGGAGGGTGAGGCAGGAGAATGGCGTGAACCCTGGAGGCAGAGTTTGCAGTGAGCGGAGATCACTGATGCCACTGCACTCCAGCCTGGGTGACAGAGCAAGACTCCATCTCAAAAAAAAAAAAAAAAAAAAAGGCCGGGCGCGGTGGCTCAAGCCTGTAATCCCAGCACTTTTGGAGGCCGAGACGGGCGGATCACGAAGTCAGGAGATCGAGACCATCCTGGCTAACCCGGTGAAACCCCGTCTCTACTAAAAATATACAAAAAAAAAAAACTAGCCGGGCGAGGTGGCGGGCGCCTGTAGTCCCAGCTACTCGGGAGGCTGAGGCAGGAGAATGGCGTAAACCCGGGAGGCGGAGTTTGCAGTGAGCTGAGATCCGGCCATTGCACTCCAGCTTGGGCGACAGAGCGAGACTCCGTCTCAAAAAAAAAAAAAAAAAAAAAAGTGGGGTGTTGCCACATGGAAGTGGTGGCAGTGCTTTTCTGGTAGCATTGTTGGAATGAAAACAGGTTCAGTCCTTATTACTAGGCTCTTTGTACCCAGGTACCTCTGGGGACTTGGCAGAGAGTTCGACCTCTCAGTGTCCAGGGGTGGACTTCCTACCTGGGAGTAGCACCGCATTCTTCTCCAGCACCTGCTCCTAACCAGGAAATTGGGGTAGACCAGAACCCCTAGTCTTCCCAGCAGCTCAATGTTTCTTGCCCCAGAGCATGCGCCTTCATCACAGTGACTCTGAACATGCTGACAAGGTGCCATTTGGTAAACCTTAGGATGGCCATGAAAAATGACTCCTTGTTCTGTTTCTTCTGTGGCTTCCCTTGTGAGCAAAGATGAAGGGGGTGGTTTCATTTTATTTTTGTCCTTTACGTTTTAAACATGTTTTAAGTCTAAAGTAAGTGCTCAAATCGGGTGGCTTTTTATTTTATTTTTTTGCTTTCTCGCCCCTCAGGTTGGCCCCTAGCTTGGCCTCACCCTCATGTCAGCTGTTAGACACTGACTCAGTGGCTCAGAATATGAAAGGCTCAGGGAGTAGCATGCTGGCCCCACCTCCCTGTCCCCGTACCTTAGCGGAGCAGCTGCCCAGCAGGGCCTTCTGCACTTTCCCAAGAGTTTACTCCATCCATGGTGGGTGTCTTGGTAGGCCCGAGATACGAGAGGGTGTGCTGCTGTTGCAAGAATTTACGATTGTTCTCTTCAGCACAGAAGTGCTATAAATGGCTCTTTTGATCCTAGTTTATGAAATTATAAATGTCTGACAATTGTGCGTCTTTGGTTTCAACAGCCACTCTGACCTACGACACTCTCCGGTTTGCCGAGTATGAAGATTTTCCGGAGACCTCAGAGCCCGTTTGGATACTGGGTAGAAAATACAGCATTTTCACAGGTATCGGCCGTGCTGGAGCCCACCCTGGTCTGACCGCTTGGCCTGCAGAAGCATTTTGTGATCATTGTTCTCTGCTAACTCTGCCATAACATGTGACTTGCAAACTTAAGGCGTTGTGTGTGTGTGTGTTTTTTTTTCTTTTAAACAACCTCTAGAAAAGGACGAGATCTTGTCTGATGTGGCATCTAGACTTTGGTTTACATACAGGAAAAACTTTCCAGCCATTGGTAAGTACTCTGTTTTATTACAACACGGGACAAAATATACATGTTTTTAGGAAAGAGGAAAACTTACGCTTGTAGATTTGACTTCAATATGCTACGTACTTCATTTGAATCTTCACAGCAATCCTGGTTAAATGAATTGGCCGAGGCCTCCCTTGTAGTAGTGGCAGAGCTAGACTCCAAGGCTCCTGACTCCAGGCCAGTGTATTTTCAACTGCAAATCACAATTTATTCCTGGAGCTGGAAGTCAGTATCATGAGTCACGACCAACATTGTTTTAAATGTAGGACGGAATGGCATAGAAAACAGTGTGTGTCCGCCGTGGGCAGGCAGCATGTTGCTTCAGGGATTTTAGTTTTAGTTGCGTATTTGAATGTGTGTTCTGGGTCACAGCTCAGCAACGTGTTTCTTACTTAGGTCCAGAATGTTTGGAAGCCATTCTCTGTAGCCCTCGTCTTTTTTAGTATTTTCCACACTTACCTGTGGGGAGATTTGAAGGGCCAGGTGAATGTGACATGTTTTTATGTAACACTAAAGTACGTTCTGTTAAAAGCCATTCATCACTGTTGTATGCCCTGGAGCTGGAAGGAGATGGGGACTGGTTCTCAGCCTTGCTCTCACCAGCGGAGAACTGAGGCCGGAGGTGAGGGCTGGGCTGGCGTCACGCTTCCTCAGTGCCGGGTCAGGGTTTGGTCCCTCTTCTAGGGGTAGTTTCAATCTTTATCCTGAAGTGAGGTGGAAGTCAAATAGCCACAGTGGCTTGACACTGGAGAACACTGACGCATAGGGACATACGACAGTGTCTCCTTAGGCTGATATTTAATGACACCCCTTGTCAGATGTACCCTGGGAATATTGATATTTAATGATATATTTTAATGACACACCTTGTCAGATGTACCCTGGGAATATTGATATTTAATGATATATTTTAATGACATACCTTGTCAGATGTACCCTGGGAATATTGATATTTAATGATATATTTTAATGACACCCCTTGTCAGATGTGCCCTGGGAATATTGATATTTAATGATATATTTTAATGACACCCCTTGTCAGATGTGCCCTGGGAATATTGATATTTAATGATATATTTTAATGACACACCTTGTCAGATGTACCCTGGGAATATTGATATTTAATGATATATTTTAATGACACACCTTGTCAGATGTGCCCTGGGAATAGCTGCTCGTTCCACAAGGGCTTGTTTTGCAGCTGTGCTGAACCTGCTCTCTGGGCGGCCTTGGATGCAGGTTTGTCCCCAGCCTCCATCTCCTTCACAGCCACCCTGCTGCGTGCTGGGAAGGAGAACAGGACTGGAGCGAAGCCTTTCTGGTTTGGCAGAGGCCTTGTGGAGGAGGTAGAAGCTGGGGATGAACCCTGCAGATGAAGCAGCCCTATTGCAGTCCTGAAGGTCAAGTGTGGTGTGTTTCCTTCTTAGCCCCACAGAGATGATATTTTAAAATGATTAATTCATTTTTTTAATAGATGGAGTTTCGCCATGTTGCCCAGGCTGGACTTGAACTCCTGGGCTCAAGCAATTCTCCCTCAGCCTCCTGAGTGTCTGGGACTACAGGTGCACACCAGCACGCCTGGCTCTGAGATAAGTTTTTTTCAGCAGTGGAGCGAGGGTGATCAT
This sequence comes from Chlorocebus sabaeus, assembly GCF_047675955.1. Classification (NCBI taxonomy): domain Eukaryota; kingdom Metazoa; phylum Chordata; class Mammalia; order Primates; family Cercopithecidae; genus Chlorocebus; species Chlorocebus sabaeus. Next base: position 129,201,193 of record NC_132913.1, read on the forward strand.
GGGCACTGCTGATTGGGTTGTCGGTGGGTGACAGCCACCACTACCCCAAGACACAGGGTTTATCGTCCTTGCCAGTGCGTGGAGAAGCTGCCGGAAGCCCAAAGGTGGGCACAGGGCGAACCTTGTGGTCTGACCCCTGAATCTCTGCTTCTCATCCTGGTGTGCAGCCACCGGCCAGCCTCTTGCCTGCCACACAGGTGGCCCTCTCTGTTGTCACTGCTGTGCAGTGGCATTCCACTGGACCCCTGCTATGGACTGGCAGTGTTTCCCACGTGCCTGTCACATGCCGCGCAGTTCCATGGTGCATGTTGTCCATCTTTCTGGGCCCCAGGGAGTGGCTGTGAGGGAAAGGCCCAGGCACCTGTGCTGGAAGGGCTGAGTTGCCGTGCTTGTGGCCCTTCCGGTGCTCTCGGCAGCACTGGTTGTCATCAAACCTTTGAATTTCTGCCTTTCTGGTAATTGGAAAATGACTTGTCTTGTTTAACTTTGCATTTTCTGGATAACTTATGGGGGTCAGTGTCTTCATATGTTTGTCAGACCTTCCTTTTGCTCCGTGACTGACTTGTTCATGTGTTTTGCCCATTTTGAGGAGGTTGTCGGGACATTTCACTCTCCAGTAAATGTGGCCCTTGGCGTTACTGAGTCCTAAGAGGTGTGTGTTGCCCCAAGTGGAGCTGATGGATGAGGGAGTCGGTGCCTGTGGTGTGGGACTGACCCGCTGCCTCCTGCCAGTGGGCTCGTGGCCTGTGGGGCCATCTGGCCATGAGCACTTCTCTCTGTCTGCCATGACAGGGGGGACAGGCCCCACCTCGGACACAGGCTGGGGCTGCATGCTGCGGTGTGGACAGATGATCTTTGCCCAAGCCCTGGTGTGCCGGCACCTAGGCCGAGGTGAGTCACAGCCCTGGGGAGGGCGCATGGCCCGGTGTTCTCAGGAAGCAAAGGGGACTGTGGGGTCAGGGCTTTTTAGAGCAGGTCACAGGTAAAATACAAAGTAGAAATTGAGGTTTTCTTGAATAATGAGCCACTTGTTTTTGTTGATTTAAAAAACTGACTTTAAAGAATGCTGATAAATCAGCCTGGGCAACATGGCAAGACCCCGTCTCTACAAAAAAGACAAAAATTAGCCAGGCGTGGTGGCTCCTGCCTGTAGTCCCAGCTACTCAGGAGACTGATACGGAGAATTGCTGGAACCCGGGAGATGGAGGCTGCAATGAGCTGAGATTGCGCCACTGCACTCCAGCCTCTGCAACAGAGTTAGACCCTATCTGGAAAAAAAAAAAAAAAATGAATGCTGATAAATGTTTTAAATTGCTGAAACTGTTTTCTGTACAGATTTGTTTTGATAACTTGGCATATATGTATTTGAAATCCTGGAGAACATGGGTTTTTACTTTTAAAAGATTCTGGTCGGGCATGGTGGCTCACGCCTGTAATCCCAACACTGTTTTTTGCCGAGACGGGTGACCTTGTGATCCAAGGTCAGGAGATCAAGACCATCCTGGCCAGCATGGTGAAACCCCGTCTCTACTAAAAATACAAAAATGAGCTAGGCGTGGTGGCACACGCCTATAGTCCCAGCTACTCGGGAGGCTGAGGCAGGAGAATCGCTTGAACCCGGGAGGCGGAGGTTACAGTGAGCCGAGATTGCACCGCTGCACTCCAGCCTGGGTGAGAGAGCGAGACTCTGTTTCCAAAAAAAAAAAAAGAAATTCTAAAAAAGGTTTGGATGCCATCTGTATCTTGAGTGTGAAAGTGAAAACTTGTTTCTTGTTTCTCATATTTACGGTAGAGCATACCTGTAATTTTTTTTCCAATAGATTGGAGGTGGACACAAAGGAAGAGGCAGTCAGACAGCTACTTCAGTGTCCTCAATGCGTTCATCGACAGGAAAGACAGTTACTACTCCATTCACCAGATAGGTGGGAGGCTGCAGATTGTGCCAGGCCCCCCCCGGGCTGTTTGGAGAGGGTGGAGTGGTCGGTGGAGTGGTCGGTTTCCCGTGAGAGATTTTCTGGTGTTGTGGGATGTGGAGCAGGAGGCTGTAAACCTGTAAACACTGCCTCTGACGGCCTGTGCACTGCTGTCACATCACCCCCGTGTAATCCCACGTCACCCCCGTCCCACCCCGGCCCAAACCCTGGGCCTTGCCCTTCCTGCTGTCCATGCGGCTTGCAGTGCCTGGTGCTCGGCACAGCCTGGGGAAATTGGCCTCACCCCATCAGTGAATGTGAATGCTCAGATTGGCGTGGGGTGAGTAAAGAGGAGCTGGCCTTTCTTGCAGGCAAGGCCGGCTTTTGAGCCTGTTTTCACTTACAGAAGGAAGTGGTCCCTTCATTCCCGGCTCCTCCCCTTTTCTAAGTTCATAGCGAAGGACAGTCCCCGAGACCTTGTTTGTCCCTTTATGCCTCCCCTAATCTTGTTGGGGCATGCTTCCATCTGAGGCTGGGTAGGGTGCTGTCCAGGCCTTCCTGTGTTGTCTCCTGGCACCACGTGCCACCAGAGGTCAGGGCTGGGGGCGCTGGGATGGTCGGGGCGGGTGTGTGTCGCTAATCTGGATCTGTTCCCTGCAGCGCAAATGGGAGTTGGCGAAGGCAAGTCCATAGGCCAGTGGTACGGGCCGAACACTGTCGCCCAGGTCCTCAAGTATGTACTGAACTTCCGTTGCCGGGCACGGGGCAGCAGGGATGTTCCCTGGGGGTTAAATTCTCCTTGAGTTTTTATGGCTACAGGAAATAAGGGGTCTCTAATTATTTACTTCAGGGCTCTCGGAAGGTTGCCCAGAGGTGACTATGCCAAGTGGTCTTGTGAATGGGAATTTATGTTTTCTAATAAAATGCACACCATAGTCCAGATCCTGGCTGGCAGATTGGACCCTTGTTCTTTGTCTGCTGCATGGATCCACCTGTAATGGTGGCTTCTGATGGGGTGGGCCGCTAAAGCTGGTGGGCAGCTGAAGCTGGTCTGCAGCCATCTGTGCAGGTGCCAGGCCCTTCCACCTCTGCGGGCTTGTTGGAGGCTGCCCTCTGCGGGCCTTGCCACCTGCCTTTCTCACGTTACCCGGAGACTCCCTGCAGCCTCGGAGACTCCCTGTAGCCTCGCTCGCCTTCCCATGCACATCAGCGTCTGAAAGTGCGCTCTGCACCTGCTCCGAACCTGCTTCCTCTCGTGCCTCACTTGGCCCCATTGCATGCTTCCCTCTGCGGCTTCCCCACTACCGCCCCCCCAGATTCCTCTGAGAGGACCCTCCTGGCAGTTCCAGAAACTTGCCTGTGGTTTCAGTTTTGTGTCCACTCTTCATTCCTCTTGATCCATCCGGGGTCATTTGGTCTGATTCCAGGTGTCCCGGCATCCCAGCATTTTTGGGGAGGCTCTGGCCAGTTCCCCCAGGACCTGCCCCCTCAGGGTCTCCTCCCTACTGGTCCAAGGGCCAGCGTCTCCCCAGCCTGTCTTCAGCCGTGGCTCGCTTGAAGCCTCTCGTTCTGCATCTGCCTGTTCTGTATCCCACTCGAGGTCCTCAGGCACCCCACGTTCCACGTTCCTGAAATGGCCCTGTCTCCCCTCACCCACAGCTCGCTCCTCAGCACGGCAGTCACTGCCTCCACCCAGCTTTTCTGTCAGGTTCCTTGGGGTCCTGCACAAGTCCATCTCTCCCACATCCCACGTCACCCCCGTCCCACGTCACCAGTCTGCTCCTCCGTCTCCTGGGCCCGCCCTGTTTTGGCGTGGCACCTGCTAAGTCCCCACTGCGTGCCCTTCAGAGTCCTCTGTCCAGCAGCTCCCCAGGCCCCACCATACCCCCGCTCACACTTCCTCTTGCTGCTGCCTGGAGTGGCCCCATCAAGTCAGTGCTGTTTATCTGGAACACCAGGCCACTCACCGTGCTCGCTGTCTCTCCTGGTCCCGTGCCCGCTCCCCACCAGCCCCCGCCCCGTTGCTGGATGATCCTCCCCAACCTGCAAGTGCTGCTGCACCCAAGCACACAGATGGCTTCCACAGTTACACCTGCAAGGCTGATTTGTCCCTGGACTCCAGGCTCAGGTCCAGCTGCTTATTCTGCATTTCCACCTGGGTGTCTGTGGTGCATGGTGACCTGACAGCCAGAGCTCGTGCTGGCCCCAGCCTGCTTCTCCCACAGTGGTCCTTCAGGTGTTCAAACCAAAATCTGGGATTGTGCTAGATCCCTCTTTCTTTTTTTTTTTTTGAGACAGAGTCTTGCTCTGTCGCCCAGGCTGGAGTGCAGTGGCACGATCTCGGCTCACTGCAAGCTCCGCCTCCCGGGTTCACACCATTCTCCTGCCTCAGCCTCCTGAGTAGCTGGGACTACAGGCGCCGGCCACCACGCCCGGCTAATTTTTTTGTATTTTTAATAGAGACGGGGTTTCACTGTGGTCTCGATCTCCTGACCTCATGATCCACCCACCTCGGCCTCCCAAAGTGCTGGGATTACAGGCGTGAGCCACCGCGCCCAGCCTCTAGACCCCTCTTTCTTTTTGAGATGGAGTCTCGCTCTGTTGCCAGGCTGGAGTGCAGTGGCGTGATCTCAGCTCACTGCAACCTCTGCCTCCTGGGTTCAAGTGATTCTCCTGCTTCAGCATCCCGAAGTACTGGGATTACAGGCGTGAGCCACCGCACCTGGCCAGGACTCCTCTTTCTTTTTTCTTTTTTTTTTTTTCCGAGACAGAGGATAGCTCTGTAGCCCAGGCTGGAGTGCAGTGGCGCGATCTTGGACTCACTGCTACCTCTGCCTCCTGGGTCCCGGTTCAGGCAGTTCTCCTGCCTTAGCCTCCCAAGTAGCTGGAATTACAGGCATGCGCCACAATGCCCAGCTAATTTTTGTATTTTTAGTAGAGATGGGATTTCACCATGTTACAGGGTGGTCTTGAACTCCTGACCTTGTGGTCCACCTGCCTCGTCCTCCCAGAGTGCTGGGATTACAGGCGTGAGTCCCCAAACCCGGCCAGTTCCTCTTTCTTTCAATGGGCCCATTCAGAATATGTCCAGACTCTGACCAGTGTTCATCCTTTAACTCCCTGTGCTGGTCCAAGCCCCATCTTCTTCTTGTTGATCTTCCTTCTCTCTTTGTCATCCTAGAGTCTCTTTAGCAAATAACAGCAGAGTCATCTGCATCAAACACATTGGCCACTGCTCTGCCCTGAACCGCCCTGGCACTTCGCTGCTGACTCAGGCGGGGTGCTCTACCCCACCTCCCTGGCATGACATCTTGTGCTCCTGGGACACACCAGCCTCAGGGCCTTTGCACGTGTGGTCCCTAACACTTGGACCCTGTTCCCCCCACACCTGCCTGGGTTGCGCCCCATGTCTGCGCAGGTACCCTTTGGCACCCGGGGTAGCTACGTTAGCGCCACTCCCCGTTCCTGCGTTACTGTTCTCTGCAGTGCTGACCACCGGCCCACGTGGCTGCTGCTTCCTTGTTTGCCCTTCACCAGGTCAGCTTTGCCAATGCCGCTGTGTCGCTTGTGTGTGGATGCATCTTCAGCGCTGCAGCTGGGCCGGAGGTGGGAGGAGGAAGTGGTGTGGGGGTGGGGCGGGGAAGCAAGCTGTCCTCCCATCTTCTGCACTGCAGCTGGGCTGGAGCTGGGAGGACGGAGGTGGTGGAGTCGGGGGTGGGGGTCAGACTGCCCTCCCAGTGTCCCCTTTGGGCTTGAGCATTGGGAGGGCCTGTGTGGCCATCCCAGTCCCGTGCTCCACCCCACCTAACTCCCCTCCACAGTTTTGCATTCTGCTCCCAGGAGCACCAGGTCCTTGCTGCCTTGGGGCGTTTTCTGTTGTTTTACCTTTTGTTGAGGTCCTCTGACCCCACCTCCACCAGACCTGAGAGGAGATCAGAGTCCTGTTAGACTTTTGGCTGCAGAATCCGCTCTTCCCGCGGTCACGGTTCCTCCTCACTGGTGTGCACAGTCATGCTCACCACTAAGCTGCAGGTTTCTCTGCAAGGACTCAGATTCCTTGGTTGTCAGCTCGGCGTGTTTGGTGGAGGGGAGAGTAGAGCAGAGCGTGAAGGTGCTGGGAGGCCTGCCTCAAAGTTGGCAAAACCCACAGTGTCTCAGAGCTGGGTTCATGTTCTAGTTCTTGCCTCTGTGCCAGTGAGACCAGGAAACCAGGCTGCTCAAAACCCTCTTGCGTGTGCTCTCTGTGGAGACTGGGGCAAGGGCAGGCCCCCTGGGCCTCAGGCAAGAAGAAGCAGATTTACTCTGGGCTTTCTTCCTGTCTGTGGCATTGGCTATGCCCCGGACTTTAGGAACCTTGGCCCTTCTCGTCCAAGAAGCACCTCTAACGCGAATACTCCTTCCCATAGCTCTCGCTGCAAAGATGAGATGTCTTTGAATTGTACAAAAGCTTACGGTCATTCTCCTGCTCTCTGTAGGAAGCTTGCTGTCTTCGACACGTGGAGCTCCTTGGCAGTCCACATAGCAATGGACAACACCGTTGTGATGGAGGAAATCAGTAAGTGGCTCAGGGTTTCTGTGGACAAGAAAGTTGAAATTATGGGCAGCACGCGCACTTCCTCGCCTGAGTCTCCACAGGAGCCTCGGCGAGTGTTGTCAGTCGCCCCGTGCCGTGCCGGAGCTCCGTGGGGCCTGCATGCCAAGCCAGATGCACGGTGGACCCGCTGTCCTCTCCCAGTGGTCATACCAAGAGAGGAGCGCCCAGGCTCTCTGGAGGCCGAGACTGGGTATCTCACGTCATGTTTTGTGTCTTGGTTACAAATCATTTGTGAACGTGTGCTGTACTTAGGCGCCCTCGTGTGGGAATTCTGGTGAAGTTCTTTGGCGTGCCTTGATGTGCCACAGATGCAGCAGCCCTCTAGCTGTACCATCTCGAGTAAAGGCGTGTTGTGAAGGCAGAGCTCTTTTCAGCTTTCTGGAAGAAAGGTCTGCTGCAACCCTGAAGAAATCTAGGCGTGGCAGCGTTTACCTCTAGGAGGAAAACTGTGGCTCAGTTTTAACAAATGGGCTCACTGAGTGAGTTCCAAATTCATGTTTCACCTTCCATGATGTAGCCAAGCTGAGAACTCTTAAAAATGCCTCACCACCTTCTTTTACTCAGGGCCACCTTTTTCCCAAGGAACTTCTCAAAACGCCCTCAATTCCAATTTTATTGAAGTTCTACAGGTACACTATTGCCTTGAATCCAGTTTTCCTTAAGAAAGAGCTCATTTAGGCTGGGCGCGGTGGCTCATGCCTGTAATCCCAGCACCTTGGGAGGCCGAGGTGGATGGATCATGAGGTCAGGAGTTCGAGACCAACCTGGCCAACATGGCAAAACCCCGTCTCTACTAAAAATACAAAAACTAGCCGGGCATGGTGGTACGCACCTATAGTCCCAGCTGCTCAGGAAGCTGAGGCAGAAGAATCGCTTGAACCTGGGAGGCGGAGGTTGCAGTGAGCCTTGATCACGCCACTGCACTCCAGCCTGGCGACAGAGCAAGACTCCATCTCAAAAAGAAGAGAAAGACCTCATTCAGAGTCACAGCCCTAACTGCACACAGATTCACAGTGGGAGTGGGTCCTGCCCTGTGACTGGGTGTGCCAGGTCACCGCACAGGTGTGTGCTGGGTCACAGACGCACCCCTTCCCTGCCTCTCTGTTTGGTGCAGTGTGCCGCATGTCACTGTCCGTCTTCACTGAATGTGCAGTGTGCCGCCTGTCACTGCCCATCTTTTGGATGCTTGATGGTCCTACCTTTGGCCAGTGGCCACCTCAGTCTGGCGGTGTCTTTTGCTGTGTTGTGGCGTTTTTCTGGGTTAAGCAGATGCTGCAGGTGCCTCTGAATGTTCCCTGCCTAGCCCTGGAATCAGTCTGGCTCCTCTGAGTGGGGAGTGGTGCTGAGAAACCTCAGTCCAGGCGCCGGGCATGCTCCGTGCTCCTGGAGTGTCTTCTCCCATCACTTTACCCTCCAGTTGATGAGTCCTCCGGACTCACGGGTGTGTGTAGGTGGAAGGGGTGGGAGCAAGGAAAGAGGTTGCTGAGGAGGCCCGGAGGGAGTGGATTCCGCCTGTGCTGGCACTAGCCAGGCTGGTGGACTGGGTGGGTACAGGCTGGTGGGAGGGTACGGGCTGCGCGGGTGCGGGCTGGTGGGCTGCGCGGGTACGGGCTGGCGGGCTGCGGGCACTTTTATTTCTGTGATTTTCCTCTGAAGTGCACATGGCTTTTTCTTGTACTGTTTTGCGTGTGTTTATTTCACAATAAAACGAATTAAGTATGCATAGAAAATACGTCTTTTTTCTCTTGGTGGCAAGATTATGAAAAAATTTTCATGTGCTTTTCTATATTTTCCAAGTTTGAATTTCAGTGTAAGTACCTGGCTTTGTAATGCCCTTTTTCTGTTATACGATCATAATTTGCTTGCTTGCTTATGGGAGCAGTTTTGTGCAGCTGTGCTTGGTTAGTGAAAGCATGTCTCCCTTTCTAGGAAGGTTGTGCAGGACCAGCGTTCCCTGTGCAGGAGCCACTGCGTTTCCTGCAGATTCCGACCGGCACTGCAACGGATTCCCTGCCGGGGCTGAGGTCACCAACAGGCCGTCGCCATGGAGACCCCTGGTGCTTCTCATTCCCCTGCGCCTGGGGCTCACAGACATCAACGAGGCCTACGTGGAGACGCTGAAGGTGGGTCCTGCCGTGCGGCGCTTGCCCTGGGTCCCCGTCCCCTTCTCCCAGTTTTTTTTTTTTTTTTTTTTTTTTGAGACAGAGTCTCTCTCTGTCGCCCAGGCTGGAGTGCAGTGGCCGGATCTCAGCTCACTGCAAGCTCCGCCTCCCGGGTTCACGCCATTCTCCTGCCTCAGCCTCCCGAGTAGCTGGGACTACAGGCGCCTGCCACCTTGCCTGGCTAGTTTTTTGTATTTTTTTTAGTAGAGACAGGGTTTCACCGTGTTAGCCAGGATGGTCTCGATCTCCTGACCTCGTGATCCGCCCGTCTCGGCCTCCCAAAGTGCTGGGATTACAGGCTTGAGCCACCGCGCCCAGCCTCAGTTTTTAGTCACTTTCAGTGCGTCATCGTCATGTGGCTGTTTGTGCAGCCAGCTCTCGGGGGAGGGGTAAAAGACCACGGTTTACACCATTTCCCAAGGGGTGGGTGGGCGTGAGGCACGTCCATCAGGAGACGTGCTGCTCTACTTCTACAAGTGTCAAGGCGAATGTCGAGAATGAAAGCATGAGGCACTTGTTGTAGGGGGTCCTCGGAACCAGGTGCCACTCCTTGGCCTGACAGGGAACCCTGCCCCTCCCAGGTCTCCACTGTGCCCCAGGCATGCCCGCCCCACTCCCCCACGGCCCTCTTGGCTTGAGCTCCCTTTGGAGGGTGGGTTGGCCTGTGGTGAAGAGACTTGTGGGCTGGGCTTGGGGATGGGCAGGGTTCTGTGAGGAACTCCAGCCACAGGCTCCCCCATGTCATGAAAGTAAAAGGGGGCCAGGCCCGGTGGCTCACGCTTGTAATCCCAGCACTTTGGGAGGCCGAAGCGTGCAGATTACAAGGTCAAGAGTTCGAGACCAACCTGGCCAACATGGTGAAACCCCATCTCTACTAAAAACACAAAAATCAGCTGGGCGTGCTGGCACACACCTGTAGTCCTAGCTACTCAGGAGGCTGAGGCAGGAGAATCGCTTGAACCCGAGAGGCAGAGCTTGCAATGACCCGAGATCGTGCCATTGCACTCCATCCTGGGTGACAGAGTGAGACTCCATCTCAAAAAAAAAAAAAGCAGAAGGGAAAACCATCCTTTCTTCAGTTAACTTAAATTTTAGACTAAGGAGTCACATTTGTATGGAACTGAAATGTGGCTTTCTGTTAAAATTATTCAGTTGTCTGAACTTGGCCCCGCCCTCCAGCCTTCTGCCCACCCTGTTGTGTCCCTGCTGCCCCCGCACGTGGGCCCCATCTCCATCGCTTCTGCCCTGTCAGGTCAAAGCACTCAGCAGGGCCGCCTCCCCCACCCCTGCTCACATCTCCTGCCAGCCCCCCTCACTCCCAGCCTCCCCAAAGCCCACCTCCGACATGAAGCTTCCCTGAGCCGAGCCTGCAGATTGGGTTTCTTGCGCCTGTAGGATGTCCTGTGGTCTTTCCTGGACAGTAAGTTCTTCGGGACTTTGTCCCCTCCTGTCCCCTCTTGTGTCACCCAGTTGGGTCTCAGCAGGCCCTTGGGCCCCATATGGCAGTGGGTGGGGGGACCGTCTGCTCCCGCCTGGGACCTGTGCTCAGCTTCCCGCCCCTCCACAGCACTGCTTCATGATGCCCCAGTCCCTGGGCGTCATCGGAGGGAAGCCCAACAGCGCCCACTACTTCATCGGCTACGTTGGTGAGTCGGGTTTCTACCACGTCCCTGTGGGCCTGTGCCCTTTAAAGGGCATTCTGTGAGCAGGTCCCACACGCCAGGTGGCCACTTGAGGCCACCAGTAGAAAAGCAGCATGCTCTGAGGAGGGGGGTTCACGTGCAGCCTGGCCGCTGGCAACCTCCTGCGTACCCCATTCCCTGATGGTCCCATGCCCTCGGCTCCCTCCCCTCCTCCTGCCCGCTGCTTCTCAGCATGATGTGGGTACAGTGGGTCTGAAACGCGGCCACCTCTGTCCCTTTCCTCTGCCGGCTCGGCCGCCCATCTGCCTGCCTGCCTCGTCCTCCCAGGTGAGGAGCTCATCTACCTGGACCCCCATACCACGCAGCCGGCCGTGGAGCCCACCGGCAGCTGCTTCATCCCGGACGAGAGCTTCCACTGCCAGCACCCGCCGTGCCGCATGAGCATCGCAGAGCTCGACCCGTCCATCGCTGTGGTACGTGGCGGCCTCCTGATCACTCAGGCCCGTGTTCCCAGTCGTATTGTGCTGAACGCTGTTTGGGAGTGACGAGGAAAATCTTCAGATTTTTGCATTTTGGTTTTTTTTCAACGTTGGGATGAGTACTGTGTTCACGCGGTTGGGATTCTGAAGGGTACAAGAGCCTGAACCGTGTCCTCGCACCCTCACGTCCCTCCCCCAGGCACCACCTCCTGCGCAGCCTTCGTGGCCTTCGAGTGGCCCGGAGAGGGTGTGTCTGGGCGTGAGCATGTGTGGGCACGTGCTGAGTGTGCGTGGATGAGTATGAGCCATGGTGTGTTCCCCTCACACCTACGTTTAAACACGCGGGCGGTCCCTCCACCGCCTCCAGTGTCACCTTCCTCACACCCACACACACGGGCGGCCCCTCCACCCCCTCCTGTGTCACCTTCCTCACACCCACACAGACACACGGGCGGCCCCTCCACCCCCTCCTGCACCACCTTTTGTTTTCCGGAGTTTCTGACTTGACCTCTCTGGGGGATTTCCTAAGAACGAGCTTCCCTGTTTTTCCATTTTGATTACCTAGTTGTGATTTTTGGTGTGTGATTTATGCAGACCTGCCTGCCCTCAAATATATTTGATGGGGAAAGAGACCAAAGAAAAGCCCCTAGAAATCATGAATGACAGTGACATGCTTAGGGGAGCAGTTAACTGAGTCAGGGGCTTTGTTGTGGGTGCTCTGCCTCGTTCAGGAGGAAGAAGGCAGATCTGGGCCTGAAATGGCACAGTCTCTGAGCTGTGGCACAGCCCCAGAGCGCACGCTGCACTCTATGCACCTGCTGGGCAGGGTGGCAGGAGTGGGGAACATGGGCTAGAACTCTGTGACTCACACTTTTTTTTTTTTTTTTTTGAGATGGAGTCTTGCTCTGTCACCCAGGCTGGGGTGAGTGGCGCGATCTCGGCTCACTGCAAGCTCCGCCTCCCGGGTTCCCGCCATTCTCCTTCCTCGGCCTCCCAAGTAGCTGGGACTACAGGCTCCCGGCACCATGCCCGGCTAATTTTTTGTATTTTTAATAGAGATGGGGTTTCACTGTGTTAGCCAGGCTGGTCTCGATCTCCTGACCTCGTGGTCCACCCGTCTCGGCCTCCCAAAGTGCTGGGATTACAGGCTTGAGCCACCGCAGCTGGCCTGGCTCACACTTCTTACCAGAACCTAGTCACGAATACGTCGTCTAACTAGAATTAAGTATGTTTGTTACCGTAAATGCAGCTTGGTGGCTTACAGTGATTGGCAGTCTCTCAGGTCAGGCTAGAGACGGGAGCGGACGCGCGAACGTTGAGGAGTTGAGACCAAAGGGGCCACCCGGTGGGATAACTGTCCTCACCCGTGAGGAGGAGGAACGTCCCCTGTCCCCCGGGGAGAGTGCTCCCACATGAGCCGGGGCCGCGGAAACAGCGTCTTCAGAGGAAGGGAGTGCCCAGTTTGAACTACTCCCATTTCGTCTTTGTTTTCCCTGTTTCTTTTTCTTCCTGTGTTAACATCGGCACGTCTGGCAGCATTAATCCCTAGTGACCGTCGTTACAGGCGGCTTCCTAGTGACTGTCGTTACAGGCGGCAGCTTTAAGGATGTGATTAGGGTGATCCTCGGCAGGTCCCCTGTCTCCTCAGCAGGAGGCCTCCTGTGTCAGTGTCTTTGGGCAGTTCTCAGTGGTCTTTGCCACCAGTTGCTACCAAGCTTCCAGGGAGATGCTGGGTGAAGGCTGAGACCCAGCGGCCCTGCCTCACAGTCGCAGAGAGAAGAGCTCTCCACTTGGCCCTAACTCATAACCTGCCTCATTCCTGGAAGATTCCGTGAGGCCTAACAGATGCACACCACATACCATCTCATGGGTGAATCAAGGCAGAGCAACATAGTGGAACCTGAGGGGAGCTGGGCACTGGTGCAGCGGGCCGTGCACAGGGCACCCTCGGGGCTCCTTCCCGGCCCCAGGAGGCGAGACAGGCCGGAGTGTCCAGCACGTGCACGCTGGGGGCCTTTGCTGCGCCACTGGCTGGGGGAACGGAAGCCCCTGCCTCTTCGCCGACTGCAGATGTGGGTGTACTGTTCTGCTCATAGTCATTTCGTTTTAGGGGTTTTTCTGTAAGACTGAAGACGACTTCAATGACTGGTGCCAGCAAGTCAAAAAGGTTTGTAGCCGCCCCACCATCCACAGCCGAGCTGAAACACCCAGGGAGACAGGCAGCGGGGTGTGCAGGGGCCGAAGGCCAGCGTCCAGGTCTCAGGCAGCCTCACGGGGCTGGGGGTAGCTTTGTCCTGCCTGGCACAGCTGTGCAGCTGAACGGGGTGGGGTGTCCTGGATTGCACACCTGGCAACACGGTGAACAGCCCTGGGGACGGGTGTTGCGTGTTGACTTTAGAATGGGATTTCCAGTGTCCTCATCCATCTCCTGTTGAGTGAGGCTGCCCCTAATGACCATGTCTCACTAACAGCTGTCTCTGCTCGGAGGTGCCCTGCCCATGTTTGAGCTGGTGGAGCAGCAGCCTTCACACCTGGCCTGCCCTGATGTCCTGAACCTGTCCCTAGGTGAGAACTGCGGCTGCAGGGCCAAGTCCAGGTGGGGTCCCTCGGAGGTGGGGTCCCTCGGGGGTGCGGTCTGTGCCTTTGCTTCCCCAGTCGTGGCCCCCTTGGTTTTGACTATTAAGGTGTGTGTGAGCCTCCACTGTGAGCACATGGCAGTGGTTTGCCTGTGAGACCAGGGGCAGAGTGGAGCGTCCTCTCCTCCAAGCCTGCGCCCAGCAACCCGGGACCCCCCTCGCCTTCCCCACCCACGCTGCCTGCCCAGGGCACTGTGGAGCTGGGCGTGCTCCCATGGGGTCCTCACGGCTCTGGAGCAGACAGAACACACAGACTCTGTGATGACGCAGTCCTGGGTGGGGGACTCGTCCACTTGGGCACCACTGGCCATGGGTGGCGTAGACCCCTTGGACCATGGCTAACGTGCCGAAGGATCTGGCCTGGGCTCGTGCAGTGAAGCGAGTGTGTGGCTGTGAGCTTGTCCTCCTCGTACCTGTCTCACCATGAGGAGCTCTACAAGGCAGTGACAATGGAACCACTCCTGATGACCACGAGGGTCAGGGTGCAGCGTGGGAGACACAGGACAGAGGCCCCCTCAGGCCTGAGATTGTGCCGGCCGCCCTGGTCTTCCTCACCCTGCCCTGCTGCTCTTCCCTGCTCCCTCCCCCCATATTCACAGGTCTCCACAGCCCTGGACCTTTTCACAGCTGCTTGGGGACAGCTGTCTGTGGGCCCCTCAGGGTGGGACTACAGAGCAGGTGCTGCTCGGTCTGCCCCATGCCACGGGCACTTGACTCACACGGAAGTAGCCCACTTGAGATGCCTGATGAGCTATGTCCTGTTCCTTCTAGATTCTTCTGATGTAGAGCGACTGGAAAGATTCTTCGACTCAGAAGATGAAGACTTTGAAATTCTGTCCCTTTGAAAATCCTGGGGTCGGGGGTGGCACCTGTGAGAGCCTGGGGCTCCTGGTGCTGCCGCATTTCATCCATACCGCCCGCTCGCCTGCCGAGGGCTGCGCCCCGTGCTGCCTCCCCCCAGAGGGCCACCCGCTCTGCTCGTGGACTGAGGCTGCGCTGCCCGGGAGGCCTTACTGCTTGGTGTCCGACTGCCCAGCTCAGAGTGCCCATCAGGGCCTGTGCATCTGCACACGGAGCCGTCTGTCAGGAGCTTCCAGAGCGTTCTCTGGACACTGCCAGCCCCGCGTTAGCGCCTGGGCCTCAGTCCCACTTGCTCCCAGGCGCCAGTTCTGTGGTTGGTTTGGAATTAAAGTCCTGTTTGAAGTTGTCAGACACAGACATGAATTTCTGGGGCGCTTCCTGAGTCAGTCTCAGAAGACCTGTGCAGGCTGGCATGAGAGGAGCAGCAGCCACGCTGCGGCCCCACGCCCAGGGACCGGGCTGCTCTCGAGGGGGGCGCCCATGGCTGTGTCCTCTGCCCAGCCTGGTTACCAAGGGCCACCTCGGGGGGAGATGAGGTCGGAGGAACAAAGGCAAAGGTTGCTTTGGGGGAGAAGTATTCAGGAAGTGGGTGTGTGGGAAACCTGAAGATGGCGTGCAGAGGACATGGTGTGGGCAGCCTGGGCAGAAGGGTGGCTGGCTGTCCTGGGGCTGCTGCTAGAGTGCCTGTCCTCAGAGTGTCCCTTTCCAGGGCTGTGGCATTCTGTGGTGGCTTCCCCAGGTGTGGTGAGGGGTGGGGCGGGGCCTCCACCTGTGACAGTCGGGCTTGAGGGTGGACGGTGCTTCTCCTAGGAGCCTTCCCTGTGTCCTTGCCTTGCTGAGAATTGCCCTCCTGTGTCACTGAGGTGTTAGGTGGTTTAGGGCCAAAAGGGGAAAACCACCCGAGCCTTGTGGTGTGTGATGGGCAGACATCACGGGGTGGCATCACCTGGCGGCATTTCCGGAACCTCAGCCCTGATTCCAGAACCCACCACCGCCTGACCCTGTGTAACCTGCTGTCCTGGGTCCCGGGTGCACTCTGCCCCGCTGCTGTGCTGCCTTCCTGGGGAAGTGGCTTTGCCCCACTAGGGAATGTAAACAGGAGGGCTTGGGGAGCGTGGGCACGGCGAGCATGGGCACCTTTCTCATGAGCACCTACTGTGGCGTTGGCAGGACTCGCTGCTGCTGCTTGTATAGGTGTGGGGACCGGAGATCCCTCAGGACACACGAATACGTCGTCTAACTAGAATTAAGTGTGTTTGTTACCATAAATGCAACACTGGCCGCCCGCTCTGCACTGACTGGCCCACCTGGGTAGCAGAGGACACCATCCCCAGTCCCCCCCCAAGACATAGTTTTATTTCCTCATATCCTTTCTCCCTTGGGTGTAGTTGGGGTGGGGAAGGAGGGAAGGCTGGGGCGATCTTCATTCCTTGGGCTCTGCGTCTGAGTCCATGGTGCACCGCTGTGCTGGGAGCTGTGGGGGCCTGCTGTAGTGGGAGTGTGGAACACCTTGACCAAAGGGGAGCTTTTTCTTGTGTGTTTTGAAAAAGGCTTAATGAAGAGAATGTTCATTCTTAGTAGTATAGTTTGCAATTCTTAATGGCAAATAATAAGTTTCAGTAGAAAACAAACCTTGTGTCTATTTTTTCCTCAAGTTATAATTGTGATTTCCAAAAAAAAAACCAAGTGAATGTTTCAGCCCATAGCATCACGTAAAGGATGTGGCTGCCTGTGTGGTGGGCTGTGGGAGCCTGAGCAGGTACGTCCCTAGCCCTGGCAGGCGGTCTGTCCTGCCTGTAGCGTGGCTATCTGTGAGCGGTGACATCCGCCCTCTCATACAACCCTAGAAGGAGAAAGTGTAAGGAAACTAGGATTTTAGGAAAGTAAAATGGTTCCCATTCTTCAACAGGAGGAAGTTGGCGGAAAGTGCCCTGAGTCGTAGGTTTGGCTCAATTTGAATCATGGCAAAGCCTTCCCCAAGCGAGCAGTGACTGGCCTGGCCTGTGGGAAGGCCATGCCTGGGGCACAGCAGGGGGCTTGGTGAGGACATCGCTCAGTCTGGCCAATGCGTCCCTGTGGGCAGTCCTGGTATAGGTGCGAAGGGCCCAAAGCCAGACAGGAGGGGGCACTGCTGGGGCCCTGGTGAGCTGGCTGAGGACTTGCAGCCTCTCAGATGCTCTTACTCGCTTCCTGTGGCTGCTCTAGAAGATGACCACATTCAGTGCCTGGAACAGCACAGCCTCTTCCAGACCCGGAGGGCAGTCAGTCATCGTGCTGTGGGTAGGGCTGCTCCTGTAGGGGCTCTAGGGGAGAATATTGCTGTGTCTTTAGATGCCAGAAACTGCTTGGCTCATGGCGCTTTCCTCTAACCTCACAGCCAGCAACATGGCCTCTCTCCAGCTTCTGTTGCTGGCATCTCACTTCCTAACTCGAACGGCCTGCCTCCCTGTTAGGCGGACCCCTGTGATGGGCGCCAGCCTGTAATCCCAACAGTTTGGGAGGCTAAGGGGGGAGGATCACTTGAGCCCAGGAAAGAGAGGCTACAGTGAGTCCAGACTACACCACTGCACTCCAGCCTGGGCGAGAGCCAGACCTAGTCTTAAGATGACAAAAAAAGGCCCTGTGATGACACTGGGCCCACCTGGATAGTCCAGAAAGGTCTCCCATCTGAAGGTTCCTCACCCAGGCCCATCCCACAGCCCCTGGCAATGCTTACCCAAGTGAAATCCTTTTGTTTTGCCTGGATTTGTCTCTTGGCCATAGAAGGGTACTGAGACCCACAGCTGCTGCCCCCACAGATGGGGGACCCTGCCTGCCTTCCACTCCAGCACACTGTATGCTGCTCTCTACCCAAAAAGTGCTCTGTGGGACAGATTCTACCAGGAGTGTCAAATCATTCCAAGTGTCACTTAAAAGGGGATGCAATGGGCCAGGCACGGTGGCTCATGCCTGTACTCCCAGCACTTTGGGAGGCCAAGGCAGGTGGATCACTTGAGCCCAGGAGTTTGAGACGAGCCTGGCTGGCAACATAGCAAAATCCTGTCTACAAAAAATAAAAAAATTAGCCAGGCATGGTGAAGGCCTGCAGGCCTACCTACTCAGGAGGCTAATGTGGGAGGATCACCGGAGCCCAGCAGGTCTGCAGAAGGCTGCGGTGAGCCACGATCGTGCCACTGCACTCCAGCCTGGGCGACAGTGAGACCCTGTTTCCAAAAAAATAAGGGATAGGATGAAAAGTTAAGCTCCAGGGTTGCAATGAAAATAGCAGAGTTAACTTCGGTGAGTTCAGGATGTAAGCTGTGGTGACACTCGGGCATAGCCTGGCTGGAGCCCAGGGCATGGCTGCCACTGTTCAGACCCACAGTGGGACTCCCTCAACTAGGCAGGAACTAAGGTCCAGAAAGGCCCTACTGGGCCCAATGAAGGCGCTTCTCTCCCATTCAAAGCCAGCTCCGTCCTCAGTCTAAGAAAAGTGAAGCGTTCCACAAACAATTTTCAGGTCAATTTTTACTAGTGTCTAGAAGACATTTAGGAGAATTCCAACTGATTACCATTTACAGTGATCACAATGAAACTACTCAGAGTTATCACTGAACTTCAGTAAGAAAATACAACAGAGTACCATCAGGACACTGACGGCAGGGAGAAGGCAGGAGACTGCTCTATCGCTCCGCTCATGTCTACACTGCCAAGGTCCCCACCACACCCCCGCCCGGGGCAGAAGAGGCAGCGTGCAGATCTCTGCTGCCGGGAAAGAGCTCCTGAAGTCGTGGGATCTGGATACCGCTGGAGACGGGGTCTTCCGCGGGTCTCCCACTTCTCGAGGGACTACAGGGAGAGGCGTCTCCAGTGGGCAGCCTCGGGTCACTTCCACAGCTCCCCCAGTGGCTTCTCTGTGGCAGTGCGGATGGTGTCCTCAGAGAGCACACGGATGTCCTCGTGGACAGCTTCAATGCTTTTGGAAGCATCCACCATCTGTTCCCACCGGGGTTTCGGGAGAAAGAGGCCCATCAGCATGTTCCAGGCTGGGCATGGGAGCCCACACCTGGAATCCCAGCACTCTGGGAGGCCCACGAGGGAGGACTGCTTGTACCCAGGAGTTCAAGACCAGCCTGGGCTACACAGGGACACCCAATCTCTGCAAAAAATTGGCACCACTGTACTCCAGTCTGGGTGACGCAGTAAGACCCTGTCTCAAAACAACACCATGTTTCATTCTGTCCTCTGTGCTCATGCAGATTTCACACAGGCCAGGCTCTGGAAGGCCAACCTGAACCTCCTGGCAGTGTGGTGACCTCCGGGATACCCCACACCTCTCTGAACCTCACCCTTGATAGTGCCCACGGTACAAAGCCACCCGGCATTCCTGCCACAGCCCTGATGCAGGAGAAACATGACGTGCCAACTGCCCACTCCTGCTCTCAGCCGACCTGAGCCTCCTTGTGACCCCAACCCCGATGAGTGCCCACTTGCAGGAGTGAGGCATAGCCCTCAGCACAGCCAGGCCCACCCAGCCCACCAGGTCGAGGCGACTGTCCCTCCAGCTCGCAAGCAGTGAGTGGGAAGCACAGAGGGCAGACCCTGCCCTGCCCATGCTCCTGGGCACTGCCTAGAACGTAAGGAAGTTCCACAGCAGCCAGACAGGACCAATGCAACACTGGGCCTGACCCGTCCCTGAGGGGAAGATGAATTTGGTTCTAACAGCTGTGCCGTACAATGGCGTGAATGGTGCCAGGAACGTGGGGAGGGCATGAGCACACGGGACAGCCTTCTCTCCCCAGAAGGAAAGCAGTGAGAGGAACTCAGAAGCACTGGAGTCTCAACGGCATCCCGGCTTCTGCTGTCAGGTGGCGCGGGACCCTTCTCAAGCTTCTTGAGAGATTTCCGGGATACCCCACACCTCTCTGAACCTCAACCTCAACAGCAAATTCTAGAAAATCTGCCAGAAGCGTAGAAGGCACTCGGAAGAGTCTAACCATTTCATGAGGTGTGACTGTGATGGAAGGAGAGTGACTCCCTACACAAAAGCCACCTTCCCAGATGCCACTCACTGGCCGCTGTGCAGCCACACAGCTGTCGCCCAGAACCACCCAAGATGAGCCTCTCCGGGCAACTGACTGCCAGAGGGAAGGCCGCACTGCCAGAAAAGGGTGCTGCTATCCCGCCTGTGTTCCGGGAAACGAAAAGCTGTGACCAGCATCATCTGCAGGCACAGCTGGTCAGGCTGGGGCAGGCCCTCGAGCACTGCTGTGTGGAGCTCAAGGGACAGAAGCTCTGCGGACCGTGGCCACGACGACAGTGCTGGCGCCGGACGTGCCAGAAGCCGTGGCCGCTGTCTGGAAAGAGGCCATGTGGGCGGTGGTGGGCACAGGCGACTGGAGCCTGGGGGAGAGGTGGGGGCTGCGGTTGGGAGGAGCAGAGGCGTGCCTGCGTGTCCACTGGGAGGGGAGAGTCCAGCGTCCTGGGAGTAGACAAGAGTAGAGCCAGACCTGGGACTGCTGAGACTGAAGGAGGCAGAGCTGAAGGGAAAGCCAGCACATGGCACCCTCCTGAACTCAGCCAGGTGCGGCCGCAGCGCCCACGCCCAGCGGGAGGCCTGCACCAGAGGACACAGTGGCAGGAACAGCCTGGCACTCATGTCTGAAGAGGGGCTGAGGCTGTGGAGGATTGTGCAGACTCTCACCTGACCCACCAGACAAAGCGCCAAATGCCAACATTTAGCAAAACTCGCCGGATTAGAATTTGCTGGCACTAGCTGGGTGCAGTGGTTCACACCTATAAACCCAGTACTTTGGGAGGCCGAGACGGACAGATCGCCTGAGGTCAGGAGTTGGAGACCAGCCTGACCAACGTGGAGAAACCCTGTCTCTACAAAAATGCAAAAAAAGTTAGCCAGGCATGATGACAGGTGCCTGTAATCCCAGCTACTCGGGAGGCTGAGGCAGGAGAATCACTTGAACCCAGGAAGTGGAGGTTGCAGTGAGCCGAGATGGCGCCACTGCACCCCAGCCTGGGCGACAGAGCAAGACTCTGCCTCAAAAAAAAAAATTTGCTGGCACTGAGAACCCCTGAACGACTACTCCTGGGGCTCCGCATCTGGGAAGACCAGACAGAACGGCAGCAGCTCTGCTGGTGCGCCTGTGCCAGTCACCACAGGGTGTAATCCTGAGCCGCTGCTTGACGGTTCCTACTGTGCAGTTCTGGGATTCTCACCTTCCAGTTCAAAGTCGTGTCTCTCATGAGCTGGTAGAAACACCGGAGGGCCCGCTCCTGGAAAGCCCTGTTCTCGTAGCGCTCATGGCCATACGCTCCCCGCTTGGCAGCATCTGCCAACTGTAACTGGAGGAACAGGACCAGGTCGGGTTTGGGAAGGCCCACGTCTGGCTGTTTACACCAATCTAGGGAAAAATTCTGCCAACGAAGAACCCAACAGTTAAAGCTTAGTGTGGTCTAGGTTTTTGTTTCAAAAGTCATAAAAACGGGAAAAAATTTGGGGACATTTGGTGAGGCACCAAGACGTGAGACTGTTTATATGGTGGCTCGTGTTTAATTTTTAAAACCTCAAATTAAAGGTTTTGCTTTCTCCAATGTCACCTTCTCGTTTTTCCTTTGTAAACAGACAAGTGGACAGAAACGTAGGCAGGTAGAATGGCTCCCGGTCCCTGCCACCCACAGCCCAGGCCCCATGGAGGCCCTCCCAGCGCAGCTACAGGCCCGGTGGCCAGGAGGAAACAGCCTATGTACAGAGCCCCTGGAGACCCCCGGCCTAGGACGCCTACGGCAAAGAGCAGCTGGGTCTGGACACAGGCACAGGGTCCTTGGCAGTGTCCTTTCTGCCATACACAGGCCAGGGTCTCATCCCCCATGGAAGAGCAGGAAGGAGACAAACTCCTAGAGCCTGCTGTGTGCCAGCCCTGTGCCAGCCTAGCCTCCCCCACTGGCCCTCCTTGCCAGGGCTGTGCAAACACCCTCTGTCCCTCCCTTACTCATCCCATCTCCCTCCAAATGCTGTCCTGTTTCCGGAGGAAAGGTAGGACTGGAAAGGCTGTGACTCCAGGTCATACATCACACAACAGCACCATGAGCTGAGGGAAGGCGTCCACCAGCACCTCCCACAGGGCCTGCGGCTGTCAGTCGATCCGCACAGCAGGAAGAAGCAAAGGAATCATGAGTCTTGTTCTCCTTATTATACAACTTAATACTTCAGAGGGGAAGGACTCAAGCTAACACATGAGAAATGGCAGAATTAAAAAGTGAGGGCGTGGCCAGGCGCGGTGGCTCACACCTGTAATCCCAGCACTTTGGGAGGCTGAGGCGGGCAGATCACAAGGTCAGGAGATCAAGACCATCCTGGCTAACAGGGTGAAACCCTGTCTCTACTAAAAATACAAAAAATTAGCCAGGCTTGGTGACGGGCGCCTGTAGTCCCAGCTATTCGGGAGGCTGAGACAGGAGCCGAGATCGCACCACTCGTACTGCACTCCAGCCCGGGTGACAGAGCGAGACTCCATCCAAAAATAAAATAAAAATAAAAAGTGAGGGTGGTTATCATGAAAAATAACCACATTATCTTTCTTTTTACTGTCTCTTTAAGGGACAGAGCTGGGCGCAGTGGCTCACAGCTGTAATCCCAGCACTTTGAGGGGCTGAGGCAGGAGGATGACTTGGGCCCAAGAGTTGAAGGTTACAGCAAGCTTTGATTGTTCCACTGCACTCCAGCCTGGGCAACAGAGGGAGACCCCCTCTTGCAAAAAAAGGGGAAAAAAAAGTACTACAAATGAACTATCTTTGAAAATGCATCTGGGCGCTGGGCGCAGTGGCTCACGCTTGTCATCCCAGCACTTTGGGAGGCCGAGATGAGTGGATCACTTGAGGTCAGCAGTTTGAGATCAGCCTGGCCAACATGGGAAAACCCCGTCTCTACCAAAAATACAAAAATTAGCTGGGCACGGTGCCGTGTGCTCATAATCCCAGATACTCGGGAGACTGAGGCACGATAATCGCTTGAACCCAGGAGGCAGAGGTTGCAATGAGCTGAGATCACACCACTGCACCCAGCCTGGGTGACAGAATGAGACTCCGTCAAAAAAAAAAAAAAGAAAAGCATGTGGAAAATATAATCCAAATAACAACTGTGGTTCTATCTGTGAAACAATCTCTAGCTGCATAAATGTTTGCTCTTCTTATTGATAAAACCAAATTAATCTAGCAAAGAGAGAAAAGGAATGTAAGAATCACAAAACTCTGCAGAGTAATCGGAGGCATGTCACTCGTACTCGCATTCAAGGGCAGTCCTGGGTCCACACACCTGTGCTCGCCTGACAGGAGGCCAAGTGGCACTCACCTCCTTGGCACCGGTGAAGGCCACACCAGAAAATGCATATCTGTCCACGATGAGGGTCACACCCTGGCTCAACTTTTCCTTAATTAAGGGCCTGAAAAACAGAGGATGCTCCTGAGCCCTGGTTCTGGTTTCATAGGCCTTGAACTGTCAAGCTTAAATTATCCCAACAGGCCGTGCGTGGTGGCTCACGCCTATAATCCCAGCACTTTGGGAGGCTGAGGCGGGTGGATCACAAGGTCAGGAGATCGAGACCATCCTGGCTAACATGGTGAAACCCCATCTCTACTAAAAATACAAAAAATTAGCTGGACATGGTGGCAGGCACCTGTAATCCCAGCTTCTCAGGAGGCTGAGGCAGGAGAACTGCTTGAACCCAGGAGGTGGAGGTTGCAGTGAGCCGAGATCACACCACTGCACTCCAGCCTGGGTGACGGAGCGTCTCGAGACTCCATCTCAAAAAAAAAAAAAAAAAAAAAATTATCCCAACAATACAACTCAGAAATCTCATACGACAACAGATACAGCACAGTGATTTGTAACCTTATTTTTAATCCAAAAAGGTCGGGATCTTCTCCAGAAGATGCCATTCCCACACCTCCAACAAAACCCAACATGGAAAAGATAACCTCACTAAATAGTAACAAACACAACTGGTAAAGTTCAATGTTCCAGAAACACCGCAAGGGAAAGGGGAAGCATTGTCAGCCGTCTGGGCAGAAAGGCCAGCACTACCCTGTCCAGGAAGAGGAAAGCACGGGCAAAGCAGCACGGGCAAAGAAGACAGCAGAGGATGGTGGCAGGGGAAGCGCGGGTACAGCCAGCAGGTGACTCGTCCATGCTTATGACCCCAACCTGGACTGCAAGCATGTTCTCTACCAAATACCACAAGTCCACCATCACCCCTACAGCCGCCAAGATCACGGATGTACAAAGACACGGGACCCGACACTAGTGAGAAGCACTGCTCAAGACAGAGAAAGAAAAGTCTGATTCAATCGACTCAGCCAGTCTCACTGGGGCCTTCAAATCATAGGGGCACCCACATAAGGAGTCAACTGGCCTCTGACAAAGCAGCAGAAGGACGCAATGGCGCAAAGGCAATTTCCTCAACAAACGCTGCTGGAACAACTGGACATCCTCATGAAACAGCATAAATTAGAGCAGACCGTATACCCTCCACAAACATAAATTCAAAATGAATCACAGGCCGGCACAGTGGCTCACGCCTGTAATCCCAGCTCTCAAGGAGGCAGAGGCAGGAGGATAGCTTGAGCCCAGGAGTTCAACACCTGCCTGGGTAATATAGTGAGACCCCGTTCTCCACAAAAAGGGGGGAAAAAAAAAAGACAAAATGAATCACAGACCCAAATGTTAAATGCAAAACTATGTAACTCCTAGACAATAACACAGGAGAAAACTTAGATCACCTGGGGTTTGGCAGACTGTTTAGATACAAAACCAAAGGCACAACCAATGAGAGAGTTGATTAAGATGGACTTCACGAAAATAGAAAACTTTCTGCTTTGTGAGAGACACAGTCAAGAGAAGGAACGGACGCCGGGCGTGGTGGCTCATGCCTGTGACCCCAGCACTTTTGGAAGCCATTTGGTGGGATGGATCCCTTGAGGCCAGGTGTTTGAGACCAGCCTGAGCAACAACAGTAAGACCCCCATCTCTACAAAAAATGTAAACATCAGCCAGGGATAGTGGCATGCACCTATAGTCCTAGCTACTCCAGAGGCTGAGGCAGGAGGATCACTGGAACCCAGGAGTTTAAGGCTACAGTAAGCTATGATCATGCCACAACATTCCAGCCTGGGCATCAGAGCAAGACATTTCTCTTTAAAAAAAATAAATAAATAAGGCTGGGCAGGGTGGCTCATGCCTCTAATCACAGCACTTTGGGAAACAAGACAGGAGGATTGCTTGGGTCCAGGAGTTCAAGACCAGCCTGGGCAACAATGGTGAGACTCCATCGCTACAAAAAAATTTTACAAACATTAGCCAGGTGTGTTAACATGCCTGTAGTTGCAGCTACTTGGGAGGCTGAGGTGGGAAGATCACTTGAGGTCGAGGCTGCAGTAAGCTGTGATTGTGCACTGCACTCAGCCTGCATGACAAAGAGAGACCCTGTCTAAAAAAAGAAAGAAGAGAAAAAGGAAAAGACAAACCACAGCATAGGAGAAAATATGTATAAAAGACACATTTTATAAAGGACTGGTGAATCTCAAGCATACACAGAATTCTTAAAACTCAAAAATAAGAAAACAACCAACCCCCTTAAAAAGTGGGTCAAGGCTGGGTGTGATGGCTCATGCCTATATTCCCAACACTTTGGGAGGCGTAGGCATGGTTCATCACTTGAGGCCAGGAATTTGAGACCAACCTGGACAACATGGTGAAACCACATCTCCTCAAAAAATACAAAATTGGCTAGGCACGGTGGCTCACGCCTGTAATCCCAGCACTTTGGGAGGCTGAGGTGGGTGGATCACCTGAGGTCAGGAGTTCAACACCAGCCTGGCCAACATGGTGAAACCTCATCACTAATTAAAAAATAGAAAAATTAGCCGGGCATGGTAGTAGGCACCTGTAATCCCAGCTACTTGGGAGGCTGAGAAAGGAGAATTGCTTGAACCTGGGAGGCATAGGTTGCAGTGAGCCAAGATCGCCCCACTGAACTCCAGCCTGGGCGATGAAAAAGAAACTGTCTCAAGAGGAAAAAAAAAAAAGAAATACAAAACGTAGCATGGTGGCATGCACCTGTAGTCCCAGCTACTTGGGAGGCTAAGGCAGGAGGATCGCTTGAGCCTGGGAGGTAGAGGCTGCAGTGAGCCAAGACCGTGCCACTGTACTCCAGCCTGGTTGAGACCCTGTTCCAAAAAAAAGAGTGGGCCAAAGCACTTAACAGATACCTCATGAAACCAGATATACAGATGGCAAACAAGCATATGAAAAGATACTCCACATCATACGTCAACAGGGAAACGCAAAGCAGAACAATGAGGTACCACATACCCCTTTCAGAATGGCAAACATCCGAACACTGACACCACCAAATGCTGGTGAGGATCTGGAGCAGCAGGAACCCTCGTTCACTGCTGAGGAGAATGCAAAATGCTGCAGCCACTCTGGAAGACAGTTTAGCACAAGCTTGTCCAACCCGAGGCCCACAGCCTGCGTGCAGCCCAACACAAATCCGTAAGCTTTCTTAAAACATTATGAGATTTTTTTCTTTAAGCTCATCAGCAATTGTTAGTGTATTTTATGCGTGGCCCAAGACAGTTCTTCCACTGTGGCCCAGAGAAGCCAAAAGACTGGACACCCGTGGTTTAGCAGTTCTTTACAAAAATAACAGTCTTACCACATATTAAAGCAATGGTATTCCCTGGCATTTACCCAAAAGAAGTGAAAGCTTATGACCACACAGAACCCTGCATAAGGATGTTTATAATGGTTTTATAACTGCCAAAACTTGGAAGCAACAAAGATGTCCTTTAGTAGGTGAATGAACTATGGTACATCCAAACAATGGACTATTAATTAGGGAAAATAAGACATGAACTATTGGTCGGGCATGGCGGCTCATGCCTGTAATCCCAGCACTGTGGGAGGCCAAGGTGGGAAGATCACTTGAGGTCAGGAGTTCAAGACCAGCCTGGCCAACATGGTGAAACCCTGTCTCTACTAAAACATACAACTTAGCTGTGCATGGTCGTATGCGCCTGTAATCCCAGCTACTCAGGCAGCTGAGGCAGGAGAATTGCTTGAATCCGGGAGGCGGAGGTTGCAGTGAGCTGAGACTGCGCCACTGCACTCCAACCTGAGCAACACAGCGAGACTCTTGTCTCCAAGCCATGGTTAGACATAGAGGAAACTTAAATATCTATTAGGGAAACAAGTAACCTGTAGCAGAACAGATGGACAAAAGAGATGTAGCCTTGGGTACCTGGGATAAGATTATCTAAAAAGTAAAATCAGGATTATTCTTCATTTTAAATTGGGCATACATATACGTGTTTCATCACTTTTCTACAAAGCCACAAAAAGCAAAATCAGAAGAACAATTGCCTCCATAAAATCTAGACGTGTTAAAAAGATTATAAAAATTGTCTCATTTTCATTTAAGACTTTGAGTGGGAATAGCCTTTCCAAGCAAGACACAAAGCTAAGCCAGAGGACAATAATGCAGCGTTTCATGTAACACGGATGAGGAGGAACCAGTGAAAGTTCACCAGCAGGGAACAGGCTAAATGTACCGTGGAACAACTTTTCTAGAGAACACGCTACAACAATGAAAAAGCATGAGAAGGGCAGAGTTAGGGGATCTGTAAGTGCAGAAATCTGTAAGGCAGAGTTAGAAAGTTGCCAAATAATTTGTATGGTATGACCTCATTTATGTTAAAAAACAAAATTCTAACTATAGTAGTTTCTACATATGTATATAAACATAAAAACATCTGAAAGAACACACATGAACATTAAGTGTTGAATGAAGAGGAAACCTACTACGATGACGTAAAACAAAAAAGGTGGTAGGAGAGTTCATATAAACTATAACCTTCAGTTACTAATGTATCAATATCAGTTATCAATTTTAACAAATGTAACATAATACAGCACATAAATAATAGGGAAGGGGGAAGGCAGGGGTAGTATGTAGGGAGCTCTCTACATACTCTACTTTTTGATCAATTTTTCTGTATACCTAAAGCTATCTTTAAAACATTAAGTCTATGAGGCCAGGGGTTTGAGACCAGCCTGAGCGATATGGTGAGACCTTGACTCTACTTTAAAAAAAAAATTAGCTGGGCTTGGCAGCATGCACGCACGGTCCAACCTGCTCGGGATGCTGAGGTGGGAGGACTGCTTGAGCCTAGGAAGTTGAGGCTGCAGTGAGCCATGATCGTGTGACACTGCACTCCAGCCTGGGCCACAGAGCAATACCTTGTCTTAAAAAAAAAAAAAAAAAAAGGGCCAGGTGTGGTGGCTCACACCTGCTGTAATCCCAGAACTTTAGGAGGTCAAGGCAGGCAGATCACAAAGTCAAGAGAGACCATCCTGGCCAACACCGTGAAACCCTGTCTCTACTAAAAATACAAAAATTAAATTAAAAAATAAAATAAATTAAAAATACAAAAATTAGCTGGCTGTGGTGGCACGCGCCTGTAGTCCCAGCTATTCGGGAGGCTAAGGCAGGAGAATCCCCTGAACCCGAGAGGCGGAGATTGCAGTGAGCCGAGATCGCACCTCTGCCTGGTGACAGAGTGAAACTCCGTCTAAAAAAATCCAAAAAACTTAAGTCTATTAGTTATGGGGTGTGGGGAGCAGGAGGAAGAAACAGCATTCGTTAGTGTCCTTTGGGAACTAGGGGCTTCACCACCTCTGATCACAGGACTGCTAAATAAAAGAACCTGAGGCCCTAGCATGACTGTCATTGTCATTCAGAATCAAGTGTGGCATTCACTGTATCTCTGGAGGAAGGAAAGTGGCCGGGGCAGGGGCAGCAATGTACAATGGTTTTTACACTTGTTCCCAGCGATTTGCAGAAAAAAGCAGGTGCACCGCGTGATCCTCCATGTCACTTTTCTTTTCCAAGTAGGAACTCAGAAGTTTGCCGATTTCCGTTGATCTTTCTAGAAAAAAAGAGAAACACACAAAATACAAGTGAGATCAGGCTTTCCCTCTACATGACAATATAGTTTGGGCTGAATTTCTCCTGGACTCAAGTCTCATTTTGAGTTTTACTTTACTAAATCTCTAGACAGGCTTGGCTCTTCTGCGGAAGTCAAAGGAATTTCTCTGAGAAAGAACAGCAATCTGCAGACAAGCTGGGATGAAAAATGCTTTAGGAAAAAAGAACTCGGGAAGAAAGTGGAGACTTCAAAGCAAGCATTTATAAAATTTGTGGACTGGGTGGCCTAGGATTAAGGTCAATGCTTCACTTGAAAACTTTAAAATATATGCTATAAAACCCCTGAAAGCGCGAACAGTCATCAAACAAAACACAACACCCGAAACATCCACAAAAATGACACACGGACTACAAAAGAACTGGAGGAAACTTTTGGGGTCGAGACCACGGTTTCGCGCGGGTTTACACGTCAGTCATCACTATACCCCGCACTTCAAGACACGCAGCGTGGGCCGGGCGCGGTGGCGCGCGCCTGTGGTCCCGGCTACCCGGGAGGCTGAGGCGGGAGGATCGCTTGAGCCCGGGAGGTCCAGGCTGCCGTGAGCCGAGATGGCGCCACTGCACTCCAGCCTGGCCGACACGGCGAGAGCCCATCTTTTAAAATAAAAACCGCGCAGTTCACAGCACGTCGACCGCAGGCAACTAAGCTTAGGAGCAAAGAGTCCCTAGGAAGGCAGAGGCGCCGAAAGCAGCCGCGCACCCCCACCCGCCGCGCGCACCCACCCGGGAATCGGAGCAGTTCGGCGCGGTGGCCCGCGGCGCACAGCGTTTCCACCAGCTTGCGGCTCTGCGTGCTCTTCCCCGCGCGGTCCATGCCCTCCAGCACTATGAGAGCCCCGCGCCGGGCCGCCATGACTGTCCACCGCCCGCCCCGTGCGTCTCCACGCCTCCTTCCGGAGCTCCCATTGGCCGGCATCAACAGCGCGCACCGTGATTGGCTCGCATTTCCCGGCCTCAGCCGGATTCGAAGGGATTGGCCGGGGCTGGGGCGAGGGCGACGCGCTGTGGGACCGCCACTCGCGCCTGCGCCCTGGGCCGTGCCGTCACTGGAGCGGCGTTCTGGGCTTCCGGGGCGGAAACCGGTGCCCCTTGTCCCGTGCGGGCCTCCGTCCTCGGGCTAGCAGAGCCTTTCGCTTCGGGAGAGCCGGTGACGCCGCGCGGGCTGGATGGCTGCAGACGCTGGGTCAGGGCGCGGACGAGGGGAGGGCAGGGTCGGAGGGGCTCCCGGGCGCTGCCCGGGCAGCGTCGGCTCTCGTTGGCTCCTGGCTGCGCGCAGCGGGCCCGACTCTCACGGCCCTGCGGTGCCCGCTGCACGCGCGAGGGCTCCGGTCCCGCGGCGCGCGAGACGCACGAGCGAGATGCCTCCCGAAGCGCGGGCCCAGTGCCCAGGCTCAGCCGGGGCGCCTCCCAGAGCTCACCTGGAGCCCACCCCGACTGCGTTCTGGAAACGCTGTGTTTGACAGCAGGGGCAGGATAGGGGGCTGTGTAGACACTGGCTACCTGGCAGTTGTAGTAAAACCGTGGGGTTGATAAATGTTCACCATTGTTCCTGAAGCGCAAAACTGCAGGGCTCTGAAAAGTCCGTGTGTGTGTTTGTGTTGTTGTTTTGTTGTTTTTTGTTGTTGTTTTGTTTGAGACGGAGTCTCGCTCTGCCGCCCAGGCTGGAGTGCAGTGGCGCGATCTCGGCTCACTGCAACCTCCGCCTCCCCGGTTCAAGCCATTCTCCTGCCTCAGCCTCCCGAGTAGCTGGGACTGCAGGTGGCCGCCACCACACCCGGCTAATTTTGTGTATTTGTAGTAGAGGCGGGATTTCACCGTGTTAGCCAGGATGGTCTCGATCTCCTGACCTCGTGATCCTCCGCCTCAGCCTCCCAGAGTGCTGGGATTACAGGCGTGAGCCACCGCGCCAGGCCGAAAAGTCCGTTTTAAAAGTTGATGTATACAAATTATAGCACGGAGAGAGAACGGGCAAGTTGTTTCCTCTTTCCGTGCCTCCAACTCCTCTGAAATGTGGGTCATGATGATAAGAGGAAAAACTGTCTCTGCTATAGAGAGGTGGAAAAAGTCCCGCGAAGTGTCCCTGGCATCTAGGAAGCGCTCAGTCGCGTTTGCTGTTTATCTTAGGGATATCTGGCTGCCTGGATATTTCTCAGATGAGACTTTTTGTTATTTTAGATACCTAAATTACTATTTTTATGTGCCAAATTGTCAGTTGTCAGCTAGACCTCACTTTCTGCTTAGCAGAAGAAAAGGTAGGAACTGCATTTACCAGAATCATCTGTGTAGCTCTGTATTACAGTCTGCCAGAGAGAGGCACTCATACCTTTGGAGGCGATTATTCTTGGGAGGCAATCTCAGCCAGAAATATAGATGAAATTCAAGGCTGTTTGCTAATGAGCTTTTGAGAACCACCTGCCTCACTGATGTAGACCAAGAAATTGCTGGTAGCTTTCTAGTGTTAAGTTTGCATTGGCTTCGCCATGAGCTCTTGAGACCTCCACCCACTTCAGTGCTTTGGGCTGAGGTCATTGGCAACAATTTCCCTGACTTTGCTCCCAGCCTTTGTGTAAGCCCGCGATTCCATTATCCCTGCATACCTAGAGTAGCTTTGTGTAAGCCTGCGATTCCATTATCACTGCATACCTAGAGTAGCTTTGTGTTTTCCGGTAGCTGAACCCTGCCCAATTCAGTTTGGGGTTCTGGAAGGATGTGGGTTATATTATTATTACCAGTTATGCCCTTTTTTCCTTTTTAATTTACTTTTATTTTTATTTTTTTTGAGATGGAGTCCTGCTCTGTCGCCCAGGCTGGAGTGCAGTGGCGCAATCTCGGTTCACTGCAACCTCCACCTGCCGGGTTCAAGCGATTCTCCTGCCTCAGCCTCCTGAGTAGCTGGGATTATAGGTGCCTGCCACCACCCGCCCGGCTAATTTTTGTATTTTTAATTTATTTTTTAATTTAATTTTTTTTTTTTTTGAAACGGAGTTTCTCTCTTGTGGCCCAGAATGGAGTGCAATGGCATGATCTCGGCTCACTGCAACCTCCACCTCCCGGGTTCAGCCTATTCTGCCTCAACTCCCAAGTAGCTGAGATTACAGGCGCCTGCCACCACGCCCAGCTAATTATTGTATTTTTAGTAGAGATGGGGTTTCACCATGTTTGCCAGGCTGGTCTCGAACTCCTGACCTCGGGTGATCCACCCACATCAGCCTCCCTAAGTATTGGGATTACAGACGTGAACCACCGCACCTGGCCTGCCCTTCCTTGACGTCCGGCTTAGCTGTGAGACTTCCAAATGGTGATGTAAAGTAGTCTGCTGTCATGTGCCCCGTTCAGGCAGAAGCTCTAAAAGGTGTTTTGTGGTTTAGTCCCTCCCTTTCTGCCCCCAGCATGAACACAGCATGTGCACAGTGAGAGCTGATTTTTCACCCCAGATCCTGTAACAAAGGCACGTGAAGTACAGCTGTCAGCAAGAAGTAAGCCATTGTGATTTCGAGTCACTGAGACTTCGGGATCCTTTGTTACCACAGCACAACCTAGCGAACGCTTACAAGTACTAAGAATGGTACTTCTTATTCTCTTACATAGATAATCAAAGTAATATCCCTTTTTTCTGATTGATACCTCCTTATAAAATGCCATCTTGTTGCCCTCCAAAGGATGAAGGGGATTGTAGTAAGGAAGACCACCTTCCTGGGGCTGGGCGAGGCTGCAGTACTGCCTCTCGTCAGGTCCAGGAGGACTCAGCAGGCTGATGAGGAGGAACACAGGGCATCCGTGTTGGTGCATGCATGGCTTTCCTGGCTCCCCTGGGATGGGAGGAAGGTGAGGATGGAGGGAATCTGGCTGGCTGGGCCTTGTGTACTGGGGAGTGGAGGACCCTTTTGACTGCAGGGATTGCTGAAGCACATGAGCATCTTGAAGTGTGTTAATAAGATACAAGAAACGCTTTTGCCTATTCCAGCATGGTGTACCTCTCGTAGGATGCTTTTTAGCACAGGTAGTGGAATACCAGCCAGCCCACTGTGGCTCAGAGCATTAAGGTATTCAATCATCTGACATTACATGAAGTCCAGTGTTAGGCAGGAGCTCTGTGACTCAGGACATCAGGTTGGTCCACATCCTAGCAGTTCTCTTGGTGTTCCTGCCTGATCACAGGATGACCGCCACACCCCGGCCTGCTG
Organism: Chlorocebus sabaeus; assembly: GCF_047675955.1. Lineage (NCBI taxonomy): Eukaryota > Metazoa > Chordata > Mammalia > Primates > Cercopithecidae > Chlorocebus > Chlorocebus sabaeus. The sequence continues at coordinate 129,233,704 of NC_132913.1, forward strand.
ACCTCAGTCCTGGCGTGGGCGTAAGAGGGTCTATGTGGCTGAGAATCCAGTGTCCTTCGTACTGCCACGCTGACAGCCTCAGCCTGATTTCCAGCACTGTCTGTCCTGGAGCAATGGGTGTGAGAGGCACTCCATAAGACCCTGGAGGCCCGATAGGCGAGTAGATCCACTTCATGGGTGAAATGTGGGTGCTGGGTCTGTGTGGTCAGAGATAATGGGTGAAATGGAGTTGGCCACAGGCTGATAATTGCAGAAAGATGCAGGTGGACACGTGGGTTCATTAGGTTCTCTGCTTGCTTTTTTTTTTTTTCCTCCAGACAGAGCCTCGGTCTGGGGACATTTGGATTGGGATGGGGGTGCTAACAGCATCTAGTGGGTATAGGCCAGGGATGCTGGGTAAACATCCTATGAAGCATGATGTGGCCCCACACAGTGAAATGTCATCAGACCCAAAGTGTCCCTTGTGCCAAGGTTGAGAAACTTCCTCTAAGCAGACCGCAGCAGGCACGAGAGGGGCAGTAAGGGAGCCATCTCTCTGGCAGTTTCTTTTTGTTTTTTTTCCAGACGGAGTTTTGCTCTTGTTGCCCAGACTGGAGTGCAATGATGCAATCTCGGCTCAATGCAAACTCTGCCTCCCAGGTTCAAGGGATTCTCCTGCCTCAGCCTCCCAAGTTGCTGAGATTACAGGTGCCACCACCACGCCCAGCTAATTTTGTCTTTTCGGTAGAGATGGGGTTTCACCATGTTGGCCAGGCTGGTCTGGAACTCCTGACCTCAGGTGATCCCCCTGCCTCGGCCTCCTAAATTTAGTATTGGGATTACAGGCGTGAGCCACTGCGCCTGACCCTCTCTGGCGGTTTCTAAAATAGGGTCCCTTCAAAAGGGTTTGCCAGTTTTGTGTGTGTGAATGAAAGAAGACAAATTGGTCTCTGGGAGAGTTATATTTAATGTATGATATGTGAGGGCCAATAAGCCTTAATAATAAATATTTTTTTTAGACAAAATACATGAAGACCAGTTTCTACATAGAGAATCAGTAAAAGATGGCCGGGCGCGGTGGCTCACGCCTGTAATCCCAGCACTTTGGGAGGCCGAGGCGGGCGGATCACGAGGTCAGCAGATCGAGACCATCCTGGCTAACATGGTGAAACCCCGTCTCTACTAAAAGTACAAAAAATTAGCCAGGTATGGTGGCGGCGCCTGTAGTCCCAGCTACTGGAGAGGCTGAGGCAGGAGAATGGCGTGAACCCGGGAGGCGGAGCTTACAGTGAGCCAAGATCATACCGCTGCACTCCAGCCTGGGCCACAGAGCGAGACTCTGTCTCAAAAGAAAAAAAAAGAGTCAGTAAAAGATATAAAGCGGAAAAGGATGGAAGAACTACAAATAGGCAACAAATATGTTTAAAAAATGTTTAGCTTCACTTAAAATGAAATAAATATGATTAAGACATTTAAGGTTGGCTTCCCCCCCCACCCATGAGTTTAGCGAAGGTTAAAAATTTTAAAAGCCTGATGAAATCTAGGGTTGGCCGAAGTATGGAAAACACAACCAGTGGCCATGCCGCTTGGTGTAACCTTCCCTTTGGGCAATTCATTTAAAAGTATCAGCCCTTAAAATGTGCAATACTAGGCCAGGCACGGTGGCTCATGCCTGTAATCCCAGCACTTTGGGAGGTCGAAGTGGGTGGATCATGAGGTCAGGAGTTCGAGACCAGCCTGGCCAACATAGTGAAACCCATCTAATAAAAATACAAAAAAAATTAGGCTTGGTGGCGGGTGCCTGTAATGCCAGCTACTCGGGAGGCTGAGGCAGGAGAATCACTTGAATCTGGCAGGCAGAGGTTGCAGTGAGCTGAGATTGCGCCACTGCACTCCAGCTTGGGCAAAACAGTCTCTGTCTCAAAAAAAAAAAAAAAAAAGCAATACTCTCTGAGCCTGCAGTACTGTTTCTTTCTTTTCTCTTTTTTTTTGTTTTGAGAGGCGCCCGGCCCTACCAGTTCTTTAGAAAAAATTATTAGAAATGTACTGCAGGCCAGGCGAGATGGCTCACGCCTGTAATCCCAGCACTTTGGGAGGCCAAGGCAGGTGGATCACGAGGTCAAGAGATCAAGACCATCCTGGCTAACATGGTAAAACCCTGTCTCTACTAAAAATACAGTAAATTATGTGAGGCTGAGGCAGGAGAATCGCTTGAACCCAGGAGGTAGAGATTGCAGTGAGCTGAGATCATGCCACTGCACTCCAGCCTGGCAACAGAATGAGACTCCATTGCCAAAAAAAAAAAAAAAAAGGACTGGTGAGACAATGTGATATCCTTGCTCCTCCTCCCATTGTTCGGTGGTGGTATAATGTTTCTCCCATTCAATCTGGGTTGGCCCCAGTGACTTGCTTGACCAATAGAATGTAGTGAGGTGATGTCTTGGGGCTACCAAAGTGAGGTCACCCAGGCGACTTCCATCCCAGCCTCCTGGGACATAGACCTGCTGCTGCCGAGACTGCTGTGCTGGAGAGGCCACATGTGGGTGTTCTGGCCCACGGTGCCAGCTGACGTCAGCCTTCTAGCCACCCCGGTGATCTCTGTTCTGTCACACTGGACAGGATTACCCAGTGGAGCTGCTGAAATTCCTGGCACACTGTCACACGTAACAAAATGGTTCTGGGCCGGGCATGGTGGCTCACACCTGTAATCTCAGCATTTTGGGAGGCCGAGGTGGGTGGATCACGAGGTCAGGAGTTCAAGACCAGCCTGGCCAATTCGGTGAAAGCCCATCTCTACTAAAAATACAAAAAGTATCTAGGCGTGGTAGCACACGCCTGTAGTCCCACCTACTCAGGAGGCTGAGGCAGCAGAATTGCTTGAACCCAGGAGGTGGAGGTTGCAGTGAGCCGAGATCGTGCCACTGCAGTCCAGCCTATGTGACAGAGCAAGGTTCTGTCTGGAAAAAAAAAAAAAAAAAAAGGTTATTTTAAACCACTAAGTTTTCAGGAGTCTGTAAGGCGGTGACACATAATGGTGGCAGATACATGCAGTTATATGAATAGCCATGTTCATTAGAGCATGATTTATGATACTGAAAGATTGGGGACATCTGTAAGGAGTTTGTTGAAGTCTGATACACCACTACAATAAAATAAATCTAGTCAATGGGACAAAGGAGGGTGAGTAAAGCAGGGCCAGATGTTCACAAGGAATATTCAGCTAAAAATGTAAGTCAGGCGTGTGCAGCAGCTCACACCTATAGTCCCAGCATTTGCGAAGGCCAAGGCAAGAGGATTGCTTGAGCCCAGCAGGTCAAGCTGCAGTGAACTATGATCACACCACTGCACTCCAGCCTGGGTGACAATGTGAGAGCCTGTCTCAAAAAACAAAACAGGCTGGGCTCGGTGGCTCACACCTGTAATCCCACCACTTTGGAAGGCCAAGATGGGCAGATCATGAGGTGAGGAGTTCGAGACTAGCCTGGCCCCACGTAGTGAAACCCCGTCTCTACTAAAAATACAAAAAATTAGCTGGGTGTGGCGGTGGGCGCCTGTAATCTTAGCTACTCAGGAGGCCAAGGCCGGGGAATCGCTTGAACCTGGGAGGTGGAGGTCGTAGCAAGCTGTGATCTTGCTGCTGCACTCCAGCCGGGGTGACAGTGCAATATTCCATCTCAAAAACAACCTACAAACAACAAAATGAAAAGTAAGTAGTAGAAAAATGGTACTGTGACTCAATAAAAGAACAACCCAATGAAAAAATGGGCAAAAGTGCTGGGCACGGTGGTTCATGTCTGTAATCCCAGCACTTGGGGAGGCTGAGGCTGGAATAGTGCTTGAACCCAGGAGTTGGAGACCAGCCTGGGCAACGTAGATATCCCAACTCTACAGAAAAATTTAAAAATCAGCCAGGTGTCATAGTGCGTGCTTATAGTCCCAGATATTCAGGGCTGAGGCAACAGGTCCTTTGAACCCAGGAGGTGGCGGCTGCATGAGCCATGATTGTGCCACTGCACTTCAGCCTGGGTGACAGAGCGAGACCCTGACTCTAAAAATAATAATAACAACGGAGGCTGGGCGTGGTGGCTCACGCCTGTAATCCCAGCACTTTGGGAGGCTGAGGCCGGCAGATCACGGGTCAAGGAATAGAGACCATCCTGGCAAACGTGGCAAAACCCTGTCTCTACTAAAAATACAAAAATTAGCTGGGCATGGTGGCAGGCACCTGTAATCCCAGCTACTTGGGAGGGAGAGGCAGGAGAATCGCTTTAACCCGGGAGGCAGAGGTTGCAGTGAGCTGAGATTGCACCATTGCACTCTAGCTTGGGTGACAGAGCGAGAGACTGTGTTTCAAAATAATAGTAATAATAATAATATAATAACCAAAAATTGGAAACAACCAAGATGCTCTTTGATAAGTACATGGGTAAACTGTGGAACATCCAGACATTGGAATATTTTTCAAATTAAACATGAACTAGCTATTAAGCCACGGAAAGGCATGCTGGGGCCTTAAATGCACATTGCTGAGTGAAAGGAGCCATCCTGAAAGGGCTCACACTGTATGATTCCAATTACACGACATTCTGGGAAAAGCAAACTATGGAAACAGTAAAATGATCAGTGGTTGCCAGGGGCTTCAGGGGAGGGGGAGAGGGATGAATAGGGAAGCGCAGGGGATTTTTAGGGCCATAAGACTATACTGTATGACATGTAATGGGGGCAGCTGACATCATACGTTTGTCAAAACTTGTAAGAATGCATCAGGCACCGGGCGCGGTGGCTCATGCCCATAATCCCGGCATTTTGGAAGGCCGAGGCTGGTGGATCACCTAAGATTAGGAGTTTGAAACCAGCCTGGCCAACAGGGCGAAACCTCATCTCTACTTAAAACACAAAACTTAGCCAGGCGTGGTGGTGCCTGCCTGTAGTCCCAGCTACTTGGGAGGCCGAGGCAGGAGAATTGCTTGAACCCAGAAGACGGAGGTTGTAGTAAGCCAAGATTGCACCACTGCACTCCAGCCTGGGCAAAGAAGCCAGACTCCATCTCTAAACACATTAAATAAATAAATAAATCACAAGGCAGAATGAACTCATGGAAATAATGATAGACTTTGGCTAATAATTATCAATATTGTTTCATCAGTTGTAACAAATGTAACACATTAATGCAAAATGTTTATAATAGAGGAATCTGTGTGTGTGTGTGTGTGTGGCAGGGGAGTATATGAGAACTCTACGTTCTGTTCAATTTTTCCATAAACCTAAAACTGATGGAAAAATAGTCTATAATTAAATGAAGCCAGTAAGGATGCACTCAAACTGCTAACAATAGGACTGAAAGGTGAAAAAGGCAATCACAGTCCTGCCCCCTGGGGAGGTGGGAAGCTACAAGTTCCTGTATGGTTTGATTTTTTTGTTTTTGAGACGGAGTCTTGCTCTTGTTGCCCAGGCTGGAATGCAATGGCACAATCTCGGCTCACCACAACCTCCACCTCCTGGGTTCAAGCGATTCTCCTGCCTCACCCTCCCAAGTAGCTATTACAGGCAGCTGCCGCCACACCAGCTAATTTTGTGTTTTTATTAGAGATGGGGTTTCTCCATATTAGTCAGGCTGGTCTCGAACTCCCGACCTCAGGTGATCCACCCACCTCGGCCTCCCAAAGTGCTGGGATTACAGGCGTGAGCCACCACACCCGGTCAATTTTTTTTGTTTGTTTTTTGTTTTTCTTTTTTTTGAGGAGTTTCGCTCTTGTTGCCCAGGCTGGAGTGTAATGGCCTGACCTCAGCTCACTGCAACCTCCACCTCCCAAGTTCAAACGATTCTCCTTCCTAAGGCTCCCAAGCAGCTGAGATTGCAGGCATGTGCCACCACACCCGGCTAATTTTGTATTTTTATTAGAGACGGGGTTTCTCCACGTTGCTCAGGCTGGCCTCAAACTCCTGACCTCAGGTGCTCTGCCCACCTCGTCCTCCCAAAGTGCTGGGATTACAGGCATGAGCCACCGCGCACCAAGCATTTTTGTTTTTTTTTTGAGGCGGAGTCTTACTCTGTCACCCAGGCCGGAGTGCAGTGGCGTGATCTCGGCTCACTGCAACCTCCGCCTCCCGGGTTCATGTCATTCTCCTGCCTCAGCATCCTGAGTAGCTGGGACTACAGGCGTCTGCCACCACGCCCAGCTAATTTTTTTGTATTTTTAGTAGAGACGGGGTTTCACCATGTTAGCCAGGATGCTCTCCATCTCCTGACCTCATGATCCGCCTGCCTTGGCCTCCCAAAGTGCTGGGATTACAGGCATGAGTTGCCACACCCGGCCTTCTGGCTCTGTTGTCCAGGATGGAGTGCAGTGGCACGCTGCAACCTCTGCCTTCTGGGCTGGTTCAAACAATTCTTGTGCCTCAGCTTCCCAAGTAGCTGGGACTACAGGCACCTGCCACCAAGCTTGGCTAATTTTTTTTGTATTTTTAGTAGAGACGAGGTTTCACCATGTTGGTCAGGCTGGTCTCCAACTCCTGATCTCAGGTGATCCGCCTGCCTCGGCCTCCCGAAATGCTGGGATTACGGGTGTAAGCCACCATGCCCGGCCTGCATTTTTATAATGAACATAATAGTGGCAACAACATTGTTTCTGGTTTTCAGTATTTGACTGGGGTTTAGGGAAGAGTTCACCAAGGGGGGCATAACTTGTTTTTTTAGATGGGAGTCTCTGTCACCCAGGCAAGAGTGCAGTGGTTTGATCATGACTCATTGCAGCCTAGACCTCCTGGGCTCAAGCCATCCTCCCACCTCAGCCTCTCATGGTGATCATACAGATTTGAGTCACAGCACCTGTCTTACTCTTTAAAAATGCAGTTTAAATAATGAAAGTACTGCTCCTGGCTGGGCGCGGTGGCTCAAGCCTGTAATCCCAGTACTTTGGGAGGCCGAGACGGGCGGATCACAAGGTCAGGAGATCAAGACCGTCCTGGCTAACACAGTGAAACCCCATCTCTACTAAAAAATACAAAAAACTAGCTGGGCGTGGTGGTGGGTGCCTGTGGTCCCAGCTACTCGGGAGGCTGAGGCAGGAGAATGGCGTGAACCTGGGAGGCGGAGCTTGCAGTGAGTTGAGATCCGGCCACTGCACTCCAGCCTGGGCGACGAAAAAAAAAGTACTGCTCCTTTGATCAGGTTATGCTAATTTGTGTGACCAGCAATGCTGCATCTCTGAAGTCAAGGATGTGGCTGGGGGTGGGGCGGGGGGTTCTGGGGCCTCTACACTTTCCATCTAGTGGTCATCAGTTCTCGGGGCTTGGGGAGCCTTTCGGACGTTCTCTTGAGATCACAGGGAATAGAGACAGGACTGGGAAGTGACACACACTTCACCCATTAAAGACCTGCCAGAGATGAGTTGGAGTCCCAGCTTGGGGGTGTCCAGCGGTGAGGTGGGAAGAGGAGAAACATGGGTACTGGTGAACACTGCATGATGATGCTACACAAAATTAGGAGGCAGAGAAGAATCCCCCCAAAGACTAATATTTAAACATTTTTAATTATTTTATTTTATTTTTTAAGATGGAGTCTCGCTCTGTCACCCAGGCTAGAGTGCAGTGGCACGATCTCAGCTCACTGCAACCTCCACGTACCGGGTTCAAGTGATTCTCCTTCCTCAGCCTCCTGAGTAGCTGGGATTACAGGCACCAGCCATTATGTCCAGCTAAGTTTTGTATTTTTTTTCTGTGACGGAGTCTCGCTCTGTCGCCCAGGCTGGAGTACAGTGGCGCAATCTCGGCTCACTGCAAGCTCCGCCTCCCAGGTTCACACCATTCTCCTGCCTCAGCCTGCCGAGTAGCTGGGACTATAGGCGCCCCCCACCACACCTGGCTACTTTTTTTTTTTTTAGTAGAGATGGGGTTTCACCGTGTTAGCCAAGATGGTCTCGATCTCCTGACCTCGTGATGCGCCCGCCTGGGCCTCCCAAAGTGCTGGGATTACAGGTGTGAGCCACCGTGCCTGGCCAGTTTTGTATTTTTAGTAGAAATAGGGTTTTGCCACGTTAGCCAGGCTGGTCTCGAATTCTTGACCTCGTGATCCACGGGGTTTCACCGTGTTAGCCAGGATGGTCTCGGTCTCCTGACCTCGTGATCTGCCCGCCTCATCCTCCCCAAGTGCTGGGATTACAGGCGTGAGCCACCGCGCCTGCCCAATTTTGTTTTACTTTTGAGATGGAGTCTTGCTCTGCCACCCATGCTGGAGTGCAGTGGTGCAATCTCGACTCACTGCAACCTCCGCCTCCCAGGCTCAAGCGATTCTCCCGCTTCAGCCTCCCTAGTAGCTGGGATTACAGGCACCTGCCACCATGCTTGGCTAATTTTTGTATTATTATTATTTTGAGACGGAGTCTTGCGCTTGTCACCCAAGCTGCAGTGCAGTGACGTGATCTCGTTTCACTGCAACTGCCACCTCCCAAGTTCAAGTAATTTTCCTGCCTCAGTCTCTGAGCAGCTGGGATTACAGGTGCCCGCCACCACGCTCCAGTAATTTTTGTATTTTTAGTAGAGACATGGTTTCACCACGTTGGCTAGGCTGGTCTCAAATTCCTGCCCTCAAGTGATCTGCCCGCCTCGGCCTCCCAAAGTGGTGGGATTACAGGCGCGAGCCACCGCGCCAAGTTCTAAACATATTTTAATTATGTTTCTCCAGTATTTTTTTTTTCTTTAAAAAAATTTTTTTGGAGACAGAGTCTTGCTCTGTCGGCCAGGCTGGAGTGCAGACGTGATCTCCGCTCACTACCACCTCTGCCTCCAGGGCTCAGCCTCCGGGGTAGCTGGGACTACAGGCGTGCACCACCAACGCCCGGCTAATTTTTTTTTTTGTATTTTTAATAGCCTCGGGGTTTCGCCACGTTGGCCAGGCTGGTCTCAAACTCCTGGCCTCAAGTGATCCGCCCGCGTTGGCCTCCCAAAGTGATGGGATTACAGGCGTGACACAGCGTGCCGGCCTTCTCCATTATTTTTGCATGCATCTTACTGCACACCTTTGCACGCCATCTTATTAACTATACCATACTGCTTGCACGTGCCTTTTCGGCCAAGGCATCCATATGGTGCGGGTGCTGCCTGCCTCGACAGGTGGCAGCAAAGGAGCTGGTGCCCTCACTGGTGCTGGGCGGGGCGGTCGCTTTCCTCTGAGGGAAGGGGCGGCCTTGCCCGGGGAGGGCGCCAGGGTCCAGGCCCTGAGGGAGGGGGCAGCTCGCTCCGGCCACGCGGTGCCGGCCCTCGGCTCAGGCCGGGCTGAGGCCCCGGAGGCTCGGGGTCCGGAGGGAAGGCGCTGAGCCAGACAGGCCCCAAGGAGCCTTCGGGAAGGTGGGGCCTCGTGGCGGCCTGTCCGGGATCCCGGCCGGGAGCAGCGCCGTCAGGACGTGCGCGAGGTCTCCGGGGCCACGTGTTGGCGTCTGGTGGCCCTGGGGTCGCTGGCAGGTGCGGAGGGGAGACGCCCACCTGGGTGCCTTGGGCCGTACGGCAGGCGGCGGGGCTGGGAACCCCTGCTTCTCCTCGGCCTCCGATCTGCTGCGGCCGTGGGTCCAGCTCGCTGCACGACGCCGCCACCACAACCTCCGCCCGGGCCCCGCAGCCCGCCGCCCGCCGGAAGCCTAGGGGCGTGTCAGGCCCCGCCCCCGACCGCGGCCAATCAGCGCGCGCGACTCATGAATAGTGAGCGCGCTGGCACCGCCCCGCCCCCGCCTCCCGCGGCACCGCCCGCCCGCGCAGACCCCGAGCGCGGCCGCGGACGAAGATGGCGACCGCCATGTACTTGGAGCACTATCTCGACAGTAAGCGCGCCCCGCGGGCCCCGCGCCCGCCGCCCACGCGGAGCTCCCAGTGCCGCAGCCCCCCGCGCGCCGGGCACCTCATGCAGACCCCGTGGGCTCGGGAGGGTGGCGGGCGCTGCCGGGTGCGACTTGGGGCGCGCGGACGGGGCGGGGCAGGGCCGCAAGAGAGGGGAGGGCGCGGGGGGCGGGCGCGAGGGGTCCCGCCGGCTCGGCCGCGCCAATTCCAGGTGCGTCACGGCGGGGCGGGGCCGGGTGGGGCGGGGCTTGCGGACTCGTCCCGCCCATAGCTTAGGTCCCGCCCCCACCCAGGCCCCGCTTCGTCTCCGGCCCCGGCCCCGCCCGTTCCCGGCCCCGCCCGTCCCGTCCGGTCTGCAGGTCGAGCTGACGCCCGCTGCGGGGCTCCGGGTCTTGGGGGCTCCGGGGTTTGGGCCCCCGCCTGGCTGTGCGCCGGCCTCTTGTGTGACCGCGGTTGGGGAGGGCGTGCGGGCCACGGGGCGTCTCTCCCCGGCCCTGGGGACTGCGGCCTGGAGACGGGGAGGGCGGCGCCGAGTCGGCCCTGGTGGGCGGGCGGTGCTGTGTCCAGGTGGCAGCAGGTCGGCGCCCCCAGCGGCTGAGCGATGGTGTTTTCCCTCACTTTACAGACCAGGGAAGGCCCAGCGCTGCCCAGCAGACTGCTCAGGGTCCCCCGCTCGTAGAGGGGCAGAGCCCACGCGGGACCCCTGACGTCGGCCCGGGCTGGGCACAGCTTTGGGTCGCGGTGTTTGGGGTTGTGCTTGGTGACTCTGGAGGGCCCTTATGTGGGCGCTGCACTGGGGATCGTCATGGTCTTCGGCCTGGCACTCGCCCAGGGGCTGAGACAGTGGCGAGTGAGCCGTGGCCTGGAGTTGGAGACCCCTGCCCTAGAGGGACGCCCTGTTCTGCCCATGTGCTCTGCTGTCTCGTGGGGGTCCGAGTAGTGGGGGGTTCCCCGGGTAGAAGAGTCAAACCGGGGAGCACGCTGGAGGGGAAGCCTTCTCCATCCTGGTGCCCAGCCAGTGGGCTGGCCTCCCAACGAGGGTTGACTGTGTGTGTGCCTGGGAGGCTGTGCCTCTGTCCTCTAGGGGAGCTGGGAAAACATTGGGGCTGGAAGCATCAGATGCATAAGATAGTGTTAGGTTTAAAATGATTGCCTGGTAACTGTGAACAGCAGATGGGAGGGTGGCCAAGACCGGAAGAGGCAGCCCCCCTCAGGAGCCTGTGTCAGCTCTGCAGGGGCAGAGGTTGGCCTGCTCTAGGGGGTATCAGTGCAGACTAGAAAACACCACGGGGGTCTTCCTGGCAGACTGTCGGGGATGATTGCGATAGCCACAGGGACTATTTAAGTAAAATTAAAAATTGAATAGCGGGCCAGGCGCGGTGGCTCAAGCCTGTAATCCCAGCACTTTGGGAGGCCGAGGCGAGGCGGGCGGATCACAAGGTCAGGAGATCCAGACCATCCTGGCTAACACCGTGAAACCCCGTGAAACCCCGTCTCTACTAAAAAAATACAAAAAACTAGCCGGGCGTGGTGGCGGGCGCCTGTAGTCCCAGCTACTTGGGAGGCTGAGGCAGGAGAATGGCGTGAACCCGGGGGGGCGGAGCTTGCAGTGAGCCGAGATCGCGCCACTGCACTCCAGCCTGGGGCACAGAACAAGACTCCGTCTCAGAAAAAAAAAAAAAAAAATTGAATAGCGTTAGTTCCATTTCCAGTGCTCAGTAGCTCCGGATGGCCACCACTGTCTTGGGCAGCTCAGAGAGAGAGCATTTCTTTTCTTTTTTCTTTTTTTTTTGAAATCGAGTCTCACCCTGTTGCCCAGGCTGCAGGATGTGATCTCAGCGCACTGCAACCTCCGCCTCCTGGGTTCAAGCAGTTCTCATGCCCTAGCCTCTCGAGTAGCTGGGACTGTAGGTGTGCACCACCATGCCCAGATAATTTTTGTATTTTTAGTAGAGACGGGGTTTCACCATGTTGGCCAGGCTGGTCTTGAACTCCTGACCTCAAGTGACTTGCCTGCGTCGGCCTCCTAAAGTGCTGGGATTACAGGCGTGAGCCACTGCGCCCGGCCGAGAGAGAAAACATTTCTATCCTTGCATAAAGTCGCGTGGACAGCGTGGCTACACTGCTTGATGCACTGGATTTCTGGGTAAAGTCGGGGAAGATCAAGGAGGACCCAGGGTATTTTGGCTTGAGCCTTGGAGGATGCTGCTCCTTGAGGTGGGGTAGCCTAGAGGGTGGGGCCAGGTGGCCTCCTCTGCCTCTGCTGTTGGTTTCCAAGTTTCCCTCTCCCTTCTTTGACTTCTGACAGCTTTTGAAGTGTGTTAGCCTCTTGTCAGCACTATTTGGTACCTAAGTTAAAAAATGATATCTCAATCCTGGCACTCCCCAAACCCTAACAGAAACAGAAGACAGAGTGGGCTTGTCATTTTTAACTTTAAGTATAAAACTTTTGGCCAGGCCTGGTGGCTCACGCCTGTAATCCCAGCACTTTGAGAGGCTGAGGTGGGCAGATCACTTGAGGTCAGGAGTTTGAGACAAGCCTGGCCAACCTGGTGAAACCCCATCTCTACTAAAAATACAAAAATTAGCCAGGCATGGTGGCATGTACCTGTAATCCCAGCTACTCAGGAGGCTGAGGCGTGAGAATCACTTGAACCCGGGAGGTGTAGGTTGCAGTGAGCCGAGATTGCACCACTGCACTCCAGCCTGGGCAACAAGAGCAAAGTTTTGTCTCAAAAAAAGAAAAAAAGACAAAACAACCTTTGAAGGTGAATTTTTGTCCTGCTACTGAGAGGTACATGACTTCCATGTTTTCGTGTTTCAGGTATCGAGAACCTTCCCTGCGAACTTCAGAGGAACTTCCAGCTGATGCGAGAGCTGGACCAGAGGACAGAAGGTGGGTTTAGGCCTCTCAGTACAACCAGAACTGGGTTCTGACAGCTGGGAGCCAGCAGCTACTGAAGGCTGGGGGCAGAGGGTTTTGAGGGGACCCAGGTTAGTGGGGCATTGGCCTAGCCCTGGGCTGTGGGTATCACCCAGTGTCTTGCAGTAGGTGTTGATACTTTCAAAGCCACATTTAGTTTCTTGGGTTCTTACACATTGTTTTTTTTTTTTTTTTTTTTTTTTTTTTTTTTGAGATGGAGTCTCGCTCTGTCGCCCGGTCTGGAGTGCAGTGGCCGGATCTCAGCTCACTGCAAGCTCCGCCTCCCGGATTTACGCCATTCTCCTGCCTCAGCCTCCCGAGTAGCTGGGACTACAGGCGACCACCACCACGCCCGGCTAGTTTTTTGTGTTTTTAGTAGAGACGGGGTTTCACCGTGTTAGCCAGGATGGTCTCGATCTCCTGACCTCGTGATCCGCCCGTCTCGGCCTCCCAAAGTGCTGGAATTACAGGCTTGAGCCACCGCGCCCGGCCTGTTTTTTTTTTTTTTTTTTTTGAGATGGAGTCTTGCTCTGTTGCCCAGGCTGGAGTGCAGTGGCCAGATCTCGGCTCACTGCAAGCTCCGCCTCCCGGGTTCACGCCATTCTCCTGCCTCAGCCTCCCGAGTAGCTGGGACTACAGGCACCCGCCACCTCGCCCGGCTAGTTTTTTGTAATATTTAGTAGAGACGGGGTTTCACCGTGTTAGCCAGGATGGTCTCGATCTCCTGACCTCGTGATCCACCCGTCTCCGCCTCCCAAAGTGCTGGGATTACAGGCTTGAGCCACCGCGCCCGGCCGGGTTCTTACACATCTTTATATCATGCTCTTATAACCATCACCCTTTCCAATCAAAATATTTATTGCCATTTTTTTTCTTTTATAAATTTTCAATTTTCAGAGTATGTAGTGTGTGCATTGTTTTAAAAGTTTGGTAGTATTTTTTGGCCTTTTGGTGTTTAACTCCGGTTTGTTTTTTTTTTTTGAGACGGAGTCTCTCTTTGTCGCCCCGGCCGGAGTGCAGTGGCGTGATCTCAGCTCACTGCAAGCTCCGCCTCCTGGGTTCACACCATTCTCCTGCGTCAGCCTCCTGAGTAGCTGGGACTACAAGTGCCTGCCACCATGCCCGACTAATTTTTCTTTTTTTTTGTATTTTTAGTAGAGATGGGGTTTCACTCTATTAGCCAGGATGGTCTTGATCTCCTGACCTCGTGATCTGCCTGCCTTGGCCTCTCAAAGTACTGGGATTACAAGCGTGAGCCACCATGGCTGGCCCTCACTACATTTCTCTTTTTTTTTTTTTTTTTTTTTTTGAGAGAGTCTTACTCTGTTGCCCAGGCTGGAGTGCAGTGGCACGATCTTGGCTCACTGCAACCTCCACCTCCCACATTCAAGTGATTCGCCTGCCTCAGCCTCCCGAGTAGCTGGGACTACAGGCACATGCCACCACACCTGGCTAATTTTTTGTATTTTTAGTAGAGACAGGGTTTCACCATGTTCACCATGTTAGCCAGGATGGTCTTGATATCCTGACCTCATGATCCGCCTGCCTTGGCCTCCCAAAGTGCTGGGATTACAGGCATGAGCCACCACGCCCGGCCCTTAAACTCCCTATTTCTAAACAACATGTTTTAGTTGTTGTTTCTTATTTTATCTCTTGTCAGTTTTAAACTTTGTTCAGCCATATATGGCACATGCAGCTGTACTTCTCCAGTGGCCCCCACCAGCTCACCTGCCTGCACCTTGCTCCCCCATCTCCTGGCTGTAGTTAGTTGGAATTTGTGGTGAGACCAGTGATGGGACTTCCATTGGGCAGCTGTGTAGGTTTAACCCTGAGCCATGCCACCTGCTGTGCTTATACATTTGACCCCTTTTGAATAAGTCTGCATATTTCTTTTGTTGTTGTTTTTGTTTTGTTTTAGTTTTTTTGGGGACAGAGTCTCGCTGTGTCCCCCAGGCTGGAGTGCAGTGGCTCACTCGGCTCACTGCAAGCTCCGCCTCCCGAGTTCAGGCCACTCTCCTGCCTCAGCCTCCTGAGTAGCTGGGACTACAGGTGCCCGCCACCATGCCCGGCTAATTTTTTTTTGTATTTTTAGTGGAGATGGGGTTTCACCATGTTAGCCAGGATGGTCTGGATCTCCTGACCTCACGATCCACCCGCCTCAGCCTCCCAAAGTGCTGGGATTACAGGCGTGAGCCACCGCGCCCTGCCAACTTTGTGTATTTCTTAGAGTTACTCATTTCCTTGTTTCTTGGCTTTTTTTCCTGCATTCTACCCTCGTCTCCCAGGCTGGGCTTTTCCGTTTGGTCTGAGTGTCAGGCTATCTACCCTGACAGTTCTGTGTGTGTTTTCTTTCCATGGAACCCTCTGTCCTGGAGGCCGTAGTCCTGATTGTTTCTAGGCCTACTGCACACTTTACTCTGAGGTTTTCCTAGGATCTCCTTTCACCCCTCTTCAGTGTGGGACCCTCTTCCCGGAATCTTAAATGTCCTCTTTTTTTTTTACTTGCTCTCCTGTTTTGATAGAGCCTTTCCTCTGGTAGGTTCCTGAAAAAAGGCCCATAGGAAGGTAGATTTTCTTGGCCAGGCACGGTGGCTCACACCTGTAATCCCAGCACTTTGGGAGGCCGAGGCGGGCAGATCACCTGAGGTCAGGAGTTTGAGACCAGCCTGACCAACATGGAGAAACCCCGTCTCTACTAAAAATACAAAATTAGCCAGGTGTGGTGGTGCATGCCTGTAATCCCAGCTAATTGGGAGGCTGAGGCAGGAAAATCACTTGAACCTGGGAGGTGGAGGTTGCGGTGAGCCGAGATCACACCATTGCACTCCAGCCTGGACAACAAGAGCAAAACTACATCTCAAAAAAAAAAGAAAAAAAGGAAGGTAGATTTTCTTGTAACGTAACATGTCTGAAAATGTGTTTGTTCTAGCGTCATACTCAGTTGATAGTTTGGTTGGGTATAGAATCCCAGGTTGGCAATTGTTTTCACTCAGGAAGTTGGCAGCATTGCTGCCTTGTCTCCTAGCTTCCACGTTGCTGCAGAAAATCTGGTGCTGTTTGGATTCTTGGTCCTTTATATGTGTGATCTTTTTTTGTTGTTGTTATTCCTATTCAGAAGCTTTTGAGATGTATCTCTGAAGTTTTAAATTTCATGGTAATGTGTTTTGGTGTGGGAGTCTTTTTTTTTTTTTTTTTGAGATGGAGTTTCACTCTTGTTGCCCAGGCTGAAGTGCAGTGGCGCAATCTCAACTCACCACAACCTCTGCCTCCCGGGTTCAAGCGATTCTTCTGCCTCAGCCTCCCAAGCAGTTGGGATTACAGGCATGCGCCACCATGCCTGACTAATTTTGTATTTTTAGTAGAGACGGGGTTTCTTCATGTTAGTCAGGCTGGTCTCGAACTCCTGACCTCAGGTGATCTGCCCACCTTGGCCTCCCAAAGTGCTGGGATTACAGGCGTGAGCCACCATGCCTGGCCTGAGATTTTTTATGCATTATGCTGGGCACATTTTTTTTTTTTTTTTTTGAGATGGAGTTTTGTTCTTGTTGCCCAGGCTGGAGTGCAATGGCACAATCTCGGCTCACCACAACCTCCACCTCCTGGGTTCAAGCAATTCTGCCTCAGCCTCCTGAGTAGCTGGGATTACAGGCATGTGCCACCACACCCTGCTAATTTTTTGTATTTTAAGTAGACATGAGGTTTCTCCATGTTGGCCAGGCTGGTCTCGAACTCCAGACCTCAGGGGATCTACCTGCCTTAGCCTCCCAAAGTGCTGGGATTACAGCCATGAGCACCGCACCCAGCCTAGGCACATGTTTTGCAAGACTGAGATAACTGTGTTTTTTCGCTTAGGTACAGCATCTTGACTAGGGAATATAGAGAGTTATTTAATTGTGAAATGTAACATATATTCAGAAATGAGGTACAACATTTATAGATTGCTTAACAAATATTACCAGGTGAACCTCTCTGTTTTCTGCTACTGAGATGGAGAAATCAAGCCCTTTAGCACCTGAAGACCTTTGTGACCCTCCTAGTCATGACACCCATCCCTCCAAGGGGTGACCGTCTTGAGTTTGGTGATAGTCACCTTCCACCTTTAACAGTAGTTTTCTTTTTTTTTTTTTTCCTGAAACGGAGTCTCGCTCTGCCATCAGGCTGGAATGCAGTGGCACAATCTCGACTCACTGCAACCTCTGCCTCCTGGGTTTAAGTGATTCTCCTGCCTCAGCCTCCTGAGTAGCTGGGACTATAGGCGCGTAACTCCACGCCCAGCTAATTTTTGTATTTTTAGAAGAGGCGCGGTTTCACCACGTTGGCCAGGATGGTTTCCATCTCTTGACCTCATGATCCACCTACTTTGGCCTCTCAAAGTGCTGGGATTACATGGGTGAGCCACCGCGCCCGGCCTTCAACAGTAGTTTTCTTACCTCTCTAAACCAAAGAGTTACGAGTTGTGTCTGTTTCTGCTCTTTGTATTAATGGAATCATCCGGTATGTTTTCTTTTGTTTCTTGCTCTTTTTGCTCTGTGTCACCTTCTGTGGGAATCATCCGTGTTGCTGTGTGTAGCTGTGGTTTGCTCTGTTTGTTGCTGAGTAGCACTCTGTTGTCTGAAGGGACCACATCTGATTTCTCCATTTCACTGAGGATTGGACATTTGGGTTGTTTTCTGTTTCCTGCTCTTATGAATGTTTTCCCACGTGTATTTCTTTAGGTTACATAAGGTTTCTTTAGGGTGTTTAAGAGTAGTATGTTCTTTCTTGACTGCTCTACTGAAAAAAAAAGAAAACAAAAAAAAGAGTAGTATGCCAGGGCATAGGAAAGGTGACTACATAATTAATTATTCACACAGGATGTTTGAGAGTCAAAGAGGGCACTGTGACCACCTGCTGTGTAACATTCAGAACTGGGACTGTCCTGGGCACGTTGCCGTAAAGTCTGCAGATCCACATGATCCCAGACTGTTTGTGCAGAACGGTTCTGCCCACTTGCACTCCCACCAGCACGGCGTGAGTTCTTGTCAGCCTACGTCTTTGCCACAACTTGGTGTTGGCTGACTTTAGTTGTTGCTGGTCTAGTGAGCCCATCGTGGTGTCTTGTGCAGGGCTAACTTTTCCCCCATTTCTCCATCAGATAAGAAAGCAGAGATTGACATCCTGGCTGCAGAGTACATCTCCACGGTGAAGACGCTATCTCCAGACCAGCGCGTGGAGCGCCTGCAGAAGATCCAGAATGCCTACAGCAAGTGCAAGGAATACAGCGACGACAAAGTGCAGCTGGCCATGCAGACCTATGAGATGGTAAGGGCAGGGCAGGGACCACGGCACCCACAGACCTATGAGATGGTGAGGGTGGGGTGGGGGCCACAGCACCCGCAGACCTATGAGATGGTGAGGGTGGGCGGGGGCCACGGCTTTCTCAGCGATGACAGAGTGCTGCTGGCCACGCAGACCTCTGAGATGGTGAGGGCGGGGTGGGGGCCATGGGTCTTCCTCCGACCTCTACTCCTGCCTCTCATGCAACAAAATGTAAAAACTGCCCAGAAATGGGCATAGCCAAGTGGAAGGCTAGCTTTGGTAGCCTGATGCTGCTGGAGGAAATACAGACAGGATACACTTCATGTGGGATCATCCTTATTTTTTTTTTTCTGGACCCTTTTTGTTTGTGTATCTGCTCGGAGGAACCATTTGGGTTTTTTTTTTTTTGAGACAGTCTCACTTTGTCGTCCAGGCTGGGGTACAGTGGTGTAATCTTAGCTCAGTGCAACCTCCGCCTCCCAGGGTCAAGTGATTCTCGTGCCTCAGCCTCCCGAGTAGCTGGGATTACAGGCATGTAGCACCACGCCCACCTAATTTTTATATTTTTAGAAGAGACGGGATTTCACCCTGTTGGCTACACTGGTCTTGAACTCCTGACTTTCAAGTGATCCGCCCGCCTCAGCCTCCCAAAGTGCTGGGATTACAGGCATGAGCCACCATGCCCAACCTCCAGGTGGCCATATTTTATTTTATTTTACTTATTTTTTATTTTATTTTATTTTATTTTTGAGACAGTCTTGCTCTGTTGCCCAGGCTGGAGTGCAGTGGCATGATCTCAGCTCACTGCAACTTCTACCTCCCAGGTTTAAGCGATTCTCCTGCCTCAGCCTTCTGAGTAGCTGGGATTATAGGCATTACCAACAGGCTAATTTTTGTTTTTTGTTTTTGTTTTTTTTTTGAGACAGAGCTTCGCTATTGTTGCCCAGGCTGGAGTGCAGTGCCACTATCTCAGCTCACCACAACCTCCGCCTCCCTTGTTGAAGCGATTCTCCTGCCTCAGCCTCCTGAGTAGCTGGGATTACAGGCACGCACCACCAAGCCCGGCTAATTTTGTATTTTTGGTAGAGATGGGGTTGCTCCATGTTGGTCAAGCTGGTCTCGAACTCCCGACCTCAGGTGATCCTCCTGCCTCAGCCTCCCAAAGTGCTGGGATTACAGGTGTGAGCCACCATGCCTGGCCTGTATTTTTAATAGAGATGGGGTTTTGCCATGTTGGCCAGGCTGGTCTCGAACTCCTGACCTCAAATGATCCACCCGCCTCGGCCTCACAGAGTTCTGGGGCTATGGCATGAGCCACTGCGCCTGCCCTAATTTTTGTATTTTTATTAGAGATGGGATTTTACCATGTTGGTCAGGCTGGTTTCGAACTCCTGACCTCAGGTGATCAGACTGCCTCGACCTCCCAAAGTGCTGGGATTATAGGCGTAATAAGCCACTGCACCTGGCCTCCAGGTAGCCACATTTTAAAGTAGGATTCAGTGTCAGATATCCCAGGCCTTGTTCACTGCATTTCACAACTCTGCTTCTCATTATTACCCACACGCCTGTCTTTTCCCCTAAATGGGATTCATTCCACTGCAGTGTCAACATATGCAGAAAAAGCACAAGACTCTTGCATGGACTTTGAAATAGCGGGCCTTGATTTACCAGAGGTTTGTTCATTGATGACTCAATTAAAGGGCAAGAAGGCATTTCCTAGTGGATACCTTTGTACATTTGTGATTTCTGAGGTGTTTCGGTTTTACTTTAAAATAAGACTTTGGGTATCCTTTTGTAGGTGGATAAACACATTCGAAGGCTTGACGCAGACCTGGCGCGCTTTGAGGCAGATCTGAAGGACAAGATGGAGGGCAGTGATTTTGAAAGCTCCGGAGGGCGAGGGTTAAAAAGCAAGTCTGTTAATTTTTTTTCTTTATTACTGTTAACTATGGAGTTTTGAAGAGTTTTGTCACAGTAAATCATTAAAGTATGATCACTAGGGTAAGTATCATATTTGGGTAAACCTTGTCTTGCAAGCTGGGCACAGTGGCTCATGCCTATAACCCCAGCACTTTGGGAGGCCGAGGCAGGAGGATTGCTTGAGGCTGGGAGTTTGAGACCAACCTGGGCAACATAGTGAGACCTCATCTCAACCAAAAAGTTAAAAATTAGCCGGGTGTAGTGGTGCACACCTGTGGTCCCAGCTACTTGGGAGGCTGAGGTGGGTGGATTGCTTAAGCCTGGGAGGTCAAGGCTGCGGTGAGCTATGATTGTTCCATTGCACTCCAGCCAGCCTGGGAGACCGAGCGAGACTCCTTCTTAAAAACAAAACACAAAACTTGCCTTGCTTTAGAGAATTCTATAAAAATAATTTTCATCTTGATTGTTTTTCAGAAGGCCGGGGTCAGAAAGAAAAAAGAGGGTCCCGGGGCCGAGGCAGGAGGACATCAGAGGAAGATACACCAAAGAAAAAGAAGCATAAAGGAGGGTAAGAGGCTTTCCCCTCTTTTTCCCAGAAGAACAAATACCCATAGCCAGTATCCCGGATGTAGAAACACTGATGGAAGCTGACCCTTGAGTGAAGTGCACTCCATGTGCTGGGTGGCATTCGGGTTCTTCTGGGTCTTACGCTCTGCGCCTGTCATCAGCCCGTCCTCACCGCAGCCATGGAGGGGGTGCCGTTGTCGGGCATTTTCCGTGTCACAGGGACCTGCCCAGGCGTTAGAGCTGCTGTGGTGTGGCTGGGCCTACACCTGGAGTCTGACTCCAGTGCCTGTCTTCTTAGCCACGGTGTGTGCTGCCCTGCTAGGGACAGAGGTTGGTGAGCGTGTTGTTGACAGAGGCCAATGTAAACCACTCTTTAAGTAGCTAGATTTCTGTGTAACTGTCAGTTATTTTATGTGTCAGTATATAGTTTGCATATGTTCATTGTTAAATTACATTTATTAAATAGACATGTCATTTAACTTGAAGTTCTTTGAGATACTTTATTTAAAGCATTCTCCCACTGACACCCTCCCTGCCAAAGGTATTGTGCACCCTCCAAAGAGATCAGAGCATTACCTCGGAGGAGTGACATTTAGACTAAAGAGAAAATGCTGAAATGCCACAAAGCCTCTATGGAGATGGTTCTGGTGGGGAGTGGTCAAAGAGTGTCAGTTTTGGGCATGGTGGCTCATGCCTAGAATTCCAGCACTTTCGAAGGCCAAGGCGGGAGGATCACTTGAGCCCAGAAATCTGAGACCAGTCTGGGCAACAAAGTGAGACCCCCATCTCTACAAAAAATAGAAAAAATTAGGTGAGTGTGGTGGCGTGGGCTGTAGTCCCAGCTACTAGGGGAAACTGAGCTGGGAGGATCGTGAGTCATGATCGCACCACTGCACTCCAGCCCGGTCCACAGTGTGAGATTCTGTCTCAAAAAAAAAAAAAAAAGAGTTCTTCATGATGAAAAAGGCACCATTTTCAGTTTTTTTGTTTTTTGTTTTTTGTTTTTTTTGAGACAGGGTTTCACTCTTGATGCCCAGGCTGGAGTGCAATGGCACAATTCTCCTGCCTCACCCTCCTGGATAGCTGGGACTACAAGCGTGCACTACCATGCCCAGCTAATTTTTTGTATTTTTAGTAGAAATGGGGTTTCACCATGTTAGCCAGGCTGGTTTCGAACTCCTGACCTCAGGTGATCCACCCGCCTCAGCCTCCCAAAGTGCTGGGATTACAGGCGTCGGCCACTGCACCCGGCCCAATTTTCAGGTTTTGTTTTTTTGGTTTTTTTTTTTTTTTTTTGAGATGGAGTCTCACTCTGTCACTCAGGCTGGAGTGCAGTGGCACGATCTTGGTTCACTGCAACCTCTGCCTCCCAGGTTCAAGCAGTTCTCCTGCCTGAGCCTCCTGAGTAGCTGGGACTACAGGTGCATGCCACCACATCCAGCTAATTTTTGGTATTTTTAGTAGAGATGAGGTTTCACCTTGTTAGCCAGGATGGTCTTGATCTCCTGACCTCGTGATCCACCTGCCTTGTCCTCCCAAAGTGTTGGGATTACAGGTGTGAGCCACTGTGCCCTGCTGCAATTTTCAGTTTTGAAATCTAGTTCTTAGCCTTTTGGCCAGGCACGGTGGCACACGCCTATAATTGCAGCACTTTGGGAGACCAAGGTGGGTTAATCACCTGAGGTCAGGAGTTCAGGACCAGCCTGAGCAACACCGTGAAACCCCATCTCTACCAAAAATGCAAAATACTTAGCTGGGTGGTGGCATCTGCCTGTAATCCCAGCTACTTGGGAGGCTGGCGCAGGGAGATTGCTTGAACCTGGGAGGTGGAGGTTGCAGTGAGTCAAGATCGCGCCACTGTACCCCAGCCTGGGCGACAGAGCGAAACTCCATCTCAAAAAAAAAAAAATCCCTATATTCTTGTATTGTAAAGTAGTGCACAGATACAGAAAACCGCACAGAACAAACATGGTTTAATTAATTTCCGTAAAGTAAAGGTCTTTGTAACTAGCACCTAGTCAGTGATTAGCTGCAGTTGGAAGGCCTTCCATATGCCCTGTTAAAATCATAAACTCCTTCTGCCCCCAAATAAACATGATGCAGATTTCTAGTGTTTATTTCCTTGTTTCTTTAATAGTTTTATAGTGCATTCCTAGACACTAGACATTATAGTTTAGTCTTGTTTTTCTAACTTTTTAAATTAACTTTAAGGAATAATTTACATACAATGAAATGTTATTCTAAATGTACAGTTTGATGCTGCATTCAGTTCCTTTAAAGCTATGGAAGTTTTCAGGCTTTCTATTTCTTCTCGGGTCAGTTTTGGACAAAATCTGTGTCTTTCAAGAAATTTCTTTCATGTAAGTTGTCAGATTTTGTTGACATCAGGTTGTTAATAATTTTGCATTATTATGGTTCGGATGTAGTGTCTGTGTTGATGGCCCCTCTTTCAGTCCTGATATTGGTAATTTATGTTTCTCTCATTTTGTCTTGATCCTTTTTTTTTTTTTGTGAGACAGGGTCTCGCTCTGTCACCCAGGCTGGAGTGCAGTGGCATGATCTTGGCTCACTGCAGCCTCACCTCCTGGGCTCAAGATATCCTCCCACTTTGGCCTCCCAAGTAGCTGGGACCACAAGTGCATGCCACCATGCCTGGCTAATTTTTTATATTTTTGGTAGAGATGGAGTTTCGCCATGTTGCGCAGGATGGTCTCAAACTCCTGAGCTCAAGTGATCCACCCATGTTGGCCTCCCAAAGTGCTGGAATATAATTTTTTTTTTTTTTTTTTTTTTTGGTGAGACGGAGCCTTGCTCTGTTGCCCAGGCTGGAGTGCAGTGGTGCAATCTTGGCTTACTGCAACCTCTGCCTCTCGGGTTCAAGCGATTCTCTTGTCTCAGCCTCCTGAGTAGCTGGGATTAGAGGCACGTACCACCATGCCTGGCTAATTTTTTTTTTGTATTTTTAATAGAGATAGAGTTTTGCCATGTTGGCCAGGCCGGTCTTGAACTCCTGACCTCAGGTGATCTGCCTGCCTTGGCCTCCCAACATACTGGGATTACAGGCGTGAGCCACCACACCTCACCTAGAATTTTTTTTTTTTTTTTTTGAAACGGAGTCTCCATGTCTCCCAGACTGCAGTGCAGTAGTGCGATCTCGGCTCACTACAAGCTCCACCACCTGGGTTCACGCCTTTCTCCTGCCTCAGCCTCCTGAGTAGCTGGGACTACAGGCGCCCACCACCACCGCCGGCTAATTTTTTGTATTTTTAGTAGAAATGGGGCTTCACCATGTTAGCCAGGAGGGTCTCGATCTCCTGACCTCGTGATCCACCCGCCTCGGCCTCCCAAAGTGCTGGGATTACAGGTGTGAGCCACCACGCCCAGCTGCATTTTTTTTTCATGCTATTTCTTTGCCTTATAACTTCTGTAGAAGTATGTGTCTCAATTTCCAAATAATTTGGGATTTTTCAGATACCTTTCTAATTTTAATTTTTAGTTGAGTTCTGTTGTAGTCAAAGAACATTATATAATTGAAATCCTTTGAAGGCCAGCTAATTTTTGTATTTTTAGTAGAGACAGGATTTCACCATGTCGGACAGGCTGGTCTCGAACTCCTGACCTCAAATCACCTGCCTACCTTGGCCTCCCCTCCCTGTAAAGTGCTGGGATTACAGGCGTGAGCCACTGCACCCAGCCTTCATTGCAGTATTTGGTCTGTTCATATTTAACGTAATTAATGATGTGGTAGAATTTAGATTCACCATCTTGCTATTAGTTTTCTATTTGTTCCTTCTGTTCCTTTCCTGTCTTCTTTTGGACTAATCAAGTATTTTTTTAGCATTCCGTTTTTTTTCCCACTCTTGTCTTATTAGCTATACTTCTTTGCTTTTTTTTTTTTTTTTTTTTTTTTGACGGAGTTTCGCACTGTTGCCCAGGCTGTAGTGCAATTCGCAATGGCGTGATCTCGACTCACTACAACCTCCACTTCCCAGGTTCAAGTGATTCTCATGCCTCAGCCTCCCCAGTAGCTGGGATTGTAGGTGTGTACCACCACACCCAGCTAATTTTTTTGTATTTTCAGTAGAGATGGGTTTTCACCATTTTGGCCAGGCTGGTCTTGAACTCCTGACCTCAAGTGATCACCTACCTCGGCTTCCCAAAGTGCTAGGATTACAGGTGTGAGCCACCGTGCCTGGCCCCTGTATTTTAAGGATTGTTCTAGTATGTCCACTCAGTTTCCTTAAGTTACCACAGTGAACTGCGATATTATACTATTTGATGTTTAATGTGAGGCTCCACACAAGTCTGCTTCAGTTTCCTGCCTCCTGTCCTTTGTGCTGTTGTCCTTCATTTTACTTCTGCATATGATCTAAGCTTCACAATACATGTTATTGCCTTAGATGCAAACCACTGATTATGTTAAACACATTTAAAAATACACGTGGAATGTAAACATGTTGAACTCAGAATTAGAGAGTAGAATCGTGGTCAGGTGCTAGGGTGGTCAGGGGATGTTAGATACAGAATTTCATTGAGATAGGAGGAATAAGTTCAAAATATCTGTTGTACAACATGGTGACTATAGTTAATAACAATATAGTCTCAAAAAAATGTGTAGATTTTAAGTGTTCTCACCATGAAAGACACCCCATATATAGTTACACCATGTAGTTGCCATTTCTGGTAACCTTCATTTCTTTTTTTTTTTTTTTGAGACAGAGTCTTGCTCTGTGGCCCAGGCTGGAGTGCAGTGGTGCGATCTCAGCTCACTGCAACCTCTGCCTCCCAGGTTCAAGTGATTCTCGTGCCTCAGCCTCCCAAGTAGCTGGGATTACAGGCGTGCGCCACCACACCTGGTTAATTTTTGTATTTTTAGTAGAGATGGGGTTTTGCCATGTTGGCCAGGCTGATGTCAAACTCCTGGCCTCCAGTGACCCTCTCGCCTCAGCCTCCCAAAGTGGTGGGATTACAGGCATGAGCCACCGAGCTTGGCCCAACTTTTATTTCTTAATATTTATTTTCTTTCTTTAAAAATTTCTTTTCCGTGCATATTCTGCTTATGTATATTTCTTTATGTGGATGCAAATTTCTGTCTGTTGTCATTTCTCCTCTACTGAAGAACTTTAACATTTTTTACGGTATGTGTATGCTGATGGTGATGAATTCTCTGGGTATGTGTATGCTGATGGTGATGAATTCTCTAAGTTTTTATTTCTCTGAAAATGCTTTTATTTTGCTGCATATAGAATTTTCGGTTGACCTTTTTTTTTAATCATTAAAGGTGTTCTCTCGTTTTCTTCTTTCGTTGATTCTGATGATAAATTAAGTGATAATAATTATTTTTGGTGATTTTTTTTTTTTTGCTTCTAAGATTTCTCATCGTCACTGGCTCTTAACAGTTTGGTTGTGATGTGTCTTGGTGTGATTTTTTGTGTATATTTTGCGTGGAACTTGTGCGTCTTTGAACTGTTGGTTTATACTTTGCATCAAATTTGGAAAATGTTCAGCCAGTTCTGCAAATATTTTTGTGCTCTCCTTTCTCCCCTTCCTGCGATCTAGTTCCCTGTGTGTTCCTTAGTTTAGATTTTCTCACAGCTCAGTGAGGCTCTGCTTACTTTCTGTAAGCTTTTTTCTTTCTGTACTTCAGTTTGATTTGTTTCTATTACTTTATCTATTTATTTATTTATGAGACAGGTTCTGGCTCTGTCGCCCAGGCTGGAGTGCAATGGCACAATCTCGGCTCACCGCAGCCTCCGCCTCCCGGGTTCAAGCCATTCTCCTGCCTCAGCCTTCCAAGTAGCTGGGATAACAGGTGAGCGTCACCACACCCGGCTAATTTTTGTATTTTTAGTATAGACGGGGTTTCAGCATGTTGGCCAGGCTGATTTCAAACTCCTGGCCTCAAGTGATCCACCCAGCTTGGCCTCTCACCTTCCCTTTCCTCCTTTCCTCCTTTCTCTTTCTCTCTTTCTCTCTCTCTCTCTCTCTCTCTTTCTTTCTTTCTTTTTTTTTTTTTGAAGGTCTTGCTTGGTCGCCCAGGCTGGAGTGCACTGGTACAATCTTGGCTCACTGCAAGCTCTGCCTCCCGAGTTCAAGCGATTCTCTGCCTCAGCCTCCCAAGTAGCTGGGATTACGGGCGCGTGCCACCATGCCTGGCTAATTTTGTATTTTTAGTAGAGATAGGGTTTCACCATGTTATGCAGGCTGGTCTTGAACTCCTGGCCTCAGGTGATCTGCCCGTCTTGGCCTCCCGATGTGCTGGGATTACAGGTGTGAGTCACTGTGCCCGGCCCTAAGTTAGTTTTAATCTCCTTTAATACAGTTTTCATTTAAGAGATTGTAGGGCTGGGCGCTTTGGCTCACGCCTGTAATCTCAGCACTTTGGGAGTCTGAGGTGGGAGGGTCATTTGTGTAGCCGGGATTACAGGCATGTGCCACCATTCCTTGGTAACCAGCTTTTAAAAAAACAATCAGTCCTATTTCCTGGCTGGGTGTACATGTCTTATGATTTGTTATTAGTTGTCCGAACTTGGGTATAAAGGAAGCGTGGAGAGGGAAATTTCTGTTCTCCCCAGGATGTGTTTGCTCTGTTTTAGTCCAGGCTGATAGGCCTGGGGGCCTGGGGCGGGGCAGGGTCTCAGCTTCAGGTCCACCCAGGCCCCTCGAGGACCCTGAGCTCTTGACTGAGTGCCCCAGGGAGCCTGCGGATTGCCCTCTGCGGAAGACTCTGCCCTGTAGGTTCATCTGCACTTCAGTGGGTTTAGATTTCCTCTCTCGCCTCCTACCCCAGCGGCTTCTGCAGTTGGTAGAAGTACGGGGTAGGAGACTGGCGGTGCCTGAGCACACCCCTTCCTCGAGAACTCCAAGGCTGCAGGGATTTTCCCTCTGCTTTTAGTGGCTCTGTGCAGCCTCTGGACTCTGTAAATGGTGGGGACACAGCCGCCATGTGTGGCTGTGTGGGCTCAGCGTGGCCCGGTGGCCAGCCCAGCCCTCACTCAGCGCATGAGGCAGGTGGACACCCACCCCAACACCCCCCAGCACCGGCTGCAGGTCATCTAGCGCTTGTTCTCCACAGCTCCCCCACATCTTTGAGAATGTGGTTTTTGTGACTTGCTGGGTTTTGTGTTTTCTAACTCAGTGAGAACAGCGTTCTGAGTCTTCCTGCTCCTTCCTGCTTGGAACCTGAAGGCCCTGTCCCGACCGTGCCTTTTCTGTGTGAAAGCGGAACTCCTCCTGGTCTCTTCCTCACCCAGCACTGTTTCTCAAGGGCATGCTAGGCATGAGGAGTGCAGGCACCTCATGGTGGTGGAGGAGACCCCAGCTCCCTTTCTCAAGGGCATGCTAGGCATGAGGAGTGCAGGTACGGGGGTCCTCGTGGTGGTGAAGGAGACTCCAGCTCCCTGTTGGGGTTGGGGCTTCCTCCCTGAGGGCTCTGCCCTGCTTCAGAGACCTCAGGAACAGCCAGCACCTCTGCAAACACAGGAAGATCCACCGTGGCCTCATGGCTTTTCCTGTTCTGACAGTGCGCTGAGCAGCACCGTTTAGTAGCAGTCGGAGCCTGGGAGCTCAGCGCTGCCTGCCGGGCAGGTTGCAGTAGTGACAGATGAGGGGGTGATCACTGATGGTGACAGTTGCGGGGCTCCTGCGGCTCCGGGCTGGATCTAGCTTGTGTGCGAATCTCTTTCTTCTCCATGCCCCCGAGTGGCAGTGCTGCTCCTGTCCCGTTGCAAGATGTCGAGACAGGCTGGCAAGGCGAGCTCTGAAGCTGGGCTCTAACGCCCAAGGCGCCAAGCAGGCCCCTTCCAGAGGGACGGGAAGATGGTGCAGGTGGGCAGACAGGGTGTCCTGAGGACCAATCGGTTGAACCCAAAGCCTGGGCCTGCCAGGGCGGGAGTGTGCACTCATGTGCCTCCAAGGGCATCATCCTGGGTGTGCGCAGGCGCCCGCCTGCCCCTGGGCTCTGGAGCTCTGTGGAGCTCTGTGGCGCGCATCCCTGACCCATGAGCACAGTGGGTTTTCACACCCCTCTTGGTCACGCTGTGGTGCCAGGCTGCTCTGCTTCAAGGCAGGTCCTGTTCCCTGCTGGGGACCTGGGAGCATGCGCCATCCTGTCCCTGTGGCCTGCCCTCTTCAGGCCTGTTCCCCATGTGCCCAGGGCCCTTCCTGGAATGCAGTGTTCCTAGACTGCACAGATGCTCCGTGTCTCGTCTGAGATCCCGTGACCTGAGGCTGCCCCCTGCGCTGTTGCTGCCCTGTGGCTTTGCTCTGGCGTGTGGACGAAGGGCAGTGTCACCTGTAGCACCTGGAATCCCGGAGCTTGGACAGGCAGCCAGTCCCCTGCTAGGAGCTACGTGGAGTGCTGGGAAGCCATTGGGGCCGGGCGTGGAGGGGCTCACTGGCACCATCTGGTGAGGGGTGCCCACCACGCCCTGGGGAATTAGCACAGAGGGTGCCTCTTATGGCATTGGAGCTGAAGGGAGTCAGAGAGCAGCCGCTGACAGCTGGGGTCAACCCAGCCTGTGCAAGGGACAGGGCTCCCCATGGCCTCCTGGTTGCCTCCCTCAGGGCTGGTGGTAGCACTCCCTGGCCACGCGCCATGGCGCTCCCTCAGGTGAGACTGGAGAGGCCAGTGAGGCCTCCACACCAGCCTCAGCTTCTGGGGTGCCCTTGCTGGGTGGTCCCCTCATGCCCCCAGCCTTCTCCCATTACTGTCAAATCTGGCCAGCGCCCTCGAACCCGGTGATGCCGAGACACAGGTCAAGATGTCGGTTCCGGCTTTGTGGACAGAATTGGACTCGGCGCAGAAGAGGAGGGCGTCACAGAGAGCATTTCGGGGACCGTTGGCAGCAGAGGGTGCTGCCCTGCTCTCCACGGGTGAGAGGTGACGCGAGGAGACTGCAGGAGCCCCTTGGAGGTGAAGCCACAGGTGTCAGCCCGGAATCGGCAGGTGGCTGAGACGTAGACCCTTGTGTGCCGCTGTCAGAGGAGAGGCCCGAAGACTACTTGAGACTGTTTCTTGAAAGCAGTGTCGGCGGCACCTGGACCTGGACTTGTGACACTGATGGATTTCAGCTCTAAAGAGAGACTCTTGTCTAGTCTCAGACAGAAAGAGCAGGAGAGCAGATTACCTGCCAAGGACAGACTTAGATGGGCACCCCTGTGCCAGAGGGCAGTGGGGAGGCTGGGTACATGCTGAGCCCAAGAGTGTGTGTGTGTGTGTGTGTGTGTGTGTGTGTGTGTACAGGCAATTGCAAAGGCGTAGAAGAGCTTTAGACAGGTGTCTAAGGAAAAGCTGAGTGTTGATTCCCTCTGGGAACCAGACTTCTCCTCCTTGGCTCTCCCTAATCGCAACTGTTTTTCTCACCGCCAAGTTCTTCCTGCTAACCTGCCATGTTTATGTAGCAACTAGATATTCTTGGGTTGGAGGGTGGGATAGGGAAGATACTTTTTCTCTCTGTACTAACGGGAATACACTGTCTATACTACCTGCAGCTTGTACGTTTATTTGAAAAATACTGAAATATAAAAGCATAAATTTCCCCCTAAGTGCATCCCTTTCAAACGGGAAAGTCTCCACCTGAGAACTGTGGTCCTGGTGGGGCGGCCGTGGTGCTGCAGGTGGCAGGCTTGGAGGGAGGCATGGGCAGGGTGGAGTACCCGCCAGGCTGCTGTGTAGAAACCCACGTGGGGGCTGGTGGGGATGGAGGAGTGACAAGGATGGCGTGTGGTCAGAAGGGGCCCTGTGCCAGGTGGACAGCTGGATGGGTGGTGGGTGGTCCAGGGAGTATGTGGGGAGCTGCTGGTTTAGTGAGATTGGGCCAGAGGTGCCTGAGTAGGTGCGTGGAGGGCCCGGGTGCAGGATGCACGGCTGTTCTCGTGGGAGGAGGTCATGGTCACGGGAGAGCTGTTGACGGTGCAGGCCGTTCTGACACCTGTCAGTCTGGGGTGGGAGGCTGGCAGGCTTCTCTCAAGTGTCAGCCATCTGCTGGTGGAGGTGACGTGTGCTTGTCTCCAAAGGGGCCAGGGTCTTTGGAGGGATGGCCGAGAAGTGGGGTGAGTCCAGAGATCCCCAGGGGAGTCCCATCTGGGAGGAGGGACCGAGACGAGAGTGGACTCGTCCCCAGAGTGGGACCAGAGCCCTGGTGCTGTGGGTGAGTGCTGCGCTTTACGACCTCTTGGGTGCCATCCGTGCCCGTGTCCCCGCCTGGGTGCGAAAGTGGGTGTGATGTCTCCGCCCCGTGCTGCCAGCTGCTACTGTTTCTGGACTTTTGTGGGTAACAGCGTTCTCTCTAGCATCAGCTGACAATCTTTTCGTATCCTTAATGATTTTCTTGCTGTGCCTTCTGAGAACATTGCATGTTCAGCGGGGTTGTTGAGGTTTTGAAAATGTGTGCTCCAGGAAGAAAACGTCCACAAGGTGTGTATTCAGTTAGTGCATGACTGCAGTGGCCGGCCCTGGAGTCACATTCGTTTCTGAAGGACAATAGGAAAAATGGAAGCAAGCTTATTCATTATGTGTCGCTCAGAGCACGGTACAGATTACCCCCTTGGAATGATCGTCGTCAGAGTTTTGGGGTGAGGGGGCCTGAAGTCAGAGGCAGAAGGGCCCGTGGTGTCTGCGCCGCCTCACTTCCCGCCATGGCCTTCAGCGGTTCCTGTGCCTTGTCCCCTGCAGGTCTGAGTTCACTGACACCATCCTGTCCGTGCACCCCTCCGACGTGCTGGACATGCCAGTGGACCCAAACGAACCCACGTACTGCCTGTGCCACCAGGTCTCCTACGGGGAGATGATCGGCTGTGACAATCCAGACGTGAGTGTTGCCTGCGGGATTCGTGCCATGGGGCACGGTCTTGTGTGGGGCAGGGCTGGCGGGTGCTGGCATTTCCTGTGTTTTGCAGAACATGAGGCGTGTTGACTGCGGCTTCTTCCTTTACTTTGCAGTGTCCAATTGAGTGGTTTCACTTTGCCTGCGTGGACCTTACCACGAAACCCAAAGGAAAATGGTGAGTGTGGGGATGCTCGCTCCGTTTTCTCCCAGCCTGCTGGGTGTCGGGCTGCTGGCCTCCCCAGGAGAAGGCGCTCAATGACGGGATCTTGCCAGGCTTAGCGGGGCGCGGTAGGCACATAGGCATGCCCCACGGTGGCCTCAAGGAGTGTGGCTGGCTGGCTGGCTGCTCTGGGTGTGGCTTTTCCCCCTTTGCTGCTGTGCCTGTCCGAGCTGGCAGAGGGATGTTGTCACCCCGGGACAGCAGTTACCAAGTTATGTAATATTCACGTTCACGGCCCCTCCTGAAGGACAACCTTCCGGACTCTGCGGGAGGTAGGGATCGTCTTAAATCAGAATGAGAAGTTCTTGTCCCCTAGGGAAATCTGGGAAAGATAGCACGAGAGGTGAGTCCTGAAGCCGGGGCATGGATCTGGGGCCCGTGGCTCTGTCTGGTGGGGAAGAGTGCAGGTGCCAGGAGCAGTTTATCTTCCTGACCCTTGCATCCCCTTGGCAATGGCAACTTTCTGCATTGTTGTTCCTCAGATTTCATTTAAATAAAAACTTATAGTCTGGGCAACATCGAGAGACCCCATCTCTACAAAAAATACAAAAATTAGCTGGGCGTGGTGGGGCGTGCCTGTGTCCCAACTACCTGGGAGGCGGAGGTGGGAAGGTGGCTTGAGTCTGGAAGTCCAAGGCTTCAGTGAGCTGAGATTGCGCCACTGCACTCCAGCCTGGGCGAGAGAGCAAGACCCTGTCTCAAATAAATAAATAAAAAGATAAAAACCTGGCTTTGTTTGCCTGTGCTGAAAATCTAAAAATGGGTATATGTTCTGAAAATGAAATCGGAATGTGCTCTTCTGTGTGGCACTCAGAGGTCATCGTGGCAGCGTGTTTGAGACTCCGGCAGACTTGCCCGAGTTGGTGAGAGCCAGTTATCCTTGGTGTTCGGTGTGAGGACACAGAGGGAAAGGATGCTGTGTCTTGGAGGCTGGCCGAGCTCACGGTGTCATGTGGCATCGACACAGGCTGCCCTGTCATGGGGACACATGGCACTGCAGTGCCCCACGCCGTGTGGCCCGGGGACGGTGCACCAAGGGTTTGGAGAAGGGGCATGGAGGCTGTTAGGGCGGAGTGCCCTGGGCAGGCTCGGTCTGGGCCAGAGGGGGTTGATGGTTGCCTTCACATGCAAGTTGGCTGCCTCCTGCCTGGGGAACCTATGGAATGTCCTCTGTGGCCAGCAGCTGCCTGTGTTCAGGAGTTCCTGGTGCGTGTGGCTCCGGAACTTGCTCAGAGTCACCAGGGAGCACTTGTGAGACGGCAGCTTCCAGGGCCAGTGCAGGGTGCCTGGCTGGGTTTCTGTGGGCCTGAGGGGCTGCCATGCTTATGCGTGCTTGGTACCTGCAGCCCCCAGACTCCGGACAGAGGGCACCAGCGACCCTGCCATCGGCCGGGGAAGGAGGACCCACCTGTTAAGGAGGAACACCTGGGTGTCAAATCGCTTTTGCTCATTGCGTGTATCTGTCAACTTCAGAACTGACCTCCTGCATAGAGTTGCGCACATAGACGCGTTTTCCCTGCGGGAAGGCCGCCGCCCCACTGTGTGTGCCTCTCCTGGTGCCCCCCGGCCTCCAGCAGCCCTGGGAGACATGGGGAGGCGGGGCCTGGGCACGCTGCGCCCTGGTGGAAATGGCGACCAGGGCCTCACTGCGTCTTTCTCGTCACAGGTTCTGTCCACGGTGTGTCCAGGAAAAGAGGAAGAAGAAGTAGGAGGAGCTGTGTGCCCGGATCCGAGGAGCAAGTTAATCTCTTCCTTCATTCGTGTTGCAATATTTCCCTTCATTTTAAAACTACCTTGTTCGGTTGATACTTAGTAACTCCGTGGCCAGTTGAAATTCTGGATGTTTCCTAGAACAAGAACCCATCAAACCCTGTTCGCACAGAAGGGCGACCTTGCAGGGACTCGCCGCCTTGACGTTAGCGTGGCTTTTACAGGACTCCCCCGCGCATCAGCAGGGAGCCCCCGCGGACGTGGCGGGCGCGTGAGCCCGGGCTGCCAGGCCAGACGTGCGGGCTGCGGGGACGTGGTAACCTGGTCCACCCTCGCGTCGCTTTCCTGTGGTTTTCCAGGACTGTTGGGTACAGCCCAGGCTCCCTGCGCCCCAACGCCGCTGCAGCACGCCTGCCACTGAGCCGCGCGGGTGGGGCCCGTGCCTCCTCCCACTCAGCGCCGCGCCGCATCCGGCCGCCCTGCACTCCTGCTTGGGCGCCTCTGACGGCCCGGGAGAGCTGGGGGCCCTTCCTTGGAGGAAGTGGCCTCCGCTTCACTGTGCGCTGCCTTTTTAGCTTGGACTTCAGTCCTCCCTCGGGGGAGTCACCTCTGGAGTAAACGGTTCTTCATTAGCTTGGAGTAGCTGTGGGTCCTGTGACCAGCACCCACCAGACCCTGGAACAGAGCCGGGCTGATGTTCCGTTTCTCTGGGAATTGGTGATGTTTTTACTGTGAAAATGAAATTATCCTAATAGCATGAAGATCATGGGTCTACGTGTGTCTGTGAAGTGAGTCCCGTCTGCCAGGAGCTGATGAACCACGAATGCCTCTGCTTGTGCATTCCCAGGCCAGCAGCTCCCGTCCAAGGGGACTCTGATGTGAATTTGTTGTGAATTTATTGTGCCACAATAGCAGTTCTGGAATGAAGCTAGGGAACTCGAGTGTGCTTTTTGTTTAATCAGCATTCACCAAGCTGAGCTGGAGCCGTCTTTTCGGTGGTAGTTGGGGAAGGCTGTGCAGATTTGCTCTGCTGTGATGCGTTGGTGACGGTACCTAGCCCGCGGTTCCCGACAGCAGCATCGCAGGCTCTCGGAAATCCTCTCCTGTGCCTTTAGAGGAAGGAGAGGATTCCTGAGGAACGCAGGGGAGCCTGTTTCTGTCCTCACACCACAGAAAGAAACCTGAGGGAAAGCTGAGATGTGAGGTTCCCAACTTAAGCCTGGTTTTCTTCATGGGGGGCGCCATTTCGAATGACAGCCTCACTTCCTCCTGATGGCTACATCTATATCTTTTCCTCCTGTTTTTAATGTTTCACTAGGGAGAGGAAATAAAGCAGAAAGGAACGTGTGAAGCTCTGTGTCTCAGACGGGGCCCTCCCCACGAGAAGCTGGTAGTCAGTGAGTGAGAACAAGAGAACAAGAACATCCTCAACAGTCCTGGTTGGGATGGTGTCCACATTCTTGTTCTGCGGTTCTTGAACCACATGGATGTCTCTGGGCCACCTGTCCTTTCCGGGAGCCGGCCGAGGGTGTGGGGCAGTGGGTGGGAGTGGATCCTCTGGGCGCAGGTGCCCGGCAGGTGCAGGCGGGCAGTGGGCCACTGCTGCTGCTCGTCCCTGCCAGTGTCTGGACCTGAAGGGGCTCCCTCCAAGCGCTGCCTTCCTGCGGCTCAGAAGGGAAAGCGTCAGAGAGAGCAGGCTACACTGTTTCACACCCTCAGCCACGGCTGTGAAAATGGGTGGGTTTTGTTGGGTTTTTTCCTTTTTGAGACAGAGTCTCGCTCTGTCGCCCAGGCTGGAGTGCAGTGGTGCGATCTCGGCTCACTGCAAGCTCCACCTTCTGGGCTCAAGTGACCCTCCCACCTCAGCCTCCTGAGTAGCCGGGATTACAGGCACGCACCATCAGGCCCAGCTAAGTGTTGTATTTTTGTTGGAGACGGGGTTTCACCATTTGGCCCGGCTGGTCTCAAACTCCTAGGGTCAAATGATCCGCCTGCGTCGGCCTCCCAAAGTGCTATGATTACAGGTGTGAGCTGCTGCACTCAGCTGGGAGATGGGTTTTCATGTAATGACTTGACTTTTTGTTAACAGGTTTTGTTTGTGTGTGTGTGTGTTTTGTTTTTTGTTTTTTTTTTTTTGAGACGGAGTTTTGCTCTTGTCACCCAGGCTGGAATGCAATGGCACCATCTTGGCTCACTGCAACCTCTGCCTCCTGGGTTCAAGTGATTCTCTCGCCTTGGCCTTCCGGGTAGCTGGGACTACAGGTGCCCACCACCACGCCTGGCTAATTTTTGTATTTTTAGTAAAATGGGGTTTCATCATGTGTGGCCAGGCAGGACTCGAACTCCTGACCTGAAGTGATCCACCCGCCTTGGCCTCCCAAAGTGCTGGGATGACAGGCATGAGGCACCACACCTGGCCAACACAGATGCTTAATGATCGTGGAGAATACATTGTGGAAAATTTTCTTCTCTCTTTTACCTTATTATGAGACGGAGTCTCCCTCTGTCACCCAGGCTGGAGTGCAGTGGCGCGATCTCGGCTCACTGCAAGCTCCGCCTCCCACATTCACGCCATTCTCCTGCCTCAGCCTCCTGAGTAGCTGGGACTACAGGTGCCACCACCATGCCCGGCTAATTTTTTTGTATTTTTTAGTAGAGACGGGGTTTCACCGTGTTAGCCAGGATGGTCTCAATCTTCTGATCTTGTGATCCACCCGGCTCAGCCTCCCAAAGTGCTGGGATTACAGGCGTGAGCCACCGCGCCTGGCCCTCTTGTACCATTTTTGTGAAGAGGGATAGGTAAGTGCAGGGAGTTTGTGCTGCAACAGTGCCTGGCAATTTTTCAGAAATGAGTTCGATATTTCACTCCACCTTTGAGCTGTTCACACCCATGGCTACCCCTGGAAGGAGCTGGGGTTGTTGATGCTTTTGGCTGCCTGGCTTCCTGAGGTCTCACTGCTTTCTGGGGAAAGATGACTGGCTTCCACGTGGGAAGCTTCTGTCTAACACGTGATGATGTGGTCCTGCCTGCCACTGTGCACCTTCCCAGGTTTGAATTTTGACCTTTTCTTTTCAAGTTTCTGTGCTTATGTGTTTTTAATGTTTACTTTTGCCACTTACGATAATATCACCAAAATAATATGCAGAGAGTTTTGGAAGAAACACAGAAAACATGAGCAGAATGAGACAATTCCTTGGGCTGTAGTTTGGACCCAACTGAATCCTGAGTACTCTGTGGCTGATGCTGTGCTAGCTGTGGGAGAGACACACTCAGGAGTGGCTGTTTGGCCAGAAAAGAAGGTCATGGCCCCTGGCCTGGCCCCAGCCCTGCAGGGACACAGGAACCACACCATTTGCAGCATCCACATCTTGCTCCAGAAGGCCTGGCCGCCTTCTCCCGGGGCGTGATTCAGGGATTTAGTCTTGGACCAGACCCCCCTCCACAGCTGCCCAGCTCCAGACCCATCTCCTGGATTGAGGGTGTCTGGGCTGGACCCAGTGGGTCACTCTGGTAGCTTCATCTGAGCCGAAGGTGTGGGTCCTCTGTGGCTGTGTGATTGACCTCTATGGGAAGGAGCGTTCTGCCCATTTTCCTTGTTTTCAGTGCTGCGGTATCAGACAGTGATCTGAGGAAATCCTGTAGGGGAAGGCAGACTGCTTTGAAAACAGGAGCTGGTGAAACTGAGCCCTCTGCATCTGTGAATGTGCCCCAGGTGCTGCTGCTGGGGACATGGATGCCGAGCGGAGGCCTGCATGGCCTCCTGAGCAGCAGCTGACCACCTGTCTCATGTTGGGCGGGACCCCTGGGTGGGTGGACACAAGACCACTGTTGGCCAGGGACACCGAGCGGAGGCCTACGTGGCCTCCTGAGCAGCAGCTGACCGCCCATCTCATGCTGGGTGGGACCCCTGGGCAGGTGGACATGAGACCACTGTTGGCCAGGGACACTGAGCGGAGGCCTACGTGGCCTCCTGAGCAGCAGCTGACCGCCTGTCTCACTGTTGGCCAGGGCTTTGTGGCGTGGGTGTTTTCCAGTCTGCCTGGAGCAGCGAGCAGCAGCTGTGCAGACCGATGGCGGTGGGAGGGTTTGCCGGGACAGATGGGGACACTAGCCAGCTTGTCTTCTGTCCAGCAGCCCCACTGTACTTGGCCTCCTGTCCTGTCATTGGGAGCCCTGGCTGGGGCTGCTTTGAGCAATGACGCTGGCCCAGAGCAGCTTTCCACATGACCACAGAGCCAAGGGTCTGCCCTGTCCTAGGTTAGGTCTTCATGGTTTAGAATAAAACTGTGAGAGATGTTTATTATGGGCACTGAAGACTTAGGTTTTCCTAAATTTTCAGTGACCAGTGATTGACCTTCAATACCTGTGCGGAGAGGAATTTTAAGCCAGGGGAAGTGTGAGAAAATGTTCCCATTCAGGAGAGACTGTACTGGAGTTTCTTTCTTCCTCTGTATTTTGTGGTGTTCACCTTTAACCACATTTCATCCAAAAAGATGACGCAGCTTTAACATGAATGTTACATTTTTATTTTCAAGGAATTATTATCTGTGTTCCCTTTGTAAAAGAAATATTGTAAATCTTTTTATTAGATAATGTAAAGATGTATATCAGTATTTTTGGATCATGTTATAGATTATGGATATATTGTTTAATAAATAAAGTATTTTTTGGAACAAACGGTTGAAAGTGCATCTGTATTAGCCCGTTTTCACGCTGCTGATAAAGACATACCCAAGACTGGGTAATTTATAAAGAAAAAGGGTTCTTTAAAAAAAAAATTTCTTTTTCTTTTTTTGAGACAGAGTCTTCTTGCTCTGTCACCCAGGCTGAAGTGCAATGGTACTGTGTGATCTCGGCTCACTGTAACCTCTGCCTCCCGGGTTCAAGTGATTCCCCAGCCTCAGCCTCCTGAGGAGCTAGGAGTACAGGCACATGCCACCACGCCCTGCTAATTTTTGTATTTTTAGTAGAGATGGGGTTTCGCCATGTTGGCCAGGCTGATCTTGAACTCCTGACCTCAGGTGATCCACCTGCCTCAGCCTTCCAAAGTGTTGGGATTACAGGCGTGAGCCTCTGCGCCTGACAGAAAAAGAGGTCTAATGGACCCTCAGTTCCACATGGCTGGGGAGGCCTCACAATCGTGGCAGGAGGCAAAAGGTACATCTTACATGGCGGCAGACAAGAGAGAATGAGAGCCGAGTGAAAGGGGTTTCCCCTTATAAAACCATCAGATCTCGTGGGACTTATTCACTACCATGAGAAAGGTATGGGGGAACCACCCCCGTGATTCAGCATCATTCTGGGAAACGGGTGTAAAACGTCAGTGTTGGCCGGGCGCGGTGGCTCAAGCCTGTAATCCCAGCACTTTGGGAGGCCGAGACGGGTGGATCACGAGGTCAGGAGATTGAGACCATCCTGGCTAACATGGTGAAACCCCGTCTCTACTAAAAAATACAAAAAAGAAAACTAGCTGGGCGAGGTGGCGGGCGTCCATGGTCCCAGCTACCTGGGAGGCTGAAGCAGGAGAATGGCGTAAACCCGGGAGGTGGAGCTTGCAGTAAGCTGAGATCTGGCCACTGCACTCCAGCCTGGGCGACAGAGCGAGACTCCATCTCAAAAAAAAAAAAAAAAATGTCAGTGTTGTGTCCAGAGACAAGTGTGTGAAGTTGAATTCTGAAGGGGTATGCAGTGATTGGAGAGTGGTTTGCGGAGCTTGCTGGCTGGGGGTCTGCGGAGGACCCTGTGCCTTACCTTGGGTGGTTGCTCAGGAAGCTCAGTGGCCAGTGCTGGGGCTCAAGTTCACTTCCAAGGAAGATGTGTGAGAATGCTGCAGTTGCTCTAAGAGAGTACTGTGCTTGCTCTAGAAGGGCAAGACTTGCTGTGTTGTACTTGCCCTTTGGAAGCTGCTGGAGTCAGCTTGGGCTCTGTATTAGTCCATTCTTGCATTGCCAGAAAGAACAACCTGAGACTGTGTAATTTATAAAGAAATGAGGTTTAATTGACTCACAGTTCTGCAGGCTGTACAGGAAGCATGGCGTGGAGGCCTCAGGAAACTTACATCATGGCAGAAGGCAGAAGGGAAGCAAGCACATTTTACCATGGTGGACCAGGAGAGAAAGGGAGCAAAGGGGAAAGGTGCCACACTTTTAAACAAGCAGGTCTCCTGAGAGCTCACTCATTTTCACAAGAACAGCAAGGGGGAAATCTGCCCCCTTGAGCCAGTCACCTCCCACCAGGCCCCTCCCCCAATATTGGGGATTACAATTCAACATAAGATTTGGGCGGGGACACAAATCCAAACCATATCAGGTTGTTATCACAATATCACAGACTGGCGGGCCTAACAAAAATGTCTGTTATTTCTGGAGATTGGTAGTCCAAGATTAAGGTGCTGGTGTTGTCTGGTGCCTGTCCAGGACTCTTCCCTTGGGTTGCCAACACTGCCTTCTCACGTGTGCCGACATGACTGACTGGGAGAGGGAGCTCTCTGGTGTCTCTTATTTTACGGACGCATGTCTTGTCGGATCAGGACCCCACCCTTGTGACTGACTTTAACCTTAATTACTTCTTCAGAAGTCCCATCTCCAAATATGGCCATATTGGGGGTTACAGTTTCTGCATACGAATTCTGGGGGACACAAACCTAATAGGAGCTGATGGGTCTCAAAACGTTGCCTCGAGCAGTGCATTAACAGAACCTGAGAAGAGCTTGATCGTCACGAGGTACAGTCGGCCTCTCACCCACCATCCAGGTGAAACCAATCTGCAGACCAGCGTCCTCGCTGGAAGAGGAGGCTGATGCTGGGGGAAGGGCCCCACAACACTGAAACCAGCACATGCCATGTTTTCCTCCAAGCATTCTCCGAGGGTACATGTGGGCTTTGCCAGGGTCCTGTGCCCTGGGAAAAAGAAAAATCAGTTGTTATTATTTTTTGAGACAGAGTTTTGTTTTGTTTTGAGACAGAGTCTCACTCTGTAGCCAGGCTGGAGCGCAATGGTGTGATCTCAGCTCACTGCAACCTCTGCCTCCCAGGTTCAAGCCATTCTCTTGCCTCAGTCTCCCGAGTAGCTGGGATTACAGGCGCCCACCACCACACCCGGCTAATTTTTGTATTGTTGGTAGAGACAGGGTTTCACCATTTTGGCCAGGTTGGTCTCAAACTCTCGACCTCAGGTGATCCACCTGCCTCAGCCTCCCAAAGTGCTGGGATTACGGGCGTGAGCCACCGTGCCTGGCCGGAAAAATCAGTTATTTTAGGGGATGGTATGGGTGGTAATCTTTATGGGTTCTGAATCATTCCTAATCCCAGGGGTCCCAGATGCCACTGGCTTCCTAGTCAGAGGGAGGGCGTGTGGAGGTCAGGTGGTAAGGGGGTCCACAGGAGGGCGTGTGGAGGTCAGGTGGTAAGGGGGTCCACAGACCTCATCTGTGGTCGTCTTTCCAGTTCCTGAATGTGTAATTGGAACAGTCACTTGACAATGGGAAACTCCCACACTGGCCTGCAGAGGAAGGGCCAGCCAGGTAGGAAGGGCCAGGTGGATGTCACCTTCCCAGGGTTGTAGTCCAAAGGCAAAATGCATTGCTGACTTGGAAGAGTCCTGCATGGGTGATTCACCTGGGAAGAAGGTGAGTGGCCCTTGGGGATGTGGTTAAGGAGGACGGGAATGACTCCATTCAACTGCTGCTCCAGAGCCTCATCACCAGGACAAATCCACCTCGCCGGTTTTCTGTGTGACTACCAGGACCCATCCGCTGTCATGGGCGGGGCCTCCGCCTCCTGCACAGCTCCACAGTCTGGCCTCTGGACCCAGTGCGGGCTCCTGCTCTCTGCCCTCATCTGCTCAGAGATCTGCATCGTCTGCACCCTCTGGTTCTATGGAATTGGGTGAGCTGAAGTAACAAGTACTTTGGGAGGCCGAGACGGGTGGATGGCTTGAGTCCAGGAGTTCGAGACCAGCCTGGGCAGCACATGAGACCCCTCCCATCTCTACAAAAATACAACAACAAAAAATTAGCCGGGCGTG
The DNA here is from genome assembly GCF_047675955.1 of Chlorocebus sabaeus. Lineage (NCBI taxonomy): Eukaryota > Metazoa > Chordata > Mammalia > Primates > Cercopithecidae > Chlorocebus > Chlorocebus sabaeus. Next base: position 129,275,004 of record NC_132913.1, read on the forward strand.
GTGGCACACGCCCGTAGTCCCAGCTACTTGGGTGGCCGAGGTGGGAGGATGGTTTGAGCTCGGGAGGCAGAGGTTGCAGTGAGCTGAGATCACCCCGGAACTCCAGCCTGGGCAACAGAGCTAGACCCTGTCTCAAAAACCCACAAAACAAGTGTTGGCGATGCCTCAGGAAGGGGAGCCCAGGCCGGGAGGCTCCTCGGGACAGCAGGTACTGCGTCAGGCGGCCAGGAGCTCCCCAGGTGTGCGAGGGGTTTGAGGGCACGGAGGGCTGAACAGGCAGAAGCGGACACGGAGGCAAGAAAACACCTGCAGGAGGCAGCTGCCCCCTAAGCTAAGGCTGGGGGCCCAGGAGGGGTGGTCCGTGCAGGCGCCGGGGGAGGGAGGCCGCTGGCGAAAGGGGCGCCCCCTGGGCACGGCCTCGGAGGAGCGGGCCGGCCCCCAGGTCCCTCAGCCGAGCCCCCGTACCGGGCCTCGTCCTGGAGAACGCTCTGGCTGCTGCTTGGGCATCTTGGGCTGCGCTCAGTCTAGTCCCTTCCCTACCTGAAGGGAGGCGCCCGACAGCCTGGACGCCGGAGGCCCTCAGGGAACGCAGGACGAGGGAGCGGCGATTGACCCTCCGATGCCAGTCGGGGCGGGGCTTGGACGGCGGGGCGGGGCCTGGAGGGCGGGAATGACGAGAGGGGCGGGACCTGTTAGGAGCGCAGGGCGGGGCTTCGATGGCAGGGCGGAGCCGTCAATGCGCAGGCGCGGCGGCGTCCCGCCCACTCCGGCCTAGCGGCTCTGGGCCTGCGGCGGACGCTGAGGGTTGGAGCCCGGGACGCGGTCGCGGGTGCGTGCGCGCGGCCGCCCGGAGCGCTGGGCTGAGGGTCCCGGGCTGCGGTTCCACGGCGGGTGGGGGTCGCGGGGCGCGATCTCGGGCGCCGTCAGCCAATCTGTGCCTGTGAGCGGGGGTGGGGGCGGCACTGCAGCTCGTCACGTGACCGCGTGGAACGCGCGCGCGTCCGCGGGGTCCCCTTGGGAGCGAGCGTGGCGGCTTGGGGTCCGGGGCAGGTCCCGGCGAGGCCGCCGCGAGCCTGCGTGTCGCTAAGTCCAGGCCGGCTGCAGGGGCTTCGCGCGCTCGCGGGCCGGGCCGGGGGAGGGCCCGGGTGCTCGGAGCCTTCCCCTTCGCTGCCCTCCTGCCCCTCTCCCTCCTTCTGCAAGCGTTTTTCAACTTGTACAATGTGCATAAAACGTGAAATTCCCCTTGGCCATTTCCAGGCGCGCAGCCAGCAGCTCCCGGCCCTTGCCCCCCGGGCCCTGAGTACCGGCCTCGCCCCGAAGGAGGAGCCCGAGGCCTCCGTCCCGGCGGCGATGCTGCCCCGTCAGCTGCTGGCGCGGCCCGCGTGGTTGTTCCGGTGTCCCCCGGGGCCGCGCGGGGCTTGTGTCCCGGGAGCCGCGGGTTCTTGGGGTCGGCCGGTTGGCCCCCTGGCCCGCAGGGGCTGCTGCTCCGCCCCCGGGACCCCGGAGGTGCCGCTGACCCGGGAGCGCTACCCCGTGCGGCGCTTGCCGTTCTCCACGGTGTCTGAGCAGGACCTGGCCGCCTTTGAGCGCATCGTGCCCGGCGGGGTCGTCACGGACCCGGAGGCGCTGCAGGCTCCCAACGTGGACTGGATACGGACGCTGCGAGGTGGGTGAGGCTTGGGAAACTGCGGCGGGGCCGCGTCCCTGCTCTCCTGCGCCTTCTGGTGGAGGCTTCAAATCGGGCTGAGAACGAGCTGGGTCGGGGTGCCAGCCCCTGGCTGCGCTGAGAGGGGCGTGTGCACCGCCACAGGCTGCTGGAATAAAGGACCACGAACGAGTCGCTTAGAACAACCCAAGTTTTTATTTTTTTATTTTATTTTATTTTATTTTGAGACGGAGGCTTACTCTGTCGCCAGGCTGGAGTGCAGTGGCACGATGTCGGCTCACTGCAACCTCCGCCTCCCAGGTTCAAGTGATTCGCCTGCTTCAGCCTCCCTAGTAGCTGGAACTACAGGCGCCCGCCACCACGTCCCGCTAATTTTTGTATTTTTAGTAGAGACAGGGTTTCACCATGTTGGCCAAGATGGTCTCGATCTCTTGACGTCGTGATCCGTCCACCTCTGCCTCCCAAATTGCTGGGATTACAGGCGTGAGCCACTCCGACTCTGCCCGGCCAGCAACTCAACTTTGTCGGGCGCAGTGGCTCTGCCAGTATTCTCAGCTGCCCTGGAGGCTGAAGCCAGAAGTTCAAGACCAGCCTGGGCAACGTAGCAAGACCCCCCCACCCCCGCCTCTCCCCCATCGTCTCTAAAAATAAAAATAAGTAAATAAATAAAATTAGCCAGCCCAGGATTAAAAAAACAAACAGTAACAAAGTTACTCCAGCCCAGGAGTTCAAGTTTGCAGTGGAGTGTGATCTCACCACTGCATTCCAGCCTGGGCAACACAGCAAGACTACATCCCTAAAACAAAACAGAATTTCCCTCCCCACCAAACCCCACAAGTTTATTCTTTAAGCTCTGGAGGCCAAAAGTGTGAAATCAGGGTATCACAGGGCTGCGCTCCCTCCACTCCCTCCAAAACCTCCAGAGAAGGCTCCTTCCTGCCTCTTCTAGCTCCTGGTGGCCCCAGATACCAAATTACTCCAATCTCTGCCTCTGTTTTTCATACAGGTTTCTCTTCTCTGTGACACTTCTCCATTTGTCTTATAAAGACACTTTTCATTGGATTGAGGGCCCACCCTAATCGGGATGATCTCATCTCAGTACTATCAACTTAATTACACTTGCAAAGACCGTTTTTCCTTTTTTTTTTAGGGGGGGACGAAGTCTCGCTCTTGTTGCCCCGGCTGGAGTGCAGTGGTGCGATCTCGGCTCACTGCAACCTCTCCGTCCTGGGTTCAAGCAATTCTGCTTCAGCCTCCCAAGTAACTGGGATTACAGGCGCCCACCTCCACCCCTGGCTAATTTTTGTATTTTTAGTAGAGACAGGGTTTCACCATGTTGACCAGGCTGGTCTTGAACTCCTGACTTCAGGTGATCCACTCACCTTGGCCTCCCAAAGTGCTGGGATGACAGGCATGAGCTCCGGAGCTCAGCTGGACCATATTTTCTTTTTTTTTTTTTTTTGAGACGCAGTCTCGCTCTATCGCCCAGGCTGGAGTGCAGTGGCACGATCTCGGCTTACTACAAACTCTGCCTCCTGGGTTCACTCCATTCTCCTGCCTCAGTCTCCTGAGTAGCTGGGACTACAGGTGCCCGCCACCACGCCCGGCTAATTGTTTTTGTATTTTTAGTAGAGACAGGGTTTCACCGTGTTAGCCAGGATGGTCTGGATCTCCTGACTTCGTGATCTGCTTGCCTTGGCCTCCCAAAGTGCTGAGATTACAGGCATGAGCCACTGCGTCCAGCCCCGTTTTTTCAAATAAGGTCCCATTCACAGGTCCTGGGGCATTGGGAAGTGGACATATCTTTTTGGAACCCACTAGGTAAGGTGAAGGGCTCCTGGCCGGCCACGCCTGCTCCTCTCCTCCCACTGCACTCCTGCCCACTGGCTTACAAGTCTGTGCATTAATGAGGAACTTCTCAGTCTCTGGGGCTGGCACTTCCTTTTGGTAACAGTGCCCAGTTTTCTCTTATTTTTATTTTATTTATTTTTTTGAGACTGAGTCTTGCCCTGTCAGGGTGGAGTGCAGTGGCACAATCTCCGCTTATTGCAACCTCCACCTCCTGGGGTCAAGTGATTTTCGTCTCAGTCTCCTGAGTAGCTGGGACTACAGGCCTCCACCACCACAGCCAGCTAATTTTTGTATTTTTTTAGTAGAGATGGGGTTTCACCATGTTGGCCAGGCTGGTCTCGAACTCTTGACCTCAGGTGATCACCCACCTTGGCCTCCCAAAGTGCTGGGATTACAGGCATGAGCCGCGGTGCCTAACCCAGTTTTCTCTTTGAAATAATTGCAGGCTGGTGTGGCGGCTCACACCTGTGACCCAGTTCTGTGGGAGATCACTTGAGCCCAGGAGTTCAAGACCAGCCTGGGCAACATGGTGAAACTCTCTCTCTACAAAAAATTAAAAATTAGCTGTGTGTGGTGGCCTGTGTCTGTGGTCCCAGCTGCTTGGGAGGCTGAGGTGGGAGGACAGCTTTAGCCTGGGAAGTTGAGGCTGCAGTAACTGTGACAGTACCACTGCTCTCTAACTTGGGTAACAGAAAAAAATGATTTCTGAGATAACATAACCTACGTGCTTACACCATTAAAAAAAATCAACATGGTGTTCTTGCTAAAATAGTAAAGCGAGGTAGAAGAGAATTGGTTGACTCTAATTTACAACAAAATGATATAGTTAAACCTGTAGCACTGGCACCAGGTCCTGGGGCGGAACGTAGGGTGTGCTGTCATTGGGAAGATCTGGAATTGTTTTTATCTTTTTGTTGTTGTTGTTTTGGCCCTTGTAGAAGATTGAAAGTATTAAGAACACCCAAAGTTTCCAGACCATGTAATCTGGGAGTACAGTGGGTGTTAAAACAGTTCAGAAAGTTAGCAAGTTGAACTGGGGTCTAGGCTCAGATGATGGAAGCAGCTCTTTCCCTGCAGAAAGGCTGGGAGACACTGGAAATCACTGGACCAATGGTCACTACGTAGGAGCTCTCTTGAGTGAACGGCCCCCACCCTCACCCTGCTCCCTAAATAAAGACCCCTCTGGGGCGATCTCAAGCTGCAGCCTTGAGCATCCACCATGGCCCAGGGCCTGCGGGCTCATGAGTGTTGTCCCTGGAGCCAGGTGAGGATGGAAGCCCACTCTGGGCTTGGCTAAGTCAGGCCCCAGTCCTGGCTCAGCACTGCTGCCTGGGTGGCCCTAGGCAGTTGACCCTCAGTGCCTGCCCTACAAAATGGGGCTTGGGGCCATTGCCTTGGGAACGCCATGTGGGTGAGTGGGGCAGGAACCTAGCGTGAGCCTTGAGCACAAGGCTCGGATTCCCGTGCTCCCAGCCTGCACAGAGGCCAGCACCCTGGGCTATGCTGCTGCTGCCCTAGTGGGTGAGGGGGCTCTCCCAGGGCTTGCAGGAGTGGGGTGGAAGCTGTAACTGAGATTGAGGGGTGGCCACACTATTCCTCGCCCCTGCCTTGCCTGAGCCTGACTGGGCAAGAATTGGCTGTCCCCCTGGGACCCCTGTCTCCAGTCAGCACGCTTTTTGGATGTCCGTGGCCATGGACAGCCTGTCTTGCTGCAGGGCCGCCCCTCAGTGTCTGTGTGCGCCTGTGGGAGGGCACCTTCCTCTGCATCCTGCTGCCCGGGGTTTGGTGAGGGCAAGGCTGAATTTCACTCATCTTTGAGTCCACAGGTTTGGTCCTGAATGTCTGCTCAGTAGATGTTTACTGAGGTGAGGCTTAGTGGTTGAATTTTAGATGAATTGCCCCTTAGTGTGGCTTGCTTTTGGAGAGAGAGCGTGTCTAGACTTCTGAAAACTCATTAAGCATCATATTCAAAAATCTAGACCATTTGCTCCAGATGGATGCTGCAGACGTTTAGTGAGCATGCCTGCACTGGCGGGAAGGTGGGGGTTTCACAGTGTGAAAACAGGCTGGACCCTTGGGTCACCTCTGGCGGCTCTGCCCCCACGGCCCCCTCTCTCTTTGTGGGGCTCCCATCGTTAACACTGGACCACAGGGAGGGAGCCGTCCTTTTTATCCTTCCCGTTAGAAGGTAAACATCACAGGAGTGGGAAGTTCTGTCCTTCTGTCCGCATTCTGTGTCTGGAATGCGGCCTGGCCTGCATTCTGGGGTGCACTCATGTATGTGTTGACAACCCTGTCACAGGTGCGTCCCAAGTGTGCCCAAGTCGAAAGCTTTGCCATGAGTCCTGGGGCTCCCGAGCCGAGTCGGGGACAGCGATGCAGCGAGCACAGGTGCCACAGTTCCCTCAGGTGCTGCACTGAAGTGTCGGCCAAGGCCCAGGTGCCCAGCAGGCCCCTCTGCAAACATTGCTGGTTTGATGAAAGAGAGATTAAGTGGCTTTCCGATCAGAAAAGTAAGGTGGACACCACAGCCTGGTTCTCAGAGCTCCGTGAAGAGGTGACAGGCACCTGTGACTGCACATGCTGTCTGTCTGCAGCCCCTATCACCTGGGAAAGTCGTCTCAAGGAAACCCAAAGGCAGAAAGACGCCAGCTTACTTGGGGCAGCAGTGGTTAGCAACACCGGCCAACCAGCTTAGAGGGCTCCCATTGGTCACAGCCAGGCACTCAGCAAATAAGGCAGCCAAGACTTACGGCCCAGTGAATAAAATGAGAAGCCGAGAGCCCTCATCACTGTGAATAAGCAGCTACATAAACACGTCAGCGGGAGCGACGGGAAAGCCCTCCCTCGTGGCAGAGTCAGCTAAGAGGCCAGGCGCAGTGACTCATGCCTGTAACCCCAGCCCTTAGGGAGGCTGAGGTGGGTGGATTGCTTGAGGCCATGAGTTCAAGACCAGCCTGGGGAACATGGCGAAACCCTGTTTCTACTAAAAATATCAAAATTAGCCAAGCGTGGTGGCAGGCACCTGTAGTCCCAGCTACCTGGGAGGCTGCGGTGGGAGGATCACTTGCGCCCAGGAGGTTGAGGCTGCAGTGAGCTGATTGTACCACTGCACTCCAGCCTGGGTGACAGAGTGAGACCCTGTCTCAAAAGAAATAAAAGGAAATGTAGGTGGACTATTGGATTTAGGAAAATCACTCGTTGGCAACCATCCTAGTAACTGATTCAGTCTAAAATAATCAAAGATGTTAATGGGTGAAGCTTGAGGAGCGACAGGATGTCCACAAGGTCTGAAGTGTCTGCGTGTGAGGTGCGCACACATCACAAACGAAGTGTGGTGGCATGGCAGGAGGGAAGCCTGCAGACAGCCTGTTACCATGGAACCGAGCTGACCTCACCACAAGTGGGTGGGCAACCTCAGAGCCACCAATGCCTGGCCTGTGGGACTCTCGTCCATGGGCCCAGCCTCACCCACCTCTGCACACTGCCCAGTGCCCGGCCTGCCACCTCCCACGTGGGACCTAGTTTTGGTTTTTTTGAGATGGGGTCTTGCTCTGTCATCCAGGCTGGAGTGCAGTGTTGCGATCATAGCTCACTGCACCCTCGACCTCCTGGGCTCAGGTGATTCTCTCTCCTCAGCTTCCCAAATAAGATCACTGTCTGGGGGCTGGGCATGGTGGCTCACGCCTGTAATCCCAGCACTTTAGGAGGCCACGGTGGGCAGATCACAAGGTCAGGAGTTCAAGACCAGCCTGGCCAACATGGTGAAACCCCATCTCTACTAAAAATACAAAATTTAGCCAAGTGTGGTGGTGGGTGCCTGTAATCCCAGCTGCTCGGGAGGCTGAGGCAGGAGAATTGCTTGAACCCGGGAGGGAGAGGTTGCAGTGAGCCAAGATCGTGCCACTGCACTTCAGCCTGGGCAACAGAGTGAGACTCCATCTCCAAAAGAAAAAAGCTCACTCTGGAGAGAGCGCCCACTTGCCTCATCTGCAGCTCCCCCCACGCTGTCTCACGGGGTTTCCTTCCTGTCACAGGCTCTAGCAAGGTGCTGCTGAGGCCACGGACCTCGGAGGAGGTGTCCCACATCCTTAGGTGAGTTGGTGGCGCCCGGCTCCCCCAAGCCCTTCTGTGTTGCCTGCCGGTCATTTCCTTGTGGGGCCTGTGGGCAGCTGGGGTGACGCGGTGCGAAGTCAGCCGATGACATCTTGGTTTGTGTGTTTCAGCGTTTGTTCTGTGGTTTTTTAAGTGCTATCTCAATGCATCTATGGTGTGTAATCATTTCCCCCCATTTGGCAATGCCCCTGCACATTTCTTGGCACCATCTGTAACAGCAAAGATCCTCCCCCATGGACATGCTACAGGGTGGCACTGGTCTCCAGGTTTCCATGATTGTAGACAGTGCTTTAGATCATCCTCAGCAGGTACTTTGTGGCAATTTGTACTTACTCTGTTAAACTCCGTCCCTGGGGCTTGCTGCCTCCAGGGTTTATTTAATGTACGTGGGCAGATTCCTCTCTCCAGGTCAGGGAGCTTTGATTTCTCCAAACCCTTACCCGTTGGGTGTGCTCAAGGCTTTGGGGCTTTGCGAAGGTACAGACTGGTTGGGAGGGAGGTATCCTTGGGCACACATCTGGGGGATGACGGGCCAAGGCTGGGGAGATGCAGGCAGAGGGTGGAAGGGGGTGGGGGCAGTGCAGTCGAGGAGCCCTGAGCTGGGCCCTCTGTGACCACAGTGTGAACGGGAAGGATGGGAGCGGGGTGTGTAGGATGTTCTGTCCTGTGCGGGAAGTCTTTTAGGACATTAGAATCGGGGCCTCCACTTCCGTCACCCTGTGCTTGGCTCCTGGATTGGCATCTGTCCTTCCTCAGAATCCCTCACATGCGTGGGCTGGGGAGGAACCGCCGCCGGGGCTGCAGGCAGAGCACAGTAATCAAGATTTGGGGTCAGGCACTGGTCCTGTGGCGTGTCCTTGGGGATGGTAGCATGGGGGTGGGGACAGAGCCCCGATGTCCCTCCTGTCCTCATCCCAGGCACTGCCACGAGAGGAACCTGGCCGTGAACCCACAGGGGGGCAACACAGGCATGGTGGGTGGCAGCATCCCCGTCTTTGACGAGATCATCCTCTCCACTGCCCGCATGAACAAGGTCCTCAGCTTCCACAGTGTGTCTGGTAAGCCTGTGCCACCCTTCGGGGCCCAGGTGTCCCTCCTCGTCTGGTGGAGTTCTTCCTTGCCAGCGTCTGCGACTCGCAGTGCTTGGGTGGGCGAAAGAGTCAGGGGCGGGGCTGGGGAAAGAACCAGCGTCTATAGCCTGGCTGCCCAGCCCCACCTCGCCTGGCCCCTCCAGACATGCCTGCTGTGGGGTCACTTTGATGACGTATGGTGAGGGCTGTCACTCCGGTCCCTTCTGGCTCCAGCCTGCTCTGGAGGTGTGTGCGGTGCAGAGTGGCAGGCAGAGGGGATCCTGTGCTCACATGGCATGGCAGACCCAGGGCGCCAGGGCGTGGCAGGCGTGAGGGGATCCTGTGGTCATGTGGCACAGCAGACCCAGGGTGCCAGGGTCCTGCTCTGGAGCTGGGCCTCTCCCCACAAGGCCGGGCTCCAGGCCCCGGTCACTCTCTGGTCAGGCACCTGCACTGTAGGGTGTTGAGCAGCATCCCTGGCCTCTGCCTACGAGGTTCCCATGGCACCCCCAACCCAGAACGTCTCCAGACACTGTCCCATGTGCCCAGGGCCAGGATCAGCCCCAGCCGAGAATCTTCCCCCTTCTGCTCCTTTCCAGGAGCATGTGTGTGGGTGAAGTTTTTCCCTCTCTTTTCATGTTACCCATTTTTCTTTTGTGTCACTATAATCATAAAGGTCCTGTTAGGCCCGGATGTTTTCAGCCTTGGGCCAGTGATGTGGGGGCACCTCTTCTCCTCGGCCCTGGCGCTGAGGCTGATGTTCCTTCTGGGTGGCCTGCCTGTGCAGGATGGGGGTGGGCCCCACCAGCCCCGGGCCCACTGGAAACCGAGTGCTGTGGCAGCCTGGTCGCTCTCTGCAGGAATTCTGGTTTGCCAGGCGGGCTGCGTCCTGGAGGAGCTGAGCCACTACGTGGAGGAACGGGACTTCATCATGCCGCTGGACTTAGGAGCCAAGGGCAGCTGCCACATCGGGGGAAACGTGGCAACCAACGCTGGGGGCCTGCGGTTTCTTCGATACGGCTCACTGCATGGGACTGTCCTGGGCCTGGAAGTGGTGAGCTGGGGCAGCCGCTTGGCGCAGAGGTGGCCATGGGGTGTCCTCTCGCGGCTCTCGTGGGCCCACGTGGTGGTGCAGGTGCATGGGGCCCCTCGGGGTGGGAGGTCTTGGTTCCTGGCCCTGGGCCCCTCAGGGACGTGCGGGCTACATACACCCCCGTCCTGAGGGAGGCCTGGCCCTGCCCTGCCCTCCCATGAGAGGGTGAGTTTGTGTCCACTGCCTCAGGGCCACACGGAGAGGATACAGTTACAGGGGCCGCCACCCTGGCAGTGGTGGGCTTCTGGGAGCCAGGTGTGAAGGAAGGTTCATCCAGGGTCAGCTTCGTGACCTTGTGTCGACCGCTGTTCCTCCAGGGCCCCTCCGTTTCCCCGCACCCTCACCAGCCGAGTGTCACGGGCAGAGCTCTCTGTCCTGTTTACCCACGTGGACGAAGCAAACACAAAACCATGCTTTGCTGCTATCCAGTAAATTATGACACTCCAGTAGCTTTTATTCTGGCCAGCCACTGACTCTCTTTATTATAAATTACTTTCTTGCACTCACGAGCTGTAGAAGCCTCCGACTCCCAGTACCAGCACACAGGACACGGAAAGGCCCACAGCTCGGGAGCTTTGCTGCCTTATGGCTGGTGGGTCCGGAGGTGGCTGGGTCCTGGGCTTGGCTCTTTTCTGCGTTCTCAATGCCCTACTACAAGGGAGCCTCCCCACTGCCCCCAACCCCGGGCATGCCCCCTGGGCAGTGAGCTGCTGTGTGTGGGGGGGTGTCACTCGTATGGGAGGAAAGTCCATCCGTCAGCCTCTTGGCATGACCGCAGGCTGTTGCAGCAGTGTCACCTGGCCCCGGAGGTGACCGACGCGGTGTCAGGAGGCTGGCAGGCGGGTGAACGCGCTTCTCTTTGCCCTCAGGTGTTGGCCGACGGCACCATCCTGGACTGCCTGACCTCCCTGAGGAAGGACAACACGGGCTATGACCTGAAGCAGCTGTTCATCGGGTCGGAGGGCACTTTGGGGGTCATCACTGCGGTGTCCATCCTGTGTCCACCCAAGCCCAGGGCTGTGAACGTGGCTTTCCTCGGTGGGCTTCCTCAATTTGTGCCTTGAGACGGGGAGTTGGGCTCGAGCGTCTGCTCTGACGGTGCTGGTGTGAGGAAGGGGATGGAGGGACCCCCCCAGGACTGTCGGTTCCCATATCTCCTGACATCTCTGCTTCCAAGGGAATCAAATCCAGGGCCTGGCTTTCCTGGTGGTCGTGGGTAAAGGTCTGGAGTGAGGCCTGTCTCTGTCTCTGGTCAGAGGACACTTCATTTCATAGCAAAACTGAGGCTTGTGTTGCCTCCTTCACTCCACTGTGTTGGTTAAGTAGCTTGTGGTGTAAGATTGAGGGACGTGCTGTCATTTGGCATCAGTTCAGGACACCACTCTCAGTTACCGTGGGGATAAAGAATTCCCTCCTGTAATGGGGGTCTTCCCTAGTCAGCCCAGATTGGGGGTCTCAGCAGACCTGCCTGCTGCCGTGTCTCCACAGGCCTGCTTTCCTCACGGCCACTTCTTCGGTCCTCCCGGCACGTGCCTTTGTCTCCTTTCTTGCTTCGTTTGAATCGGGTGGGTTTATCCAGCATCTCCTCCTCAGGGGTTCAGAAGTCGCACAGCCCAGCAGTCTTCGTGTGAGTGGTGGCGGGTCTAGCTCACCGACTCCGAGTTCAGTGTCTTGAGCTGCCAGAAGATTGGGCAGCCCTGGAGGCTGCTGAGACTCCGCTTGTTCCCTCAGCACTTACATCTTGTGATGTGTGTTCCGTATTTAAACAATCTCACCAGGATTGTTATTTTGTGGCCACTGTCTCTGCCTTCCACTCTCTCGCGTCCAATCTTCCGTTTGGGAGTATGTTGCAAACATATCCTCGTTCGTTTCCTGAGGTAAAGGTCTCCTGGTGACCACTTCCTCCCTTCTGGTGTGTCTGAAAATACCTTTATTTCACCCTCATTCTTGAAGGCTCTTCTCCGCAGGCACACGGCTGCTGGCTGTCGTTTGTTTTCTTTCATCTCGGTGGAAATGCCGCCCCTGTCCTCTGGCCTCCTCACTGTTGGGTACTTCGCTGTCTGTAGGCGCTGCTGTGAGGGGATTCTGCCTCTCTCCCGGCCCCCTGTGGGCCACTTTAAACATCACTCTTTTTGATCTTCTAAAGTTTTCAGTGTGTGGTGTTAGTTCTTTTTCATCTCTTTGGAATTACTGAATTTCTTAAACCTGTGACTTGGCATCTTTTACCAGTTCTAGAAATTCTTAGCCGTTATTGCTTCAGATATTGCCTGTGTTTTCCTCTCCTTTTGGGAATGTGATTCAGGATAGAACGTCTCGTCCGTCTTCTGTGTCTCTTAATCTCCCCTCCGTATTGTCATCATCGTGTCTCTCTGTGCTGGATTCTGTGTGATTTCTTCTCATCTGTCTTCCAGTTCACGAATGCCCCCTTCTGCTGTGTTTTATATGCTGCTGAACCCCTCCATGGATGGTTTGCTCTGTCCATTGAGTTTTACATTTTGATTATGAAAGTTTTTTATTTCTATAAGTTTTATTATTTTTTTCAAATCTGCAATGTCACTTTCTATAGTTTTTTATTCTGGGTATTCTCAAGCTCACCATTTTTGTCTTTAAACATAGTTTGTCGTCTATAATCCCAGCACTTTGGGAGGCCAAGGTGGGTGGGTCACTTGAGGTCAGGAGTTTGAGACCAGCCTGGCCAACATGATGAAACCCCATTTCTACTAAAAGTACAAAAATTAGGCTGGGCGCAGTGGCTCACACCTATAATCCCAGCACTTTGGGAGGCTGAGGCAGCCAGATCACGAGGTCAGAAGTTCGAGACCAGCCTGATCAACAGGGTGAAACACCGTCTCTATTAAAAATACAAAAATTAGTCGGGCATGGTGGTGGCCGCCTGTAATCCCAGCTATTTGGGAGGCTGATGCAGGAGAATCGCTTGTAACCGGAAGGCAGAGGTTGCAGTGGGCTGAGATTGCGCCATTGCACTCCAGCCTGGGTGACAGAGCGAGACTCTGTCTCAAAAAAAAAAAAAAAAAAACTTTGAATAATTTTTTATGATGTTTTATAATCAGGCAATTCCAATTCCATTTTTTCAAGTCTGTAGTCAGTCTGTAAAGGTTTTTTTACAGACAAGGTCTCACTCTGTTGCCCAAGCTGGAGTGCAGTGGTGTGATCACAGCCCCTGGGCTCAAGCCATCCTCTCGAGTAGCTGGGATTACAGGTGCACACCACCATGCCTAGGTAATTTAAAAAAAATTGTGTGTAGAAACAGGGTCTCATCATGTTGCCTAGGCTGCTCTTGAACTCCTGGGCTCAAACGATCCTCCCACCGTGGCCTCCTAACGTGTGGGGGTTATAGGTGTGAGCCTGAGCCACTGCACCAGCCTGTGTGGTCTGTTTTTAGCATCTGTTGTTCCTGCTGGTTCACCCTCCTGGCTCCTTAGTTTCTCATGTGCTTGGCTGGCTGTGGCAGTGTTCAGCTCGTTACGTTTGAAAAATTATTTGTAGGGGTTCCTAGATGCCAAAGACAAAGCACCTTCCTCCCGAGAGGGTTTGTTTCTGCTTTTGCTAGGGGGCTTTGGGTCTGTGTAGCCTGGGAGTGATCAAGTTCATAGGATGAAGTTCTGTGAACCTCCCAGGCAACAAGTCAGTGTAGGGCTATGTAGGGCTGATCGAGGGTCATGATTTATCAGGAAAGGTTTTTTTTTTTTTTAATATGATTATTCTGTATATTTTTGAGAGACAAGGTCTCGCTCTGTCACCCAGGCTGCAGTGCAGTGGTGCAATCGTGGCTCGCTGCAGCCTTGACCTCCTGTGCTGAAGGGATCCTCCTGCCTCAGCCTCCCAAGTAGCTGGGACCAGGTGTGTACCACCATGCCTGGCTAAATTTTTAAAATTGTTTTGTAGAGACAGGGTCTCACTGTGATGCCCAGGCTGGTCTTGAACTCCTGAGCTCAAACAATTCTCCTGCCTTGGCCTCCCAAAATGCTGGGGCTACAGGCATGAACGCCTGTGCCGGGCTCCATTCTGCGTTTTTCTCATTCTGTTTAACCACTTCCCCTGCAGTCTTCGGGGCAAGTTGGTTGGGACAGGCTTGCTTCTGGGCCTGACTCCTAAGATGTGGCCTTGTGGGGGTCTCCTGGATTCCTCACTCTGGGTGGGCTGGGAAGCTTGAGGCCAAACCTGCTGGTGGGGCAAGGGCTGTCGGCCAAGAGCGGCACTGGGCTTGGTGCTGCTCAGCCCCCAGGTCAGGCTCTTCCCTTGCCCTTGACGCTCTTCAGCATTGTTGTTTTTTTTTCTGGGACAGAGTCTCTCTCTTGTCGCCCAGGCTGGAGTGCAGTGGCGCGATCTTGGCTCACTGAAACCTCCGCCTCCTGGTTCAAGCAATTCTCTTGCCTCAGCCTCCCAAGTAGCTGGGATTACAGGCACCCGCCACCACGTCCAGCTAGTTTTTGTATTTTTAATAGAGACAGGGTTTCGCCATGTTGGCCAGGCTGGTCTCCAGCTCCTGACCTCAAGTGATCTGCCCGCCTCGGCCTCCCAGAGTGTGGGATTACAGGTGTGAGCCACTGCGCCTGGCCTCTTCAGCATTTTTCTTCGGTGTTTTCTGGCCCAGCGTTTGTGGTGGTTTCACTGGGCGCTGGGTCACATGGCCTAGCCCATCGCTGCTGGGTGGGGGCTCCTTCTCCTGGATCTGCCCTAATCAGGACTTGCCCGCTTCACTGGTGCCGCTCCCACCAAGGCTGCCACTCACTGTCCTCCCACCACCAACCCACCCGTCAGTTCTTATTGCCCCTCTCGCCCATTGCCTCTGGCACGAGCCTGGCCTGTGATGCTGCCCCCACACCCTCTTCTTGCCCACCCTCCACCTTCAGCCCCTGGTGGGGCTCCTCACCCCTGACCCCGGAACGGCTGGGGCAGCCCTGACTGCTTCTGCCAGACTCTCTCTGGGTGGCAGTGCTGTCTGGATCAGTGGGTCCTCTTCATCCACGTTTTCTGTTTTCTGCTCTCTGCTCTGATCCCACTCCGACTGCAGTCACCTGTGTGCCGCCTGCCTGTGGTCCTGGGAGCCCGAGGCCAGCCCGGCTGCCACATCCTGTTCTTCCTGCCTCCAGGTCTCAGAGAGGAGTCACTCGCCTCTTTGTGCCGCACCCACATCTAAACCGTGTAGAACAGGCCCCTGTGAGGATGGCCCTGGGGTCCCACATGCTCGTGGACTCAGTCCGGCTCTCCAGGGCCCCAGTCAGCCCTGGCTCCTGCCCTCCTGCAGCTGGGGCGACTTCCCACGTGGCACTCCTGTCCCACTTCCTGGGGCTTCCCACCCACTCTGAGCAAGATGCCAAGTCCCCACCGCCAGACCCTCCAACACCACCGACACCTCCCACAGCCTGGCCTCTGTGCGTCTGCAGCCACCGCCAGAGCCTCCAACACCACCGACGCCTCCCACAGCCTGGCCTCTGTGCGTCTGCAGCCACCGCCGGACCCTCTGACACCACCGACGCCTCCCACAGCCTGGCCTCTGTGCGTCTGCAGCCACACCCCATGATAGCGCTTGGGTCACAGGCCTTGAGGTGTTCCTGTGTCACCCAGTGCAGGTGTCTGCCTCCAGCCTCTGCACTTGTGAGACCTTCTCTCTGGAAAATTCTTCTCTGATATCCACGTGCTTCCCCATCTTGCCCTGAAAGATGGGCAGGGCTCCCCTCCTGCTGCAGCATCTCTGGGGCTGTCCACCTGTGGACACCCACTCAGTTCCTTTCCATCTTTGTCCTTGAGGGTCGGCTTCCCCAGGGCAGGTTCCTTGCTGGTAGCCCCCCAACTCTGGAGCACCGCAGGGAGCTCAGGGTGTCCGGTAAACACTTGCTGGATAAGGTCCTGAGTGCAGGGAAGACCTGAGTGTTGATTGTGTTAAGAGAAATGCAGCCATTCCCAGAGGCTGCCTGTTGCTGGCCGTGTGTTTGCAGAATTCCCAAGATATGCCCCCTCTGAGTCCCACTGCTGCTGTCTCAGGTGCTGTGTGGTTCTTCGACGCCTTCCCCTGCTGATCTGATGCTGGTGGTGACAGCAGGCGTGTACCTGCCGGGCGAACCCTGGGCTGTTTCTTGCAGTGCCAGCCCTTGCGCTCCTCGCGGCTGCCCAGCTCACCCCACGAGTCGGGCTGATGTTGCTGGTTTGAAGGGGGGCTTGGGTGGGCTGGGCTTGGCTCTGTGCAGTGCTTGACGTGCTGTGACCCGTTCCAGGCTGTCCAGGCTTTGCTGAGGTTCTGCAGACCTTCAGCACCTGCAAGGGGATGCTGGGCGAGATCCTGTCTGCTTTCGAGTTCATGGATGCTGTGTGCATGCAACTGGTCGTGCGTCATCTCCACCTGGCCAGCCCGGTACAAGGTACTGACCCCCATGCAGGGGCCAGCTGGTCCTGCAGCTCCTTCTGCACCTCTGGACACATGGGACGGCTCAGAGGCCCTGGAGGGGTGGAGGGTCCCAGGGCAGAACGTGGAGTGGCTGTTGGGCTCGTGTAAGAAAGCTGCTCTTAACATATTTAGGACAAAGAATGGGGTGCCCTGGTCCTGTGTAAGGTTTATAGTTACACAGATTTCCTGATCATCTGCAAGAAGGACGGGAAGAAACTAAGTGGCTATTTTTGGTGAGTGGGGAGACTTTCTTTCCATTTCTACTTTTCTTGGTTTTCCCATGTTGCTTTCTGTAAGCACGTTTTACTTCTATGCTGGGAAAAAAGCCAGTAATTTTGTCTGTGGAGGGTTGGAGTTTTTCACTGTGGCCCAGGCTGGAGTGCAATGTCACGATCTTGGCTCACTGCAACCTCCACCTCCCGGGTTCAAACGTTTCTCCTGCCTCAGCCTCCTGAGTAGCTGGGATTACAGGTACCCGCCACCACACTTGGCTAATTTTTGTATTTTTAGTAGAGACGGGGTTTTGCCATGTTGACCAGGCTGGTCTCGAACTCATGATCTCAGGTGATCCACCCACCTCAGCCTCCCAAAGTGCTGGGATTGCAGGTGTGAACCACCGTGCCTGGCCAAAGACAACTTTTTAAACCTCCTGAAAGTCAGCTCAAGCAGACAGCTGTGTGCTCCGCAGGCTGCCTGGGTCCTTCTTGGCCTCGAAAGATCAGTGGTTGCTATCACAGCCATTCCGCCCAAGCAGCCCTGATTCTTGCCCTGGAAGCCGGAGCCTCTGCTCACTCTGCCTTCCTTGCTTACTTCTAGAGAGTCCATTTTACGTCCTCATCGAGACTTCAGGCTCCAACGCAGGCCATGATGCTGAGAAGCTGGGCAGCTTCCTGGAGCACGCACTGGGCTCCGGCCTGGTGACCGACGGGACCATGGCCACCGACCAGACGAAAGTCAAGGTGCCCTATGTTCTGCTCACAGGTCCCCTCTCTGTCTGTCAAGTGCAGCCTTGTCTTGGGATGCCTGGAAGGGTCATTGGTGCAGCCTAAACAGTGCGGGGTATGGCTGAAATGTGACTCGGTTTCATGGCTTTAAGAGAGTAGCCTCTTTGGATGGAAAATGTATTCCTGGTGTCTAGGCCATTTTCATTAATATTTAAAAACTACTTCTTCCCTACCGTGTCCCTTCCCAACCCCATGCTGTGGGATGAGCACGGGGACTGCGCCATTGCCAGTCCCCCGCAGCCTGTGGTTCAGCGGCCAGTCAGCGGCAGCTGTACCTAGAGTTGTGTGGAATGAGTGG
Organism: Chlorocebus sabaeus; assembly: GCF_047675955.1. Lineage (NCBI taxonomy): Eukaryota > Metazoa > Chordata > Mammalia > Primates > Cercopithecidae > Chlorocebus > Chlorocebus sabaeus. The sequence continues at coordinate 129,292,508 of NC_132913.1, forward strand.
AGGCAGGAGGAACCCCTGGGGCTGTGGAGGCTTAGCCCGGATCCCGGGAGTCCTAGGGTGGCCAGTTTTCTGGAGGAAGGGGCCTTGACTGTGTTACCAGATTATTTGTCCTTTTGGACGCCAAAGGAAGGAGGGGCAAGGCCTGGGGCAGTGAGAGCCCTTGGTCACCATCACCGGGGCCTGGGCTGTGGGAGCCGTCGGTCATTGTCACTGGGGCCTGGAGTAGTGGGAGCCCTGGGTCACCGTCACCAGGGCCTGGGCAGGGGAGGAGCCCTCGGTCACCACCACTGGGGCCTGGGCAGTGGGAGCCCTTGGTCACCGTCACTGGGGCTTGGATAATGGTAGCCCTTGGTCACCGTCACCAGGGCCTGGGTGGGAGGAGCCCTCAGTTACCTTCACTGGGGTCTGGGCAGTGGGAGGCGCCCTCGGTCACCATCACCAGGGTCTGGGCAGTGGGAGGCGCCCTCGGTCACCGTCACCAGGGCCTGGGTGGGAGGAGCCCTCAGTTACCTTCACTGGGGTCTGGGCAGTGGGAGGCGCCCTCGGTCACCATCACCAGGGTCTGGGCAGTGGGAGGCGCCCTCGGTCACCGTCACCAGGGCCTGGGCAGTGGGCGCCCTCGGTCACCGTCCCCAGGGTCTGGGCAGTGGGAGGCGCCCTCGGTCACCGTCACCAGGGTCTGGGCAGTGGGCGCCCTCGGTCACCGTCCCCAGGGTCTGGGCAGTGGGCGCAGGCCTTTACTCGCGCTTAGTTGGTTCCAGGCTCGGGGTAGCCTGGGTGTTGCCCTTACCATACCCCCCTCACCTTTGCCGCCTGACTGTCCTGATTCCACTGCTTCTGGGGAAAACCGTGTCTGCTCCCAAGGGCTGGGCTGCGGGTGGCTGGGCTCACTTTTGTGTCCCGGTGCTCGGCCCAGGGGCATCCTCTGGGCGAATGGCGGCTGTGTGATGCCGTCTCTGTCGACTGAGAGGCATGATCAAGTGTGCGCCCTTCCTAGGTCTCTGCTGGCCTTTCCTGCGTTTGTCTAAGTGGACTGTGACAGTCAGCTCCCCTGCGTTGTGCTGCAGTAACAAGCAGTCCCCAGGCCCCAGTGACCACGTGAAGAGAGGCTCACCCTCCCTCGTGTTCTGTGTGGGTGATCGCTGTGGCTGCATCTGCTCCTGTGCCTTCCAATTCAGGGGCCCGGGCTGAAGCAGCTGCCTGGCCAGTCTTGTTTTCCCAGCAGAAAGAGCAGGACGGCCGCCGGAGCTTCTCTCAGCTTCTGCTCGGGATGGGGCAGGAATGTGAGCCCAACCACCCTTGGTGGTGCAGGCGGGGACCCTCGTCCCACACTGGCTGCTTTGCTGGGGTGGCAGTCATGCAGCCCCCCCACCATCCCCAGGAGGGCTATCCACACACCCTGGCTTCCACATATCAGCCCCCACGACCCCCACAAAGGAGGGCTGCCCTCGACACCTCCAACCTCCCTACCAGCTCCCACGCCACCCCCAGGCGGGCTGTCCCCCACGCCCCCAGCCTCTGCACATCATCCCCCACACCACCCCCAGGCGGGCTGTCCCTGACGCCCCCAGCCTCTGCACATCAGTCCCCAGCCCCTCCACAGCCTGGTCCAGTCCTAGACTTGTGCCTTGAACATTAATGCCCAGAGCCGGGCTCATGACCAGGATAGGGCCGGGCAGGGCTGGTCCTGTGTTCACAAAGTCACCTCCAGAAGCTTCCTGGGACAGGTTTGGGAGAGACCTTGCATGTCTGTCAGTACCTCGTTCCGGTTCATGCTCCACGGGTGGGTAATCTGGCCTTTGCGTTTTGCAGATAGCAAAACCACCCGTTCTTAGGTGTGCGGCCTGACAGGCTGACCCGGATACGCGCTTGTGTGCGGTTGACCCGGATACGCGCTTGTGTGCAGCTGCCCTGAGGCTTTTCTCTGCTATTGTCTGGCATTGGCAAGGCTGTGGGCAGGCCCTGAGCCATTCTTCTCTGCTTTCCACTTTGTGGTCTTTCCTTCTGGGAGCCCTGGGTTTTTGGACATGTTGAGAAAATGGGGCTTACGCAGGTCCAGCCGCTGCTGCAGGGGTCCTGTGTTTAACGGGGGACTCTCAGCCCTGCCCAGGCCCTGCTGTAGCCTCAGTCCACCTGAGTGGAAGCCACACTGGTCATGCCAGATGCCCTGGGCTCTTCTGAGTAGTGACCACGGCGGGTCTCATTGGCAATGCCTGTCCACCCGTCACTCAGCAAACCTGTTAGGGAGATGCCTCCTGTGCCGTGTTCCTGCCGGGTGACAGCAGTGACCAGGGCGGGAGAAGCCTTGACCCCTGAAACTCACACAGCAGAAGGAACAAGCTCAGCCCATGACCCCTCAGAGCCAGGAGGCGCCGGGGAGGAGGGCCGGGCCAGGCAGGGTCATGGGGTGTGCCTGGGAGTGCTGGGAGGGCTGGAAAGATGACCCTGAGGGGTCATTTCAGCAAAGACTTGGTGTGGGGAGCAGAAAGTCTGGTGCAGGAGCACCAAGGCCCTGAGGGGGCGTGTGCCTGCCATGTTCTAGAACCTTCCAGAGATGGTGGGCATGGAGCCAAGTGACTGAGGCGTGAGCAGGCAAGGGGAGAGCCCATCTTGTGGCCACAGGGACATACGGGGTGCCTGGTCTGATGAGGAGGTGAGAAGGCCCCGCAGGCAGGAAGGTGCCCACCAAGCCGGCCTTGCAGCCCTGCCCATGCTGCTGTGATGAAGGGTGCGTAGAAGGTGCGGTTGCTCAGGGCGTGGCGTGACCCAAGGAGGGGCTGATCTCACCAAACTAGCTCTAAAAGGTTATGCGAGGGGCCAGCCAGTGGCTCATGCCTGTAATCCCAGAGCTTTGGGAGGCCGAGGCCAGCTCAGTCTGGAGACCCAAACCCCGTGGCATTAGAGGAGTTAAAGACACACACGCAGAAATGTAGAGGTGTGAAGTGGTGAGTCCGGTCTCACAGCCTTCAGAGCTGACAGAGATTTACCTACATATTTATTAACAGCAAACCAGTCCTTAGCATTGTTTCTATAGATATTAAATTCATTAAAAGTATCCCTTAAGGGAAACGAAGGGATGGGTGGAATTAATTGCAGCAGGAACATGCGCTTAAGACACAGATCACTCAGGCTTTTGTTTGTGGCTTAAGAATGCCTTTAAGTGGTTTTCCGCCCTGGGCGGGCCAGGAGCCAGGTGTTCTTGCCCTCATTCCCGTAAACCCACAACCTTCCAGCTTAGGCCTTATGGCCTTTATGGACGTGTTACATTGCTGCAGAGATTTTGTTTATGGCCAGTTTTGGGGGGGCTTGCTCCCAACAGAGGCAGGAGGATCGCTTGAGCCCAGGAGTTTGAGACCAGCCTGGGCAACATGGTGAGACTTCAAAAAAATAAAAAATTGGTGGTGGGGAAATGGGGGAATTTTGGACACTGGCTAGATTCCTAGTGGTGGTGAGGAGTTGTTATTTTTTTAAGTGTGAGTGTGGCATTGTGGTTATGTCAAAAAAACAGAGTCTTTTTTCTTTTTTTGAGACAGAGTCTCACTGTCACCCAGGCTGAAGTGCAGTGACACAGTTGCAGCTCACTGCAGCCTCGACCTCCTGGGCTCAAGCGATCCTCCCGCCTGAGCCTCCTGAGTAGCTGATTCTACAGGTGCCCACCACCAAACCAGCTGATTTTTATTTATTTGTTTTTTATTTTTATTTATTTTTTTAAGACAGAGTCTCGCTCTGCCGCCCAGGCTAGAGTGCAGTGGCACAATCTCGGCTCACTGCAAGCTCCGCCTCCCGGGTTCATGACATTCTCCCGCCAAAGCCTCTGGAGTAGCTGGGACTACCGACACCCGCCACCACGCCTGGCTAATTTTTTGTAATTTTAGTAGAGATGGGGTTTCACCGTGTTAACCAGGATGGTCTCGATATCCTGACCTCGTCATCTGCCCGCCTCGGCCTCCCAAAGTGCTGGGATTACAGGCGTGAGCCACCAGGCCCGGCCGATTTTTATTGTTTTTAAGAGACAGGGTCTCCCTATGTGGCTCAGGCTGGTCTCAAACTCCTGGTCTCAAGTCATCCTCCTGCCTCGGCCTCCCAAAGCTCTGAGATTACAGGTGTGAGCCACTGCGCCCAGCCAAGTCTTTCTCTTAGAATTTCCTGAAATGATGGGGTCTCTGGAGGGGCAGGTGCTGGGCTTGAGCCCTGGGTGGGACCCTGCAGGGGAGAGGTGGTCCTGCAGCCCAGGGAGGATGGCTCTGTCTTCTTGTGGTGCAGATCTCCACAATGAAAGCTGAAAGCAAGTAAAAGCCCAGCAAACCACAGGCCAGTTGATCTGAGCCCCAGGATTTGGCCCCAGGTTCTGCTTCAGCCGCCAGCACCGTCTGTTCCTCTTCAGAATCCTTCCTCCCTCTTGGCCTGACCGCCGTGTCCCTCCTCCCCCATGACCCGCCCACCATGTCCTTCCCTCCCCCATGACCCACCCACCATGTCCTTCCCTCCCCATGGCCTGCCCGCCGTGTCCCTCCCTCCTGCCCCGACATGCCCCTTGAGCTGCCTGGGCCCTGCTGTCTTCCCGTCTGCCTGGGTGGCTCTTTGTGCCCCCTTCCCTACCCTGCCCTTCTCTAGTTCAGGGAGCGTCCAGGGCCCATCCTCATCCTCAAGGCCTTCCTGGCCCTTGCCACTCTGTGCCATGACATGACCTGAGGCTGCAGGGTGTGCGCCTCCCCTTCCATCATCACTGCCCCCCTCCTATGAGGTGTCCCGGCCGCCTGATTGCCAGAGTCCCAGGGTACTCGGTGCTGTCGTGGAGCCTGGAACATTCACTGTCCCGGATCGATTCCAGGGTCGGAGCCACACCTGGTCTGGGGCATTTGCTGTCTGGGATCAGAGCCACACCTGGTCTGGGGCATTCACTGTCCAGGGTCGATTCCGGGGTCGGAGCCATACCTGGTGAAGATACAGAACTTGCCACTGCCCTAACCCCGTGTGGTGTGCCCCCTGTCCCCGGGTGCTGTTCCCATAGCCAGCCCTTGTCTCATCTTGTCTCATCCTCTAGATGCTGTGGGCCCTGAGGGAAAGGATCGCAGAGGCGCTGAGCCGAGAGGGCTACGTGTACAAGTACGACCTCTCCCTCCCCGTGGAGCGACTCTACGACATCGTGACTGACGTGCGCGCCCGCCTTGGCCCACATGCCAAGCACGTGGTGGGCTACGGCCACCTGGGTGAGCGGCGCCCCAGGGCCACGGTCCTGCGTGTGCTGGGTGGTGGGCGCCATGGTCACCGTCGCCCCACCAGGCTGCGAGGCAGGGCAGATTGACCATGGTCTCTGGCTTAGCATATCTCCGGTAGACACTGGCAGGACCACGGTGTCTAACAGGGAAGGGAAAATCCTAATCATTGTCACACTCATTTTGAGTATTTTGGAAAAGACTGCCATTGTGCACTTTTGATGGCAGAGCACGTGGCTGAGCTTGCCAGAACATTCCGGGATCTTCACTGGGATGCATGGTTGGAGGGCATCAGCCTTAACCTGAGTCCAGGATGCGGGTCTCGGGGCTCCTCTCACAGGGCCCGGCCCCGAGGCCTTTGCTGTGCTTGATTCGCAGCCCCCAGCTGCTGCCACCCCTTCAGATGGGAGGATTTCAAAACCACATTCAGATCATTTTTTTTTTTTTGCAGAAAAATCATGCTTTAACATGCAAGCTGTTAATTCATAGGAAGAAAATGTTTCAATCCTATCAGTTCTTTTTTTTTTGAGATAGAGTTTCGCTCTTGTCACCCTGACTGGAGTGCAGTGGTGCAATCTTGGCTTACTGCAACTTCTACCTCCCGGATTCAAGCAGTTCTCCTGCCCCAGCCTCCCAAGTAGCTGGGACTACAGGCGTCCACCACCAGGCCTGGCTAATTGTTATATTTTTAGTAGAGACAGGGTTTTGCCATATTGGCCAGGCTGGTCTCAAACTCCTGACCTCCGGTGATCCACCCTCCTCAGCCTCCCAAAGTGCTGGGATTACAGGAGTGAGCAAGCATGCCCGGCCGTTTTCCTATCAGTTCTTGGGAGCTTTGGAGCGAGGCGTCTAAAAGGCCAGCTTATAGGGCAGGGGTGGGGTGGGGTGGGGGCAGGGCTGGGGGTGTGGAGCGTGTGGGGGCAGGGTGGGGTGTGGAGTGTGGCTTTAGGGGCTGACAGGTGCTCAGTCTGGCTTCTTCCCTGGCCTGGTGGCACTGGGGCCTCTGACCTGAAGCCTCCATCCACCTGCCAGTAAATGGGATTCAGATGCCACCTCTGGTTACAGGAGGGTCTAGGGTTTTGTGCGCGACGATAATAATATGTATTATGTATGAAGGGCCTGTGCCGTCCCAGGCATCATTCTGAGCACTTGATGTGGAGAAACTTCTCTGCACAGCAGCTTTTAGGACTGGTGGTGGTGCTTCCCTTTTACACACGTGTGAACAGGTTCAGAGAATTTAAGTAACTTGCCCAAAGTTGCCCCGCCTGCGGGACGGGTACTTCTGGAGGATTTGACATAGACTGGATGGTAATCTTCTGTGATAGGAAGGCAGGACTCCTGAATGGTAAGGGGGTAAGGGCTTGATGGGTGTGTCATCCAGAGAAGAGAGGTACGGGAGCCCCAGTAATTCAAAATATGACTTCGAGCCAGGAGGTTTCCTCCTCTGCAGGTAACTTCAGCCTCTCTTGGCTACAGATAAAGCAGACCATCTTGGTCAGAAATTGAATGAGCCCGCTGTTACTTTGTGAAAGCAAGAATGGGCCGGGCGCAATGGCTTACGCCTGTAATCCCAGTACTTTGGGAGGCTGAGCCGGGTGGATCACCTGAGGTCAGGAGTTCGAGACCAGCCTGGCCAACGTGGTGAAACCTAAAATACTAGGTGAAACCTAAAATACTAGGTGAAACCTAAAATACCGCCTCTACTAAAACTAAAAAAAATTAACTGAGCATGGTGGCAGGCACCTGTAATCCCAGCTACTTGGGAGGCTGAGGCAAGAGAATCGCTTGAACCCAGGAGGCAGAGGTTGCAGTGAGCCGAGATCGTGCCACTGCCCTCCAGCCTGGGTAACAGAGCGAGACTCCATCTCAAAAAAAAAAAAAAGTCTGGGCACAGTGGCTCACGCCTGATTCTCTTCTGATACTGTTTATCTTTTTGATTACTTCCACCATCTTTTCTTTTATTTATTCAACATATTAAATGTAGTTTAGGCCAGGCGTGGCAGCTTATGCCTGTAATCTCAGCACTTTAGGAGGCTGAGGCTGGTGGATCACCTAAGGTCAGGAGTTTGAGACCAGCCTGGCCAACATGGTGTAACTCCGTCTCTACTAAAAATAGCTGGGCATGGTGGTGGGCACCTGTAATCCCAGCTACTCGGGAGGCTGAGGCAGGAGAATCACTTGAACCCAGGAGGCAGAGGTTGCAGTGAGCAGAGATTGCACCATTGCACTCCAGCCTGGGCAACAAGAGTGAAACTCTGTCTCAAAAAAAAAAAAAAAAAGCAAGAATGAATGTTGAATTTTTAAAATGCTTTTCCTGCATCTACCATGGTGACCAGGTGCTTGTCTACTGATCCCTCTGGAGGCAGATGAGTCTGTGTTTCTGGGGTAGGCCCAGGGTGGCCGTCATCCTTTTTGTATCTTGCTAGATGAGTTTATGTTTGGTGTGGGATTTTGACAGGGGTCTTGGTGGGTGATTCTGTTCCACACTGTTCCTTTCTTCTGTCCATGCTGGATTTTGGTATCAAAATCATAACATGAGTATTATGCAGAACTTGCCAGTGGAGCTGTTTGGGCCTGGAGGTTTTTGCGGGGGGAGTATTTTAAAATTATAGCTCAATTTCTTCAATAGCTATGGGACTTTCTAGTTTTCCTTTCTTCTAGATTGGTTTTTCTGGGGTTTTTTTTTCCATATTAGCATAAAGTTGTTCAAATATTCTTTTGTTTTTGTATCTAGCATTTGTGGGATGCCCCCCACACCCTTTTCTTTTTTTGAGGGGACAGGGTCTCGCTGTCACCCAGGCTGGAGTGCAGTGCCTTACCACAGACTCGACCTTCTGGGATCAAGCAGGCCCGCCACACACACGCCAGCAGCCCTGGCTAACTAAAAAAAAATTTTTTTGTAGGCCCGGTTTGGTGGCTCACACCTGTAATCTCAATACTCTGGTAAACCAAGGTGGGAGGATCACTGGAGTCCAGTAGTTCTAGATCAGCCTGGGCAACACAGTGAGATCTGATCTACACTACACACATTTGTAGATCCAGAGTCATGTAGAGCCAGTTGTGTGGCCAGGCTGGTCTTGAACTCCGGGCCTCAAGCAATGCTCCCTCCTTCGCCTCTCCAAGCCAAAGATGACAGGCGTGAGGTACTGTGCCTGGCGTCATTTGCTGCTTGCATTATCATTTCTTCTTTGACCCACGAGTTATGCAGAAGTGTATTTCTTGATTTCCAAACGTGGTAGTTTTCTAGTTATTTTTTAAATTATTGATTTCTTTTTTATTGCTTTTTACCCAGGAAACTTGGCCCTTATCAGATCAGATTTTGGAAACTTGATCCGTGGCCAGCTTGTCATCAGCTTTCATAACCGTGGAGTGCTTGAAAACACTGTGCTCTCTGCAGTTGGTGGAATCAGTGTTTGTACAGATCCATCAGATAAAACGTGTACGTCGTGTGCTCATTCTGCATCCTGCTGACCTGCCACTCCCTGAGGGAGGTGTTAGAAATCCGCTGACAACAGACTCATCTGTTCCTCCTGTAGCTTTGCCAGTGCTGGAGACGTGGTCTTAGGGGCACAGGACATGAGGTTCATCTCTTCGTTCTGGGAAACTGAATCTCTTATCGTGATGAACTCACACTTTGTCTCCAGCATTGCCCGTTGCCTTGGTGTCTGCTTTGTTTATTACACAGTGATGCTAACTTTCTTTCATTTAGTGTTTGCCTCACGTGTTGTTTTTCCTCCTGTTACTTTCAGCTTTTCTATCCGTAATGATTTAGACGTGTTTCTTGTGGACGCCCCCGGACAGGTTTTTCGCGTGCTTGTTTGCCGTCTCGAATGAGAGTGTTTGGCTGCTGAGCAGGTCCTGTGGCGCGTTGTTTGGGTTTGTTTACTTCACCCTGCTCTTGGTCTCTCACTTCTTGTCTGTTTTTTTCCTCTGGTTTTTGCTCTTCTTGTGGTTTATGTTCTTTGTCATTTAGCTTTTTGCCATTTACTAACTGTTGGTGGTCGCCCTAGCAGCATAGCGGGCGTTTCTAGCCCTCTGGGTTTGAGGTTAATCAGAGTCACTATCTTCCTCCCAAACAATGTGTGATGGTGAATTCTCTGTGTCCGCTTGGCTGGGCCCTGGTACCCTCGTTTGGTCCAACTCCAGTCTGGATGTTTCTGTGAAGGCATTTTTTATGTGTGATTAACATTTAAATCAGTAGATGTTGGGTGCCGGAGTGAGTGGGCCTTACCCAGTCAGTCAAAGACCACAAGCGCAAAGGAAGAGGGGATTCTGACCCAGATGGAGACTCGAGCTGCAGCACCAGCTCCTGCTGGGATCTCCAGCCTGCTGACCTGGACTTCAGATTTTAGACTTAGCTCCCTCAGTCCCATGAATCAGTTCATTAAAATCAGTGTCTGTCATCTACCTGTGTCTCAGTGCGTCGCTCCGTCTTTCTCTGTATCTTCCTTTAAATATGTGTAATCTCACTCTCTTGCTCGCTCTCTCTGTACACACACATCCTGCTGGTTCTGCCTCTCTAGGAGCCCTGATGGCTGCACAGTGTGAGGACTTCAGGCCCCCGTCACTTTGGCTGTCGTTTTCCCCCCAGTTTATGGTCAGCCCCTGTATTTGCGGGCTTCACGTCAGATTCAACCATAAAAATAACAATACAACAATAAAAAAAATGCAACAATAAAAAATAAAGATGATGCAGCGTAACAGTGACAGACACAGCATTTCCATCGTACCAGGCAACGTGAGTAATCTAGAGGTGATTTAAAGTATACAGGAGGGGCCAGGCACGGTGGCTTACGTTTGTAATCCCAGCAGTATGGGAGGCCAAAGTGGGTGGATCACCGGAGGTCAGGAGTTCGAGACCAGCCTGGCCAACATGGTGAAACCACATCTCTACTAAAAATACAAAAATTAGCCAGGTTTGGTGGCACGTGCCTGTAATCCCAGCTGCTTGGGAGGCTGAGGCAGGAGAATCGCTTGAACCTGAGAGGCAGAGGTTGCAGTGAGCCAAGGTTGTGCCACTGCACTCCAGCCTGGGCAAAAGAGCAAAACTCCGTCTCAAGCAAAAAAAAGGATACAGGAGGATGTGTGTAGTTCATATGCAAATCCCACGCCATTTCCTGTCAGAGACTTGAGCATCTGAGGATTTTGATATCCGAGGGGTCCTATATCCAGGCCCCCAGGGACACTGAGGGGCACCTGCATGCTGTTTGGGGGTGTATTCTGGTTCTGCCTTGTTCAGCCACACATAACCCTGTCACCATGTTACTGTCCTGATTCTGCGTAGCCAGTCTGCACACAGCCTCTGCTTGAATCTCAGCCTCCAGAATTTTCCCTGGCATGGAAAAATAGGTGACGGAACAGCACAGGTTTTATTTGTCTGGAAATGATTTAGTTGATAAAAATGTCTTTTCCTCAGTGGATTTCAGTGGTTCTGGGTTGACAGTCGCTTCCCAGTGGCAGAGGGGAGCTTCTGTCCCCTCTTCGATGTCTGCTGTTGCCGAGACAGCCTCAGTGCAGGGCAGTTCCCTTCGGGGGAATGGAGGGGATCCGCTTTTTCTTTCTTTCTTTCTTTTTTTTTTGAGATGGAGTCCCGCTGTCACCCAGGCTGGAGTGCAGTGGTGCGACTTCGGCTCACTGCAGCCTCTGCCTCCCGGGTTCAGGCGATTCTCCTGCCTCAGCCTCCTGAGCAGCTGAGACTACAGGTGTGCACCACCACGCCCGGCTAATTTTTGTATTTTTAGTAGAGATGGGGTTTCGCCATATTGGCCAGGCTGGTCTCCAACTCCTGACCTCGTGATCCACCCGCCTCGGTCTCCCACAGTGCTGGGATTGCAGGCGTGAGCTGCCGCACCCGGCCAGCTTTTTCCTTCTTGCTGCTTTCAGCTCCTTCCGTCCGCCGTCTTTGGGGTTCTGCAGTTTCACTCTGGTGGGGCCGGGCGAGTGTTTTTTACCTGCCTGGCACTTGTGGGGCTTTGGGGTCTTCTTGGCTTTAGAAATTCCTCAGCCACCGGAGTCTCTTCAAACACCGTTTCTCCCTCCCTCTCTCCTCTTCCTGGAACTCAGTCCAAGCCCCCTTGTTTCTTGTCTACCGATACCAGGATCCCGTCTCTCGCATTTGGATGCTATTTGCAGTGTCTCCGGCTTGGCGTCCTCTGCTGTGTGTGATCGGCCGTCAGACCTGTCTGTTCAGGTCCACAGGCCAGCCATGATGCGTTTCACCTCCAGAAGATTGGCGTGGATATTTAAAAACTGCTTGGTCAGATTTTGTGGTTTTATATTTTTGTCTCTTATTTCTTTACATATGACACCGTTGTGTTCTGTGTCTGGAAATGACGGCGTCTGAGGTGTTCGTGGGTCTGATTCTGACCTTGCCCATGGTGGTTTGTCTTCTTGTGTGCATGTTGTTGGCATGAGCTCATGTTCGTTAGGTCTTTATCTGCAGGAATTATTTGAGGCCTGCAGGGGAGGTGGTTTGCTTCTGCAGTGGGTGGAGAGGGTGAGGGACTGGGGCCCCGCCCGGAACCTCTTTAATCGGCACGTTCTCAGCTGGGTTTGGGACCCGAGGCAGCGTGCGTTTCGGCTGCAGACCCGGGTACAGGCCATTGGTCGGGAATACAGTTGGGTGTTACTTAATGACGGGCATGCATCCTGAGAAATGTGTCATTAGGTGGTTTCGTTTTGCGCTAGCATCACGGAGGGCACTCACACCCAGATGGGACAGCCTCTTCCACACCAAGGCTGTGTGGTGTTGCCATTACCCCAGGTGACAGACCACAGCCATCATCCACGTAATGCCGGAAGCAGTTGTGAAACGGTGCTATGTGCCTGAACACAAAAGCTAATCCTAGAAAAGGGACCATAAAAATACGGTATAAAAGGTAAGAATGCCACACCTGTGTAGGGTGCCCATCACGAGTGGGTCTCGCGGGACTGGAGGTTGCTCTGGCGAAGCCGTGGGTGAGGGGTGAGGGATTGCAAAGGCCTAGGAAATGACCGGACCCTACTCTAGACTTTATAAACACTGCACACTGAGGCTACCCTAAACTGATATTAACAAGTAATTGGCCAGGCGCGGTGGCTCATGCATGTAATCCCGGCACTTTGGGAGACTGAGGCAGGCGGATCACCTGAGGTCAGGAGTTTGAGACCAGCCTCAACATGGAGAAACCCCATCTCTACTAAAAATACAAAATGAGCCGGGCATGGTGGCCGGTGCCTGTAATCCCAGCTGCTCCCAGGAGGCTGAGGCAGGAGAATTGCTTGGACCTGGGAGACAGAGGTTGCGGTGAACCGAGATTGCACCATTGCACTCCAGGCTGGGCAACAAAGCGAAACTCTGTCTAAAAAAAAAAAAAAAAAAAAAACAAGTAATTGTGCTACAACATGGTGACATCATAATTAAGGTGATGGCAATTTTTCAGCTCCATTTTAATGTTATGGGACCAACATCATCTCTGTGGTCCGGTGTTGGGTGAAACGTTGTTATGAAGCGTGACTGTATTCACATACTCTGGACTCCAGGCACGTGGCTCACACTAATCTCAGCACTTTGGGAAGCCGAGGTGGGAGGACTGCTTGAGGTCAGGAGTTCAGGACCAGCCTGGGCAACATGGTGAGACACCCCACCGTCTCTGTAAAAAAAATAATTAGCCAGACGTGGTGGTACATGCCTGCAGTCCCAGCTACTCAGGAGGCAGAGGTAGGAGGACTGCTTGAGCACAGGAGGTTGAAGCAGTGAGCTAGGATCGCTCTACTGCACTCCGGCCTGGGTGACAGAGGGAGACCCTGTCTCAAAAAAACAAAGCGAAACGAACCTTTTCTGTGGATGTGGTTTTTCTCTTTCACAACCAGTCCTCCCTGGGCAAGTCCCTCCCTCTCTGGCCTGAGCAGGCGTCTGTGGGGACTGGGAGGGGTGGGGACTGTGGGTGGGGTCCCTGCTGTACTCCCTGCCTCAGGTTTGTTCTCGCAGGGGTGGAGAAATCTTTTTCTATCTACCCTTTCTAGTTCCCAGCTGGGATGGACCCTGCAGCTACAGGCAGATTCATAGGACAAATATGGAGGCTCATCCACATGCGTTTCATGTCTGCTTGGGAGTGACCAGGGAATGAGGGATTCTCAAAGAGCTGGCTGTGAATTCAGGCCCATGTGGTGTCCTCAACAAACAGTCAAGTTTTAGGGACGTCACATGACAGGACATGGACTGCGAGTCTCCGGGAGGCATCTTGGAGGAGGCAGGGAGGTGGCAGAGGACGGCTGGGCCTGAAGCTGCCTTTACGTTTGTCGGTTCTGGTGGAGGGAGGGTCTTTGCCCTTGTCATCCCTGTGCTGCTCTTAGGCAGGACCTGAGTCGGGGGAGCTTTTCTTGGGTCTGCCGCTTCTCGGTTGCCTTTGTGGGAAAACAGCCCCCACCCCAGCATGGCACAGTTGGGGGTGGTGTGTCCCGGTTTACCTCTGGGGCTCCTCCTCAGTGTGCAGCTCTGCGTTAAAAGCCACTGGTCTCGTCTGGGCAGCCCTCGAGCTGGTTTCTGGCTCCCTCTCCTGCTGGCCCGGAGGTGGGGCGGGATCCTCACTTGGCTCTGACCTTGGCTCTCCCCAGCCTCTTCTCTGAGCCATCCCCTTGTTGACCTCTGAGGTCAGAAGAGGAGGTTGTGCGTGGGGTGGGCCAGGACCAGGGTGTGCTTGGAGAGCCACCACCCTGGGGGCTCAGTGTGGGGTGAGGGGACCAGAGAGGAGGCGGCTGGGAGCCAGGGCTTTGTCTGCAGCGGGCAGTGGCTGGGCAGCTCCAGGGGAGATGTCCGTGGGGTGGGGGCATCCAGATAGCCCTGGGCGCCACTGCGGACCCCTCCGTCTGACCAGGTGCTGGGGGTACAGACTGGGAGACTGGGCTCTTCCAGGTCAGGAGGGAGGCAGTGGCAGGCAGGCCATGCGGTTGCTCATGTGCTCACTCTCCGCCTGGGGAGATGGGAGCCCTGGGCAGAGGGAGTAGGAAGAGGCGGGAGAAGGTGGGGAGATGGGAGCCCTGGGCCGAGGGAGTAGGAAGAGGGGGGAGAACTTGGGGAGATGGGAGCCCTGGGCAGAGGGAGTAGGAAGAGGGGGGAGAAGGTGGGGAGATGGGAGCCCTGGGCAGAGGGGAGTAGGAAGAGGGGGGAGAAGGTGGGGAGATGGGAGCCCTAGGCAGAGGGAGTAGGAAGAGGGGGGAGAACTTGGGGAGATGGGAGCCCTGGACAGAGGGGAGTAGGAAGAGGGGGGAGAACTTGGGGAGATGGGAGCCCTGGGCAGAGGGGAGTAGGAAGAGAGGGGAGAACTTGGGGAGATGGGAGCCCTGGGCAGAGGGGAGTAGGAAGAGGGGGGAGAAGGTGGGGAGATGGGAGCCCTGGGCAGAGGGGAGTAGGAAGAGGGGGGAGAAGGTGGGGAGATGGGAGCCCTGGGCAGAGGGAGTAGGAAGAGGGGGGAGAAGGTGGGGAGATGGGAGCCCTGGGCAGAGGGGAGTAGGAAGAGGGGGGAGAAGGTGGGGAGATGGGAGCCCTGGGCAGAGGGGAGTAGGAAGAGGGGGGAGAAGGTGGGGAGATGGGAGCCCTGGGCAGAGGGGAGTGGGAAGAGGGGGGAGAAGGTGGGGAGATGGGAGCCCTGGGCAGAGGGGAGTAGGAAGAGGGGGGAGAAGGTGGGGAGATGGGAGCCCTGGGCAGAGGGGAGTAGGAAGAGGGGGGAGAAGGTGGGGAGATGGGAGCCCTGGGCAGAGGGGAGTGGGAAGAGGGGGGAGAAGGTGGGGAGATGGGAGCCCTGGGCATAGGGAGTAGGAAGAGGGGGGAGAACTTGGGGAGATGGGAGCCCTGGGCAGAGGGTGTAGGAAGATCGGGGAGAACTTGGGGAAAGAAGCAGGGAGAAGCCAAGGTAGCAGCAGCCCCAGAGGAGGGGTCAGCACGTCCGGGGCGGGTGACATGAGGGTGAGGCTCAGCCAGTGGTCTGAGGGTTGCTAGGGAGGGGATCTTGGGAGGGGCTGTTGGGGGAGGAGTGGGGTTCTGGGGGCTGCCCCGCCCAGCCTGACCTGTGTACCTTTGTCCCTCCAGGAGATGGTAACCTGCACCTCAACGTGACGGCGGAGGCCTTCAGCCCGTCGCTCCTGGGCGCCCTGGAGCCCCACGTGTACGAGTGGACGGCCAGACAGCAGGGCAGCGTCAGCGCAGAGCACGGCGTGGGCTTCAGGAAGAGGGATGTGCTGGGCTACAGCAAGCCACCCAAGGCCCTGCAGCTCATGCAGCAGCTCAAGGCCCTGCTGGACCCCAAGGGCATCCTCAACCCCTACAAGACGCTGCCCAGCCAGGCCTGACAGCCGCTTCCACTGCTACCAAGGCTCGCTGGGGGTCAGCGGATGGCTCTCGGGCGGGAGCGTTGGCAGTGGCTCTGAGTGATGAGCCGGCAGTGGGCGGGGGACCAGGCACCTAGTCGGAGGGACTAGGAGCCCGCACTGGGGAACTGCTGGACGCAGGCCCTCGGGCAGGAGCATCTAGCAGAGCGGGGAACGCGGCAGGCTCCCTCCTTTGCAGGGCGAGGTGGGGCCTCTGCGGCCATCCTGGACGGGTCAGGGTGGAAGTGGGGCTGGGTCTCACTTGCGTGGTGGGGGTCCCTGGCTCCACCTTGCCTGCTGCAGCCTAGGGAGCTGGCACTGGGTGGTTCTTCCGCCTATTTGCTGCTGGTTCCCCGGGCAGTACGTGGGCAGTGGGGGGCTGTGGGCAGGACCACGCAGGCGTGATCGTGGGTTGCCGAGATGACCGGAGCGCTATGGCTCTGCCGAATGGAGCCAGGTCCCTCAGGCCGTGGACGCCCGCGGGAGGGGTGACTGTGGCTTGTGTCTGGGCCTGAGTGACAGGAACGTGTCATTTCCCCCGTCTTCTAGAGGCTACCAGCTGGGAAGACAGTTATCAGGGCGAGCTGTGCTCTGAGTCTCAGGTTCTGCTTCTATGAAGAACGTGGTGCTGCGGGCGAGGGCCCCGGCGCGGACGGGAGCCACTGCAGAGTGCGTTTCTGCTCGTCAGCCGCCCCGGGTAGCGGATGGGCTGGGCGATGCAGCTGGACGCACATCTCTTTCTGTCGTGAACGTCCAGTAAAAGTCTGAATTGGTTACAACCTTCTCTTTGCTTCTGTTACTGGAAATCATCTTGCGAAGCCCGTCATGAAGGGCCTGTGCATCCCGTTTACAACCCCCGGACCCCTGGGCCATGGTGTGGCTGGGCCTGACGCTACTGTGACTGTCACTGTGCCCCCTGTCCCCATGCACTGTCCTGGTGGCAGCTGAGCTCCCACCGGCTGCACAGGGCAGGCCTGGGCATGGAACGGGCACCTTGTAACCCTTGGTGGTCCTGGAGGCCCTCAGTGGCTGTACCTGACCAAGGTGGATCCGTGGGCCCCTCCTGTCTCCATGGGCCCCTCCTGTCTCTGTGGGCCCCTCCTGTCTCTGTGGGTGTCTAGGATCTTGGATCCTGCTCAGAGGGGGAAAAGCACCTCCGACCCACCGCCCTGCAGAGCCCGCCTGCCCAGCCGGGGTCTCTGTGGACCAGCCACATCCTCCTGGTGGAGGTTCTCGGGGGGTGGGTGGGGGCCTTCGTCCAGCATGATTTTTTTTTTTTGAGACAGGGTCTCACTCTGTCACCCAGGCTGGAGTGCAGGGGTACAGTCAGCTCAGTGCAGCCTCAACCTCCTGGGCTCAAGTGATCCACCTCAGCCTCCTGAGTAGCTGGGAAGTACAGGTGTGAGCCGTCATGCCCAGATAATTTTTTTTTTTTTTGAGACAGAGTCTCACTCTGTCACCCAGGCTGGAGTGTGATCTCGGCTCACTGCAAGCTCCACCTCCTGGGTTCATGCCATTCTTCTGCCTCAGCCTCACAAGTAGCTGGGACTACAGGCACCTGCCACCACACCCGGCAAATTTTTTGTATTTTTAGTAAAGATGGGGTTTCACCATGTTAGCCAGATGGTCTCGATCTCCTGACCTCATGATCCACCTGCCTCGGCCTCCCAAAGTGCTGGGATTCCAGGCGTGAGCCACCACTCCTGGCCATGCCCAGATAACTTTTAAAATTTTTTTGTAGAGATGAGGTCTCCCTGTGTTGCCCAGGCTGGTCTTAAACTCCTGGCCTCAAGCAGCCTCCCACCTCAACCTCCCGAAGTGTTGGAATTACAGGCCTGAGCCTCTGTGTCCAGCCAATCCAGCATGCTTTTAAGGCACAAATCGGGCACTTTCATGCCCCTCACGCTGGCCCAGCAGAACCAGTGGGTTCCAATGCCTGAGCTACTCCCTGCTGTGCCTGGGGGCACCTAGGGCTGTCCTGCCTCTCTGGCCAAGGCCCAGCTCTGTCCCTGGACTGTGGCTACTCTTCTGCCATCCCAGCCTGGGTACCCATGGGCAGCCCTACAGTATCTGTTGCACAGAGCAGAACTCAGGCTGCATGGCTGCCTGACACAAAGCCTCACAGCATGTGCCCGTGTGCCCGAGGTCAGCCAGTAGCTCCTGCCCTTCCCTCTGACCTCTGGTTGGGGGCTGGCCATTTTTCCGCTTGTTCCTCCAGCTCTGCTGCCGGGCACGTGGTCCCTGCTGGGTAGGCTGCAGTCCAGGGTGAGTTGCTGACCTTCTGACCCTGGCTGTGCACCTGCCGTCCTGTCCCGGGTGGCTGCTACTGGCCCAGGGGCGGCTTGGGGGCTTTCAAGTTTCTGCCCATGCTGGCCGCACAACCCCACATCCCACCCCTGGGTAGGGACCTGTGATTCTCAGACCATCGCCCTCCTAAGGGCCCCCTTCGCCCTGGCCATGGTCTAAATGCTCACTCCTGTTGTTGGAGAGGCCAGCCAGGTGACAGGGAAAAGCCCAGAGCCCCAGGCTTCCTGTGAGGATCTGGGCTCAGCACGGGCTCTGGTACAGAGACCTGGCCTCGCCTGCTAAGGGACACTGGCTGGCAGTGCCTGCAGAAGGCGGAGGAGGAATTCCTCCCTCTAGTGCTCTCTGGACCCTGGGAGAGCAGGACCCCTGTGTCCACACTGCCTGCCGCCGGGCCTCTGGGGACTGGGGAAGCAGACACAGTCCCAGGACTGTTGTGGGAGGAAGAGGCTGTGGCTGCTCCTTCCCAGGGATCTGGCTCCAGGAGGCTCCGGTGACCATTGGGCTGGAGCAGACCAGTGCCAGGCACGTCCTGCCAGTGCCAGCCCCGCCGCCAGCCATGGGCACTTGTTCCTGGAGCTCCGTGGCTGGGTCCCACCGTCTCCACTGCTGCCTTGCCCTGCCATGTTCACCTCCAGTTTATCCAGCAATGGGGAGGGGCTTCTTAGAACCCCCTCAGGCTTTCCTTTTGTGCCTTTAGATGACGTGAAATACAGCACAGCCAGGCAAAGCAGGTGCCAGAGACACCTGGCTGGTCCGAGGAACGGTCTCTCTGCCGTGAGGAAAACCCACACCGCGTGGTGGCCGGGAGGCCAGGGGTGTTCGCATGCCGGAAACCTGTTGTGTTTCTCTATCTAACAGGAAAATCTGGTAAGACCCGGTCACATCCAGGCGGACTGTGTGCCTCGCGGGTTAACACATACTGCGAGTGACTGACGCGGGAGAGCTCGGTGAATCTGCGTGAGGCCGCTGGCCTTGGTGCCCCGGAGACAGCTCCCCCAGCGGCCACGTGACGGGGATGCGTGTCTGTGGTCAGGTGTGTGCAGAGAGTTCCGCACCGCCCAACCTCCCAGCCGGAGGCTCTGACGAGACCTGCGTCCACACGGAAGGAGCAGTGCAGAGCCCAAGTGTGTGGGGAGGAAGGCGGGTTCTGACCCCGTTCCTTCTGCAGGGGCTCCGGCCAGGCTGGTTCTGACGGAATTCTGCAGCGGCTCCAGCCAGGGTTGTTGCGATGGGGGAGGTGCTGAGGGGGGCCTTTGTGTTTGGATTAGAAACTGGCGATCGTCACATTAAGACCTCTAAGCTGCTGCAACGTGAGAAGATGTTACACAACCAGGGCCCCTGGGCTGAGGCGGAGCAGGGGGCCAGGGGAGTGGCGGGAGGGGCCCCAGGCAGGGCCAGAGCTGCCTGTGTACAGCAGGGGAGAGGGGAGAAGTTGCGGGCCTGGTGGTCTCAGCCCCAGGGAGAGTGCAGCGTAGGGGAGGACACTGCCCGTCCCTTCACTCCCCCAGGACGGCTGGCCCCTGGGAGAGCCCCTGGGGGAGCCAGTTTCCTATTAGCAGAAGGGCAAGTGGTTGGGATCTAGGGGTGTCTGACGGTTGTGGACTCAGGGCCCAGAGGAAGGGTTTGGGATTTGGGGCTCCTGTGACCCCGCAGGTCCCTGAAGACGTTCATTAGGACCCTGGCTGTGTGGAGGTGTAGGGTCCAGCCCTACAGAGCTTAGCGGGTGTTTTCCCTGTGTGTGGAGATGAAAGATTGTAATAAATAAAGACACAAGATAAAGAGAGAAAGAGAAAGCAGCTGGGCCCTGGGGACCACTACCATCAAGACGTGGAGACCGGTAGTGGCCCCGAACGGCTGGGCGCGCTGATACTTACTGCATCCAAGACAAGGGGGCAGAGTAAGGAGGGTGAGTCTTCTAAGTGATTGACAAGGTGAAGTCAGTCATGTGATTACAGGATGGGGGCCCTTCCCTCTTCAGTAGCTGAAACAGAGAGAGAAGGCAGATACGTCAGCGTTTACTTCTCTGCACTTATAAGAAAGATTAAAGACTTTAAGACTTGCATTATTTCTTTTACCGCTATCTACTACAAACTTCAAAGAGGAAGCAGGAGTACGGGAGGAGCATGAAATGCAATGAAGAGTAATATTAAAAGCTAATGATTAATAATGTTTATAATAATGATTGATAATTGTCCATGATCATCTCTATATCTAATTTGTATTTTGACTATTCTTATTCTAGCTATTTTCTTTATTATACTGAAACAGTTTGTGCCTTCAGTCTCTTGCCTCAGCACCTAGGTGCTCTCACCCACATGGAGGCAGAGGTGGCAGGCGTGCAGGGCAGCGTGCCTGGACCCAGATGGCAAGCACATCACTGACCAGTGACCAGGGCTCTGCCCACCTGGCCCGGCGCGTTGGCCCCCTCACTATGCAGCTTCGCGCTGGCTGCTTTCCTGAGTCATAAGGGTTTAGGCCCTGTTCTGCTGCCTCTGAGCGCCTGTGACCTGCCAAGGCCCCTACCCTCAGCCTGGGTCCCTTGGGGTGCCACTGACTGTCTGGGACCCTGAGGCTGCCCGTGTGGTAGGTGTGTCCACCCCTACACCCACCCAAGCAACGCAGCGGAATGAAAAATAATGCCTCAAGGAACTGGTCCAGGGCTGGGAGCAGTGGCTTACGCCTGGAATCCCAGCACTTTGAGAGGCCGAGGTGGGAGGATTGCTTGAGCCCAGGAGTTTGAGAACAGCTTGGGCACACATGGTGAGACTGTCTCCATAAAAAATTAAAAATAGCCAGATGTGGTGGCATGCACCTAGAGTTCCAGCTACAGAAGGCTCTTACAGGGGAGGAGGGACAAGCCTGAGCTCAGGAGGTCGAGGCTACGGGGAACCCCAGGTGATTGTACCACTGTACTCCAGCCTGGGTGACAGAGCAACACCATCTCTCAGTAAAAATAAAAAGGAGCTGGTCAGGGAGGCCTAGAGCAAATAGCTGCTAGAATGTGGCACTGCCCAGGGCAGGGAGGGCTGGGGGGCCTTGAGGTGGACCAGGAGCCCGAGTTGAGGGTTGGGGGCAGGTGGAGGGGCCGGGAGGCCCGGGGCTGTCTTAGGAGAGCCCTCCTGACCCCTGGACTCTGGGCCGGGTTCCTCCTGGTGGAACATCCCAGACCCGAGCCCTCCCGCTCACTTTTCCTTGGACGTACATGCAAGGAGCTGCGGCAGCCGTCTGCCCCCAGGCTGAGGCCCCAGGACAGGCCCCTCCTCGCTTTGGTAGTGGTGAGACCCAGGGCGGGCGCAAGCCCTTGGCAATGCTCCCAACACTGCCCCTTGGACCTCAGGGGTGTGGGGAGGACAGACCAGGGCAGGACCCAGGAGGCCATAAAGGTAGGTGGGAGTCACGGTCCTGGCAGCCCCCCATTCAAGGGCTCTGCCCTCCTGTACCCACCCCCAGAGGGGGAAACTCGAGGGAGCATGGGCCCTGTCTCCCCACCTGCCCTTCTGGGAGATCAAGAGTTGCTGTGAAATTTCTAGAACAGTGCCCGGCCTGGCGGACGGGCATGGAGGCACCTCCTGGGTGTGCCCTGGTGTGGCCTGACAGGGCTGGAGTCCTGTTGGGCTGTGGGCAGGTCCTCAGATGGCCTCCCGGCTCCTGCCTCACCCCCTCCCCACAGGCCCTGTGCCAGCGGCTGTGAAAACAGAGGCCAGGAAGCAAGGTGATGCTCCCTTTGTTTCTGGCAAAGCATGTGGCACCTGGAGCCACCTTCCGGATTCCTGGCCCTGGGGCCCTGGGGCCCTGGGGACGGAGGGAACGGGGTGCACAGTGGCCAGGGATGTTCAGCGTCACCGGTGGAAGGGGTGAAACCCGTTCTTCCTGGTGGTGAGGGTTTGTGCCTTGACTCTGGAAGACAGAGACTGTGGAGCAGGGTCCACTTCAAAGCACAGGGCTGGGGGCTGCGACCTTGGCCCTCTGTGGACAAGGGAAAGGCGGGTGGCCCTGGACTGGTGAAGGACTGGCCAGGAGGAGTTCTGTAGGGGCCCCCCTCCTGCCAGCCCCCAGCCCACAGTTGACCACTGCCTGCCCTGGAGCAGGAGACTTCCTTCCTGCTGCCCCGACCTGGGATCTGACACCCAGAAGCCGACTCCATCCTTTGTCTGTTCTGTTCTGAGGCCACCCCTGCCCCTACCTCCAGGTAGCCCTGGGCTTGCCTGCCCACCCGCCTGCAGTGTCGGCTGAAGAGGGTAACATGCTTGCGCCCTGCTGGCTGCCCCTGGCTGCTCCCTGGCGGCTCCCTGGTGGCGCCCCAACTGTGCCCCGCTGGCCTTGGGTCTGGTGGGCGTAGCCCTCCTGATGGCACCAGGTCACACGCTGGAGCATGTGGGCTCGCGATGCTGATGGAGGCAGGTTCCTGGGCATGTGGAGCTGTCCCTTACATGAAGCAGCTGAGGGGCCTCCGGCCAGCCCCCCCTACCCCAGGGGTTAGGGCTCTGCCATGGGGGTGTGGGCATCTGCTCTGACAAACGAGATGTGCATTTGATTGGTGTTCCTGAGTCACCATGGACCAGGCAGGCTGCCACAGCAGCTGATTCTCAGTGGGGAGCTGGGGCCGGGCAGACACCCTGACTCCCTGGGGCTCCCAGCAGGCCCACCCCACCCCCGCCACTGGCAACAGGCAGCCTCCTCCCTCTGGCTGCCGGGCCTCTGTCCCTTTCCCAGCCTGGGGCTGGGGCCACCGCTCCACGCCACACTGCACTGTCCTTGTCTGCCCCAGCAGAGGGTGAAGGTGGCTGGTGGCTGAGGACCCCCTGCCCAGGCCCACACTTCTTGCTCAGGTCCCATAAGTCGCTTGGGATCTGGAGAGCTGGGACTTTGACCTGGGAGGGAGGCACCTGGCCATGACCCTCAGGCGTGTGTAGGGAGGTGCCTGGCTGTGACTCTCAGGCCGTGACCCTCAGGCGTGTGTCCCTGGCAAGTTGCTGTCCACCGGCCCCGCCGTCTGTAACACGTGGCTCGGCCAAGGTGATTCCGGGGTAAAGACCCATGAGGCGCCATCTTCTTTGTTCCCAGGCTGAGCCTGTGGTGCCCTGGGCAGGGTGGGTGGAAGAAGCCGCGGGGAGGCCTCCTTAATGGTGGAGTGAGCGCCCACGTGGATGTCTCTTGACGGTGGAATGCAGAGGGCGCAGGGCGTGCCGGGTGGAGAGCTGTCCAGCCATGCCAGCAAGGCCCCGGCGTCCCTCCCACCTGCCGTTAGCACCAGGAGCTGCTCTGCTGGCCCCTCCCGCAGACTCGGGCTCTGGAGGTCTACAGAGCAGCCAGGAGGGTGATGCCCAGGCAGGGTGGAGGCGTCAGGCCCCTGGGTTGCAGGTGGAGGTAAATGGGGAAGGGAGGCCGGGGGTCTCTGGGCCTCTCACCAGCAGCTGCCCAGCCCAGGGTCTCTGATACCAGGGAGTCCACGTCTGCTCGGTCCCTCCTCTGAGCCTGTCAACCCACCCTCATTCCTGCCTCCGTGGCTATGTGGTCTGCACCCACCCGAACCAGGCACTGGCTGGGGCAGGGAGGCTGCCTTGGGCTGGGGCCAATCCCGGAATCCAGGCTCAGTTGGCATCAACAGGGAGGTGTTATGGGAAGGTGGAGAACTTGGCGTGGGAGGGCATGGCGGCCACCAGGGCTGGTGGGATGGGGCGAGGGTGGTGGTGACTCGTGGCCCGTAGCTCTGAGGAGCATCTGGCTTTCCTGTGGATTCGCTGTAGCACCTGGTCACAATGTTGCAGCATTTCCCTGGCTGCTTGTCTCTGAATTAATATCTATTTCCTGAAGAGAGAAATTAATTTTCATGCTGTAAAATCTAAACAAATATTTCTATTTATTTTCCACTCCTGTTGTCCTGTTTCAGAACTTATTGTCCAGCCCAAGATTTTAAAAAGTCAGATTTTCATTTGGTGTGAAGCAGGCTCAGGAGGAGGAGGGGGAGGAAGAAGAGGGAGGAGGAGGGGGAGGAGGAGGAGGAAGCTGGGGACTCGGGCTGGGCTTTCCTTGCTCATCCTCACAATGGTTGCAGGGCCCACTGCCCTCTCGTCTGCGTCAGGTCCTGAGTTCCGAGTCCAGAAGCCCTCGCTGTGCTGTTGGAGCCCACCAAGCCTGTCCCCTGTGGGGACAGCTCCCTCCAAGCCCCATTGGGGGATGGACACTGAGGGTGGGGCAGGGGAGCAGGGGTAGGTCCCAGGCAGGTCCTCCCAGGGCCTGGTGAACACAGCGGCCCATCGAGGTTCCCCAGACTCCCTCAGCCAGTTCTTCCCGAGAACAGAACAGTTAAGACCAAGCCCTCTGATGGAGGTGCGGGGAGAGGGCGTGGCTCCCGTCCCAGGAGGCAGGTGAGCTTCTGGGGATTCCAGCTCACCTGTCCCACAGCCGCACCCTGCCTGTGCCTGTGCCCCGGGGAACCCAGAGCCGGCAGGGGTCGAGGCGGTGGGACCTCGGGGGAGCTCAAGCCTCGACTGTCCCCTCGCTGGAGGCTGGAGGCCAAGATGATGTCAATGCTGGGCGGCTTGCAGAGGTAAGGGGGGCAACTGGGCCCTCCCAGGTGGACAAAGCACGTCATCTGTGGCTATTCTGAGAGACTGACAGGAGTGGGTTTTGTGTTTGTCTTTCAAAGGAAGTGACTTGGATTTGGAGGCTGTTCCTAGTCAGGCTTCCCTGAATTCATCTGCCTTGGCTTCATTTCGGACGTAGGGGGCCCCTCCTGCCCAGGCCTGGGGCTGCTCCTGGGTATTTGGGGGTTCTGGGATGTGGGGCCCAGTGAGGAAGCTGTCCCCCAACACTGTGGCATGGAGATGCTCGAGTGTCCAGGTGATGGCCGGAGGGCGAGACCTGCTGGGCTTGGGACCTCCCAGTCTCAGTCTGCGGCTCAGGCCTGTGGCTGGGCTGTGGTGGTGGGAGTGCCGGGCGCTTGCTGGACCGCTGGTCATGTGTGCGCATTAGGATGCTCCCGGGGCTTTGGGTGGTGAGGGAAAGCTGGGCTGGGCTCCGCTGTGCTGTCTGCCTTCTATAAACAGAGGGGAGGTGGATTTCTTCCCAGTTAGGTTTGAAGGGGAGGTGGGTGTAGCTAGGAATGCCTTGCATTTTCCTTCTCCTGCTCACCATCCTGTTTGGGGTGATTCCAGGGCAGTTTGAAGCCGTTCCTGTGCTCACAGGTCCCTGCCTCCCTGGGGCCTGTGCCGCCATGAATTCAATCACCTTCCTTTAAAGGGTGACTTAAAATCAGCTGTTGGGACACTGGCCAAGGACACCCCGTCACAGGGCTGAGAGGTGTGGGGCCAGCTGCCTGGCCTGGACCATCCTAGGTGCCCCCTCCTGTGGAGGTTGTGGCCATATTGTGAAGAGGCCCAGGGCCTCGGGAATCAGGCTCACTTGATTAGCTGGGGCCAAGCTGAGGCCCCTCTGGCTACCCTGGGGCCCCCTGAGGTCGGCCAGGGCGGGTGTGCCTGACCCCAGCTGAGACTCTGTGGGTGAGACCTGGGCAACAAGAGTGAAACTACATCTCCAAAAAAAAAAAAAAAAAAACCCACACCCACAAACAGTTTAATCTCAATATTTTTTTGTTTTCTTTCTTTCTTTCTTTCTTTTTTTTTTTTGAGAAGGAATCTGACTCTATTGCCCAGACTGGAGTGCTGGAGTGCAGTGGCACGATCTTGGCTCACTGCAAACTCCGTCTCCCGAGTTCACTCCATTCTCCTACCTCAGCCTCCTGAGTACCTGGGACTACAGGCACCCGCCACCACGCCTGGCTAATTTTTTGTATTTTTAGTAGAGACGGGGTTTCACTGTGTTAGCCAGGATGGTCTTGATCTCTTGACCTTGTGATCCACCTGCCTCAGCCTCCTGAAGTGCTGGGATTACAGGCGTGAGCCACCACGCCTGGCCTCAATATTTTTTTCTAAGGAAATCAAAACTTAATAATAATATGACAACTTGATCATATAAATTTTTTTTTAATGTAAATCCTCTTATTGTGAGTTACATAGACCTTTCATTTCATGTTTGGATTTTCTCGTTTGTCCTGAACTTCCCTCCATCTTAAACAACCAGTCATTTTATTCTAGGACTAAATTTACCATACAAGATTCTTTCTAATATGAAATTATTTCTTTTTAAGCTTTCTTACCATAAAAACTCTTTATTTTTATAACTTTCTATCTTGTTTCATACATAACCTTTAAATAAGCTTTGAATTAGACAAAAATTATTCACCTTTTTAAAAGGATGCCTTGTTTTTTTAGCAAGAAAGTTTTCCTACAGTATATTTTTATTGGAAAAATACCCAAATATGAAATATCTATTGTCTAATTTAATATAACTTTAGATTCTAAATTATGACAAGTTTGTCTACAAGTATTTATCCTAATACCTGTACCTATTTTATTTTAATCATTTACTGATTTATGAAAACTGTGATATTCATCATTTAAAGTTATGAAACTGCCCTTGCAGAATTATAACTGAGACAGTAAAAAACATCTGCCCTAACTCCATGTTGCTTCTAACCTCCAGGCTGTCCTTGTTCATTCCTGGGTGGAGGCTGAGCTAACTTTGGGAGGAACAAATTTAGTTTATAGTTTAGCTTTGAAACAAAAATGATAAGAGTCCTTTCCCAAAACAAACCTCCTTACTGCCTGTGAACTAGACTGTCTAAAACCATAGGATTAGAAGTTATGGTAATCTTACTAAATTCAAGCTGTAGCTATGGATCATTAAACCAATATTAATGTCTTCTTTTGTTTTTTTTTTGAGACGGAGTCTCGCTCTGTCACCCAGGCTGGAGTGCAGTGGTGCGATCTCGGCTCACTGCAAGCGCTGCCACCTGGGTTCATGCCGTTCTCCTGCCTCAGCCTCCCGAGTAGCTGGGACTACAGGCGCCCGCCACTACACCCCGCTAATTTTTTGTGTTTTTAGTAGAGATGGGGTTTTACTGTGTTAGCCAGGATGGTCTCGATCTTCTGACCTTGTGATCTGCCCATCTCAGCCTCCCAGAGTGCTGGGATTACAGGCGTGAGCCACCGCGCCCGGCCTAAAGTGTTCTTTATTAAAGATTATACAAATAGAGACTATTCTGTCTTGGGCTGCGTTTATAGTTTTGTAACTTTTATGCCAAATTTTGACACCTTGTAGTATTTGGCAGGGATAAGTATGAAATTGCTCGATTAATCAATGCAAACAAAAATGGATGCTGGCAAATTCTTAGGACGTTTCTAGTATTATTTACCAATAATTTAAAATCCAGCTTATTAAAGATTTGACTTAAGTCGAGTGAACTTGAAAAGGCATTTGACTAGTTTTTTTCCTTAGTATCTAAGTACTTTTATTTTTTAAGCCAATTAATTGAGCTCTTTTATGTATTTTTACTAGTGAAACATTGTGTACACAACACATAAATACACAGACGTATTAGGCATGCGGAGAGAAGTACATCTTCACAGATTTACAAAGACTTTTTCTTTCTTTATCTTAGACTTTCAGATTCTTAATAACCTGTTTCAGAACCCTAGGCAGTTGTTAGCTAGAGTCTTAAATTTGCACATTAAAGGAAACAACTCAGGTGAAAATCAAATAGCAAAATTTACAGCATATGGTATGGAGAGAAAAAGTCTGGTGTGCTAGAGGGAGATTAAAGATGGATGCCAAATCAAACATAAAATTACAAAAATCCACCATTGGATTACATAAGGAGACAGATTTTATTTTATTGAGACAGGGACTACCCATCTTGTAACGGGACCTCCGAGCTCTGGGCAGAGCCCACACTGAATCCTGGATTTTCAAAAAGGGAGAATTATTGTGGGACTAGATCGTGTGATGCTTTTACAGGGCACTTAATTTTTTTTTTTTTTTTAAACAAAGACATTTCTAAGTGTCTAAACTACACTCTTCTGTAAAAACCCAAGAGTACCCTCTGTTTCAAATAGCTATTTTAGTCAATAAAGCAGGTAACACAATACAAAAGCAAGCAGTTTAAAAGCTAAGACAGGCTGGGCGTGGTGGCTCATGCCTGTAATGCCTGCATTACACACACACACACACACACACACACACACACACACCCTTGGATGTTAGCTTTTAATTAAGTTGACTTTAACCATTGAGCTCCTTTAAAAAAATATTTTTAAATCTCATTACCATATTTCACCTGGGACAAATTGCTGCTGTTTCATAAATACAGACATTGCCCTTTCAATTTGGTCTGGCTAGCAAAAAGGTGGTCTTGTTGTGTAAATAAAGTCCCTTTAGTGGTCAAAATAAAAAGCATTTCCTCTTTTTTTTTTCTTTTGACTGGCATCTTTCTCCCCCACCACACCACCTTTTGTGTGTGTGTGTTTGGGGCTGAGCGGGGCGGGGGGGACCTTAACTGTTTGAGAGGCCTTGTTCCCAGTAATTTGGAATTTTCTTCAGATTTGATAAAGTCAGATAGAGTTGGTCAAACCCAATGGGAAAAAGATTGAAAAAACAACAAAAACAGAGACAACAACAACAATAACAAACAATTCAGTAAAACAAACAGTCACACAACTTATATGATTACTGAGTGCTCTAATGGTAAGGAGAAATTAAGACCAGCTGGTTGATAACTTTAGCCAAGACAGAACCCCAATTCGGCTACTTACCTAGGGATGGGTCTCAGGCTGAAGATACTCTCTACCATCTTAGAAGCAGGAAAAAAAGAAAAACCTCATCTTCCCTGTTGGAAACAAGCTCAAACTCCATAAAGGAGTTACCTACCTTCCATCATCACGGAAGCAGGAGAACTTGCCTTCTTTGTTGGAAGCAAGTAAAACTCCAAAAGAACAGGGAGTTGTACAGCAAAAGAAACTTTAGATTTTGACCAAATTTTGGGAGATCAGGGATATTTTGGAGGGGGTGCTCCCAGACCTCAGCAAATTGTCCTATTGGTTTGAGCCATAAAGTTAGCTCATGTCAGTACCAAGCGCTGATAGGTTTGCCAAAGGTCAGGGGCATCTCCCGCAAGAGTCCCTCCGTCGTTACCGAAATGCAAACCCTGAAAATTTGAGATAGGTCTACAAAAGGAAAGTATCTTGGGCTCCCGAAATCACTAAGCTAAAGCAAAATGTCAAACTGGGAACTGCTTAGGGCCAACCTGCCTCCCATTCTCTTCACAGTCTCCCCTCTGATCATTGAGACAAATGCATATCTGACTGCTTCCTTCAGAGAGGCTAATCAGAAACTCAGAAGAATGCAACTGTTTGTCTCTTACCTACCTATGACCTGGAAGCCCTTCTCCACTTCCAGTTGTCCTGCTTTTGCTTCCAGTTGTTCCACCTTTCCAGACCAAACCAATGTTCATCTTGCATATGTTGATTGATGGCTCATGTCTCCCTACAATGTATAAAAAAAAACCAAGCTGTGCTCTGACTACCTTGGGCACATGTGGTCAGGACTTCCTGAGGCTGGGTAACAAATGCGTATCGTCAACCTTGGCACAATAAACTTTCTAAATTAACTGAGATGTGTCTCAAATTTTTAGGTTCACATTTTGGTAACCACAGAGGGATTCTGACCTTTGAAAAACCTCCTACGGTGCTTGGTACTGGCGTGAGCTAACTTTATGGCCCACATCAACAGTATAATTTGCTGATGTCTGAGAGCACCCCCTCCAGAGAATCCCTAATCTCCCCAAATTGGTCAAGATATAAAGCTTATTTTGCCTTACAACTCTTCTTCCTTTTTTTTGGAGTTTTACTTGTTTCTAACAAGGAATGCAAGTTCTCCTGCTTCCACGACGATGGAAGGAAGGTAACTCCTTTATGGAGTTTGAGCTCACTTCCAACAGAGAAGATGAGTTTCTTTTCCTGTTCTAGGACGGTAGAGAGCTGTTTTCAGCCTGAGACCCTTCCCTAGGTAAGTGAGTGAACTGGGGTTCTGTCTTGGCTCACGAGACAACCAGCTGGTCTTAATTTCTCCGCACTGTCAGAGTGCTCGGTGATATATTGTTGGTTTTTTTTGTTGTTGTTTGTTCTTGTCTTTCTCTCATTGGATTTGACCAACTCAGCCTGACTTGGTCAAATCCGAGTGAGAATTCCAAATTGTGGGTAACAAGGCCTCTCTAATTTGGCTAAAATTCCTTGTAGCTGCAAAGGCGGAAAAAAGATCAAACATAAAAGCATGTGTTTGGTTTCTGTGTTTGCTTTCTGTCTTAAAAAAAAAAAATTGTTCCTCCATTTACTTTTCTTCCATCCTATACCTCCTTCCCCCTTTGCCATCTGCAGTACCAAAGACTCTAGAGAAGACTTCTAATGACTTGAACCCCTTAAAGAATTCAGAACAAAGGCCCCACTCACCCCTTTATGGGTGTTCTGTCTTCATTGCGGAGTTTCAAGAGTCATGGGCAGGTTCTTCTTAGGGCTAAAGCTCTGTTTTCCTGTATTGCATGACCTGACCTCTTTGGCTTTGGGGGTACCATAGATGCCCTTGCACTGTGAGAGGATTTGGCCTCGGTGTGTATAATGGCGGATGAGCACTACAAAGCTACGGGTGGCTGAGTACAGTCTACAGGAAGTGGTCTTGGCTGTTCTTTTTTTTTTTTTTCTTTTCTCTCCTAGGAGGTGGTTGTTTAAGGATCCTAATTCTAGTTTGGAGATGCATTCTAAAGGGTCTTCTCTATTGCTTTTCTCTCAACATTAATCTCAGTTTGGTTTGTCTGTGTGCATTTGTGTGAGGAACTGAACTGTTGTTTTCATAGGTAAATGAGAGACTGAGTTTTTCAGCTCTAAAGAGAAAGGGTATTTGCTTCTCCCAGCCAAAGGGCCCCTGGGTGACCAGGGGGCCTTATGGGAGTATCTAGGGAGTTGACCCCCCTGTGATGTGCAGCAGCCCTTCAGGGAAATCCCCCCAAAAGTTAATTTAAAAATAGTTCATCCAGGAAACGCATATAAAGGCTGATCACCCAGCGTTTTGAGCCCTCTCTGAGGTCATAGACCTCTGGAGAGAGAAACTGAGACTTATAAGAGGGCAGAAATGACTCAGCGGTGACACACTGTGGAGTCCTGCCCACAAGCAGCACACATCAATCCACCACACACAAACCTAGGCCACAGCTCAGTTCCTCTTTTTGAGACAAAAAAGCGGGAAACAAATAATCCCAGAATGAGGAGAAAACACAGAGAATGATCCCCTTTTGAGCACTCTGTAGGTTTTAAGGCACATCTACTTGCCAGAGTAAAATGGAAGTAATACGGTCTTTGTGCACATTTACATTAAGGAAAAAAGAGCCCTAAAGTCGATCCCAAACCAACAGAGTTCCTACATCCCCTTTTCCCCTGTTTTCTTTTCTACCTGCTTTAAATCTGCTATTACCTTTCTACTGAGACAAAAACCACTGTTTTGATCTAACAGGTCTTTTTTGCAAGCCAGTGAACTTATATTTATCTCACGGCTAAAGTACTGAAGTAAAAGCTATAGAATCTTTGTGTGTGTGTATGAGTGATGTATATGTTTATGTGTGTATATAGTTGAAGACCTTTATAATAGACTTATATAATTTTATGTTCAATTGGCAATTAAGTCTGCTTTAGTTTCCCTCTAGCTCACCAGACTTTCTCTTCATATCTTACTATGTAAATTTTGCTATTTGACTTTCATCTGAGTTGTCTCCTTTAATATG
Source organism: Chlorocebus sabaeus (assembly GCF_047675955.1). Taxonomy (NCBI): domain Eukaryota; kingdom Metazoa; phylum Chordata; class Mammalia; order Primates; family Cercopithecidae; genus Chlorocebus; species Chlorocebus sabaeus. The sequence continues at coordinate 129,324,041 of NC_132913.1, forward strand.
CAAATTTAAGGGTATTTAGCTGACAACTGCCTTAGGGTTGTGAAACAGGTTATCAAGAATCTGAAAGTCAGCCAGGCATGGTGGCTCAAGCCTGTAATCCCAGCACTTTGGGAGGCTGAGACGGGCGGATCATGAGGTCAGGAGATCAAGACCATCCTGGCTAACATGGTGAAACCCTGTCTCTACTAAAAAATACAAAAAACTAGCCGGGCGAGGTGGCAGGCGCCTGTAGTCCCAGCTACTCGGGAGGCTGAGGCAGGAGAATGGCGTGAACCCAGGAGGCGGAGCTTGCAGTGAGCTGAGATCTGGCCACTGCACTCCAGCCTGGGCAACAGAGCGAGACTCTGTCTCAAAAAAAAAAAAAAACAAAAAAAAAATCTGAAAGTCTAAGATAGGGAAAAAGTGGCGTTTATGAATCTATAAAATGTACTTCTGACTGGGTGTGGTGGCTCACGCCTGTAATCCTAGCACTTTGGGAGGCCAAGGAAGATGGATCATATGAGGTCAGGAGTTCAAGACCAGCCTGGCCAACGTGGTGAAACCCTGTCCCTACTAAAAATACAAAAATTAGTGGGGCATGGTGGTGGGCACCTGTAATCTCAGTTACTCAGGAGGCTGAGGCAGGAGATTTGTTGGAACCCGGGAGGCAGAGGTTGAAATGAGCTGAGATCGCGTGCCATTGCACTCCAGCCTGGGCTGATAACAGTGAGACTCCATCTCAAAAAAAAAAAAAAAAAAAAAAGAGAAAAAAGATGTACTTCCATCAGCATGCCTAATATGTATATGTATTTATGTGTTGTGGTGGTGTGTGCACAATGTTTCACTAATCTAAGTAAATGAGTAAAATAAAATAATTGGGGAAATATAATAGGATAAATACTTGTAGACAAACTTGTCATAATTTAGAATCTAAAGTTATATTAAATTAAAAAATAGATATTTCATTGTTTGAGTATTTTCCAACAAAAATATATTGTAGGAAAACATTTTTGCTGAAAGAAAAGGTGTCCTTTTAAAAGGGTGAATAATTTTGGTCTAATTCAAAGCTTATTTAAAGGTTATGTATGAAACAAGATACAAAGTTATACAAATAGCGAACTTTTTGGGTAAGAAAGCTTAAAGAGAAATAATTTCATATTAGAATCTTGTATGATAAATTTAGTCCTAAAGTAAAATGACTGGTTGTTTAAGAAGGAGGGAAGTTCAGGACGAACCAGAAAATCCAACCATGTCATGAATGGTCTATGTAAGTCACAATAAGAGGATTTATGTAAAAAGAAACAAAAAACTTTTATATGATCAAGTTGTCACATTATTATTAAATTTTGGTTTGCTTAGAAAAAAAACTGGGATTAAACTTTTTTAAAACTAAGGTTATTGCATCCGTGTATCTCTCTATATGTGCTTTTAAAGTACTTCTGACATGAGTTACAGGACTTTGACTCCCGCATGTGAAAAGGACACCAAGTCCTGCTACATTTTCAACACTGACAGTAATTAAAGCCCCATCTTCTGGCCTGATAGAAGATGTCAATCAAAATAAACTGCATTCTTGAAACACAGAGTCAGAAATTAAAGGTATTCAACTCCTTGGGGCCAAGTGTGGTAGCTCATGCCTGTAATCTGGGCACTTTGGGAGGCTGAGGTAGGTGGATCACCTGAGGTCAGGAATTCAAGACCAGCCTGGCCAACATGGCAAAACCCCATCTCTACTAAAAATACAAAAAATAGCTGGGTGTGGTGGCAGGCACCTGTAATCCCAGCTACTTGGGAGGCTGAAGCAGGAGAATTGCTTGAACCCAGGAGGTGGAGGTTGTAGTGAGCAGAGATCGCACCATAGAACTGCAGCCTGGGCAACAAGAGTGAAACTCCATCTCAAAAATAAACAAATAAGTAAATAAATAAATGAATGAAAAACAAATTTAATTGACTTCATGCTGTTTTTATTAGGGTTTATTGTTTGGAACATTAAATCTCCTCTCTCAAAGAAGGCTTTTGCCTTTTTTGAAATCCTTGAGTTACCACTTTGGTTAAATGGATAATCCAATTTGTGATATCAAGTGTTTTAAACCTTTGATATTTGGCAAACTTGCAAAATCCAATTATAAATTATGTCTTTTTCTGACTTAATTAATCCTTTAAGACATTAGGTTCTCTAAAGTCCAACAATGACATAGTTTAGCTTATTTGGTATAAAAATTATACAGGAGGTATTGTCAAATATGAAATGGTATTTGGTTTTCTTCAGGCTGTGTTTGTATAAATATGATATTGGTATGTGTTCCAAAATTATGGGAAACTCCTATAATTCTGATATAACTTAGTATGCTTTATCAATAACAATTATAATTATTATGTTAAATTACTGTGTGCCACAGAGAAAACAAATTTCTTTGTCAATTGTGTCTTTGACTATGGTTGCCCTAAAACTTTTTGTCATCCATGGGCATTTGTTTTCTTGTTTTGGTCCTCCTTAGATGGTGGTTTTGTAATCTGCTATAGAATTCTAACAGGTGTTCTTAAATATAGAATTCTGATAACTTTGGAGATTGTGGCATTAGAATAGAGAAAGAAACTTTCCAGAGTCTCTTGGAGAGTGGAAATGTTCTTGAATATCAAGCAGAACAGGAGTTAACTGCGTAAACTGAACTGATAAAAGACTAAAGAATCTTTTTGACCTTTGCTTTAAACATTGCTGATTCTTTCTTTTGTATTTTTCAGAGCTGAGAAAACTTTTCTTTTGAGCTATTGACAGCTTTTTACAATTCAGTATACTCCTATGAACAAAATTTGGGGTATATTTGTTTCTCTTGAGGACTAAGCTCTGATTTTGTATCTTGCCCAAATTCCTATCTAAGAGGTCTGGGGAGTCATGTCCTACAAACCATAAATTCTCATCAGATGGGTTTTATTTGACCCTGTATATCATGACTTACTTCCCAATCTGACTCTGGCATAACAAGGAAGAAAATAAAAATGTTTTACCCCAAAATATATTTCCTTACCATACCTTGAAATTGCCCTGCAACGTCTCTTATGGGAAAAATTCACATTCTATAGAGAATCACCTTTCTCCTTTGTTTTCCTTTCTTCTCAGATCCAGGAGATCATCAACTAAGAGTTAGGCATGCTTTTAGGTCTGATAAGAAACATTTTACAACCTGCTATCTCTCTGAAGTCTGCTATCTGAGAGCTCCCTCTCTGCACAATAAAACTTGGTCTCCACAATCCTTTACTTTAACCTGAACATTCCTTACTGTTGATCTCAGGCCTTCAGATAAACTCAATCAATTGTCATCCAGAAAATATTTAAATTTCCTTATAGCCTGGAAGCCCCTGCTTTGATTTGTCTCACCTTTCTCGATCAAACCAATGTAGTTTCTTAAATGTATTTGATTGATGTCTCATACCTCCCTAAATATGTTTTAAACCAAGCTGTACCCCGACCACCTTGGGCATATGTTCTCAGGACCTCCTGAGGGCTGTGTCATGGGCCATGGTCACTCATTTTGGCTCAGAATAAACCTCTTCAATTATTTTACAGTTTGACTCTTTTCTTTGACACTCTCTACCTGGTTTCCCCAGAATTTGGAAACTATTTGTGAATATTTTTAATTTATGGGAGTACAGTTATTTATATAAGTGCAATAAGAATCTGTTTTCATTTTGCAACAGGACACAATTGGAGAAACTGGTTATTGTTCTAAGGCTTTGACTGGAATCATTTAAGGAATCAAACTTGACTTATGGAGCCAATAAAAACCCGTTGGAAAAACTGGCCTCATACGTTTGTCTACAGAGTCCCTGTACAGGGTTCCTGACCTGTGGCAAGAAAAGAATGTCACTTTCTGACAGGTCCAGGAGCCCCAAGTTTATCCTGGAACCTCAAGAGATGAGGATCACTCAACTTATAGGTATTTGATGGCACAAATTCGTGGCTGGGCTCGGCTTTAAAAAAGTCTTATCTGAGATTCCTCCTATGGAACAATGTTCCATCAAAGCCAATTTAAAAGCCTATGTAGGCCGGGCACAGTGGCTCACACCTGTAATCCCAGCACTTTGGGAGGCTGAGGCGAGTGGATCACGAGGTCAGGAGATTGAGACCATCCTGGCTAACACGGTGAAACCCCATCTCTACTCAAAATACAAAAAATTAGCCAGGTGTGGTGGTGGGCGCCTCTTGGGAGGCTGAGGCAGGAGAATGGAGTGAACCCAGGAGGCGGAGCTTGCAGTGAGTGGAGATCGCGCCACTGCAGTCCCAGCCTGGGCGACAGAGCGAGACTCCGTCTCAAAAAAAAAAAAAAAAAAAAAAAAAAAATTAAAAAAAATAAAAGCCTATGTAAAAAGTAATTATTCTTGCTGTACTGTATGCAAATAATTAGGCCAGGTACAATAAAGCAAACCAGTCTTACCATGATTTGTCTTTAGTGAAAATGGGAAACTGGAGAGAGAAAAATTATGTTTCAAAACTATGGTGCACCTGTTTTTAGATTCTAGTCTTGCCTAATGTTTTCAATTTTTATTATTTTCTACAGTTTGGACCTAATTCTAATTTTCCTTGGCTACAAGTCTTCAAAATAATGTTTGCAATTTTTTTTCCTTCACTTGCCCCCTCCCCATTTTTCTGTTTTCTTTTCTTTCTTTTTTTTTTTCTGAGATGGAGTTTTGCTCTTGTCACCCAGGCTGGAGTGCAGTGGTGTGATCTCAGCTCACTGCAACCTCCGCCTCCTGGGTTCAAGCAATTCTCCTCCCTCAACCTCACTAGCAGCTGGGATGCTACCATGCTTGCCTAACTTTTGTATTATTAGTATTATTTAGTAAAATGGGGTTTCACTATGTTGGCCAGGCTGGTCTCAAACTCCTGAACTCAGGTAATCCACCTGTTTCAGCCTCCCAAAGTGCTGGGATTATAGACATGAGCCACCACACCCACCCACCCCCCTCATTTTTCCTAATTTGGAGTCACTAAAACCTAAGCTGTGCTTTCTTAAAGCCCTGTGAACTGAAGCCAGACAACTTAAACTTCAGAAGAAAATAGCAGCAACCTATTTATGTACATAAGCTACTTCCATACCCATCTACCGATGTATGGACTTTAAAGTTATGTGGCCTATACAATTTTTGCAGGATTATTCTTTGGTTTGTTGTTGTTTTTCTTTCTTCCTCCCCCTATTTTCTCTTCCTAGGACGTGAGACTTCACAACTTGCTAAAAATGAGCTTTCTTAATAACTCAGGACCTTCCCATCTAGGAATAAACCATCCTAGTCGTGAGAGATCAGACGAAACCTGGGAACAGACTCATTTTCTTCTAAAATGCTTTCTCCAAAAGATTTCAAAGAGAAAATGGGGGAAATGTGAAAGGAAATTATCTGGAGCCCCCCAAATCACTGTAAGATAAAGGGAGGAGTCAAGCTGGGAACTGCTTAGGGCCAACCTGCCCCCCACTCTCTTCACAGTCTCCCCTCTGCTCACTGAGATCAATGCATATCTGACTGCCTCCTTTGGAGAGGCTCATCAGAAACTCCAAAGAATGCAACCATTTGCCTCTTACCTACCTATGACCCGGAGGTGCCCTCCCCACTTGGAGTCTTCCTGCCTTTTCTTCGAGTTGTCCCGCCTTTCCAGACCGAACCAGTGTTCATCCTGCATATGTTGACTGATGTCTCATGTCTCCCTACAATGTATAAGGCCAAACCGTGCTCTGACCACCTTGGGCGCACGTCATCAGGACCTCCTGAGCCTGGGTCATGGGTGCGCGTCCTCAACCTTGGCAAAATAAGCTTTCTAAACTAACTGAAGCCTATGAACATCCCAAATTTGAGACAGGTTTCAGTTAATTTAGAAAGTTTATTTTGCCATAAAGTTCATCCATGTCCAGTGAGCTGGTCAGAAGGAACTGCAGGGGGATGTGTGTGTCCGTGTGTGTGTATGTGTGTGTATGTGTGTGTATGTGTGTGTGTATTGTGTGTGTATATACATATTGTATATGCATGTGTGTGTGTATGTATATCTGTGTATGTGTATTGTGTATGGATATGTGTGTGTATTGTGTGTATGTACATATTGTGTATGTGTGTATATGTATGTGTGTATTGTGTATGTGTGTACGTATGTATATGTGTGCATATATGTGTATGTGTGTATATGTGTGTGTACATATTGTGTGCATACGTATTGTGTATATGTGTATGTACATATTGTGTATATATGTGTGTATTGTGTATGTGTATTGTGTGTGTGTTGTATGTGTATCATGTATTGTGTATGTGCATATTGTGTATGTGTGTATGTATGAAGTGTGTATGTATGTACATATTGTGTATGCATATGTGTATATGTGTATATGTATGTATGTGTGTACTATGTGTATTGTGTATTGTGTGTATGTATGTAGTGTGTATGTGTGTATGTACATATTGCGTATGCATATGTGTATGTGTGTATATGCATGTATGTGTGTACTATGTGTATTGTGTATTGTATGTATGTAGTGTGTGTGTATGTACATATTGTGTATGCATATGTGTATGTGTGTATATGTATGTATGTGTGTACTATGTGTATTGTGTATTGTGTGTATGTGTGTATTGTGTGTGTATTGTGTGTGTGTTCGTGTATTGTATATTGTGTGTGTGTATGTACATATTGTGTATGTGAGTACGTGTGTATATGTATGTATGTGTGTATTGTGTATTGTTTGTGTGTATGTGTGTGTATGTGTGTGTATTGTGTATGTGTGCATATGTATTGTGTATGCGTGTATGTATGTGTGTGTATGTGTATTGTGTGTATGTATTGTGTATGTGTGTATGCATATCTATGTATGTGTGTATTGTGTATTGTGTGTATGTGTGTGCATTGTGTGTATGTGTGTGTATTGTGTATGTATGTACGTATTGTGTATGCGTGTGTGTGTATGTGTGTATATTGTGTATGTGTGTATGTACGTATTGTGTATGCATGTGTGTGTATATGTATGTGTGTGTATTGTGTATGTGTATTGTGTATTTTGTGTGTATGTGTGTGTATTGTGTGTGTTTGTATTGTGTGTGTGTGTGCGTTTAATCCTGGAGTGTGAAAAACCATCGCCATAAGAATTTGTGTGAGTCTTCCTCACAGTCATCAAGGTTTCCAAAAAACAGAAGTTCCCTGAGCTGGAGATAGGATGTCTTAAGGCGTGTGGTTTTTTTTGTTTGTTTGTTTTTTGAGATGGAGTCTGGCTCTGTCACCCAGGCTGGAGTGCAGTGGCCGGATCTCAGCTCACTGCAAGCTCCACCTCCCGGGTTCCCACCATTCCCCTGCCTCAGCCTCCCGAGTAGCTGGGACTACAGGCGCCGCCACTGCGCCCGGCTAGTTTTTTGTATTTTTTAGTAGAGACGGGGTTTCACTGTGTTAGCCAGGATGGTCTTGATCTCTTGACCTCATGATCCGCCTGTCTCAGCCTCCCAAAGTGCTGGGATTACAGGCTCGAGCCTGTAATCCCAGGGATTACAGGCTTGATCTTGGTCAGGAGATCGAGACCATCCTGGCTAACACGGTGAAAACCCATCTCTACTAAAAATACAAAAAAATTAGCCGGGCGTGGTGGCAGGCGCCTGTAGTCCCTGCTACTCGGGAGGCTGAGGCAGGAGAATGGCGTGAACCCAGGAGGCGGAGCTTGCAGTGAGCCGAGATAGTGCCACTGCACTCCAGCCTGGGCGACAGAGCAAGACTCCGCCTCAAAAAAAAAAAAAAAAAAAAAAAAAAAAAAAAAAAAAAAAAAAACCTAAAGGCACTTGAAAGCAATGTCAAATGGTTTACAATTTTTGGCAATATTTCATTTTCCCCCCACAATCATTAGCTTTCAAGTTTTTTAGCAGCTGAACTCTTTAACATTTTGAATTGATTTTTTACTTTTTTAACAGGCTTATTAGGATGCAATTCACATACTAAAGAATTTACCCAGTTACAGTGCACAATTCAGTGGTTTTTAGTAAATTCACAGTAGCGCAGCCACGGGCTCTCCTTAAAGAATGTGTAACGTGTAACTCCTGGTGTAAGGACAGAAACACCATCTCTCTGCTTGGTGGAACACATCACCCATTTACTGCCCCACAGTCCTCTGGGCCAGTCAAGTGCACCTGTGGCTGGATTCACCTCCTGGCCCCCCTTCCCGGTTGCTCCAACATTGACCACCCTACCCGATCCCTGCAGGTGTGGGACTAGCAGGTCCTTTGGCAAGGGAAGAGCCTGCCTTGAGAAAGCTGTGGCATTTCTCTGGAGACGTCATTGTTTTAACTGGGCAGTTGCAAGGAACAGAGACCAATTCACGTTGCCCCAAGGCCAAGGTGGGTGTTGTAAGTGTGAAAGCAGCTCTCAAACAGATAGCCAGTGTCTCCCATAAAAGTGCAGAGGGGCCATAAAGGTGCAGAGTGAGGGGCCATAAAGGTGCAGGGTGTTTGAGGAAGGAGTTGACTATAACAGAACGAAGTGATGGCCAAGGGTGGCGGCTGAGAGATCCTGCTGGTGTCCTGCGTGGGCCTTGTGAGGAGCCGTAAAACTGCCCTTCCCACCCCGGGCCTTATCAGTGGGTTAATCTCTAACTGTTCGGAACCGTAAAACTGCCCTTCCCACCCCGTGCAGCCACTCTCCCGGGGAGGGTCTTGGGGAGTCCGCAGAAGGGACCCAACGGCAGAGCAGGAGCTCCGCAGTCAGTGTGGGGCCTCATCTGGGTGTGGGAAAACATGTCCTTTCTCACGAAGCTGCGGGTGTCTCCAGCGGGACCCTGATCCTGCCTGGGGTGCATGGCCCTCTCTGCTCTGCGGCCCCTCACGCTCTCCTCCCTGTGCCTGGGGATTCTAGTGTTTACTGGGCCTTGGCCACTGGGAGCCTCTTCAAGGTGGTTCCATTTTGACTAAGGACTGGAGGGTGCATTGAACAATTGTGGAGTGGAGGTGATGGGAGGGCCGGAAGCTCCTGTTCCGTCTCCTAGAAGCATGGCTGTGGTACAGCCATGGTGGTGGCACCGGCATTGGTGTCTGAGGTGCCGTGTGTGCTGTGAGGAGGAAGTGTGAGATATTATGGGAGTTCCTGGTTCTACCATCCCCAGTGTCTTCGAGACCCACACCCTTGGTGTGGAAGAAAGGAGACAAGATGTCATACGAAGAGGTTCTGTTGAAAGCCGCAGTCTTGGAGCTGGAGGGTCCAGTGTGGACTACTTGGTGGTTCCCGTGAGGGGCTGGGCTGTTGGAGGCCCTGAGCTGGCCCCATGTGGGTCAGCTAGTGGCTGGGTAGGGCAGGCACTTTGACCAGAGCCTTGCCTGCCAGCTCACTGCTGTGGCCACAGCCCCAGAGGTGCCTTGAGGTCCCATGCAGGGTGAGGGGACTGCGGGGGGCTTGAGGTCCTGAGGGCTGCCCCTGTTTGCTGTCAGAATGCACCTGGCCACCCTGGCGCAGCCATCCTTGAAACATTCCAACAGCAATGTTTCAAGAAGTAGAGATGGGGTCTCACTATATCGCCCAGGCTGGCCTCAAGCTCCTAGGCTCAAGCAATTCTCCCACTTCTGCCTCCCACAATGTTAGGATTACAGGCGTAAGCCACGGCGCCTGGCCTGAAACATTACATGTTTGCCCGATTTGTCTTTCTTTTCTTCATAACCTTTTGGTTTTGTGTCTTGCTTAGACGGCAGCCTCATTCTCTTTTATCCTCTGACTTCGGTGGTTTTATTTTTTTACATTAAATATTTGACCCATATGGAACTGATTGTGATCTATGGAGTAGACCTGGGAGAGCTGATGTTCGTTATGACTGTTTAGAATTTTTCTGGCCATCACTATATGTTTTTTGTCCGTTTGAACTTTAGAAGTGACTTCTTAGTTAAAAATTCTCTTCTTGGGGATTATGCTAAAATTCAAGATTGTTTTATGCAAAAATAATCTCCTTTCCCCAAAAGGAGAGGAGTGCTGGGCCAGCGTGTGGGAGTGAGGACCTGTCTGTCAGGAACTCTTCTTGGGCAGGGGCCAGTGGGGCGGGGCAGAGCCAGCCCAGCCCTCCCCTCTTCTCCCAGGCAGAGCATGAATGGTCGTGTGACCACTGAGCAGCGGCAGATCCTAACCCAATTCCACACCCCGGGAGGGTGAAGAGTGACGTCGCACTGGGCCCGGGTCCTGCCTCCCTGCTGTTCTAGCACCCCCAGCCCCCTGGCCTGCCTGCCGCCTGCCCTCTCCTCCAGCTGCTGGGCTTCTTGCCCCACTTTGCCTTGGTTACAATTCTTCCTTCCCGACTGGCTTGTTGTGCTCCTATGTACCCTGTAAAGCCCCATGCAAAGGCCCCAGTCCAAGCAGGAAGCTCACCCCTTGTGTCCTCTCCAGATGCTGAGCTCGTCGAGTGCAGGTGCGGTGTCTGCTTCCCTTGTAGCCTGTGCCTGACCTGCACCGAGACACTATGGCCCACGTGGTAGCCCCACCCCATCATTGAGGGGTCTCTTTGCTGCTATCACCTGATGGGGGGCTTTGCCCAGTGGATGGGGGACCCTGGCTCCCTGCCCGACTCTGCGGTCAGGACTTATCCAGATCTGCTCTTCCCTGATTTGGCTGCACCTGCCAGGTTCCTGGGACCCAGGCCAGGCCTCCTCAGGCCTCCTTGTGTGGGCCCCGCCTCCCTGTTGGAGACATCATGCTTCCTTCAGGCCCAGTCAGCCCGGGCTGCCACAGCAGACACCACAGACAGGATGGCCCCAGCAGCAGACATGTGCTTCTCACGGTTCTGGAGGCCGGAAGGCACGTGACCTCAAGCCGGCGTGGCGGGTTCCTAGGGAGGGCCCTCCTCCTGGCCTGCAGGTGCCACTTTCTCTCTGTGCCCCCATGTGGGGAGTGAGGGTGGGGAGTGGAAGCTGCACTCTGGTCTCTTCCTTGTCTCAGAAGGACACGAATCCCATTACAGGGTCTCCACCCACCCTCACAACCTCATCCAACCCTGACGTCCCAGAGGCCCCACCTCCAGGCACCGCCACGCTGTGTGTTAGGGGTTTGGCCCGTGGATTTTGGGGGCACACAGTCCATTGCACCAAACTCTCAGCCTCTCCAGATCCCCTGGGGTGCGGAGCTCAGGGTCTCCGTCCCATCACAGTCTCCCCGGGGGCCCTGCCTGGGTAGAGGTCCCCTGACCTGCTCCCACCTCTGGTCCCAGGAGCGCAGCCCTGTCAGCTCCCGAACCCCAGGGAAGGGGACGGCTCATCCACTAGGCTCTTTCCAGCCCTGAGCCATTCAGGGTTGGTCGGGGTGGGATCAGATTCAGGCCTGTCCTGAGTTGAGACCCCCTAACCCCTGAGCCGGCACCCAGTGGCTTTGAGGACAAGATGTTACAGAGATGAGGGGAGGCCCAGACCTGTGTGGCCCAAGGACCTGGGCTTGGCCGCAGGATGGGAGGTGGGGTGGGGCTGGCGCAGCCCGGCCTGGGCACTCACGGGCTGCCATTTCCACAGGTACTTCCGGGTCATCCTCCTCCTCCTCCTGGCCCTGACTCTGCTGGTGCTGGCCAGATTCCTTCTCACGGACTTAGAGCTGGTGACACCGTAAGTCCCGCCCCCACCGTAAGTCCCGCCCCCACCGTAAGTCCCGCCCCCACCGTAAGTAAGTCCTGCCCCCACCGTAAGTCCTGCCCCAGGCAGGCGCCTCCTAACAGCCCCGAGGGCAGAGTCCGGGACCCCAGCATGGTCACACCTCCCCACTGGGCCTGAATCCCTCTGGAAGAGGAGGGGCGGATGGTCTTTTCCTTGGGGGCACCCGGAGAGTCTCCTGTTAACCACAAACCTGCCTGGGCCTCTAGGGAGGGCTCTGGGGAACAGGGGCTGGGTCTGGGTTTGCGGGCAGAGCCAGCCAGTGTGTGCAGAGGGTCCCTACATGTGGCGGGCAGGGCTGGAGGCCTCCTTCTTGCTCCCCACAACAGAGGTGGCCTGTGGGCCTGGGCTGGGCCTGGGCTGGGATCTGGGAAGGAAAAGGTCAGAACTGTGCTCAGGACAGACCTCGAAGCCCTGGGCCCGCCTGGAGACCCTCTCCTCTGCCCGCCTATGGTACATCCTCTGTGGAGCCCCTGTGCATGGAGGTGCCCACCTGTGCCCACCTCGCTGCCCAGCTGTGCCTCCAGACAGGGCTTCAGCCAGGCTGCTGGGAGGGTCTTCCAGGCTCTGCCACTCCCCAGCCCCTCTGGTTGGAAGAGAGGAAGCACCAGTCCCCCTGGGCCGAGCTGAGCTGCCGGAGACAGGCCCCAAGGACCCTGTCTTTGCTCACCCGCGTCGCCCAGGCTGGTTAGGCCTGGAGACCCTGACCCCACCATCCTGGTCACTCCTGCTGGCCCTCCTCTGGGGCAGGGAGGGCGCCTGCTACTCCAGGCCTACTGGGTAGGTGTCGTGATGGGGTTCCAGGAGGGGCCCAGCGTCTACTCCAGCCCTACATCTGGCCACCAGTCTCGGCTTTGGGGTCCTTCATTTTTCTGGTGTGAAGGGACTGCCAAGAAGCACCGCATGTGTGGCTGAGGTCACATGAGGTCACATGATGTCGCATGAGGTCACAGAGCCAGCTGCACGTGCACGCCTGGATGCCAGGGACAAGGCTGGGGTGACGTGTGGGCCAGAGGGTGTAGCCCCTGAGGGAAACAGAGGTGGGTCTGAGGACACTGTCTCTGTGGGGCCCTGAGGCTGGGGCTGAGGGTCTGTAGGTTGGGGCACAGTGATGGATCTGGTGGGGGTTCCAGGGTTGCGGGTGTCAACTGAAGAATCATGACATCTATAAATTTGGAGAGGAGACTTTGTTTCTTATAAAGTGTGGACATCCCACAGGCTAGGAGCACAGCCATTGACAGGCTGTGAGCGGACACTTCGAGGGAGGGGGTGGGACAGGGGCTTACTCTGAACGGCTTGGCCAAGTACACGTTCAGCAGGTGACGGGAGGAGCTGCGGATATTCGTAAAGGGGGTCCTGACGCATGTGTCCTGAACAAACACGTGTGTTACATGTGACCCACGTTCACCTTGGGTGGAGACTGCACATCTAACTGCGTTACAATTAGGCCCTGCACATCAGAAGGTGAAGCCGGGACGGGAAGCACTCGGTGCGCAGCCTCTGTAAACCGTCAGAACCGGTTCGGGGCTGGGGGTCCCTGCTCAGGAGACAGTTACTGAGATGAGGCTTTTGTCCGACTGCAGCTGTGGTTCTGGCTGGTGGAGCAGGGGTCAGCGAGGCAGCGTCTGGCGGGGGGTGAGCTGCACCTGCTTTAACGTTGTTCATCTCAAGGCCAGTGTTTGGCTGCCAGAGAAAAAGAAAAGCTTGTCGCAGGGAGAAGCTGGTTTCTGCTTTAAGTGCAGTGTGCGTGACTTAGCCCCTGCCTGGCGTGGCCTCAGGCCCTGTTGATAATTTGGTGTCTTATGGCCACAGTCGGCTCTGCTGGGCTATGGTCTCTTTTCATTTTTTAATTAAAAGAAAAATTTTACTTTACGTTCTGGGACGCAGGTGCAGAACGTGCAGGTTTGTTACATATACACGTTCCATGGTGGTTTGTGTCTACGCGTCCGTGTGAGGAGACCACCAAACAGGCTTTGTGTGAACAACATGGCTGTTTATTTCACCTGGGTGCAGGCAGGCTGAGTCCGAAAAAGGAGTCAGCAAAGGGTGGTGGGATTATCATTGGTTCTTATGGGTTTTGGGACAGGCAGTGAAGTTAAGAGCAAGGTTTTGGGGGCGGGGGTGAAGCTCACCAAGTACATTCTGAAGGGTGGGGAGAATTACAAAGAAACTTCTTAAGGGTGGGGAGATTATAAAGAACCTTCTAAAGGGTGGGGGAGATTACAAAGGACATTGATCAGTTAGGGTGGGACAGAAACAAATCATAATGGTGGAATGTCATCGGTTAAGGCTATTTTCACTTCTGTGGATCTTCAGTTGCTTCAGGCCGTCTGGATGTTTACGTGCAGGTCACGGGATATGATGGCTTAGCTTGGGCTCAGAGGCCTGACAGTTTGCTGCACCTGTCAAGCCGTCATCTGGGTTTCAAGCCCCGCATGCATTAGGTATTTCTCCTAATGCTTTCCCTCCCCTTGCCCCCTCCGCCGACAGGCCCTGGTATGTGCTGTTCCCCTCCCTGTGCCCACGTGTTCTCATTGTTCAAGTCCCACTTATGAGTGAGAACATGTGGTGTTTGGTTTCCTGTTCCTTTGTTAGTTTGCTGAGGATGATGGTTTCCAGCTTCGTCCACGTCCCTGCAAAGGACATGAACTCATTCTTTTTTATAGCTACATAGTATTCCATGGTATATATGTGCCACATTTTCTTCATGGTCTCTATTTAACATTCACACTGGGCAGTTGCTATGTCTAAACCGCAAAGGGGAGGGGGTGTGATGATGGGATGGGTCTGACCTCCCATCCCATCACTGCTGGGAACTCAGTTTTAAGGTGTGTCTGGGGTCCCCTTGGCCAAGTTGGGTTTCATGTAGGGTTTTATTTTTAGTACTCAGGGGCACAGAGTTGGGGAGCATGGTTACGGAAGACAGTTGGGGGGGTCTGTGTTCGGGCCACCAGATGGGAGGTTGTGGAGTGGGGCAAGGCTTGGGGCCATGGTTCTGTGTTTACCCAGTGGGCCCCCTGGCCTAGAGTTGGGGGGCTCAGGTTGGGAGGTCTCTCGTTGCGGTTGCCGGGCTGGGGTTCACTGTTGAGCGGGGGTCGGGGCATCTGCACCCTTGCTGATGGTGGCCTGTGCCTTCCCTCCCAGCCTGTTTGGGGGTCAGGCTGAGGGGCCGCCGGTGACCAACATCATGTTCCTGAAGACGCACAAGACGGCCAGCAGCACGGTGCTCAACATCCTCTACCGCTTTGCTGAGACCCACAACCTGTCCGTGGCACTGCCCGCCGGCTTGCAAGTCCACCTGGGCTATCCCAGGCTCTTCCTGGCACGCTACGTGGAAGGCGTGGAGCTGCAGCACCACTTCAACATTATGTGCAACCACCTGAGGTTCAACCTGCCTGAGGTGCGGTGGCCTGCTGGGGAGGAGGGCGGCCTGCTGGGGAGGAGGGTGGCCTGCGGGGGAGGAGGGTTGGCTGCGGCTGTGGCTGTGGCTGCAGGGTCTGAGTGGTATAGCCTGGAGGCTGGAGAGGAGGTGGAAGGCTTAGGGGCGTGGCAAGCAGAGAGGGGGTGGGGAGGGCCTGGGCCGAACATCCTGCTGAGCCAACCCCTGCCCCTCCAGGTGGCCAGTAGCCTACAGTTGCTCTTGGAATGAGACCTAGGAGTCCCACAGCCCCTGCCCAAGGGCATCCCCAGTGCTCTCTGGCTTCTCTGGCCTCCTCTGGTACTGCACAGGCCCGGCTCACCCCACCCCGTGACCTTTGCTCCCGTGGCTGCAGGCCCTCCTTTGGGTCCCTCAGGTCTCAGCACAGAGCCCTCTTCCCCCCAGGGCTTCCCTGACCTTCCTTACAAAAGAAGCAGGGCAGGGAGTGTGGGCGGGAGGGCTGTGGGCAGGCACAGGTGTTTTAGGGTCACCCCCAGCACTCTGTGGAGAACGGCCAGCAAAGGCTAGGTGACAAGGTGATGCCAGAGGGAGGCCCGGTGGGGAGACGTGGTGGGCAGACAGCGGGGCAGCTTGGGTGTGCTGTGAGGTGGGGGCCGCGGGGCAGAGGGAGGAGGAGGGGTCAGGAGGAGAGGAAAGGAAGAGGGTGGGAGCAGGGAGGAGGCCTCCCACTGTTCTCTCCCTGGGTTTCTGAGGATGGAGAAACCAGCGGTGTAGTTGGGCATGACTTTCTGCATGACTTTACTTTCTGTGGGTGGGGTATCAGGACCTCTGCGGGGGCACAAGTGAGGGTAAGTCCAGACCCACCCTGTGGGGAACCCGGGTCATGGGCCTTCTCTGGGCCTCAGTTTCTTTGTCTGTTAGGTGGGTGTCACCCTGGCCTGTGGGCAGCTGGTGGAGTGCTGAAGGCCCCCTGTGCCAGGGGCCCGAGAAGGGCCCTTCGTGTTGGGTCTGTGCCCCACAGCATCCCACCCCTAGAGGCCTCTGCGTCTTCTCGAGGTGCCATTGGGAGCTCCTCCTCCCTCCTCCTGCTGAGGCCCCATCCTGGCATCCTTGGCCTCTGTTTTGGGCCCCAGGGAACCAGTGACCGGGCTACAGGGCCTGCGTGTGGCCCTGGCTCTGCTCCCGCAGCTACCGCACGAGAAGGTGCCAGGCCCCGGTCCCTCCGCAGATGTGTGGATGGGGGGGCTCCCCGAGCAAGTGTGGCCAGGACGCGCCTCCTCCCTGCGGGTGGGCCACCCTGGCCCGGGCTCGTGGTCCGCAGCCCGCCTCTCTGTCGCCACACAGGTGCAGAAAGTCATGCCCAACAACACCTTCTACTTCTCCATCCTGAGGAACCCCGTGTTCCAGCTGGAGTCCTCCTTCGTCTACTACAAAACCTACGCCCCCGCCTTCCTGCGCGCCCCGAGCCTGGACGCGTTCCTGGCCTCGCCGCGGACGTTCTACAACGACAGCCGCCTCCTCAAGAACGTCTACGCCAAGAACAACATGTGGTTCGACTTCGGCTTCGACCCCAACGCGCCGCGCGAGGAGGGCTACGTGCGCGCGCGCATCGCGGAGGTGGAGCGGCGCTTCCAGCTGGTGCTCATCGCCGAGCACCTGGACGAGTCCCTGGTGCTGCTGCGGCGCCGGCTGCGCTGGGCCCTGGACGACGTGGTGGCCTTCAGGATCAACTCCCGCAGCGCGCGCTCCGTGACCCGCCTGGCGCCCGAGACCCGGGAGCGCGCGCGGAGCTGGTGCGCGCTGGACTGGCGCCTGTACGAGCATTTCAACCGCAGCCTCTGGGGGCAGCTGCGCGCCGAGCTGGGGCCGCGGCGGCTGCGCGGGGAGGTGGAGCGGCTGCGCGCCCGGAGGCGCGAACTCGCGACCCTGTGCCTGCAGGACGGCGGCGCGCCCAAGAACCGCTCGCAGATCAGAGACCCGCGCCTGCGCCCCTACCAGTCCGGCAGGGCCGACATCCTGGGCTACAACCTCCGGCCGGGCCTGGACAACCAGACGCTGCGCGTGTGCCAGAGGCTGGTGATGCCTGAGCTCCAGTACATGGCCCGCCTGTACGCCCTGCAGTTCCCGGAGAAGCCCCGCAAGAACATCCCGTTCCTGGGGGAGTAGAGGGGCCGGGGCCGGGGCCGGGGTCGGGGCCTCCTGCGGACAGCAGCCCCTCTCTCCGCCGTCACCGGGGACGCCGGGGATCCTCGAAGGGCTTCTGGGGCGTTGGGAAACCCAGGCCCGCCGGCTACGGCTCTAAAATGAAGAGGGTGGAGACCCCAGTAAGGAGCCGCCCACCCCGACGATCCGCCCAGATCCCTCCCAGAGAGCGCCCTGAGCCCAGGCGGCAGCCCCCCTCCCCCGCCCCCAGGTCCTAGGCTGTGCCTCTGTTCACTGAATAGGACTGAACAGGAGGGCGGGGGAGTAGGGGAAGCTGGATCGCAGGTCAGCATGTGCCCGGCAGGACGCGCATGCCCGTGAGCCCCGGGACTCCCGAGGGTCCTGGGCACTGGGGCTGTGGGTCCTCGGAGGAACTCAGAGTGGCTCCCCTGAATTTCCCGGCGCTGGCGACAAGGTGCTGGTCCCAGAGACAGCTGCAGGCACAGGCAGTGCAGTGCCACAAAGACCAGCCCGGAAACGGGGCAGGGGCCAGAGCGCAGCCGCTCCCGAACAGCTCCCCATCTTTGGCTGCAGGAGGTTTGGTTCTGATGGAAGGACGTTTTCTACAGAGAGATGGCACAGCTGCTCACAAGACCAGAGCTCTAGCTCGGCTCCACAACCCCTGCTGGTCAGCCCCTAATGCCCCGTGAAGGAGAGGACGTCTCACTTGCCAAAGGAGACTGGAGTGGTTGGGGGTCCACATACCCTTGGTTGCCTTGGAGACCATGTTGGGTGTGGTGCCAGAGGGCAGCTGTGGGCACCCCTCTTCGTCATTCACACGGAGGGACAGAGCCTCCCTGCCTGGCAGGACGTGATCCCTGGCTGCCAGGGGCTCAGCGGGTAAAGGGGTGCACATGCTGGGACCAGCCGATGCCTGGGGCACCCAGGAAACGCAGCTACTCTGCTGCACGCCAGCCTGGAGGTTGAGACCCCAGCAGTGGATCTAGGCCTGCAGGTCTAGGTGTGTCCTTGCTTTTTTTCGGGGGGCAGGGAACCAGTATTTCAAAGAAGAGAGAGAACCCAAACCAGCAGCATAGGCAGCTCCCTCAGACCCCAGTGTAATGGGGGAGCTTCAGAAAGAGTGAATTTTCAGTGAGAGTCGGTTGTGAAGAATGGCACGAGCTCCACTGAGTCAGAGTCAGCCAGGGACCTCAGCAGGTCACCCTCCCTCCTCAGCCCAGGGACCTCAGCAGGTCACCCTCCCTCCTCAGCCCAGGGACCTCTGCAGGCCACCCTCCCTCCCTCCTCAGCCCAGGGACCTCTGCAGGCCGCCCATCCTC